>NC_090272.1:192858192-194235692 GCF_040414725.1 Anabrus simplex
CCCTCATAATGGTACTAATCACTGGTAAAGCAGAACCATGATGTTCTTCCTATAGTGGTGTTAATCACAGGTAACGTGGACTCATGGTGTCTCTCGCATGGTCGTACTGATCATAGGTAATGCAGACCCATGGTACACACACACACACACACACACACACACACACACACACACACACACACACACACACACACACACACACACACACACACACACACACACACAATGGCACCATCCACAGGTAACAGAAATCCATGGTGTTTTCCACATAAAAGTATTAATCACAAGCAACGCAGACCCATGGTGTTCCTCACATAATGGTACTACTCCCAGGCAACACAGACCCATGGTGTTCCTCATATATGGTACTACTCTCAGGCAACGCAGATCCGTGGTTTTTCCCACATAGCGGTATTAATCACGGGCGCCAACCAAACCCGTGGTGTTCCTCACATAAGGTTATTAATTACGAGTAACGCAGACCCATGGTGTTCCTCACATAATGGTACTACTCCCAGGCAACACAGACCCATGGTGTTCCTCACATACTGGTACTACTCAAAGGCAACACAGACCCATGGTGTTCCTCCTATATGGTACTACTCTCAAGCAACGCAGACCCATGGTTTTCCCCACAGAGCGGTATTAATCACGGGCGCCAACCAAACCCGTGGTGTTCCTCACATAAGGTTATTAATCACGAGTAACGCAGACCCATGGTGTTCGCCACATAGCGGGATTAATCACGGGCGCCAGCCAAACCCGTGGTGTTTCTCAAAACGTACACCCATGGTGTTTCTTATAAAGTGGTACTACTCATAGGTAACGCAGACCCATTCTGAACACAGTGGAAACGACCGGTGGAATACACACGGTGATACTTATCACAACCAATGCCTAGACCCGTAGTGTTTCTTGCATAATGGTACTGGTCCTATATAACGTGGACCCTTGGTTTTCCTCGCAAGGCGGTACTAGTCCCAAGTAATGTCGACCAATGGTGTTCCGCATGTAATGGTACTAATCACAAGTAGTCTCATGGTTCTAATATCCCTTAGTCGCCCCTTTTAGTCGCCTCGTACGACAGGCAGGGGATGCCGTGGGTGTATTCTTCGTCTGCTTTCCCCGGACAAGGGGGTATTTTGGATCACTACCAGAACTTCAGCAGCATTTATTATGCCGTAATTACAGCAGTTTCAGATTGAGGTTCTGTTCCGGTCATAGGCAGTGGCATTCGAATAGAAGGGAAGTGTTGCTGACCTCTCCCACACTCGTATACTGTTACATATGAGGGCAGGGACCGCAGTATTCAATACAATACAACCAGTAGTGTAATGGGATACTGCACAGGAATACAAAGCTATATTATCACTGCAATATCTATTAATATAAATGTTATCCGATTGTGTCAGAATTCGTTCCCGCGACCCAGGGTCAAAGGGGCAACTTAATCTCACAGCCAGTTCAATTCTATTCTGAATATTAATTATATTTCTGTCCTGTTTGTGATCAGTGAATTAGAGCCTTTTGGTCACGCTGTACACCGTCTAGCCAGTATATGTCACTAATCATATTCATGTAAATGAGTGGGATGTCTCAGCTAGGTCTGGTTAAAAACATGTGCGGTAGCTACAGTATCTACTTCCGCAAGGTACGGAAAGTGTCATTGCCCTAGAATGTAGTGTTACGAAGTCATAAGGAGCTCAAACACTTTCTTTAAAAACTTTAAGTTTATAACAATACCAGCGGCCATCCCATTGTCGTACGGGAGAAATGTTGTATTTGTGGTGAAACACTTGAGATGGCCTTTGGTCACAGGGGTCCCGGGTTCAATTTCCGGCAGGGTCGGGAATTTTAACCATCATTGGTTAATTTCTCTGGCACGGGGGCTGGGTGTGTGTGTTGTCTTCATCATCATTTCGTCCTCATCACGACGCGCAGGTCGCCTACGGGAGTCAAATCAAAAGACCTGCACCTGGCGAGCCGAACCCGTCCTGGGATCTTGCTGGTTGCTTTCCGTCGCACCGACACAGGAAGGGCCTGGGAATGGGAAGGAAGAGGCCGTGGCCTTAATTAAGGTACAACCCCAGCATTTGCCTGCTGTGAAAATGGGGAAACCACGGTTCTGGGATCTCCAGGCACTAAAAGCTATACACCATTTCATTTTTTTCAACAGTATACCGTCCTAGATATTTTTGTAGTCTTATGCTCAGCGCACACAAACGAAAGTTTAGGCAGCGTAAGTGAAGGAACTGCGCGGATGGCCGTTTTTTTCTCTGACTTACTTTATTAACCCTTTCGCTTTCAAGATCTCAGCTGATGGATGTGTGAAAACAGACAAATTTACCCCACTATGCACACACTTCTTTTAAAATTAGATGGAAGGCACACCTATTACGATAACATGAAATTTTGTGAACTTATAGAGGATATATCACTTGTTATCACTGCAAGTTAGACATGTCTCTAAACCAGAAGGGTTTTTTTTAAAATGTGGAAACAACGTTAGAAGTTTCAGAGTTTGTAAGTTTTCAAGTAATTCTGAGAAGTGTTTTTTTCACTCCATAAGTTTGTGATTGATGTTAGTAGAAAGGTTATATTATTGTTTACTAGCATGGCAAATATCAAGATTCTATGTGCATTAGATCCATGGATATATTATTTTGTGTAAAGTGATCTGTCACTGAAAAAAGTCACCCACTTTTGCATAAAATACACTCTTCTTACTGGAGGTGCTGGATTATTATCACAGTCATTTACACTTTCTGATTCCGACAAAGAAACATCATCAGTTGAATAATTGTCAAGATATTCCGTGATATCATCGTCAGCTAAATGAACTCTCTTCGCCATGTCACACGCGATAAATAACTACGCCTGACCTTAATAAACTATATCCCACTATATCTAACACTTCACTAACAACATGCACCTAATTACATAAGAAAACTATTTAAATAATCAACTAGCAAATAAACTAAATATAATGCCTATGATACGGCTTATTTTCACTATATAATCAGTATAATTAACAAAAACAGAGAGAAATGCTCGCATGTTTGCCGCCAACCACGACGTAAACAAAACACCGAACTCCAGTGAGCACATGTTTTAAATTCGAAGAATATCGATACATACGGATAGTCGACAGTTCCCGCGGAGTATAACGTGCAAGACCAATTACAATTATACCAGAGCGTAATCCCGGAAAAACATGGCGGACATCGGTGGGCGATGTAAAGCAACTTGTAAAGAAAAAAAAAATCTTTAAAAATCCCACTCAGAAATTCGTCTACTAATGTCATTCCACGTTATCTCTCCACTGACAACTCTAAACATACCACTTAGCTGAGCAGCTCTTCTCCTTACTCCCAAGTCTTCCCGACCGAGAGTTTGCAACATTTTCGTAACACTACTCTTTTGTCGGAAATTACCCAGAACAAATAGAGCTGCTTTTCTTTGAATAGTTTATTCTGATCGAGGTGCCATCATCATCTACCGAAGGCGGAGGTTGCTGATCAATCTCGTATTTTGAACTTTAGATTAACCAACTTCTCAGACTGAATTCATATTTTTGCCGCACCATTTACGCAGATTTCTAGGCTATGATATTCGACGACTGTCACGTTCACGCTTACGTGCAACAATCTTACCCTGGAGAATCAACTATAGGAGTTGATACTTTTCTCCCCTCATGATATGATCGAGATATACAATTTTACGAGCTTCGAGGGAATGGAGAACCTCAGTTCTTTTATTCTACCTTTCCATTAACACGGTATTCCATATTTTTCACTCCACCTACAATCCTAACACCATATTTCAAAGCACACTATCTTTCTGCAGTAATTCTGTATTACAGTCCATCTTTCCATTCCAAACAGCTTTTACCAGTTTATATCGCGCATGCGAATTTGATATGGGGTACTTTCAACGATAACATTATGCTTTCTTGACCTCCAAGTGGAATGCGTTCCTCGTCAGATTATTATATGTTTGTGTTAGTAATTACGTTTTACAAGCGGTTAATTAGCTGTGCCGGCTAAAATGGACAGGTTGAGTGCCTGTGGACCCTATTATAAGGCAATGAAAATTTCCACTGTTTGCTCAATTAACCATTAAGCCACGACATACAAATACAGTGGATGCAAAAATAGTTTTCATATGTATAGTTTTTGTCAGCGTCTGGCGGATGACACTAAAAGAAAGTAACGTTGGAATTCATCGTCTGTTAAGATTTCCGGGAGTGTGTTCAGTAGGGTTGCCATCTTGCGCCGAACGAAACAGGGGACATGACATTGAAAATACCGGACATTCAATGAAAATAATGGGCACTATTATACTGACTTTCTTACAGGTGAATTTGTATTTGTAATTGTATTTGCTACTTGACTTCGCTGCCTTAAAAGAGTCAGCACCGAGCTCGATAGCTGCAGTCAATAAAGTGCGGCCAGTATCCAGTATTCGGGAGATAGCGGGTTCGAACCCCACTGTCGGCAGCCCTGAAGATGGTTTTCCGTGGTTTCCCATTTTCACACCAGGCAAATGCTGGGGATGTACCTTAATTAAGGCCACGGACGCTTCCTTCCCACTTCTAAGAGTCAACATCACATTTTATCATCATATCGAATTCTTGACATGACATTATCCTGTTTGTTGAAATTAGAAACTCCCTCTTTATTAGGGTCATTGAATGTCTATATTTCGTTTCAATCGATTTGTTTATTATCATGAAGAACATATTTTCAACAAACGCATGCCTCTAAAAATGCACAACTCTTCATAGAGCTCTTCCATATCAATCTTCTCTGTTAACTGAAGACCTGAAGACATTTGACTGAATCTTTCACGCAAGAAAAATGAATGCTTCTATTCAATCAATCAATCAATCAATCAATCAATCAAGCAAGCAATCAATCAATCAATCAATCAATCAATCAATCAATCAATCAATCAATCAATCAATCAATCCATCAATCAATCAATCAATCAATCACTGCTGATCTGCATTTAGGGCAGTCACCCAGGTGGCAGATTCCCTATCTGTTGTTTTCCTAGCCTTTTCTTAAATGATCGCAAAGAAATTGGAAAATGATTGAACATTTCCCTTGGTAAGTTATTCCAATCCCTAACTCCCCTTCCTATATCCGAATATTTGCCCCAATTTGTCCTCTTGAATTCCAACTTTATCTTCATATTGTGATCTTTCCTACTTTTAAAGACACCACTCAAACTTATTCGTCTACTGATGTCCTCCCACGCAATCTCTCCACTGACAGCTCGGAAAATACCCAAGTCTTTCCAGCCCAAACTTTGCAACATTTTTGCAACGCTACTCTTTTGTCGGAAATCACCCAGAACAAATCGAGCTGATTTTCTTTGGATTTTTTCCAGTTCTTGAATCAAGTAATCCTGGTGAGGGTCCCATACACTGGAACCATACTCCAGTTGGGGTCTTACCAGAGACTTATATGCCCTCTCCTTTACATCCTTACTACAACCCCTTCAAACTTCTTCTTCAAACTAAACAGTTGTAGCTTTGCTACACCATTGTCTTCAAAGAAAATGTACGACTCTAGGAGATGATTTCGAGGTTCTTCATAAAATTGTAAAACTCCCGCTAAGGTTTCCCTTTCTAAATCATTCGCTTTTTAAATTTTACTACTGCAAAATAAAGGACAGCAACAGGTAACACGAGACATTTTTAAACATAGCCGTGACGGTGAATTAATCCGTTACCGGTATGGAATAATTAATACTGTTACCAATCACAATTTTTAACAAGTTGTATTCCACAATGCGCCTTTTTTTTTACTAGTTGCTTTACGTAGCACCGACACAGATGGGTCTTATGGCAACGATGGGATTGGGATAGGAAAGAGCTGGGAGTGAGAAGGAACCGGCCGTGGCCTTAATTAAGGTAAGGTACAGTCCCAGCATTTGCCAGGTGTGAAAATCCATCTCCAGGGCTGCCGTCAGCGGGGTTTGAACCCACTATCTCCCGAATACTAGCTCGCAGCTGTGCGCCCTCAACCGCAAGGCACTTCGCTCGGTACAAGGAGGTTCAGTGCTGACGATAGAGTAAAAACTCGGAAACGCGCTGCGGAATACAACTTAATAAAAATTGTGACTGGTAACAGTATTAATTCATAACGTTATTTTTACATGAAATACAGGTGGTGGTGGTGGTGATTATTATTATAAGAGGAAGTGCAACTGGGCAACCATTCTCTGTTAACACTAATCAGAGAGAAAAAAATGGAAGGCGTCCAACACTTCGAAAAATGAAGGTACCGGCCAAAGGAAAACAAAGGCCACGAAGGGCATGAAAATGAGAATCCCTAGGCCTCGCATCCTAATATCGTCGGAGTAGATTAACGGAGGTCGGATAGGATAGATGAAAGTGAGAAGCCTGGCGCAAGCAGAAGCAATGCCAGGACTCAGCTAAGGGCCCCATGGTCGCCGACCCTTGGACCCCTTTTAATCGCCTCTTACGACAGGCAGGGGATACCGTGTATATATTCTACCGCTCCCACCCAGAGGAGTTCATAAAATACAGGACGTACCGTATAATATTAGACAATGAACAACCCCAGTGTTGAAATGAAGTAAGTTCACATTGAATGTTAAATAGGGACATTCTGAATTCATTACAATATTGTCACGCTTAAGATGTAAACTCAAGTAAATTACAATTATTACTGTGCATGGTGTTCTAATACCCAGGCACTTTGATACAATGCCATTGGCCGTAATGGCTGGCAGTTTGTGATATGTGTTTACTGTAATAGTACGCACCATCTGTGGTCAAGGAGTCGATTACTTCTTGCCTCATTACGATAGTGTATGTGTTTCTGTGTCTAATGAGATTACTGCATGTTATGTACTGTAGTGCTTGATGATGATGATGATGATGATGATGATGATGATGATGATGAAGTAGGGAGAGTGTGAAAGTCAGTTTTGGCACATAGTTTACACCTGTCGAGTAACAAGCAAGGGAAGGGCTTTGCTAAAGGCTTAACGTCGCCATCCGACGGACGAATCTCCGTCAACGTCATATGCCGTCACTGCGCATGAGGACTCAGGACAGGTTTGGAACTAAACTCAAACTTTTGGCAGGAATTGTATACCGCCACCTCTCCTACACAGCTCTACCGGCCAACGGACTCAAGCCTGTTGATCTGTATGAAATAAAATGGCGTATGGTTTTTAGTGCCGGGAGTGTCCGAGGACAAGTTCGGCTCCCCAGATGCAGGTCTTTTGATTTGACGTTCATAGGGTACCTGCGCGTCGTGATGAGGATGAAATGATGATGAAGACGACACATACACCCAGCCCCACCGCCAGCGAAATCAACCAATTATAGTAAAAATTCCCGACCCTGCTGGGAATCGAACCCGGGACCCCTGTCACCAAAGGCCAGTACGCTAACCATTTAGCCATGGAGCCGGACTGTTGACCTGTATGCCAGGTCATGAAGAATTGACGTCTTAAGATCATGCGTTCTTTGTTGAACTTATCATGCATTCTCACAAATAATAATAATAATAATAATAATAATAATAATAATAATAATAATAATAATAATAATAATAATAATAATAATAATAATAATAATAATTATATTGAAAAGGTCTATAATTTCACTTCAGTTTTATATGCCTAACTGTTACAGTTATTTTCAATGTCTGTCTGTTAGGTCATCAGCCCAGAGGCTGGTTGGATCCTCAAATAGCACCACCAAAGGTTATGCGGTTATAAGGAAACCCCAAAACCAATAGCAGCACCAAAATGAGGCGTACTAGGCAAGATGAGGAGTGAGGTAGTTTGCCATTGCTTTCCTCACTGGGTCAGAAAGTACTATTGCAGCACGACTGACCCTATGAGCAACACCTTTCATAACACTCAGATGCACTAGTCATGCTCTGAATGCCATTACTCAGCACTACCCATACCCCAGCAACTTCCATATTGTCACAGCCATGGATGTTGACTGGGACTTCGGTGGAAGCTACACTTTACTGTGGCCTGTGCCAAGAGATGGATGCAAAAGTACTGTATCCATCAAGAAATGACAGCAGGCAATTATTTTCAATATTTAACGGGAAAATCTGGAAAAGGTCAGTAACTCTTTTTACCACGTATTTTTTCTGTTGGAAAGAAGACTTTCATCGACAACTGCCACAAATTGCTGAATTATTAATTCTACAATGCTAAAACCCACTTCCTTTTCACGTGAATAATGAAACTTTACTGGAATTGAATCGTGAGGAGAAACAAGAGTTCCAGGAAATGTTCGCTCGATACAAATCCCACATTCAATTACCGAGACTTCAGCCTCGGGTGCAGCGGTGAAGAAACACATAGAGCTGTAGAGGAAATTATTTTGATATTATTGTTCTCCCAGATATTTCATCGTTGACCTGTTCTAAAGTTAGTAGTTTCTATCTTGGTTGAGGTCGGTGGTATTTAAGTGTGTTTAAATGATACATATCTCGCTGGCTACCGATGTATTAAGGGGACACAGCCCGAAGACAGGGACATGTTTAACATTGTTGTTGTTGTTTTGGATGCCTTATTATATCTTAAATCTACAGGAGACCTGTGAGCTTGCATTCGGAAGATAGTAGGTTCGAACCCCACTGTCGGTGGGGACTTATCTGTGTCCGTGCGACGTCAAGTCAATTGTAAAAAATCTACAGCAGAAATCAGGAAACAGAAATGAGATTCGTTAGAACTATGAATCAAACAGCTCGAAAGGACAAAATCAGGAATGTAGTAAACAAGAGGGTAGCTGGCTTTGAGTACCCTATTATCAATGTGATAAGGAAGCATAGACTTCAGTGATATGGGTACATAACAAAAATGAAGAGCGGGAAACCTGCTAGAAAATACTTCGACCTTAATGTCCACGGAAAAAGACCAAGGGGAAGGTCAAGGAAACAACGGGTAGACATAGTGGAATCAGAATTTGAGGAGAGAGGTCTCAAATGGGAAGATATCCTGGAACAGAAGATGTATGCCGACATGAAGATATGGCGAGCGCTTGTACATTATATCCGGGAAACTGGAGTTGGAAAATGATGGTGATGATGATATCATAAATTATACTACGAAGTTTAATTATATAACAAGTGCATTAAAATGGTTTGTTTGTTTGTTTGTTTGTTTGTTTGATGGTGTGCACATTCTTACGCCTCCTTTTGTTTAGCTTTACCGGCCGTAACTTCTCAAATTCTGAACATGTATCATATGGAAGAGAAAGTTTTTTTTTGCAAGTTGTTTTACGTCACACCGACACATATAGGTCTTATGGCGACGATGGGACAGGAAATGGCTAGGAGTGGGAAGAAAGCGTCCGCGGCCTTAATTAAGGTACAGCCCCAGCATTTGCCTGGTGTGAAAATGGGAAACCACGGAAAGCCATATTCAGGGCTGCCGACAGCGGGGTTCGAACCCACCATCTCCCGGACGCAAGCTCACAGCTGCGCTTCCCTAACCGCACGACCAAATCACCCGGTTCTCCAAGGTCTATTATTATTATTATTATTATTATTATTATCATTATTATTATTATTATTATTCGAATAACCCTTTTGAGGGTACGATAAATCAACCTTGGTTACTTTTCTTTGCATTTAACTTTCTTCGTTTCCAAGCTTCCTTCATTTTCTGAGAATGTTGTTCTTTTTCCTCTTGAGTCCATTTTCTTCCAGTTGTTAAGTTCTTTCCCTCCTGAAACCCTGCTTCTCGTGTTACTTCTCTGAAACGTGTTCTGTTTTCTATCGTGTATCTATTTTAATTCCCGCGTTTTTAAAATCCTTTTCAATTTCAATGAACCACGTTGGCTTGGATTTGTAACTGTTTAATAAGTTGAAGATTTGTTTAGTTAGTCTATTGTTATTCATTCTATAAATGTGTCCAAAAAGCTAGAGTCTTCTTTTCCTCATTACAGTTGTCAGTTTTCAACTTTTACATATAGCTCTCTGTTTGATCGTAGTTTAAATTCGGCATTGTTGTTTCTTATAGGTTCCAGTATTTTTCTCAAAATTCTTTTTTCAAATTTCCTAATTTTTCAAGATCTCCAATTTTTGTAAGTTTAAGAGTTTCTGCTGCATATAAAATTTCTGGGCGTGCCACTGTTTGATAATGTCTTAATTTCAAGTTCCAGGACAGAGAATTCTTATTGTATTTATTTTCTGTCATATGAAACATCCGTTCCATTTTTTTAAACTCTTATATCTATAGCTACCATTTCTCTTGTGTTGTCTGTTATCCATTCTCCCAGGCATTTAAAGCAATCTGTCCGACATATTATGTTATTGTTAATTGTGATATTTTGAGGGGCACTAATGATGTTTGTCAAGAAATTTGTTTTTACAAATGATGTTTGCAATCCTATTTTGGCCGCGTGTTTCTGTAATTATCGTATTTGTTCTTGAGCATTACCTAATGAGTCTGTAAGTAACACCATGTCATCCGCGAAAGCTAAACAATTTATAATGATTTTATTTGAATTTCTTCCTAGTTGAACACCTTTAGTATTCCTGGCTTTCTATTATTATTATTATTATTATTATTATTATTATTATTATTATTATGCTACATTTCAAAAGCTTCTCTCTTTGTAAGTTATTATCCATGTTTTACCTCCATACAGTCCGGTTTCATGGCTAAATGGTTAGCGTGCTGGCCTTTGCTCCGAGGGGTCCCGGGTGCGATTCCCGAATGGGCAAATTCCGATGGTTCAGGGGCTCTGTGTGTATGTGTGTGTGTCATCTTCATCATTAGAATTCATCATAGGTAGGGCCGCATCCTTACAAACGTGCAGGTCGCCTATACGACCTCATCTCGAAAGACCTGCACCAGGGAGGCCACATGCCATTAATATTTTCTTCCATGCAGTGCCAAGCTCCATGCAAGAGTCTTCTAATACCGTACTCATTTCTATGTTAGAGATTGTAATCTTAATGAAGAATGAGTTCGTAAACCATAAATTTGGTTTCACCTTGTTAGGACCATTTAAGGGATTCCATATAATTAGGGGCCATCGTTTAACTGCCGTCAACGATATAATTTGTAGACAATTACCTTGTGACTGGCTAACGCACTATGTAAGGTACCGACCAGCTTCCAGTCGTTGTCCGCTAAAGGAAACCGGCCGACATACCCACGACCTAGTCCTTCTCACACAAGGGATGGCCCTCATTGGGAACATGACCTCATGGTTCGGAATTTAACAGCACGCACAGTGAATACTGTACATCTAGTCAGCCACACCGCCTAGCGACCATCATGGAATTATTATTCCTATTTCCCGCATCAGGGCTGCCGTGTCGTGGGCATCGAACAATATTATTCTACCTCCAAAGCCACTAACTTGCACGCCTCATGTATTTGTGAGAGACGGTGACTTGTATCGTACAAATATGCACAGGTCTGGCCCATCAGGCAAGCAACTCAATGCTTTAAACTTTCTAGGGATATGAGCTACGAATTTTAGATATGGTAAAATAATATATAACAAAGTATGAGAATATATATATATATATATATTTTTCTAGGGGCTCAACGTCGCACCGACACAGGCAGGTCTCATGGCGACGATCCGATAGGAAAGGCCTAAGAGTTGGAAGGAAGCGACCGTAGCGTTATTTAAGGTACAGCCCCCCAGGGTGCGAAATCGCTGGGGGGGAAGGGAGGGTTTTCCCCCCACCGATGATTTTTATGGCAAAGCCCCCCCCCCACTAAAATTATAAAATGATGAAAATTAACACATATATTATTGAAATCAGTGTTTTCACTGTGCATATTTTCATAAAAACAACAATAATACACATAAGAGAGAAATAATAGGATTACTGCCAGACCTTGAGCAATAAAAGAACGCAGCGCTGGCAACTCTGCACATGCAGCCTATTTTTCATGTTTCACTCTGGCAAGAAAATCTGAAACCCCGGAATAATTTTCCAATGAACATCATTCTTATTATAACAACGGAATTAAAGCAAAAATATTTTAAATTTACATTTTTGAGGGGGAGGGCGTAATTTACTTACAAGGGAATTATATATTCCTCCCCGGCAGCGAACTGCATGAAATAAGCACTAGTAAATAAGCCCTATGATCCTTCTCCCACACGATTTTTTCCCATTTCGCACCCTGAGCCCCAGCATTTGCTTGGTGTGAAAATGGGAAACCACGGAAAACCATATTAAGGGCTGCCGACAGTGGGATTCGAACTCACTATCTCCCGGATGCAAGCTCACAGCTGCGCGCCTCCTAACCGCACGGCCAACTCGCCCAGTATATTCTTTATTCATTGCTAAAAATTACAATCCTTTTCTTAATCATCCTCATCCGGTCGATTAAATTAGCAGTTTCACTTTTTCTACCACCGCGAGCGCTAATATGAGTCATGCAGAGTTTCACTTAAGCCCTTAAAACTACATTCCATGTGGACATTTTTCCAAAAAATCAAAAAGCGCCTGAGGGTATTGAACCAAGGAAGAAAATACAAAAAGAATTACGTAAATACAGTAAGTTCATTTGGCTATGATTTAAATAAAAAACGAGTGAAGAAACAAGTGATTTATTTTCCGGAACTGCATTTAGGCCGAAAGTGATTTTCAATTATTTTTTAAAAATTTTGATAGAGCTATCCAAGACTTACAATTTGAAACCTTCCCAGACCTTTTAGCCCTTCAACTTTCGGCACAATTGAGGAAATTGCTTAATTGTTTACGTTTTTTGTAGTTAAACTCCCGAAATTTGTCTATTAGTTTTTCTATTACTTCCTCAGCCATACCGCTCTATCACCGCGGTAATTTCGTAATCCTGTACTAGTGAATAGCTTTGTCACCTCGGTCAAGACCGAACCGCCGCGACAGATCATGTTCTGTGTGCCTGGACCTTTGTTTATTAATCTTACGGGATCCATATTCCTACTCCCCTTAGTTGTCAACGGCAAGACGCGCAGCAGATGATCCCAACTCCCTCAAGAGAAAAATGACAACAGAACCTCATCCCCGTTAATCCTGGTGGAAAATGCTGACACGTGCAAGCAATTTGCGCAACAAAGGGGTTTGCACAAACATTTTGATGGTGCATGGTACGGATTGACTAGCTGCACAACTATTTGAAGCTAATCGGGAGAGACCGAAATAATTTGCGCAACAGTCTCTGCTTGACAAGCGGTTTGAACGTCTATGACAGTTTTTGATGACAATTGGCCGTGTGAAGACGCTTTTCTGTATCTACCCGAGTCCTGTTTAGTATGGCGTCCACAAAAGTGTTACTAAAATTTCTGGCGCGAGTTCATCTCAATTTACCGCGAGTTGCCTGAACTGTGAAAAGTGAAGAGTGAGTTGCATAAAACAGCAAGGTACGGTATCTCAAAATGGCTAGTAATCTCTATTCTGCTGATACTGGTTCCTTCGTGACCGTACTTCTTTTTAATGATCATTTCTAGCAGCTCACCAAACGTATCTACATGGATTCGAAGATAGTTTTTGTAGTCTACTGCAGAAATTATTTTTAACTCTGCTACCAAACGGTCATGCCTAAAGTCACTCGTCTTCTTCAACTATTCCTTCATCCATATTCTCTGCTTTGCTTTTGGCTTTGTTGTTTTCTTTTCCGTCAAACAAGCAATAAGTATCGCGGCGCAAGCAGCTTCTATGTCGGATATCCCCTCCTCTTCAAAACTGAACTGAGGTTTGCACAAACCATTTCAACGTGTATGTACCAAAGTTTGCGCAAAGAGGACGTTGCATAAACCCTTTGCTGCGATCATGTATAGGGGCCTTTAGGCGAGTACCGGTAGTCCATACTCTCCAATTAAAGCCCGGGCTAAGATTTATTGGCTTCAGAAGCAAGCTGGTAATATTGCGCTTTGGGAAGATTATTGCCAGCGGAGTGGCCGCGCGTGTTAATATGCTACGGCTGTGGAGCCAAGTTCTGCATTTGGTAGACGACTGGGTTCGAACCCCACACCATCAGCTGTCCTGAGAATGGTTTTCCGTGGTGTCCCATTTTCACTTCCAGGTAAATGCCGGGACAATTTCTATTCATAGGCCACAGCCGAGTCCCTCCACCTCCTTACCCAGTTTCATTCACCATCATTTATTTAAATTTCTTTAGCAACTAGGAAGGGCAACCGGCCGTAAAACATGCCATTTAATTATTTATTAATAATAATAATAATAATAATAATAATAATGTTATTGATTTAACGTCTCACTAACTACTTTTACGGTTTTCGGAGACGCCGAGGTACCGGAATTTAATCCCGCAGGAATTCTTTTATGTGCCAGTAAATCTACTGACACGAGGCTGACGTATTCGAGCATCTTCAAATACCACCGGACTGAGCCAGGATCGAACCTGCCAAGTTGGGGTCAAAAGGCCAGCGTCTCAACCCTCTGAGCCACTTAGCCCGCCTCAGCTGTTCCTATCTCTACATACTTGCCCCCTCATTCGTCCACACATTGAGCAAGAGCACAGACAGCCCAACGCAGAGAAGTTCATTTGTTCGATACTGAATTAATCTGCAGATTTTCTGCAACAATGAGATGGGAAAGCCCCCGGAAAATAACGGCAGTCACAGTCGTTACTATAAAGTGTATACCCAATTACATCCAAAGAAGACGTGTTATTAATGACTACCATCGTCACTGCAAGGTTGTGCTCCTGAGAAATGTGTAATCATAGCATTAGGCACAGTCGAAATGGGGAAATCACGGTAAATCCTTTTAAGAGCGGGCTGTAGTGGGACTCTTCAATAGTTTCCGTCTTCCTTTTTCCTTTTACTACTTTTTTCAATTTGCTGTACGTCGCACCGACACAAATAGGTCTCATGGCGACGTTGAGATGGGAAAGGGCAAGGAGGGGGAAGGAAGCGGCTGTGGCTGTGGTTCGAAAATGGGAAACAACGGAAAACCATCTTCAAAATATATCCCGAATGCAAGCTCACATCTGCGCGACCCTAACCGCACGGCCAACTTTCTCAGCTACGTCTTCTTCCTGGCCCTTTTCTCAAAGTATTGGAGTCTCTGCTTCATGTGGATTTGGTCCAGCTTTACGGCCGAATGGCCTTCCTGACTCCAGCCCTATGTGGAGGCATGTACTTACTATTGCTTATTTCTGTGGTGGTGGTAGTGTGGCGTGTTGTACGTAGATGTGTATTAAAACGAACACCCAATCCCCAAACTACAGAAATTGACCATACGCAAATGAAATTCCTAATCTGCCCGGTAATCGAACCCTGGGCCTTCTGAACCCCCGGCCAGTACGTTAACCATTCACTCGAGGAGTCGAAGCGTAAAGTGTCTCCGAATGATTTCTCCTAATAAGATACGATGCAGTAACCTGCCACTGAATTAGGACTTTTTCAGAATTTCTCAATTTTTCAGTACATTTGCTCGCCAAGACATTAAAATGTGTTCAAAATTTTTGAAGAACCAGTTTGCCACAATAAGAACTCAATCTCTAGTGACTTGTGTGAACACAAATTGAATTTAATGGTTTCAAATATGCTTCTCGTTTGGCATTGTAAAACAAATATGGTAGTTCTTATTGTTCTTTGTACTTCAAGTAAGAAAATACTTGTAGGTTTGCAACTTGTAATTGCTGTAGGCTAGCAAGTTAAAAAGCCCCCAGGAGGTGACTGACTGTGCGGGATAATCCCCAGAACTACGGGAACAGATTTTGACGCCATATTCGCCGCATCGCAGAACGTTATCGAGTAATCAAGGAACGTTCCGGAGCGTGGAATATGAATTCACAACAAAAGGGAGCAGAAGAAGGAAATCGTAGAAACATCCCACCGTTTTCTTAGCTTTCTCTGCCCGACCGATTTCCACTTAGCTCCGGGACGTGACGGCGGGACCTTCCATGAAAATAAAATATCGCCACCTTGTAAACACAGAGACGGCTTCTAACACTACCGACAAGGGCATTCGCCATCACGTTCAGTGCTTCTCCACGATTCATGCCGGAAAAAATGTTTTCGCTCGCCAGCTATATTTGGTTGACCTCATGGACGTGATTTATCTCTTCCCGCCTCTGTGTTTTCTTAGACTCCTGTGGTTATCTCGAACGTTTGGCAGTATTTCGGTGGAGCCATCTCAACATCCAAGAATATTCATTATTTAAATCATAGATTTCCATGTAGTTTCAAATAGAAATGTTTACATTTTTCTCGTTAAAGTTTACGTTTAATGGTTTAAAAAAAACACTGGAATCGTGTACGTCCATGTGACAATAAGAGCTTATGACGAAAATGGACACTGGTAATTTCAATGAGGTATCGACTTCATTTTTGTGTGTTACTTCATTTTGTTTATTGCGATATAGTTTACAATGACGTGACTGTCACTCTCGCTGACAAATTACAACGTGCTCAAAACGCTTGTGTGCGTTACATAAGTGACCTTCGGTATTATGACCATGTCACCCCCCGGCCTACGACGAAAACAACGCTGTAACCTTCATGCCCTATGCCTTTTTCACCGAATTCTCTCTATGTCCCCTCCGCCCTAAATTCATTCTCACTTTAAGTGGTTGACATCCGACCACAATACTGGAACAGGGTCAGAATCAGACACACTCTTATCTATGCCACCACATCCTAGAACACGATACACTAGCTCTAATATGGAATAACCTACCTACCTCTGTCAGAAAAGCCTGCTAGATTCAGGAAAGAGTGGGAGCGATATTTCCTCAACAACTGAAATTTGTGCGAGGAATCAACCTAAATTTAAATTTGTAGTATTAGCCTCAACTCAACACTTATTCTCATTTCGGAAACTAAGTTGTTAGAAGTAGAGATTCTAGATAGGTATTTGGGGCCGATGACCTAGCTGTTAGGCCTCTTTAAACAACAAACATCATCAAATAGTTATTTGATTATATGTAGCTACTAAACCAAACCAAAACCCCACGGCGCAACAGTCCCGAAGGGCCATGGCCTACCAAGCGACAACTGCTCAACCCGAAGGCCTATAGATTATCAGATGTATGGTCAGCACGACGAATCCTCTCGGCCGTTATTCTTGGCTTCCTAGATCGGATACTACTCCCGGATGCAAGCTTACAGCTGAGCGCCCCTAACCGCACGGCAAACTCGCCCGGTCTATTAAGAAGTAAGAATTCACTTGTTAATATTGTCGTCCACCACTTCACTAATATCACTATCATTATCCCATTAATAGTTGCGTCCGGCCCTTTGGCTTAATAGTCAGCGTAGTCGCCTTTGGCTCACAGGGCCCCGAGTTCGATTTCCGACCGGGTAGGAGATTTTAACCCTAAATGTTTAATTCGCCTACCGAGCGAGTTGGCCGTGCGGTTAGGGGCGCGCAACTGTGAACTTGCATTTGGGAGTTAGTGGGTTCGAACCCCACTGTCGGCAGCCCTGAAGGTGGTTTTCCGTGGTTTCCCACTTTCACACCAGGGAAATGCTGGGGCTGAACCTTAATTAAGGCCACGGTCGTTTTCTTCCCACTCTTAGCCCTTTCCTATCCCGTCGTTACCATAAGACCTATCTGTGGCGGCAAATGAAATGGCGTATGGCTTTTAGTGCCGGGAGTGTCCGAGGACATGCACGGCTCGCCAGGTGCAGGTCTTTTGATTTGACTCCCGCAGGCGACGATGCGACATAAAGACCACTGTAAAAATAAAGTAATAGCCACACGAAATTATATAATAATAGTTGTAATATTTATTTCTGATTGTTGTATACAGGATGGTTGGAAACAACCGGATATACAAGCGTTAAAGGGTTCGTCATACAGATAATATTTGACCGGGCGAGTTGGCCGTGCGGTTAGGGGCGCGCGGCTGTAAGCTTGCATCCGGGAGATGGTGGGTTCGAATCCCACTGTCGGCAGTCCTTCCAACTACTAGCCTTCCCTATCCCATCGCCACCATAAGACCTCTCTGTGTCGGTGCGACGTAAAGCCACTAGGAAAAATATATATATTCGGAAAAAATAATTAGATGTCTCGCGCCAATCAGATGTTGCTAAATCTGCGTGTGGCTTATGACCGGCTTGAGAGCGCCAACAGGAAAAATAAACTTCTCCAGGGGAGGTACTTGAATAAGGATCTCCCTGCTGATAGGCTCGGTCCACAGCAAGCACGCTACGGTGGCACTAACTGAAACCCACGGTGTGTTAATGTTTGATACTCATTTCTCAGAATCGCTCTCAAGCCCGACCAAGCCATGTGCAGATTTATCAACACCTCTTCGTAAAGCATATTGGAATTACCCCGCGAAGCGATCTGATTGGCTAAATTCAGAAGCTGCTAAAATAAGAACGGCGCGAGATATCGACGCAATTTTTTTTAAATACTCATCATAACCAACGCTCTAGCGCTCATATACTCTGTTCACGTTGTTCCCGACGAAGTTGTATATTGTATTGTAACTCATAATCTGGTTAGATGGAAGAGGGCCAAATGTCCTTAATGTTCCCAGAAAAAAATCTAATGTCATCTTATCTACCTACGGTAGGTTTCCTTTGTACAATTGCATGTCTCCAGAAAGTGTGCTTTACCGAGCTCGATAGCTGCAGTCGCTTAAGTGCGGCCAGTATCCAGTATTCGGGAGATAGTGGGTTCGAACGCGCAGGCTCATACAATACTGTGCCAATAGGGGCAAAAGATCCACATGGGTCGACGCCCCGAACAAATAGCATTTTTAATCAAATCAACATAATTGTTTGGTTTCGTTACTTTTTAAAGAAGGACTGGAGCGGTTACTTATCCTTAAAAGTGACCCTGGGCGTAACGATCTCGTAACTGGAGAGGCTCGAAACTTGTATGAAGTGCTAATTGTTTTATTTAAATAGCACGAGGTTGTGAGGCTTCTGGCAGAAGAACCGTGCCCTTGACACATGCTGGCGAGCCTCCACAAGGGCAAGCGGTCACCATGTCTCTCGAGGGCTATTTATAGACACAACTGTTCTTACCTATTCTTCTCTTTTCGAACGTTAGAATGGTAGGTCATTTAAGTATGAATTGTTCGTACTTTCTCGGATTAATAACTAAACATTGTAAACTCGTGGCATCATCTCGAGGTGGTGCAGCTCTTTTTCAGGTACACCTCCAATGGAGGTCAGCTGCATGTATCATTTGAACCACATACCAGCCCTCTTGATATTTTTAAATTTCTGGCAGTATCGGGAATCGAACCCGGGCCTTCGAGGACTGCAGCTAATAACATTAACTGTTACGCTATAGAGGCAGTCAATAATTGTGAAAAACCTCAACCAAGTGGAGAATTTTACTGTCCTTTTGAATGTAGTGTTAACACCACATGTTACAAATTTCATATGTGGTCCGTATTGAAACGTACATCAGTTTAAAAAAAATATTACTAAAATTTATTAGGATCAACCTATTCAATACAGTTGAGTTCCTAAAGTTAGGATTTACATCTTATTATACTAAAATTTGAAGGGACATGTTTCGCCCGTTATAAGGGCATCATAAGCCTTTTTACACTCTTACCTAAAAGATTAAAATCAGGATTCTGATTGTTTTGGTCAAAATATAACATTAAGAATGAGTATTATACAATGTGAAATTGTTATGAGTTTTTAATTGATAATTTACAGTTAAAGCTTGTTTAAAATATTAATGGATCCAACAACTTCATCACCTACACAGCGCCATAGTACAGTTTAATATCACAAGTTTTCAGTAAGAAAGTTTCAATGTCATCTTAATTAAGCTACTAAAGGTCCATTTTAACCTTTTCTTCAAAATCTAAATCGAGTTGCTTTTAACCGGATTTCACTCGTACATTGATACTGCAATTCTAGATTCAACTTTAGCCAGAGACATTATTATGTGTATATGGACTAGTTATCTATTTTATAAAATATTTTAAATCACCAGTGTAATATCATACCAACATTATTCATGTCTTCGCAAACATCACTGCTAGAATCAATTACCGTCCGGAGACACGAATCCTCGCTACTTACGCACTGTAATTATTGTAAAGGTTATTGTTGACGAAAATTTAAATCTGGCAGCTTGCGAGTACGGGCAGAGGGGGAAGGGGGGAAGAGGTCAAGGAAGTGAGCGGGAGGGGACAGGGGAAGCACGGTGAAATGCGCATGCTATGCTATATCTCTGCATCAGGAAGAGAACTTCCAGTTCACCTCTGATTATTGAACCATTCGTAAGTTACAACTGTAATGTTCTTGTAAAATGGATAGAAAATATCCTAGTGGTGCCAAAAAACGTAACTTCTGTTTTGGCATTATGAAATATTAACATGAAAAATAGAGAAAAATTGTAGTCTATTTCAACATTTCCCTATTCATCAATTTAAGTGGAAGTAGTTCTATAACGACTTCAGTATGCTAGTGTTACGTGATGTTACGAAGAATGGGTCCCACTTTTTTTAAATAGCCCAGGGCCCCCAAACACCTTAATCCGGCACTGCTGTAGCGTACCAATGTATGAGTGTGAGACATGCACGATAACTAGCTCGGAAAGAAAGAGAACAGAAGCTTTTGAAATGAGGTGTTACAGATGAATGGGTAAATGGAATCCCGAATGAAAAACTGAGTCGAATCGGTGAGAGAAGAACGATTTGGCGAATCTGACCAGAAGAAGTGACAGAATGATAGGACACATCAGGTCTTTTTACGTTGGTTTTTGAGGTAAGTGTAGGCGATAAGAACGGTAGGGGTAGGCCAAGGTATGAATTTGACTAACAGATTAGATACATGTCCGCCTCTGTGGTGTAGTGGTTAGTGTGATTAGCTGCCACCCCCGGAGGCCCGGGTTCGATTCCCGGCTCTGACACGAAATTTGAAAAGTGGTACGAGGGCTGGAACGGGAGGTCAACTGAGTAGAGGCGGGTTCGATTCCCACCTCAGCCATCCTGGAACTGGTTTTCCGTGGTTTGCCACTTCTCCCTCAAGCAAATGCCGGGATGGTACCTGCCGCTTCCTTCCCTCTTCCTTGCCTATCCCTATCAGCATAGCAGGTGAGGCCACCTGGGCGAGGTACTGGTTATCGTCCCCAGTTGTATCCCCCTACCCAGAGTCTGAAGCAGTCCAGGACACTGCCCTTGAGGCGGTAGAGGAGTCCGAGGGAAAAACCGAACATATAAAAAAGAAGAAGAAGAAGAAGATTAGATAGATGTAGGATGAAGTAGTTACGCAAAATGAAAAGGTTAGCACAAGATGGACTGATGACCCAAACAGCACCATACGATAAAACTGTACTTCTTTTAACACATCGGTCAATCTACGTACATTCTATCGGAAAAACTTGAAAAGTTTAAATAAATAACAAACCCCACACTGGTTTTAGTTTAAATAGGTCAAAAAATTTTTGTTTCAGGCTTAGATATCAATATCAAATTGCTACCGAAAAATTATTTATATGTTTAATTATACAATTAGGCCCCAAATAGGGGGATATTGAGGGAAGACATTGCCGTTCCTCATGCTTCCTGCTAACGGCGCCCCTGGTATTGGGGATTATTATAAAGTGCATGTACGAAAACCTAATACTCACTCCTCAGTATCTAGTGACCGGGGACTAGGATGTATTCTGCTCTTAGCACAAATATTCTTAATTCCCAACGCTCCCAATCCCATTATATTCTCCCTTCACAAATTTACAACGGTACTGCAGATCGTACTCCCCTCTGTTCGCAGAGGAGTGCCAGGAAGTGCGAAACACACACTTCCGCATGAACGAGATCAACTGAAAACAATGTTAGCGGGCTTGTAGGAACGTCGATGAACCTGTCCGACATATAGCACAACTGAGCTTTTCACCTCCAGCGATTGAGGAGCAATGCAATTTTAAAAGCGAATACTGTAGCCAATCAGCCTTCGTGGCTCAGGCAGCAGCGCGCCGACCTCTCACCGCTGCGTTCCGCTGGACAAAGCGGAGTCGGGACAGGTTTTTCTCCGGGTACTCCGATTTTCCTTGTCATCTTTCATTCCAGCAACACTCCCCAACGTTTTTATTTCATCTGTCACTCATTAATCATTGTCCCTGAGGAGTGCGACAGGCTTCGGTAGCCGTTATAATTCCCATACTCGCCGCTAGATGGGGGCTTCATTCATTCCATTCCATTCCATTCCTGACCCGGTCGAATGGCTGGAAACAGGCTGCAGATTTTAATTTTGCATCGCTGCCAAGCAGGCAATTCTTGAACTGGATAGCAGTGACTACGTGCGACGAGTCTAGAGTTAGTTGTGAGGTGTGGATATCCTAACAGCAAAATTTAATAAATGCTTTAGAGCGAGTGAGAAAAATAATAAGGGTACTGTTTTTTTTTTTTTACGACACACTAACTACTTTTACGGTTTTCGGAGAGATTCTGAAAATGGATCAGTGCGAAGTGTTATACACCGAACTGTCATCGGTAGGTTATGATCTATCATGTACGAAGATGCACACTAAGTCACTTAAACTCGTCGCAAGTATGTGAATGCGCGTTTCATACGAAATTGAGTTCACCCTTCTTTCACTTTCGTACAGCAAAATCTTTCTTAAGGCAGACGTAGTAAATAGTTTCGTCCGAGAGCTCACTTCTCTCTTACAGAATATCGCTTATGCTAACTACACACTCTCCTTGCTATAGTTTAATTAAATTTTATTTGAGCATTCTGTCCTACTACCCTGGGCAAACACACACCCGAAATAATACGCTTAAATTAATTAAGTAGATAAAGTGAGTGGCCGCTCGTGTTGACGCACTGCGGGAGACACGCGAGTTCGAATCCCACCATCGGCTGTTCCGCGAAGTCCTATTTTCACTTCCAGTTCCTTTTCATAGGCCACAGCTGATTCCTTCCATCTCCTTACCAACCTTCATTCACAATCATTCATATAATCTTTATCAGCTGAAGACCTTCACTTTATAACAGACGTAAAAACTCGAATTGCCTTAGCCAAGGAAAGCTTCAACAAGAAGAAGAAAAAAACTCCTGTGGCCCGCCAGAGAAAGATCTGAGGAAGAGACTTGCAAGGTGTTCCGTATGGAGGATAGCTCTATATGGCGCTGAAACATGGACATTAAGGAAGGAAGAAGAGAGAAGAAAAGAGAGAGGCATCTGAGATGTGGATTTGGAGACGAAATGAAGGAGAAAGCTGGGAAGATAGAATATCAAATGAGGAAGTTCTGTAGAGTGGGAGAAGCGAGGAGCATGCTGACCGAGTAGCAACGGAAGGGATGATAAAAGGAAAACGAGGAAGGGGAAGGAGACGATATCAGTTATTAGACAGCATTAGAAAAAGAAATGAAATGAAATTTCGTATGGCTATTAGTGCCGGGATATCCCAGGACGGGTTCGGCTCGCCAGGTGCAGGTCTTTCTATTTGACTCCCGTAGGCGACCTGCGCGTCGTGATGAGGATGAAATGATGATTAAGACAACACATACACCCAGCCCCCGCGCCATTGGAATTAACCAATTAAGGTTAAAATCCCCGACCCGGCCGGGAATCGAACCCGGGACCCTCTGAACTGAAGGCCAGTACGCTGACCGTTCAGCCAACGAGTCGGACAGAAAAATAAATAATAGTGCACAAGTGAAGAAAGGGGCACAAGATCGAGAGATATGAAGGTCACAGCCATGACTGGACCTGCCGGATGGCAGAACAACCTATGATGTTGAGCTACTCTACTGAGGTTGGCATCACGAAGGGCTGTGTCTTTTAGGTCATCAGCCCAGAGGCTGGTTGGAACCTCAAATAGCACCACCAAAGGTTATGCGGTTATAAGGAAACCGCAAAAACCAATGGCAGCACCAAAATGAGGCGTACTAGGCAAGACGAGGAGTGCGGTAGTTTGCCATTGCTTTCCTCACTGGGTCAGAAAGTGCTATTACAGCACGACTGACCGTATGAGCAACACCTTTCATAACACTCAGATGCACTAGTCGTGCTCTGAATGTCATTACTCAGCACCACCCATACCCAGCAGCTTCCATACTGTCACAGCCATGGATGAGACTGGGACTTCGGTGAAAGCTACACTTTACTCTGGCCTGTGCGCATACGGCCGTAAAAACATGCCATAAAAATTCATATCGCCTCATTTCCAACCTCGTATCAAGAATTGGGACTAACGGGTAGACATGCAATTAAGTAGAAACACCGGGCCAGTTGGCCGTGCGGTTAGGGGCGCACAGCTGTGAGCTCGCATCTGGGAGATAGTGGGTTCAAGCCCCACTGTAGGCAGGCCTGAAGATGGTTTTCCGTGGTTTCCTATTTTCACACCACTTCCCTCCCATCCTAGGCCTTTCCTGTCTCATCGTCGTCATTAGACCTATCTGTGTCGGTGCGACGTAAAGCAACTAGCAAAAAAAAAAAAAAAAAAAAAAAAAAAGTTGGTAGAAAAATCAAACAGTTCGGTTTCGTAGTCTTTTACGGTGAAAAAGAACCGGAAATGCCCTTCTGACTTAGCCTTGAAAGAACTTCAGATTTATGACAATTGTTCCCATGTTTCATGGTCAGATAGCGAACCTTTCAATGTACAGTCGACATGTTCGCAACGTCATCAATTACCAGTAGCCTTCCTACGTACAGTATCAAACACTTACAACGCAATGCACTTACGTGACACACTCCTTACCTTGTTGAGAAGCTACGAGACACTGAGCAAGACGATCTTGTCGAACTCGTACTTCAGACTATGAACAGTGACACGATACGTAGTCTTGTATCGACCACTTGTTTCCTTCTTATCACAACACAAGAGCACAGTTAACTAGCCATTCTTCAAGGCTGTTGCCTTACTGTCACAAATACACTCGCTGCAGGGAACATGTTGGGCACGTTGTGCGCCAAAATGAACCAGGGTTCAAGTGAAGACTTCGCGCCTCACCTCTGAAACTTTAGCGGGCTCGTGTAGTAGGATGGGGAAGGGGAAACTCGCCGTGACGTCACACAAGGGCACACAACAGAGAGTCCATCCGACCAACAACAGACATACTGGAGACAGTCCATTGCTCTCTCAAAACAAATACAGACATGTACAGTATTGAACAACAGACAAATCACTTACAATGTTATCAACAACGAATAATATTTCATTAACGATAAGAGCAGCCGAAATGAATAAATACACCAAAGTTCTCACATACATTTAGTTGTAACAACATCTAAAGGACCTGATAAATTGTAACGTTATATAAGAGTGGTTTTGTAACCGAGATGTATGCTTATCAGTTTAATAATAATAATAATAATAATAATAATAATAATAATAATAATAATAATATAATAATGGCTTAAGAAGTGACGGAATTTAGTTACGCAGGAGTTCTTTTACGTTCCACTAAATCGACCGACACGAGGTTGACGTATCTGAGCACCGGGCTGAGCCAGGATCGAACCTGCTAAGTTGGGGTCAAAAGGCCAGCGCCTCAACCGTCTGAGCCACTCGGCCCGGCGAGATGGAAAATAATTAAGAACGAAACATAATTAGGCAATCTAATTAAGTTTATTTTAGATTGTGGGTGTTTACTATCAAGTCTGACATTAAACTGGAAAATTGAAATAGGTACAACAAAGAATACAATACAATACAGTAGAACACAGTAAATACAGTACAGTACTTAACAAACTTCCTGATTTACGAGTAAAATTGAGTAATATTTGTCCGCATACTCCTGCTTGCCCAGTAAACACACTGAAAATTATGTTCCATATTCATAATGTGTGTCACAATTTCACTGTACCTTTCCCTACCTTCATAGAACATGTTCGCAACGCTTCTACAGTATGACTGTTGGGATGTCTGGCTCCATGACTAAATGGTTAGCGTGCTGGCCTTTGGCCACAGGAGTCCCGGATTCGATTCCCGGCGGGGTCGGGAGTTTTAACCATAATTTGTTGATTTCGCTGACACGGGGGCTGGGTGTATGTGTCGTCTTCATCATCATTTCATCTTCATCACGACACGCACTTGTCCTCGAACACTCCCGGCACTAAAAACCATACGTCACTTCGTTTTTACTGTTGGGATGTGCGCTTCAGACTTTTCTTATTCCACTTCTGGGTCTCTGTGGCCCTTTTTCTTCTGTCCATTTGTGCCACTGCTGTAACTACGCCGTCGTCCATTATTCCACACATTTCACAATGAATCAGAATATCACAATCATTTTTCGCAGTAATTCGATAACGACAAATATTACCGCCATCACTGTTAGTCACGCTGGCCTGAGTGGCTCAGACGGTTGAAGTGCTGGCCTTCTGACTCCAACTTGGAATGTTCGATCTTGACTCAGTCCGGTGGTATTTGAAGGTGCTCAAATACGCCAGCCTCGTGTCGGTAGATTTCTAATAATAATAATAATAATAATAATAATAATAATAATAATAATAATAATAATAATAATAATAATAATAATAATAATAAATGCCTTTGCCGACAGGATGTAGTGTTTACAGTGCTTTATGTCTTCTGGTATGGGGGTAGAATAAATTTGTTACTTTCATTGACCTGTCTCAGTATCATCCTTGGCTTTGACAATATGAAAGTGACCGAGGTATGAGCGATTCTAGTAACACCGTTCCTTATGCAGCCAGTCCCTGTTATGAATGGTGTGAAGATATCGCTCATTGGGTCGGTTGGTGCATGCATTTCAGTGGGCTTGACAGACTGATATGTAATAGCAACTTCTGACTCGGTGAGGAAAGCAACGGGAAACTACCTCACTCCTCATTTCCCTAGTATGCCTCTTCAGTGACACCTAGTCTATCTATAACAGCTGTTGGTGAAGCTGTAGAGGATCAAACCAGCCTTTGGGCTGAATATCCAACAAATAATAATAATAATAATAATAATAATAATAATAATAATAATAATAATAATAATAATAGTTAGGCAGAGGAAATAAAAGGATTGAAATAAATTGTCTTGCATTTGCAGATGACTTTGCAATACTTTCTGAAAATGTGACATCTGCTGTAACCCAAGTAAATGTCTTGGAAAGAATCGCCAGCAGAACTGGCTTAAGAATTTCTGCAGAAAAAACAAAATTTTTAACAAATATTTGGGATGCACCAAAATTTCTGAAAACAGATATTGGCCAAATAGAGAGGGTAAAAAAATTCAAATATCTAGGGGAAATAATCCAAGAAAATGGTTTAGAAAAATCTGCAGTAGAGGAGAGGGTACATAAAATGGAGAGAGCTTATGGTGTCACCAAAGATATCTACAATAAAAGATGCCTATCCAAAAATGCAAAAATAAGGCATTACAACACAGTAGTGAAGCCAGAATGCCTATATGCAAGCGAGTGTCTGGCATTAAACTATAATTTAGATAAGCTAGAAATACTAGAAAGGCGAATCATGAGGAAAATATTAGGCCCACAAAACACAGTAGAAGGTTGGAAATTACGAAGTAATGCTGAAATATATCAAAAAATAGAAAATATATCAGATGTAATGAGGAAAAGGAGACTTATGTTTTTTGGACATTTATATCGAATGCAAGATAGTAGATTAACCAGTAAGATTTTCAGATATTTGTGGAGTAAGAAATCAACGACAAGCTGGGTCAATGAAGTAAGAAAGGATTTAGAAAAAAACAATATAACAACAGAAGAAATAAATAATAGAGAAGGCTTTCGGGAAAAAGTATTGAAAATAGAAGGATTCCAAGGTAGGAAAGTAAAAAAGACTGGTTCAAAGTGGTCTGAAGACAGAAAGAAGAAACATAGTGAACAGATGAAAGCGTACTGGAAGAAAAGGAAAGAACAAAGAAGAAGGAATTGAAATTGGCACGTGGTCCTCTGGTGGCCCATTCGAAAGAATAATAATAATAATAGTGTCGTTTGCTTTACGTCCCACTAACTACTTGTACGATTTTCGGAGACGCCGAGGTGCCGGAATGTAGTCCCGCAGAGATGATTTTACGTTAAAGAACTCTGCGGGAGCTGATTCCGGCACCTCGGCGTCTCCGAAAACCGTACAAGTAGTTGGTGGGACGTAAAGCCAATAACATTATTACACATCATATTTTATAATTAGTAGTATTTTAGTTCATTGATAAGTAAGTCGTATTGTATTTCTTCTAATTAGGTTGTCTGTTGTTGGTAAGTCGCTTGTCTGCCTTTTTTTTTTGGTTTGTTAGATAGTGTTTGGCTGGTGACGTAGAGATGGAAGAGGGGGAGACAGACCTGACCTATCTCAAGCTAAGTGCTGATTCAGTACGTCTGCACGTGTAGAGTAAGGTAGTAAGTAGTATTAGGTTAGAGGTTTAAAATGACGTTATATATGAGGAAGACGCATCTATGTCTGTCGTATTAAGCAAGGCTGAAAAGCACTTTCCTTGTGAGGAATACATTAGCACCACAGAATATCTGACGCTATATCCGAGGTGTCAAACTGATGTCGCTATAACGAAGTTCTACGTTCGACAAGTGAAATGTTATCACATTGTTTTTAATGATAACATTGATCATGCAGAGACATTATTATTATTATTATTATTATTATTAATATTATTATTATTATTATTATTATTATTATTATATAGTTGTGATTTAGTTTCTTGGCTGAATGATCAGCAGTCTGGTCTTCGGTTCAGAGGGGCTAGGGTTCGATTCCCGTCGGGGTCGCGGATTTTAACTCTGTATACTGTAGTTAAATCCTCTTTTTCGGGGACTGAGAGTTTGTTTTTGTCTTAATACATTTCTCTCATCTGCATACAACACACTAATATCTGGTTTAACGTCGCACTAACACATTAACGATTTTCGGCGACGAAAGATAGGAAATGGCCTGGATTGGGAAGGTAGTGGCCGCGACCTTAAAGTACATTTGCCTGGTGTGAAAATGAGAAACCATGGGACACCATTTTCCGAGATGCCAACAGTGGGGTTCGAACCCAACACAGAAACAAGAAATAGTGAATACATCCCTCTACATAAGATTGGCACCCCAGGAAGGGCATCCGACGATAAAACTGGGCCAAATGCGCACCAAGTGCGAAGCTCAATAAATTCGAAAAAGGCAAGGAAAAAGAAGAAGAAGGTTATAACATCGTTGTCATTAGTCTTGTGTTCTTACTATATTGTGAATTCTGCGTAACAAGCTGCGTTACAGTAACTCATTCCGATATGATATTCAGGAAGGTGACATCGTTCAACTGACTTCAGTTTAAGATTGATAAATTTAAAATATAGAGATTCCCGGCAGGGTCGGGAATTTTAACCTTAATTGGTTAATTTCCCTGGCACGGGGACTGGGTGTATGTGTCGTCTTCATCATCATTTCATCCTCATTACGACGCGCAGGTCACCTACGGGTGTCAAATCAAAAGACCTGCATCTGGCGAGCCGAACTTGTCCTCGGACACTCCCGGAACTAAAAGCCATACGCCATTTCACCACGACCATTCGGACTGAACACGGGTTAGGGTTGCGAGAATACCTATACATGGACTCGCGAGAGACCTTACATTCTATCGCCCCTACCGACCATCCTTTCGGCTATTACAGTACGTTTTCCCACGGTCACAGTCTACTCCAACCCAATTAATTACAAATACACCCATCAGTACAACAAAAACAAACTATGACGTGCGAAAGCTTTCAGACGCACAGCGATCTTAAAACTAGCAGACAGACTTACGTCAGATCACAATAAGAAAGGACATGCAGTGAAGTAGTTGTGACAGTGAACTGGTACTGAAGATCACCGCACCAGGTGCCTTACTAGGTCATATAACTGTCATCATTTCTGATGGCTAACAGGACAGCGCAGAGAGAGGAAGAAGGTCGTGGAGATAAACAGGTAACAATATCACTGTACAGTAGGGTACAGCGAGTAATGTCATTTCGTTTTGGGATTAATATCTACGTGTAGAATAACTCAGAAACTTAAATAATAATAATAATAATAATAATAATAATAATAATAATAATAATAATAATAATAATAATTTACCTCTAACAACCCACCCCGAGTGAATTATTTCGCCAATTGTTGGCGGACGCTTACCGAGTGGTTTAAATTTGATTAAAAGAAATGTTTTAAATTATTCAAGTCCCACTTTGTTTCCTCAGATGAGTTACTGAGACTGATATCGACCAGCAATAGACTGATGGATTTATAAGAACAACGAAATTCCTAAATAGCATAGCCCAGATAATCCACACTGAGATGCCCGCGCTGACAGCCGCTATTCTGACAGGTTTTCCACTAGCTTTTACAAACCTTTTCTAGAAGAACACAAGCAATACTTATTTTTACATTTTTTAAAACTAATACTATCGTCGCCTCGGTATCTTTACCTTCATGACCTAGTCCATTCACCTACATAACCTATCCTCCTCAATTCGCACCACACGACCCCACAACCGAAGCCGGCTTAGGCTACACGACAGCTTCATAGTTACAATTCCTCACTTAGTTTTTATCTCATCAATGTGCCTACTCTCCGGACACTTCCTGACAAAATCAAATTAACAAAGCCTGGATGTTGAAAAATGTGCCCTGTCAATCTCTCTCTCCCCATCTCCTGTTTGATTCAGCATCTCTTCAATCCTGCTCCCATCTATCCATTTAACATTGGGCATTCTCTTGCAACACCACATTTCAAAGGTTTCCATTCTCTTTCTTTCTGCACTACTTATTGCCTGTATTTTACTTCCATGTTATAGCTAGCCGCTCGATAAAAATATCTTAGGAAACGTCTTTCATTATTGGGCTAGTCTACATTTTATGCCTTCCTTTGTCTAGTTAATGTTCAGCCGAAATAAATAATAATACGCCGAAGGGCCAGAATGTTTTCCCTCAGGAGTATTTATCGTGCCAGTAAAACTACCGACATGAACTGACGTATTTGAGCACCTTCAAATACCACCGGACTGACCCAGGATCGAACCTGCCAACTTGGGGTCAGAAGGACAGCGCCTCAGCCGTTTAATCCTTAGCTCGACCTTTGTCTAAATAAAACATTCATCTTCTTCCTTTAATACTGCTATTTCCTACATCACCTGAGTCCGTACGACTGCATTCCATTACTGCCGTTCTGGATCCTTTTTTGCAAGGAAAAGGTCTGTCGATCACTGCGGTTCATTGATCAATGGGGAAAATAAAATACGATTCCTGAAAGTCCTGAAAGTATAAGCGATATAAAACATCCTATGAGGAAATATAAAGAGCATACTACTGTGCGAATTGAGACCCTCACCCTTAACCTGGACGGAAGAATGCAGAATGCTGCATTAGAGATGTGGTACTAAGGAAGGATGCTAAATTTTAAATTAACGATCGAGAAACGCTAAGAAATATTGGAGAGAGGCCATGTTTGTGGAATATTCTGATCCAAAGAAGAGACAAATGGCAGATAGTATAAATCAGTCAAATAATGGGAAACATTCCTGTCACAGTCACCTATAGCTGAAAAGATTACCTAAGGTACGAGCAACACGGAGAGCTGCTATAAACCAGTCTCCGGGAGGAGGTTGGTTACTTCGAACTGACACCGTTTTCAATGAAGATTAGACAAACAACTAACTATAAATAGATTCATATATGCCAAAGTGAGCTAATCGTTGATTCAGGTCCCGTGAAGGGGATTCTGATATTCTCCTAATTGCTTACTACGAGTTCCGGGAATTACGATGTAAGAAACTCGAAGCTCCTTTTACGGAAGTTATCTCTACACGTCATCGCGTTTCGGGGAACATAAGAACATAACTGAAATACAATGAGATCTTTATGGCCCATAAAATCAAGCTCATACTTCCAAAATAAATTAACTCATTTTCTAGTACGGGTTATCTCAAAGTCATCTTCGACTGCACTCGTCCTGATTGTATCAGGGCATCATAATCAGTGTTGGCTACTGAATACATGATTCGAAGCAGTGTATCGATTCATTCAAGTGTCCAAGTGAATCGATTCACAGGAACGGCGAGCTCACGGCACACGATTCAGCTTACTCCCAGCGGACAGTGCTGAGTGGCGCACTCACTGGACGTTGACGGGGAGCCGAGCTTCCGCTGCAGCGAGACATACAGTGAGCCATAGCACACCGAAAGAATAGTGAACGAGCACGGCTCAGTGAGACACAAGATACACACGACTCCTTATCGGTTCACTGGACACGGGCGGGTGGCGGAGAGCCGAGCTTCCGCTGCAGCGAGACATACAGTGAGCCATGGCACACCGAAAGAATCGTGAACGAGCACGGCTCAGTGAGACACAAGATACACACGACTCCTTATCGGCTCACTGGGCACTGGTGGGTAGCGGAGAGCCGAGCTTCCGCTGCAGCGAGACATACAGTGAGCCATGGCACACCGAAAGAATCGTGAACGAGCACGGCTCAGTGAGACACAAGATACACACGGCTCCTTATCGGCACACTGGACAGTGGACACTGGCGGAGAGTCGGGCTTCCTCTGAAGCAATACATACAGAGCTACGGTACACTGAAAGAATCGTACGCTAAATGGACTCCCGAGCACAGCTCATTTGAAAATAATACCCACTTGCATTCACTGTCCTCTTCTTACAGGGAGGTTCAAATAATAGATGGATTTATTTTCAGTGTTAAAAAGGTAGTCAAAACATAATTCTAAAGTAGCTAGTAAGTAGGTAGGCTATTAGGTTATACTATTTATTAGTTTAATGAATCTTAGTATTATAACTTAGTTGACATTTGACAGTTAATTTAACTCGACTCTAGCCTGCCCTATGACTATGAGTCATGCTCATGACCACTCAAAAGTACCTGTTTTATATTGGGAAGAACGGCTCAGTATTGTCTCAGTTCGTATGTCACATCGTTGCACAAAACTTCAATAATATGTGGACAGTAAGTGAGCCGACTAACCAATAACTCAACCAACAGTATGTTGAATCAGAAAACCAGTGGGCTACTGTTCATCTCGGGTAGCCTATACAAAATATGACGATTTTAAAAAATCCTCTGCTGATAGAAAAAATACAGTACATATTTTCAAAAATGACTGAGCGAGTTGGGCGTGCGGTTAGTATCGCGTAGCTATGCGCTTGCATTCGGGGGATGGTGGGTTCGAATCCCACCGTCGGCAGCCGTTAATATGGTTTTCCGTAGTTTCCCCATTTTTTACACTAGGAAATCCTGGGATTGTACCTTAATTAAGGCCATGGCTGCTACCTTCCTAATCCAGGACCTTTTCCATCCTGCGTCGCCGGAAACCTTCGATGTATTAGAGTGACTAGCATTTTTTTTTTCTAAGAAAGGAGTTCACAGTATGAAAACCAGATAGCAGCAGCGAACAATGAATGCTGTTGCTGCTGTCTTACCATTACATACTACACAAATGCAGTAGGAGCGGTGACTCTAATGTGCCGTGAATCGGATCACTGTATCGATTCAGTAACGTGAACGGAATGAAATGAATCGATTCAGTAAAATTAATCGAATGTCCCATCACTAATCATAATAGCAGGCGACAAACAATTCATCCAACCGCCTTCCGAACAGGTATATAGAGTGGAGGATAAATAAATACTAAATAAATAAATAAATAAATAAATAAATAAAAGTTTTGTCTGTACATTGCTCAGAATTTAAAAAGGATGGTATTTCTGTATCGGTCATATCCAAAGTAGCAAGGAAATGCACTTTTTAATTTTCCGTAATGTATGTATGTATGTATGTATGTATGTATGTATGCATTTAGGTATGTATGTACACGCATCACGAGAAAACGGCTGAAGAGAATTTAATGAAAATCGATATGTAGTGTCCGGGAATAAGTCGCTACAATCTAGGCCATAAATAATCTTATTCACGCTGAGATAAATGGTAGTTTAGGGGAAGGCCTAAAATTTAATTCTCAAATATTTGTGTTAATAGTGGTCCTATCGACATACTACATCACTAAAGTTATATAGTATTAAATTTCCGATCATTTATGTCTTATACATTTTTACCGTACCGGCTATAACAGAAATATTCATAAATTTGGATTTTTGTTACAAAGTCCATATCATCGCCAAGTCACGAGAAAATGAGTAAACAGAATTTAATGAAAATCGTTATGTAAAGTCGGGGAATAAGGAACTACAGTCTACACTATAAATAGTTTCGTAAGATGCCCTAATATCACAGAGTCGAAAGAAAACTAAATGTGAAGGCCTACAATACAGAAAGCTCATAACATTGATCAACAATAACATTACATTGACCATTGTTTGCTGTGATGTGCTTTGAGTCTTCTGTTGCCAGTCATGTGCGATAGATGGGATTACTGCTGCTGTATACCGAGTTTTTTTAAAAATTCGCTTTACGTGACATCAACACAAATAGGTATTATGGCGACGATAGGATAGGAAAGGGCTAGGAGTGGAAAGGAAGCGGTCCTGGCGTTAATTACGATACAGCCCCAGCATTTCCCTGGTGTGAAAATGGAAAACCATCTTCAGGTCTGCCGACAGTGTGGTTCCAACCCACTATCTCCCGAATGCAAACTCACAGCTGCGCGCCCCTAACCGCAGGGCCAATTTGTTAGGTTAAATAAATAAATAAATAAATAAATAAATAAATAAATAAATAAATAAATAAATAAATAAAATTGTTTTGTCTGTACACTTCTACACTTCAATTTCCGCAACATTACTCGTTTGTCGGAAATCAGTCAGAACAAATCGTGCAGCTTTTCTTTGGATATATTCCAGTCCTCGAATCAAGTGATCCTGGCGAGGGTCCCGAACACTGGAACCATACTCTAATTGGGGTCTTACACGCCCTCTAGTTTGGCACAACAGCAAGGCTTCATAGCCTGAGTCCCGCCACGCACAGAAAGTCATTAATAAATAAAATAAAGAAACACCATCATAAGTATATATGAAGAGACCTGTAACCTTTATTCATAACCTCCTTAATATGACCCCAATGAAGATCTCTCCTTATTTTGCCACCCAAGTACTTACAGTGGTCTACATGAGATACATTTACTCCAACACAGTAATTAAAAATAGAGACGACTTTTTCTCTAGGCGAAACTCACAACTCTACTTTTTACTCCGTTTACCATGCAATGTCCTTCTCACAACTTTTTCGAGGGCTTTTTTTTTTTTTTTTTTTTTGCAGACACTCACAATTCTATAACTTATTTATTGTTCTACACAGTATCCTATCCTCGAAAAGCCCTATATATGATTCCAGCTCTTTACTCACAATTTATATATGTTAAAAAGCAAAGGTCTAATAACAGAGCCTTGCGGAACTCCCCTCTTAATCATTACAAGATAGGATTATGCTGCACCTTTGCTCATTCTCTTAGTTCTATTTTCTCGAAATTTAGCCACTAGATCACTATTTTGTCCAGTCCAACAGCTCTCATTTTCGTCAATAGTCTCCTATGATGAACCTGTGTCAAAATCCTTGGATATTTGAATAGTGAGACAGTAATTTTTACCTCCTAATTATAAAATATCCGCTGTTTATAATTTCAGTACCGGTACCATTTATTCTGTCGCATTCTGTACAATTCATTATTACAGAAACTGACCCTCAATGGGCTTGCCATAAGTTACATTAGGGGCAAATACGGTGTATTACAAGAAAGGAATAAGAAAGACGATATGTAACTTCAAGTACATCGATACGGCGATCAGTCACTTAGTGTCACAAAGCGAGATAAGTCGGTGTGCGACAAAGTGGAGCACACAGAGGTCTGTGATTGATGGTGCAATACTAGAACCCTTGTTCAGTAATAGGACAAACAAATGTATTCGTGTTGTCTCAGCGATATTTGAGGACTAGTTTATGTAGTCGGGTAAGTAAAGGTTGTGGTCATATATAATGCGGATGATCAAAATTTAAAAAAAGCTAATTAAGTTTGATTTCAGCAACAAAACTACATTCCAATTTGTGTTAATCTAGAATATTTGATTTATTTCTCCCCTCGTAGTGAAGGTGGTGATAACTGCCTTAAAGGAAAATACAATTAAATAATCATTCCTTCTTTTTATTCCTCTACTCAGAGTTCGAAGTACCGCTTCCACCGCGCTTGTAAATGTAGATTCAAGGAGACAGTGACAAAAAAAATAAAATTTTAAAAAAATTAAAAGTTACAAGAAATGCACAGAAAATAAGTTCGGACCCGTAGAGGGTGATTAAATACTATTACCTTCAGAAAGAAAGGAAATACTCCCAACTTGAACAGTGGTTACCCAGAAGAAGATTACAATTGCATACTGACTTAAACGTGCTTTATAGGCCAATACAGAAAATTACGAACACCCTCTTCTGTGCTAAAGTTGTGGAATTACGCGTTAAAAAAGCGTTTTCTTCATGTCAAGTAAATTACGCGTTAAAAGACGTGAAATGTGTCAAAAACCGTAAGTATAAAAAAAAACTCCAAACAAAAATTGCAAACCCTGCCTATGACATATACACAGTCCATAAAGGGTTAGTAACAATGATTGCTGCCGAGCCAGAATGCCTACTGAGATTGAAACGTCACCTGGTCAGCGTGACAAATCTAACATATCGAAAGAAATAATAATAATAATAATAATACAATGCATTGGAGAATACCAAGCTGGTTTCAGGAAAGGGAGGTCGTGTACAGAACAGATATTCAACCTCAAGTGTATTCTAAGGACTAGAACTTTGAGGGACAAGAACACAGTGGTAATCTTCGTCGATTTCCAAAAAGCATATGACTCAATTGATAGATAGACATTATTAATGTCCTAGAAGAGTTTGGAATCGACAGGAAAACGGGAGAAATAATAAAACAAACCCTGACAGACACCATCTCTAAAATTAAATTCGCTGGAGAAATCTCTGATCCATTCCAAATAAAGACAGGAGTCAGACAAGGAGATGGATTATCACCCATCCTGCTTAACATTGTATTGGAGAAAGTCATAAGAGCCTGGGAAAGCTCTCTGAAAGTAGAAGGCATACAGGGAATACATCTTGGGCGTAAGGGACAAAACTTGGAAATTAAATGTCTGGCTTTTGCTGATGATCTTGCCCTCTTAGCTTAAAACAGAGAGGATGCCCAAAGGATGCTGTAGCTTCTTCATGACATTGCGAAGAAAACAGGTCTCAAAGTCTCCTACGAAAAGACGAAGTACATGGAGTATCGACATCAGGGAGAGAAAAGCAAGGAAGTGAAGTGCGGAAAGGTTAGAAGAGTAGAAACGTTTGGGAGAACTGATCCAACCCATTGGACTAGACAAGGAGGCAAACAAGGAAAGAGCTAGACAATTGGAACTGGCCTACAGACTGACACAAAACAGGTACAATAAACGGGCAATATCCTACAAAGCCAAAATTAAACACTACAACGCTGTTGTAAAACCAGAGGGGCTGTAAGGTTCAGAATGCCTTACCTTAAATTAAAAAAAAGGGGGAACTAAAAGAAATCGAGAAGAAGGAAAGGAAAATTCTGAGGAAAATTCTTGGACCTCAGAAAACGACGGATGGGACATGGAGGAAAAGGAGAAATGAGGACCTCTACAAGTATTCCGAAAAGATGACGGACACAATGCGCAAACGAAAACTGAAATTTTACGGACATCTCGTCAGAATGAATGACAACCGCCTGACTAAATGAATATTTAAATATATAATTGGATTGAGGAGGACAACGAAATGGGTGGAGGAGGTTAAGAAGGACGCAGAAGAAATTAAAATAACACCAGAGTTGATCCTCAACAGAAAGAAGTTGAGAACTCGAGTAGATGACCACAAATTCCATGAAGAGCAGCGGAAGAACAGGCCCAAGTTTGTAATATCTGATGAGCAGGGAAAAATAAGGAGTGAACGAATGAAGAAGTTCTGGGAAGAGAAAAGAAGAAGACTGGCCAGAAAGCATTAAGTTTCACGCGGTCCACAGTTGGCCAAATTCGGTAGCAAGAAGAAGAAGAATACAATGGGTTTAAATCTAACTAAGAACACATTTTTACTGTCTGAATGATGATGGGCAGAACAGGTAGGTCACTGGACCCTGTTTTACGGTTTCCGGAGACGCCGAGATACCAGGAATATTGTTTGAAGAGTTCATTTAAGTGGCAGTAAATCTACCGATATGAGGCTGACCTTCAAATACCATTGGAATGAACCGCGATCGAACTCGCTAACTTGGGCTCATAAAACCAGGTCTGTGCAATATGACCCAGTCAAATCGGCCCTATCAGATGAGTGAACAGCAATAGTACTATGTTTCTTTCTCTGCTACACGAGTCCAACAGACTGCAACAGAATTTCATACAACAGACCTATATTATACGCCATATTTTTCTTTATTGGATATTGAGTTAATGACCATACACCATTACTGACAAAATGCGTTCAATACAGAGTAAAATACTGTATTGTTAGTTCCTAGTCTTTTGTACAGAAAGCTTCGGTTCACTTCTTACTTTGCGTTTTGCATAATTTATGCAGTCGATAAGTAGCACAGAACATATTTATTACAGTTACAGTTACCTTGGCATCCGCCCTTGTAGCGTAAAGTTAGAGCTATTAGCTGCCGACCTCAGAAGTCCGGGTTCGTTTCCAGGTAGTGGCAGAGATTTAAGAATGGCAGGTTGACCATAATGGTAAATGCAAATCACCTCCTATGAGGGTGTACTTGCAAAGAAAATGATACGAGTTTACTTCTTTTTACTATTTTGGAAGAAATAATAAATTGGGCTATGATGTTTAAATACGTTGGTCGAAGATGGAAAACAATAATAATAATAATAATAATAATAATAATAATAATAATAATAATAATAATAATAATAATAATAATAATAATAATAATAATTGGTACGGGGATACCCGTGGACCAGCAGAGGTGAAAGAAGGTGCCGGGGTGAATGGGTCTAACTACAAAATCAAAGCAAACTGTAACAAAGGTTATATATTTTTTTAAATCAAATAACAATGTACCAGGTACCACTAGCAATAAACAAGTCTAGGAAAGACAAGATTGGTGGTATAAACAGATCTTGGGCTTCAAGCCCTCACTTAACAATTCCTGAGCTACACGCTCAACTTTACTTAAGGGTAGAAATCCCCTAATCCATGGAGCCCTTGCTCCAGCAATTACAATGTCAGGCCTCCCAGCGGCACTTTTACAACTCTAGAAAAAGAGCTAACGTGCTCTCAGTTCTCAAGCCTACTCAAGGCAATATCAGAAAATTACAATTACTTGCCATCAAGGCACAACTTACAAAATTTGAACAGGGGTATCTAGTACCCAACCTATTGGGCCGTAGTAGAAAAGAACAGGTTAAATAAAGGGCCCAAAACACAAATAGAATGGAGGCGTGTATCTGCACTCCGAGATTTGAAGTCTGAAAACCTAAGGGGCACTAGGCCGATGAAACAGGGGCTATTCCCAAACTATGGAGGTGACTCGTATAAGAATAATTTAAGATATATACGGAAAGGAAGAAAACCAGTTATAAAACGTAGTCACCTCAAACCAATATGAAGGGGAGCTCGAGAGGGTACGTCACTCTCTATCCCAGAATTACAGTTAGAGATTTTATGAAATTTTTACATTAGCCGGCAGAACTTACATTTTAGAGAAGTTGGTTACATATTAAGGTTTCGGACCTTTCCCTCAGGTTAAACTGCGGAGCTAGCAAAAAAATTAAGATGTTAGATGGCCATTACCTTGCTGAAGAACTGCTGCCTGATGAAAGAGGCGCCTCCCGCCTCCTGCTTGGCACACACACACACACACACACACACACACACACACACAGAGAGAGAGAGAGAGAGAGAGAGAGAGAGAGAGAGAGAGAGAGAGAGAGAGAGAGAGAGAGAGATGGTGATCAAATGACCAAGAGACGTAAAAATCCGCAGTTTATAAACCCTCGGGGAAGATTCGAGACCTTTCACGAATATACAAGCCACCATCCTCTCACTTTTATTGGTTGACATCAAAAGTGACACTCAGAATCGAGGAAGAAGCCTGTGATAGGCTGAAAATTAATTACAGAAATTCACGATTGGCTAAATTCAAAACTGGCGGAAAGAAAAGATCAATATTGCCAACCCAAAAATGAATGAACATAATTTAGTAAAAAAAAAAAAAACTTATGAATACAAAACTTCTTCAAAAAGGGTTCTTCTACTTCGCACCAGGGTGCATGATCATAGTTTATTAGCAGTGACATCTGTTGAAAAAGGTCCAAACTTCTTGATGACTGGTAAACAAAACACGTAGAATTTCATACAGTACATGAAACTTCACAATAAGAAAATTACGTCCAATTACGGTAGTGACATCTTCTGAGTAAAGGTTGAAGTAGGACTAGTTTCAAGTGTACGATTTCTCCAGTAGAGGAGTTATTTTAGGCGCAAGATTTAAAATGTACGGCGTTGGGATGTACCTCCCGGTACAATAATAATAATAATAATAAGTTTTATGCAACACACTTACTGGCACATGCCGCGCTGGGTGGCTCAGGATGTAGAGCGCTCGCCTCCTGAGCTCAAATTGGCGGGTTCGATCCAGGCTCAGTCCGGTGGTAGGCTCTATTTGAAGGTGATTAAATTTACCAGCATCGTATCGGTAGACTTACCGCCACGGAAAAGAACTCCTGCGGGACAAAATTCGGGCACCTTCGCGACTCCGAAACCCGTACAAGCAATTAGAGGAACGTAACACCATTATTATTATTATTATTATTATTATTATTATTATTATAGGTAATTATACAGATATATTTGGATAGGAGAATAATACAAAAAATAACAAATTAACATTAACAAATACGCAGCAAACACGTCATCCGACGAGTCTATATCACCATCTTCTTCTTCTTCTTTTTCTTACTTCTTTTTCTATTGTCTTTTCCGTACTGCCAACACCAACATTGCATTCTTTTTCTCCTTCATAAATAAATATTATAATATTACCATCAATAATATTAATATAATAATAATAATAATAATAATAATAATAATAATAATAATAATAATACTGAAAATGAAAATCCACAGCCTGTTTCCAGTCATTCGATCGGGTCAGGAATGGAATGAATGAAGCCCCCATCTAGGGGCGACGATAGAAATTGTGCCGGCTGCCGAAGCTGCGTATAATTTGTTAATGTTAATTTGTTATTTTTGTATTATTCTCCTATCCACATATACCTATGCAATTTCCTATAATAATAATAATAATAATAATAATAATAATAATAATAATAATAATAATAATAATATTAATAATACACATGACTCATTTAATCTACTTTCCCGCCTGTCTTAAGTCTCCAGCCAAGAGGCTGCCCGAATCCTCAAATAGCACCATCAAAGGTTATACGGTTATAGGGAATGCTACTACTACTACTACTACTACTACTACTAATAATAATAATAATAATAATAATAATAATAATAATAATAATAATGGAACAGCTTTTGCGGTACGAAAAACTATCATCAGTTCTGTACTTGACTTTACATCCCCATCTGAAAGAATCTCAGTACTTTCTATGAAATCTGGCAATAAAGCTTACTCCTTGGTCAACGCCCACGCTCCCACAAACACTGACAATAAGAAAAACCACGAGAAAGTGGAAGCCTTCTGGGAACTCTTAGAAGAAACCACTAGCAAGATTCCAAAGCATCACGTGAAAATCTTAGTAGGGGATTTTAACGCACAGGTTGGCAGAGAGAGGAAACACAAATGGATTGTTGGTCATCACTCGGCACATTGGAGAACGAATAAGAACGGAGAACGTCTTATAGACTTCTGTAAAACCTTTGTCTTAAAACTCATGTCTACGCATTTTGCGAGACCCCCACATAAGAAGAAAACGTGGAAATCACCAAACACGTTAATGAGCGAATTCCAGATCTATCACGTCGCAATCTCCAGAAAGAATATGTGTGAGATCCAAAATGTTAGAGTACGGAAGGGAGTTGTCGACTCGGACCACTACCTAACACTAATCAAAGTGAGATTCCAACCGAACAGATGCAGACCTGAAAACAAAAGATCTCTAAGAGTTGATCCAGAATGTCTTCGACAGAACGCCACGACCTTTCTACAAGACATACGAGAGCAGAACCCCAAGGGCTGGCCAGGCCTTCGTAAAACACTTCAGATATCAGCCATGAAATTAGGACAGCCTCCAAGGAAACGCAAACATAGGTGGTGGAACACGACCTGTGATAAAGCCATTGATGAATGGACGAAAGCATGGAATCAGTGGAATGGACATCAAACAACTAAGAGATGGGAGACCTTCCTAAAAGTTCAGAAAATCTCCTCAAAAATAATCAGCAGGGAGAAACGAGCCTATGCCAAAAATAGACTCATAGAAATCGAACAAGATTTCCTCAGAAACAACTCCAGGAATTTCTACAAGACCTTCAGTGAGAATTTATCCAGTTATCAACCACCATCTTTATGTTTCCGTCGAGCAAATGGAACATTAGAAACGAACACCAGAGAGAACTGCACTATTCTAGCTGACTACTTCCGAGACCTCCTCAATTGTGAACCTCCAAAGGAAAGACTGAACTTTGAAAAGCCCATCCCCAACCCCCATTTACAACCACCGACAATACAGGAAACAGCAGAGATCATATGATCGCTTAAAAATAATAAAGCTCCTGGAGAGGACGGCATCACTGCGGAGATGTGTAAACATGGAGATGATCTTGTAAGCAAAATTCATGCAATCCTAGTAGAAATATGGGAAACGGAAATAATTCCACAGGATTGGAAGTGTGCATTAATACACCCATTGCACAAGAAATGTGACAAGGCAGATCCAAACAACTATAGAGGCATATCTCTACTGCCAATCGCATACAAAATTCTTTCCAAAGCTCTCTTGAACCGGTTAGAAAAACAGACAGATCACCTGATTGGCGAATACCAAGCGGGTTTCAGGAAAGGTCGATCATGTGCAGAACAAACATGGAACTTGAAGACGATATTAAGGATTCGCCGAAGTGCCAGCACGATCGTCACCTTTGTGGATTTTAAGAAGGCGTATGACTCTGTGGAAGACAGACAGTATTTGATACTCTAGAAGAACTCAGAGTGGACAACAAGACCAGAACACTTATCCAGCAGACCCTCACAAATACGACCTCTAAAGTGAAATTCCTTGGGGAAATCTCTGAGCCTTTTGAAATATGTACGGGCGTTCGTCAAGGTGACGGCATCTCCCCTATTCTGTTTAACTTAGTTCTAGACAAAGTTATTAGAGAATGGGAAAAGGATATCAAGGGTGTGAGCATCGGAAATTTGGGAAGCAAGGTCAATGTGAAATGTTTAACATTTGCTGATGATCTCGCAATCATTACTAAGACCAAGGATGAAACAAGGTATGCCATACAGAGACTACACAATATAGCATCAAAGGCAGGCCTCCAGATATCCTACGAGAAAACCAAGTACATGGAAAATCTACGTCAAAATAGCAAAAGAACTCCGCTAGAGATGGAAAACGGCACAATTTCACAGGTGCCCTCCTTCAAATACCTTGGAGAAATTATCATACCATCAGGATTAGACAGTAGTGCCAATGTAGAAAAAAACACGAAACTGCATAAGGCATACAGACTGACGTGGAATTACTACAACAAAAGAGTCATATCGCGTAATGCAAAATTACGACACTACAAGACAGTTGTATTGTCTGAAGCTTTATATGCCTCAGAAACCATATGCTTATGTGGTCACTCTAAAATTACAGAAATTGAAAAGCAGGAGCGGAAAATTCTTAGGAAAATTTATGGTCCTACGAGAGAAAATGGAATGTGGATTAAGAGGAGAACAGCGGACCTCTACTCCTTCACCGACAGGTTTACTGATGCCGTACGGAAAAGACGCCTTAATTTCTATGGCCATATCTACAGAATGAACAGCGATAGACTAATTAAAAGATTATTCAAAGTAATCAACTCAAAGAAGGTCAAAATAAAATGGCTAGAAGAAACTAAGGCGGACCTCCAAGAAATAAATATCACAGACGACATCATGGAAAATCGTGGAGCTTTTAGAACAAAACTAGCCAATCATAAATTTAGGGAGAAACCCAAAAAGACAACTGGTAGGAAGTGGTCGACAGAACGCAAGATGCAACACAGTGCATTCATGAAGAGATTTTGGGAGGATAAGAAGGCACAAACTATCAAACCAACTAACAAGTTCAAATGCGCTCTTTGAATGGGCATAACGAAGAAAGAAGAATAATAATGATGATGATAATAATGGTTTAACGTCCCACTAACTACTTTCGCAGTTTTCGGAGACCCAAAAGTGCCAGAATTTTGTCCCACACGAGTTCTTTTACGTGCCAGTAAATCTACCGACACGAGGCTGGCGAATTTGAGCACCTTCAAATACCACCGGACTTAACTGGAATTGAACCCGCAAACGAGAGCTCAAGGAAGAAACCGAAAACAAATACGTTGGCGGTACCATAATGAGACGTACAAGGTGTGATTAAGAGTGGGGTAGTTTGCTATTGGTTTTCTCACTTACGAGGAGACCCGCCAAGTGTAACAACCAGATTTCCCAGAGAGAGAGGGGTTGAAATAAGTGAACACTCGTTTCGGCTTATCCTTAAACACTCGACCGTTTCCGAAAAAATGACGGTCGAAGTGCCTTACTTGCCTATTAGTGTGTAGCAATTTGAAACGACGCGGTGGCTTTCGCCGCGGCTTCACACTTTTGCGCCCCGTGTTCAAATCCCGATAATTTTTGTGTATTTGTTTCATTTATTTACTTTCCTCCACAGACGATTACTACACGAATGGTTTTCTTCAATGCAATTCGAAAAATCATTGTCCTTTTTTGTATGTTAATATTGAAAATGAAATGAAAATCCGCAGCCTCTTTCCATTCATTCGACCGGGTCAGGAATGGAATGAATGAAGGCCCCATCTAGCGGCGAGGATAGGAATTGTGTCGGCTGCCGAAACCTGTCGCACTCCTCTGGGGCAATGATTAATGAATGACAGATGAAATGAAATGATATCGGAGTGTGTTGCTGGAATGAATTATGACAGGGAAAACCTGAGTACCCGGAGAAAAACCTGTCCCGCCTCAACTTTGTCCAGCACAAATCTTACATGGAGTGACCGGGATTTGAACCACAGAACCCAGCGGTGAGAGACCGGCGCGCTGTCGCCTGAACCACGTAGACTCTATGTTAATATTCTGCCTGGTAAATTAATTTTTAAACATCAATTGTTCTAACACTCATTGCACAGCAAAAGGATATCACGACTAGAAGCTACACAATAAAAATCCGCGTACTGATTCATAATCAATTGCAAGCTCCAGTTTTCGGAAACATGATCCTTTATACGTGGTTTGTCGCAAACGTTTTTGCCAAAACGTGAAACTGTCATTAATGTTAATGACGTTTCTTTCCCGAGTGACATTTCCACCCAGAAATGTAACTGTGGGAAAACCTGCCTTTGCGCGATTCTCGTGGTGTGCTAAATCTCTATATTTCGAATGTTTCTACAATCGGTATCATCCAAGGGAATGCACCGTATCTCCTCAAAGCATTAATATATATGAATGAACTTACAAAACATTTCAATCCTTGAAAAATAACGCACATATACACACATATAAGGTATAATAAATATGGAATAAATACATAACACTTATTGTGAAACCCAGTTGTAATTTTACAATCAACATAACGCCCTTGTATCCAATAACTTGATAAGGAATGGGAAGGAAGCGGCCGTGGCCTTAATTAAGGTACAGCCCTAGCATTTTTCTAGTGTGAAAATGTGAAACCACGGCAAAAAATCTTCAGCCCTGCCGACGGCGTGATTCGAACCCAATATCTCCCGAACGCAAACTCACTTCTGTGCGACCCTAGCCGCATGGTCAACTAGCTCGGTAGCTTACATGCTCTCACACCAAAACATGAAACTGAAACTTCGGTACAAACTACATTTTTATTTGATCTGCGCCAAGAGATGGATGCAGAAATACTACAACCATCAAAAAATTGTAACACGATGACTGCCTTCCCGATATGTCGGAAATTTCCCCATCACGGCTTGAGCTTTTGACATGTAGATTTAACTGCAAAGAAAATGTAGGGCGCGCAAGTTTTATTTCCGGCTATGTACATAAACCTTTCTTAAAGTTGTGATCGCACAATAACATCAGCTACCATTGTACTCCTGGTACCGATAACACCAAACGTGCCGGAAGAACTTTCTGCCGGATTCTACACAATACCAGTTTATCACGGACTTGACAGGTATACAGAAGCAGGTAAAGTGATTGATCTTGTGATACACGAGACCGGTGACGTTTTCACGTGGAAGAAATCGATAAATATGAGACACTTCCAGACGAGGTCAAAAACATTGGAATATCAATAAGAGGTCACTAATCGATTCTGCCGCAAAGTTCGACGTATCAGTTCAAGGAATGTATTGGTCAGACTAAAACGCGAAGTCCGTTCTCCTTTACGGCTGTGAATTATGGGAGGTCACTGAACAAATCACACGCCAACTCCAAGTGTTCGTGGATCGCCGCCTGCGCCATATCATCAATAGCTTATAAGACGGCCTGAAATGATCACAATCGTAAACCTGGGCAAGGAAACCGACCAGAAACCCTCTGATGTACAAATAAAATGGAGATGGGTAGGGCACACATTAAGAAAATGAACCACTTGTCCCTTTCCGAAAATCAAATGATCATATGTATGTTTTCCGGTCATGGCCATACAACAACGGCTGCTAATTTCAGATGGCAACCAGCCTTAAAAAATAGCCTGCACAGTTGCTAGGTAACATTATCTGACCATCCATCCATAGCTTACATCACTGCCTGCATGGTTGCTAGGTAACATTGTCTAACCATCCATCCATACCTTGCATCACTGATGCACGGTTGCTAGGTAACATTGTCTGACCATCCATAGCTTACATCACTGCCTGCATGGTTGCTAGGTAACATTGTCTGACCATCCATAGCTTACATCACTGCCTGCATGGTTGCTAGGTAACATTGTCTGACCATCCATAGCTTACATCACTGCCTGCATGGTTGCTAGGTAACATTGTCTAACCATCCATCCATACCTTGCATCACTGATGCAAGGTTGCTAGGTAACATTGTCTGACCATCCATCCATACCTTACATCACTGATGCACGGTTGCTGTGGTTACACTTCCGTCACACATTTTATCGCGTTACGTTACACACATATTCCGATGACCCCCAGCCATAAGACATATTTATATCATAAAGAACGGAACCGTTGAAATGGAATGGGACCCAGTAGGAAAAAAGAAGCATGAAAGACTTAGGAACACTTAGAGGCGAACGGTTCGAGAGGAGCTGACTGGATTTGGGAAAACATGCGATGACGTTTAAATACCTCGCTACACAACGTACCGAATGGGCAGTTTTCCTGGATGCCCTTTGCTCCACAAGGAGAGATAGGAATTAGTATATTAGAAAACGTCAGGTCAAATCTCATGCACTTGTAAATTTTGAAACAAAAACAATTAATAATGTGCGAAGTTTAAGGGTGCGTGAACGAATCGTACACATGAAATTTCCTTATAATGTTTGTCCTAAATGGAGGATAATAATTGCTTTTAAGCAAATTAAGAGTACAATTAGCGGTGAATTAATAAGTATGATTATTACTAGAGAAATATATTCATGCATACATACTTTGCTACATTACGGCTATGAATTATACTACCACACAACGCTTCAGATGTGTTTTGTTCATGTAACACTTTTGTGTGTGAAGTCTTTGCTCACTTAACTTCTTTGCTTTGCTTGATATTAATTGGTGGGGCGAGTTGTTGACTTATGCTCATAACTCATTATTTAATATAATTATTTGTCCAGGGATCATGCTATTTTTCTTTCAACAAAAATCTTTCTTTTTTTTTTGTTTTGTTATTTACGATGTACTTTTTCACCTCCATTTTTCTGCTTGAACTGCCCACACTAGTCATAATGGACCAAGATATTGAGAATTCACTTCCGTTCGTCGGTGCTCGCCCTGGACCTCAAGAAGGAAACAAAAGACGGTACGATGAAGTGAAATGCTACAGAAGAGAGTCGTGTCTACAGCGAAACTGTCACCGTAGTTACGTATCTATATTTCTCTAGTAATAATGGTATTTATTATTTACCGCTAATTTTAGTTGATTTGTGTGAAAGCAATTCTTATCCTCTATTTATGACAAAAATTACAATGAAATTTAATGGATACGATTCGCTCACATAACCGGGTTCCTCAAATTGCGAGTAAACCTACTAATACGATAAATTTTCAACTTATATGACATTTAAGAAAGAGACTAGGTAAGCAAACCACAGGCAATCTGCCACGAGGGCGACAGCCCTAAATGCAGATCAGTGGGGACTGACTGATGAAAATTAGTGCCTGCCGCATAGTGTTTCAGACCGCTGTTAGAGTAGGGCCATGGATACAAGTAAAATCACCGATTTCTTTCCCAATATCTAGCCACTTCAGGGGTGACATCAAGTCGTCCTGAAGTGCTGCCCTCTAGACGGCCTATCTTCCAATTTCAACGTTTCGATCGTGCTGCTATCTAGCAATGTAAACGAAATTGTCCTGGACGGTTCCTGTGGCTGCGTCAATTTAATTTTGTTAGCTGACACTAAGTGCGCGACCAGAGTTCTTTAACATGCCAACAACAATCATATCACATGGAATGTCAGGATCATGACCGCCCTTCAAAACTCGACCATCACAGCCGGAACCGAATCCACGAACTTCGGATCATCAGTCAGACACACTACACTTTCTTCCCCACCTGTACTATGACTGTGCAATTCAACATTCTAGAAGAAGGGAGCAATAGCAAGGTCGAACACCGTGATCAATAAAATATACATTCAAGATGTTATCGAGAAGAATTACAATTTAATACAACCCCGAGGAGGTATTAGTGAATTAGAGATGCAAGATTCGGGTGATTAAGCGTTTTTTAATGTTGCTGACAGCTGATTAAAACTTCCTACAGGCCGAGAAACCATGCTAATATTAAATCCAGTATAATGCATTCCCGCAACTCCCATGATGTCCGTAACCCTTGAGGATATCATAAGCTCCTTTCTCAGAACATCCTCGTTTATATTCAATTATTCAGTGTTAGTCTACATTGATCAAATGTGACACACTATTCTTTTTTCTACGAACCGTGTACAGTAAGCCCATCTACTTATCATCGTCCTTTTCTTTCATACTTTCCAATAGTTCTTCATCCTTTTAGTCTGCTATATTTTCTATTCTTCCATCCAAATATAATTTCCTTTCCTCTCCTCCTCCTCCTCCTCCTCCTCCTCGTGGAAACCCTTGAAGTTCTGTATCAACCTTCTGAAAGATGCTCTGTTTTGCATCATATCTTGTTATCCTGATCTTTTCCTTATCTTTTCTTTTTATTCCTTGGATCCACTGGTTGCCGTTCTTGCTCTTGTAAACGCTGTTGAAAGTCTCCATTTACCCGTCCTCAATATGCAGCAAGACAATTCTCGTACCTGACACCCTTTTCGCCTTTCGTTTTCTCGCTCTTGTTAGATCCTCATTCCTCCTCCGTTCCCAGTGGTCCTTAGTTTTTTTCTATGAATTTTATTTTCTCTCTCTCCTACTTATCCTCTTTTCACACAAACATACATTCTGCGGTGTAGAGACACACTGGCTAGATTACTACGTTGTAATATCTGATTTTAGTTTTCTTTGCGAGCCGCCTCTGTGGTGTAGTGGTTAGCGTGATTAGCTGCCACCCCCCGAGGCCCGGGTTCGATTCCCGGCTCTGCCACGAAATTCGAAAAGAGGTATGTGGGCTGGAACGGGGTCCACTCAGCCTCGGGAGGTCAACTGAGTAGAGCTGGGTTCGATTCCCAATTCACCCTTCCTCGAAGTGGTTTTCCGTGGTTTCCCACTTCTGCTCCAGGCAAATGCCGGGATGGTACCTAACTTAAGGAAACGCTCGCCTCCTTCCCTCTTCCATGCCTGCCCCTTCCCATCTTCCTATCTCTCAACAAGGCCCCTGTTCAGCATAGCAGGTGAGGCCGCCTGGGCGAGGTACTGGTCCTCCTCTCCAGTTGTATTCCCCGACCCAAAGTTTCACGCTTCATGACACTGCCCTTGAGGCGGTAGAGGTGGGATCCCTCGCTGAGTCCGAGGGAAAAACCGACCGTGGAGGGTAAACATATTAAGAAGAAAGAAGTTTTGTTTGCGAGATTCCTCTCACTGCAGGTTGTTTTTACAAGTTGCTTTACGTCGCACCGACACAGATAGGTCTTACGGCGACGATGGGACAGGAAAGGGCTAGAGTGGGAAAGGAACGGCCGTGGCCTTAATTAAGGTACAGCCCCAGCATTTGCCTGGTGTGAAAATGGGAAACCACGGAAAACCCATTTTCAGGGCTGCCGACAGTGGGGTTCGAACCCACTATCTCCTGAATACCGGATACTGGCCGCACTTAAGCTCGGTCACTGCAGGTTTGTATGCCACTACAGTTCCATGTTTGCTTCCCTGTGTAGCCCCTGGGTTTGAATTATTACACTGAGATATTTAAATTTAGTCACTCTGCTGATTTTTCGAGCTCCGATTTTTTGTGCTTCTGGTGAATCCCGATGTTGGTCATAAATTTGGACTTCTCCAAAGATATCTGAAGAAGACATATTTGTTCGAATGCTGTCTCCATATTTTCAGAGAACACTGCGATGTTATCAGCGAAGGCCAAAACAGTTTATCTCACCTTTTTATGTTTCGACCCTAATGGTCAACACTACTATTCATGAATATACAAATATTAAAAAGGATCTGCCTGATTTAAAGTGGGATGATGAGCAGTTACATACGTTGTGGTATCGGGTGAGACTGTCAGTGCTTGTTTACCAGCTGTCGGTTGAATACGTTAAGATGCCACCACACGACACTTACTGATTTTGTGGTCACATTGTTGGAATGCGAGAGTGTACTGCGTCCTTTCGTGTAATGCCCGATATGTCGGAATGGTTAAGCGAAGGACGTACAACATAGAGTGTGTCCTATTCTCGAAAAATGCTATACTGTCAATTTGTACGGATATGATTGGCCGTTAATGTCACAATAAATGGAAGAAAAGAAGTGGGTTACATGTCCTGATGGGCAAGCAATCATCTTCAGAGCCAACAGGATCTTCAGAAATTCGTCCCCAATAATATTACGCAGCGGTCCGGACCTTTCAAATTCGTGGATTATCACCTATCAGTTTCATCCAATAGAATGCATTCCATATTGAAAGAGTAGTTTGAGGAGCTGCAGTTGCTATCGGGCTGAGACTAAGCAAAATTATACTATATTTGAAATATACCAATCTCCAGGGACATCGATTCTGGAGAGGAGGGAAGAGCAGACACTGCCGGGCCCTCTAAGTCATGAAGGTTGGTATCGTTCCCCAGTAGCATTGCACAGGGGCCTGGAGCTGGTATGAGACAAAAGGGCAAGCAAGCTTGTAGTTTTACGTGACTGCAATCGTGATCACGGCCGTGGGACATCCAGCTTTACGTGGATAAATATGGATAGGTACATATTATGACAACGACAATGATTGCAGGAGGGCTGGGGAAGGCTACAATGCCGGCATAGCGGTGACAATGTGTGCGGGGCCAGCAGCGAGCAAAACAAAATCCCCAACAAACTCGTGATAAGGAAGCTTCTTAGAAGAAGCTGGTTAACAATGTAGAAGGCGCCCAGAATGATCGGAAAATGGAAAATGCGAGAATCATGCGCTGGCCTATGTGAAGACCACAGGCGGCGAGAGCCTGGATTTAGTCTTGAGTCAAGCGCAAGTGAACGTGAGTGAGTGAGTCAGTTACTTACGAGACAGTGCCGAGCCAGTGCTCTTTGATACGAGTAAGACGGTCCTGATAATGCGAAGTGCGACAAGTTGTAAATCTGCGCTGTGAAAGGCCGTGTTGGAGAGCAGGAGTTCGACGCACATGAGGGCTGTGTGTTCAATGACGTTCGTGAGTACATACTATGTCGAGTGGAAAATTCGAACTCGAGTGAATTTGTAACAAAAATTCAACAGCAAAACACTTTATTTGAGTAATGATTTCAGTTTTAAGAACCTTCACAACCCGATGTAATATTTCAACATTTTGTAATTTCTCTTTCTATTTAGTTCATATGTGATTTTTAATTTTGTGTGTGTAGGGATGAAATGGAATGATATATCACTGGGTGGATTTGTATAAAAGACTATTTTAATGTTTAAAATACATATATTACAATTTGTTTTGCATCACACCGACACACACAGTTCTTATGGCGACGATGGGATAGGAAAGGGATAGGAGGTACAGCGTCAGCACTTGCCTGGTGTGGAAATGGGAAACCACGGAAAACGGCTTGCCGATAGTGGAAAAAGACTTTAATAGTTTGCCAATCATAACTGTAGGTTTCAATAAGTAATAGTTATATTTACAAATATTTGGAAAATATGCATTTGAAGTTCGTGTACACCGACAAGTGGAGGCCACAGCCACAGCGTCATGAATTTCACTGAAATTTCGGTAGGTTAATCTGTGTCACAAATGAGCAGAAACGTGTTCAACGGTTTGTGCCATTGGTCCTTATTTACCGAGAAAACAGCCCTTGAAATTCATATGTCTGCATACCTGTTGGCAATTTCTGTGCAAGTATCTTTAGCAGCGCTGGTCTAATGGTCGAAGTCCGTGACTTCTACGCAAGCGCCCCATTTTTTTTTTAAATTTTTACGTTGTTCTGCCTTTCTCTTTTATCTGCTTTTGTCTTTCTTCACGCAGAATAGGAAAGGTGTAAATGAAGTTTAAGCTTTATCATAAACTTTCTTACAAGCACCCCGTCTTGCCAATCACGGTTTGACAAATCTTCGCCATTTCTGTTATCTTTATAATGATAATTGTACTGATTTTATGTCCTACTAGTTACTTTTACAGATTTCGGAGACACCGAGGTGCCGGAATTTTTCCTCGCAGGATTTATATTACGCGCTAATAAATCTCAAACCAGATACGTCTGCGTCGAAGCCAATGAAACTCATCAGCAGACCAGTAATCGGAGGTACAGATACTCTCATGTAACTGTCAGCATACTGTAGTCTATATGCAAGCTGCTCGAACAAAATTGGCGAACCCGTAGTTGCAGCCTCTCCTTGTTCATATAGTATTTTTTTAAACATAAAATTTAAAACATAAAATATAAAAAATAAAATATAAAATAAAAAATATTAAAAAAGATAAAATATAAAAATAAACTAAACTAAACTAAAATAAATAAAATAAAATAAATAAATAAAATAAATAGAATAAATAAATAGAATAAATCAATAAATAAATAAATAAATAAATAAATAAATAAATAAATAAATAAATAAATAAATAAATAATCTCCTGTGCCGCGTTCTTATCACATTGAGAGCAGATATACCTTAACAAAACGACAAAACTATGTTTCCTCACTATGTCACTTGTACAACGTTTTATTCACCGTTCAATTATTAATTTAAATTAATTTATTATATGTTACAGGATATTCATATCAATTACAACAACATTGTTCGTCATACAAACTAAAACTACAAATAATATTACTTCATATTATCTAACGGAATGGTTCATGTTTGTGGGTTACTGTAGTCACGTCCTAGTTCGTGAACCATGGGCAACGGCTGAGTGGCCTAGTAAATGGTCCTGAGAGCCGGGATATCAGTTGCTATGGAATGGGAGTGGGCATCTCGGACATATTCTGAGTCGTGGCGCTCCTTGTGCTCAGGCGGCTAGGACTATACAATTCACCGGTGGTCCATAACCCGTTAGAGGAGAGATCCTCACTTGGACTATGTGCAAGTAGGGCAGCATCCTGCTTCATGAATTTACCGAGCTCAGAACACTTTAAGCAAGCCTCGGACCTATGGGAGTAATGGAGTCCCACTCCCATTTGACAGGCGAGGGACTCCTTGGAAACAACTTGGCGAACGAAATGGAATTCGATGGGCAGCTATCAATATTAATGGGGCTTATGGAAGAAAGAAGGTAGAACTGGCTGAGTCAGCAAAGAGGATGCATCTGGATGTGCTAGGAGTAAGTGATATTCGGGTAAGGGGAGATAATGAGGAAGAGATAGATTATAAAGTGTACTTGACGGGTGTTAGAAAGGGAAGGGCAGAGTCTGGAGTAGGGCTCTTTATCAGGAATACCATTGCACGCAACATAGTTTCTGTTAGGCACGTAAATGAGCGAATGATGTGGGTAGATTTGTCAGTAGGAGGAATTAGGACAAGCATTGTGTCCGTGTATTCACCATGTGAGGGTGCAGATGAGGATGAAGTTGACAAGTTTTATGAAGCATTGAGTGACATCGTGGTCAGGGTCAACAGCAAGGATAGAATAGTGCTAATGGGCGATTTCAATGCGAGAGTTGGGAATAGAACTGAAGGATACGAAAGGGTGATTGGTAAATGTGGGGAAGATATGAAAGCTAATGGGAATGGGAAGCGTTTGCTGGACTTCTGTGCTAGTAGTCTATGGGTTTAGCTGTTACGAATACATTCTTCAAGCATAAGGCTATTCACCGCTACACATGGGAGGCTAGGGGTACCAGATCCATAATAGACTATATCTTAACAGACTTTGAATTCAGGAAATCTGTTAGGAATGTAGGAGTTTTTCGCGGAATTTTCGATGATACAGACCACTATCTGATCTGTAGTGAACTAAGTATCTCTAGGCCTAGGGTAGGGAAAGTGAAATCAGTCTGCAAACGAATAAGGGTAGAAAGTCTCCAGGACGAGGAAATTAGACAGAAGTACATGGATATGATTAGTGAGAAGTTTCGAACAATAGACAGTAAGCAGGTTCAGGATATAGAAAGTGAATGGGTGGCATACAGGGATGCTGTAATAGAAACAGCAAGGGAATGCCTAGGAACAACTGTGTGTAAAGATGGGAAAAGACGAACATCTTGGTGGAATGATGAAGTGAGAGCAGCCTGTAAACGTAAAAAGAAGGCTTATCAGAAATGGCTCCAAACAAGGGCCCAGGCAGACAGGGATTGGTACGTAGATGAAAGAAACAGAGCGAAACAAATAGTTGTTGAATCCAAAAAGAAGTCATGGGAAGATTTTGGTAATAACCTGGAAAGGCTAGGTCAAGCAGCAGGGAAACCTTTCTGGACAGTAATAAAGAATCTTAGGAAGGGAGGGAAAAAGGAAATGAACAGTGTTTTGAGTAATTCAGGTGAGCTCATAATAGATCCCAGGGAATCACTGGAGAGGTGGAGGGAATATTTTGAACATCTTCTCAATGTAAAAGGAAATCATCATGGTGGTGTTGCATACAGCCAAGCTCATGGGGAGGAGGAAAATGATGTTGGTGAAATTATGCTTGAGGAAGTGGAAAGGATAGTAAATAAACTCCATTGTCATAAGGCAGCAGGAATAGATGAAATTAGACCTGAAATGCTGAAGTACAGTGGGAAGGCAGGGATGAAATGGCTTCATAGAGTAGTAAAATTAGCATGGAGTGTTGGTAAGGTACCTTCAGATTGGACAAAAGCAGTAATTGCACCTATCTATAAGCAAGGGAACAGGAAGGATTGCAACAACTATCGAGGTATCTCATTGATTAGTATACCAGGCAAAGTATTCACTGGCATCCTGGAAGAGAGGGTGCGATCAGTCGTTGAGAGGAAGTTGGATGAAAACCAGTGTGGTTTCAGACCACAGAGAGGCTGTCAGGATCAGATTTTCAGTATGCGCCAGGTAATTGAAAAATGCTACGAGAGGAATAGGTAGTTGTGTTTATGTTTCGTAGATCTAGAGAAAGCATATGACAGGGTACCGAGGGAAAAGATGTTCGCCATACTGGGGGACTATGGAATTAAAGGTAGATTATTAAAATCAATCGAAGGCATTTATGTTGACAATTGGGCTTCAGTGAGAATTGATGGTAGAATGAGTTCTTGGTTCAGGGTACTTACAGGAGTTAGACAAGGCTGTAATCTTTCATCTTTGCTGTTCGTAGTTTACATGGATCATCTGCTGAAAGGTATAAAAGTGCAGGGAGGGATTCAGTTAGGTGGAAATGTAGTAAGCAGTCTGGCCTATGCTGACGACTTGGTCTTAATGGCAGACTGTGCCGAAAGCCTGCAGTCTAATATCTTGGAACTTGAAAATAGGTGCAATGAGTATGGTATGAAAATTAGCCTCTCGAAGAGTAAATTGATGTCAGTAGGTAAGAAATTCAACAGAATCGAATGTCGGATTGGTGATACAAAGCTAGAACAGGTCGATAATTTCAAGTATTTAGGTTGTGTGTTCTCCCAGGATGGTAATATAGTAAGTGAGATTGAATCAAGGTGTAGTAAAGCTAATGCAGTGAGCTCGCAGTTGCGATCAGCAGTATTCTGTAAGAAGGAAGTCAGCTCCCAGACGAAACTAACTTTACATCGGTCTGTTTTCAGACCAACTTTGCTTTACGGGAGCGAAAGCTGGGTGGACTCAGGATATCTTATTCATAAGTTACAAGTAACACACATGAAAGTAGCAAGAATTGTTGCTGGTACAAACAGGTGGGAACAATGGCAGGAGGGTGCTCGGAATGAGGAGATAAAGGCTAATTTAGGAATGAACTCGATGGATGTAGCTGTACGCATAAACCGGCTTCGGTGGTGGGGTCATGTGAGGCGAATAGAGGAGGATAGGTTACCTAGGAGAATAATGGACTCTGTTATGGAGGGTAAGAGAAGCAGAGGGAGACCAAGACGACGATGGTTAGACTCTGTTTCTAACGATTTAAAGATAAGAGGTATAGAACTAAATTAGGTCACAACACTAGTTGCAAATCGAGGATTGTGGCGACGTTTAGTAAATTCTCAGAGGCTTGCAGACTGAACGCTGAAAGGCATAACAGTCTATAATGATAATGTATGTAATGTATGTAATGTTATCTAACGGAATGAAATCTAATCTAATATAATTAATCTAATACAATCTATCGTGTTATTACGGGCTTGGGTTTAGTGTTATCTTGAAATTTGTTGGTAAACAAATATTTTGCGTAACATCAACATTAATATCCTTGGCTTCGGTTCGAAGGGTCCTGGGTTCGATTCGCGGCCGGGCCAGGGTTTTAATCATGTAAGGTTAGCTCCTCTAGCTTGGGGGCTAGGTGACTGTGTTCAACATATTACCCATCATCGAAAAATTACAATAAATGTCCGGCTCCATAGCTAAATGGTTAGCGTGCTGGCCATTCGTCAAAGCGGTCCCGAGTTCGATTCCCGACAGGGTCGGGAATTTTAACCATAATTGCTTAAATCCACTGACACGGGGATTGGGTGTATGTAGCGTCTTCAGCATCATTCCATCCTCATTACGACGCGCAGGTCGCCTACGGACGTTAAATCAAAAGACTGCACCATACCTCTCCGGAGACCACACGATATTTCATTTCATTACAATAAATCACACTAAAAACCACCACAGAAAACCGCGATACTCAATACATCCCTCCACATATGGTTGGAGTCAGGAAAGGCACCCGGCTGGAAAACTAGGCTTTATATATTGAAATTACCGCAGCGGGAGGCGGGCCTCCTAGACGGCGACGCTGTGTCTCATGAAAGGTCAGAAAGTAAAAGAACAACACTAACGTATAAAGAAACATAGAGCAAGGCCAATCTAGCGGCGAGGATAGGAACTGTGACGACTGCCGAAGCCTGTCGTACTCCTCAGGGGCAATGATTAATGACTGACAAATGAAATGATTGCTGGAATGAAAGACGACAGGGAAAACCGGAATACCCAGAGAAAGACCTGTCCCGCCTACGCTTTGTCTAGCACAAATCTCAGATGGAGTGACCGGGATTTGAACCACAGAACCCAGCGGCGAGAGGCCGGCGCGGTGGCGCCTGAGCCACGGAGGTATTTCTGAATACTATAGTAATTTATTATTTATTTTACATCACATCGACACAGATCTTGTGGCGGGGATGGGATAGGAAAAGCCTATGAGTAGAAAGGTAGCGACCGTGGCCTTAAGGAACAGCCTGGTGTGAAAATGGGAAACTACGGAAATCTATCTTTAGTGAGATTCCAGTGTACCATCTTTGGAATGCGAGCTGACAAATAAATAAATAAATAAATAAATAAATAAATAAATAAATAAATAAATAAATAAATAAATAAATAAATAAACAAACAAATAAACAAACAAATAAACAAACAAATAAACAAACAAATAAACAAACAAACAAACAAACAAAATCAATCAATAAATACCTCCCTCCATCCTGTGCCGCGTTCTTATCACGTTTAGATCAGAGATACCTTAACAAACCGACAAAATTATGTTTCCTCGTTTGACACTTGCACAAACATTTTTATTCACCTTTCAATTATTAATTTAAATAAATTTACTGAATGTTACACGATTTTCATCCCAATTACAACAACACTATTTTTCATACAAACTAAAATTACAAAGAATATTACCTAGGACTAATCTAACAAAACTGCATCTAATATAACTTAATTAATATAATACAATCTAACCTGTTGTTATGGGCTTGGGCTTAGTGTTAACCTGAAATTTGTAATTGCTGTAATGTCAGTATGTAGAAACACATTTGAAGAGTGTAAAATATTAATTTTTGCTGCCTGAAATTGTAATTTAGATGCCAAATTTGGTCATTGGTGACAGCAATGACTCATTAACCCACCAGCGAAGCTGGTTCATCCAGTGAGTTTATTCATAACTTAAAGAGTTTTTCTAATCATGCCGAGTACCCACTTGCCACTGTTCCAGAGTTCTCGTTATCACGCAGTGGAATGTGCCAACAATAGAGATGATCACAGCAATTTTCGCGCACAATACCCAGTTCCTTTCAAACAGCACAGTGGGAAGCTGTTATCTTCCGAAGTATTGTCTTAATAGTATTCATGGGGCCGATCAGCTGCGATGTTAGGCCCCTTAAAACAACAAGCATCATCATCAATAGTATTCATACATATATACATAGATTTTCATTGTAGGTTGTTATGCCTTTCAGTGTTCAGTCGGCAAGTCTCCGTGAATGAACAAAACGCCTCCATACTCCTCTATTTGCAACCAGATCTGGCGTCTCATTTTGTTCCACACCTCTTATTATTAACTCATTAAAAACCATCGTCGCCTTGGTCTCCCTCTATTTCTCCTACCCTCAATGGCTATGTCCGTTATTCTCATGTGTAATCTGTATCTTCCTCTCACTAACCCACCACCGCAGCAGGTTTATAACAGCTTCACCGAGTTTATTCCAAACTTAGCGTTTTTCTAATACTCCCGAGTACCCTCCTGGCATTGTTCCCACTTGTTTGTACAGCAATCATTCTCACTACCTCCGTCTGATACTTCCAATTTATGAATACCACCCAGCTTTCACTTCCGTAGAACAAAGTCAGTCTGAAAACAGACCGATGTAACCTCAAACAGTTTTGTTCGGGAGCAGAGTTCTTTGTTACAGAAAGCCGGTGATCGCAGTTGTGAGATCGTTAGCATTCCTGCACCTTGACTCAGTTTCACGGTAATCATCCTGAGAGAATACACATCCTAAGTACTTGAAATGACCCGTCTGTTCCAGTTTCGTGTTCCCTACCTGACATTCACTCCTTTTAGCTTTGTTCCCTGCAGTCATCATTTTAGTGTTGGAATCACTGCAGCTCTTTTCATGCTCCAACACAATCGTAAAGCCACTTTGTGATTATTTTATCTAGGAGTTCACCGGCTCGCTCTGGAAATGTGCAACGTTTCGTTTGACTATCAGCTTTGATACATACGCAGTGCTGTGTAGACTATTATCCGCTCGTGTAGTGTAGCTGGCTAGGACTACGGTCCAAGTGTCCAAGGTTCAGTCAGATAATCTCGTCTCGTCTCATGGTCGAGTGCACCATTCTTGATGAACAGTTTACCGCGGTCAAGCTCAACTAAAAAAATTCCGGTGCATCGACCAGGATCAAAGATGAACGAAGGAGATGACCGCAGTAATACTTGACCGTGGATTGAAGTCCGTTTTCCACACGAGATGATGCGACTTAAATCTAGACAAGTATTAAGATGACGGCGCGTTTCGATGCTTTGGATGTCATCGAAGATGAAATTTTCTATCTTGGCCATCGGAATCGTTACCAACATCGTAGTGGAGTAATTGTGGAAGCCGGAAATATTTTTAAGATTACGATGACACGAGGTCTGAAGAGAGACATGCCTCGCTAGAGAAACAGTGTGGTGGTCCTTAGACCAAATAAAATACGGGTTAGAATTTTACTTTTTTTCTTTCAATTTGCTTTACGTCGCACCGAAGGTGGGATAGGAAAGGGCTAGGAATGGGAAGGAAGCGACCGTAGCCTTTTGGTACAGCCCCAGCATTTGCCTGGTGTAAAAATGGGAAACTACGGGGTTAAAACTTCCTAATCATTAAAATAACCCTGTTTCAACCATGAAGAGACTGAATTACTTAAGGGCATACGTAACTCGTTCATTCAATATGGTAATTGGTAACATCAGTAATGTACATCGCACAACAGCGTAACTTATTAGTGATGTATCGGGCATCATAGTATCGTTGTCTCCTCGGTACATAAAGTTTACTTCAAGCCTAGATTTACACTCTAATATGGACGGTTAAGAGTCGACGAATTCTAGAACACAGACTTTGTGCTTGGACAAATTAAGGGTTCATTTTTTTTTCATTTATGCGGTCTTTAAGATCATGAAATATAAAGGAAAATAGACTGGTCGAACAAACTGCAGAGCACGTGATATTTCTGGAGAGGGGCGTAACGAATGTGATGGTTTTCCGCGGTTTCTCATTTTACACGAGGCAAATGCTGGGGCTGTACCTTAATTAAGGCCATGGCCGCTTCTCTCCTGTTCCTAGGTCTTTCCTTTCCCATCGTCGCTATAAGACCTATGTGTGTCGGTATGACGTAAAGCAAATTCTAAAAAAAAAAAAAAATATCTCAACAAAAAGTATAATGAAATGCCATGAAGAAAAGTGCTCAACCAAGTGGAACGCGTCAAAAGACGAAGGTAACTTGATCACACTTCAATGTGAAGAATCTGGCCCAGGTCCAAAAGTTGAACCTTGTAATACCTACTTGAGCCGCATGCTAATAAAATATCAATCAATAATGGAAATGGCGAGCGATCCTGTATGCCAAGCAGCATGCAAGAAGAGGGAGGGAGCTATCATGTCAAACAGCACGGCTTATGAACGGCAGTGGGGCATGATCTAGTACCGTGTGCTTCACAACCTCTAAGCAGACACGTACAGCGTATATCACAGTTCTGACCCAGAATAAACCATGGTAATAATATTCACATAAATATGTCTTATGGCTGGGCATAATCTGAAATTAGCGATACGAAATGTGTGAGGTGATGTTACCTAGCAACCGTGCAGTACTGACGGACGATATTACAGACATACAGAAAGCCCTTTTATCAAAGAGGCCCCATCTCATCGTACTCTAAACAAATTATAATTTCATTCGTAGTAGCGTCATAGGCGCTGAGTCAGTTTCTCCCTTTCTGGTGCACTAAATCCTACACTTACTGACTCCAAATTCCATACAGATGTCCTTTCGTTAGATGCAAATAAGTTAATCGTTATCAATTTGAGTTTCATTCAGTGAAAGACATATTTATTATTAATTGTTTTTCCTAAAGGGAAATTTGGCACCTTCTTATCGACATATCGTTCACTCGGAAAACAACCGCGAATCTCAAAAAAGGACTACGCCGGACTTCTTTCAGTAATTTCAAATCTGTACGTTAATGAAGGATATTTTTCTTCATATTCATAGCCCTTTCCTTATCGCATCATCGTCATAATACCTAGGTGTTTTGGTGCGACGTAAAACAGATATAATAAACAAAATTATAAATGCTAGCAAAAATGTAATACATGATTTTTAAAGAGAAAAGTCCAAAAAATGAGCAAATTTTTAATGACAGATGGCGCAACAATGAGTGGCGCGTGAATCAGTCATTTTGTGGTGAAATCGGAGCTCGGGACTGTGACGTGATAGAACGAACCACGAGGTGTCGTTCGTTTCATCTACACGAGATTTGTCGATATCTGTAACAACATACAAGAGAAAACTTGACTAGATGTTTGAAAATTTGTGAAATAGTTGAGAATTCTGTGAAAATTTGAGACATTATAAAACGAAGTGTATTCGTTTCCTTTCCAGAGAAGTTCCATGTCTCTTCAAATTGCTTTACCACTTACGGGACATTATCTATAAATTCTAACATTTCCTATCAAAAAATCATCGTCCCAAATGCAAGTTCACAGCTACGCCGCCCATACTACGTGGCCAAGTCACTCTCCCACTTCCGCTTCATCTTTAGATATGCCACTGCATGCAGCCATGTTTGATTACTACCTGTCAAGCCAGAGAGTATACACTTCCTGTGACCACGGAAGAATACTTTTTGATTCTCTACTTTCCCAGCTTCCAAATATATTCAAGAGATGGCAGAGCGTTCCCAAATACTTTCCTACTTAGAAACAGACCCTATCATGACTTAAGCCTTAGACATTCTCTAGCTACACTAGAAAGAGTGAATGCCATGTAACTTAAAAAAAGTTCTCTGCCATGTAAAAAGCGCTCCTTCGACATTAACCTATCAGCTCACAAGACAACCGTTCTGCGATTATAATAAAAATACCATTGCCTTGTACGACACAATGCCAAGCTTTACATCAGGGCCTCCGAATTCGCATGGTTGACCAGAGTGCAGACCCCCCACTCCTCGATTTGGAGCAACAGCGCTTACTCTCTCTTTCCTCACGCCTGTCTTGCTCGCTCCCCCTGTCTCCCTGTTCCACACTTGCTCCGTAGTGCTCCAAATCCGAGCTGAGTTGCGCCACGTAAAGCCGAGTAGAGCCGAGCTTAGCCGAGTAGCCCAGAGATGAAGGGTTGGTCCGAGCGAAGCCGAGCGCGACCGATGCACAGTTCACGGAGCTCTTACGCCTCGATTTGCACGAGTGAGATTTTGGGCGTTTGAAAGGCCCTGCTTTACATCAAGAACTGCAGAATAAAAACACGTGTATATGGATAGATTTTTACCAAACAGACTATATGATGAACGAACTGCGGCATACCATAATGCGCTTCTTATTAAATATTCATAAAACCATTGAAAAGGGCAGGCAATATAATATGACTACGACAGGAATATCAAGACAAGTTCTCTGATGTATTTATAATGAATGTTGCGGAGCAACATGCGTCCTCTAGTTTGATTTCACTTTGAAATGCCAGTAGCTGACCTACCCGGCATTCAGTCCTTTTACGTTTCTCTTCTACTGACATCACTTTAGTCTTAGAAATGCTAATTTTCACGCTATATTCCCTGCATCTCTTAGCAAAGTAGCGTGCACCCCCACCCCCCCCCACCCCCATAAGAATACAGTTCGTTCATAGTAACTAGATACTGGTCAATTTGAACACACGATATTGTAATCTGTCATGGGTAAACTAGAGCCTCCGACACAGGAAAGGAAATCCTATTTCCGTTCTACAGTCATTGCGTTCAATGTCATACAGCGGAGATAAGAATAAAAAGGTCGTGTCATCGTCACCAGTGTTAATCCTAAATGTCTGCGCACTTGTCATTGTCTTAATGCGCGTTTGGGCTGGCATTGCCGAGATATTCGCAAATGACGGCTGAATAGGAATCCCTGCCCAAGACCCTGAAACGAAGTACGCTTATCAGTGTGTGAAGTAGCACGGGCTAAGATAACCATTATCGCAGCTCTCCCGCGTCAAATTAGTCAGCATGTCCTTGGCAGACAAAAGGTGTACTGTACCTGTCCTGTACGTCATGAACAAGGCGAAGGTAGCACAAAGTAATCGCAGGTGACCGGCAGTCAAAGTAGGAATTAAAGAGCTGAGCTGGTACGCACGGCACACTTGGCGCAATCTCGTCAGTGTTGTAATGTGAAACCAACCGAGAGAGATTCGCAAAATTGTGATTTGGAAATATGGAAGTGAAAGTAAAATATATTCTATAATAATAATAATAATAATAATAATAATAATAATAATAATAATAATAATAATAATAATAAACTTTGGGATAAGAGAAGCCGAACAATCTGAAAGAAAGATCCTCCGCAAGAAAGCCTCGGTGGCTCAGGCGGTGCGCGCCGGCCTCTCACCGCTGGATTCCGTGGTTCAAATCCCGGTTACTCCATATGAGATTTGTGCTGGACAAAGCGGAGACGGGACCGGTTTTTCTCCGGGTACTCCGATTTCCCCTGTCATCTTTCATTCCAGCAACACCCTCCGATATCGTTTCATTACATCTGTCATTCATTAATCATTGCCTCAGAGGAGTGCGACAGGCTTCGGCAGCCGGCACAATTTCTATCCGTCGCCGCTAGATGGAGGCTTCATTCATTCCATTTCTGACCCGGTCGAATGACTCGTAAGAGGCTGTGGATTTTCATTTTCATCCTCTGCAAGATAGTGGTCCAAAAATCGTCGATGGCCAGTATCGGTTACGAGAAAGACGAGAACTATACCAGGAAAGCGTAAGATTGATGGATTCAATGAGGAAGAGAAGACCCTAATTTTATGGACATCTATTTAGAATGGATGAGAAGAGACTGACGAAACAGATTTTTAAAACACTTGACAACAAACTTAGAGTTTCCGACAAATGGTTCAGGGAGGTAAGAAAGGATTTTGAGCAGCCTGGACTAAATCAGGAAGACATCCTAAACGGAACGAAGTATAGATCAATGATAATAGCTTCAGAGGCTTCCAACACGAACAGAAACTGAACACGGGATCACCAGCCACACCTTCTTTGCAGCCAAGTATCGTTGTGTTCTCTTTCTGACAGTCTGTCTTCTTTCTGCTGTCCACCCGCTGTTGTACCGTTCTTCTTCACGAAAGCCCTTGATGTTATTAATCTGCTGTCTGTACTTGGTTCTATTAATAATGCCTTCATCATTTCGTATATTTCTTTTTCAGATCATTCCTGACCTCCCTGAACCACTTATAACTCGCAAAAGGTATTGTCCAGCCACGAATTGGAAGGATCTTCCAGTCAATCTTCTCTGCTTCTGTCAGAGCAGCCTTTCCCGTAACTCAGAGGCATTCACTTCCATAAAGATGTTCGGGTTTAATCAGCGTGTTGTAATGTCTGACTTCAGCTTGCATTGAAATTGCCTTTTCCTTATACAGGTCGTGTGTTGTGCGAAAACACTGCGGCCATCCTATCTCGCCTTCTGTTGTTAGCTTCTCTTTCATTGGATCACGTCAGCATAATCTCACCGAGATATTTGAAGCTGTTAACTCTTTCAATCTTACCGTACCTTGTCTTTAGTTCTTGGGGAGCTGTGAAGATGTTAACCAAGTACTTTGTTTTTTCGAAGAGTATTCTGTTTGTTGTTTGAAAAGATGTATCCGTTCTACTGCTGCATCTGCAGGATCGCTAGATCAACAGCGAAAACTAGACAATTATTATTATTATTATTATTATTATTATTATTATTATTATTATTATTATTATTATTATTATTATTATTTAATTAGGTTCATGTTTGTGGGTTACTGTAGTCACGTCCTAGTTCGTGAACCATGGGCAACGGCTGAGTGGCCTAGTAAGTGGTCCTGAGAGTCGGGATACCAGTTGCTATGGAATGGGAGTGGGCATCTCGGACATATTCTAAGTCATGGCCCTCCTTGTGCTCAGGCGGCTAGGACTATACAAATCACCGGTGGTCCATAACCCGTTAGAGGAGAAATCCTCCCTCACTTGGACTATGTGCACGTAGGATAGCATCCTGTTTCATGAATTTACCGAGCTCAGAAGGCTTGCAGACTGAACGTTGAAAGGCATAACAGTCTATAATGATAATGTATATATGTTATTATTATTATTATTATTATTATTATTATTATTATAATATTCGTTTACGTCCATATTAGACCACATTAAGCAACAATCGCATATTACTGTAAGCCTTCTTTGCAGCCCAAAATCTTTGCACGTGTCGAAAACTTAAGATCTACTGTCAAGTATTAAAAAAAACTGTTTTGTCAGCCCCTTCTCGTCCATTCTCAACAGCAGACGTCTCTAAAATGTGAGCCTTCTTTTCTTCATTGACTCGATCGATCTTTCCCTTTCTTCGTACAATTCTCCCTTACCTCGTAACCTGTACTGGCCATCCACTGTTTTTGGTCCCATTATCTTGTGGACGATCTTTCTCTCAAATTTCTTGGCTCCTCTTAGTGCCGTCATTTCTGTCATTTGGAGGCTTTCATTCAGAATGAGATTAACGTCAGGCATAACATTCCGGTGACAGTGCGAATGGTTTAGGGTTGGGAAGGCAGTGTCCGTGGCCTCAAGTTACAACTCTAATACTTGACGGGTGAGAAAATAGGAAACCACTTGTGTAGCGACGGTATCGTTCGACCCGGCATTTTGAAGATACAAACTTAAAGGTACCGACCGAACTGCGCAGCCAACTCATTCGGTAAATCAGGAATCAATTGACCTATTTATGACCATTGTGTCAATGATGAACCAAGACGGACATGTTCTTACATCTTCCCCTAGTCACATGTTAAACTGCCACGTTGATGAACATGGTATGACACAGGTCAACAATCAATTGAACTTTGATTAGCATAAATACAGGGTTATTGTTTGCTAGTAAAATTAACTTGCAACATTGGTAACTGGAAAAGTACTGCACTGTAATGTAGAAATAAATTAATTGCGTCCTTCCTTGCTGTTCGTTCGGAACCAGTCCATTCCTCCTCGCCACTTTATGAGCTATAAATACTTCAAATAACAGGCGGGAAGATTTTCTTAACCCGCCGAACATTATGCTTCTCATATCACAGACCCACTGTACAGTGTAGTACTCGGCACGCAAGGCTGTGTGCACTAAAGAGCAAATATCGCCGCTCTATTCTCTTTTTTTTTTAATGGACCATCACAGCTGCCAGCTTGACCAGTTACATACTGAAATCACGAGATATGACCACAGTCTAATATATACAGTCGCGAAGCTCTAATGATATTTTTCGTCCGAGGCGACTACAGCGCTCCAAGCGGCGAGGTAGAGGCAACTTGCTAGCAGACAACAGGGAACGAATTACCACTACAGTCTAAAATGGTCATAACTTCTGAACCATTCATGCAAATAATGTCCTGACAAGGTTATTGTAATCCTTATGAAATAGTGGAGGAGGTCAAACGATTTATTTCGATGAGGAGTTCGAGGATAATATCGAAACATTTATTTAATCTTAAGGAGTCATTTTTCTTTACCGCGGACTATAACATAAAATCGCTTCTAGAGGGCAACCGGTTCGAAATAGGTATATACCATCGCGGACTTTTTTGTAGAGGTTTCTAAGCAAGTGACGGACCGACCGACATCGAACCTGCCGAGTAGGGCTAACAAGGCCAGCGCTCTACCATGGTCGGTCACTTGCTTTCTTGGCTTACGCTGCCTGAACCGTCAACGATAGACCCCAAATGTAAGCGTACGAATTGTAGAGCATAAAAACCTCTACAAAAAAGTCCGGGATGGTATCTACCTATTTCCAACCGGTCGCCCTCTAGAAGCGATTTTATGTTATAGTCCGCGGCAGAAAATCGTAAGATTAAATAAATATTTCGATATTATCCTCGAACTCCTCATCGAAATAAATTGTTTGACCTCCTCCACTATTTCATAAGGATTACAATAACCTTGTCAGGACATTATTTGCATGAATGGTTCAGAAGTTATGACCATTTTAGACTGTAGTGGTAATTCGTTCCCTGTTGTCTGCTAGCAAGTTGCCTCTACCTCGCCGCTAGAGGTGCTAGTGTTGGTCCAGCTGTCAAGTGGATGAACCTTCCTCGTATTAGAGTTTCGCTACTGTATATATTAGACTGTGGTATTACCCATACATATTTACAATCCTACAGAAAAAGAAAATGTGCTTCACTTACTCCCGCAAATGCAACACTAGTGATTTTCTCAACACGGTGGTGGCAGTACCGGATAATCTTGCAAGTCACGTAAGAATAACTACATAGTACCAACCTGCAAGTAGGGTCCCTGAACTGTATGGTTAGCGACACTGAATCGAAACCTACAGTTAGAAAATAACTATAAATCACTATCTTCCGTAATAATAGGGGAGAAAGAGTAAGGTTGCACCCTGAGTGCATAGGCATAACGAATAGAATAGTTTGTGAGATTACTCACCGAGTTAAAACGCGCTCCCGCAGAGCGGCGCTAGTGGAGCTACACGGTCAGCTGCTTTAGTGGACGTTACACTGATATGCAAATAACCAAATACAACGCCCAATTGTTTAGACTTACGAATAATACTGTCAGAGAGTTGTAAATAATATTCTCAGTCCCCTCGAAGAAATATCCTTGGAATTTAATAAGAATACACGAGATACGAAAAGAGGAAGCAATATTTTGCTTTAAACTTTTTAATCAGAGCAATAAAACATTCCGTGTTCTAAACCTGCCCCTATAGAAAATTAATCCTTGCTTTGACTGAGGAAAGAGACATTTAACTCTCATTAAATTAAGAGTTGCGTTCTTTAGTCGCCTTTTGAGAGAGATTATTGGCTTTTGGGCATCGGTAAGAGAACTAGACTGGCCGTGAATTTGTCTACAACTAGTCTGACCTTGAGTATTATCGCTCACTGTTGCCATCACTGCTTCACTCACATCGTAATTCTTGTTCCTTACCCTCTTGATACCGTCTTCATTCCTTTTCCTACTGGGTGCCTTGCACGATTTTACCACAGTGGATACGTATTTCGGTAAATTTGGAAAAATATGAGGCACCGCTCCTGGTTTTAAAATCCACCTCGCACGAGGAAGTTATAACGTTTTTACCGTTCACAAAGAAACAGTCCGCCTTTATAAATTAATTAAATCTGCCGAAAAATGTAGGTCACATATTCTGCTTTTGGCTTCCTTCCGTAAACCCTTTTACAACCAGGAACGAAACATGGCACTTTCTCGAAATAATAGAAAATTAGTTGATTGCACTCACAGATATCAATACAGACTTTCGGAAAATATCAAAACCAACAAATTCCCTCGATAGGCGTTAACATTCTTAGCAAAATTTCAGGCACGCACGCTATTACCATCGTCGACAATTTGGCGCACGTGTAGCTGTAGCTGGTTCGTTGCGACTGCAGCACCACACTTCGGCGGGGCCACCAACAACAATGTTAAGAGAGCGGAGTGATCAGCTAGAGTCCGGATTATTACGTACTGACAGGTTAGAATGCAAACTTACTTAAGCCAGTAACAAGTATACCCTACACTGTACAACGACTATGCTATGAGATTTGCACAGATATTAGGGGTACAACCTATAGAACTCCTTGAATTTATGCTACTCTTCCTACACTGTGGTACAACGGGTTGCATCACACTTCCTACAAACCAAATTACTTTGCATTCTAACCTATTACCACCTAAAAATCCGAGGTATAGTGATCACACTAGGTATTCTATTCTTCATGGTACAAGTTTACATTGCACGGACTGTAAGGATCGACTGTATCTTGAAGGTGTATATTTGTTTAGAATGAAGAAGTAGAATACCAACAGTAACATTTCAAACCCATCTTCTGCTTAAGACGTCGTCTCAAAACGGAGGTAGACGTTCCACACGGCCAGCTCCGATCTTGACGTTGCAGCCATGACATGCGAATGTATTGGAATATCTCTCAGGATCTTTAATACAGTGGTTTCTCGTTGCCTTCTGCATCCTAATGCCATTGACCAAACTGGTTCCTCCGCCTTTGGGAACAATTTCTTGTCCCCAGGACAACAGCGTGCCCTTTCCCATACCCGCTCATCCACTCTCAAAGAGACTGTTGGCACTTGGTATAGGGGATCTCCTGATACCGGGAGATAATCGGTCCCTTCATTCGTTAGCCGCCTGAATATAAAATATTGATATTTCAACAATATCTAAACACGCGGTACGAATTTACATCACTACTTCCGGCTCTGAGCCCGACATATCCTCGTTCTTTACGTTTTTATTATACGCTTCCAAATAATTAAAAGAGAAAAGAATTATGGAAAGATCATATAAAGAAGTGTATGTGTGCACAATGATAACTGAAGTTATAACATGGAGTGGCATGAACATATCAGAGTGGTTAAATGTTGGCTAAGCCATGACGAGGGAGGTTGTGAGAGTAATATTGTTACAAATAAAACTCCATCTGTTTCATTACTCTAATTTATTTCAGGATGACCTAATAAATACACATACACACACAATTCTAATCAGCTATGAATGGCCACACTTACTAATAACAAGTCTATTTACGAGTCTTTCTCTTCCTTACGGCGCAGCAGGCGGTCCAGCCCGTTGCTATATCTGGGGACGCTTAATCCTTACTTTCACTTCCCAAGTCCAGTCACCTCATACAGCAGCTGTGTGTAGAAAGCTGGATCTGAACACAGGCTACGGGCCACTCGACACACGATGGCTCTTCGTTGGTTCGACTCCACAGACAGTCCAGTAAGTCACACAGTTACATGCAGTGAACAACTAAACAGCTCAACAGTATTCAACAGCAGGACGATACTCACAACAGCGAATATTAACACAGGCCCGTCTACCCTCACACCCACGATAGAGGCTTCCCTCGCTGACTCACGGGGATCTTCAGTCCACAGAAATAAACAAACGCACAGTACTCTCAGGTAGTACACGTCTTCCGTTCTGTCGTCTCCAGCCCACCTACTCACTGGATTCACCAACACCACAACAACAGCTCCTCCTTCAGACTTCGGTAGAACACTAGCGACAGCCAATACCTCTGTCGCCCTCAGCCCAGCCACCGGAACCCAACACACTGAGTCTCATACTGACTCCACCACGAAGCCTAACTGTGACTGAGTGTCCGCGGCTAGCCTAACGTTTTATAGCTCAGGTGATTTGAACCAGAATTTTCGCGAGCTGGCTAGAAGCAGAACATTCCCGCTGAATCTCCACGAAACTCACAGGTAAGCCGGCCGTCAAGAACAATACACGGTAAGGCCGGTCCCACTCCACAAGCCGGCTGGGAGGTCCCAGGTCGTCTGAGTCACTAGCCCCTTCCTGAAAGTACCGAAAGGGGATACCACGGGGCTGACACGAAACAGTATTCAGCACAGAATGGTCTCTTCATCCAAGGATAATCAAGCACATAGGAAAAAAACGCATCTTTACTCACCAGCTTTGTAGATAAGGAATGAGAGTTCACCACATACCTGAAAAGAAAAATAATTACCTCAATTATAATATGCAATAATATACATTTTACAATTTGCTTTACTTCACACCGATACAGACAGGTCTTATGGCGATGATGGGACAGGAAAGGACTAGGAATGGGAAGGAAGCGACCGTGGCCTTAGTTAAGGTATCGCACAGAATTTGCCTACTGCGAAAATGGGAAACCATGGAAAAAATCTTCAGGACTACCGAGAGTGGGGTTCAAACCCATTATCTCCTGAATGCAAGTTCACAGCTTCGCGACCCTAACCGCACGGACAACTCGCGCTGTATACCATAATATATACAATTGTTTCGAAGTAAATATAATAATAACATTAATAATAATAATGGAACAATTAACAGAATACAGAAGTTTAAATATCTAGGAGAGTGGAATGTGCCATTACTGCACATTAAGTGACAGGCAGCTGACTTGACTTTCTTCCACGGGTCTTCAAATGGTTATTTCCGCTCGGAATATTTTGTTTCACTGTTCTCTCACCGTGACCCTTCCCGCACTGGATTTACAGATCTTCTCCAACTTCCTCACACTCAGCACACAGTAATACATTGCTTTTCTCAAATCCGTCTGCCAAACCTCTTTAATAATATAAATAAAATATAACCTTTTTTTATATAGATTTTGCTTTCTGTTGCACCGACCCAAAGAGGTCTTATGGCGACGATGGGATAGGAAAGGGATACGAATGGGAAGGAAGCGGCCGAGGCCTTAATTGAGGTACAGTCTCAGCATTTGCCTGAAAAATGGGAAATCACGGAAAACCATATTCAGGGCTGCTGACAGTGAGGTTCGAACCCACTATCTCTCGGATGCAAGATCACAGCTGCGCGCCTCTAACAGCACGGCCAACTCGCCCGGTCCATTAATTTTTCAAATTTAAGAAAACACTATGACATACCTGAAAAGAAAATTTTAATTAAGACAAAAATGTTTTCAACAATTCTATTTTGTGTTCAACAAACTGAAAAATATTTTATGTTACATTAAGTCGATCTTAACAACAACAAAAAATTAACAAGAGACGTGAGCGGGGTGAATACAAATATAACTTATTAAGGACAAGTTAGTGCGAAGTAGCTTGCCGTGGGTGTGGACATTCATTTATCAATTCGTCTGCTGTCAGTAGATAAAATGACATAAAACAAAATGGAAGTTCCTCCGTAGGATTTCTCTATCATATCGATACATACCACGTACTGTTAATAGCAACTGATATTTCTCATGTCTATGGAACATTGGGTTTAAATGGTAAAAATCCTGGCTGCTCTGACGGATCATCATATTTTATTATAACACACAGGTAATTTTACAAACTTTAATCATTGCCATAAATTGCTGGAGTTGTTATTAGTAATTACAGTATTTTGAACTTTATTAGATCGCCAATCAACTAAGTTGAGTGCTCTTCCAAGGCTCGGTCTAACATTAACAGACCTCTGGCCATTTATAATCGGGGAGAACCAATACACGAGGAGATTCTAAGAACTTCAATTTACATGAAGAACGGCTTAAAGTAAAGTTTGTAGGAGTTAAACTTGGAGCAGCTATCGAAAATTTCCGTGCCACACATCTCCCCAGTACCACGCTACATTATGCAATCTGTCAGCCATTCTCTGAAATACGGTCACGACATTCCCTGGACCGGAGTTCATTCCTGGACCATAAATGTTATTCATAACCTACTTCAGTTACAAATCATTACGTACAACACAGTTCAGCGAGAAATGTCTGCAATATGGCTAGGCGGCGGGAGTTCCGGTATGTTCTATTTTTAGGTTCTACAGGCGACGGAAGTTCAAAGATTCTATTTTCATGACCCACATCAATCACAACGACACATTTAACACCCGCGGACGCGGTTCAGATTAGCGACGATCACCGATTCCCAGCCTGGTCTAATAATGTTTTCATCTTTATTTGATCAATAAACTTGAATTCACACTTATTCCTTTCTTATATGGTGCACTTGCTATCTTTCTATAATTTCTCTTTACTATTGTAAATTTCGTTGAAATATTTCTATGTATTCGTTTATTTCATTCTTATTTGTGCGTACTATATGCGTCTGACGAGTTTGTAGGCACGTGGCATTGTATGGAAGTGAAACATGGACGATAACTAGCTCAGAAAGAAAGAGGATAGAAGCTTTTGAAATGTGGTGTAACAGAAGAATGTTGCAGATGAGATGGATAGATCGAATCATGAATGAGGAGATACTGAATCGAATTGGTGAGAGGAGATCGATTTGGCTAAATTTGATCAGAAGAAGAGATAGAATGATAGGACACATCATAAGATACCCAGGACTTTTTCAGTTGGTTTTGAGGGGAGTGTAGGCGGTAAGAACGGTAGGGGTAGACCAAGGTATAAATATGGCAAGCAGATGTAGGATGTAGTAGTTACGTAGAATTGAAAAGGTTAGCACATGATAGGGTGGCATGGAGGGCTGCATCAAACCAGTCTAAGGCCTGATTACTCAAACGACCACATGGCCATAAATATAAGCAAGATATGTACTATGAGATAACTTCTGCTGCGTTCGGTAACGTTACTGCGTGTAACGGGCTTTCCTGTAACAATTACTCGAAAACTGCCACTTTATAAAACATAGATGAAGTGCCTGCATTATTTTTCTATGAATTGGATGTTAGATTAGAGGAGACATGTGAATGAAAGAAATAATAATAGAGGAACCGCACTCCTCCGCAGCGTTTGTTATAAATAGGTCAGATACTCGTCTTGATACGCCTGACGTTGTAATATTGTTTTGCCTGACCTTCTCAATTTTTTTTTTTTTAACATATAACAAGAAGCGTGTTATGATATGCCGCAGGTCGTAGTCAGAGTTCATCCATTCTGACATCATCATGCCGTCTGTTTGGTAAATATCTATACACATATATTGGCTTTTTTAAATCCTGCAGTTCTTGATGTAAAGCTTGGCATTGTGTCGTAGAATGTTATTTTTAATCTGAGTTCTTCTATATAGAACAGTTGTTTTGTGAGCTCATACGTTAGTCTCGAAGGAGCGCTTTTTGCCAGACAGAGGACTTTACCGAGCTCGATAGCTGCAGTCGCTTAAGTGCGGCCAGTATCCAGTATTCAGGAGATAGTAGGTTCGAACCCCACTGTCGACAGCCCTGAAAATGGTTTTCCGTGCTTTCCCATTTTCACACCAGGCAAATGCTGGGGCTGTACCTTAATTAAGGCCACGGCCGCTTCCTTCCCACTCCTAGCCCTTTCCTGTCCCATCGTCGCCATAAGACCTATCTGTGTCGGAGCGACGTAAAGCAACTAGCAAAAAAAAGAGGACTTTAAGATACATGGCCTTCACTCTTTCTAGTGTAGGTAGGTTATCCTTCGGTAGGTGTTCCCAGATAATGTCTAAAGCGTATGTCATAATGGGGTCTGCTTGTACGTAGACTTTTTTCTCTTAGGAGCATGTAACTAACTAGGTGCGCTCTGCGATCTGTTGAATATATTTGGAAACTGGGAAAAGATAGAGAATCAAAGAGTATTCAGCAGGGAATAGTATTCTTCCGTGATCAGAATAATTGTATACTCTCTGGCTTGACAGGTAGTAATCAAACATGGCTGCATGCAATGACATTACTTGGAATGAAAATCACATATATCAGATGAGAATATAAATAAAAGTGTTAGTCGCTTAGCAACCTGCTAAGTACGGAATGTATTGCGGGTTAGGTTAAGCCTTCGCCTGAAATTATTGGAGTGATCCTTTAATGATTTCATTTATATGATTACTCAAAGTTGGCTGAACTCTGAGACCTATCAATGTATCGTGATTCACATGCAGGCAATTCCTGAGAGAAAAAAACAAAAATGAAGCAAATCGGTCCAGTAGAACTGACGGATAGATTTTTCAAAGCTGTTCTTCGTAAATTCTTCACAATAAGTAGTGGACCTTCGCTGCTTTGCAGCATTTCTTATAAATAGGTGAGATAACTCGTCTTGAAATGTCTGTCGCAGTCATACTGTTGTGCCTGTCCTTTTCAATAGTTTTATGAACATTTAATGTGGGTAATGTAGTTTATAACACTTCTTTTCATACAATAGGCTATTCTCTGTGCTTCGAATACTCGGCCGCATTTGGGCCTTAACATTTTCAAACGATCTTGCCCGAGATATTGCAACATACATTTGACCGTGGCTGAATACTGGTTGGGGTACGTAGACACCCACTTTTTCAAGAGTTTATCCTGTACTTTATTAATGATTAAACAGAAGGCTGGTCGACTTGATACCTTCTCGTCTGTACGTACGTAGACTTTTTTCTGCTTTTTTTGCTATTTGCTTTACGTCGCACCGACACAGATAGGTCTTATGGCGACGATGGGACGGGAAAGGCCTAGGAGTGGGAAGGAAGCGGCCGTGGCCTTAATTAAGGTACAGCCCCAGCATTTGCCTGGTGTGAAAATGGGAAACCACGGAAAACCATTTTCAGGGCTGCCGACAGTGGGGTTCGAACCTACTATCTCCCGAATACTGGATACTGGCGGCACTTAAGCGACTGCAGCTATCGAGCTCGGTCTTTTTTCTGTTAGCAGCATGTAAGTTATTAGGAACGTCCTGCCATGTGATGGGCATATTCAGAAGCTGAGGAAGGTCAGAGAATCAAACAGAATCTAGCACTACCGTAGCCAGGATGGACCGAATGGGACTGGCGGGGGGGGGGGGGGCGGTGAGGGTTATAGTTACACAATTATGGTAGAACACAACAAAGGTGCTTGCATGACTTGTCACTACAAGGGCACTGATGTAAGTGAATTACAGATCTGTTGGTTCTACAATTATGTCACTGAGTGTTTATTTAGTTTATTGTTTATCTTCAGTTTCTGTTTTTTTCCTTTTGTAAACATTCCATGGGGGGGGGGGGGAGGGAGGTTGTAACACCCAGTAACCGCCCCCCCCCTGGCTATACCCCTGTTATCTAGCAGAGGATAGTATTCTTCCATGATCAGAGGAAGTGTATACTCTCCGGCTTCACAGGTAGTAATCAAACAAGGCTGCATGCATTGACAATACTAAGGATGAAACTCGTATCAGAATATTAATGAGTGTTATACTCCGTGCGGCTCTACTTCCAAATTGACGTTTCAGCAGATTTTGGTTATGCGCTGAAGCATAGACATCCAACCAATCCCAAGCTGCCATTCATATCGATTTATATCGGCAGAGCACGATCTCGAAACCTAATTGCCAACTCTAATATTTACATTTGCCACGTGGTTAACGTATCTCGCTCAGCGTGTATGGTATTCGGTACGATTCGCGATCTTTTGCATTTTGCTTCAGTAATTAGTGTGTTTTTCATATTGTTGGAGGGTTATAGTGACTCTGAGATCAGTAGAGTGTTCTCTTTGTAGGCCATAACCTCTTTCTGTGCCAGCCATTGGCGGAGAGTGATGTGTTATTTCCTCATTCTCTTTTATTCTTAATAAAATATTCTCTTTTAGTGCCAGATATTGTTAGAAAGTGTAGTTCTAGTGAATTTGTTTTCAATCCATATTCATTCCTTTTTCTGAGTACTGTATTACAATTTAAAAGGGCTCTGTACCGCGGTCGTATTGCATCAGCTGTTCTCTCAGGCGTAGCGCGCTGGCAACAGAGGGAAGGCGATGCTCATTTGTTTTGCGAAACTTCAATTTAGAAGTAAGGCCGTGCGGAGTATAGTGGCTTAGCAACCTGCTAGGTACAGAATGTATTGCGGGCTAGGGTAAGCCTTCGCCTGTAATTATTGGAGTGATTATTTAATGATTTTGTTTTTATGAATACTCAAAGTCGGCTGATCACCGAGATCTATCAATGTCTCATGATTCACCGGCAGGTAATTCCGGAGAGAATGAAGCAAAAATGAAGGAAATCGGTCCAGTAGAACGGACGGAAGGAATTTGCAAAGCTTGTTTTAGTAAACTCTTTTAATAGATAATAATAATAAATAATAATAATAATAATAATAATCCTTTTGACGGTCAAGTAATCGTGAGAGCTATGCCGACAGGATCTTAAACATCTTGCAGGGCCACCTCGGGCGGAGAGGTTAGAGCTGATAAGCCAAACTTAAGAGAGATACCACGCTCTTGCTGCCTTGTAGATTTGATTGGGGACTATCACAGGCTAAGAAAGAAAATTCCGATAACTGAGAATGTCCAGCTGCGTGAGAGAAATCAAAGTCCAAACATATCCGTTTCTGTATCGGGCGGCGTTTAGGTCATCGTCTATGCTAAGGGGGAATGTGTGTATAGGTGTATGAGACTTGCCTGTACGAGCCTATTCTTCATATCTATTTTAATTTACAATGGAGGACAAGAAGTATTGTGGAGGTAGGATATTGAAGAATGGCATCCTTTATGTCCAGTAAGAGTGAGTAATGCTGATGCGAGTAGCGGCACCTAGTTCTATGGAACCATTAAAAATGGACAAGGGCTAAAGCCGGAACTGAGAACAGCAACAACAAATACAAATCCAGCTGCTGAAGATGTTGCCGAGAACATTCCACGGCCAAATTCAGCATGCCGCAGAATGGTACCGCAGTACAGAAATGTAGGAAGGAAATGAACAAATACGTCTTGCGTACCTGTTTACAATTAACCAGAACGCAGACTCAAAGAGACTCGCCTCTAAACGGAGAGATTTACAGAACTTGCTACGAAAAGTGTATAGAACATTCTTGATCAAAGAAGAGTGTTGTTTGTCAGTAACCGCTTCACATCTGAAGACATCGAACAGATCGCGAAGGAGGTAGTTTTAAAGCTTGGAATTGTGGAGAATGAACCACAGGCCTGGAAGTACAGATGCCCGACCTCCAATGTGCATGAAAGAATAGAAGAGGACGATCAATCAGTACACATGGTAGGAAAGTCACTGACGGCAGATATTGCGGGTTAAGAAACAATACCAAGTATCTATGTTATTCCTGTATATTATTTTCCGTAAGACTGGTCACGCCTCCAAACCACATAGGGATATACACTCCATCAGGGCCATTTTCGTTGTGTTCATTTTTATGCCGATCTGAAAAAAAAAATCTTACCTATCGTACTGTAGGAATGTATGCTTGCATTAGGTGTTTATGCAGTCTTGCAGCATAAGATATTTAAGGTTCATTTTCCTTTAGACTTAGACATAGGAAAATGAACACAACGAAAATAGTTCTGATGGACTGCATATTCATATGCGGCTGGGAGGCGTGACCATTCTTAAGGACGGTAATGGATAGGAAGAGCATTATCAGATACGTGGTATTGTTTCTACGGCCAGGCTAACCCGGACAGAGAACTAACAGGAAGACCAAATAGATTATATATAAGGTACATGAAGTTGATGAATGTTTGTTCAAAAGATGCTGTTTCCACCTTAAGAAAGTTACGGCAAAAGCACAAGAAACGCAAAAGAAAAGGCACGTAGAATGTACCCATGATCGGGTTTGGTACTACTTTCAAGGAATTACATCTCCCAGGTCTGGATTGTTCATGGCGATCGATACAATTCAACTATTACATTGTATGTGGAAGAAATACTAATTTATTTTTTGGAAGTTGTCACGTTTGCGCAGTGGAACTGGTGTGTGTCACTCGTATACTAGCTGCCTCTGTGGATCCGTGGTAGAGTGTCGGCCTCCGGATCCCAAGATAGCGGGTTCAAACCCGGCAGAGGTAGTCGGATTTTTGAAGGGCGGAAAAAAGTCCATTCGACACTCCATGTCGTACGATGTCGGCATGTAAAAGATCTCTGGTGATACATTCGTATTTACCCGACAAAATTAATTAAATCTCAGCCATAGATGCGCAAGAGAGATCCGGTTTACTCTGTCTGCCATCTAGCGGACCTAGAGTAAAACGGAACGTCGAAATTGACGAGCAGACAGCCAGATGGCGTCAAATCGAAATGTCTGCAAAACGGTAGCTGAGGCCATACGATTATTATTATTATTATTATTATTATTATTATTATTATTATTATTATTATTATTATTATTATTATTATTATTAGTCGTATACTAATTCGTAACGGTTTCATAAATAACTAGTTTTACGTGTAGCCAACTGCGAACAATCAAAGGGATGACAAACGACAATTGAATTGGAAGCAGGCTGGGAACAGTGAGGTATCCGTGGATGGTACAAGAAATAATAAGTGTGATTTTTAACAAAATTTGTGTATTTTTTCTACTTGAAACACAACCAAAACTGAACTCAGTATCTTAAAAATTTCAAAACTAAGGTACAACAAGATTTAAACGGAAATAACGTCACTGCGACGGATGAACTTGGAGAAAAAATGCGTGGTTACAAGAAGATTTTATGTACAGAGTCCTTGACCACTTCATGATCATTATCATCATCATCATTTCCCTTTATCCAGATGTAGCCGGGTAGGGGCAAATATGGTTCCTCTCCATTTTCTTCGGTTTTTCCACCACTCCTCCAACACTGTGTTCCAGTCCAGTCCAGTCCAGTCCAGTCCAGTCCAGTCCAGTCCAGTCCAGTCCTTCTTTGTCATTGTCCAAGTTTCTGCCCCGTAAGTAGTTATGGGTACGTAATACATGTTGTACATAGTTTCCTTTGCTTCCATTGGCACATCTTTGTTCCATAACATGTTTCTTACACTATGATAGAAACAGCTTCCAGCTTGAATCTGCATTGGATGGTATCCTTCCATCTCAATCGTGATCGTCCACGGCCTCTCCTTCCTTGGATTTGCATTTCCATCACCTTTTTTTGGCATTCTTTCATCACTCATTCGCTTTACGTGCCCAAACCATCTTAGTCGGCTCTTCTCAATTCTATCATTCATTTTTTTCACTCCAATTTCTTCCCGGATTTTCTCATTCCTTATTTTGTCTCTTCTACTCTTCTGTAACATACTCCTCAAGAACTTCATTTCGGCTGCCTGTATTCGACTCTCATCCTTCTTTGTCATTGTCCAAGTTTCTGCCCCGTAAGTAGTTATGGGTACGTAATACATCTTGTACATAGTTTCCTTTGCTTCCATTGACACATCTTTGTTCCATAACATGTTTCTTACACTATGATAGAAACAGCTTCCAGCTTGAATCCTCTTACTAATTTCAGCATCCAGTCGGGCATTCTCCATTAATTCACTCCCCAGGTATTTAAACGTTTCCACTACCTCCAGGGGCTTGTCTGCAAGTCTAATTTGACCTGTCCCTTCTTTCTCCCCTCTAGTCATAACACGAGTTTTACTCTCCTCTACACTTTTTTTCAACCCACATTCTTCTATTTTCCCATTCACCACATCCAACTGTTCTTGAACCTTCCTGTCGTCTTCTCCCCAAATCACAATATCATCTGCAAATAACAGCATGTTCATTTCTCTTCCTCCATATTCTGCTTTTGCTGTTCTCATGATGTCATCCATTACTATGGTAAACAAGATTGGTGATAGACAACTTATAAAAGGATTTTACAAAAACAAAAGATCTTACGATTTTCCAAAGCTTAGCCTACAGAAAAGGGGAACACAGTTTCAGAAGAATTAAGTCAAGTACGTCTGCATCAGGGAAGGTGGGAGAAGGGAGGGGCGGAATCGCAACACCGGGAATCGTTCGTAAATAAGTAGATAAAGTGCCTGCCAGAGTTTTCAAGAGTTCGCTTACCGAATGGTTCGTTTAAACTGAAGTCCAGATCCACTTTCAAAACTCAAGCCTCAACGGGAGATACAATTTCTTAGTTTTTAAAATTAGTCAAGAGAAGTACTAAACTTAAATACTTGTACATAATATGAGCTGCGCATTTTCGTGAAAGAAAAGGAACATAGTGTAGAACTATGCCGCCATAATGAAGTCCACGGGGCAAAATGACAAAATCGTAACACTCTGTTGCTCACTAAATATTGTTGAAGCAGTAGCAGAATTTTCCAGTGGGTTACATCGCGCATTCCTATCTACGAAATGTCACTGTAAAATTTGTCACAAATGGAACATAATAATTGCTTTTACTTAAATGAAGTAAAAAATCTGCGGTAAATTAAGAAATACCGTCGTTATTAGAGAAATACATAAGGCTTGTTGACAGGACTCCTTTATGTCGTATTCCGCTGCTGGTGCCGTCTTTTGTTAATTTCTTGAGGTCCAGGGCTAGCACCGTGGAATGTGAGTGCTATGACTGTGGATTCTCATTATCTTTGTCCATATGACTAGAGCGGCCAGTTGAAACAGCAAAATGGAGGTCAACAGCATTCACGATGTTATTTCGTTCTTCAATGAGGCAAATTACCATGTTATAGTGATGTGGCTGGAACTCTACGGAAAAACAACTAAGGACGCATTCAACAACTTGGTGTGCACATTACAGAGAAATATCGTAAGTACCACAAAAATAATTTTTGTTGAAAGAATAGCATGATCCCTGGACCAATAAATCACCAGTCCACAGAATTCTTCTTATGTACATTGGCCATAGCTTTTTGTCGCCTATTAAATCTTGCATATCGCGATACAATTTAGGAAATTATGCCATTGATAACCGAAGCAACGAAACGAAAGCAAAGAACTTCAGTGAACACAGACATCACACACGAAATTGTTGAAAGTGTAAGACAAACAGAAGACATACGTGTGTTACTGTGAGCGTAGTACCAAAAGTACTTGTAAAGTAGGTGTACATAATATTCTCCAAAAATAAAATATTTCTTAATTTACCGCAGATTTTAGACTTCAACTGTGTAAAAGCAATTGTGTTCCATTTGTGACAAATTTTACAGTGACATTTCGTAGATAGGAATGCGCGACGTAACCTTTCCAGTGATAAGGAAGGTTCCTTAAGCACAATAAACTTCGAGAAACAACACACAGAGTGACGTGGCGAGTGACGTAAGCCACGGGCAACAGCAAATAGCAGTTCAGAATGTAGCAGCATGTTGAGTGAGTCCGGCGATGTGCGGAGCCGGCCGTACAAAGTGCTCGTTACAAAGTGGCAATAGCACCTTCTGAAAAGACACTCTTCAGTTATGGCAGTCAAGATCTCTTCAAAATATCAATGATCTAGTCTATATCTAGCTGATACCTTGCATCTCCATGATCAACCCATTACAGCCAGAATGAAACCACAAACAAGAAACCCACTAAGAACTGAAGCAAATATAATGTTGCGGATAGAAATTAGACAGTTCAGACAGTTTATCACAGGTTCATACAAGGGCAAGGATCGTGCCAACGATGAAAACCCAAGCCACACGGAAATCCTGGACGGTCTAAAGCAGAAGCTCTCCGTATACGGAAACCGAATCCGAAGATATAGAGAAAGTTGCCAGAGCCGTCGAGAGAAGAGCACATTTGAAACCAACAACAGGCGCTTCTGCAGAGACCTGAACAGCAGTAACGCCAACATTTCCGATACCTCTCCGCCACCAACACCTGAAAGTTTCTGGAAAGGAATATGGTCCATCCAACAACACCACGATGCGAGAGCGGCATGAATTCAAGATAAGAGTGAGCCAGCAGTATGGAATGGGAGATCATTAGGTGACGCTGGAAGATATCCAACGAGCTGTGAAGAAGACTAACAGCTGGAAATCACTAGGACTCGATAAAATTCACAACTTATGGTAAAATAAGTTAAATGTATACATAGAAAATTAGCACAGCTGTTTATTCAGGCTATGAGAATTTGAGTAATTCCCATCCTCCTGGACGACAAAACGCTTGCATCTGTAGATCCCACAAAATACGGGCCTATCACTTGCTTGTCATCAATGTAAATCCTAAATCAAACAACATCCTCGTGGAAGAACGAAACGGCAGTTGCAATGACACTAAATGACGCAAGGAGACGCTTGTAACTGTTGGAACTGTCACAAAATAGAAAAAGAAAATGTATAAACCTTTGTGTACTGCGTACATCGATTACCAGAAGGCATCTGACAGGGTTCCCCACACATGAAAGTGCTGAGGATCTACAAGACAGACCTAGCAATCTGTAGTCTTCTGGATATCTTCATATAAAAAAAGGAGACCTATCAAGGGAAGAGTACTGATGCTAGAAATATTTGCACCAAGTGAGGCATATTCCAAGGAGACAGCGAGTCTTTCAAACTCCGATCTGTGATGATGAACGGGAGAAAATGAAGTGGATATACAACAGTAGATACAGGATGGTCCATAACGCATAGACTGTACATGGAATAACTGAAGCTCTATGCCAACAAGGCAAAGACCCCAAATTACACTTGAAATACACAGCAGTTTTCGACATCCATCGAGGAGAATTTTGGGTTGGACAAATATCTCATAAAGTCTTGGAGAAGGGATACTGGGGCGTAAATGCTGGACCGAACTAACCAGAACAACTTGAAAAAGTGAAGCCATAGAGTAAGGAGAATGTAACAAGTATCTGGGATACCCACAAACCGAGAACACAGAGCACAAAGAAGACCTCCAATCTGCCTTTACCGCGTCCAGGAAAGTCTTGAAGACACAACTTTCGGCAAGAAATAAGATGAAGGCTACCAACACGTATACCACATCACTGCTCATCTCTCCATCGGAATAATGAAAAGGACTGATAACAAAATGAATCGCAAAGTTCGCGTTTTAGCCCAGAGCACCGCATCCACCATTAGAAGAGTTGTACTGAAATATTCCACCTACCAAGAAGTAAAGGTGGGATGAGGGTGATTGATGCTGCCTACAATGCAGTTCACGGAGGAAGTATTTCTATAACTAAAGTGGAAAGAGTGCACTGCATGATATATAACGTAAAGTCGCTGTGCGCATCCCACCCCTTTCCTACCGCCAGATAGCAAGATTTACGATGGCACTATGAAAACAGCAAAGGTGGTAAACCAACAGCTCCGTGGCAGATATGAACCAGCTAGATAGTGACTTTGACGCATCAAGTTAGTAACATTTCCGGTGGAACAAGATTCATAGTGGCCACGCAAGACCAAAAAGTAGCAACAGAGAAATACCGAAAGTATATCTTTTAAGACAAAGAACTATAAAACGACCTCTGTAGAATGTGCAACGTAGGCAGAGACATTTTTTGTTTGTTGGGAGCGAGAATATGAGAGTCCCCAAGGAGAAAACTACGCCCTTTTACTCATCTGTGTCCGGCTCCATGGCTAAATGGTTAGCGTGTTGGCCTTTGGCCACAGGGGTCCCGGGTTCGATTCCCGGCAGGGTCGGGCATTTTAACCATAATTGGTTAATTTCGCTGGCACGGGGGCTGGGTGTATGTGTCGTCTTCATCATCATCTCATCCTCATTACGACGCGCAGGTCGCCTACGGGTTGTCAAATCAAAAGACCTGCATCTTGTGAGCCGAACATGTCCTCGGACACTCCCGCCACTAAAAGCCACACGCCATTTCATTTCATTTCTTTTAACTCGTCTGTTTCCGAGAACTACCCGATGAGTCGGAAAATCTCCATTGTACTGCAATGGCGGGGGATAAAACGTTCTGTCATGGAGGTGGTATTTGCCCCATGTCAGTGAAGAAAACTCCTCATCGCTGATAATTCTAAAATTGGAACTGATGAATTTTCAGGGACTGAATTTTGATATTAATTAGTGATAATATGTCGTAAATTTGGAATAGGCCGAAGAATAGGGAGGTAACCAGTAAGAACATGTCCTAAGTTAGCCAAGGGCAGCGGTGTTTGAAACGAGTGTTCGGCTTCTTGGTTCTTCCGACTTGTTTTACAAGTGGGATGCCTGGGTCTGTAGACTATGGAGCATTCTACATTTAGTCATCTTCACTATTTTGTTTACCTGAGATCTAATAAGCAGTATAATTTAGTACGGTTCGTATCTTTTCATTAGATTTCAGTAAATGGGCGCTTATTATTCCTAACGTTTTATTTTGGAGAGTTTGTAATTTGGAAAGAGGAGTTTTAGAAATATAGCCCCAGGCCTCACAGCCATAAATGGCATCGTAAGTAGAGCCCTGCACCATGCGGATATCCGTGAAGTTAGTGTCTTGGCGGACACAAGCTGTATGGCAGCGCGGAAAATTTTGCTGATCATTTCTAAAGAATGACGTTTATTGATTTTCACTCAGGTATACTCTTGTTTTTGTTTGTGATTAGGCGACCCTTGAAACCATTAAGTCGTAAATCTGACCTAAGCCTAATTGGCTATCGCCCGCAATTAATGGAAGGAAGAAAGAAAGGTCAATACTTCGCTAGTTGTCGCAAGAGAAAATCCCTCATAAACCTGCAACTTTAAGGGTTCTGGTGCCAGGTCTATTGTATTTTGTTAACAATCTATCCGTATCAATACCTTGGGTGTAATATACTGTAGTTAAGTATTTAAATTATACGCGGAAAACCATTGTGTGGATGCGGAAAACCATTGTGCGGATGCGGATATTATTTTGTATACACGCGCAGGGCTCTAATCGTTGGCTGCTCTAACCTAGCCCCTGTTGAGAACACCCAGTGATACGGGAACGTTGCGTATGTCATTCACCGACGCATACAAGCGACCAACATTCTTATCACTCATGCACCCTACTAGGAGTGAAAAGTATACTGGAACAGAAAAGTAAAGACTGATAGTACGAGTAACAAACAACCTGGTATTGTACTGACATGCAAGTAGTCAAAGGTCACATATCGGGGAGAAGGTCCACAAGCTTCTGACAAATGAAGTAAGAGAGATCTGGCACCTCGAATGAGTTTGAGTTGTCGTTGTTGTTGTTGTTGTTGTTGTTGTTGTTGTTGTTGTTCCGATACTTGTGGGAGCACGAAGACAAATTTCCCACCAGCTGTGCGATCCACTTCATCTTCTAAATCACAAGGGCATCTACAGCGAGGCGCAAAACATAGCAATATCGGAAATTTGCAGCACTATGCGGAGGGCTGAATAAGGATTTGAAAGATAAAGATCCATAACTGACGAATATCAGAAGGGTGAGCTCACAATCGAGAGGTGTGTGTGTGTGTGTGTGTGTGTGTGTGTGTGTGTGTGTGTGTGTGTGTGTGTGTGTGTGTGTGTGTGTGTGTGTGTGTGTGAAATGAGCCACGCGCCACACACAAAGATTTCTCTTTAAAAATTACAACTATAACCTGCATCTAGGTTATTGACGAAAGGGCCGATACGTTTATTTAAAGCTCAAGAATTTCTGCAAGGTGAGAAAAATAAGAATTTAAACCTCTTGACAATAATTAACAACATTCTGTTACAAGAATAAAATGTAACTTCTAGGGAGTCACGCCGCGATTTGTTGCCGTTCACATTCTGAACGAAGTTCAGCAAGTTCAGAGTCCACGGCTGTCAGGAAAGAAATACTCTGCTGCACTGAATGTGGGAACTGCGACATAAATGACTAACTGATAAAATATCAGAGGGCAAAACGTGACAAACGTGTTGTATGTGGTGTGTGAGTTGTAGAAATGTTGGGGGGCAGCAAAACCATCTAATCTCCACGCCAAGCAAAATAACCGTTTAAAAATCTCTTGACTCGGGCTGGAATCGACTCCAGGGCCCCGAAGACAGAAGGGCAAGATGCTGACCCTTCAGTCATGCAGCCGGACTTTTAAGACAGAGGAACTGCCGAGGGTAAGACAGCCGAGTGACGTAGCCATCAGTTAGTTTCCTCCCAAGTCAACTACGGTTCGAGTACTGGCCAGTGCATGTGGGATTTTAAAATGAAAATGCATGCCTCGTGGTTCAGATTTCACGTAGAACTGGAAGTTCCGTGGACATAATCACGATACCAACAGTAGGGTAATACTGAAGGCCCCATGCAGCGGCCTGTGATAGACTAGTGTTTGTTCCTTTGTACTGCTTTTATACTATACTGTACAAAACAATACGGTGCCGATTCTCGTTTCTTGGAAGAGAGGAATCGTTACTGGCACATGCTCACCTAAATAATAATAATAATAATAATAATAATAATAATAATAATAATAATAATAATAATAATAATAATAATAATAATAATAATAATTGTACCGGCTGGTACACCTCTACGCTGCACATTTGAATTTTCCGCTTTAAAGTCCTCCTCTACAGGAAAAACTCTGAACTTTAAAAACTGGACCAACTCATAAGTTTCTCAGAAGATGTCACTACCGTAAATTTTGTGATTTCGAAGTTGTCAATACTGTGTGGATTTCAACTTGTTTTGTTTTCCATTCGATCAAAGAGTGTGGACATTCTCTTATAGATGTCTCTACCAAAAAAACTATGATCATGCACCCTGGGGCGAAGTGAAGGAACTTTTTTGAAGATATTTTGTAGTCATAAGTTTCCTTATTACTAAATTTCGTTCTTTCATTTGTGGGTTGGCAATATTAATCTTTTCTTTCCGCCAGTTTTGAAGTTAGTCAATCAATTATTTCTGTAATTAATTTTTGACCAATAGTGTCTTTTTTCTTCGATTTTGTGTGTGACTGTGTACTTTAGCCAATAAACGCCTGTGGGTGTGTCTTAATTATTCATGAAAGGTCTCGAATCTACCCCGAGGGTATAAAAACTGCTGATTTTCTTGTCTCTCGGCCACATCATCAACATTTAATTTAGTGTATGGACATGTAGCAGGAGGCGGGAAGCGCCTCTTTCTTCAGGCAGCAGTTCTTCAGTAAGGTAATGGCCGCTTAACATCTTTATTTCTTGCTAGCTCAGCAGTTTAACCCGCGGGGAAGGTTCGAAACCTTTACTATGTAACCTATCTTCAAACATGTAATTCTCCGTCGCTTTCGTGAAATTTCATATATCTTTAACTGTAATTCGGGGATAGGGAGTGCTTTACCCTCTCGAGCTCCCCTTCATTTTGATTTCAGGTGACTAGTTTTCGTAACCGATTTTCTACCCTTCCTTAATGTGTTAAATTTATTCTGTATACGAGTCACCTCCCTAGTTTGGGAATAGCCCCTGCTTCATCGGCCAAGTGCCTCTTAGGTTTTAAGAAGTTTCATGTAGGAGTGCAAATTCACGCCTCCATTAATTTTGCATTTTGGGCCATTAACTTAACATGTTATTTTTCTACTAAGGCCCAGTAGGTTGGGTACAAGATATCCCTGTTTCTTTGTAAGTGTGCCTTGAGGGCAGTTAATGGTAAAGTCTGTTGTGGCCTTTGATAGGCTCAGAAAATTGAGAGCGGGTCAGCTCTTTTATATGTGATAAAAGTGCCTCTAGGAGGCTTGGTATGGTTTCTGGAGCAAAGGCTCCTTGAATGAAGGGGTTTTCTGCCCTTTGAACAAAAATATGCCTTGCTAAAGTTGAGCGGAGAGCTCAGAAATTGTAAAAGTGGGGCTTGAAGCCCAGATTGTTAATTTTTCCTAAATCTTGGCTTTACTGGTCTTGTACCTGATTGTCGGTTATATGTTGACTTCTTGTTATTTGTTAAATTTTGAAAGTCTACGTGAGAATTGTTAAATTTTGCTATTTTCGAAAATATAACCTTTAATGCAATTTTAATTCATATCTCGGCTTTGTAGTTAGACCCATTAACCCGGCACCTTCTTTCACCTCTGCCGATCCACCAAACCACGCTAATAATAATAATAATAATAATAATAATAATAATAAAGCATACGACTCCATCGACCGTGATGTGTTGCTTAACATGCTTGCAGAAATGGGAGTCGATGAGAAACTGCTGGCGATAATAAGGGCAACACTAACTAATACCAAATCCAAAGGGAAATTCAAAGGATGTATCTCTGAACCCTTTGAGATCAAGACAGGCGTTCGACAGGGAGATGGACTGTCACCTCTTTTGTTCAACTACGTACTTGAGAAGGTAATACAGGAGTGGCGAAAGACGTTAAAAGAAAGAAACCTTTACAAACCCGTAAGGATTGGAACAAAGAAAAATGGAGTGGAAATAGATTGCTTAGCGTTCGCTGATGATATAGCCCTTATGACAGAAAATTTCGAAAGTGCAACAGAACAGATCAATGTGTTGAAGGAAGTAGCAGAACAAACAGGTTTACAAATTTCCTTTCAAAAGCAGAAGTAATGTCAAATATCAAAGATGATTGGGCACAACTAAACACCAAATATGGAACGATAAACCGTGTTAGTAAATTTAAATACCTTGGGGAATGGATTCAGCAGAATGGACTTGACAAAGAGGCCATAGCAGCAAGAATCAAGAAAATGGAAGTCACTTTCCAAACCACACGCAACATATAAAACAGAAAGTTCTTTTCCCTGAACACAAAACTTCGTCACTACAACACTGTCATCAACCCAGTATCGCTGTATGCATCTGAATGCCATATCCTGTCCTAGAAATGTTTGCTTGCGAATTTAGAGAGGAAAGAAAGAAATATCCTACACACCATACTTGGTCCAAACTACAAAAATGGTATCTACATTAGAAAATCCAGGAAAGAAGTATACTCTAAGATAGAGAAGAACATGAACACAATGCGTAAAGGCAGAGTTCGCTTCTACGGTCATATACGACGGATGATCGACTCTCGATGGACGAAACGTATCTTCAGCATATTTGACTCAAAACCAAAAACGGCAATACCATGGTACATTAATGTCAAGAAAAATCTTGAAGAACTAGGCCTACAAGCAGAAGATGCACAAGACCGAAATCTTTTCAGAGCAGCCATCAAGACTTTTGAGACTTTCCGGGACGAAAAACGGGCAGCTGGTGCTAAGTGAACAGAAGAACGTCGTGCTGGACACAGTGAGCTAATGAAAACGATGTGGATCAAGCGAAAAATGAACAAATGCCAGAATGTAAAGTGAGGCTTATCGTGGTCCCTAGCTGGCCGATTAGCGAAGTTGAATGAATGAATGAATGAATGAATGAATGAATTAATAATAATAATAATAATAATAATAATAATAATAATAATAATAATAATAATAATAATAATAATAATTGTTACGGATATTTCCGTGGTAGGTAGAGGTGAAAGAAGGTGCGGGTGTGAATAGGTCTCCAACTACGGAATTAAAGTTAAATGTAAAATTTAACAAGGTTATATTTTCTTTCCAAAATTCAGAAATAACAAGAATGGCAGGTACGGAGTAGCAAGACAACAAAGTACAATTACAGTATTTACAGGATTTGGGCTTCGAGCCCTGAAAACACAATTCTTGAGCAACTAGCCCAACTTTACGATATACAAATTTCAACAACGGGGCAGAAGACCCCAATCAAACCCTGGAGCACTTGCTCCAAATTACACCGTAAAGCCTCCTCGAGGCATACAAGACTCAGTTTCCGGAAAAGAGCCACTCGCTCTCAAATTTAAGCCTCTCCCAGGCCACACCAAACTCCACCTTCAAGCTGTCCTCAACGGACATAAACACAGGGGTAAAATACCCAATCTACTGAGGCATATTAAGTGAGAAAAGGTTAATTATATGGCCTCTAAAATACCAACTTGAAAGGAGGCTCTCCGCACTCCTAATACACTTTATTTAAAACCTACTTGGCACTAGGCCGTTAATGCAAGGGCTAATCCCATACTACAGAGGTGACTTCAGAAAAGAACAATTTACATTATATTAACGAAGAATAGGTTGAGAAAAATAAGTTCACCTCAAAACAATATGATTGGGAGCTCGAGAGGGTTAAGCACTCTCTATCCCGATATGCAGTTTAAAAGATGAAATAGATACAAGTTTCTTTACATTTTAAGGAAGGTTACATAATGGAAAAAGCTTCGGACCCGCCCCGAGAGTTGAACTGCTGAGCTAGCAAAGAAAGAAGTTATTAATTGGCCATTACCTTGTTGTTGACCGCTGCCGAAGAAAGAGGCGCTTCCCGCCCCCTGCTATGTACTTTACACACTGAAAGATGGAACAGAAGTGGCGCAGAGACCCTAAAATCAGCAGTTTATATACTCTCGCGGAAGGTTCTAGGCGTTAGGGGAATGAGAACACCCGCCCACAAACACTTTATTGGAGAATGAAGAGAAACTCCTACACAAGATGAAGAAGAAACACATTATTGGAGGAAAATTAATTTCAGAAATTCGGGATTGGCTAGATTTAAAACAAGGGGAAAGAAAGGGGTAATATTGCCAACTTAACCAATGACTAAAAGAAATTTAACGAAGAACAAACTTTTGAAATAAAATTTTCTCCAAAGAACAGTTCTTTTTCTTCGCACTAGGGTGCACTATTGTAGTTCTTCAGTAGTGTCCTCTAGAAGAGAAAGTTCACACTTCTTATTTCAAGCAAAACAAAAACACATCAAAAATGACACAGTTCTAAAACTCCAAAATTTACAGGTAGTGACATCTTCTGAGAAAGTAGAAAATTAATACCGTCAATAAAGTTCAGACTTCCTCCAGCAGAGGAGTTTCAACTGGCGCACCTTTTGAATTAGCGGCGTGGAGGTGTACCGCCCGGTACAATAATAATAATAATAATAATAATAATAATAATAATAATAATAATAATAATAATAATAATAATAATAATAATAATAATAATAAATGAATTATTTAATTTTTATTTTTTTAGGAGGAAGTACAAATAGGCAATCATCCTCTAGTATCACTCAGAGGAAAAAATTGAAGGAGTCCGATACTTCGAAAAATGACGGTATAGACCAAAGAAATACAAATTCCACGATGGGTGTGAAAATTAAAATCTCCCTAGGCCTCCATTGCTCTAATATCGTCAGGGTCGGAAAAGAACGAGCGCTGACCAAGGGAGGTCAGATAGGATAGATTAAAGTGAGGAGGAACCCAAGCCATGACTCAGCTAAGGGCCCTGTGCTCGCCAACCCAGAGCCCCTAGCGCGGTAAGCAGGTGCGTTGAATGTGTCTTGTGTTTACGCTTCAAGCGCAGTGGCAGACGTGATATTTACACGTTTAGGTTTTAGAGATTAGTTTACCATTAAAGACACAAGACAATTCGTTTTAATAATACTGTTATTTGTTTTACGTCCCACTAACTACTCTTTTACGGTTTTCGGAGACGCCGAGGTGCCGGAATTTAGTCCAGCAGGAGTTCTTTTACGTGCCAGTAAATCTACCGACACGAGGCTGACGTATTTGAGCACCTTCAAATACCACCGGACTGAGCCACGATCGAACCTGCCAAGTTGGGGTCAGAAGGCGCCTTAACCGTCTGAGCCACTCAGCCCGGCCAATTCGTTTTAAACAGTCCAGGATAACCTACAAATCTCGCCTTTTATATATTTTATATTAGTTCTATATATGGCGTATGGAACATCACGCATAAGCTGTAGTGGTAATATAACAACTTGAACTACTGTACGTAACAGAGAAAGTTAAGGGATCTGAACATACAGGGTATCTTGGGGTTAGTTACAATCAGGAATCTCGGAACGTAAGCACGGGTCTAGGTGTAGATGTCATCACTAAGCTAAGAATATTTTCTAAAATACCTGTTTGTTGTGTAACTGCTAAACCTGGCGAGTAAAATTAAAACTCCGGTTTGGATCAATTTTAAAAAAATGGTATTTGTTCGGGGCGTCGACCTAGAAAGATCTTTTGCCCCTACTTGCACCATATGTTAGGAACCTGCGTGTATCTGGAAATTGCGGAAGTGTGAAGTGTTGAATGTGAGGAAAGGAACGTTAAGGACGACACAAACACCCAGTTTCCAGGCCAGGGATATTAATCACTTACAATAAAAAAACCTGACCCGGCCGGGAATCGAACTCGGGGCCGCCTGGCGACAGGCGGACGCGTTGCCCCCTACACCGCGGGGCCGGACTTGGATCGCATTATGATGAATAAAAGATATTTGCCAGTGCCTATAGAAACTTATGATAGTTTGTGATAAAAGCCTATTTAAACGGACCGCCAGAGAGAAAGAGGACAATTTTGATCGTCGGAACAGACAGCAGGTGATGTGGCTCTCTTGACGTTCTGCAACATCCAATCGGTGTGCAGACCCGCGTTCACACGACGTTACTTACAGGGATGAATATAGAAGCTGTGGCCTGTGACGACGAGCTGAGTTGTTGTTGTTGTTGTTGTTGTTTTGTTTTACTTTGGGGTATTGGAAAGTCGCTCTGATTTATACAAAGTCTTAAGAATTTTCCTAACCTTGCACAGAATAGGTTACCCCAACAAAAATCATCGGAGTATCTATATATTAAAAGTTTGTTAGAAACAGCTTTGGCAAATCCGTGCGTCCGTTCGTTCTACTGGACCGATGTGCTTCAGTTTTGTTTTATTCTCTCCGGAATTACCTGCCGGTGATTCATGAGACATTGATAGATCACTAAGTTCAGGCAACTTTGAATAATCATAAAATCAAATCATTAAATAACCATTCCAATAATTGCAGGCGAAAGCTTACCCTAACCCGCAATACATTCTGTACTTAGCAGGTTGCTAAGCGACTAACACTTTCATTAATATTCTGATATATGTGATCTTCATCCTTAGTAATGTTATTGCATGCAGCCATGTTTGATTACTACCTACCAAGCCAGAGGGTATACAGTTCCTCTGATCACGGAAGAATACTATTCCCTGCTAAATACTCTGATTCTCTAACCTTTCCCAGTTTACAAATATATTCAACAAAGCATACAGAGCATACCCAGTAAGTTACAAGCTGCTAAGAGAAAAAAAGTCTACGTACAAACAGACCCCATTATGAAATACGACTTAAACATTATCTGGTCTAGGAACACCTATCGAAGGATAACCTACCTACACTAGAAAAGTGAAGGCCATGTATCTTACAAAAGCTCTCTGGCAAAAAACGCTCCTTGGAAACTAACCTATGAGCTCAAAAGACAACCGTTCTATATAGAAGAACTGCGATTAAAAATAACATTACCTTCTGCGAGACAATAGCAAGAACTGCATCATAAGAAAGCGAATATATGGATAGATTTTTACCAAACAGACGCCATGATGACGTCAGAACGCATGAATTCTGTCTACGAACTGCGCCATAACTTAATACGGTTCTTAAATGTTCATAAAACCATATGACTACGACAGGCATATCAAGACGAGTTTTCTGACCTATTTATAACGAATGCTGCTGAGCAGCTCGGGTCCTCTAGTTTTTATTTAAAATGATTTCACGAGATGCAGGTCAAACCTGCAGAAGTGGGTCTTAAGTGTTGAATCCGGTTTGAATGTGGAGAAGAGGAGACCACAGCACACTTACTGCAATGTGTTGCTGCTCAAGGAAACACCAGATGCTTTTTGTCTCCTACAGTCTAATCCTGAGACCACACGATGTAGTTTATGTTGTTTCTTTAGTCCTAAGTATTTTATGCATGGTTATTCTCTCTCTAATGCAATGTTTCTCGCTTCTGACACGATAAATAAAATAAATTTAAATTTCAGTTGCTTCTGTAGTTTTATTCTATCTTCAGAGAACTGAGGTCAATAACAAACTGGCACTTCCGAAAACAGTAAAACTCTTTACGATCGAGCAGAATATCATAAATTTTAAATAGTTAAGTAGTTAATACAAGTCTGTACAAATCAGGACATTCCATTTTTAGTGCCCATTAAGGCTGCCTAAGATTTGTAATGTCTCATTGTCCTCAGCTTGCCGACCCGCGGACTAGAGGCAGCGTGCCTGCCTTTCACTGTGAGGCCCCGGGTTCGATTCCCGGCCAGGTCAGAGATTTTTACCTGAACCTGAGGGTTGGGTCACCTTATAATCTACAGGTTTTCGTGCTGAACAGCGATCTCTTTGGTAGGCCAAAGCTCATAAGGGCAGTAGCATCATGGGGTTTGTTTTTAAATGTCCTCAGTTTAGTCGTCACAATCTTATCTTCTCGACCTCGATTAGAACAGAGTAAAGCTCTGTCCTCGTGTCGTGAGCTACTGACGTCACTGACCGCGGAAGTGTGACCTGTATTATCAAACATGCACCGAGATATCTTTATGGTGACGGCTAAAATATTCTTCATTTTCTGTAAACTGACGACGTACGTACTACTCGGGAGTAGAGGCCTGCGTGATAACGCACGTTCCGTGTCCTGTTCGCTCCCATTGCGGTACCGGATAGTCCTGGAGCAGCCGGCTAGTCCTCCACAGAGGCGGGAGGTGTCAAGAAGAGAGATTTTCCCTCGTGTTTTATCCTGGAGACCGAATATAGAACCGGCCTTACAGCGAACTACGGCACGGGTGAAAGCCTTGCGACCTCTGCTATACACTAAATGTGTGTCTTCCAATATTACGAGAAACATTTTTTTAACATGCCAGGCCCATCCTTGTACAGCTGTGAGGCCTCGGGCTATATTCCCAAACTCTTCTTTCGAAAACAAAACATTACGAATGATGACAAGAGCCCTGTTATTGAAATCTAATAAAAATATATGAACCGAACTTCGTATTCCGCTTATTAGATCTCAGGTAAACAAAATGCTAGTAGAGATGACAAAATGTAGAATCCTGTTTATAATAATGCTAGTTTGCTTTACGTCCCACTAACTACTTTCACGGTTTTCGGATAGGCCGAGGAGCCAGGTTCGAACCTATTAAGTTGGAGTCAGAAGGCCAGCGCCTCAACCGTCTGAGCCACTCAGCCCGGCTAGAAGCCTCCTTAGTTAGTGTACAGACCCTGGCATCCTACTTTTAAAACGGATCATAAGGACCAAGAAGCCAAAAATTCGTTTCAAACACCACGGTCCTTGGCTAACGTACGACCTATTTTAACTCGTTACCTCCCTTTTTTCGGTCAATTGCAAACTTCAGGCATATTTTCACTAACTAATGTCAAGATTCAATACTGAAAAGGCCCGTTTGTTACGAAGCTTAGCTTCCCCCACCCTAGCTTAATTCATCAACGCTATTTGAATTTCAAAATTATTAGCAATGAGAGGGTTTCTTCTCTGACATGGGGGCAAATACCGCCTCCATGACAGATCGCTTTCTCCCGCGCCAATGCAGTACAATGGAGATTTTTCCGACTCATCGGGTATTTCTCGGAAACAAATAAGTAAAAGTGCATACGTTACGCCCTGGGACTCGCATGCACTCGCTATGAAAAAATCCACCCCCATCGAACATTCCGGCATTGGAATTTAAAACAATTTAAGTGATGAGGGGTTTCTTCACTCACGGGAGGCAAAATACCGCCTCTCAGCCAGGTCGATTTCCCCTACCAGTGCATTAAACCGAGATTTTTACGACTCATCGGGTATTCTCGGAAACAAGTGAGTAAAAGGTAACAGTTTTCACCCTGGGATCCTCGTTTACTTGTCCTCATAAAAGGGCGAAGAGAGAGCAGGCTAGTGCAGGAAACAGAACGGGTCGGTACAGGCCAGATGACTGTGCGTGTCCAGGGCACTGTGACCCGTTTGACCGACGTAAATGACATCCTGCGACCCGTAGCCATACCCTTTCTGCACGACACACCAGGCGCCATATTTTAAGCAGGACAACGCGCGACCACATGTTGCTGCACGAACACGTGCCTTGTTGTTGGCACAGGATGTCAGACTAATTGCCCTGGACCGCCCGATCACCGGACTTGTCGCCAATCGAAAATTTGTGGGATATGTTGAAACGACGGGTGCGGCGGTACTGTGACCCAATGGCAACCACCAAAGATGAACTGTGGAACCAGGTGAATGCAGCATGTACGGCTATACATCAGGACGCCATTCGCGCATTATACGCGTCGATGCCATCACGCATGGAACAATTTATCAGTGCCCATGGAGCACACAGTGCTTATTAGGCAACAGGACACATGCTGAACCTAGGTTACTGAAATGCTAATCGTTTCTGCAGAACATACTAATGAACATGTCCTGTGAATATGAACTTCCTATCTCTAGTCGTTGAAGGTGTTCTTTTTTTTTTATGAACATGCGTATACATAGGCCTACGTATATTAATAGGCCAAAATGACAGTTTTCGTCTGTCTGCAAATTGTCCAATAACTGAAAAACGTTGATGGAAACAGAAACATTCTTCGATAAGTAATCGATTTTTATGGAGGAGATACTAGGCGATTGCTTTTTTGTTTTGTTTTTAAAATTCAAGTACATGTCACCGAAACGCAAGCAAAGTGCCAAGCGCTGTGGTGGTGTTTAGCAGTGTGGCCGCACAGCAGCAGCACAGTCACGTTGCCAGTCTGCTAACAGATTTCCAGACTTCCAAGGGCTCAACACTGTGTTCGATTCATTTATCAGACCTTTCTTGCTGTTGGTTGAGAATGTTTCCCATTACTTTCAGCTTGACTGGATAGATATGGAGTGCAACTACACGATTTTTATAAAATACTTCTACAACAATAGGCTTGATTGCAAAAGGCAAGCTGCTGAAGCTCTTTCTATGTACGTGAGTGCTTTTTTTTCCCAGTTCGTGGTATGAAATTGACTATTCCCGGGCAACGTCCGAATTTAACGGACTTGAAACTCAGCAAATCCGTGCGAACCCTTGTTTTAAAGACAGATTACACTCTACAGTCCAAACATACATAAACTAACACACGCCTCATTTCAGCCCATAGTGCTCCTTTTTTTTTTTTTTTTTTTACTGAAAAGAGTGAACACAAGTGCCTGTAAGCAAAGTGTTGTTATTAAACCTTCGTACTGTCCTCGCATATTATCTGTGACGCTACGTGATCGTTGCATTTCTAAGAAACTGGAAGGTCTAATTGCTGCAGCGCTTCTATTCCTATTCATATGATTTTCATCCAAATTGTGGCGCTCGAGAATAGGAATACATGCAAAAGTCACGCAGCGGCAGAGAAATAACGCGAGAACAGTACTCGTGCATTTTCTCCCCTACACGGAAAAGCAAAGAATCATGGGAATGTTTTTGACCTACAAAATGAGGGAGTGAGTACAGATTCTTTGGTGGTTCCCCTCTTAGTAGCCTCTTACGGCATGCAGGTAATACAGATAATGCATCCTTTGACTCCACCCACAAGGGAGATAAAGAGTTCCGATGAGAGAAAAATGATTGCCAACAAAAGAAAGGTAGGGCCAATGAATTGTGAGGAAATGAAAGATTCTAGACCTCGTAAATACAGTATTATATTATTATTATTATTATTATTATTATTATTATTATTATTATTATTATTATTATTATTATTGCACCGGGAGGTACACCCCTACGCCGCGCATTTAAATCTAGCGCCTAAGAGAACTCCTCTACTGGTGAAACAGTGAAATTGAAACTAGACCAACTTAGAAATTTACTCAGAAGATGTCACCACCAAAATTGATATAATTTTGTATTGTGAAGTTTCCTGAACTGACTGTATTTCTACTTGTTTTGTTTGTCATTCATCATGAAGTTTGGACATTCTTCCATATATATCACTGCTAAAAACTATGATCATGCACCCTGGTGTGAAGTGAAAGAACTTTTGATTTAAAGAAGTTTTGTGTTCATAAGTTTTTTTAAACTAATTGATGTTCATTTATTTTTGGGTTGGCAATATTTATCTTTTCTTTCCACTAGTTTTGAATCCAGCCAATCCCTAATTTCTGTAATTAATTTTCTACCAATTATGAATGTAACTTTTAAATTACCCAATAAAATGAGAGGGGGTGGCTAGTTTAATCTTGAATGGTCTCGAACTTTCCCCGAGGGTTTATAAACTGCGGACTTTCACGTCTCTTGGCCAATTGATCGTCGTCTTACTGAGTATGTGTGTCAAGCAGGAGGCGGGAGGCCTCTTCGTCAGCTGCTAGATCTTCTACAAGGTAATGGCTACATAACATCTTTCTTTCTTTCTTTCTTTCTTTCTTTCTTTCTTACTAGCTCCGCAGTTTAACCCGAGGGAAAGGTCCGAATCATCAACTATGTAACCTACTTTTCTGAAAATGTAACTTCTGCCGGCTAATGTAATAACTTCATAAAATCTTTAACTGTAAATCGGGGATAGAGAGTGAAGTACCCTCTCGAGCTCCCCCTCATCTTGGTTTGAGGTGACTACGTTTGTAACTGTTCTTCTTCCTTTCCGTAATGTATTAATTTACCCTTATACGAGTCACCTCAGTAGTTTGGGAATAGCCCCTGTTTCACCAGCCTAGCGCCTCTTAGGTTTTTAGTTTTTACTATCTTGGAGCACTGTACGCCTCCATTCAGTTTGTGTTTTGGGCGATTTGTTCTTTTGCGCAAAAGCCCTGTAGGTTGGGTACAAGATACCCCTGTTTCACATTGTAAGTTGGGCCATGGAAGGCCAGAGAGTGTACGATTTGTGATGTCGCCTCGAGGAGGCTTAAAGGAAACGGACAGCCTGTTAGCTCTTTCTCAAATTTTGTAATTGGAAAGTGTGCCTCTGGGAGGCTAGATATTGCATATTTAAGAGCAAGTGCTCTTTGAATTAGGGGATTTCTGCCCTTTACTAAAGTTGTCCTTCTTTAAATTGTAAATTTGAGCTGGGAGCTCGAGCATTGTAAAGCGAGGGGCTCGAAGCCCAGGACCTGTCGAATTCACTAATATTGTATTTTTCTTGACTTGTTCCAAAATTGCTAATTGTACTTGTTATATTGTTATTTGTAATTTTTTAAAATTCTAGAGAAATATAACCTTTGTTAAAGTTTTAAATTAACTTTGATATTGTAGTTAGACCCATTCACCCCATCCCCTTCTTTCACCTCTGCGATCCGCGATAAACTCCGGAACAATTTTTTTTTTTGCTAGTTGTTTTACGTCGCACCGACACAGATAGGTCTTACGGCGACGATGGGACAGGAAAGGGCTAGGAGTGGGAAGGAAGCGGCCGTTGGCTTAATTAAGGTACAGCTCCAGCATTTGCCTGGTGTGAAAATGGGAAACCACGGAAAACCATTTTCAGGGCTGCCGACAGTGGGGTTCGAACCTACTATCTCCCGAATACTGGATACTGACCGCACTTAAGCGACTAAAGCTATCGAGCTCGGTGGAACAATTATTATTATTATTATTATTATTATTATTATTATTATTATTATTATTATTATTATTATTATTCATTGTTAGGGCCACTAAGGACTACGAGAATGTTTCTGTGATTCCATACTTCAAAAGGTCAATATCGATCTCCACCAACCAAGGAGGGATCGTTTTGAGACTTCTGAAGTAGGATAACAAGCGTTTACAGATTCTTTCAGCTGGCATTTATTATTATTATTAGGCAGTACTTTGGTGTAGAGATAGCGTGTAAGTCTCTTATTACTCGCCCTGGGTTCATTTTCCGGTCAGTTCAAGGATTTTAATTCTGGACCGAGGAAAAATGAAATGAAATGGCGTATGACTTTTAGTGCCGGGAGTGTCCGAGGACAAGTTTGGCTCGCCATGTGCAGGTCTTTTGATTTGACACCCATAGGCGACCTGCGCGTTGTGATGAGGATGAAATGGTGATGAAGACGACACATACACCCAGCCCAGCGAAATTAACCAATGATGGTTAAAATTCCCGACGCTGCCGGGAATCGAACCCGGGACCCCTGTGACCAAAGGCCCGCACGCTAACCATTTAGCCATGGAGCCGGACTGGACTGAGGAGTAGAACGGGGTTCACTTCATACGAGATTTTCTCATGGTTCCAGTTACAGGAAGGCAGCGCACAATAGGAAGATGACGCTACCGACTTAGTATACATAGGGCCGGTTGCATGAACAGTCTGATCTTAGATCAGAGACGAAACTGATCTCAGTTCAAGGAGTTGTTTTCTATTCGAGATACGAGAACAGCCGATTGTGAACATAATGTTACCTGTGTTGTTGCGATAATTCATAAGAAAATACACAAACAAAACTAACCTAATACATTGATAACTATAGTTGTTGTCCGTATATAAGCTATATTACGCTTCGCATAACGCAGTGAAACATAATTCTACAACATAACCTGTATGTATTGCTTACGGACATGTTTTACAGATGTCTGATTACTGGGATATAGAAGGTTATTCAGATAAGTTGTCCATCTTAAATAACATAAGGACCGTTCAAAATAGAATGGCGTCAATATCCTCTGAGATAATGCTATTAACTTTGTTTTTAAAATGGACATCTACAAACATTAGAAGTTCTGCACTGTGATTATTCCGAAAATCGATCCAAATACTTCTCGATAAAATGTAGTGTATTCAAACGTGCTTCATTTGCCAGGCGGGGACTGCCCTGTTCGATTCGCGCTTCGTACGAAACATGAGCTAGCCAATGACATACAGAGTTGCTTTACATTTTCCTGACAACTACGTACAGTATTCGCTCTGCTGTGTTCATAAAAAACACTATCAGCGGGCGAGTTGGCCGTGCGGTTAGAGGCGCGCGGCTGTGAGCTTGCATCCGGGAGATGGCGGGTTCAAATCCCACTGTCGGCAGCTCTGAAGATGGTTTTCCGTGGTTTCTCATTTTCACACCAGGCAAATGCTGGGGCTGTACCTTAATTAAGGCCACGACCGCTTCCTTCCAACTCCTATGCCTTCCCTATCCCATCGTCGCCATAAGACCTATCTGTGTCAGTGCGACGTAAAGCCACTAGCAAAAAAAAAAAAAAAAAAAACCACTATGACCAAATGTATGATATCGCCGTAGGTAACCGGTACCGTAAAGGAAAAACGGACATCCGACGGGCTCTGTGTGACAACATTTTTATCCCGACGTTATATTAAAACACACAAGACCGAATGAGCCTAGTGCAGCTGGGCAGTTCTTAACACTAATCGATTCTTCAAAAAAAATGTTTTTTTTTTTTTGCTAGTTGATTTACGTCGCACCGACACAGATAGGTCTTATGGCGACGATGGGACAAGGAAGGGCGAGGAGTTGGAAGGAAGCGGCCGTGGCCTTAATTAAGGTACAGCCCCAGCATTTGCCTGGTGTGAAAATGGGAAACCACGGAAAACCATTTTCCGGGCTGCCGACAGTGGGGTTCGAACCTACTATCTCCCGAATACTGGATACTGGCCGCACTTAAGCGACTGCAGCTATCGAGCTCGGTCAACAAAAAAAAAAAAAGAATAAAAGAAAGAATGGCTACGAGGAAAATGAAAGACTCACTAGGCTTCGCAAACCTAATACTATGGGGATCAGACAAAACAAGGGTTGACTTAGAGATGTCCGTTATCCGTTTTTTCTTCACCTGTGTTCGCTGCAAGAAAAGCATATAAAGAAATTCCAGTACATGGTGCAAACGATGTTCATTTGGTGACATTCACGGCCGGGACAATCCCACTATTTAAGTATTATCCAATGGGCAAAGCTATTTTGTATTTCATTTGTTTTGCGATGTTGCAACATATTGTATGTGGCTTCCCTATTTCCATGCCAGACTATAAATTGGCCAGCTGTGATGAGCTCCGAACTCCGGTTTCATTTGAACTACACATGTGTAAACTGAGTTCAGTTTTGTACAACACGACAAAGTCGTAATCCTAGTCATTTTCAAAACTAAGTTCTAAATTGAATGGATGAAAACCATAACGGTATAAGTGTCATTTTTTTTAAAAATGAGTTAAGTGCAGATGTAACTCCGGGAGGATGTATCCTTTCACCAGCAAAGAGATACAAGTGATAGCGGTAATATTCTGCGCTCTAGTGATGGGTGGTATAACTACAAATAGCATGCTGTATATGAGTGTTGAAGATGTTTAAATGCCTTTTTCTCTGAATGACCAAAATGCTACTTATACCGTTATGGTTTTCACCCATTCAATTGATCTCCGGTAAGATGTCTTTATGCAACCGGGCCATAGACGAGTAGTGGTTGCCACGATTACAATGTTGTCGGGAAACTGATAGACGCTCAGTCCCAACACATACCCATGTTAAAAAAAAGCATATTCTTATCACCATCATATGTTTGAATACGAAGGCTGATTTCACCATAAACACATTTTCGGCTTACCCCCGTCAGCATACACCGCTGATTTATATTACCGGCATATGCTCATCACTGCTGGCCAATTTATAGTCTGGCATGGAAGCAGAGAAGCCGCATACAATATGTTGAAACGCACGAAGTAATACGTCTGTACCACAGAAGACACCGAGACTGGATTGAGAACTGTAAAGTTAAATGCTTCAAACACACAGTCCACATCATATAATATAAACATTTAAAAACCGATGCCAACTGTGAAAAAGGAAATTGTTTTCATCTCTCCGTATATCCGCAGATAATTAGTGTATGTCCGCCCTCAAAACCTACCCCATTGGTTGAAGCGAAATATGAAATTTGATTGAAATACAACCAACTGATTTCCTGTTGCAAGAAATGGACAACTAAATTAAACACTATATCGGTCATAATTAAGTTATTACAAATAAAACTGGCCAAACTCAGAGCAGTTTGCCATTACAGGTCTGTTTAAAGCACAGGTATGCGATCATTAGCACTGCTTCACTTTCAAATAATGTAGGGAAGGCACTGTAGACTGGCGCCCACTACTGACTATATCGCCGATGTGCAACAATGTTATGGGGAGAAATACTGACCCGCAGCACATGTATCACTCGGAACGAAAATTCGTTGATACAGTTCATGCAATACTGAACCTTAGATGACAGAACCTTTCTAGTCAGAGTTCTAAGATGAAATAGCGTGTTGGCAAAATAAAAGTGGCGCGGAAAATATCTACAATAGGACTGACGCGAGATTGACCCTTGTTAATGAACATCAGAGAAGACGTCCGACTCGTTGGCTGAACGGTCAGCGTACTGACCTTCGGTTCAGGAGGTCCCCGGTCCGATTCCCGGCCGGGTCGGGGATTTTAACCTTAATTGATTGATTCCTACGGCACGGGGGCTGGGTGTATGTGTAGCCTTCATCCTCATCACGACGCGCAGGTCACCTACGGACGTCAAATAGAAAGACCTGCACCTGGCGAGCCGAACCCCTCCTGGGATATCCCGGCACTAAAAGCCATACGACATTTCATTTAATCAGAGAAGACGCTGGATGTGGCATCAACTGAAAAAGTGGAAAGTGAAAACGTCATGACTCCACTCCACTCAGAAACCACCAGCAGAACTCAACACGGGAGGGTTCGTCCGGACGTTTTAACGCATGCAGGACAATAAATTAGTAAGGATGCAGGTGCAGGTCCTTTTCGATAATGTTTCCACACGACGAGCTCTTAATTCCCACTTGCACAGATAAACGGCGTTGAGATGTCGTCTGACTTTGTTCCAAGCTTTCCTTCACTCGAGCAATGTTTTCTGGTGTTCGAACTCTTTTCGGATAGTAACGGTTTTCATTTGCTACAGAGCCTGTTTCACGCCATTTTGCCACCAAGTTTTGCCAAAACACTTCCAGTCTTAAACTCACGCGCAAACAGTTCCGCGCACATTTTCCACGAATCGTACTTCGCATAACACTTGACAATGAAGACGCGCTCTTTTATCGTGAGCACCATTTTGTGTTGCAATCAACTGCTCACTAAACACGCCTGCTCCTCTCACTCACTCACATGTAATGACAAAGCGACGTACTCGGGAGACATGCAACAGCAACCGATTGGTGCATCGAAATCACGGTTTCCAGCATTTTCTGTGATGGACAATATGTTCTCCTGTTTATTAACAATGGTCAATTCCGCGCCAGTATTATAAATATTTTACGAGCCAGCTTCAGTTTGCCCATCCTGTATTATCATATGCGGGCCCCGTGGTGTAGGAATAACGTGCCTGCCTCTTACTCGGAAGCCCCGGGTTCGATTACCGGCCAGGTCAGTGATTTTTATCTGGATCTGAGGGCTAGTTCGAGGCCCTCCCACCCTACGTGATTAGAACTGAGGAGCTATCTCACGGTGAGATGCCATTGTAGTGCCATTGGTGTGGGGTATTATCATGCAGTGGTTTTTTTCCTAGGCGCAACAACGATATGTGCGATCAATGACAAACCGCGGAGACTTCGTCTCCATACAGGATGTTTTTTTAAATAACTTATTTTATCGAAAAAGTGTATAGAGCAAAAATGTATAGATTCTAAAGATGAGGTGCAATACTGATAATTCAGCAGGTTTTCCATTATAAGAAGGGAAAGTGGTGGTCGTGGTGGTGGTGGTGGTGGTGGTGGTGGTGGTGCTGGCGGTGGTATATTTTTAAGAGGAACTACAACAAGGCAACCATCCTCTACTAACATCCTTCATAAGCGATTGGAATATTTTTAAGTCTAGACTCGTTCAGAGCTTCCTACTCGAGCCCTCACAGCGAATGTGTTAAGGAACCAAGCTCGAAAAAGACGCTCAACTTCACAGAACAAATGAGTCTAGCGAAATGTCCATTCTGTCTGATCACTATGAGTAGAGACGAGTGTGGGCAGATCGAGCAGCTCGAAAACTCGGGAGTTCAAACGACTCACTCATTGGCACATCCTTGCTGTACAGCAGAAACAGGGCAACAGTTCGCAGTTTCATCACCGGTTGGCTGACTGAACAACTGAGTTGACAAGTATACTGACGATGGAACACATACATGTGTTACACTCGGATTCGGTTGAAATTTGGTAGGAATATTCGTGGGAGGCAGTAGAATGCTAAGGTGAAAACGGCATGTGCCCACCGCAAGTTTAAACGCCAAAATTGAACAAATAAATAGTCGTAAATGTAGAAGTGCCGCGGGAGTATGGGGGTGTGGCGGAGAGGTAGGGAGGAGCGAAGCAGCGGACGTGAACCAACCAGGCTCTAACGAGCTGCACCAAATATACGGACATATGGCTGACGTATTTGAGCACCTTCAAATACCACTGGACTGAGCCAGGATCGAACCTGCCAAGTTGGGATCAGAAGGCCAGCACCTCAACCGTCTGAGCCACTCAGCCCACTTCGTAATATTTTTTCTTTTGTATATATAAGAAAACAAAGGTCCAATAAGACTGTCTTTAGGAAACCCCCTCTCTATAATTACCGGATCAGATAAAGCTTCACCTATTCTAATTCTCTAAGGTTCTAATTTTCTAGAAATTAGGCCACATATTAAATCACTCTTCTGACTGAGCAGTAATAAGACTAATCCGAGTCTGTCCACACTGGTTCATTTGTGAGTCTCTCCCAGTTCGTTTGTTTCAGTAGAAGGCTCGTTTTCTGACCAAAGTAGCAGAGTAGCGGAAATGGAGGAAGATATAATCTGATGGAATGAGCTCAGACACTCTCACTGTACTGATCTAGTTCGGCCCTGCAGAAAATCAACTTATAGAGAAAAGAAGGGAAATAAAGGGTATCGGAGAGTGTGAAGAATACACTCATCAAGTCTCGCAAAACGAATAACATCGGGGTCATAAGAGAACAGTTGACAAAGGGGAGTCGATTAGGAGAGTTGAAAGTTGAGGAGCCTCGCAGAAGTAAAAGCAATCTTAGACTGACCTAGACTCCCTGTACTCACCGTTCCACTCTCCCAAGTTGACGTTGCCAACATCCTACACATGAATTGAAGTGTTGTCTCCAGACTGACGAAAAAGGTTCTAAGTCAAATTCAGAAGCAAATTGATGGAAGCCGTCCAAAACAACAGCAGCTCAAGATCGGTAAGTACGCGTATCTGCAAGTAAATAACCTACCACGAGCGTCGAGACGTCACAGGAGTTACACAAGTACTCAAACTGTGTGCATTAAGCTCCATGATGGGGTATTTCGAGAAGACCCTTCAGGACTCCTCTAATTCGACGTCACAGAGTGGCTTACGTTCGAATGGCCAGAGCAGACTTGGACAAGATATCAACGTTCCAGAAAGTTGTTCACTGACGAAGTGCGAATAGGTCTGCACCCCGATGACAACTCTCTGAGTATATGAAGGGCAAGAGGGGAACGTGATAATGAATCATTCTCAGTATTTATTTATTTATTTATTTATTTATTTAGCGTATGGCTTTACAGATACAACACACAATGATTTTGAAGGACAAACTATATATTTATATCCAGGTTATTTATATACCTGACTGTCTCTGGAAGCGCATGAGCAAAGTCGCTGATATCGCCAATGTACTTTCTTTTTTGACATTCGCTGATAGTGTGCAGGATGGTCTGCTTGGAGGCACCACAGTCACACTTAGGCGTAGGAATTCTTTTCCACTTGTAGTGGAAATCTACGCAGTTACCATGGCCTGATCGTATCCTGTTAAGAGTAGACCAGGAGTAGAGTAGGAAGCTCAAATCCACGTGGCAGTGACGGTCCTATGTGTGGCAAAGTTGACTCAGGCCTAGTATCCTGTCTTCCTTGCCATTCCTTGGTAATACTGAAGTTGGTATTCTTCAGTTCTATTGCAGTTCTTATTGGTGGATTTCGGGACCTTAGACGATTCAGATGAACATCGACGATGTCGTAATGTATTGGTAATTTGGGATGATTTATTAATTTCTTAAATTCCCTGAGGAGAGCGTTTTTACGTCGAAGATCTGGTGGGGAGATATGGCTGAGAATAGGTAGACAGTATGTGGGTGTAGACCTTATTGTGCCAGTGACGAGACGCATCGTGGTGTTGAGCTGCGTATCTATGAGGTTGGTGTGAGGGCTATTCAGCCAAACAGGAGCGCAGTACTCAGCAGCCGAGAACACAAGTCCCAAAGCGGTGCATCGGAGTAAAGTTGCTGTTGAACCCCAAGTTGTACCACATAATTTTTGGATTACGTTGTTGCGAGTTCTTACTTTGGATTGGATGTTACGAAGGTGTTGTCTAAAGAAGAGTGTTCTATCTAAGGTAACTCCTAGGTATTTAGGGAATCTACTATGTCTCAGTAACTTATTTCCAATGTACACCTGCAATTGTTTGTTAGCCATCTTGCTGTTTAGATGGAAGCAACATACTTCTGTTTTATTGGCATTAAGTGTAAGTCTCCACAATTTAAAGTACTGTACCAACACTTTTATGTCGTCCGTTAAGGTCATCTCGGATTTCTCGAATGTTGTATCTCTGGTAGCAATAGCCCAATCATCGGCATATCGAAATTTTCTTGAAAATGTGGCAGGCATGTCTGAGATATATAGGCTAAATAAGATTGGAGCAAGAACAGAACCCTGAGGAAGTCGATTATTTAGTGATCTTTTGGTGCTCACAGTATTCCCCATATGTACTTGGAAAAGTCTTTAGCTTAGCACATTATTCAAGAGCCGGGCAGTAGAATGTGACCAGCAGCTTCGAGGTTCAGCACTGTTCTGGTCAGGTATCATGTTCAGCCGACGTATAGCACCGGTTCACATTCAAGGAAACTTAATGGCTGCAGTGTTCGAAAACATTCTCCGACCCATAGCCGGTGTTTTGGAGAGCCTGTAGGAGATGAGTTTACAGGAGGATAACCACGTAGCGCAGCAGCTGTGAAAGGATACCTAGAGGGACGTGGGAACCGCAGAATGTACTGGCCAGCGCCTTCACCGGACATGAACTGCATAAAACACGCGTGAAGATTTTTTAAACAAGCAATTTCCAACCGTTCAGCACTAATGATTCAGGTCCTAAAAGATGACGACATCAAGGAGTGGGACCGTTTGCCTCAAAAAATGCTCAATGCCCCGTCGCATTCAAGAGTGTCTCAGGGTTCATGTGGAGGACCAACACATTACTGACTCGTGACTGCATTCAAAACTGTCTAATTTGTGATGTTCAAACTGAGGAGGTTCCTTAATTTATTTAGTTTAGTCACAGCGTTTTTATTTTCGTAATGGGTCGGAAGTTACCGAGAAGTGTACGTTTCTGTTACTCTGTATTTACTATTCTGAGTTTCACATTAAATAATACATGGGTATGATGTCGATTCCACCTCAACAGCCAGGTTGAGTTGATCGAACGGTTGAGGCGCTGGCCTTCTCACCCCAACTTGGCAGGTTCGATCCTGGCTCAGTCCGGTGGTATTTGAAGGTGCTCATAAGTTCTGCGGGAAACATTCCGGCAAGTTGGTGTTCAGGTGAACCGTCAAAAGTAGTAAGTGAGACGTAGAAACAATAACATCATTATTATCATTATCCACTTCAACACAACAAAATCTCGTATATAGTTAACTTTTTTGATGATTGTAGACGGACATGTAAAACTTTGGGGAGAATAATTAACGCGAGTCCGTCCCCTATCGAAGTCTCTTCGAAGGGAGTGTTCGGACCTTGCGGTTCTCCCAGTATTTCCTGTGTTTCGGTCTTCATACCCTTTCGGCAACTACAATTCTTCTTCTTCTTGTTATTTTGCAGGAGTTCTAACATCCAAACGACTCAGGTATTTTGGCGACAGTGGGATAAGAAAGGAGTGAGACCTAGAAGGAAGCGGTAGTGTCGCTTATTAAGGTGCAGCATCAGCATTTGCCTGGTATGAAAAAGGGAAACCACGGAAAACCAACTTCATGGCTGTGCGGATTCGAGCCCTATATCTCCAGAATTTAGGCTCTCAACACGGAAATGCATCCCTAATGCCACATTTAACGTACAAGAAGGTTTTTTTTAAGATAGCCAATTTAGCTCAATCTCACGTATTGTACGATAATTATCTGCGAATATTTTGGGAATATTGCATTATCCAGCACACAAACAGTGCAGTACTAGCTGAGAACCGTACACAAAGCGAGACTGTATTGAGACGAAAGCAGCATGCTCTTCCTGGGAGCAGATAAGTTATGGGTATCAGGTTTGCTGCGTGACCTACATGAATCAGAATAGAGCCACTATATCAAGTTCATCGCCAAGTTCACCAACAGTATCAATATTTCGTGGCTGACGTCAGCAAGTGCAGACCACGCAGAGTAGTAAGGACAACACTGAATGCTGCCTTGAGCTGTCAAAGGTCGAACAGTTAATAATGGTCATTTCGTGTGCAATTACAGCCGCGTATGCGAAACAGTACTGGCTGATTCCGATTGTAGGATGAAAGGAAGAAAATTTACAGCGGTGAACAGAAAATCACTGATCCTTCGAATAAAGGAATACACAAATAGCCTGGTAACGTTGTAGAGAATTAACAGAATTAACGTTTTAAAAAGACGTCAACGAATATCGACTGTGTCAAGATTCGACCCACAATACTGTATGTGAGGCGAGTGGCATGCCCGGCTCCTTGGCTGAATGGTGAGCGTACTGATCTTCGGTTATAGAGGGCCCCGGGTTCTATTCCAGGCCGGCCTGGATATTTAAAATGCGTATGATTAATTCTTCTTATTCTTTAAAAATAATTAAATCTGTTACCAGTCAGAATTTTTACCGAATCTTCTTCACAACGCTATTCAGAGTCTAGACTCCATCGTGAGGTGGCGAAATGACGACATTCAATTGTTGCTCTACCCGATACACAATTGTTTCCGAAGAGTATTATGCTTGTACCTCACGGTAAAATTTTCCTTGAAATTTATTGTACAATAATTTAATTTTATAAAACTTCTGTTGCTCACGGTCATATTCAAATTTTATAAAACCTTTGATAAAACTTTCTATAAAATAGGACAGGTTCTATTTCGTAAAATTAATTTTGCGAAACGAACCAATTAGCGAAGCTGACATGACGATGATGCTGGCGCTACTACGTGAGAAGATTTTGAAGCTCACTTGTAAACATAAACAGACACTTCTAAAATGTCAGGATCCGAGTAGACTAAGGAAGCTATCGGCGTTTGTATGAGGTTAAAACGCCAATGTATCACAAAAGAAATGCAGGAACGGAGGCAGAAAACTCAATCGCCGAATTTGTGTCAAACGTTCAGCCAAACACAAGTCAGGCGATGTGAAGGCGAAGATAAACGGGCTTCGAACTCAATTCTTGGCAGCACATACGCTTCTTGGTTCAGAATTTAGTTCATAGATGGCCATCCTGATGCTTCCACGGATTTTATAAAATAATTTTACCTTGAACAACACAACTTGTCTTCGTCATATTTTTATAAAATTAGTTGTACAACTTTTACGAAACATTTTACCGTGAACAACGGGCATTAAACTATTTCATTTAAGAGTCGAGGCTATGTGCATTATGAATTTATAACATCTGTGTTGGGCCAGTTATGTGTGTGTCGTCTATGAAATATACAGTAGCTGTTCAAGTTCAATATTGTTCTTAAATAGTTATTTCCAATTGTATCACTGAGCATGTGTTGATTCTATTAACTGATGTCTATACATTTCTAGAGTTTCTAAAAGGTTTTAATTTTATACCTTTTGGACGTGAGTGTAAAATGTGAGAGAATTTTGAATATTTGATACTTCATATCCTGAGCCAGGCGAATCTGTAGCAACTGCTTATGTAGCCGACGTCCTGCCAGGAGTTCTTATAATCTGATGTCAAATCCTCTTCCAGTTTGTCCAATGTAAAAACATTCACAGTTTTAACAGGTGATTTTATATACACCAGTTTGCTTGACAGTTTTAACAGGTGATTTTATATTGAATTGAATAAAGTATAAATATTTAACTCTCCTGCAGGTTAACACAAGTAACGCTTGGAAACATCTTCGTTCACTGGATATTGTGAAAGGTCAGCAGCAACAGACGCATACAACTGTTCCTCCTGACGAACTTCATAAATATTTTTCAGAACGAAAAAATACCGCCTAACCCAATTAACCGGCCAGGCGTAGGCCTAAATGCGTACCAATCATTTACTTTCCAAGCTGTCTCTTGCAACCAAGTTAAGAATGTACCTTATTCAATTAAATCTAAAGCCGTAGGTGTAGATAACATCCCTGTACATTTCATCCATCTCCGCCTCCGTAACGTAACGGTTAGCACTATTGGCTGCCATTCTCGGAGGGCCGGGGTCGATTCCCGGTACCGTACTATCAGAAATTTAAGAATGGCAGGAAAGCTGGTGTGTAGTTAAAATGATACATGAAACTCGCCTCCACTGGGGGTGTTTCTGGAAAGAGCTGCGGCACCTCGGGACGAGGACACGAGTTTAATATTTCATCCGTAATATTGTGTCATTCTTCCTGTCGTGACATGTTCAACTACTGTCTTACAACTGGTACCTTTCCAACTCTCAGGAAACATGCAAAAATGTTACTCCAGTACCCAAGAAATCTGATTCTCAACTACCTTCAGATCATCGCCCCGTCTCTATTCTCCCCGCTCTTTCTAAACCTTCGGAATGACTTGTGTATGAACAAGTATTGCAATAATTAAATTACCATTCTCTCCTCGATCCCTTACAATCAGGTTTTTAAGTACTGCAACTGCTGTCCTTCAAGTGACAGAGGACATAAGACTCGCTATGGAAAAACGTCAAGTGACTGTTCTAATGCTGTTGGGTTTCAGTTGTGCTTTTAATAGCACAGACTTACAAAAATTAGATAGCAAAATTGAATCTTTCTGGTTCGACTCTTTAACGCTCAAGTTTTTTTTAACATCTTTTTAGAATCATAGTTGGCAGCGGACAAAAACTCATGACAGCAACTTAGAATAGCGACTTAGGATAGTAGAGTCCCCGCAGGGTAGTGTTTTGGGACCCTAACGTTTTTCGTAGTACATCAATGACGTCTCATGTACACTAAAATCAAGTAGTTACCACTTACATGCTGATGACCTTCAAATATATAACCATTGCAGAATAAGAACATTATTGGATGCAGTTCAAAACATAAATGCTGACTTGAAACCACTAAGCGAATATGCAATATATAAACAGGCTTCTCATAAACCCATAAAAAACAGAAGCAATCATTGCTGGCTCTCGGAAGCTCGTATGCGTGATCAATAGTACACAATTTCCGCCTCTTCTACTAAACGATAAAATCATTCCTTACAATACAACAGTGAGAAAATTTGACTTGACTATGACCGAAACTCTAAATTGGACAAAACATTCCCAAAATGTGTGTCAGAAGGTTTCTGCTTCTCTTCATCCAATGAAAAGTAACAAAGACATCCTACCACCGGACATACGACGAAGACTAGTCCAGACTTTAATTCTTCCTATCTTCGAATACTGTGACGTAATCCTTGTTGACGCAACTAAGGAATAAACGATGAAACTGCAGCCAGCTTTGAACTGTTGCCACAGATTCATTTCTAACTTTAGCAATGATGTGCTTATAACTTCTTACTGTCAACAACTTCACTGGCTAAAACCTGACAAAAGACACATAATTGTATTTATACACAAACTCCTACACAGCAAGTCGCCTCAGTACATTTCCTCTAAAATTCATTTTCTCTCCTGTCATAACTATAATACTCGCGCTGGATCTACCCTTGCCATTCCTCTTCACCATTCGTCTACGTATAATAAGTCTCTTACAGTGACTGGTTCCAGACTTCGGAATTCCTTACCAGTCAGTACCAGGGCGTGTCGTCTCAGAACTCACGAGCCTTAAAACTCAAGAGGATCAAAATTCAGAAATTCCAATAAGAGGATTAGTAAGAGAAGGTATCTTTACCTGGGCCAGTCTCAAAATTCACGAACCGAGCCAGTTCTTTGAATGGATACATTTCTATTCTCCCCACACTATCCTTTATCTTTGAAAAAATTATAAACCAGCGTCTCCTCGCATTCACCTCGTCCTATATCTCAACCAATCAGCATGCTTTTCTGCCAGGTGGTTCTTGTCAAACAAACCTGGCCACTCTGCATAGTTTTGCATCATATGCCATTGCAGCTAAATCACAGCTGGATACCTGCTACGTAGATATTTCGAAAGCTTTCGATTCTGTAGACTATACTCTGTTGCTCCATCAACTCTCCGAACGATTTAATATACATGGCTAGTCGTTTGACCCTTCTCGCTGGCTTCCTACATAGCCGTTGACAGAGAGTGGTAATATCAGGCATTTCATCCTCATGGTTACTAGTCACCTCCGGTGTCCCACAAGACAGTGCTCTTGGCCCCTTACTGTTTTCCTTCTTTATGTACGATCTGCTGTCCGAACTCAACGAAACAGGAAATACCCTACTTTTTGCTGACGACTGCAAGATTTTAGGGAGATCAGAAATCCAGCAGATGCAGCTCTTCTACAGTCCTCAATTAAGGCTCTCTCGAACTGGTGGCGTACTTGGAAACTTATCCCCAATCCACAAAACTGCAGCCACATGACCATAACACTACGTAAATCTCCTCTACAGATATCATATTACCTACTCGACAAGCCCATCACCGTAATTACGCAACAGCATGACTTACGTGTAATATTCGACAAAAAATGTCAATTCAAGAACCACATAGAAACATATACAACCAATGCTATGAAATTACTAGGCATTCTCTACCGCTTCACATAAAGTTCTGATCCCACTGCTCTTCGTCACTTCTTCCTCACGATCATCCAACCTCTCGTGAACTACTGCTCTCCGATTTGGACAACAGCTTCCCCCATCCAATATTAACCAGTTAGACAGAGCATTGTCCTTCTTTGCTGCAACTGTTAAGAACAGAAACCCCCAAGCTTAAAATCTGTCTACGCAGCAGGTATCAAGGGCAATAAATGTGTCACCGCTGCACATCAGGCGACAGGTAGTTGACCTGAGTTTCGTTCACGGGATCTTAAATGGGCATTACCACTCGGAACATCTTGTCTTACTCCTCTCTCTCCGTGTTCCTTCCCACTCCACCAGAACCAAAGACCTTCTCCACATTCCCCACACTCAGCACTCAATACTTCAACGATCTTTCCTAATCCGCCTCGCAACTTTCTTTAACAATATTAATAGGAGACAGGAGCTTGATATAGCATCAATTAAAAGTGTATTCGGGAGGGGTGTAAACAGTCTCTTAAGGGTAAGTTGATTGTGAAGTGGTTGTACGAAGACGCAACAGCTTTTCATTTCTCCTTCAAGATGATTTTTTTCCTATTCCTGCGAGAGATCCTTCAGCTTTTGAGTTCTTACTGTTCTTATACAGAAATCCTAGGGTCATAGAAGTTTCTCTGGGGGAAGGTGGTGGGAGGGGAATATCTTTGCCCTACAGTTTCTGTCTCAGACGTCTTTCATTGTTTTATTCACCAGTCTGTCGGTCCCCTTTCTTTTGATATGCCCATAAAACTTCAATCTTCTCTTTCTCTTCCCGATTGGTACCCCTTCAAACTTTTCGTAGAGATCTTTGCTTGACTGTGAACCAGCCTCCGTGAAATTTCTTGGGGCCTTCAATTCTCCTTAAAACTTCCTTTACAAGAGACAAGCATTCAGAACGATGACTAGATTAAATAGTCGTTGACACTGCTATAATGTGGACAAAGACAGTATGTCTTTATCGTGGTGGTGGTGATGGTTAATTTAGAGGAAGTACGACCGAACAACGATCTTCTGTTAACACTAATCCGAAGGAAAATATAAGAGGTCAGACCCTCACCAGCAGAAAAATAGTGGGGAATATTTTCAGGGTCGGAAGAGTACGAGATTTGACCAAGGGAGGTCGGATAGGGAAGATGATAGTGAGGAACCGGACACAAGTAAGAGCAACCGATGCCAGACTGATCCACTCGAGAAGCCTAGTTCTCCCAGCACGGAGGCATTAGTTCGGTGTTCAGTTCAAGGAATTCAGAGAATGCGTCTGTAAACCCACATCTCGAAGCTGTCAATTTTCCTCTTATCTGCCTGTTTGATTGCACATGTCTCAGCTGCACAGGTGGCAATGGGAAATGAGCTAGTTGCAGTGTTGTGTTCTTTGTAACTGTATCTTACTCAGCTCTGTAGCGGCTGCCCTGGCCGTGGTCTTTATTCTCTTGATTTCACCGGAACACCCTCCTGTTTTTAACGTTTACAATCGATGAAATTAAATTATGGTTTCCTTCTAGGAATCTTATTGTTGATATAGAAGCCAAAGGCAGGCATTTATACAAATGGAGGCACATGTTTCCCCTAGTGCACCGTCACTGCATTGTCCTACGCAAGAGGCTTGCAGTGGTGTCTCAGGGACGTACTAGCGCCAGCGCCTTGGAAAGGTGTAGCAATCCAACTGATGAGCCCACTGCTACACTGGGGCGAAACGCTGGTAATTTCACTAACTACTTCTGACGGTTTTTGGAGACGCCGAGGTGCCAAAATGTTGTCCCACAGGAGTTCTTTTACGTGCCAGTAAATCTACTGACATGAGGCTGACGTACATTATATGAACATCTTCAAATACGACCGGACTTGGGGCAGGATTGAACCTGCCAAGTTGGGGTCAGAAGGCCAGCGCCTCAACCGTCTGAGCCACTCAGCCCGGCCAATATAGGAAATAGTGGCGCCGACTTCAGCGGGGGGAGGAGGGATCGCAAGGCGTTTTCTGCCTCCTCAAAAGTGATCTAGGGGGTCAGAGAGCCAATTTGTCCCCTCCCACCGAAAAATCTCCTCCTACGTGTTAAGTCCCCTTAAAGCGTGGATTTTGGTAGTCTTCGGAGGCTGCTAAATCGTTAAATCCGGATAAGTTGGTAGATGGTTATATATCCAGAAATGAGATTACAAAGCGGGCATTCTTTCCAAGAACTACATTTCCCAGTGGAGGCTGTTCAGGCGGTTCATCTGGTTATAGAGCTTTTTTACATTTCGTATGGCCGTGCTGTGAGCTTGCATCCGGGAGATAGTATGTTCGAATCCCACTATCGGCAGCCCTGAAGATGGTTTTCCGTGGTTTCCCATTTTCACACCAGGCCAATGCTGGGGCTGTACCTTAAGGCCACGGCCGCTTCCTTCCAACTCCTAGGCCTTTCCTATCCCATCGTCGCCATAAGAAGTATCTGTGTCGGTGCGACGTAAAGCCCCTAGCAAAAAAAATTCGTATCATGAAATGCATAATATACAGTAATTTGATAAGAAACTGTATTTGTGAAGCAAGTTTTAATTTCTTTACTTGTGATTATATTTGACAGCTTCGTACATAAAACATTCCTTCAAAATAATTATGAATCAAGTTTTCTTTTCCTTTTTACTTGTGAATATTATTGAAGATTCCGTAGGCCTACATAAGACTCGTTCAAAAATGAGAAACAAGCTCTATTATTGTTCTGTTTGTTTGTGAATATTGTTATTATTTAGGAAAATGAAATGGAGTATGGCTTTTAGTGCCGGGAGGGTCCGAGGACAAGTTCGGCTCGCCAGATACAGGTCTTTTGATTTGACTCCCGTAGGCGACATGCGCGTCGTGATGAGGATCTACAATACACATCCTGCCCCGGAGTCAGCGAAATTAACCAATTATGGTTAAAATTCCCGACTCTGCCGGGAATCGAACCCGGAACCCCTGTGACCAAAGGCCAGCACGCTAACTAACCATTTAGCCATGGAGCCGGACATTATTTACGAACGTTTGCATTAATTGTTGTTCCTCATTTCACATGGTTGTGTTCATGTTAATCATAATAGAGTCGTACCTCGATATCTCGAACCTCCATTACTCGAATTTTCAGTATCTCGAAGTAACTTAAAGTAAGACCGAATGCCGTATCTCGCCAATGTTAATTTTGTATAATTTATGTTCTTTTTTTCTCAGGAACTGCTAAAGATAAATGCATGAATTTTTTACAGCATATTCCTCAGCTCTTACTAAGTGCTGGGATCTACAATCGGAACTGTGGTTCAATAAATATGGGAGAAATGATTTTTTGTTTGAAAAGATATATTCCAATGAAAAATTCACGAACAATGAGGCATAACACTCAAGGTATTAGTCGCAATGACCTGATTGTAGATCCCCAGCTTTATTGTATACACATTAAGTACCTGTCAACATTTCATGGTTATACATTGTATAGTTTTGAAGAAAAAGGAACATTTATTGCGATTTTTCAAATTTCAAGAAAATCAACTCCAAAGTTGAAGAGTGAAAAAAGTATCTTAAAAGTTAACCTATACTTTTTTCTATACCAATTAGAAGCATCCAGCACCAAAATCTGACTCGTCACCGGCTAATCTGCTCCTTTTTTCTTCTTTCTTGCTTTTTTGTTGCCAGAGTTGCCGCAAATTCTGCTTTTTGCACCCTTAACCTGTCAAGCACTTTCAATCCAGATGCTGTACGCTTTCCTATTTCTACTTCCAGTTCTTCAAGAACCTTAAGTCTGCCTGAATTCCCATGATTTAAGGTTATTACAGCATCTGAGACCCCTAACTTTAATGTATTATATCCCACAGACCCTAGTCCGATTGATATTATTAAAAAACTGAAAGAAATATGAAACCACAACAAGGATTCAATAAACATTTAAATTTATCGCCAATTATTTGTTTGTAAACAACAGTAGGCAGACATCTTAAAGCGCAACAGTATAGCCAACTTTCGGAACTTTAAAATGAGCCAAATCACAGCCTTCTAGGTCAAGAAGTTCCTGATATATCAGTGACTATACTAATCGGTTGATATAGATGTTGATTCCCATAGGGAATCTGAAATATTTGTCCTGAATGAGCAAATTTATAATACCAATATAAATGGTCCGTTATTGGACATTATAAATTTTCCAGCTAGCTCATTCCTGGTTGCCAGCGTTTCGCCCTCATGTGCTAGGGTGGGCTCATCAGTTGGTACCTAGCACACTTACCAATACGCTGGCTAGTGCATACCGTGGAGGCCACTGCGTAGGCTAACTGGAGCCACCGGCAGTGCCAATGCACTAAGAGACTTTGTCTCATCACTAAAAATTGATGCCTGCTTGGCCATCAGATGATATAGATGTTGATTCCCATAGGGAATCTGAAATATTTGTCCTGAATGAGCAAATTTATAATACCAATATAAATGGTCCGTTATTGGACATTATAAATTTTCCAGCTAGCTCATTCCTGGTTGCCAGCGTTTCGCCCTCATGTGCTAGGGTGGGCTCATCAGTTGGTACCTAGCACACTTACCAATACGCTGGCTAGTGCATACCGTGGAGGCCACTGCGTAGGCTAACTGGAGCCACCGGCAGTGCCAATGCACTAAGAGACTTTGTCTCATCACTAAAAATTGATGCCTGCTTGGCCATCAGATGATATAGATGTTGATTCCCATAGGGAATCTGAAATATTTGTCCTGAATGAGCAAATTTATAATATCAATATAAATGGTCCGTTATTGGACATTATAAATTTTCCAGCTAGCTCATTCCAGGTTGCCAGCGTTTCGCCCTCATGTGCTAGGGTGGGCTCATCAGTTGGTACCTAGCACACTTACCAATACGCTGGCTAGTGCATACCGTGGAGGCCACTGCGTAGGCTAACTGGAGCCACCGGCAGTGCCAATGCACTAAGAGACTTTGTCTCATCACTAAAAATTGATGCCTGCTTGGCCATCAGATGATATAGATGTTGATTCCCATAGGGAATCTGAAATATTTGTCCTGAATGAGCAAATTTATAATATCAATATAAATGGTCCGTTATTGGACATTATAAATTTTCCAGCTAGCTCATTCCTGGTTGCCAGCGTTTCGCCCTCATGTGCTAGGGTGGGCTCATCAGTTGGTACCTAGCACACTTACCAATACGCTGGCTAGTGCATACCGTGGAGGCCACTGCGTAGGCTAACTGGAGCCACCGGCAGTGCCAATGCACTAAGAGACTTTGTCTCATCACTAAAAATTGATGCCTGCTTGGCCATCAGATGATATAGATGTTGATTCCCATACGGAATCTGAAATATTTGTCCTGAATGAGCAAATTTATAATATCAATATAAATGGTCCGTTATTGGACATTATAAATTTTCCAGCTAGCTCATTCCTGGTTGCCAGCGTTTCGCCCTCATGTGCTAGGGTGGGCTCATCAGTTGGTACCTAGCACACTTACCAATACGCTGGCTAGTGCATACCGTGGAGGCCACTGCGTAGGCTAACTGGAGCCACCGGCAGTGCCAATGCACTAAGAGACTTTGTCTCATCACTAAAAATTGATGCCTGCTTGGCCATCAGATGATATAGATGTTGATTCCCATAGGGAATCTGAAATATTTGTCCTGAATGAGCAAATTTATAATACCAATATAAATGGTCCGTTATTGGACACTTACCAAGTGTGCTAGGTACCAACTGATGAGCCCACCCTAGCACATGAGGGCGAAACGCTGGCAACCAAGAATGAGCTAGCTGGAAAATTTATAATGTCCAATAACGGACCATTTATATTGGTATTATAAATTTGCTCATTCAGGACAAATATTTCAGATTCCCTATGGGAATCAACATCTATATCATCTGATGGCCAAGCAGGCATCAATTTTTAGTGATGAGACAAAGTCTCTTAGTGCATTGGCACTGCCGGTGGCTCCAGTTAGCCTACGCAGTGGCCTCCACGGTATGCACTAGCCAGCGTATTGGTAAGTGTGCTAGGTACCAACTGATGAGCCCACCCTAGCACATGAGGGCGAAACGCTGGCAACCAGGAATGAGCTAGCTGGAAAATTTATAATGTCCAATAACGGACCATTTATATTGGTATTATACTAATCGGTGCAACATGAAACGAAAATCCATGCAGTGTAGATGTAAATTTTTAAAAATAATTAAAAATACTTCTAGGGTGAGTATCTATATAAAGGATGCACCAAAATGTTCGTTAAAGTCCAAATTGTAACATAAGTCAATAAACGAAAAAAGTCTTTTTTTCAGTGGTAAGTGTGCTAGGTACCAACTGATGAGCCCACCCTAGCACATGAGGGCGAAACGCTGGCAACCAGGAATGAGCTAGCTGGAAAATTTATAATGTCCAATAACGGACCATTTATATTGGTATTATACTAATCGGTGCAACATGAAACGAAAATCCATGCAGTGTAGATGTAAATTTTTAAAAATAATTAAAAATACTTCTAGGGTGAGTATCTATATAAAGGATGCACCAAAATGTTCGTTAAAGTCCAAATTGTAACATAAGTCAATAAACGAAAAAAGTCTTTTTTTCAGATTTTGGCGTTCGGTCTTACCTTAAATTTCCCGGCCATTTGTCCTATTCTTCACGTCTATTTATTTCTCTATCACTCGAAATTCGCATATTCGAATTTCTCGAAGCAAACATTTACTTCCTTGAAGCAAAAAATACTCTCTAACTCGAATTTTGTACAACATTAACTGTGCATTACGGCATTTATGGTTTGTGAGGAATAATTAACCACTAAAGAAAGGGTTACAGTGATGCTGGGAGCTAATATGACGGGGACCGAAAAACTAAAACATCTAATGACCGGAAAATCGGCGAAGCCTCGCTGGTTCTCGGGTGTGAACTAATTACCGGTCACGTACGATATCAGCCCTCCGGAGTCGCGGATGACAAGCTCCATTTATGAATCTCTGCTGCGTAGTATTGACGCGAAGTTTCAACGTGAAGGGAGGAAAGATTTAACAGTAACAAACAGAAGAGATTAACAGATTTTTTTCCAAAGGTGTTAACTGAGGTGTGTTTCTTGTAAAAGAGAGTTTGTATATTTTTAAATACTGTTAAAAATAAGGACCAAGGACCAAGGGGGAAGTTTTCATTCCCCGGCCACCTAGAAGGTAACGCTTTGTCTCTGGCCAGGAAATTTGGCGGGTTTGGAGGATTGCTGGAGTTGGGATAGAGGGTCGGAGATTTATATTGGTGAAGGAGTAGGGAATAAAATGTATTCAGTATAATCCATAGATACATATGATTCAACTATGTGCTATACATGCTCCAAAACGGTATTCTCCATATCGCGAAATTTCGATAACTTGAAACAAAATTTAGCTCCCGAGGTGATTCGACATATCGAGGTTCCACTGTATCACAAAGGGGAAAGAAAAATGTTAACAATACTTCATCCCAAACAAAGCGCGCAAGGAAGCTACGGATTTTGAAAATGAATACGAAATGAAATGCCAGGCTACTAAAAGTAATGGCAAGGTACATATTTCTGTAAGTCCAACACGACGGAGCTCATGGTAATAAACATGGAATTTGTGCATAAAGGAGGGCCGAAGATCAAAGGGAAATACAAGCTCCATGTCCGCTCGACCGTTATCAGCAGCAGCTGGGAAGTAATCGAATGAGCATTGTCAACGTAGCTCAGATGGCGCCCTCCGCATTCCTACTGCGGGAACTAGCAGACACTGGCCGTGGTCACTGGGTTAGTCTGCTCTCTGGTGAGCAAGGATCTCAACTACCACGAGTCAACCAGCTGTCTTACTCCATTCATAAGGCGCGAATATTGGATTTGTATCCCTCCAATATTTCATTTCCTCTTCCAATTTGACAACAATACTAATTACATTCCATTGTCTGACTCGTTGGATGAATGGTCTGGCCTTCGGTTCGGAGGGTCGCGGGATCGATTCCCGGTCGGGTCGGGGATTTGAATAGTCTCTGATTAATTCTTCTGGCTCGGGGACTGGGTGTATGTGTCCGTCCCAACACTCTCCTCATCATATTCAGACAAAATACAACACTACCAACCACCACAGAAACACGCGATAGCGATTACATCCCTCCATATAGGGTTGGCATCAGGAAGGGCATCTGGCCGTAAAATAAAGGTAAATCAACATGTGCGACACAGTTCGCACCCGCAACCCCACAGGTGTAGGAAAAAGCGGTAGCAAAACAAGAAGATGAAGACTAATTACAATCCATTACCTAAGCATTACATTTTTTGTCCGTTATTCCGCTATGCGGTCGATACGAAGAAATAAGACAGTTTTGCGTGACTCGATATCTTGATCATATCCTTCGTGGCCTTTATCCTTCTTTGCCCGATACCTTCAGTTTTCGAAGTGTCGGATCCCGTCCATTTTTTCCCCTCTGATTATTGTTGTATAGAGGATGGTTGTACTTCCTCTTAAACCAATAGTCATCACCACCAGCAGCAGCGGCGACTGAGAATTAAACGCACGGGAGCAGATAAAATAATATAAAGACAACAAAAAATACCCGGGTTTTTGGGCTAGGGGGATATACATCAAAACTAAACGAGGAAATCTACAAAAATGTAAGGATTTTTGTGCTCTCTGAGCGAATTTCGACAGAGGTGTAAAGGTTGACAGTTCACCAATTTAAGTGAGGTAAAAATAGTTTTTTTTTTTTTTTGAGATTTTGATTCAATACTATACAATAAAACTTTCACCAAAGGAACAATATTACACGTTTATTACAATTAAAAAGAAGTACGGTGTGATTACACAATTCAAATCATTTAGTATTTGACTACACAGTAATAAACACTAAAGGGACTGACACACAGACGAATGCGCGCGGCAAGCGGATGAATCAAACCTCAGTGTCATGACCTTGGAAAAAAATATACCCCTGTTACCCTTCCTCCGTGATGTAGGTGTAGCGTGGCTGCCTCTTACCCGGAGACCCCGGGTTCGATTCCCGGCTAGGTCAGGGATTTTTACCTGGATGTGAGGGCTGGTTCGTGATTAGAATTGAGGAGCTATCTGACGGTAGATGGCGGCCCCGGTCTAGACAGCCAAGAATGACGGCAGTGACGATTCGTCGTGTTGACCACACGACACCTCTTAATCTGCAGGACTTCGGGCTGAGCAGCTGTCGCTTGGTAGGCCAAGGCCCTTCAAGGGCTGTAGTGCCATGCGGGGGCGGGGGGGGATACCCTTCCTCACGGCACAAGCAAAGTCTCCACTATTGCCTGTGGTGGCATACAAATCGGTTAGCCGCGACGAACGATATTTTGAGCGTATTTCCGCTAATAATTTTGTTAATAATTAAAGAAAATCAATGAAAGAATTAGCTGATAAGACAACAGGGCTTGTACAAATTGCTTTTTTTAAATAATTCATAGTTTCAGCCGGCTAAAATAAAATAAAAATGTTATGTTGTCTCCAGAAAGTGGGAAGGGGGCGACTGACTCTCTCACCCTCCCCACCCCCTAATCACCGCTAACCACCCCATCTTTAAGAACACTTTTCTTTTTAATTTAAAAATCCCAAGTAGTGATTAAAACCAAGCCACCTTGGTGAGAAGGTAGACAGATCTGAATAAATATAATTTTAACCATATATAGACAAAATGAAAGAAGAGGCTGCCAAAGTTGGAGGCCTCTGGATTATGCTATGGAATTTAAAAATTTACTTGAAACATAAACAACATCAAGTGTTGATTATTGTAAATGAAAGTATTCAGATTTACGTGACTAGATATCGTGATTATGCTCACGAAATTTCCAGTTTTACATGGAATCCGAACCGCAGGAACGTGGATTTCATTTCAAATATCCAACATGCACTGATCGGGATTCGAACCGCGACCACCTTGGTGAGAAGCCAATGACTATGTTATTCAGCTACGTCCCCCAGATTGTTTTTTTGTTGTTGTTGCTATTTGCATTACATCGCACCGACACACATAGGTCTTATGGCGACGATGTCCGGCTCCGCGTCCGCCTGTCTCCCGGTGGCCCCGGGTTCGATTCCCGGCCAGGTAAGGGGTTTTAATTGTAAATGATTGATATCCCTGGCCTGGGGACTGGGTGTTTGTGTCGTCCTTAATGTTCCTCCCCTCACATTCAACACTTTACACTTCCGCCATTTCCAAATACACGCAGGTTCACAACATATGGTATCCGGCTCCATGGCTAAATGGTTAGCGTGCTGGCTTTTGTTCACAGGGGTCCCGGGTTCGATTCCCGGTAGGGTTGGGAATTTTAACCATAATTGGTTAATTTCGCCGGCATGGGGGCTGGGTGTATGTGTCGTCTTCATCATCATTTCATCCTCATCACGGCGTGCAGGTCGCCTACGGGTGTCAAATCAAAAGACCTGCATCTAGCGAGCCGAACTTGTCGGATACTCCCGGCACTAAAACCCATACGTCATTTCATTACAACATATGGTGCAAAGTACGGGCAAAATATCTTCTTAGGTAGACTCCCCGAATAAACATTTTTAATTTCTATTATATCTCTATGGCGACGATGGGACAGGAAAGGCCTAGGAATGGGAAGGAAGCGGCCGTGGCCTTAATTAAGGTACAGTCCCAGCATTTGTCTGGTGTGAAAATGGGAAACCACGGAAAACCATCTTCAGAGCTGCCGACAGTGGAGCTCGAACACACATTCTCCCGATTACTGGATACTGGCCGCACTTGAGCTACTGCAGCTATCGAGCCCGGTCCTAGTACTTTTCTTCAAAGACGTTTACTATGAAGTCATTATATCTCAAGATATGATTAAACAAATAAAAATAATTTAGTATTTGACTACACGCTTAATAAAGTCACTAGACAGAACTACACAGACACATCGAATGAGTGAGACTGGTAGTCTGACGAATGCGTGCGGCAAGCGGGTGAACCCCCATACCACATTCGCAAAAATATACCCCGGCTTCCCTTCCTCACAGTACACACTACAGGCTGCTGCGCGAGACTTTACTATTTGCTGTGGCGCTGTACTAATCGGTTAACCGCAACGAACGATATTTTGCACGTATTTCCGCCAAGTATTTTTTTTCTTAACAATTAAAGAAATTAAAGGAAATACAGTAGCTGATAAGACAAGAGGGTTTGTACATTTATTTTTAAAAAATCCTATTATTTCTTCAATAGGCAAAAATGGAGTAAGTAAGTAATGTTTTCTCCACAAAGTGGGGGTGGGGGTGGGGGACAACTAAACCCGCCCCCTAATCACGCCGCTGCAGGCTGAAGATACCGGGAAAGTATTCCTTAAATGTTACTGACTTTACGTCGCACTTACTACTGTTTTACGGTTTTTTGAGACGCCGAGTTGCCGAAATTTGGTTCCCGTCGGAGTTCTTTTACGTGCCAGTAAATCTACGGACACGAGGCTGACGTATTAGAGCACCTTCAAATACTACCAGACCGAGCCAAGATCGAATCTGCCACATGTGGGGTCAGAAGGCCAGCGCCTCAACCGTCTGAGCCACTCAGCCCGGCCACGCCAGTAAGGACAATGGGCCGTAAAACAGGGCTTAATCCATATTAGTACCGACCCGAAATAATTGAGAAAAAGGCATGGAAGAATTATATAGTATTATACATTTTCACAACGTTATGCCTAACTGAGCAGTGCGAGTGAACTTACTTAGCAGATGAATTTGCTTCCCAGAATCCCTTCATCCTCTTCCTATGATGTTTCTTCCGTTCATGCAGAGGTGGTTCTCATCTTGGGTTTTTCAGCAAAAGGATGTTTGTTCATCAACGTTCTGAAGCTACGTCTGAACCATATAATTTCCTCCGTTATGCTGATTCCTTAAAGGTCTTGTTTCTTTCTTTCTTTCTTTCTTTCTTTCTTTCTTTTTTACTTTCTTTATGTGTTTACCTGCAGGGTCGGTTTTTCCCTCGGACTCAGCGATGGACCCCACCTCTACCCCCTCAAGGGCAGTGCGCTGGAGTGTGAGATATTGGGTCTGGGGATACAACTGGGGAGGATGGCCAGTACCTCACCCAAGCGCCCTCGCCTGCTATATTGAACAGCGGCCTTGCGGGGGGATGGGAAGATTAGAAGGGATAGACAAGGGAGAGGGAAGGAAGCGGCCGTGGCCTTAAGTTAGGTACCATCCCGGCATATGCCTCAAGGAGAAGTGGGAAACCACGGAAAACTACTTCCAGAATGGCTGAGGTGGGAATCGAACCCTCTTCTACTCAGTTGACCTGCCGAGGCTGAGTGGACCCCGCTGCAGCCCTCGTGCCACTTTTCAAATTTCTTGGCAGAGCCGGGAATCGAACCCGCTCCTCCGGGGGTTGCAGGTAATCACACTAACTACTACACCACAGAGGCGGACAAGGTCTTCTTTTAATTTCGATTATTCAATTATTCATGACTTTTAGTGAGGAGGCGTAATTAAATGTCTTTTTGGTAAGTCCTCCGGTACCCATTCATTATTATTATTATTATTATTATTATTATTATTATTATTATTATTATTATTTATTGTTCCGAGGTTTCTGTGGAACAGCAGAGGTGAAAGAAGGTGCGGGCTGGAATGGGTCTAACTACAAGTTCGAAAGATGAATTAAAATTTCAACAAAGGTTATATTTTCAAGACTTAACAATGGTAACATAGAATCTGAAAACTTGACAAGTCAACAACAAGCCAAAATCAGATACAAAGAAATTACAAGTGTTAGGGGATTATTACAAGGTCTGGGCTTCGAGCCCCACAATCACAATCCTCGAGCTATTAGCCCAACTTTACCAAGGTACCAAATTCGAACAAAGGGGCAGAAAACCCCATCATGCCAAGGAGCACTTGCTCCCAATTACAATGTTAAGCCTCCTAGAAGCACACAGAAATCAAATTTAGGAAAGAGCAGACCCGCTCTCAAAGTTCAAGCCTATCAAAGTCCACAACGAATTTCACTTCTATCTGCCCTCAAGGCACACAAAAAAACAGGGGTATTTAATACCCAACCTACAGGGCCTTCGCAATGAAAATAAAACAACAGGTTAAGTTACTGGCCCAAAGTACAGAGAGGACTGGAGGCGTGAACTTGCACTCCAAATACACTTTTTAAAACCTAAGTGGCTCTAGGCCGATACACAGGGGCTAGTCCCAAGCTAGGGAGGTGACCCGTATGAGAAAACTTTAATACATTAAGGAAGAGAAGAAACCGTTATAAAAACGTGGTCACCTCAATTTCAAAATGAAGGGGAGTTCGAGAGGGTAAAGCACTCCCTATCCCCGCTTTACAGTGAAAGAGATTTGTAGTTTTTACATAGACAAAAGAGGAATTTACATTTAAAGGTGGTAGGTTACATATTAAAGGTTTCGAACCCTCCCCGAGAGTTAAACTGCTGAGCTAGCAAGAAATGAAGATGTTAACAGGCCATTACCTTGTTGAAGAGCTGCTGCTTGAAGAAAGAGGCGCTTCCCGCCCCCTGCTACATATCCACACACTAAGTTAGATGTTACTGAAGTGGCCCCGAGACAAGAAAATCAGCAGTTTTTATACCCTCGTGGAAAATTCGAGACCTTTCAGGAATGAGAAGACACACCCCCCAATTTTATTGGATAGCTTAGAGCTACATATCCATATCGAAGAAGACATACATGATTGGCTGAAAATTAATTAAAGAAGTTTGGGATTGGCTAAGTTCAAAACTGGCGGAAGGAAGGATTAATATTGCCAACCCAAAAAATAAAAGAACAAAATTTAGTAAAGACAACAACTTTTGAATACAAAATTTCTTCAAGAAAGTTAATTCCTTCGCACCAGAGTGCGTAATCATAGTTTTTAGTAGAGACATCTGGTAGAGAACGTCCACACTTCTTGATCAATTACAAACAAAAACACATCAAAATTCACACAGAGCCATCTTCGGAGAAACTGTTGAGTTAATACAGTTTTTTAAAGTTCAGGCTTTCTCCTGTAGAGGAGTTTCAATTGGTGCAATATTTGAACTAGCGGCGTGGAGGTGTACCGCCCGGTACAATTATTATTATTATTATTATTATTATTATTATTATTATTATTATTATTATTATTATTATTATTATTATTATTATTATAGCTCCCTCTGTGGATCAGTTGTAGTGTGTCTGTCTCCGGATCCAAAATATCGGGTTCAAATTATGTAGAGGAAGTCCTTTATAAAACCAAACTAAACCCCATGACACTACAGCCCTTCAAGGGCCTAGGCCTACCAAGCAACCGCTGCTCAGCCCGAGGGCCTGCAGATTACGAGGTGCCGTGTGGTCAGCACGACGAATCCTCTTGGCCGTCATTCTTGGCTATCTAGACCGGGACCGCCATCTCACAGTCAGATAGCTCCTCAATTCTAATCACGTAGGCTGAGTGGACCTCGAACCAGCCCTCAGGTCTAGGTAAAAATCCCTGACCTGGCCGGGAATCGAGCCCGGGGCCTCCCGGTAAGAGGAAGGCACGCTACCCCTACACCACGGGGCCTGCAGTCATTTTTAAAAGGCGGAGGAAAATTCAAAAGAATACTTTAGATATCGTACAACGTCGGCAAGTAAAAGTTCTCCGGTCAAACATCTGTTACCTGACAAAATTAATAAAAAATTCAGCCACCGTTCATCCAAGGAAAATCATGTTTACTCTGCCATCTGGTGGAATAATACACAAAGTCGATACTGACGCAGAGGCAGTCTAGTTGGCGTCAGATCATAATGCCTGCACAAGATAGCTGAGATCATACCATCATTATCATCATCATCATCATCATCATCACCATCATCATCATCATCATGATCATCAGGTTCATGCTGAATATCAGTGTCTTACAAAAGACAAAAGAACTTGAACATGACTACGCTATTGTGAGCATAGCCAAGGGTTTTTTAATTTTTAATTTAATTTTACGTGGAAATTTAATTAAAGAGTGGTATTTTTTTCTTTTCATAAATTCAACGTGCAGTTTTCGAACCACGACCACCTTGGTATGAAGTTAGTGAATGCGTTACTGTTACGCCCCTCGCAGTTCGTTAATGTCCGTTCATGTGAGCCCACAAGATCCTCGTAAGCTGAGCTGGGAGACGTGTAAAGGTACACGGGGTAGCCAAGGAGATCCTCGGTCACTGGCCGGGTACTGGAGAGATGAGTGCCCCTGCAATGCTCCAATTATTGTCCTCAATAAGCGGAGTTGATGGGTCTGACCTTGTGGTCGCGAACTACTACTGGTGGAACAGCAGACGTCGGCTCAGATCTGTACTCATTCTGAACCGACAAGAAGTCATATCAAAATGAGCAATCAAAGCTAGTAGGCCTATTCGACAAGTGAAATCGGGGCGAATATTTGGAGTGGTGCTGGATACAGTTGGGATGAATAAATATCGATTATTATTATTATTATTATTATTATTATTATTATTATTATTATTTCAAAATCCATCCACTGACTAGAATACGACGATGAAAAATTATTATGAATTTAAACTATCAATGGATCTGCCCCGCAGTGCCCCACCCTCCCATAAAATAACTTAAAACAGTAATATAAAGTGAACAAAGGACAACTTCCAAAGCAAAATCATATATCGATATATCATATATCCAAAATCCAGGTCAACGGCCCCTCATAATGGTTGTAATCCCTGTAAAAGTAGATCCATTATGTTCCTCATATAGTGGCACTAATCACAGGCAACGCCCAGACCCATAGTGTTCATCACATAATGGTACTACTCACAGGTAATTCAGATCTATGGTGTTCATGACATAATGGTACTACTGTAATCACAGGCAACGCCCAGACCCATGGCGTTTCTCAAACAGTGGTACTAATCACAGGTAATTCAGATCCATGGTGTTTCTCAAACAGTGGTACTAATCACAGGTAATTCAGATCCATGGTGTTCCTCACATAATGGTACTACTCACAGTTAATTTAGACCCATGGTGTTCCTCATATAGTGGTACTACTCAAAGATAATTCAGACCCATGGTGTTCTACACATATTGGTACTACTCACAGGCAACGCCCAGACCCGTGGTGTTTCTCACATAGTGGTACTAATCACAGGCAACGCCCAGACCCGTGGTGTTTCTCACATAGTGGTGCTAATTACAGATAACGTTGATCCGTGGTGCCCTCACATAGTGGTACTAATCATAGGCAACGCCCAGACCCGTGGTGTTTCTCACATAGTGGTACTAATCACAGGTAATCCCATGGTTCTAAAAACATCACCCCTTGGTCACCCCTTACGACCGTCAAGGGATACCGTGTGTATTCTTCGTCTGCGTTATCCACCCACAGGGGGATAAATAACAAAGCAAATCCATCTCCGTACAGGCCATGAAGGCTCTAGGAGAAGTGGAAGGTAATTTTCAGATGACCTCCCCCCCCCCCCCGCCTCAACCATAGAAGACGTTTTCTTTAACTTCTGCACTTAAGTGGGGTAGAATGGTTAGTCTTTGCCCACAGAAATGGTGTAGGCCGAGTGAACATCAGGGCCATGTACCACTCCAGAAGTGGAAAATTCTCGTTTCTTAAATTTTTCGACTTCCTGACGCGGAATCAAGCCCACGTCATTTCGGGTGAACTGAGTACGGCTTTACCACATCGGCTAGGCAGCCCCTCATAAATAACAACCTACGTAGAAATATAAAGAAGGGAGCCTACTTTTTTAGATGATTTAGCACACCAGCATATTTTTTCTGCCCATTATAGTGTACATCCCAATATTTTTAAAACAGGGGCATTTGTATCGTATTTCACTACAACTGAAGTCTTTTCACGTTGTAGGCAACCAGCGTTTACCCGTGCCTTCGCACGCGTGGAATTCTCCCAGCTTAATGTTAATTTCCACCATTAGCCTGTTTTCCCGCGTGTTCCAACACTCGACGCGAACAGTATATGAACATAGTATGAGGATACACAGTGGAAGCAAATACAGTAGAGACAATACGCGACACTCAGCGAGATATCGAGGGACAGCTATTGGAGCTCTCTCTAGCGAGTAGACCTGAAAACTACTGATTCTGTCATAAGAGCACGTGTATTTTTGTGTGAAGTTTTTGGTGTTATTTATGCGTTTTCAGTGAGTTGACATAATTAAATAGTAGCGTGTATCATTCCTTGATATCTCCTCTCAACATGAGGGGAAAGGCATGTGCTGTGTTTGGCTGCAGTAACTACGAAGTAGAGAAGAATGCGCGGTCGTTCTTCAGGTTCCCTCGTGACAAGAACATGTAAGTAATATTGTGTTTGCATATATATTCTTCCAGTGACAGAGATCTTTATAGTACTTCATAATCTTCTGACGTGCTCGACCCATATTTTAACTGGCTTAAAATGTAATACGCATATTTTATTGTATAGTGCAGCGTTAACCTTCAATACCGATGTGTTGTTGTAGGTGCGATCTGTGGGTTTTGAAATGTCACAGAAGTGATTTGGATAAGGTGTAAAAGAAAGAAGGGACGTTACGCTTATATGAGAATTATAAGATCTGTTCAGATCATTTCCAGGCCAGCGATTTTGAAAATCCTCGACTATACAGCCAAGGGTATGTTACATTTTTACTCTAATTGTACGTAAATATTCCTCAAAGCATCACTATCGACAACATTTTCATACTTTTCTTTCTTTTATCCCTCTTCTAAGATTAAAGCCGGGATTTTATAGATTTTCTTTCTGTTAGTAGGCTTCATGTTAAGAGGAAAATTGTCCAGCTATTAAATGTTCATTCATTGCATCATATGTGTAAGGAATGTGCCGATATTTTTATTGACAAGTGGCTTAATGTGATGATACAATGTTTTTAAATGAGAAAAAAAAAAGACAAATCCAACCGTAAGAGTTCAGGCAGGAATGCTAAACCTAAAAAGGTAATGCATAAATGAAAGATCAAGCAATTTCACAGCAGTCCATTTCACATCTTGTTTATATGTCTAATTTCAGTCTTTGAATAATAACCTTTTAAATAATTCTTCATTCATTTATCCAGAATTGCTTTGGCAACTTCTAAGTTAATATCTCAATAACACTTTCTTTCTAGACGTAATTTATTTATCCATTTCCGTATATACATTTCCATTGAAATTTGAATTTAGTGCGATTTTTTCAGGTCAAGTCACTAGGAGCGCCACCGTCGAATTGTCTCCCATTTTGGCAAGGCTAAATCCGTAAGTGTCGCGTACTGTCTCTATTTGGTGGAAGTGACACGTGACAGTACCAGCCCCAAAGACATTCCAGGAAGTTTGCACCATCCGGCAGCGGGTGATATTTCCTCACTCTTTGGCTTCGTCAAGGCGCAACTAGGAAGGATGATCCTTCCCTTTAGCCTCGCCTTCTTACTCACAGCAAATGAGCTGAATCTGCTGTAGAAGTGAATGCGATTTCTTAAACACGTCCTAAAGCGATACTACTGTTCAAACATATATATTATTAACACATATTATTGATCGTTATTAAATTATATTGCTTAAAGTACAGTTAGTTTGCAGAAGATGTTAAGAGAGGTTTTTGCAACGTTGGTCCATGCTGAATGTGTGAGCTTATCGGCCGCATGCTTAAATTGTTCCTTTAGGACCTAAAAAGCCCAAATTTTCGGCAAATCGTTAGAGTGACGGAAAACAAACCCACAGGCATTTATATAGGAAATGTTGCTACTGTAAACCCTGCATGCATGATCCATTTTTTGTTTTTACAGCTACCTTACTATCCCATGGTACAAACATGCGCTGAAACATGAGCTGGGAGGGGAAGGAAGGTAGTGGGGGAGAGGGGTAACTACTGCTGTGCTGCTCACTTGAGATCTTTCCTCTCAATACAGTTACAATTACCATGAGCCGATGTGAACCCTTTCGTAGCATTAATGAAATGAACGTTCCCTCTCACTCCCACAGTAGACAATGTAACTACTGCTTTGCTGCTTACTTGAGATCTTTCCCCGCAAATACAGTTACCAGGAGCCGACGTGAACACTTCCGTAGCAACTACGAAATGAACGTTCCCTCTCACTCCCGCTGTGGACAAGGTAACTACAGCTATGCTGCTCACTTGAGATCTTTCCCCGCAATACAGTTACCAGGAGCCGACGTGAACACTTCCGTAGCAACTACGAAATGAACGTCCCCTCTCACTCCCACAGTAGACAATGTAACTACAGCTATGCTGCTCACTTGAGATCTTTCCCCGCAATACAGTTACCAGGAGCCGACGTGAACACTTCCGTAGCAACTACGAAATGAACGTCCCCTCTCACTCCCACAGTAGACAATGTAACTACTGCTTTGCTGCTCACTTGAGATCTTTCCCCGCAATACAGTCACAAGGAGCCGATGTGAACAGTTCCGTAGCAACTACGAAATGAACGCCCCCTCTCACTCCCACTGTAGACAATGTAACTACTGCTATGCTGCTCATTTGAGATCTTTCTCCGCAATACAGTTACAATTACCATAAGCCGATGTGAACAGTTCCGTAGCAACTACGAAATGAACGTCCCCTCTCACTCCCACTGTAGACAATGTAACTACTGCTATGCTGCTCATTTGAGATCTTTCCCCGCAATACAGTCACAAGGAGCCGATGTGAACAGTTCCGTAGCAACTACGAAATGAACGCCCCCTCTCACTCCCACTGTAGACAATGTAACTACTGCTATGCTGCTTACTTGAGATCTTTCCCCGCAAATACAGTTACCAGGAGCCGACGTGAACACTTCCGTAGCAACTAGCGAAATGAACGTTCCTCGCCTCTCACTTACGCTGCAGCACATGAACTTGCCCGCATACGAAACTCAAATTGTGCGCAACTCAGGTTTTGTGCCAGCACATACTAATCTACATCTAAGAATACCCAAAGGTTTTCCTGTTATTTTGGTTTTCCTGCGATAAAGTATGGGCTAAAACATACCAAAATCTTCTTTGTTGAAAAAACCGCGACCATTCCCTTTATTTTGCCCATTACCTCATTCATCGAACGGTCGAACCTCCTCCATTTTTCCTCTAATTAGCAACTGAGAGAGGATGGTTGACCACGTGTACGTCCTGTTGCAACAATAATCACCATCACCACTGAAGATTACTGTAAATCTGCGGTGGTATTTGTTTCAAATACAGACGTATTATCTACACATTTCAAAGCACTGTCTGTGAAGTAAAACACCGAGCTCGATAGCTGCAGTCGCTTAAGTGCGGCCAGTATCTAGTATTCGGGAGATAAGTGGGTTCGAGCCCCACTGTCGGCAGCCCTGAAGATGGCTTTCCGTGGTTTCCCATTCTCAGACCAGGCAAATGCTGGAACTGCACCTTTAATTAAGGCCACGGCCGCTTCCTTCCCAATCATAGGTCTTTCCTATCCCATCGTCGCCATAATACCTTCTGTGTCGGTGCGACGTAAAGCAAGTTGTAAAAAATCTTCTTGGACGAAAATCCGGCAGCTGAACTAGCGTGAAGTAACAAAAACCGATTCAACACATTGCTTATGAAATAATGCTCTCCCAACTCTGCCCCCACCCCGCCTTCTCTCTCGTAGTCTAGAACCAAGGTAAAGTTAAGGAATGCTATTTACATAACGTACCTTTTTTATTGTCGTCGTGAAAATATGAGGTTGAAGAGCACAACTTTTAAATTAAAAAGTTAAGTTCCAGATATTGCGTTATGGATATGTTCCCTTATGTCTAAAAAACTGTAATAGTTTTAAAGCCTGTTGAAAGTGGTTACTAAAGTACAGTGACTGTCCCAAGTTACTGTTACGTACAGCCTATTCCAAACTTAAACCACTCTAAGATAATACCCGTGTACTGTAAGACGTAACGTCTAGAGCAATCGAGGTAGCATATCATTTCTATGAAGTATTAATTCCAATATTCTGAATATCTGGATGTTTTGCATCAATTTTTCGGTCTAACTTTGTCGGGTGGAAAATCGATTGAAATAAGCAAATAGATAAATTCTTATGAAAATAGTAATACGCCTTTTTCCAAGCGTATATACAAATATTGAAACTAAATGAGTGAATCAACTGTCTTAATAACACCACTTTTCATTCCTTATTTCGAAAGTATTCAATATTAAATTGCCTCATTCATTCGAATGCAGTTCCGAATGAATAATCGAAAATAATCGATTGGAAAAAATATTCACTATTCGATTGCCTCATTCATTCGAATGAATAATCGAAAAGTAATCGAATGGAAAAAAATATTCACTATTCGATTGCCTCATTTATTCGAATGAATAATCGAAAAATAATCGAATAGAAACAAATATTCTCTATTTGATTGCCTCATTCATTCAAATGAATAATCGAAAAGTAATCCAATGGAAAAAATATCCACTATTCGATTGCCTCATACAATCGAATGAATAATCGAAAAGACATTCGAATGAATTATCGGAAAGTAATCGAATGGAAAAAGTATTCACTATTCGATCGCCTCATTCATTCGAAGGAATAACCGAAAAGTAATAGAATGGAAAAAATATTCACTATTCGATTGCCTCATTCATTCAAATGAATAATCGAAAAGTAATCCAATGGAAAAAATATTCACTATTCGATTGCCTCATTCATTCGAATGAATAATCGAAAAGTAATCCAATGGAAAAAATATTCACTATTCGATTGCCTTATTCATTCGAATGAATAATCGGAAAGTAATCGAATGGAAAAAAATAACTATCCGATTGCCTCATTCATTCGAATGCAGTTCCGAATGAATAATCGAAAAATAATCGAATGGAAAAAATATTCACAATTGATGTCCTCATTCATTCGAATGAATAATCAAAATATAATCGAATGGGAAATATAATCGTATGATCGACTAAAGTGAAAAAATCGACTAAGCGATGATTTTGTATTCCATTATCCCATCACCAGATCGGGATTTTGTATATTTTTGTATCGGTACCTCAAGTATTTTACGAACATTAGATGTTGTAATTTTTATATTAGCCTACTTTATTGATACACGTGGTTATTAAATGTGTTGATTGTTCGACATTACTGCATTTTCAGACAGTATTATTGTTAAAATGCACAAGATCGTATTATCTGTGTTTTCAGTTGTCCGTGCGAATTTGTCAGGTGTTAGCCCGGATAATCGAGTGTCTGCTGTAGGTGGATAAATGCTGTAATAAATAGTAGCACACTAATAACTAATCAATATCTTCAATATTGGATACTCAATAATCCGTCATTGCGCTTAGAAAAATCGCTATGTGATAATATTTGAGCTTAGAACTCTCGACCAGAAAAGTTCTGTCATCTGAGGTTCAGGTGAATTTTCGTTCCAAGTGATACATGTGCCGCGGGTCAGCATTTATCCCCTTAAACACTGTTACATACCAGTATCTCGAGGCACAACGACGCTGTTGATGATGAAGATTGTTGTTTAAAGGGGCCTAACGGCTAGGTCATCGGCCCCTAATGGTACGGGATGTAACGAAACGATATGATAATTAAAATTGTAAAATATATCCACTGACTCTGTTGATGATGAAAAAGTGATTATGAGATTAAAATAATCAGTGTATCTAAAGCGAAATGCCTTAATGTCTAATAAAATGATAGAAAATATAGATTCAAATCCAATAAGGCGTTGCCTTGAAGTACAGTGATATATACAATTCAAATTAGAAGTTAAATAACATATTAAAATTTGCAAACACGAACTAAAAGAGAGTCCATGAGATAAATGCGTAGATATCAAAAAGTACACTATTAAAAAATACATTACTACTCACGATAAAACAAGCCACTATCCCTCATAAAACGGATGAAGAGGTCTGCTGACTGCTCGTCATCTCGTAGGGCGAGGGAAATGGCATTCGGGAGTAGCAGACTACGGCGCAGATCGGTCTGGTCCACGCACTACAAGGATGTGTACCACGGTTAGATGACCGCCGCAAGCATACACCGGGGGGCATTCACCCTTCAGTAGGTAGGAGTGCGCTACCACGCCATGGCCAATCCAAAGACGACATAATACCACTGTTTCTCTCCGAGAAGCCCGAAGCGAAGTCTTCCATGCCTTAGTAGTTCCTTTTATCGTTCTCAGCTTATTTGGGAGAGTAGTGGCCTGCTACTTCATCTCCCAATGGGACATAACCAGATGTCTCTACTGAGAACGAATGTCACTGGCAGGAACCCTGTAAGGCAACGAGGGCAAGGTAACAGCTTCCTTGCCAGCCTTGTCAGCTAACTCGTTTCCCTCTATACACACTTGGCTGGGAAGCTACATAAACGTAATTCTGGTGCCAAAATCCGAACAACCAGACAGCAGGTCCTGGATCCGCTGCACCAGAGGGTGCCGAGGGAAACATGTATTTATAGATTGTAGCGCGCTCAAGCTGTCGATACACAGCAGAAATTGCTGGCTCTCATCGGACGGTGTGTATCACAGATGGCATAGAGCTCTGCTGTGTACACACTACATTTTCCGTAGGGGAAAAATAAACCTATTATTGTCAATAACAAACCAACAGCCTACTCCCGCTGCTGCCCTCAAACCATCCGTGAAAACAACGACCGAATCAGGGTACCGGCCAAGAACGGACAGGAAGTGCAACGTCGCTACAGCTACAGTCGACTTATGCCGACATTCGAAATCGGAGGAAAAAATTTAATTTTAACATCAATACATTACGTTCTATTTTCAGAGTTTATTTTGCAGCGAAAACTTTACTTTCAAACAATAAAACATTTACAATAACACTTCACTACAGCTTTTAACTAATAATTCATAACAAGGACCCGGATTCTTATTTAATTACTAGGGAAGGAATTTTAAAATGCTAAGTATGGTCTGAAAAGGTGGAAAAAAGGTTCTGAAAATGCAAACACAATGGTGCAACAAAAGGTGTTGATGAAATCACTTTATTAAGGTTTAAACAAGTTACGTGAAATTTCTTTATCCCATTTACTGAGTTCTAAGAGTTAATCAACATCTTATACTGGATTACGCACAACATTTCAATGTTTTTGACAGTCAATTGCAATATTTACTTCGCAGACGACACATCGAAGAATGATGCCATCAGTTTCAATAAGCTGCATCTTGAATTTTTCTGAAAGTGCATGCAACTTCTTCTCCTTTCTTCTTGGCATATTTTGTGTTACGAAAAGATAGTTCTTGTCCGGACTGGTGAACACTAACGTGGCCAACAATAGAGTACACAGTTGACAGGTGGAACCATTAAATTCGTGCTAGTACTCACTGAACATATTTCAAATTGTTGCAGTATTATTGTTTAAATAGTAATTTGATTTCTCGGCTGCAGGTTGGTCATTTTTGCTGGGGTATGAACTGCTGGTGGTTTCCATAAATTATATTTCAATATTTATTTATTTAATTTATTTATTTATTTATTTATTTATTTATTTATTTATTTATTTATTTATTTATTTATTTATTTATTTATTTATTTCGATTGTTCACTTCTGATTAAACAACATTTTAAAAATCCGCTCAAGAAGAGAAAAAATAAGCTGTGTAATCTTACAACGCAGATAAAAGTGGGGGAAAGGTGCTGAAGCATGAAATAGGAGGGAAAAGGTGGGAAAATGTAGTAAACTCACAAAAAGGTGCAACAAATTGCGTTTATTTCGCTTCATGTCCCCAGATATATATATATTTTGACCTATCTGTATTCTATAAAAATAACTATATTTTTTATATTTCTTAAAACCCTTTCACTACTAATTACATATTCCGTTACTATACTTGTAGAAAACTGAAAATGATAAATATTGCCAAATTGTGGTTCAGACCTGTGTTTCATTTTCCATATTCTTAGTAACATTACATATTTTTACTTATTATGTGAAGAATGTAACATTTTTGTACATATGTAGATAACTATTAAAGCAAATTAAAAAATTATGTAATATGTCAGTTCGTTTAATTTTCATACTGTCCGGCACCATAACTAATTGGTTAGCGTGCTGGCCTTTGGTCCAGAGGGTCTCGGGTTCGATTCCAGGCCGTGTCAGATATTTTAACCTTCGTTGGTTACTTCCAGTGGCCCGGGCGCTGGGTGTTTGTGCTGTCCCCAAATATTATAAATTAGATTAGATTATATATAATATACATTATATTACATTAAATTATATCATAAATATTATAAATATGAAATATTATTATTATCAGACTAAAGTAAACTGGAGCCGATGACCTTCGATGTTACGCCCCTTAAAACAACAAACATCATCACCAGCATCAATTTTTTTTGCTAGTTGTTTTCCGTCGCACCGACACAGATAGGTCTTACGGCGACGATGGGACAAGAAAGAGCTAGGAGTGGGAAGGAAGCGGCCGTGGCCTTAATTAAGGTACAGCCCCAGTATTTGCCTGGTGTGAAAATGGGAAACCACGGAAAACTATTTTCAGGGCTGCCGACAGTGGGGTTCGAACCTACTATACTGGATACTGGCCGCACTTAAGCGACTGCAGCTATCGAGCTCGGTCCAGCATCAACTAAAATAAACTGTAGATCATTTCATGTTAAGAAAACAGTATTGCTCTTATGACAGCAAGGTTGCCATATCGAACACCTCTACTCAAAAACATCAAGGGCGGTCAGGGGCGAACAGCTGTGAGCTCGCATCCCTGAGATAGTGGGTTCGAACCCCACTGTCGGCAGCCCTGAAGATGGTTTTCCGCGGTTTTCTATTTTCGCACCAGACAAATGCTGGGACTGTACCTTAATTAAAGCCACGGCCGCTTCCTTCTCATTTCTAGGCCTTTCCTCTTCTATTGTCACCATACGACCTATCCGTGTCGGTGCGATGTAAAGCAAAATAAAAACCATCAAGGGAAAACAATGGCAGGTAAATTTGTGAAACTCAGTATGTAAGTTCAAGATAAAAGGCGAAAGAAACTAAGCTGAAAATCATATTCATGAAATGAAATGAAATGCTGAAATGTGGATATGGCGGAAAATGTCCAGAACGAGCTGGACGGAAAGAAAAACCAACCTGGAAGTCTTAAGGGAAGTTAAAAAAAGAGAGAAGATTTTAAACGAAATGGAAAACAGGAAATGATTTATTGGACATGTCATCAGACACAATACTTTCATCATTAGCATACTTGAAGGGAAAGTGCTGGGAAAGAAATGCAGAGGGATTGAACTATAGGGATGGGAGGCGGGATTTTTAGAGGGGCGCATTTTGGTGTTCCGCAGCATAACGAAAAAACGGCGGAGCATAGATTTGTGAAATTCAGCTTTTAAGTTCAAGATAAAAAGGGGAAGGAAGAGAGCAGCAAATTAAGCACAGTTCACTTTTGTTTCTTCCTCGGCCTCATCCATAAAGTTAATAAATCACTGTGTTAATGTTAAAGAAAGAAATCGCACAAGCAGGTTAATTAATCACGTAACACTCACTGAACACAAGGCAAGTACGCACTGATATAAAGACTAAGAAACATACGCAATACATACAAATACGACTTCTCTACAACAGTAATAAGCTGCCAGGATTCACGTAGTAACGGATTACGCGTTACGTGTACCTGAGCGACACACAAGGAAAACGAAGAAAGGCGATGGGTGTTTCCGCCATTGTGCTTCCTGCCTGTGAATGTATTTATGAAATAGAAAATCTGCAGTAGTAAGTTCAATCACGCGCGGGTAAAAAAAATATGCTTCATCCATTTTTCTTTCTTTGATAATAAAATACAAAGTACATAGTAACATTCCGGGTATATAAGAGGGGGTGTGTTCACTCCTTTTAGGTCCATAAGAGCAGAACTGTTTTCTTAACATGGAATTAGCGAATTCCATCTCATATAGAATATATTTCAAGGGCTAAAATTGGCTTTAAAATTCCTTCAAAATTGGGATTTCTAACCCTTTTTCTGTGTAATACAGTAGGTCTGACTGCGTCATCTGTATACAACAGCACTAATCCTTTCTCAGAATCTGGGATAGGTTGGTGCCTTTCATCTGTCAAAGTTTCTAACGAACACCACGCAGTCTTGAGATGAAATGAAATGTCGTATGGCTTTTAGTGTCGGGATATCCCAGGATGGGTTCGGCTCGCCAAGTGCAGGTCTTTCTATTTGACGCTCGTAGGTGACCTGCGCGTCGTGATGAGGATGAAATGATGATGAAGACAACCCCATACGCCCAGCCCCGTCCCATTGGAATTAACCAATTAAGGTTAAAATCCCCGACCCGGCCGGGAATCGAACCCGGGACCCTCTGAACCGAAGGCCAGTACGCTGACCGTTCAGCCAACGAGTCAGACAGTCTTGAGATGAAATCTAGGTTATTCAAGCTCTTTGTTTGTAAGATCATTAACGGCGAACAAGAAGGGCCCCTGCAAGATATTTCACCCAGCTAGTTTTATGTTTGAAAATAATGATGATGATCGTGATGATGATGATGATGATGATGATGATGATGATGATGAAGCTTGTTTAAAGGGGCCTAATCTACCGTCATTGGCCCCTAAATGAAAATAATAATTCCCTTCTTAGAGTACAAGAGAATTTTATCGGATCAGCGCAAAAACATCTCAACGGAAAACACGGAGAAGTACTTGCTGACACACTGCGCATCACGATATAGAAAGTGAACGTAATATTTGTGTTACTTAATGGGGGTTTAAAGACAGATTCTGTATTCACTTATTTGTTTCGTTTTCAGGGCATGAGGGTAACAGGAAATTAACTACAAAAATACATTCTATATGTACTCCGTAATTTACAGTGCATATTATTATTATTTTTGAATATTTGATGTACTTTGATTATGCTTCTTATTTTATTATTTTACTGTCAAAATTAGAAAGCGGCAGACTATATACATTATCTAAAGCAACAAAGATGATTTTTTTCATATACTATGGAGGTATTTAAAATTATTTCACTGTCAAAATTAGAAAGCGGTAGACTATATAAATTGTCTAAAGCAACAAAGATGATTTATTTCATATAATATGGAGGTATTCAAAACAATTTTACTGTCTCGTATCATAACGTCATGTTGCTGTTTGAGTCATCAGCCCATAGACTGGCTTAATGCAGCCATCCATGCCACCCTATCATTCATACAGAGAGAGCTGCATGTCCTCGGGACTTAGTTACGGCTGTAGTTTCCCGTTCCCGTCATACTAGAAGAAATATACAAATATTTTTGTAAATTTAGTGCATTAGTACTGTACCAGGGGTACACCCTCCCCGGTTGTTCAAACTGCGCGCCTTCTCTAAGGCCATCTGTGACAACTGACTTGAACTTGCAAATTCCCAAGAAATTTCATCTTCAGTTAGATGTCGCTACCATTGATTTAGTTGCTCCCTCTTCTGGAATAAAGACTAACTACTGGATAGAGTAATATTTATTTCTGCAGTTGGCAAGTTTGTTTCCGAGCATTGTTTTGTTTATGTACCGAAGTTGTCAACACTTCAGCTGGTTTCTAATCAGTAGTTATCCAGCCTATCAGTAAAGAGTTCTGGAATCTTCCCCTTATGGTACTACAAAAGCAGGGCCCTTTAAAACTCCGTTTGAGATTGGGGCATGGCCGTCCTGTCTGAACTGTTCCAGTGCTGGAAAGTGCGACTTGTGAGCCCAAGAGGCGGGGGCGAGGCCTGCTTGAGGAAGATCCACCGGCATAAGGTAATGGCAGAATTTACCTAGACATGTGATATCTCCTGTAGATAGTTTGAGATGAAGGTTTCAACCTCTTTCCTCGTAATGTAATTTTGTAACTTGGCGATGCAATGTAGAATTTTCGGCAAGTCTGAGGACTCTGATTCTATTCCCTACTGGGAAATATATAGTGTGAGGGAACAAAGAGTGATGACCCTCTGGTGTTTCCTATTCAACCTTGCATTGGGTGACAAAAGCTATCAACCTCTAAATTTCGTAAACCTTGTCTTGACATTAATGTTTCTACTTTAGTCACCCCGGTGTAGTATTGGATTAGCCTCTGTATCTTCGGGCCGTAAGCCCACTTAGGATTTTAACATTTGTACAAGGAGTGGTGGTGTTTCGCCCCCTTGCCTTTTAATCATGGCCGGTTATGTACAACCTTTTCTTTTTACCATTAAGGCCACGTAGTATGGGCAATTATGCCCCTGTTTACTTATTTCAGAGTGTAAACATTCCCTTGTGTTAGTTCCCTTGGAATAGGTTGTCTGGTGGAATATTGCTGCGTCATAAGAAACTGACAACTCTGCGAGGCTAGACTTTGGTATATGTGGAGCTCCGACTCCTGAGTAGTGTAACTTCTTGGAGCAAATCCTGCTCTTATAAAATATCTGTATCTGTTAAGAGCAATAATGCTCTTTCCTATGTAAATTAACGAAATGATAATTATCTCAAGTATTTACCTGATTTTCGGACTTCTAAGTCCCTGTTATTGTTAGAGCTGACGAACTCATTAATAATCTGTTCTATGTGCATGTTATTCAATCAAATTTTCCATCTTTCAATTTTGAACTACAAAAAGGAAAGAAATAAAAATTCCGAATCTGTTATATTAAAATTGCTCTAAGTAATTCCTTGTTCAGCCATTCAACCCAGACACTTCCTAATTCTCTGTGACCACTTTGATATTACGTAAGCCTGCCTGACTGGCTCAGACGGTTGAGGCGCTGGCCTTCTGATCCTAACTTGGCAGGTTCGATCCTGGCTCCGTCCGGTGGTAATTGAAGGTGCTCAAATACGTCAGTCTCGGGTCGGTAGATTTACCGGCACGTAAAAGAACTGCGGACTAAATTCCGGCACCTCGGCGTTTCCGGAAACTGTAAAAGTAGTTAGTGGGACGTAAAGCCAATATTATTATTTATTATTACGTTACATAAAACATCGAGCTCTAGTCATAACTAATAAACGGGTGAGAACGGTCAATCTCAACCGAAACCATTTAAAACAACCTGCTTGATATAGAAGCCCCTACCGGTGACCAGTGAATGTCCGCTAAAACACTGCCAGCCGCCTTGGAATGCACACAATTTACTGCAGGCCGCCAGCCAATTGGAACTATTTAATACTGGTAAACAAGTCATAACACCGTTATTAATGGAGGAAAATATTAAATGACTCCACTATCTGCGACGAAACATCATGTAAAGTACAGATAAACATTTCTTTAGCGACATTATTCACGCATGAAGCAGCTAAATTAAGCGATTGTTTGAGGTTGAAACACACTAATATGCATAGCTTATTAGCACTATTCCTGAATAGGACGCCTCGTCTCCAACATCCGACTAGATAATTCTACTCTGTCCCGCACAGCTTCAGACATGGTGAAGTGAGAAGCATATACTGAAGAGGAGGGACGGACGGCTGATTGATTGCCACTGAAATACATAACCCCTCATGTCAGAAATTGTATAAATCAGTTCCACTTGAATGTAATTAGTCATCATCATCATCAGTTTACCCTCCAGGTTCGGTTTTTCCCTCGGACTTAGCGAGGGATCCCACCTCTACCGCCTCAAGGGCAGTGTCCCGGAGCTTCAGACTCTTGGTCGGGGATACAACTGGGGAGTATGACCAGTACCTCTACCAGGCGGCCTCACCTGCTATGCTGAACAGGGGCCTTGTGGAGGGATGGGAAGATTGGAAGGGATAGGCAAGGAAGAGGGGAGGAAGCGGCCGTGGCCTTAAGTTAGGTACCATCCCGGCATTCGCCTGGAGGAGAAGTGGGAAACCACGGAAAACCACTTCCAGGATGGCTGAGGTGGGAATCGAACCCACCTCTACTCAGTTGACCTCCCGAGGCTGAGTGGACCCCGTTCCAGCCCTCGTACCACTTTTCAAATTTCGTGGCAGAGCCGGGAATCGAACCCGGGCCTCCGGGGGTGGCAGCTAATCACGCTAACCACTACACCACAGAGGTGGACGAATGTAATTAGTACTGAGTGTAAATTGTGTACACAAAGAATTTTTTCGCTTTTATTTATAGGGGCAAGGAGTGTGGTATGAAAATTAACCTTTCCAAGACTAAACTAATACCGGGCGAGTTGGCCGTGCGCGTAGAGGCGCGCGGCTGTGAGCCTGCATCCGGGAGATAGTAGGTTCGAATCCCACTATCGGCAGCCCTGAAGATGGTTTTCCGTGGTTTCCCATTTTCACACCAGGCAAATGCTGGGGCTGTACCTTAATTAAGGCCACGGCCGCTTCCTTCCAACTCCTAGGCCTTTCCCATCCCATCGTCGCCATAAGACCTATCTGTGTCGGTGCGACGTAAAGCCCCTAGCAAAAAAAAAAAAAAAAGACTAAACTAATACCAGTAGCTAAGAAAACCAAGAGAAATGAATGCCAAATTAAGGGTACAAAGCTGGAACAGAAAAGTCAGCTCCCGGACGAAACTATTTGTTTTACGGGACTACAAACGTGGGTGGGCCCAGGCTATCTTATTCATAAGTTAGAAGAAATAAATAAATAAATAAATAAATAATTCTATTGGCTTTACGTCCCACTAACTACTTTTTCGGTTTTCGGTGACACCGAAGTGCCAGAAGTTAGTCCCACATGAGTTCTTTTACGTGCCAGTTCTACCAACACAAGGCTGACGTATTTGAGCATCTTCAAATACCAGGAGACTGAGCCACGATCGAACCTGCCAAGTTGGGGTCATCACCTCAATCGTCTGAGCCACTCAGCCAAGCATAAGTTAGATGTAACAGACATGAAAGTAGCGAGAATGATTACTGGTACAAACAGGTGGGAACAATGGCAGGAGGGTACTCGGAATGAGGAGATAAAGGGTAAGTTACGCATGAACCCCACAGATCAAGATAGATCAACCCGGCTGCGGTGATGGGGTCATGTGAGGCGAATGGAGGATAGGCTTCCTAGGAGAATAATGGATTCTGTTATGGAGGGTAGAGAGGTAGATGGAGACACAGACGACGATGGTTAGAGTCAGTTTCCAACGATATAAAGATAAAAGGTATAGAAGTAATCGAAGCCACAGAATTATCTACAAACAGAGGATTGTGACGGCGGTTAGTAAATCCACAGAGGCTTGCAGACTGAGCGCTGAAAGGCATAACAGTCTATAATGAAGATGTATGTATGTAAGAATTATTTATTCATGGTTCGTGGTGAGAGTTGCTGTAGGCACGTCGTAGTTCGTGAACCACGGGCAACGGCTGAGTGGCGTAGTAACCAGTTACTGTGGAATAGGAGTGGGCATCTCGGACATATTCTGAGTCGTGACCCTTCATGTGCTCAGGCGGCGGGGACTACAAAATCCACCGGTGGTCTCCAACTCGTTAGGCGGAGATATTCTCCCTCTGTGTCGCTACGGCGGGTCATTCGTATACCGCTGTGTATTTTGTATGTGATCAGTTCAGTGAGCCAGTTATAAGTCCAGACAGTCAGTTGTTTATGTAGCGAGTTATCGTGTATCAGTCGTGTCATACTGGTACTGCTTCGCAGATCGACTGTAAGTTATTGTGTATATATTTCGAGGTATGTAATTAAACATGCAATATTCACAAAATATATAATAGTGTTAATGCACTCTGCCAAAGGCCATACCATGTTGAATACACCGGTACCGGTTCTCGTCCGATCCCCGCACTTGAGCAACATTGGGCGTGGTCAGTACTCGGCTGGGTGACCGCTTGGGAACACCACGTGCCGTTGGCTCAATTCCTTTTTGCCGGTCCCGTAGTGCAGGGGTAGCGTGCCTGCCTCTTACCCGGAGGCCCCGGGTTCGATTACCGGCCAGGTCAGGGATTTTTACGTGGACTTGAGGGTTGGTTCGAGGTCCACTCAGCCTACGCGACTAGAATTGAGGAACTATCTGACGGTGAAATAGCGGCCCCGGTCTAGAAAGCCAAAATTAACGGCCGAGAGGATTCGTCGTGCTGACCACACGACACCTCTTAATCTGCAGGCCTTCGGGCTGAGCAGCGGTTACTTGGTACGCCGAGGCCGTTCAAGGGCTGTAGTGCCATGAGGGAGGGGTTAATGTACTAAATTTACACAAATGTTCGTATATTCCTTTTATTACTAACTTATGGTTATGAGACAATAAATTTTTTATGACAATGTCATCGTTGTTGCTTTATATAGTCTACTGCTTTCTAATTTTGACACTATTAAATAATGAAATTAAAGGCATAATCAAAATACTTCAAATATTTAAAAATAATTATATGTACTGTTAATTGCGGAGTATATTACACAACGTATTGTTGTAGCTAATGTCTTGTACCTCATAAAGTTAATATACAGTACACCTGTAATTAAACCCCCTATTAAGTAATAAGAAGAGTACGGTAACTTCTTTGATCGCGACGTGCACTTCATCAGCAAGTACTTTTTCCCACAATTTCCACTGTGATGCTCTCGCGCTGATCCGATAACATTCCCTTGTACCTTCAACATCGCAGGAAATGAATATTTTCAGAAATAAAACTAGCTAGATAAATATCTTCCAGCGGCTCCTCTTGTTTGCCACTAATGATCTTACAAACATACAGAGAGCTTCAATAACCTAGATTTCGTTTCAAGACTGCATGGAGTGTGTTACAAACTCGGACCAATGAAAAGGCACTTAGCCATCCCAGATTCCGAGAAAGGATTAGTGCTGTTGTATGCAATTTATATCACTGCACCTATGTCAAGGGTCAAAAGATTAATAAAAGATGGGGAAATATCTGATAAAAATTACGATAATCCCTATCTGAAAGTTAAAAATGAGATTGGTGTACAATCAGAAAAGTGCCCACAGTAACACAGTTAACGTTTAGCAAACGGTGGATCAAAATCACCTCCTTCGAATTAAATACGTACATCTTTACATTTCTTACACCTGTTAAGAAAATGTGACAAACTTTGCGCTGGGAAAACTTGAGAGTATACACAAACTTTTTATAGGGAATCTGTCGTGTAAACGACAGCCGTAAATGCAGATCAACAATGAATGATTGATTTTATTGATCTCATCATACAGAGTCCATAATCTCGGCTGGGTAGCAGCCTAAATTTTCAACACCGTTACGGGATGAAGAACTTTTTTTTAGTACTGTCCGACAGAAGAAAGTCGTTCGACAACAGTGTCATACATAACGGAAAGTTAATTTGGCTGGATGCGGGATCCTTCCCCATTATGGTGATTACCCGGTATCATTCTCACGTTAACATGCTGGGGGTAACATTTCCTCAGGTAATTACTTTATGAGGCTGATTGATTACCTTCCAGGGAATTGGAATACCGCCTCCACTACCCCCACGCATTCATATATTACATGCATACGGAGCAAGGGAAACGAGGAGTGATTGCAATGTTCCCTTTCTGACGGAGAAACGAATGGTGAACTCGCTTGTAAGTAACGCCAGGAAAGTCTAGCATTTACAGAGCCTATTTATTTATTTATTTATTTATTTATTTTAAAGGTTGTTTTGCGTTGCACCGACACAGATACGTCTTATGGCGACGATGGAACAGGAAGCGGCCGAGGCCTTAATTAAGGTACACCCCAGCATTTGTCTGGTATGAAAATGGGAAACCACGGTAGACTATCTTCAGGGCTACCGACACTCGGGTTCGAACTCACTATCTCCCCAGTACTGGACACTGGCCGCACTTAAGTGACTGCAGCTATCGAGCTCAGTAGTAAATTTGTAAGGATACAGATGCAGAACCTTCTTGATGAAGTTTCGAAAGGACGATTTCTTCATTTCCACTTGCACAGATAATCGGCGTTGAGATTTCGTCGGACTTCGTGCTCTTTTCGGATAGTTACGGCTTTATTCGTTACAGAGTCCGTTTCATTCCATTTTGCCACTAACAAGGGGACATTCCCTACTCGTCACCACCGATTTCGCTCAAATTAATAGAACACGCAGGGCTTGGCTAGAAATGAAAGTACCCGGAGTGGGAACTACAGATGGCCATGCGTATAGAAAATAAAAATAAAACTGTTGACGCGGCTCTCGCACCGTATTAGCCACTTATTTCAGTGCGCACGCCGAGCAGTTGTTGGCGTAGCGGAAAGAGTTCGGACTGGTAATTCGATGGTCGTGGGTTCAACTAACCGTGTGGAGACTGGTTTTTTGTCAACTTTTATATTATTCATTCTCCAATTAAGCAAAAGGCATAGAGAAGGTAAAAAATTGGGATTTAATTGTCCAACGTTTTTCTACCTGCGCCAAGAATCTATTGTTTGTGTACAGCCGCCAGGGGCAACCTTCACTTGTGAGGTGAAAACGAATCTTACAGCGAAACGACTATTCACGTTTACGGCACATTCCCCAAGGAGGGGGAAGAGCCAATAAAGGAGAAAAAAGAAGAATTTCTGTTTGAACACGTCGGGAAAGTTCGCAACTCCAAATTTTCTACAATTATGCGCTCATTAAAAAAAATGACGACCTATATGCATTTTGCATACAAATATATAAAATAAAATAAATTAAAATAAATGAATAATATAAAAATTGAAAAAAATATTCTCCACACGGGGAGTCGAACCCACGACCATCGAATTACTAGTCCAATCTCTTACCGCTACGCCAACTATTGCGTGGCGTGCGCACTAACGTACGTGACTTATACGGTGCGAGAGCCGCGTCAACATTATTATTTTTATTTTTATTTTCTATACGCTTGGCCATCTGGAGTTCCCACTTTGGGTACTTTCATTTCTAGCCAAGCCCTGCGTGTTCTATAAATTTGAGCGAAATTGGTGGTGACGAGTAGGGAATGCCCCCTTTGTAAGTTCTGCATTGCGGACTTCGCTGGACGTTTCGCCAAAACACTTCCAGAGTTAAACTCTTGCGCAATGAGTTTCCGCACAGGTTTTCCACGAATCGTGCTTCATCTAACCCTCGACAATGAACACGTGCTGTTTTATCGTGAGCACCATTTTGTGTTGTATCAACTGGTCACTAAACACGTCTGCTCCTCTCTCTCACTCACAAGTAATGACACAGCGATGTACTCGGGTGCTGCGCACGCGAACCGATTGGTGCGTCGAAATTACGGTTTCCAGAATTTCCTGTGAGGGACAGTTCTCCTGGTCATTAACAAGGATCAATTCGGCGTCAGTCTTATAAATAATTTCTGGGTCAGTTTTATTTTTCTCATCCTGTATAAAGGGTCTCATTAGCCTCAAAGGCAAATTGTGATCAATAAATTCAATTCAAAACTCCTTGCTGTCGTGGTTCCTGGTGGGCGTTTATTCCCTGAACTACATGGTAATCATCCATAAGAAAAATAATTCTGATATTTTCAAACAGAAGGCATCGGGTAAACGGAACGAAGGGTGATGAGAGATGAAAGACTACTTAGACCTCATGGAGCAAAGCAAGAAATTAAAAGAACTGCCGCTGGAAATATAGCCTACATTAACACTAGGGCCTGTAAGTCGCATTTTGAAATCTAAAAGTGTGTGTAAAAAAGTAAAAACACTGTATATTTTATAAGACAATAGCGGCTGCCTGGCCGAGGTGGTAAAGGAGTGCTGTCTTCACCCAGAAGGATGTGCGTTCGATTCCCCGTCAGAAAGTCGAAAATTTTAAGAAACCAGATTTCCGCTTTCTGAACAGTATTTATGACTCAACCTGAACCAGGAATGAGTACCAGGTTAATTCCTGGGGGTACAGCGCTAACCACTCTTACTCAGTGCCGAGGTTACGTGAAGTAGAAGCCTTCTTTACCTTCCACTCCTCCAATGGCCTTCAAGAAAATGGATGGGTCAATAGTTACGCATGGGGGTGAAATATGGCGTATGTCAAAAAGGGCTATCATACGTACATCTGAATGTATGAGAAAGGAAGATATCCACCCGTAGTGGGGAATGAATTTTCGAGAATAGGTACTAACAATGAGCTACGACTTTTGTACAAAGATGACACAGTCGCAGATATTAAAAGCAAAAGGTTATCATATGGCTTCCCCATGTGATAAGAATGAATGACACCAGACTGCTGAAGGCAGTGTTGGACGGAAAAGCAAAAGAAAGAGGAAAGTAGAAAGACCCAGACTGAGATGGGTGGAAGATGTAGAAAAAGTCGAACACTCTCAGAGGGCCGTAGAGCTAAGGGTAAGTTTTTTTCAATTTGCTTTACGTCGCTTTTTTTTTACAACTAGCATTACGTCGTACCGATAGAGACAGGTCTTAAGGCGGCGATGGGATAGAAAAGGCCTAGAAGTGGAAAGGAAGTTGCCGAGGCCTTAAATTAAGGTACAGCCCGAGCATTTGCCTGGTGTGAAAATGGGAAACCACGGAAAACCATCTTCAGGGCTGCCGACAGTGAGGTTTGAACCCGCTATCTCTCGGATGCAAAATCACAGCTGCGTGCCCCTAAGGATAAGTAACTTAGGCCTCATAAATGCCACGCTGTCCATATTAGAAAAGAACAAACGTTAACGAAGAAGGGTCGGACAGTGAAGACGAAAAATAAGCGTGGTATATGCATGCACAGAACTGGTGTCGCAATATAAACAAAGCGTGGCGCCTTCCCACCTCTTCGCTTAAAGCATTGCTGTAGGTTGACAGCCCACTATAAGACTGTTGTGACTGAAATGGGCACAGTGGTGGATGTATAACAATACACACACTGTGCTTCCAGCACTACCCGTTCACTCCCTTCCCCTCGTTTTCGATACTGGAGTGGGGTAGTGTTGATTATGTCCGGACACCATTTCTGTGCATGCGTGTACAAGAAGGAACTCCTGCAGCCTTGTATACACCACGTTAAGTTTCACGAGTTTTATTTATAGTTGAGAGCGGTTATAATGGAAGGTTTCACGATGAGAAAACTTCCACATATCCCGCAAAGCTCCTTTGGGAATGCAAAGGTGCTTTACCGCAGCGTTGGCTAGCAAGTTTAACCTGACAAGGGTCTATTTTAAGAGACAATAAAGTAAAGTTCGGAATCACGAAATGCGAGGTTCACAAGAAGCCATAAAATTCAGTAACACGCAATAATAAATCCTATCAATAAATAAACGCAGCAAATATTGCAATAATTCAGCGTCTTTCACACTCTTCTCTCAAAATAATATAGGTGACTATTGTGCTGGCATACATACGGGACGAAAAGGGCTCTGTAACAATAATCCAACGGACTGAGTGGCTTAGACGGTTGAGGTGCAATCTTATGCCCCCAACTTGGCAGGTTCGATCCTGGCTCAGTTCGCTGGTATTTGAAAGTGCTCAAATACGTCAGCCTCCTGTCGGTAGATTTAATGGCACGTAAATGAACTCCTGTGGGACTAAATTCCGGTAACTCGGCGTCTCCGAAAACCCTAAATGTAGTTAGTGGGACGTAAAGTAAGTATTATTATTATTATTATTATTATTATTATTATTATTATTATTATTATTATTATTATTATTATTATTTAATCCTCCAGATTTTAGTACAGTCTGATTCCCCCAACTTAATACGACTCAACCTAAATTATAGGATATACATTCGTAAAAAACTCCAGAAATAATAATAATAATAATAATAATAATAATAATAATAATAATAATAATAATAATAATAATAATCCTGGGATCCTGTCCACGTGGTGACCTGTTGCTCAATTCTGATCATCATACCATCAGATCCCTGATTGCCGACAGTCTAAGACTAATAGGCTACGCAACCTGTGAGGACGTGCATGGTCCCTCAACTGACGGAAGCAATAGATGAACAGACATAATCGCCATCGACCCTCACACATCAGTAGGCTACATAATAGACCACCCGACTAGCCGGTCTGAGACAAATCAAGACCAACCTGAAGAAGCTGACCTTAAGAAAAGACAAATCTATGAAACCACAATACCTTACTACAAAGACAATTACTGTACAAGCTTGAATCCATAAACACCACCAGCCTCATGATCGGTGCTCCAGGGACCATAACCGAACTACTCGTAGACTTCTTGAAAAGATTTGGACTAAGTGCTAAACTTCTCCACTCAATTGTGAAGAGCCGCATTTAAGGGATAGATAGCCATCTTCAGAAACCACACTTATAGACCATAAAAACCACCTTGAACCTACCCTATTTCAATTTAAGTATTAAATAATCTTCTTTGAAATAATATCTATTGGTTAAGGTACTCTTTGTCCTTGTGGGTAGCCTGTAAAAGCAGCAGCAATATGATAATAATGGTATGTGGATTAAGAGGAGAACAGCTAACCTCTACTCATGAACTGACAGGTTCACTCATGCCGTACGCAAGAGACGCCTGAAATTCTATGTCCATATCTACAGAATGGACAGCGACAGACTCACCTAAAGATTATTTAAAGTAATCAACTCAAAGGAGGTCAATATAAACTAGCTAGAAGCAACCAAGGCGGACCTCCAAGAAATGAATATCACAGATGATGACATAGAAGATCGTGGACTCTTTACTGCAATAGTAGCTAAGCAAAAAATCGTGGAGAAACCTAACAAGAAAACTGGTAGGAAAAGGTCCACAGAACGCAAGATGCAACACAGTGCTTTCATGAAGAGATTTTGGGAGGATAAGAAGGCGAAAACCATCAGGCCAACGAACAAGTTCAAACGCGCTCTTTGAAAGGGCATAACGAAATCAGAATAATAATAATAATAATAATAATAATAAATACGCATACAGAAGGACTGCATACGAAGACATGACACAGTAACTAGGATATAGAAAATATAGAAACAGACAGTCTTAACAACACTAGAGAAGGCAGCTGTCATATACAGTAGTTAGAAAATTCGCACCTGTAAAGTGTTACTGAAGAAATATTAATAGCTGAATCCCGTCAGAACAAGACGTCAATGGGGGTAAATATTTATATAAGACATTCTTTGTACAATTACTTTTTGGAAGTACTGCAACTTTAAGGACGTCGAAAGTTGGCATTCTTGACATTGCAACATATGCCATGCTTGAAATCTGCACGCTCCAATGTTTATCCTTGAGCTTTATTGAACGGATACAAAATGCCAAATGATATGGGAATTGGTACCACTTAAAAGAAAATGGAAGTGTTTTATCTGAAGGAGTTAAATCATCTCGAGGGATTAATCTCTGCCTATTTCGATTGTACAGTGCACTCATCGACTGTTGGGAAGCAAAATGGTGGCTATTCCTGTCCACGCTAGTAAAATAGCACACGAAGGTCTAAACTAAACCACTTTTGTATTAAGGACTGGTATATATACGATTTTGCAGTGCGCACGGGACTATCGACGAAAAATGCAGTCCTTACATTTGTGTTGCTTTGTTGGGGCACATCGAGAATTTCATTAACGTAACTGAAAGTTGTTCCTGATTTGCTATGGGCACAATGTCAGTCAAATCAGATTTCAAAATTCGCATTTTAGAAGTCTTCGGGTTTCCATGACAGTAAATTATGACAAGGAGGATCGACTCACTTTCCTAACTTACCGGAGTGCAAGAAGTTCAAAGCCTTAATGTTAAAATTACGAAACGGAGAAAAGGACTTTTACATTTCTCCAACATTTTTTCAAGCTAGCAAATATAGGGAGAGCTACAAAGAGGCAGTAACATTGCACCGAACAGCTTCTTCTCGACTAAACTATTCTCTGCAACTGCAACACAACACAGACAGGAACAGATGACCAAGAAGACGTCCGACTGCTCATGCCTCAGCTCTACCACAGTCCAGGTGGCCTTGAAATACTGGCGAGCGCATTGGCGAATCAGAATGCTACATTTTTCTTTAATAATTTAGAAATATACGCCTAGAAATGTGTATACTTTTGAAGATACTCGGCAAATCTACAGGCCAAGAGCTTTCCTCAGAATGCTTTAAGATGTCAATTGGTTCAGTCGTTCTCTCAAAATCGCTGTAACAAAAAATCAGCCGTGTGTTTTAAATATATAAATAATAATAATAATAATAATAATAATAATAATAATAATAATAATAATAATAATAATAATAATGTTTGGCCTTCGCAGATCTGGTATTTTTATCCAACAATAGGCAAGAAGCAATTCAGTCCCTGGAAAAACTTCACGCAATTTCATCTAAAACTATACTCCAAATCTCACATTAGAAAACCGCATACATGGAAGGATCTCCTCGATACTTACAAACAACCTCCGGTAACTCAGTATGGTAAAATATCTTACTTAAATAATTTTAAATACCTAGGGGAAATCATCCAACCATCCGAATTAAATCGTAAAACAAACAAAGAGAACATTTATAAATTACAAGAAGCCCACAGAATCACAAGGAATAGGTACATCAAAAAACCAATATCTCGGAACGCTAAATTTTTCAAACCTGAAGCATTATACACACCAGAAACCCTGATCAATGGAGGTAGATCATTAACTAAAAATTTAGAAAAACAAGAAAGGAAAATCGTTGTGAAAATATTTGGCCCAGTATGCGTAGGAGTGTGAATGAAAGGGAGGTTTCTTGAGTTATACCAGCATTCTGAGAAAATATCTGACACTATTTGAAAAAGACTTGAAATTTTATGGCCCTATTCAAGGAATAGATAATGAAATACTTACTGAAATGGCATTTAATTAGATTTTTTGCTGAAAACCGAGAATAAAATTTTAGTGAAATTACTAACTTAAATAAATTAAAATAGCGAAAAATATACCGAAATAACTTTTTTTTAAATGGACGAAATTAGGCACACAAAAAATCACCTCGAACATGTGCCTCTAGTGATACGGTACATCTGTATGTCTATTTCGATTTTTTTGAAGAGTCAACAACTCTTTGGCATGAGATGATACATTTTTAATGTGTGTATAATTCATTTCTATAGTGTGCTTTCGGCTCGATATCAATGTTGTGGCCAAACGTCGAAGCATCATTTTTAACAGCAACTGTGTTTAGGTTATTCGTTTGATCAAATACGTCAGTTTACAGGGAAAAGAGACCTACAGCCATTTTCAGCAAACATATTTGAGCTCTGCTACCACTTTTCATAGAGTTCTGAGCGCTCGAACACAAATACTTCCCTCGTCAGTGGTAAGCGGATAATGAATGTGAACGTTTAGTTCGAGAGTAAGCTACATGCTTGCGGCTCGTATTAGCTAACAGAGCAATTCTTCTACAGAGACACAAAAGCTTCAGAAACTTCACCTCCGAGTATTGATCCAATCGCTTTGTCGTTATTTCAAAAGGCTCAAAGGGAATTGAGTGATTGTATGTTTGGGAAGCAATTCGTAGATGATACAAGTGCGCCATCGATGTTCCAGAGAGCCAAGAGAACACAGTCTGACAAACAAGGAAATGTTTAGGAAATTAAGATTTTATCTATGCATTATCTATTAGTTTTTGACTTTAAGAAGGCTTCTGAAGGTAGCGCAATTCGTTCCAAGCAGATGTTAGGATAATTTCTCTCTCCTGGAACGTGACAGCTTGCTTTCAAACTTCCCCTCTATCTTTCAAATTTTATTGAACTACTACTACTACCACCGTTATTTAGTTTACATCCTATTAGTTACTTTTCTTGTTTTCTGAGATACAGATTCGCCAGAAATTTGCCCATAGGAGATTCTTTACGTGCCAAAAAATGTACCGACACGAGGCTGACGTATTAGAGCACCTTCAAATATCACTGCACTGAGCCCGGGTCACACCTGTCAACATGGGCTCAGAAAGCGAGCACTCTACCGTCTGAGATTCTCAGGCAGATATTATACCACGTTTGCTAAAACATACGGTAGTCAAAAGGCCACTAAATTTTTCCTTTCCTTGTAGTTTTTTTCTATTAAAAGGCGATTCCTTGAGGGAAATTGAAACCGTAAAATTCAAGATATACATTTTTAGATTCCTATGCTACAAATTTAAACTCACTGTAATATATCACGAGCCTCCGTGGTTGAGGCGAAAGCGCACCGACCTTTCATCGTTGGGTTCCGTGGTTCAAATCCCGGTCACTACATACCAGATTTGTGCTGGACAAAGCAGAGGCGGGACAGATTTTTCTCCGGGTACTCCGGTTTTCCCCTGTCATGTTTCATTCCAGCAACACTCTCCAGTATCATTTCATCTGTGTCATTCATCATTGCCCAAGAAGAGTGTGACAGGCTTCGGCAGCCAGCACAATGTCTATCCTCGCCGTTAGGTGGGAGCTTCATTCATTCCATTCCTGACCTGGTCGAATGACTGGAAACAGGCTGTGAATTTTTATTTCCTTTTCACTATACCGCACTGTAAGTGTTGTAAAAAACTGTAGACTGCAGTAAAAATATCTCCAGTTTTCAAAGACTTCTACTGAAACTTATGAATTTTCGAAACCAATCAAAATACAATTAAAAAGCTGTGTTTACACAAATGAGTATATTCATTCGTTACGTTGCCATGATGAACATGGCCACCTAGAGTGTGGAACTAGATCTGGTTTTGTGTTTGCTAGTTTTTTAACGTCGCAATGACACATCGAGGGTTTCAGCGACAGGTGGATGTGAAAGGGCTAGAAATGGGAAAGAAGCGACCGTAGCCTTAACTGGGATACAGCCTGGTGTGACAATGGGAAACGACGCTAACGACCCAAACAGCCCAGCCCAGTCTATCTGTGCTTCATATCGCATAACCCTACCAGCCACATGAAGCATTCGTAATCCTACATCCTACTGAATTCTTCTCAAGTTTCTTTTGAGAACTTTAAAAGGATTAGCAGCGTTACGAGAGTAGTTTTTTCTATCTCCTTGGGCCGTGTCGCGCTACACAAGAACGCCGCAGCTTTTATGGAGATTAAAAGGTGCATTAGGCAGAGGAAGAATCATAAAAGAAACATTCACAATCCTCTGAGGGTGCCTAGTGTAGATGATGAATGGAAAACAACGCGAGAGTTACTTCCCCTGTTCTTAGGAGACTCCTGCATTGTCTCGGAAATATGTTTCCTTTTTCTGTGTTCCAGTGCTACATCACTGGTGACCCAATTCCTTCTGTGAATCATTGGTGGACTACTGGACTTACTGGCTACCGTGAACAGGCATTTCCATTCGAATCTGTCTACGCTGCCTGTGTGTCAATTTCGATGTTCCATGTTACTCTACCAGATAAATAGATCTCTATTGGGCGATCTGTGGCTGAGTTCTTTTTTTCTTCCACAACTTGCTTTACTTCGCACCGATACAGGTAGGTCTTACAGCGACGAGGGCTAGGAGTGGGAATGAAGCGGCCGTGGCCTTAATTAAGGTACAGCCCCAGCTTTAACCTGGTATGAAAATGAGAACCCACGGAAAACTATCTTCACTGCTTCTGACAGTGGGGTTCGAACCCACTACCTCCCGAATGAAGGCTCACAGCTGAGCGCCCCTATCCGACGACCAACTCGCTCGGTAATTTTGTCAGATAAACCCCAAATGTGTGTGAGCACATCGTACGTTAGGGAGTGTCGAACGGACTTTTTCTGCCTTTCAGAAATCCGAATATCTCTGCCCGCGATCTTGGGATTCTGGGAAATGAGTTCAGTTTTGCAGCCTCGATTATTCCCCTGTTGGAGCTGCATACCCGGTATACAGCCAGTACAAATAAGTTGCCGATATCACCGAACGTTCTACCAACGACCACATGAGGAACTATCCACGTTTCTGAATTGTCAGTGGCAGTTAAGATATGTGGATTGAGTCCAGTTTTACGGCTGGATGCCTTGCCTCACGCAAACTCGATGTGGATGGATACGTGGTGGTTGGTAGTGCGGCGTGTTGGTGTAAAAGAAGACGTGTATAAAGAAGAGGACACCCAGCCTCCTGAGCTAGAGGAATTAACCAAACATGCAAAATATTATTGGCCCGGCCGGGAATCGAACATGGAGCCCTCTGAACCAAAGGCTACTATACTGACTATTTAACTAACGAGCCAGGCAGTTGAGTTAAACAGATGACGAAAGGAAATACTGTACGTAGCCTAGTTCCTATATCAGTGCCAGTGGTATTTAAGAGCATAGAGTAAAGTAAGGTAATTTGGTGATAATTTTCGATTATAGCAACATAAAGGGGGAAAATACATGATTAATTTCCTTTACATTCCACGTATCATATAGAACAGAACATTAGCTAAAGGTTTTGATCATGAATGTATTCTTGCAATTACTTCATCTTGAACTCTTTATGATTTTATGCAACTCAATTGAGTTAAGTTATTTGGTGATATATAGGTAATTTGGTGATAGTAGCAAGGTAATTTGGTGATAGTCATTTTAGAACACTTTTTACTTTCAGGAGTTGTATAACTACATTTCACAGGAGTTTTCGTCTTATGATGAGTCTTCACAACACACGTGACACATTCACATGATTATGTCATCAGTATCTTGTGATTGGCAATCCTCATGCATAGTATGTGTACAAAAGTTGCACTGAATCCACTTTTCCAAAGTCTTGCGTTTTGAATCGTTAGAGTACGATTTTTGTTGTTGTTGCATATGACACATATTCAATCATCATCTAACTTTACACCTGAAGGTCCAGGAATCAGTAAGTCAACACGAGCGCTGTTAGGTCATCTTTCCTACTACTGTCGCTGCTCGGGAGGAGTGTGACACCTCTCGGAAGAGTCCCTTCTGATTTTTGTGATCACGTCCTGGTTCTCTGGGAAGCTGAAGGAAGTGCTCAACACTGAAATTTGAATCTGCAGATTCACTTATTTCTGAGAAAGATCTCTCAGTTATGAAAGATGAGGCAATAGCTACAGAAGAGCTCACATTTTGGTTAAAAGGCACTATTCCAGCTTTCTAAATCCACCTGTTATGTTGGCATGGGAGAAATTTGAAAGACTGAACAATGAATGGAAATTAAACTGGTTTGGTTTATCGTTGGGGTGATTTCGGATGTAATCCAAGTTTGGGTAAGATACCTTCTGCAATATTTCTTTCTTCACTCTTTTGGAGCCGTCATTTGAGAGACGACCAAGGAAAACCTTTGAATTTTGAGGCTCGGTGCACTGTCATTTTACCTTCAGTCACTAATCTAGCCGCCTCCACTAAGTCTGCACTGTTGTACTGCTTGTACACTTTATGATTATCATCTTGTCAAGGCTTTCATTGTTTCATGTTGGTTTCTTATTTCTTTTTGGCATTTTACCGTAAGCTAATTCGGTGACGGTCTATTTTCTGAAAATGATGATGAAATTTGTTAATTTACACTACCTACAACTGAAATATGTATAAAATTCCCATTCCTTCAGGCATTTAATGAACCAAGATGGAAATAGAAAATAGCATTATTGTGGGTTACCATTAGCTGAGTAGAAACTGCTTAAATATTTCGGTATTTTCTTAAGGTTTGTCCCGAAAATTGTTACGGCATTAAACTTTTCTCTGAATGCAAAAAATAACACACTTTCTTAGGAACAGTTCGACACCAATACTAACTAAAACAAACGGTTCATTTCACTAGAATAGCACACTGCATTTAATGAGTCTGCACTTGCCAAATCACTACAGCTGAGTGTTACAAAATCTCATACCTCAGTAAGTGAAAGAATCCAAGGATTATACCTGAGCGCGGGACAAAGGAAAAACCCAGGACACCCAGCTGACAATAGACAAGCACAAAAACAGAACAGGTTTTGTGGTGGCATTCGTTTAAAACATTATCACCAAATTACCTTACTTCACCCTACTCTATATTGGGTAGAGAAAAGTTCATTTTGTGCAATCTCGAGTATTCGCTTGATGAAGCTGCACACTCACTATACAGTCAAGCAAGTAAGTTTTAAAAAATGTATTTGGCCACCAGGCTGTGTCTGTTCGGCCAAGACGTATGTTGCCTAAGGGACCGTGCGTATAGCGAGTGCTGTCATCTGGTGGCTTTATCTGAAGTAACTGGTAGGGGCGGTAAGAGCATTTTTCACCATCGAGTTACTGAATAGTATTTTTTATTTTACTAGCTGTAAGTCTTTGACTGTTCACATTGCTTACTGAGGTAGCCTACATTTTGATTAGGTTCTTTCAGCATATTCTCTAAGCATGAACGATACTCATAGTACCGCACCAGTAAACGCAGTAAATGTCACGTGAACTGTTCCGTGTACGGTTGTAATTAAACCTACTAAAACAGCCCACCAGGAACGAATTTTTTTCCTTTTCCAGCCGCAGCTGCCCATAAATCAGAAGGGAAGCATGGATAACATATTTAAAACTTTCAACACTTGATGGAAAACTGTGGGTTCCTGCCAGTAATTCCAGAATCTGCATCCGACACTTTACTGATGGAACACCTACCAGAGACCCTGATAGCCCTGGATACTTTGCATATGTTACCAGGAAGAACTTATGAGGACGAAATACAGAGGAATCTGACAGTCAGGTACAAGAGGAGGAAAGGGAGACAAAGTGAAATGCAAGAAAACATGAATTCTGTTCCTGAATCACAATCTCCCCTAACTCTTTGTAATATAGGTATTCAGACTGATAATTTACCATTTTCATATGGCCAGGGAAATGTACTATTTTTTAACTTATATTTGCCCAGTGATAATTCAAAATGTGATTCAGAAACTCTGACGATTTTACACACGAAAGTGTTGGACAAACAAAACACGTACGGAAGCGCTGCGACGTAGCAGAAAAAATAGTTGTAAGGTACTAAAGTATGTATCCATATTACTCTCTTTGAGTAAAATATTTCGTACTTTTTTCTTAATATACCGCAGATTTTACACTTTATTCGAGTAAAAACAATTATTATCTTCCATTTGGGACAAATAATACCGTGACATTTCGTGGATCGGATTCGTTCACGTAAGCAAAGGATCTAAATTAAGATTTTTTAAATTCTTATCTTGATGTTAATATTATATGGGGTTCGACTAACATTTGTCTCTCTCAAACATAAACCAGATAATTCTTTTGAAAGTTTTTCTTCCACCTGATATATGTGATGGCTATCATTAAGCTCTCTTCCTTTCCTCAAAGTAGAATTCCTAAAATACTGAGAACTCCACATAATTTTCTTAAAACCCACAAGAATAACAGCATTCGACATAGCTGATTAATTCAAATAATACGTATTCACAACATATTTCAATAAGTAAAGAACGACAGCTGATGTTTTTCTGGTGTTTCTCCTACCGATAAATAATCGTCTCTTCCGCTAGGGGCGCTGCGGTCGAAAATTTGTTGTTACGCACGGTCCCTATAGCGGGTCTACAGCTTCTTCACGCGAACATTTGTGGTTGCGTGGAAATAACTTACTTCCCCACCCCCCACGACAATATTTTAACCGTATTTCAAGTCGTTTAATAGCGTATAGAACGACAACATTGTTTCAGGAGTATAATGCACGCAAATTACCACCTGCTGAGCTTCAATGTTTTAAAAAATACAGTATGTATGATGCCACAGTTTTTCGTTTCCAGTGAACTGTTAATAGTGAAATTCGTCAGATATGTACAAAGTTTTCTATATGTATCTGTTTCTCTGTGAACAAGGTTGACATGTGCTGTACAAGCTGTGAATAGCAAAATGAAAGTTGTATATTTGTAGTAATTCAGCATGATGGAGTTATTTAGTTCCTTAATTTACTCCTAGTAAGTTGTTGAATACACATTCAAGAAAGTTTGTAAGCAAAATGTAAAATGAATACCTTACATCACCCATTCAAGATATTTCCTTTTATTTAAGGAGAGCAACAGGAAACGTCCTCCATAGGATTTCTTACATCTACGAGGGCTGTTGGTAAAGTAGTGACAATACTGATAGAACGCAATATTTAATTAATAATAATAATAATAATAATAATAATAATAATAATAATAATGCTTGTGCACAACGGTGCACCTGAGGTAATTTGTTTCACATTACACTTTCCCATGAACGATAAATATGAGTTTGGGGTAACTACTTGAGTCAGCAGTTTACAGCGAAGGTTGTGAGCCCCAGAGGTTTCTTCCAGCCGCCCCTAACCTGGGGTGCAGACGCTGACCTAAGGCCGCCCAATCTGGGAACAGACGCCTGGGGGAATTTTATGTTCTTCAACCAAGAGGGAGACGTGGGAGGAAGCCAAGGAGCAGTACTTCGAACTGCTGAAGCAAGCAGAGAAGATAGGTCTCAAAATCGCCTTTGGGAAGACCAAAATAATAACCAACATTAAGGAAACCTACAATCTGTTTTTCAGTCATTGACCGGGTCAGGGGTGTAATGAATGAAACATATATAGGCTGTTATTACAATGGGGTCGCGACTCCCAAGGTTATTTTTATTAATGACTGATAAATGCTATGAAATGATAATGGAGAGTGTTGCTGGAATGAAAGATGACAGGGGAAACCGGAGTACCCGGAGAAAAACCTGTCCCGCCTCCGCTTTGTCCAGCACAAATCTCACATGGAGTGACCGGGATTTGAACCACGGTATCCAGCGGTGAGAGGCTGATGCGCTGCCGTCTGAGCCACGGATGCTCCAACCAACATTAAGAATCCTCCAAAATATTTCAAGGTGGGGAAAAAAATTAGAGATCGCCACGGATTTCAAATACCTTGGTGAATGGATCCGTGGGAATGATCTTGAGAAGAAAGCAATGGAATCTCGACGAACCAAAATAGAAACAGCCTTCCAGCTTACGAAAGACACCTATAACAAAAAAATCCCTCTCCTGGAATTCCAAGATCAGACATTATAATACAGTGGTCAAGCATGAAGCCCTTTATGCTGCAGAAACAGTCTATAACTACATATGGTCCAATGGAAAAGTTGGAGAAAAATAAAGGAAAATACTACGAAAAATTCTAGGCCCCCAATTCCATAACAACAGACTTTCACACATCAGCAATGAAACCCTGTATAGGAAAACAGAAAGAATTTGCGACACAATAATGAAAAGGAGAATGGACTTTTATGGTCAAATCCTAAGAATAGACCCGAAAAGGATAACTAAATCTTCGACTATTTCCGTAATAAAAAAACCAAGCCGAACTGGTTTAAGGAAACTGAGAAGGACCTACGAGAATTCCAAATTCCAGAAGAGATGATTGTAGATGAATCTGCGAAGAAAATAACCAAAGATAAAATAAAGAGGTTTCAGGACAGAGTGAAGCCCAAACGACTATACATAATTTCTGAAGAAGAGAGGAAGGCAAGATCTGAAAGGATGAAAAAATACTAGGAGAACAGGAAAACACGACTCGCTAACAATTGATAGATCTATCGTACCCCAAAGAGGTTGAAACGGTCAAGAAGAAGAATAATGTTATTTGCTTTACGTCCCTCTAACTACTTTTTCGGTTTTCGGAGACGCCGAGGTGCCGGAATGTAGCCCCGCAGGAGTTCTTTTACGCGTCAGTAAATCTACTGACACGAGGTTGACGTATTTCAGCATGTTCAAATACCACCGGATTGAGCCAGGATCGAACGTGCCATGTTGAGTCAGAAGGCCAGCGTCTCAACCGTCTGAGCCACTCAGCCCGGCAATATTTAATTCATTAACAAGAGCAAATGTATGACATTTCTTCAGCGTCGTCACCTGCAAAGTCTATTACCTTTTGCCAAATGTCGGGAAGCCGTAGGAGATCGCTGGCAAGATATTCTTTTCTGACGACAGCGGCGGAGCGCCCTACTGCACGTCAGGAACTCGGTGACCTCGGAGGGGTTCCTTCAATTCTGGAAACTGGCTGAAGTCATAAGGACTCATGTCTGGTGAGTACGGAGAGTGTTCCAAGACCTCCCAATTGCACCGTTGCAATAAGAGCTTGACGCCTTGACCTATCGTGCAACCATCCTATACGGTAATGCATTCTCGCCACAGGCTTCACGTAATCCTCAATAACATTCTGAGGTATTTTTGCCACGGGTAACCTCAATTTTAATCCACAAACACTATTTGAAAACATGCTAAGATCGACACTTTTCACTTCAACACCACACAGCAACAAGACTTCCAAATGGATGTCCGTCAAATGCACACCACACATCGACAACTGTTCTACCTGACCGCTCTCATATCCAATTTGCGCATGCCCCATCTCCTGGGAGTGTCTGGACTACGTCACCAATGCTTTACTTACACCCTCGTATTTCGGCACATAACCTATGCACATGCTATTTTAAAATGTATATGTGTAGTTTTACTCTTCTCATGCAGTTGTACAGTAGCTCAAGAAAAAAGTGAACACATTATACACTGACTGACAGAGCAAATGCAACACCAAGAAGGAGTGGTTCGAAAGGGATGAAAGTTGGGGAAAAAACAGAGACGGCACGGACGAATAATTGATGTTTATTTCAAACCGATATGCAGGTTACACAATGCGCACGGCATCGACTCAGTAGGATGTAGGACCACCGCGAGCGGCGATGCACGCAGAAACACGTCGAGGTACAGAGTCAATAAGAGTGCGGATGGTGTCCTGAGGGATGGTTCTCCATTCTCTGTCAACCATTTGCCACAGTTGGTCGTCCGTACGAGGCTGGGGCAGAGTTTGCGAACGGCGTCCAATGAGATCCCACACGTGTTCGATTGGTGAGAGATCCGGAGAGTACGCTGGCCACGGAAGCATCTGTACACCTCGTAGAGCCTGTTGGGAGATGCGAGTAGTGTGTGGGCGGGCATTATCCTGCTGAAACAGAGCATTGGGCAGCCCCTGAAGGTACGGGAGTGCCACCGGCCGCAGCACATGCTGCACGTAGCGGTGGGCATTTAACGTGCCTTGAATACGCACTAGAGGTGACGTGGAATCATACGCAATAGCGCCCCAAACCATGATGTCGCGTTGTCTAGCGGTAGGGCGCTCCACAGTTACTGCCGGATTTGACCTTTCTCCACGCCGACGCCACACTCGTCTGCGGTGACTATCACTGACAGAACAGAAGCGTGACTCATCGGAGAACACGACGTTCCGCCATTCCCTCATCCAAGTCGCTCTAGCCCGGCACCACGCCAGGCGTGCACGTCTATGCTGTGGAGTCAATGGTAGTCTTCTGAGCGGACGCCGGGAGTGCAGGCCTCCTTCAACCAATCGACGGGAAATTGTTCTGGTCGATATTGGAACAGCCAGGGTGTCTTGCACATGCTGAAGAATGGCGGTTGACGTGGCGTGCGGGGCTGCCACCGCTTGGCGGCGGATGCGCCGATCCTCGCGTGCTGACGTCACTCGGGCTGCGCCTGGACCCCTCGCACGTGCCACATGTCCCTGCGCCAACCATCTTCGCCACAGGCGCTGCACCGTGGACACATCCCTATGGGTATCGGCTGTGATTTGACGAAGCGACCAACCTGCCCTTCTCAGCCCGATCACCATACCCCTCGTAAAGTCGTCTGTCTGCTGGAAATGCCTCCGTTGACGGCGGCCTGGCATTCTTAGCTATACACGTGTCCTGTGGCACACGACAACACGTTCTACAATGACTGTCGGCTGAGAAATCACGGTACGAAGTGGGCCATTCGCCAACGCCATGTCCCATTTATCGTTCGCTACGTACGCAGCACAGCGGCGCATTTCACATCATGAGCATACCTCAGTGACGTCAGTCTACCCTGCAATTGGCATAAAGTTCTGACCACTCCTCCTTGGTGTTGCATTTGCTCTGTCAGTCAGTGTATCTTTTAAGTTCGTCGCAGGTAGCGTACAATTCTCTCAGAAACATTTGTACCTATAGATATAGGTTTGTCCACAGGATTTGTAGCTACGTGGGAGGTGACTTATACTGTGATAATAATTAAAATTAAGTCTAGTAATCATATATATTATTTTAGTAGTATAGATCCCTTTTGCGGAGCTCACAAGTAACCGATTGCGACAAATTAGCATTCAAAAGAAAGAGAATAGACATTAGCAGTGACGACTAGCGCTCTCAATTCATAAATATCGATTATTTCTTTATAAAAATTGAGTTTAAAAAATTGCACGAAGTGTGCGATTTGCAAACGCAGTTCTTGTAGGAAAATACAGTAAGCGCCAATATTGCTGACCGCTATTTTATATCATTATACAGTAATATGCTGTAATTATCAATTAAGAAAAGAATAAAACCAAATTTTATTTCCGGAACATTCGTCAGTATAATAATGCACTTGCAGTTGCTTACGTTCAAGTGGATACCATAAATGTTAAAAAAAATAAAATCAAAGATTACATTAAGTGGTAAGTATGTAAGACTAATACTGTACTGATTTGTATATTCCTTAGTTCACCAGTAGTTCACCATGGGGCTACTTCACCAAATACTTTATGAACATGCGACATTTTCCGCATGGGTCTCCTACTACATTAAATGCGAAGAATATACACTACCATGCGCTCATTATTGTTTTGTGTGACTATACAATAGCGGTTTTGTTTCCTGTGACGAAAAATGATTTACCTTTGTAACTCTCATTTTATGGCTTCATTTATTTTCTTACGGATTGAAATAACATGAATGTCATGAGGTTTCTTTTAATACCAGTTGTATTTCACTGACTCAGAAAACATTGAAGCCACTGACAGAAAAGGTTATTGCCCAATATATTCTTAACAACGGAGCAAAGATCTGGAGAGTTGAAGGAGAAGTTTCTACACTTGGGGTAATCAGAAGCAAATTTGTTAAATTAATAATTGGATTGCCCTGCTTCTCAGCCAATTGTGGAGTAAGAATGATGTGCAATAATATGAATCTACAGGGAGATAATATTAAAAAGATATTTTTTTGCTAGCGGCTTTACGTAGTACCGACACAGATAGGTCTTATGGCGACGATGGGATAGGAAAGGCCTAGGAGTTGAAAGGAAGATGCGGTGGCCTTAATTAAGGTACAGTCCCAGCAGTTGCCTGGTGTGAAAATGGGAAACCACGGAAAACCATCTTCAGGGCTGCCGACAGTGAGATTCGAACCCATTATCTCCCGGATGCAAGCTCACAGCCGCGCGCCCCTAACCGCACGGCCAACTTACCCGGTAAAAGGATAATGAAGTTCTGGTTAAGAGTGAAGTTGAGATCAGGTGGCGAAGTGTTACATATAGATTACCAACACCAAATGAAATATCATAACCAAGGATACTGGGTGGATGGGTTAAGGAACATTTTGGAAATGGTAGGAATGAGATGCCGGTCCCGTGGTGTAGGGGTAGCATGCCTGCCTCTTACCCGGAGGCCTCGGGTTCGATTCCCGTCCAGGTCAGAGATGTTTACATAGATCTGAGAGCTGGTTCGAGGTCCACTCAGCCTACGTGATTAGAATTGAAGAGCTATCTGACTGTGAGATAGCAGCCCCGGTCTAGAAAGCCAAGAATAACGGCCGAGAGGATTCGTCCTGCTGATCATACGACAACTCGTAATCTGCAGTCCTTCGTGCTGAGCAGCGGTCGCTTGGTCGGCCAAGGCCCTTCAGGGCTGTAGTACCACGGGGTTAGTTAGTTTTTGACGAACGGGATACTACTGGAAAACGGATTGCACAGAGCAACGTATTACTTCACAGTGTCAAAATAAGAGGTCAGTAGAGGAATTCAGTAATGTAATTGGGAAATGAAGTCAAATGTAGGTAATATAATAAACAGAGGAATAAAGGGAATAATATTGTGGTTAATGGGAGTGCACAAAAATAAAGCATACAGACAGAATAGGCAAGATAACAAATGTTTATTGTGTTCTAAAGTAACGGGATGGGCACGTATTCTAAAGAATTATTTAAGGAAAAGGGAAATAAGAAAGAAATATATGGATGAGGAGGATAGGAGGAACATTTATAATAAAACTCTGTTATATACCGTTGTAAAGTTACTGAACAGAGAATGGATGCACTTGGGAAGAAGTGCTAAATTATTAAACATTAGTAATGGAATGTGGAGAAATAACTGATGGAGGTAAGAATTGATACATGCTACTTAGTGACGGAATCGTGCACCAGGTAACCTAGACAATATAATTTTGTTGAAGTCTAGAACTCTTAGGTACGTAGTATAATTATAGCATGAACCGTCACATTCTATTTAAATGGCATGTTTTTATAGTATATCACGACGTTTGGGGTACAAGCCATTGCAACCATTTTCTTTCTTGCAGATACCAGTCCGGTTGGAAAGTGCGCCATATACAGATGAAAGGACGAGGTGGGAACTACAAGTGTGGACGCTGAAGAACATGCGAACATTGTGCCTCACATATTTACTACGGTAGTGTACAGGACAATACTGGCTTTACCGGGCGAGTTGGCCATGCGGTTAGGAACTCCCAGCTGTGACCTTGCATCCGGGAGATAGTGGGTTCGAACCCCACTGTCGGCAGCGCTGAAGATGGTTTCCTGTTGTTCCTCATTTTCACATCAGGCGAATACTGAGGCTGTACCTTAATTAAGGCTACGGCCCTCTCCTTCCCATTCCTGGCCATTTCCTATCCCATCGTCACCGTAAAATCTATCTGTGTCGGTGCGACGTAAAACAATTTGTAACAACAAATGATACTGGCTTCATGGTGCAAAATAATTACAGCCAAGCGCGCCTACATTACGGCACAGCACAACACAGGACACACACAGGATACTTGACCCTCAAAGTAGTCCTCTGCAACGTTCACCATACGCTGCCAACGATTTACGATTGATTCCGGTTCGTATGCTCTGGCCCAAAATTCATCGATAGCGATTATTCGAGATAGGAAGTGATCGCCGTCCTGTCGGAGCATGTTATATATCGCATCCACCGTTAGTGCATGCGATACCCACCGCAGTTGCAGCTCTATCCGCAATATCCTGTAGACCGTGCGCTTCTCGATGACACTTGACCTCTCTAAGGCCGCATTCACACTAAGGCGATATAAGATAAGTGATATATCGTAAGCGATATACGATACGCGACACGCACAGACAGATACTTGAAATCTAAAGGGAGGCGATAAAAAAGGTTCACAGCTACCCGATTTCACAACATATCGCAAGTGATATATCTCTCGAAGTGCAGCTTGCTAGTCTCGTCAGCGATTAGTATCGTACGATATTTCGAGCTGTGACTATGACGGGAAGAAGAGAAGACAATTCTGTAATACCTTTCATTAATTTAGTGGAACTGATTGGTACAATTTGTAAAAAATGTAAAATATCAAATTAAAACTGCTAAATTTTATTAATACTGCTTTTTATATTCATATCTACTTATAGTAATCAGAAGTTTTTTTATCTGAAGAAATGGCCTTCCAGAAAGGTGTATCCTTTTTTTCAAAGGTTCGTGACACTAGAATTTTCAGAAAATGAAAGTTTACAGGATTAATTTGATAAAACTCCCTGAATTTTGATTCATGTTGAGACAGCTTTCGAGAAACAACAGCCGAGCTATGGTGCAGGTTTGGTAAGATTGTAGGGATGTACCAAGTATTTCCGTTTTCCTCTCATTCTACGCCTGAACCAATAAGCCACTAGAACGTCTTCCTCACTTGAACTCTATTTGTAACTGATGTAGTGAGAATTGTGTTCCCACCAAAGTTTTATCGCCCAGATCGCGCCGATTTATCCCCCAGTGTCATGAACCTTCCTAGCAATATATCGTCGCAATATATTTCTTACTATATATCACTTATCTTATATCGCCTTAGTGTGAACGGCGCCTAACTCTAGGAGCTGCTCGATGACGGCATGAGCTACACTGACAGGTCGTCCCGACCGCTGCTGATCACCGGTTGCCACACGTCGTAGCTGAAACTTTCCTAGCCACCATTCTACTGTACGGTATGGGAGGGCGTGGGTCACAGAGGTGTACGAAGGTGCTGGGGTGAATGGGCGGACACAGAGCATCAGTTAATGCACTCAATTTTGAAATTTTATTTCTTTCCTCTTTTTTGTCTTTAAAATGGATAAATAGAAGATTTGAATAAACAATAACAATATAATAATGAGCTCTTCAGCTCCAACAACAATGACTTATAGTCCAACACTCAGGTACAAATCTTCACATAAAATAGACGATACTATACGAAGGGATGAGCATTGTGCTAGGGGCTTTACGTCGCGCCGACACAGATAGGTCTTATGGCGACGAAGGGATAGGAAAGGCCTAGGAGTTGGAAGGAAGCGGCCGTGGCCTTAATTAAGGTATAGCCCCAGCATTTGCCTGGTGTGAAAATGAGAAACCACTGAAAACCATTTTCAGGGCTGCCGATAGTGGGATTCGAACCTACTATCTCCCGGATGCAAGCTCACAGCCGCGCGCCTCTACGCGCACGGCCAACTCAAAGGGGATGAGCATTATATATCTAAAATAGGTACCGGTACACTATCTTATAAGAGCATATTTGCTCCATTTACTTACATAGCCTAGGAATGTCAGCTCCAAAATGAATACAGTGCAGCCTCTCAGAGGCATACATTTCTCATAGCGCACAAGGTTATACCTCATAATCTTCAAATAAGATATTTACAGTCACTTACCCCTGTTTTGGGCTTATCTTCTGCTCAACAGTTTTTCACTTTATTTTACAGGAACATAAACAGGGGTAATAACTGCCCATACTAAATGGACTTAACGTAAAAATAAAAAGGTTGAACATGACTGGTCATGAACAAAAGGGTAGGAGGCGAAACCCTTACATTCCTCCTAGAAATTTTTAAAACCCTAATTGGGCTTATGGCCCAATGACACAGAGGCTAAGCCTATTCTACGTCGATGTGACTGAATGAAAAACATTCAATTCCAAGAGAGTGTTAAGAGTTTTAGAGGTTACCCCATAAAAAGTTGAATGGGAATCAACAGAAGGAAATCACTCTTTGTTCCCTTACGTTACATGTTTCCCTGCAGAGATTTGAACAGAGTCCTCAGACTTGCCGAAAATCTACATTTAAACCATGAAATTAGAACTTTACATGAATAAAAGAAGTTTGAAATCTTCCCCACACGCTATCTGCCGGAGCTATCATATCTTACGAAAATTCAGCCATTATCTTGAGTTGCTGGGCTTTCCGAACACCGACCTGCGGATCCTGCCCCCCAGGTACACGCCGCACACAAAGAACCGGAGCGATAAAGATGACGATACAGCCATAAAGCGCCCACATTATATAGTATTTCGAGGGGAAGTTTCCAGAACTCTTTACAGATAGGCTGGATGCCAGCACACACCCCCAATTTTAATTGGCTGGAGAAAATATTCAAAAAACCTTCTGATTGGTTGATAGATACAGGAGTTGGAGGGGGGCTGAAGTGTTGAAAATCTTGGCACAAGAACAAAACAATTTTCAAAAACTAAAGTTATCCAACAGTAAAAAATCAACTTTCCCTTAAGAATTAATTGTCCTTAAACTTGCCAGAGGGGGCACTTAGGCCAATGGTACAGACATCTAACAGCTGCAAACCCTAGTATCATGCCTTGCATTAGTTCAAGTTAAATAACATAGATAGCCTTACAGAAGGCGCGCAGTTTAACTGGACGGAGAAGGTTTACCCCCGGTACAATTTCCAAGGGCTTCCACCAATTCACTGTGACATTCTCTCGCATTTCTTCCCCGGAGAACGGTTATTTTGATGTATGCTCAACACGGGTTACTTCCACCTCGCACGACGCTCGCCACATAACTGATTTCACAGCACTCTCTGTGCTACTATCAGCAATCACACAGCCCATCTGTTGTTGTGAATACACACTATGCCTGCACAGTTTCCACGCGACAAATAGCAGTTTGCGATCCACTCACATATCTGCAAGAAAGAAGTTGCAATGAGTGCTGCCCCAACCCTCACTTTCGGGAGTGGGGAGAGGTCTTTTTTTTACCATAACGTTTCTAACATTCATTTCAGGCCATTCTTTCTCTGTTCAATTCCTAAATCATTTAAGTGTCAAACTTGGTTCATGAACTTTTCCGGACACTTCTTTCTTTGTACTTTCTTTGTGTTTTTATAATTATGCTATAACTTTTGTACAGTGCATGTATCAAAAATAAGAAAAGATTACGACAAACACTTCTCCCGGATCTGTGGTTTGCGAGAATATGGGAGACGAGTATTATCTTATTATCGTATCTATATTCTGAAAGTCACCAATGTGAATTTTAAGAAATTACATAAATGCTGGTTATTGTTCTGTTGGTGGCTAGTGATGGTGCTTGTTCATGAAAGGTCAATATGCGTTCGTAATGGATGTCGGTAAAGTCACCGGAGTCTTGTTAAGTTATCAATCACAGGCAATAACGCACGCTAACTACACAATGTTGTTAAACACGTTGTTTGTAAGTCCCATACATCAAGCACCAGCAGCAAACACGTCGTGCGAGCTTCATAAGTACAAAAAATAGTTTCAAATTTCCTTACGGATAAATCAAATGATCATAAATATGTCTTACAGATGTCTCCCCGTCGACTGCTGCTAATTTCAGATGATCGCCAGCCATAATAAAGCCTGCACGTCTGCTAGGTAACATTGTCTGCCCATCTATCCATACCTTACATCACAGCCAGCAAGGTTGCTAAGTTACACTTCCGTGACACATTTTATTACACACACTATTTTGCAGAGGTGCCAACATTTGAATGGATTATCACTACCCTTCGCCCCCCAGAAAATGTTCGAGTTAAGTCCAAAGCATGCTCCTCCCTTCAAGATAATAACACCACATATGCCCTTTCCGATAGCAATCTATTCTGAAGTATATCATATAACACAATAACATTTGCATACTACCTGTTAATTCAGTGATAAAACATTCCTTTTAGCTTCTTTCGCACCCATCAGCTGCTTTTCAGTTTAGGTTTTCGTGAAGCATTCTTCAGCATGTGATGGATGACACTTTCGTCTTCTGAACCATAAGCGATTCTAGTGCAAATGTGCTTAATGTAGGCCTCCATTCTGTCTCATTATTTCTATCAACTGTCAGCTACACTTAATATTGCAAATTCAACATTACTAGGATTCAAAGTGGAGAAGAGCAGAGTAGAGCTCCTTCATTCACAATGAATTTCATATCGCTTATGGATAGCAAAAGGAAGTGACGATCGAATAAGTAACATTGCCAACCAACAAGCATTGAAACAAGGAGGGTTTAGCAGAAATGCTCGAAAGGATTGAATATTTTTTCTTCTTTCCTCTTTTCCGTAGACAATTATTTTAGTGATAATGTCAGCTTTCCCGTAATAATTTCCCCCTTTGACAGCAATGCGGTAATCGTGAAGTGAAATCCGTAACAAATACGGACAATCCGTAATAGTTGGCACATCTGCTATTTTGTAAGATAGATTTTCGGAAGACCTCCAGCTCTATTTATTTATTTATTTAGTTCTTTATTTATTTACTAGCTGTTACCCACGGCTTCGCTCGCGAGGAGTTGTTAAGTTGATAAAAATTAAGTTTTCCTCGGTACTGCACTAACAATAAGACACTATTTGAAAATCCCTAAAGTATAAAATCTCACCGAAAAATTGCATTTCATTTACCCCAGAACCTCTTTGTAAACCACACTTGTGGCATTGCCTTTTGTGGCTAAAATGACCAAGCTACTGGCAGAGCTAAATCTGGAACATGCGACATGGAACTCGACATGTGAGGAACAGTCCTCTTTTAAGTCGAGAAAAAAAAAAGTTTCTGTATTTCTAAAGGCGATTCCAAACACCAACTTTCACGTCTGTAACATCTTAGTTTTTGAGATATAAGTATCCTCATAAAGAGAATTCAACTCCTTCTTCACTTATTTTTCGATCTCCAGCTTAAGTTGATTTTCCGAAAACAAAAAGTATGTGTTTACTTTTTAAGGGGATTACAAATACCAGTTTTCACGTCTGTAACATGTTATGTTTATGAGATATACTGTAGATATACTCATTTTAAAAACTGCCCCACTCTTTGGCTGAGTGGTCAGCGTTGAGCCCTTCGGTTCACAGGGTTCCGGGTTCGATTCCGGGCTGGGTCGGGGATTTTAATCGCGTGTGATTAATTCATGTGGCTCGGGGACAGACTGTTTGTGTTTGTCCCAACACTCTCTTCTTCATATTCATTCAACACACAGCATTACCAACCACAACAGGAACACGCAATAGTAATTACATCCCCACACACGGGGTCGATGTCAGGAAGGGCATACAGCCGTAAAACAGTGTCAAATCCACATGTGCGACACAGTTCGCACCCGGGACCCCACAGGTGTGGAAAAGCGGTAGAATAAGATGATACTAATTTTAAAAATTCACCCGCCTTTTTATTATTACACCCCCTTAAGTGGATTTTCCAATTTCCATGTCTGTAATATGTTAGGTTTTTGCGATATATTGTAGATAATCTTGCTGCTGTAGGAACACTGGAGCTGACGTTGCCATGGTTACGGCAGTTCATTTCTTTATCCGATTCCTAGACAGGGGTAGTGTGATGCCAATATCTCCATAACGGTTGATTTTAGGGCCTTAAAACATGGTTTTCGGGTCCGAAGGGCTTACCGAGTTTTGTTCTTTGTGTCAAGGGTCTTAAAATGAGCTTTGTCTCGTCCTTGTGCGACAAATTCGATTTCGCCTATATTAGCCTATTATTTTTATATTTTTATATCTTCCCACGTCGCCCCCCGCCCCATCGAATTATTTTGAAAATAAAATACAGCCCATGTTACTCAGTGGTAATGTAGCTTTCTATAGGTGAAGTAATTTTTGAAATTGGTTCAGTAGTTTTTGAGTTTATCCGTTACAAACAAATATGCAGATTTTTCCTCTTTATAATATTAGTATAGATAAGTGGTGAAGTTACTGCGCACTCGGTGTGTTATCACTACACCCCAGATTTTTGGGCAGAAAATGTTTAGAATGCAAACTGATATAGTCCAGCCCGCTCTTCTGTAATGCAGTGAGAATAACATACTGTAAATGGGGAACGCTGAATACATAAATTCCTCTGATATTGGTACGCTGAACTCCAACATTTCCTCCCCGTTCCCCCTATTTAATTTTAGCCAATATTTTATCACTTTTTTTGCTATGTCTGTTTTTATACTTATTTCTTCACGCATGATCCTAAGTCCTTATTGCTGATGCAACCGTCAGATAACGAAAAGTTCAGAATTAGTTTCTCCCTCTCTCGAGACCTCTTCTGCAGCCCGACCTCAGAGCTTGAGGCATGGGCTGTGCGACACATCAGCATGTCTGTTTCTTACTGTATTGACGTAGATCGCTTTTCTCAGGAATGACGGTGCTCCTCCCTGTCATCTTGTTTTCTGGCAAGTTCCAGTCATAGCGTCGATCAGACGTTGCATGCTCTAACTTTGGCGAACGACCTTCTCTGCTTATTCTGACGGAATTTTCCGCTTTAATTGAAGCCAATCTTGATCTGGCAACAAAAATTGTCGACATGGAATGTTCTATATTTAGAAGCTTACGTATAATTAGAGCAGGTGGGGCGCGTCTTTTTAATTCTTTACTCCGTTTGACAAGGACTGCTCTGCTCCGTTCCACTTGATGGTACACTGTTTTACTCCAGCTTTGCCGCTGTTTAGACAGGAACTGTTGAGGTAAATGGATATTCAGTTTGTTGGTAAACATTTGTTAGAGACAGTGCCTTGAGGATATTCCCATCCTAGTTAATTTTAAAAGCAGGGTTCCCATACTACGAAAAACGTAAAATCGAGCAATTTCCTCAATTATACCGATAGTTGAAGGGCTAAAGGGCCTGCAAATATTTCATGTGTATCTTCGATAGTTCTATCAAAATAAAACAATTCAAAAAATCACTTCCGGACTAAACGCAATTCCAGAAAGACCGCCTAAAATAGCTTGTTTCTTTACTAGTATTTTTTAAAATTCAAATCCCATTCAAATTAACTTATTTACATAATTGTTTTTGTAATGTGTACCTTGGTTCAATACCCTCAGGCGAGTTTTTTATTTTTAACACATGTCCTCACCGAATGTAGTTATAAGGGCGTAAGTGAAACTCTGTATTTACTCACATTAGCGCTCGTAGTGGTAGAAAAAGGCAAACTGCTACTCTAATCAACAGGATAGCGAAGACTAAGAAAAGAATTTTTAGAAATCAAGAATATATTCCTCATAGTTCATTAGAATGTATTTTTTATTTACCTACAATTCCTAGCTCATATCTCTTGGATATTTTCAACATTGAGCTGCTTGCCTGAAAGGCCTGTGAATTTTTTGTTACTTGTGTGTGTGTGTATATATATGTCTGGTGGGCATGACCGTTAAGGTTTCAAGTTTTCCGGGTCTGATAGCGCGGTTAGCAGGTTCGAATCCCGTTGGTAGAAGGAATTTTCACCACCAGAATGTTGGCCGTTAGGGTTGCAGATAGTGGTATACAATTTCTAATCATCAGATTGCATGCCAAAAGCCTGAATTTTATTCCAAAGCTCTCCGCAGTGCTCATGTGAAGCGAGGGCATATGACGCTCCTGATGGTTTGTCGGATGGAGATGTTAAGCCTTGGTGTTAATCGACAAGAGTAGGCTATTCTAAACAGAGTTTCACCCTCTCCCTTTTCGATTACCACCATTATCCAGATGCACAGGTCGCCCGTGGCTGTCAAGTAAGAAGAGCTGCACCAAGCGAGCCGAACATGTTCTTGGGACACTCCTGGCACTAAAATCCATACGATAAATAAAATAATTGTGCGAGTAATGTTAAAGAATTATCCCGCTTGATAAATGTGTTGCGGGTCAGTATCGACACAACATTATGACATAGCGTTCTTTCCAGGCGCGACGACGATATTTTGATTCTTAAGTGATTCTCTCTCCCTACAAAAGGAATCCCGCTGTCAGTGTGTTAAACTAAGATTGAAACGCACCAGAAAACAGAACATTGTTAAAACAACGTGACTAATAATAATAATAATAATAATAATAATAATAATAATAATAATAATAATAATGTAAACCAGAGGACCCGGGCTACTCCCCAGCATTCGTTATAAAAAATTACATAACTTGTCTACTAATAATGTTATTTGCTTTACGTCCCACTAATTAGTTTGTTACGGTTTCCGGAGACGCCGAGGTGCAGGAATTTAATCCCGCGGAAGCTCTTTTACGTGCCAGTAAATCTACCGACAAGAGGCTGCGTATCTGAGCACCGGATTAAACCAGGATCGAACCTGCGAAGTTGGGGTCATAAGACCAGCGCTTCAACCGTCCGAGGCACTCCACCCGGCTTGATTGTCTATTTCTGGATTCCTATTACCTGTTAATTACATGTCAAGTGAATTTTCGTAGATGTCTTTATTAAGACGTTCATTCATATTTTACGAACCATTTTATAGTTTTGGTGTGTGTTTAAATGAAATAATTATTTTGTTTCCCGTCGATCTCTGTTCTTGTTGTTGCCAATATTGTCCGTGAAGTAGGTGATCACTTCAAATAAATAATAAAAATAAATGATAAACATGTATTTACACATCGTCCTATAGAAATGATGTACATGATTCCAACTGCTATTGAGAATGCCATCAATGAGCGTAGTCTGGACAATTTCTTTTTCGCCCCTTTTAACCCCCCCCCCCCACCATGTATGGAGGCTGAACTTGGACTAAACGGCAAATCATCACAGCGACCCAGAAAGGTATAGATTCGATACTAATACTGGTCGTTTTCGATTATATATTTCATATCACCCCCTTCCAACCCCCAACAGAGGGGTGCTAGGGGTGTGTTATCCCCACAGTATTTCTCTCCAGATAGTATTAAGTCATATGTACCAAATTTGTTGCAAATTGTAGGTTTGCATGTAGTCGTCCTCATTTTTAATCGTTTAGCCTCGCCGATTATCTTGACGTGAACATAATGCTCCTTAAGTGTATGCAACCCGCTGAGTACAAAATGTATTGCCAGCTTGGGAATGCCTTCGCCTGCTATTACTGGAGTGGTTATTTATTGATTTGATTTTAAGATTACTCAAATTTGACTGAATTTAGAGACCTGTCAATGCTTGATGATTTGCCGGCAGGCAATTCCAGAGGGAATAAAACAAAAATGAAGCAAATCTGCCCAGTAGAACGGACCACGGTTGTCTTTGAATATACTGCGTGGTGTGCACCCGTGGTTGACGGTTAAGATTTTGTAGTTGCAGAAGTACTGCCGCCTAGCGGAGATGACAGTAGAACAGAGAAAAAACGCTCCTAATTAATAACATTTGTTAGACGTGAGGCTCCTTGGCTGAATGGTCAGCGTATTAGCTTTCGGTTCAGAAGGCCTTGGGTTTTATTCACGACGGGTCCAGGATTTGAATTGTGTATCGTAAATTCCTCTGGCTTGGGGACTGTATCTGTAAATACCACTATCCCCTTCTCTCTCTCTCTCTAAAAACCACCACAAAAACATGTATTAGTGAATATATCCCTCTACACAGGGCTGTCGTCAGGAACATAGCCAAGGACCTACGTCACCACAGGATCTCCCGTTTTACATGACTGTTTATATCGTGATCACCACTGCACGAAGTACAGTTTTACACGACTGTTTATATCGTGATCACCACTGCACGAAGTACAGTTTTACATGACTGCTGATATCGTGATCAACGCCGCACGAAGTACAGTTTTACATGACTGCTGATATCGTGATCACCACTGCACGAAGTACAGTTTTACATGACTGCTGATATCGTGATCACCACTGCACGAAGTACAGTTTTACACGACTGTTGATATCGTGATCACCACCACAGGAAGTACAGTTTTACGTGACTGCTGATATCGTGATCACCACCGCACGAAGTACAGTTTTACGTGATTGTTGATATCGTGATCACCACTGCACGAAGTACAGTTTTACATGACTGCTGATATCGTGATCACCACTGCACGAAGTACAGTTTTACGTGACTGCTGATATCGTGATCACCACCGCACGAAGTACAGTTTTACATGACTGTTGATATCGTGATCACCACCGCACGAAGTACAGTTTTACGTGACTGCTGATATCGTGATCACCACCGCACGAAGTACAGTTTTACATGACTTCTGATATCATGATAACCACCGCACGAAGTACAGTTTTACGTGACTGTTGATATCGTGATCACCACCGCACGAAGTACAGTTTTACGTGATTGTTGATATCGTGATCACCACCGCACGAAGTACAGTTTTACATGACTGTTGATATCGTGATCACCACTGCACGAAGTACAGTTTTACACGACTGTTGATATCGTGATCACCACTGCACGAAGTACAGTTTTACGTGATTGTTGATATCGTGATCACCACCGCACGAAGTACAGTTTTACGTGATTGTTGATATCGTGATCACCACCGCACGAAGTACAGTTTTACGTGATTGTTGATATCGTGATCACCACCGCACGAAGTACAGTTTTACATGACTGTTGATATCGTGATCACCAACGCACGAAGTACAGTTTTACGTGATTGTTGATATCGTGATCACCACCGCACGAAGTACAGTTTTACGTGACTGCTGATATTGTGAACATAGCCAAAGGATATCCAGTTTTATTCGACGGTTAACTTGATCTTAGCCGCATGATTTCCACTTTTAATAAACTTTTGAGATCGTAATTCTACAAAACAGGATCACCATTTTTACTTGACTAATGATATCGTGATCACAACGCCGAACCACAGAGATGTACATTTTAAAAATCCCACGGGCACTGGCCGGGACTCGAACCACGCCTACCTTGGCAAGAAGACACTGACGAACATAAATAGGAATATAATATTCTAGGTGTAACGACCCTAACCTCACTAGTATCTGGCAACAGGTGGAAAACTAAAGCAGTTGAATGTTGTGGACGCCGCTAGGGGTGCATGCTCTCTGCTATTGATCTGACCCATCCGGTTACGGGACCAGGGGAAATTTCCACTCGCTAGAGCCCGTACCCGGTGCAGATACACCCTTCGATAATAATCCACCAAACTCTGACCTGCAATTTACGACCGAATTCTGTGACCCATACTCTCGTACATGCAAAGGTATAAAACGATCGAACCATTCTAAAAGAATGGACAGGAGTTCAAGCGCCTTCATTCTGGAATGGGGTCCAGCTAGCAGGATAAAAACGTTCTGCATGATAAGCAAGAAAACTACTCACACCTCATAATGAAAGACATGAAGGACCTGATACGCATACAACAAAGGAATTTTAACGATGAACTTAAAGAGATTAATCTGAATAACACTGGCGTCAAGAAGATCATCTGGCTGTACAACTGGGGTTAATCCACATACGTTGTCTTCCCAAATTGGGAAAAGCCCAGAACTAAGAAAAGTGTAAATAATGAAACTAGAATAATTCACTCCTGTGGGCTCATTTCGTCAATGTTACTTAGGCCTAAACAAAATGGGGTTCTAGATCAGGAGTGCCAAAACTCAAACTTGTGCGCGGCACTAGAAAATTTCAGTGAGGGATATAGGCATATATATTTAATTGAAACTGATTTAATGCAAATGACATTCTATTACTATCTTGTACAACCAAATGTGATACAAATTTAATATAATAAATGAATAACTTTTAAGAAGAGACATATCGTTGTCGTGCCTAGGAAAACCGATATGTGATAATATTTCAGCTTAGAACTCTAAGCAGAAAGGTTCAGTATTTCATGAACTCTATCAATGAATTTTCGCTCTACATGTGCTGCGGGTGAGTATTCTCTCCCCACCCCAGATTGTCACGTGGCAGTATTTCGAGACTCGACGACGATATACTCATATGAGCATATCATTTAAAAAGTGATGATGATGATTATTGTTGCTGTTTAAAGAGGCCTAACAACTAGTCATCAACCCCTACTGGTACGAGGTGAACGAAACGAAAATTAAAACTACATCATATATCCACTGATTAGAATCTAAAACGAATGATGAAGAAATGATCGTGAAACAAAACAATCAGTGGATCCTATTCACAATGCTTTCGTTACTGGAATTATTATTATTATTATTATTATTATTATATCAGGAGTACACCTTCCCCGGCTAGTTAAACTGCGCGCCTTCTCTAACGCCATCTATGCACACGAACTTGTAAACTACAGGAAACTTTCATCTTCTGCTGTTAGATGTCTCTACCATCGATTTACTTGCTCCCACTCGCGGGCTAAACTCTTTCATAAAGTAATGTTTAGTTTTGCAGTTGGCAAACCTTTGTTTCTGTGGATTGTTTTGTTTATGTACCGAAGTTGTCAACACTTCAGCTGGTTCCTCCTCGATTGTAATCAACCTATAAAAAAATTGGAAATATTTTCTCCAGCCAATTAAAACGGGGTGTGTGTACTGGAATCCAGCCTATCTGCAAAGAGTTCTGGAAACTTCCCCATATGGTACTATAAAAGCAGGGCACTTCTGAGCCGTATTATCGGAATTGCTCCTGTGATTGTAAGTGCGACGTGACCTACAAAGGCCTGCGGCTCAAGATAATGGCAGATTTTACCTAGACATGTGATTGCTCCTGCGAGTAGTTTGAGGGGAAGATTTCAACCTCTATTCCAGGGCCTCTCAAACGCCCAAAATCTCACGCGAGCAAATCGAGGCGCAAGAGCTCCGTGCACTGTGCATCGTTCCCGCTCGGCTCGACTCGGACCAACGTTTCGTCTCTGGGCTACTCGGCTAAGCTCGGCTCTACTCGGCGCAACTCAGCTCGGATTTGGAGCGTTACGTAGCAAGTGTGGAAGAGGGAGACAGGGGGAGCGAGCGAGATAGGCGCGAGGAAAGAGAGAGTAAGCGCTATTGCTCCAAATCGAGGAGTGGGGGGTCTGCACTCTGGTCAACCAAGCGAAGTCGTCTTTTGCACCGTGCACAGTGGATGCACCAGGCGCATGCACTCTGAGAGGCCCTGCTCTATTCTTTTAATGACATTTTGTAAAACTGGTGGTTTAAATGTAGAACTTCTGGCAAGTATGAGGAGTCAGTTCTATTCCCAGCTGGGAGATATGTAATGTAACGGAACAAACAGTGATGACAATCTGTCTTTTCCCATTCAACCTTGCATGGGGTGACTGAAGTTTTCGAAACCTCTACATTTCGTAAATCTGGTTTGGCATTAACGTTTCTCATTTAGTCACCCCGGTGTAGTATAGACTTAGCCTCTGTATCATTGGGCCATAAGCCCACGTAGGGTTTTAACAATTTCTTGAAAGAGTACAAGAGTTTCGCCTCCTTGGCTTTTGTTTACGGCCGGTCATCTGCAACCTTTTCTTTAACCATTAAGGCCACGTAGTATGGGCTAGTATGCCCCTGTATATTCATTTCTGAGTGTAACATTTTCCTTGTGGGAACAGTAAATATTGTGCAATGGGGCCGCTGTGCATGAACACTTTAATGTGAGGTGTAATTTTAATGCGCAAAGGAAACTGATTGCCTCTGCAAAGCAGACTATGGTATAGTTGGAGCGCAGACTCCTACGAAATGTACCTCCTGGAGCATTTCTTACTCTTAAAAAATATTGTACCTGGGAAGAGCAATTTGGCACTTTTCTATATAAATTAACAATTTGTAAATCTTTCAAGCGCTGTACCTGATGTTCGGACTTCTAAGTCTCCTATATTGTTCGAGCTGAGGAGCACATTAACATTGTTGTTATTCATTCAGATTTTCTGTTTCTCAATTTTTAAACTAGAAAAAAGGAAAGAATTAAAACTTCAACATTTCTTGTGTTAAGTTCTGCTCTAGTGAATTCCTTGTCCAGCCATTCAACTCTCACGCTTCTTATCCCTCTGTGAACCACGGAAAACCCGTATCAATTATTATTATTATTATTATTATTATTATTATTATTATTATTTATTTATTTATTTATTTATTTATTTATTTTCCACAAATTGTAGGTACAATTCAGGGATGGTGAATGGAGAAAGGGCACAGCCGCACAAACACGAACGCGCCTCCATCCCCACTTAGTATTGCAATATTAAAGTATACCATTATATTCTACACAGTGTGCTTACATAAAGTTACCGTATTTACACCGATATATATTTACATAATATTCGAAAAACCTGTTCAACATTCAAGTAATTCGACACACACACTAGAATCCCCACATATCCTACTTCAGCTAGGCCGGCTCACTCATACCTACATACAGCCTCACTCACTCGGGATCATGAAAAAATGCATCCGTCCTCCGAGGCATACTGTGCATTCACACAGTAGAAAAAATGTGTTATGTACAGAAGGTTTCGTTATATATTCAGTACATTCTTTTTACCTCTTTACAATTTCTTATAAAGGTAGTTCTTTTATCTGTCGTGAAATGATACACATTATCAAATGGGATCCAATATCCAGGTCACCGTCCCCTCATAATGGTACTTCTTTTCCTACCGCTTTTCCCACACCTGTGGGGTCACCGGTGCGAACAACGTCGCACGTGTGGATTTGGCCCTGCTTTACGACCGGATGCCCTTCCTGACGCTAAGCCTATATGGAGGGATGTAATCACTATTGCATGTTTGTGTGGTGGTTGGTAGTGTGGTCTGTTGTCTGAATATGATGCCCTTTATAACGGTACTATATCACTGGTAAAGCAGAATGATGGTGTTCCTCTGTGAGTGGTTCCATTGTGTGTGACATACCATGGCTCTACATTACCTGTGATTAGTACCACCATGCGAGAAACACCATGATCCTACATTATCAGTGATTACTAATCACAGGTAATGTAGACCCATGGTATGTCACACACAATGGAACCACTCACAGGTAAAACAAACCGTTGGGGTTTCGCACATAAGGGTACTACTCGCAAGCAACGCAGACCCGTGGTGTTCCTCACTTAGTGGAACTAATCACAGACCACGTATACGCATGGTGCTGCTCACACAGTGGTACTAATCATATGCAATGTAGACCCACGGTGTATCACACATTATGGCAACGCCCACAGGCAATACAGACCTATAGTGTACTACTCCTCTCAGCCAACGCAGACCCATGGTTTTACTCACATAGTGGTACTAATCACGGGCGCCATCCAAACCCGTGGTGTTTCTCACTCAGCGGCAATAATCACAAGCAACGCAGACCCATGGTATTTCTCATTAAGTAGTACTACTCATAGGTAACGCAGACCCAATCTGAACACAATGGAAGCGACCGGTGGAATTCACACCATGACCATTATCACAAACAACGCCCAGACAGTAGTGTTTCTCGCATTAAGGTACTGCTCCTATGTAACGTAGAGCCATGGTTTTCCCTGCAAGCTGGTACTAGTAGCAAGTAACGTCGACTTATGGTGTTCCGCACGTAATTATACTAATCACAAGTATTCTCATGGTTCTAATTTCATTATCCCGTGGTATCTTCTACGTGTTGTCTGTTGGCGAACCTCAGTCTTCGTTCGAGCTAACATGCAACTTCTCAAGGCAGAATGGAAGACTAAATAGCTGATTTTATTCAATTATTCAAACCAGTGTTGTTCCGTGACTGACTGATTTATTTGTAATTGGTTCCTACAACTCATTAGCAAAAAAGTTAATAAATTACGGCCAGACTTAACACAAACATTTTTCCACGGGCTGCTTGGAATGATTTCGGAGGGCGTATGTTTGACATCATCATCTTGAAGCAGGTCGGGAGCGCTGGACGAGTAGTCGCACCGTCAGTGGCCACATCAAAGTGGGGACAAAGAAGTTATTAATGAAATCACTCCCCGAATATGCTGACAACTTACCATGCACTTTAAACTACTGTCTGTAGACACTCATAATGTCAACTCACGCAGGCTCCTGACGAATATTATCGGGTCGTTTGTCACGAAGTTCATTAAAAAACGGTCTCTCAAGGTTGTACTATTGTACTGAACAACATGTGGGAGTCGGTCATAGTGGACCGTGATAAACACGATCAGCGCATATGTTCTGCTCTGTTTAAGTCAAATGAACACTCACCTCATCTTGTGGAATGTAGGCGCTCGGTCCGCGGATGGTCGCTTGTGGCACTGGCAGGCCCCGCTCCTGAAACAAGAGAGCAACAGGAACGGTCATCACACCACTCACTTGAGATAACTACTATGCAGAACCTATGTCCCTACATGTATGACTGAATTAATGAAGTGAAGAAAACAGGGGAGCATTTGATTCCTTTTCCTCATAAGAACAGACGAGTCTAAAATTTAGAAACAACATCCTCTTGAAACCACCGAGCCGATTAGCTGGGCGGTACGGGACACGACAGGTTCGAACCCGCCATCTACCCAACTAAATATAACATCTTGAACTACCTGGGTATATAGTCCGCGCACCTTATTACTTTGTACGGGGTTGAGGAGTAAGGAGGGAGCTCTCCCGGTTCCGGTTATACTGCCAACTGAATGGAAATGAAATCTGAATTGAATCGATAATATGATCGATAGATATGAATGTTCTAAACATTAATTATCTTACGTCAACAACTGTGTCACACATACATTATTTAACATATAACATTTCTCGATGCGAATCTTGTTCCTAGCATGAATTCTATATTTTAGCTTTGTTGGGTAAACAACAACAGTAGTAGTACGTAAAGTGTACGCCAGATGTCGCACAGCGAGGCATAAGCGATTCATAGTTTGTGTTTCAAAGGTTGTCAATCCGAATCTCGAAAATAACCGAGGTCGACCGATTCAGCACTAGAGTGTGCATGTATCACTAAAAGGTGCGCGTACTGTACTTGACCTGGGAAGCCGTTTTCAGTTCCTTAATCTTTGCTACTTACATAAAATAATCGATGGCTATACCAAATGCAAACTCTCCCAACGTACTTCTCTATACACGTCCCTCCCCCCACTATCCTAGCGGCCCAACTTGAGAACCGGCATATTCATCATTATTTTTTACAATTTGTTTTATGTCACACCGACACAGATAGGTCTTAAGGTGACAATGGGATGAGAAAAGTCTAGGAGTGTGAAGGAAGCGGCCATGGCGTTAGTTAAGGCCTGATGTGAAAATGGGAAACCACTGAAAACCATATTCAGGGCTGCCATCAGCAGGGTTTGAACCCACTGTCTCCCGAATGCAAGCTCACAGCTGCGTGCCCCTAATCGCACGGCCAACTCGCACGGTATATTCATCATTAGAGCCCGGAAGTTCAGGCATTTATGGGTGCTAAAATAGGAAGGCAAATAAGCACTGAACGTTTAGGAAATAGGCAGTACTCTAATTAAAATAGGCATTTTTTACAATGACAAAAATGGGTACTAATTTTTTTGCTACTTGCTTTACGTCGCACCGACACAGATAGGTCTTACGACGACGATGGGACAGGAAAGGGCTAGGAGTGGGAAGGAAGCGGCCGTGGCCTTCATTAAGGTACAGCCCCAGCATTTGCCTGGTGTGAAAATGGGAAACCACGGAAAACCATTTTCAGGGCTGCCGACAGTGGGGTTCGAACCTACTATCTCCCGAATACTGGATACTGGCCGCACTTAAGCGACTGCAGCTATCGAGCTCGGTAAAATGGGTACTAAAATAATAAAGATACTTTAATAAGCTACGTAACACACATCTGTATCACATTTTAGTATTTAATATTATTTATCCCCATGTGGGTGGGGATGATAGAATAACGTCAACGGTATCCCCTATCTGTCGTAAGAGGAGGCGACTAAAAGGGGGAGTCTTACTTGTGACAGGTTCCTCGCTCTGTCTGACCTCCCTTGGTCAACTCTTGTTCTTTTCCGACCTCGACGGTAGTAGATTTGCAAGGCCTACAGAGTCTTTCATTGTCGCGCTCTTCGTGGTCCATCGCTATCTTTTGCCGATAATTTCCATTTTTCGAAGTATCCCACCTCTTCCATTTTCCTGCTGATTAATGTTATCACAGGATGGTTACCAAGTTGTTCTACCTCTTCAAGAATAATCACCCCCTGCACTTAATTTTACGTAGCAAGGACGGGACCTGGCAACCTTCTCAACCATTTCGCTTATAGAGTTTTCACATATGAAAATATCGTTTATGTAAATGTTATTTTGTAACTATTAAGTTAAAATTATTATTATTATTATTATTATTATTATTATTATTATTATTAATGTGAGTTTTGGAAGCCAATCCGACTGGGCTTTCCCAAAGATAACCTCAACATACCACCATACCTCGCTTTTGCAGATGATATGACGATACTAACAGAGGATGAGAAGACTGCCGTTAAACAGCTAGAGATACTTATAGAAAGTGCAGAGAAGGTTTGACTATAGATACCGTTCGAGAAAACTATATTCTTATGTTTAAAGACAGATATCAGAAGCCTGAGAACAAAATATGGTACAATTGACAGAGTCCTTTACTTCAAATACCTCGGAGAATTTATCGAACCGAGAGGCCTCGAAAATATCTCACAACAAACTTGTCTCCAAAACATTAAACAAGCATTAGGATTAGTCTAAAACATCTACAACAACAAATTTGGCGTTACAACACAGTCAAAACACCAACTGTCCTTTACGCAATTGAAACACTGGCACTGAACAGAAAACAATAACTTGAAGAAATAAGAAAAAGAAGACAGGATGATCATTAGGACAATCTTAGGAGCTAATACACCCAAGACGGTTACAGGTTATAATCAAACAACCCAACAGAAAAGTTCTCAAACATCGACATTAGAAAAAGAAGAATGAAATTCTTCGTTCACCTCACTAGATTACCAGAAAATCGATTGACAAAAATGATAACAGATTATCTAACCTCACTTAAGAACTCAACACCCTGGCTTAACGAACTTTGAAAGGACCTCAAAAACGCAAACATAAGTTCAACAGACATCCTAGAAAGAGACATCTTTGGAAAGCTACATCATAGCAACCACAACAAAAATCAGTACAGATCAAAGTGCTCAGAAGAACGCAGGCTTTCTCGGAAAGAATAATAGCCTATTGGATCATCAAGAAAACCGACAGAAGAAGTGACGGAATTATTTGCTTAACGTCTTCCAATATTGGGAGAATTTACTACTATTACTACTAATAATAATTATTATTATTTACGTCCTATCAACTACTTTAAAGGATTTCGGAAGACGGCGAGGTGCCGAAATTTCCTTCCCGCAGGAGTCCTTTCACATACTGATAAATCTACCGACGGGGGACTGACGTATTACCTTCAAATACCACCGGACTGAGCGACAAACACTGAACTGAATGGCCTGTTATCCTAATATTCACTCACTGCATTTTTGGGCTAGTTATGTAGCATATATGGCTTATTTTTCGAAGTTTTACTTTCATTAGACCCTCATCATGGCACCATCCTTGAAAGTAATGATTATGTTTTATTTGTAAACGCTTTCCTGTCACCTTTGGGTTTTTATGTACTGATTCAATTAGTTTGTCATTTGCATACATGACATATTTATGGTCTTTAAAACATGGGCTAAACACGACCAATAAGATAGGACTAAAAAGGGTCCTAGATACTTCCTTGTGGAACACCTATCTAAACTGAACTTATATCCCCACATGATAATGAAAAGAAGAAGAAGAAATGTTTGATGCCCACTACTACTTCCCCGGTTTTTGGAGATTGCTAGGTGCCAGAATTTTGTCTCGGAGTTCTTTTGCATTCACTTAAATCTATCAATACAAGGTTTTCGAATTTGAGCGTCTTCAAATACCACCGGACCTCACAGGGATCGGACCCCTCTTGGGCTCAGGAAGTCAGTTCTGAGCCACTAACCTGGGCGCTAGGCAACGTGTGAGAATACCACATGACACGGATATTGATGGAAGTGAGGAGCACTCAATATTGGCTGGGGATTATCAATCAGAAATGAGCCGTAATTCCTTGTATTACGAGCACAGTGATAAGTACACCCGGAACTAATGTGCACACAATGACCTCATTACTGTTCGGTTAACACAGCAGAACAAGCTCTTCAAAGAGCCCACACACGTTCAATATTAGCAGATCAAATATTTTAGTAGATATTGATCAACAGATGTGCACTGTGCTCGACAAGACTAATATTTACATTACTTCAGCTAGAGTTTATCGTTTCGGTCATCTAACAAACGTTCAGGGACTAGATACTTCAGGTTCTGAGTGACCATACCCATGGCCTGCCGTAAGAGAAGGCATAAAGAGGAACCCAATGGGATTTCAACTTCGGGAGCGTAGGTTAGTTATCACGGGGCCCCCCACCTGAGACTAGCATTGCTCCTCACTGTGATCTTTTCCTACCCAACCTCCCTTGGTGAACTCTTATACACGCTACCGACCCCGATGGTATCAATCAATCAAGCAATGGCCTGCATTTAGCACTGCCATCCATGTGGTAGATTCCCTATTAATTGTTTATATAATCTTTTCTTTAAAAAATTCAAAGAACTTTGAAATTTATCTAAAAAATAATAAATTATTCAATTCTCTATAATTTTGACTTTTTGCTAGTGGTTTAACGTCGCATCGAAGGTTTTGGGCAACGAAAGGATTGGAAAGCGCTAGGATTTGGAAAATACCGGCCGTTGCTTTAATTAAGGTTCAGTCCCAGCATTTGCCTGGTGTATAAACATCGGAAACCATCTTTACGGGTGCCCGCGGTAGGATTCGAAACCACCATCTCCCGAATACAGGCTCACAGCTACTCGACCCCTAACCGCACGGCCAAATAGCTCGGTATAAATGAATATTTGCCCCAATTTTCTCTCTTTAACTACAACTTCACCTTCATATTGTGATCTTTTTTACCTTTAAAAGATCCAGTCAAACTTATTTATCGACAAATGTAATTCTATACCATCGCTCCATAGACAGCTCGTCTCCTTCATCCCAAATTTTTCCAGCTGTAAGTTTGCAACATTTTCGTAATACTACTATTTTCTAGCAAATCACCCAGAACAAATCAATTACTTTAAGCTGCAAGTGATCGGGAGCAATCTCAACTAAAAGCGAGAAAGGTTTGATAAATAAATCCAAGTCAGTCGTGAGCCATTCGAAGCCTTGAAACCTTTTTTGAAAACTGACATGCTGACAGGCTAGCAAGGTGACTGTGTTGCTCTCGTGCGGGAAGACTCGTAACTACTACTCCCTCGACACATGCCACTTGGACGCTCGGCGGGCAATGCGGGAGCCCTGTTCTGTTTCGCCAGGCCTGCCTGAGAATAAAAATTATAGCCACCATCCCAGTTCTTCTTCTTCTTCTCCTCACGGACGTTTTGCGGCCATTATGGAGCATCAATGTATGTTGTCCGACTCGTTGGCTGAATGGGCAACGCAGACCCACGATGTCGCTCATATAGTGGTACTAATCACAAAAGTATTGTGTACCTAACATAATGGTACTACTCGCAAGTAAAGGCGACCCATGGTGTTCCTCACGTGATGTCACTAATTACAAGTAGTCTCATGATACTTAACCATCCCTTGGTCGCCCCTTTTAGTCCCCTCTTACGACAGACAGGGGGTCCCGTGGGTATATTCTTCATCTGCGTCCCCTACCCACAAGGGTAGGATTGGGAAGGTGGAGGCCGCGGCCTTAATATACAGCCCCCCAGCATTTGCCTTTTGAAAATATTAGAAACCACGGAAAACCATCGCCAGGGCTGCCGACGGTGGGATTCGAAAGCACCACCTCCCAAATGCAAACTCACAGCTGCGCGCCCCTAACCGCAGGCCAACTCACTCGGGTAACTAACCCGGAAACTGAGAAACAGAAGGACAACAACTATTGTTATTGGTTTTACGTCCCAATAACTACTTCTACGGCTTTTAGAGAAACTGATAAGACGGATTTTTTTCGTGCGGGAAGTTTGCCGGTAAATCTTCCTACACGACTTCGGCACCCTTAAGTACCACCGGACTAAAACGTTCTCACCATCTGAGCTACTGAGCTCGGCAGTTGTTTGATAACTGCCTGAAGGCTCGTGGTATTGACCTCTTCTAAAACAGCGGTCCGACTCCTTGGCTGGTCAGCGTTGAGGCCTTCGGTTCAGAGGGTCCCGGGTTCGATTCCCGGGTGGGTCGGAGGTTTTAATCGCGTGTGATTAATTCTTCTGGCTCGGGGAATGGTTGTTTGTGTTCGTCCCAACACTCTGGTCTTCATATTCATATAACATACCACACTACCACAGAAACACGCAATAGTGACTAGATTACATCCCCCTACATAGGGTTGGCGTCAGGAAGGGCATCCGTCCGTAAAACAGGGAAAATCCACGTGTGCGACACAGCTCGTACCCGCGATCCAACAAGGTGTGGAAAAAGCGGTGGTAGAAGAAGAAGAAGATTCTTCGAAGACAACGGTTTGGGAGAAGATTGGTTCAAACTCCTGGAGGTGGTTGTCTATGGTTTCACATTTTCACATCAGGGTAATCACACGGAACTATAATTAATTAAGGCCATGGCCAAGTTTCGGAAAACCCAGCCGGTTTATATCTCAATGTAGAGTGCAATAAGAACAGAAATATAAATCGTGCTTTTAAGAATCCTTTGTTAGTTTTATACCCGTAGCAAGACGCCCAACATTACATAAGCCTGTGTGGAAAAGAAGTACAGTCTCAATAGTAACGTGGAGAAATGTATTTAACAGGAGAAGAATCTTTCAATACCACGTGACAATTTTTTTCAATATCTAGTTGAAAACGTCAATAACTTTTGACTTCAAAGAGCAGGTATCGAAAATCTGTTGCGAAGCAGTCTCTCTCTGATCAGCTTCGCGTCAGACACTTGCTCGAAGGCAAACCAATTCCAGGAAACGAACAGTTCGTACATATTCGCAGCACGTGCTCTGTTGCACGCCAGATACTCTCGCCAGACGGCATCCTGCATAATCGGAGGCGTTCAAATTGTTTAGATGATGAATATTTGGTTTGAAGAACCTCACCACTTTGTTCTCGCTGCCAGGCAATCGCAATATCGCTCTGTAATTGTGGTTAGGTTTCCAAAATTAAGTTTTCAGAGTAGAAGATGCCTGTAGCTCAATCAGCGAAGCATGGCCCGCAAATGTTTATAGTTGAAGGCTCGGTAATCGGTTCTTAGCAGACAAAGTAGGAGTCCCCATAATAGGAAAAACTTAAAATTAAGCAATTTCTTCAATTGTGCCGAAAGTTGAAGGGCTAAAGAGCCCGGAAACCTTCCAAATTATGAATCTTGGATAGCTCTATAAAAGAACAAATTTCGAAAAATCACTTCTGGTCTAAATACAGTTCCAAAAAAATAGCGAAAATCGAGTGTTTCTGTACTAGACTTCATTTTGATTCAAATCCATGATAAATTAACTTATTTACATAATTCTTTCTGTAATTTTTCCTTGGTTCAATACCATCAGGCTTTTTTGATTTTTTGAAAAATGTCCACGCCGAATGTAGTTATAGAGGCTTAAGTGAATCTCTGCATTGACTCATTAACACTCGCAGTGGTACTTAACTACTACCACTACTACTACTACTACTACTACTACTACTACTAATAATAATAATAATAATAATAATGTTATCTGCTTTACGTCCCACTAACTAATTTTACGGTCTTCGGAGACGCCGAGGTGCCGGAATTTAGTCCCGCAGGAGTTCTTTTACGTGCCACTAAATTTACCAACACGAGGCTGTCGTATTTGAGCACCTTCAAATACCACCGGACTGACCCAGGATCGAACCTGCGAAGTTGGGGTTAGAAGGCCAGCGCCTTAACCGGTACTTAACTGAAACAATCACTGACTCACATTAGCAGTTGTATTGGTAGAAAAAAGGAAACTGCTAATCTAATCGATCGGGTAACAATGAGTAAGAAAAGGATTGTAATTTAATAGGAATAAATACATAATATATTCTCATACTCTATTACATTTTATTTACCTAAAATTCGTTGCTCATATCCCAAGGATGTTTTCAACATTGAGTTGCTTGCCTGAAGGGCTTGTTCTGTATTTATGGCTAGGGGTACACGAGAGCTTCAGAACACATTCAGGAAGTTTTAAAAAAGAAAGTTCAACGATAACGTATGTTACTATAACTAACCCCATGGGACTACAGCCCCGAAGGCCTGCAGATTACGAGGTGTCGTGTGGTCAGCACGACGAATCCCCTCGGCCGTTATTCTTGGCTTTCTAGACCGGGGCATGTTACTGTACAAATTAATCGAGATTAATGATGCCCACTAGAGTTGCCCTGAACCTTGGATAGGAGCATGGACGCCAAGAGAGGGCGAATGCAGTGACGGATTCATTAAATGTAATATACTATTCTGTAAATTACTTGTTCGGCTCCGTGACTGAATGGTCAGCGTACTGTTCTTCGGTACAGAGGGGCCCAGGTTTGATTCCTTTTCAGCTCGGAGATTTTAACTACGTATGGTTAATTCTTCTGCTCGGGAATGGGTGTTTGTGTTCGTCTTCATCTACATACAATGCATCACACTACGAACCACCATAGAAACACGCAATAGTAAATACATCCCTATACATTGGCCTAATGGGATGAAAAGTCAAATTGTAAATTACATCAAGAGGAAAAGTCCTCTCAGTTTTAATTATTGTGTTGATGGGGTGATAATACCTCTTGAGGAACAATATAAGTACCTAGGTGTTAATATAAATTTGGGTAATTATACTAACGAGGTAGTTAAAAAAAGGTTACAGATCTCCTCACATGGTTATGAATATGAGGGTATTTAGGGGTTGTCGTAATGATGTAAAGGAGAAGGCGTATAGGCCTCTGGTAAAACCGCAGTTAGAGTATGGCTCCAGTGTATGGGAACCTCATCAGGACTACTTGATACGAGAACTGGAAGACATTCAAAGGAAAGCAGCACTATTTGTTCTGCGTGATTTCCGACAAAGGAGTAGTGTTACTAAAATGTTGGAAACTTTGGGGCGGGAAGACCTGGGAGTAAGGAGACGAGATGCTCGACTTCGAGGTATGTTTCGAGCTGTCGGTGGTGAGTTGGCGTGGAGTGCCGTAAGTAGAAGAATAAGCTAGAATGGAGTTTTTGAAAGTAGGAAAGAACACAATATGAAGATAAAGTTGGAATTCTACAATTGGCTTTACGTCACATCAACACAGATAAGTCTTATGGGGACGATGGGGTAGAAAAGTCCTAGGAGTGGGAAGAAAGCGACCGTGGCCTGAATTACGGTACAGCCCCAGAATTTGCCTGGTGTGAAAATGGGAAAGCACGAAAAACCATCTTCAGGGCTGCCGGCAGTGGGGTTCGAACATACTATCTCGCGAATGCAAGCTCAAAGCTGCGCCCCCCTAACCGCACGGCCAACTCACCCGTTCGCTAAATTTCTAAGTTCGTTCAAAATATTTGAGAAAGTTAAACAATATCTATATAATTATACAAAAGCAAGTAGGTCTGGAGCGATGTATTTGGGGAAATCAAGATGGCGGTACAACCTGCCAGACGAGGCAGAAAATTGAAATTTGGTAAAATTATAGCTTTTGGTCCCTAACCGACGGAAAAATTCCAAGATGTTCAAATTTTTTACTTTTTACCCCCAAAGATATCGAAATATCGAGGCAATTTTAATGACTGTGCAGACATTCCTTTTGAGCTATTTGTTGGCTAAACGGTAAGTCGTATCACAAAACGGATGGCACAATCTCACTTCAATTCGGAGTGATCCACAACTTTGGTCCTATGACATTTTGTCGTATCTCTCTCCCTTATACGTTAGATTTGGCCGTATTTCTGGATTGTTCGTAAATTTGGTGATTTTTACAAGTATATTTCATTGTTTGACACACTTATAAGAATGATATGATCATCAAGTTGGGTGCGCACAGTGGCACGATCAAGGACCATAAGTGGATCAAATTTTATGATTCTAGCTTATACATAAGTAGGCAAAAAGTAATGTAGAACGTTACAAATGTACCCAAATTTCACCCTATTCAAATTGTGAACTCAATTTACCCCCTAAATATGGGAGATACGAGGAAATGGTTCAGAAACAAACATGTAGAGCGATAAAGAAGGCGTCTGATGGCGCAAACTGTTTGTTAATATCATGCACCGTTTAGGAGTTATGAATCTCGAAGTGGAAGTCTGCACTTTTCAACGTGCTCATGCTTACCCGTCATCTATATATATAAAAGCAAGTCGGTCTGGAGCGATGTATATATAAATATTTAAAAATGGAAAACGACGTGAATTAATGAGGCACTTCCAGAAATCTCAGAAATTTGAAACTTGGTACGGGAGAAGCTGATGACCACAAGATCCCTAGAAAAATCGAAAATTCTCAAAATTCCCTGAAGGGGGCACGCTGGGGGCCTCAAATTTTGGGCTCAGCATAAGAACGCAGTCATATAATTTATCCAAAACGACAACCTATATGTTTCGTGGGCTTAAAAATTTTCGGAAATTTCCTCATTTTTATTCCCCGTCCCCCCAAATCAAGATGTAGGCACAACCTGCCAGACGAGGTAAAAAATTGAAATTTGATGAAATTATAGCTTTTGGTCCCTAACCGACGGAAAAATTCCAAGATGTTCAAATTTTTCAATTTTTACCCCCAAAGATATCGAAATATCGAGACAATTTTAATGACTGTGCAGACATTCCTTTTGAGCTATTTGTTGGTTAAACGGTAAGTCGTATTACAAAACGGATGGCACAATCTCCCTTCAATTCGGAGTGATCTACAACTTTGGTCCTATGACTTTTTGTTGTATCTCTCTCCCTTATACGTTAGATATGGCCGTCTTTCTGGATTGTTCTTAAATTTGGTGATTTTTACAAGTATATTTCATTGTTTGACACACTTATAGGAAAGATAGGATCATCAAATTCTACACGAATATTGGCCCACCCAGTAGCCGTATTTGTGCAAATGTGTATGTTTTAAGCTGTTACATATCTGAAAAGTAATTCTATATGTGAAATGCTTACACCAATTTCACCCTATTCAACTTTTCTAAAACAATCTTACCTTTAAGTAGATGAGATACTTGAACATATCACAGGACCACCTATTTAGATCGCTAAATGTGGCCAGAAAGTGCGTCTTATCGTACAATCCGTTTTTCGATTTGATGTATCGTTTAGCAGCAGTTATATTCTGTAAATGAAGGTAAACATCCATATACTTCCGTATGACGACTATATTCTTTCATTGACGTCAATTTGCAGCGATCTAGAAAGGGTTTGTCTGCCATTGTTATTAAATACTTTGCAAATCGATAGTGACTGTCAGAAGGAGAGCGTCTGCTATTGTATTCAGTCCTCCCCACATCGACTTTGACAGGCAGTAAGAATGGGGTCGTCTTCTATCTCCTGTGCACTATTTTAATGCATAATTCCCTTCTCGATTCGACTAACAGAAGACAAGGGAGAGTGCAATTTTTTCAAAACTCTTTTACCCGATCCTGTTTGTCAGTAGGCAAGGGTGTCTTCCATTATTAACAAATTTACCCATCTAAAATGTGACTGAAGGCATAGTGCCCTGCTATTATAATGGAAACTCACCAACTCGGTGTGACTGGCAGTAAGCTGACTGGGATTAGAAAATGCGTCTGCCATTATAATGATAAGAACGCAACTCACTTTTGTCTGGCAGTAAAGAAGGTCCTTACAAATATAATAAAAGTTTCTCAACTATAATCTATCTGGAAGTAGGAAATGGGGTCTGTCATTGTAATGAAACTTCCCCAAATCGATTTTGGCCGCGCACTAGGCAATGGGGCCTGCCGTTAAATGAAAATTACCAACTTCTTTGTGAATTTCAGTAGACAAATGGGCTTGCCGTTATCATCCCAATTCCGCAAATCACACTTTCATTGGAAACGACGTCTATGGATTTCACAATGCTGTTTCTCGGATAAAGCCAAGACACATCCAATTTAGAGATCTTATTCACTTCATGTGCAGTAATTTACTTGGATATCCGTATACAATGTTGAGTATCGTAGCGAAGCACGGGTACATTTGCTACTTGTAAATAAATGTAAACAGGTAAACAATTGATAAGGAATCTACTACCTGGGCGACAGCCCTAAATGCAGGTCATTGATTGATTGATTGATCATGCTTGCGTTAAGATACAATTTCTAATCACTAGATTGCGTGCCATAAACCCGCATTAAATTCCAAATCCCTCCTCCGTATTAATTTGGAGTAGGGGCATATGACACTGCTGACGGCCATTCGTCCGTCGGATGGAGACGTTAAGCCATGGGCAGATCCCTTGGTGCTATTCGACAAGAGTAGGTCGTCTGCACCGACGGCCACTACGCTGACCATTCAGCCAAGGAATATCCATCACCACTACCATCATTTTTTTTGCTAGTGGCTTTACGTCGCACCAACACAGGTAGGTCTTATGGCGATGATGGGATAGGAAAGGCCTAGGAGTTGGAAGGAAGCGTCCGTGGCCTTAATTAAGGTACAGCTACCTGGTGCGTGGGATTCAAACCCACCATCTCCCGAATGCAATTTCACAGCTGCGCGACCCTAACCGCGTGGCCAACTCGCTCGGTTCCATCAATTTATCTTGTGGTACTTTCACTTAAAACAATAACCAGCAGACTCCAGACAAACGAACTGATTTATCAAATCATAAGCAGATTAAAATGGGCCGTGAAGAACTAAGGAAGACAAATAACCTGTTTGATGACATGTAATTCATAGCTTTTGTTACCGTAATGGCTGTTATTAATATTCCCCCATTAATAATCTGTGTGCGGCCGCATTGCGTGCTCCGTGGGCCTGACAGCAATGAAATAAAGCAATAAATTTCCTGGCATTTTTTATGACATGGTCGCTGTAAAAAAACATTTCCGCAACATGAAGCTCCACGGTAAAGACGTTCACAATATCCAGAAGGAGAAAAAAAAAAAAAAAAAAAAACATTTAGTCACTGGCGAAACAGATGCCAAGTAGGTGCCACAATTCTAACTTCGCGTCTCGACGCAACGATAGCAATTTTCCAACCCCATTCCACATTCCACAGCGTGACTTAGTAGGTAGCGAAGTCGCTCACAACTCTCAGGCGCGACGTAGAACGTCAGAGCAGGCCTAGCACGCCGCTACGGACAATTCAGTCAATCACAGTTGATCCGCATTTAGGGGAGTCGCCCAGGTGGCAGATTCCCTATCTGTTGTTACCTAACATTTTATTAAATAATTACAAAGAATTTGGAAATTTTTGAACATCTTCCTTCGCAAATTATTACAATTCCTAACTCCTCTTCTTATAAACTAATATTTGCCCCAATTTGTCGTATCGAATTACAACTTAATTTTCATATTCTGGTCTTTCCTACTTTGAAAAACACCGCTCAAACTTACTCGTATGCTAATGTCATTCCACGCTGTCTCTTCACTGACAGCTCGGAACATATCACTTAGTCGAGCAGCTCGTCTCCTTACTCTCAAGTCTTCCCCCAGCACAAACTTTGCAACGTTTTCGTAACGCTACTCTTTTATCGGAAAATACACAGACCCTGTGCAAGGAACAGGAAGGAGATAAACTATGCCGAATATGTGAGAATTGCAGCATACAACACCATTCGATTTCATCTTGAAGAAACAGGAAGATACTGAAGGGGAAGAACGATGAAGATTAATTATTACATGCATCACAGAATACCGTGAGCACAAATGTTTAGAGTGGACTTCACTTCTAAATCTGTATCCTTCAGGGAGAACTGAGTTTGCATTTAACGGCCTCGTCTGGATGGACCAGGGTATCTCTCACATTATTTATTTATTTATTTATTTATTTATTTATTTATTTATTTATTTATTTATTTATTTATTTATTTATTTATTTATTTATTTATTAGCGTTTACCTTCGCATTGGTGCAGGGTCCGCTGTTAAACATGCCATCCTCCACTTCATGCGGTCAAGGGCGTCAGCTTCAGTGATGCCTACAAGCCGCACATCTTTGACGCAGTCAAACCATCCCTTATTGGGACGACCTCGAAATCGGGAACCTCCAGGAACAAACTGGAGCCGTGCGCGTAGAGGCGCGCGGCTGTGAGCTTGCATCCGGGAGATAGTAGGTTCGAATCCCACTATCGGCAGCCCTGAAGATGGTTTTCCGTGGTTTCCTATTTTCACACCAGGCAAATGCTGGGGCTGTACCTTAATTAAGGCCACGGACCCTTCCTTCCAACTCCTAGGCCTTTCCTATCCCATCGTCGCCATAAGACCTATCTGTGTCGGTGCGACGTAAAGCCCCTAACAAAAAAAAAAAAAAAAAACAAACTGGAGGGCTGTGTGTATTAACGAGTCTGCTGGGCTTCGGACAACATAACCATACCATCTACGTCGTGCTTCTCGCTACTTCTCTGGGATAGGTGCCTTTCCCAATCGCCTTCGGACGTCTTCATTTCTGACATGGTCCAATCTAGTAAGACCCAGTGACCAGCGAAACATTTTCATCTCCATACCATGTAAAACTTGCTCGCGCTTTTTAGTTGTACGCCAGCATTCCGACCCATAGAGTGCAAGTGGCGGGACCATGGATTTGTAGACTTTTCCTTTCAGGTGGGTGGGAATTCTTCTTGTCAAATAGAACACCAGTAACCTGACGCTACTACAGCCATATAGCATTTACTCGTGCCTCAGGTGTCTAGTAATGTCTTTCCCTCTGAGGTGATGAAGGATCCAAGGTATTTATTATTATTTATTATTAACTAGGTCTTGCCCGCAGTCTGCAAGCCACATTGCACATACTCTGTTTTAGTGATGTTAAGTTGCAAGTCATGTTCTCCTAAACGGTATTTTTTTTTTTTTTTTTTTTTTTTTTGCTACTGGCTTTACGTCGCACCGACACAGATAGGTCTTACGGCGACGATGGGACAGAAACGGGCTAGGACTGGGAAGGAAGCGGCCGTGGCCTGAATTAAGGTACAGCCCCAGCACTTGCCTGGTGTGAAAATGGGAAACCATGGAAAACCATCTTCAGGGCTCCCGACAGTGGGGATCGAACCCACTGTCTTCCTAATACTGAATACTGGCCGCACTTATAAACGGTATTTATTTATTTATTTATTTATTTATTTATTTATTTATTTATTTATTTATTTATTTATTTATTTATTTATTTATTTGGAAAGCCTCCGTGGCTCAGGGGACAGTGCGCCGGCCTCCCATCGCTGGGTTCCGTGGTTCATATCCCAGTCACTCCATGTGAGATTTGTGCAGGACAAAGCAGAGGCGGCACAGTTTTTCTCCGGGCACTGCGGCTTTCCGTTATCCTTCATTCCAGAAACACTTTCCAATATAATTTCATTTCATCTGTCAGTCATTAAACATTGCCCCAGAGAAGTGCCACAGGCTTCGGCAGTCTGCGTAGTTCCTATCCTCGCCGCTAGATGCGGGCTTCATTCATTCCTTTCCTGAACCCGTCGAATGACTGGAAACAGGCTGAGGATTTTAATTTTTCATTTATTCGTTATCTATTTATTTATTCTCCTTCTTTTGAATGGGCGTACTTGGGAGCACGTTTGTTTAACTGTGAACTTTGACTTTTGCTCAGTATTGTCGCATTTCCTCGATAACAGGATGAAGAGGAGGAAGAGGATTTCCAGATACATCACTACAATAGGAGAGAGCATATAGCTGGCAGTAAATGGACCACCTTGATGTAGCCATAGAAAAGTGGCATATCTCGTTAGGACAGCCCTATGTCAGTGACCACAAGATCGAACACTCCAAATCCAGCTGGGCAAGGCGCGAGATCTTAGCCTACAAAGTAATTTTTTCAATTTTTTAGTCAGCATTATTCCACCTGCAGCTTAATAATGGTGCTAGAATAGTGAAAATTGGCCTAATGAATGATAGTGGAACAATGTAATACATTTTGTTTTAAGCTGAACGTTAAAAAAAAAACATCGAATCCCGTGTTCCGACGAGTGTGAAATACCAACAATTTTATTTTATTTTCGAATTTTCTTTACGTCGCACTGATACACATTGGTCTCATGGGAACCATGAGATAGGAAAGGGCTAGGAGTGAGAAGGTAGCGGCCATTGCCTTAATTAATTGCCAGGTGTGAAAATGGGAAACAACGGGAAACCATCTTTAGGGCTGCCGACAGTGAGATTCGAACCCACTATCTCCCGACTGCAAACTGACAGCTACATCTCTCATACCACGCAACCACTCGGTCGCTCCAACAATTTTTGAGGGCTGGTTACATTGACCGAGCCGAGCTCAGTAGCTCAGACGGCAGAGCGCTGGCCTTCTGAATCCAACTTGGCAGGTTCGATCCTGGCTCAGGCCGGTGGTATTTAAAGTGATCAATAACGACAGCCTCGCCTCGGTAGATTTATTGACACATTAAAAACTCCTTAGAGACAAAACTTCGGCACCCCCGAGTCTCCGAGGACCTTAAACATTTAGTTAGTGGAACGTAAAACAAATAACATTGAATTATTTTTACAATTTGCTTTACGTCGCGACGATGGGATAGGAAATGATGAGTGGGAAGGAAACGGCCGTGGCCTTAAGGTACAGCCCCTGCATTTGCCTGATGTGAAAATGGTAAACCACGGAAAACCATCGTCGGGTTTGAACCCACTATCTCCTGAGTGCACGCTCACAGCTGCGCGACCCTAAACGTACGGCCAACTCGCTCGAGTCGACAGTGCAATGGCTTCTTCCTTCTGAACAATTCTCTAATTTTGGGCACAGTACTTTGTTACAATGCTAAAAAGAGAAAAATGTTCCATCTTTTCAATACAATAACACTGTTGCACGAATCATTGTAGCAACATATTTAATTTATTAAGGGACCGGTTTTGACATCCGTCCATGTCATCATCAGCCTACACAAAAATGGCAAGAAGTCAACACAAATGTAACACTTTTCTTGAATTAAAAATAGTTCATGTAGAGGTTCTTGAGCGGTGCTCTTGCCATTTTTGTGTGGGCTGATGATGACATGGACAGATGTCGAAACCGGTCCCTTAATAAACTAAATATGTTGCTACATTGATTCGTGCAACAGTGTTTTGTATTGAAAAGGTGGAACATTTTTCTCTTTTTAGCATTGTAACTATTAGTTCAATTATTACATCTCATTCGGAGAACTGTACGGACATTTCGCCAAAATAGCCATTGTATTAGTGATGAAGTTTTTAACTTTAAATACAGTACTTTGTTTCCAACAGTGACACTCAAGTCTCGTTTTGGACACCTATTTTCTGAGGCATGTGATCTGGACTGCCACTATTTCCAGAGATTCAGCGATCAGTGCCATGTCGTTTGCAAAGGCCAGACAATCTATTGGCAGTCCTCCGCTGTTGTGATCCAGCTTGACCCCACACTAGACACCCAAGCTGATCAGTTCCTTGCGGTATTCTCTCATAACATTTTCAAGGATGCAGTTGAAGAGTAGTATGCCACGTTGTCTGACGCCTGTTTTTATCTGGCAGGTTTCAGAGATCTCACCTCTGAATTAATTATTCAATTACGCTCGCGCGAACAACGCTATCGAGAAGGAGCAAGGTAGAGAGTGGGCACCCGAAATGTTGCGCGGGGTGAACATGCTGCATTGTTGATGGTTTCCTGTAAGTATTAGCACATGAAGTAACAGGAAATGATTGAGATATCAATTTAAAGAGGCTGTTGTGACGTCACCTGCACAGTGTGAGCCGTCATGGCTGGAAGGTATCGCCAGCATAGTAGACCACCATAGCGGTACACCGGTAGTAATGGGATAATGGAATACTTTTAATAATCGAATAACCTCCATCCGATTATTAAAATCTTCTATACAAATAAAATCGTAACGACCGTGTGTCTGTACAATGGCTATTTTGGCGAAATTTCCGTACAGTTCTCCGAATGAGATGTAATAATCACCATCCGCATAATTTTTAGCTTTGGTGTCTGTTTGTTTGTCTATAACTTGAAAATTACTAGATATATTTCTACCAAACTTCATATTTAGAATCCACCTGTCCTTAGGTAGGTTTTAGGGGCATTATTGTTTCTAAATCCCTGAAATGACTAGGGGTTTATACGAAACCGAAACCGTGATTTTGCACTCCCATAAAATATACACAACCGAACTTAATGGAAATGTGCCTGCTTTAATGGAGATCAATTTCTAAACCTTTTTTTCCCATATGCATCATTTCGATACGAGGATTAAAAGGGAGATATCATTAACGGACCCTTTTTCGGTACAAGTCCGACCGGACTTACACCAAGAGCGGGTGCGTGTAAAGTCTATTTCTTATAACTTCAACCAAACTTCATATTTAGCATCCACCTGTCCAAAGGGAGGTTTTTAGATCCATACCATGTCAAATTCCCGAAACAGACGTGGGGTTTATTGGGAATCGAAACAGTGATTTTACTCTCCCGCAATATACACAAGACCAGCCTGATTGGAGATACACCAATCTTCATTGAAATCCATTTCTAAAACGTTTTTCTCATGTGCATTTTTTCGACAGGAGGAATAATAAGGGAGATATCACGAACGGTCGGTTTTGCAGGCTAAGTCCAGCGGACATAGACCAAAAGGTGTTGTACGTGGAGCAGATTCCTTACCTATCCATATAAATAAAATCGAAACAACCGTGTGTCTGTGCACTGACTATTATGGCGAAATATTCGTACAACTATCTATTTAAGGGGTAATAATGACAATCTGCATATTTTTAGATACAGTTTCCTGAAAGTCCTATACAGTTTCCTGAAAGTCCTAAATTTTAACCCTCCTCGCCTGAAATCAACATTGCGACACAATCTGCCAGACGAACCAGAAAATTGAAATTAGGCGAAATTATACGATTTAGCCTGTAACCGACGGAAAACCTCCAAGATCTTTAAATGATCACTTTTTATCCCCGAAGAATATCGAAATATGGAGGCAATTTTAATGACTGTGAGATATTCATTTCGAGGTATTTTGCGGCTAAACGGTCAGTCGTATCAGAAAAGGGATGGCCCAATCTCAGTTCAATTTGGAGTGATCTACAACTTTGGTCCTATGACGTTTCGTCGCATCTCTATTCCTCATATGTTAAATTTGTCTCAATTTCTCGATTATACCTACATTTTGCTACGCATAATTCTTAATTCGAATCACTTATACGAAAGATAGAATCGTCTAATTCTACACGTGAGCCAAATTCTATGTATGTAGATGTCACATTCGTACCCAAAAGTAATGCACTGTGAGACAACCTTACGAAAATTTCACCCTATTCAACGTTCCTAACTCAATTTTACCCATAAATAGATGATACAGGAGAAAATTTCTTAAGACTAGTCATAATGGCCGCTAAATGAGGCGTCTTATAGTACAATCCGTTTGTCGATATCATGTATCATTTAGCAGCAGTTAATCTGTAAATGGAGGTTTGCAATACAGTATTGTAAATTTGCATATACTTTGTATGTCGATCTATATACGAATTCATTGAAGACGAATTGTAGCAACGTAGAAAGGGTGTTTTGCAATTATAATTAATATTAGTGACTCTCAGCCAGATGGCGTCTGCTATTGGAATCATTACTCTCTACATCGACTTTGACTGGCAGTAGGAATGGGATCGTTCTCCAACTCCTTTGTAATTAACATTAGTAAGGAGGGACTGCCATTGTAATTAATAATTCTTTTCTCGATTTGACTGGCATAACTCAAGGGAGCATGCAATTATGTTCAAAACTCCCCTAACCGATTGTGTTTGGGAGTAGGCATGTGTGCCTGTCATTATAAATAAAATTACCCATCTAAAATGTGAGTGGCATTAGGCATAGTTGCCCTGCTATTGTAATAGAAGCTTACTAACTCGGTGCGCCTGCCATTAAGAAAAGGGGCCTGTTATTTTTAGTGATAACAGCACAACTCAATTTTGACTGGCAGTAGGGAAGGTGCCTGCTATTATAATAAAAACTCCTCAAGATGTAATCTGTCTGGAATGTAATGTAATGTAATGAAAACTCCCCAAATCGATTGTGACGGCGCAGTAGGTAATGGAGTCTCGCATTATAATGAAAACTTTCCTACTCGCTTGTGAATGGCGGTAGGCAAGTGAGCCAGCAGTTATCATTACAACTCCGCAACTCACAACTTACATTGGAAACAACGTATGGGAATCTCCCCCTGCTGTTTCTGGATAACGATAAGAGGCATGCAGTTTAAAAAAAAATCTTATTTACTGCATGTGCAGTAATTTACTTCGATAACCGTATACAATGTAGAATACCGTAGCGAAGCAGAGGTACATTCGCTAGTAATGGAATAAAATAATCGAATGAGTTTCAAATATTATTCAGTTGTACCGCATAAAATAATCGGATGCATCATGAATAAAATTGTCGATTTAAGTGTGTCGGATGGATAATCGATGGAAATAAGCGAATAAACAATTACGAAAACTAGAAATACGGCTTTCTTCCAAATGTGGGTGCGTGGTGCAGTATATTAATCTATGCATTGCAAGTAATGGCATCTGAATACATGACTCATTCTTACGCGTGGAGCATGAGTTCTTATTATCTCCGGAAGACTTATCAGAGACCGTTCGTCCTTCTCACAGACTTCTGTAAGGGAATGGAGATTGGTAATTTTAATTTCCTTGTGATGAGGTTGATGAATTGATGACAACATTAAGAATACTTTTCATTCGATTATTTCGAAAACATTCACTATTCAATTGCCCCAATCATTCGAATGGTTTCCCATTTTCACACCAGGCAAATGCGGGGGCTGTACCTTAATTAAGGCCACGGCCGCTTCCTTCCAACTCCTAGGCCTTTCCTGTCCCATCGTCGCCATACTGTGTCGGTGCGACGTAAAGCTCCTAGCAAAAAACAATTCGAATGGAAATTCAAATGAATAATAGAAAAAAATAATCGAATAGAAAATAATCGATAATCGAATAAAATTAAGTAATCGGATAAGCTATTATTTTGTATTCGATTATCCCATCACTAGGTACACGTGCTTAACGACATACGAGATAGAGACTGCTATATGCCGACCATCTGTGAATCTACTTGAACTGCTGGCAGCCATGACAAGGCAAAACAAACGACAGGTGTCATGACAGAGTGGCTGTACACATTAAATTCGATAAGTCTTTATGTTTCAAGCAATAAACTCGGCCTTAATTATGATACAAATCTTTTTAAAATACATGTATTAAAAGTACCGTAGAAGTTATGTGATAACAGTGTTTAACCAATGTGAATAATTTGTTTGTAGTTATGTGGTAAAAATGAAATGGCGTATGGCTTTTAGTGCCGGGAGTGTTCGAGGACATGTTCGGCTCGCCAGGTGCAGGTCTTTTGATTTGACTCCCGTAGGCGACCTGCGCGTCGTGATGAAGATGAAATGATGATGAAGACGACACATACACCCAGCCCTCGTGCCAGCGAAATTAACCAATGATGTTTAAAATTCCCGACCCTACCGGGAATCGAACCCGGGACCCCTGTGGCCAAAGGCCAGCACGCTAACCATTTAGCCATGGAGCCGGACAGTTATGTGGTAATAAGACTGTATTGGTTGAAAAGTGGCTACAGATTCCTGTTAAACAATAATATACTTCATTTATTTCATATTTGCTTTACGTCGCACCGACACAGATAGGTCTTATGACGACGATGGGATAGGAAACGCCTAGGAGTGGGGAGGAAGCGACCGTGGCCTTAATTAAAGTACAGCCCCAGCATTTGCCTGATGTAAAAATGGGAAACCACGGAAAACATCTTCAGAGCTACCGACAGTGGGGTTCGAACCCACTATCTCCCGGATGCAAGTACACAGCTGCGCGCCCCTAACCGCATGGCAAACTCGCCCGGTAAATAATAATATTTAATGAAATAATGTTAAATGGTCAAAGAAAGTTGGGTACCTAAATAACAATTAAACTTGAAGTGCATTTATAAGGTGTATTGTAATGATGCAATATTAAATCATCCTCTCTCCGTTGTAATCCTACGAAGGGGGAGTGGTGGTGATTATTGTTTTAGGAGGAAATACAACTAGCCAACCATCTTCTATATAACACTAATCAGTGAGAGAAAAAATGTAAGGGATCCGACACTTCGAAGAATGAACGTATCGGCCAAAGATAGACAAGGGCCACGAAGAGCGTGAAATTGAAAGACTCCCCAGGCCTAGAATGCTCTAATGCCGCCGGGGTCGGAAAATAACAAATAACAAGTAAGTGGAAGCTACACCAGACTCATAAAAAGGTGGTCACCAACACACGCTCCCAAGCCTTTGGGGCCCCATTTAGTCGCCTATTATGACAGGCAGGGGATACCGTGTGTGTTAATCTACCGCCACAACCCCCAGGGTGAGTTCAAAGGAAACCTTAAAGAAAAATAATGTGCCATAATTAGAATGACCTATTGGATATGAAATTGGGTTTAGGCTTGTACTAAAACAACTCGCAAATGGTTGTTCACACATAGGGCCTACTTGTGAAAAGTAACGTTAACCCCTTTCTGATGGCAATTGGTGAAGTTAAATGCTGCGCACGACATGGGCATCTTGATAACGGAAAACGCGTTATTATCACGAATTAATACGGTTCATCATCTTTCTAACCAAACGGCCGTCAGATTCGCTGCGCTTATTTAATTAAAAGGCCTATGATTATTAACTGTAACAGTGTTTTCAAACAACATCTGAACTTGCTACTTTTAAATGACTTTATTTTTGCAACAAAACGTAACCACATCTATTCATGAACTGATAATACGGCTAAGCTAAAGTGACGTGCGGCTTGCCCAGTATCGAAGTGTCAGTTCTCTTGCCTACAACTGTCATGGCGGCCGTAGTTCACTGAGCTTCATTCAGGGGCGCTGTAACAAATATGTTCAGCAGTCTATATCTTTCATGTCGTTGCACGTGCTCCTCATGAGCGATTGGCATATAAAACACACTCTAACACATACATACCCTTCGCCATTCAATCTGCAATTCTCTGTCTATTAACAACGCGCCCCTGCCTCTATCTGCAACTAGTTCTCTGGCTTCGTTTACTTCCACACTTATCAATCTTTAGAAATTGAAGCTAACCATCATGGCATTCGTCTCCCTCTGCTTTGGAATAAGGAGACGAGATGCTCGACTAAGAGGTATGTTTCGAGCTGTGAGTCGAGAGTTGACATGGAGTGATGTAAATAGACGAAAAGGCCTAAGCTTGCGTGGAGCTTAAAAAGTAGGAGAGATCATAATATGAAGGTAAAGCTGGAATTCAAGAGGACAAATTGCGGCAGATATTCATTTATAGGACGAGGAGTTAGCGAAATGTTCGATAAATTTCCAAGTTCTTTGTAAATGTTTAAGAAAAAACTAGAAACTAATGATAGGGAATCTCCCACCTGGTCGACAGCCCTAAATGCAGATCATTGATGAGTGGCTGGTCAGATTCTCTTAACCTTCATGGTCGAATTCATTTTTCTCCTAGGTAACCTAACCTCCTCCAATCACCTCACAGGAATCCACTACCGAAGTCGCTTTACGGGCACAGCTTCATCCACGAAGTTGATTTTTAATTTGTATCTTTTCTTTGAGAATATCCCCCCTTCCACCTCCACCAAGCTATTTTCACGTTTTCCATATTCAACTCAACCATGACGAATAGAAATTAACAGAGTGATGACTCCCTCTGAATCACATGTTAACAGACACAGTGTACATGTTCTCCGCTGCCTGCAGCACTGCTGTCGATATAAAGGTCAAGTAAGCGCGCATTTTGTCGAATCCATCACAGTAATAGAAAGAGATTTTTTTATAGTGGTTATGTGTTTGGTATTTTTATTCTACCATTAATCAGAGAGATCAGGGTTCCATTCCATGTGTTGCATGTATTAGAGATTTTTATTCTGACGATAAACAGAGAGAACAGGAGTTCGAATCCATGATTTTTCTGTCGCGGTTACTAAATCAGAGATATCCGAGTTCGAATCTATATCTGTAATACAGATTGGGAGGAAAAACAAAGTATGAAAAATTGAATTGAAATTGGCACGTGGTCCCTAGCAGGCCACATCGGAAAGAAGAAGAAAAAAGAAAGAAAGAAAGAAAGAAAGAAAGAAAGAAAGAAAGAAAGAAAAAGTGTAACAAAATAAAGGCAAGTAAGAAGAAGGAAATAAGAGGAAAAGTCAAAGTAAGAAAGGAAAGAAAGGAAATCAAAGAAGAAAAAGAGTGAAAATGAAAGAAGGAATTAGCAACAGCTGAACGAAATGAAAGAGGAAAGTAAGAAGGGAGGTAGGAAACAATTGAAGAAAATGAAAGAGAAAGGAATGAACGTTAAAAATAAACGGGAGATAATGAATGAAAGAAAAAAGAAAATGAAACAAAAATAGGAAGAAAGGAAGGGATCAATATCAATCACTACTGATCTGCATTTAGGGCAGATGGCAGATTCCCTATCTGTTGTTTTCCTAGTCCTTTGTTGAATGATTGCAGGAAGGAAGAAAGAAAGAAAGAAAGAAAGAAAGAAAGAAAGGGTTTTGACCTCGCAGAATGAAAGTCTCGATTTAAGGAAGGAAAATGGCCACGACACACAGGTACGGTATCAAACAGGCCAGTCTCCTCTACGTCATGTATGAATACTCAATGACCGAGGTATGTCGGACAGAACATACGGCCGGTTTCGTAATGGTTATAAGTAATTGGTGGTATGCCAGACTCAGTAGCATGTTGTACGAATGGACTTTCACCATATCTCCCTTAGTTTCCAGTGGAAACACACCTTACCACGGTAACAGTGGCTAATAAAATTAGCCGTGACAGGTAGCTGGTACCTCAACAGTGAGATTGTAAATGCTCTATGCTATGAATAATGGATGCTCTTCTCCCGCGACATAAGCACACAGCTGTGTCACTCCTCGTGTGCTTACAAGACTTGAATTTCGTACGATTTGCACTTGCTCACTCAGGTTTCCTGTCGATCACAAGTGCCTTTCAGACGCCCACAATTCTGGGTACGTGTTTCACTTCAATCTTCAAGATCTTCCCTTCCCATTTCCTTCACGTAACAGCTGGAACACGTATTTTCACACGACTTTGCATGTTGTCTGGGTCGTTAACTGAAAGGTTTACGTAATGGTCTTCGGTTCAGGTACTGATTTCGAAAAGAAATTAAAATAATGGTATATCTGTATCGGCCATGTCCACAGTAACAAGGAAATACACTTTTTTAATATTCCGTCCTGTCTGTCTGTCTAACTGTACGGGCATCGCCAGAAAATAGTTCAAGATAAATTAATGAAAATCGGTATGTAAAGTCGGGAAATGATCGCTGAGTCCGTGGGGAAAAATCAACCCTGGAGGGTAAATAGATTAAGAAGAAGAAGAAGAAGAAGAAGAGTGAAAATGTGAACTAAACTAAGATGTCTAGTTGTTGCAGCCACTGAATAGCTGTTGCTGAAGCTGTCAGAAGGTCGTCGATAGTTTCATATTGGCTTCTGAAGGTTATGTCCGGAATTCTTCACCACAGTCACAGTTTGGAGAAGGTCGAACGCCCCAAGAATCCATCGCAGATCCATTTCTTTCATACCCAGTGCGCACGCTGTTTAGTGGGACCCAAACACTCCGCCGGAGATAAATCTGGGCGGGGGCTTCGCAGGGTTAAAGATCGATCTCCATTCCTCAGCAGTCCATTCTTCATTCCAGGTTCGCAGTCCGCAGTAGTTTTCCTTCATCGGTTTTTGAGCCACCAGCAAGGGAGTGTGTCTGGATTTCAGTCGCGTTGAAGCGATTCTATGGATGTCTTGGTGAGTAGTGTTTAAAAGCTCTCTCAATTTTTCTCATTTTCCTCCACCGCGGAACCTTCTTTACCGTATCCTTTAAACTAATCTCAATGAACTGAGTCGTCCAAGCCTCTTTCACATGTGATCACCTCTACTCTTCATTAAGTTTCTCGGCCGAATAACAAAACTAGAGACACGACCCATTACTCGGCAGGTGTAATTTCGCTTACAGAGTGCGACAGGGTGCAGTCCGACTCGTTGGCTGAATGGGTACTGGCCTTCGGTTCAGAGGGTCCCGAGTTCGATTCCTGGCTGGGTCGGGGATTTTAATCGCTTATGATTAATTCTTCTGGCTCGGAGACTGGGTGTTTGTGTCCGTTCCAACACTCTCCTCTTCATATTCACACACCACACTACACTACCAACCACCAAACAAACCTGCAATTGTGATTACATCCCTCCATATAGGCTTGGCGTCAGGAAGGGCACCCGGCTGTAAAACAGGGTCAAATCCACGCGACTCCCACAGGTGTGGGGAAAAAGCGGTAGGAAGAGAAGAAGAAGGCGACAGGATGGACGACAATATAGTAGATCTTATATGATCTTTCATCCTGCGGTCGCATGTGACTCCGGTTGTTGTGCGTAGCTTTATCCAAGCTGCATTAATTCTGGTGTTGACCTCTTCGACAAGTCGACTGTCATCAGCTCTCGTGGAACGATGCTTATACAGGGTGGTCAGAAACAACGTGATCCAGGTAAAAGAGCGTTAGAGGATAGTCGTAATGATATGTTTGTTGTTGTTGTTGCTTGAGTCATGTTCTCTTTCTTCTTTTGTTACTGGCTTTACGTCGCACCGACACAAATAGGTCTTATGGCAACGATGGGATCGGAAAGGCCTAGGAGTGGGAAGGAAGCAACCGTGGCCTTAATTAAGGTACAGCCCCAGCATTTGCGTGGTGTGAAAATCGGAAACCACGGAAAACCATGGTCGCGAATAGATATGTTCTTAATGCATTCAGGTTGATATTTGTTCGAACTGTGTTATATTAAATTCTGAGAGAAAATTAATCAAGGACTGTCGATAGCTTCTTTAAAAATTGACAAGTTGCTTTACGTCGCACTGTCACAGATAGGTTTTATGGTTTTATGGCGACGATGGGATAGGACACGGCTAGGAATGGGAAGGAAGCTACAGTGGCCTTAAGGTACAGTCCTAGCATTTGCCTGGTGTAAAAATGGTAAACCACGGAAAACCATCCTCAGGAATGCCGAAAATGGGGTTCGAACCCACTATCTTCCGAATGCAAGCTCACGTTGATAGCTAACCTGGTTGGCAGAATTTCTAGTGAATAGTACATCGCTCGTGTACACATTAAGGAAGAGAAAACAAAGGCTCCGAGCTACCTATTTTGAAGTAGCTTGTACTCAGCTGTATGGCAGTGTGTTCAATTCCACAGCAAATGTTTCAAATAATTGTTTATCAAACACCTTCCCCAGATAACTATATTTACAATGTAGTAAATGTCAAATAACGTAGACCTATATACTGCTACTTTCGGCTCGATTGTGTCTTGTCACCTTTTGAGTACCGCTAAATCCCTCAAAAACGACTGACTTCAATCCCCTCTCACTTAAGATGGAAAACATTGTACACTTCTATTCGTTCTAAACTGCACTGAGACTGCCTGAGAATTGACACTGAGTCTATGGAAATGAGGCTACTGTCGGCAGTCCTGAAGATGGTTTTCCGTGGTTTCCCATTTTCACACCAGGCAAATGCCGGGGATGTACTTCAATTAAGGCCACGGACGCTTCCTTCCCACTCCTACCCCTTCCCTGTCCTATCGACGCCGTAAGACCTACCTGTGTCAGTGCGACGTAAAGCCAATTGTAAAAAAACAAACAAAAAAAACAGAGAGAGAGAGAGAGAAATGAGGCAGTTGTTGAGGGGTGGGGGGTTAAGTTAGAAACCCATTCGGGTTACCTGCCAATTATCCGTAGGACCAGTTCAACCGCGACCTTTCGTTATGGAACAAATATATTTTTGCAATGTCTTGACCGTCGGACCAGTTCGATACTATCCTAAAATTCAGCAGGAGCTCAAGGCAGGTTAGCGGGGATATCCTGAGATTAAGCTAATGAGGCCCACCCTCTGCTGCAGTGATCGCCGCAAATCCCCTGTGACTGCTCGGGAATTTCTGTGAGTGGGCACAAGTTTATCTCGGTGACCGCAAATATCCGCCAACCGTATGGGTAGCGTGCCCGAGGCCCCGGGTTCGATTCCCAGCCCGGTCAGGGATCTTTACCTAGATATAAGGGCTGATTCGAGGTTCGCTCACCCTATGTGATTACATTTGAGACAGTGGCCCCGCTCTAGAAAGGAAAGTATAACGTCGGAGAGAATTCGTCGTGCCGACCGCACGACACCTCGTGATCTGAAGGCCTTCCGGGGGACCAGTGGTCCCTTAGTAGGCCATAGCCGTTCGGGACTCTTGCGCCATGGAGTTTGGTTTGCTGAACTACTTTCATGGGTTTTGGAGACGCCGAGGTGCCGTAAGTTTCTCTCGCAGGAGTTCTTTAACGTACCTACTGACACGAGGCCGACGAATTTAAGTATCTTGAAATAGCAACGGCCTGAACCGGGATCAAACCTGAGCTCAGAACGCCAGCACATGGAACAGAAGGGTCCAGAAGAAGCAGGAGCAGAAGCTCTCACTACACGGCCGAGAGTGATAGAAATCAAGGTTAATAGGAAGGCCGAAAACAAAATAATTTCAACACACACAATGCATACGGACCTCCTCCTCCCACACTTTGTTCTGTACTAGTACCCTCTATTTCAACACAACATTAATAAAAATCACTGTTGCTAGGTAGAACATTTCGTGACGTCATTTCCGGTACACACTTTGTCGCGTCATCCGAGATTTCGGATGGCCCCTAGTCCTCAAACATATTCATGTTAACATGATATGGGCCACGAAGAGCCTGGAAATGGAAGATTCCTTAAGCGTCAAATGCTGTAATACCGTCGAGATCGGAAAAGAACAAGAGTTGACCAAGGGAGGTAAGACAGAATAGATGAAGGAGAGGAGCCTGGCTCAAGTAAGTGTCAGGACTCGGCTAAAAGCCCCGTGGTCGCCAAGCCACGTTCCCCAAGTTAAAAACCCCTGGGGGATCTTTTATTTGCCATTTATGACAGACAGGTGATACCGTGAGTGTTATTCCACCGCCCCCACCTACAGAGGGTAGCTTCAATGTCAATGACAGATGGAGAGAAACCCGTGGCGCTAGTTTGATCTGTGAGGTGACTTGGCTCAAGTGAAAGAGCAAGTACTGCATAATTTAATGTGACATGAGCTAAACGAACGGAACAGTTCAGCCAACTCGCACTAAAGATAGACTTGTTTGCCACGTTCTGCAACTCGCACTAAAGATAGACTTGTTTACCACGTTCTGCAACTCGCACTAAAGATAGACTTGTTTGCCACGTTCTGCAACTCGCACCAAAGATAGACTTGTTTACCACGTTCTGCAACTCGCACTAAAGATAGACTTGTTTACCACGTTCTGCAACTCGCACTAAAGATAGACTTGTTTACCACGTTCTGCAACTCGCACTAAAGATAGACTTGTTTACCACGTTCTGCAACTCGCACTAAAGATAGACTTGTTTACCACGTTCTGCAACTCGCACTAAAGATAGACTTGTTTACCACGTTCTGCAACTCGCACTAAAGATAGACTTGTTTACCACGTTCTGCAACTCGCACTAAGGATAGACTTGTTTACCACGTTCTGCAACTCGCACTAAAGATAGACTTGTTTACCACGTTCTGCAACTCGCACTAAAGATAGACTTGTTTACTACGTTCTGCAACTCGCACTAAAGATAGACTTGTTTCCAACGTTCTGCAACTCGCACTAAAGATAGACTTGTTTACCACGTTCTGCAACTCGCACTAAGGATAGACTTGTTTACCACGTTCTGCAACTCGCACTAAAGATAGACTTGTTTACCACGTTCTGCAACTCGCACTAAAGATAGACTTGTTTACCACGTTCTGCAACTCGCACTAAAGATAGACTTGTTTACCACGTTCTGCAACTCGCACTAAAGATAGACTTGTTTACCACGTTCTGCAACTCGCACTAAAGATAGACTTTTTTACCACGTTCTGCAACGCGTACTAAAGATAGACTTGTTTACCACGTTCTGCAACTCGCACTAAAGATAGACTTGTTTACCACGTTCTGCAACTCGCACTAAAGATAGACTTGTTTACCACGTTCTGCAACTCGCACTAAGGATAGACTTGTTTACCACGTTCTGCAACTCGCACTAAAGATAGACTTGTTTACCACGTTCTGCAACTCGCACCAAAGATAGACTTGTTTACCACGTTCTGCAACTCGCACTAAAGATAGACTTGTTTACCACGTTCTGCAACTCGCACTAAAGATAGACTTGTTTACCACGTTCTGCAACTCGCACTAAAGATAGACTTGTTTACCACGTTCTGCAACTCGCACTAAAGATAGACTTGTTTACCACGTTCTGCAACTCGCACTAAAGATAGACTTGTTTACCACGTTTTGCAACTCGCACTAAAGATAGACTTGTTTACCACGTTCTGCAACTCGCACTAAAGATAGACTTGTTTACCACGTTCTGCAACTCGCACTAAGGATAGACTTGTTTCCCACGTTCTGCAACTCGCACTAAAGATAGACTTGTTTACCACGTTCTGCAACTCGCACTAAAGATAGACTTGTTTCCAACGTTCTGCAACTCGCACTAAAGATAGACTTGTTTACCACGTTCTGCAACTCGCACTAAAGATAGACTTGTTTACCACGTTCTGCAACTCGCACTAAAGATAGACTTGTTTACCACGTTCTGCAACTCGCACTAAAGATAGACTTGTTTACCACGTTCTGCAACTCGCACTAAAGATAGACTTGTTTACCACGTTCTGCAACTCGCACTAAAGATAGACTTGTTTACCACGTTCTGCAACTCGCACTAAAGATAGACTTGTTTACCACGTTTTGCAACTCGCACTAAAGATAGACTTGTTTACCACGTTCTGCAACTCGCACTAAAGATAGACTTGTTTACCACGTTCTGCAACTCGCACTAAAGATAGACTTTTTTACCACGTTCTGCAACGCGTACTAAAGATAGACTTGTTTACCACGTTCTGCAACTCGCACTAAAGATAGACTTTTTTACCACGTTCTGCAACGCGTACTAAAGATAGACTTGTTTACCACGTTCTGCAACTCGCACTAAAGATAGACTTGTTTACCACGTTCTGCAACTCGCACTAAAGATAGACTTGTTTACCACGTTCTGCAACTCGCACTAAAGATAGACTTGTTTACCACGTTCTGCAACTCGCACCAATTGAGCGTGTTTTCCTGATCACAACTATTACAACAGCCTATAACCTCGAGCATTTTCACTCACTCATTCCCTTATTTTATTACCCCTTATACATGTCCCATTCCAGATTTCTTTTGACGTGTTAACGCCATTTAAAACATAACGCCCTCCACCCCTTCATCTCCCACACAGCCACGCAAATACAAATCTACTCTAGTAGCGTTACAAAAACAGGAGTATTTTCAAACGTTTATAGCTGTCTTCGTTTACATCCAACCCGAACAGAACAAACGGCCTTCTCCACAGCAACACTGATACAATTTTATAAAGTAAAAAAGTTTCCTTTGAATTAATATTAATCATCACAAATTATAAAGACTATGAAAATCGTTAGAGCAAAACTCTGTGCAAGTAGGGTAGCATCCTACAGCGCTTCATAGTCCAAGTGAGGATCTCTCCTCTAACGGGTTATGGACTACCGGTGAATTGTATAGTCCTAGCCGCCTGAGCACATGGAGGGCCATGACTCAGAATATGTCTGAGATGTCCACTCCCATTCCATAGCAACTGGTATCCCGACTCTCAGGACCGCTTACTAGGCCACTCAGCCGTTGTCGAATTACACGATAAATTAATGAAAGTCATAGATCATGAATATTATCAATACAGCCTTACAGTTTAATTATCTGCATTAAAATTTCTCAATTAACTACACAGATATAAGCGTAGAACATTCTGAAATTAGTTCTATTTTATTGTACCTCAGAACTGCCTCACTTTTTCCGTCGTAAATGACAACTGACAAAGAAATTTGCGGAAATTGCCCGATAGCAACATTTTAAAAATCCAGAAATGAGTGCTTATGATTCTAAGACAAATATGTCTCAGTTAATAGTAAGAGAAAATATATAGACTCCAATAACTTCAAGTAGCTTGTGCTATTATTACGTCGAACGGGGAATCGGAGGGTTTGCCGGTTGTTACACTGTCTGCAATTTAAAAACTGAGAATTTGGATTGCTAGACTCTGGTGAATGTGCGTTTCATAGTATACAATCAGAGCTGGGAAATAACAGAGTGAGAGTTTTCTAATTACTAGTCACGAATAACTAATCGTTACTCTTCTTGCCAACAGTATAAAGTACTCTTTCGTTTACTTGCAGGTCGTTGTGGTTCCTGGTTGAGATTTAGATCATCGTTTACTACGACTTTGTGAGTTTGCAAGTGGCCAATAATGGAATCTGAATAAACACGTGACAATGAAGGGATTAATCAATTTCCATTCACCTATTTCAATACGTTGAATGTTGAATTAGTTGGCCCTCAATATAATGAGAACATGAGCGTGAAAAAACGAGAGTAATGACATTAGATAATTAAATTTCCCCTTGGGAAAATCAATTGATCAAACATATGTCTTCCAATAAAATGTGTGGCGCGATATTACCTAGCAACAGCGCAGGCTGTGATGTGAAATATTGATGGATGATCATGGCATACATATTCACGTCCTATACAGCTCTCTTTATACAGATTCTTTTCCTTTTTTGCTCTTTGCTTTACGTCGCACCGACACATATGTTTTATGGCGACGATGGGACAGGAAAGGCCTAGGAGTGGGAAGGAAGCGACAATGGCCTTAATTAAGGTACAGCCCCAGAATTTTTCTGATGTGAAAATGGGAAACCACGGAAAACCATCTTCAGGGCTGCCGACAGTGGGGTTCGAACCCACTATATCCCGGATGCGAGCCCAATGGAGGTGAGCTGCATGTACCATTTCAACCACATACAAGCCCTCCTGCCATTTTTATATTACTGGCAGTACCGGGAATCGAACCCGATCATCCGAGTACGGCAGTTAATAGTGCTAACCGTTACCCTACAGAGGCAGACATGGCCTGTGTAACTCTCAACGTACTGTTGCTGGGTAACACCGCGTCAAACACTTTGTTACATGCACTACTTCGTTAAACACAACTTCGCACGACTGCCAACTCGAAGGCATATTTGTGTCAGAAAGAAAATAAACGAAGCAATATACTTTTCCTTGCTAAATTTGATATCATTCCAGCCCCATGTGATAAAGAACGTCAGCGATTACCGAAGACTGGTGTTCTTTGAAGTAACTGCAACTGCCATTTTACTGATTACTTGCTGAAGAAGTAATTTGCTATTTTAAGTGAGCAAAATATTTCTCAGGTAACTGTAATGTAATCAAATTACCTTTACTTAGTACTTTTACCATCACTGCATATAATTCTGTATTCAGGTTAACTCGAATCCTTAGACATCATTATTTTATTATCTTGCTCGGAATTTGTTATGGTCATGCAGATGGTTTACATACGCTACCGCAACTTATCTATCACGCATGTTAAGCGGGATATCTATCACACAGGAGTTAACCTGTACAATCCTGGACTAAAGGGGATACGATTTTCACCAATACTGTACAAGATTCCTCCCATTCCCCATCCGATAACGATAGTAAACATTATTCAGAATAAAGAATATTCTCAAACGGAGGGATAACTATACGTACGTTCAACGGATAGTGACTTCAATGTGAAATCGACGACATTCCATGGTACTTTGTACACAAACATTGTGACCATTAAGCTTATCAGTTCACCCAGCTACATCTAATGATTTCACAGAAAATAATAATAATAATAATAATAATAATAATAATAATAATAATAATAATAATAATAATAATAATAATAATAATAATAATAATAATAATAATAATAATAATAATAACTAAATGAGCAACGTAAACTTACCACTTTAGTGGCTGTTGCGTACAAAATTTTACTTCTTATTATGGCAATTTACTCACTTTAAATTAAATATTTAATTATAAATTAAGCTTCCGTGGCTCAGGCGACAGCGCGGCGGCCTCTCACCGCTGGGTTCCGTGGTTCAACTCCCGGTCACTACATGTGATATTTGTGCTGGACAAAGCGGAGACGGGACAGGTTTTTCTTCGGGTACTCCGGTTTTCCCCGTCATCTTTCATTCCAGCAACACTCCAATATCATTTCATTTCCTCTGTCAGTCATTAATCATTGCCCCAGAGGAGGGCAATAGGCTTCGGCAGCCGGCTCAATTCCTATCCTCGCCGGGAGATGGACGCTTCATTCATTCCATTCCTGACCCGGTCAGATGACTGGAAAAAGGTTGTGGATTTTCATTTAATTATAAATGATTTCGGCCAGCTCCTTGGATGAATAGGCAAGCGTTGAGGCCTTCGGTCCAGAGGGTCCCGGGTTCGATTCTTGGCTGGGTCAGGGATTTTAATCGTGTCTAATTAATTATTCTGGCTCGGGGACAGGGTGTTTGTATGTTGACCCAACAATCTCTTCTTCATATTTAGACAACACACTACACTGTAGCTCATTCCATGTTAAGAAAACAGTATTGCTCTTATGACAACAGAGCTGCCATATCTCTTTTTTTTCTATTTGCTTTACATCGCACCGACACAGATAGGTCTTATGGCGACGATGGGACAGGAAAGGTCTAGGAGTGGGAAGGAAGTGGCCGTGGCCCTAATTAAGGTACAGACCAAGCATTTGCCTGGTGTGAAAACGGGAAACCATGGAAAACCATCTTCAGGGCTGCCGACAGTGGGGTTCGAACCTACTATCTCCCGAATACTGGATACTGGCCGCACTTAAGCGACTGAGTTGCCATATCGAACGTCTCTGCTCAACACCATCATGGGAAAACTGCGACGCATACGCTTGTGAAATTCAGTATTTAAGTTCAAGATGCATTTACAAATTATTTTTATGAACTAAAGGGGGCGGGGTGTTTACAGGGGCTATTTTTGGTTTGTACAGAATCAGAGGTAAACTACGGCACATAAAACACATTAGCACTGAAGTGTAAGGCAAATTGGGGAGAAAATAGACAAATTTTTTTTATGAGTTCGAGGCGTGAGCGATGCATTTCATTGGATTTAATAAATTTCTTCAGGCAACGAAGGCTAGAAAACAGATCAACAAATAAATACTGTAAATGACTCTACAAAAGATCATAGTATTAATGTTAAAGAAAGAAATCACGTAGGCTTATCGCATAACTCTCACTCAACACAAGACAATTACGCACTGATTTAAAGCCTAAACCACACATGCAACTACAGAAGTGAGCTGGCGTTTGACAGAGTGAGGGACTTCACGAGGCTTGTACCACAGCAATACAGAAGAAGGATAATGAAGGAAGGCAACGAAGCGATGGCTGTTCCCGCCATTATGCTTCCTCCCTACAAAAGTATTGATGAAAAAGAAAATGTTATGTAGTTATTTTAATAACTCACGGGCAGAAATCCCTCAGCCTTTTTATCTATCTTTCTTAATACATTACAAAGTACAGTATAATATCCCTTAATTACGAGGAATTATGAATGTCTCAGAGGGAGTGTGTTCACACCTTGTAAGAGCAATACTGTTTTCTTAACGTGGAATAAGATTTACCAACCACTACAGAAACAAGCAATAGTGATTACATCCCTCCATGTGGGGTTGGTATGACGAAGGGCATCTGGCCATAAAATTGGGCCAAATTCACATGTGCGACACAGTACGCACATGCGAACCGACAGATGTGGGAAAAAACAGTAGAAGATGAATAATAATAATATAATTATGAATGATTTAGGCATGTCGTCACCCAAATCATCAATGTTTGACTCGTCCAGTGACTTTTTTTGTTTTATTCCGAATATGTCGCTAAGAAATATATAAGAGAGGTGTACAAGGAATTATGTGGCAATAAAACATAAACGTTAATGCTATTTGAGGCTCTGAACATTCCAGTAAGTTACAAGTCGTAATCATAATAAATACATCGATCCATGAATAAAATTCAAAATGATAACGATGAATTTATTCGCACATAATGAACCGTTCTCGAGACACATTTGTATGGAATTCGGAGTCTTCAAGTGTAGGATTCAGTTAAGAAAAAGGGGGAATGTCTATGAAACTACCACAAATGAAATGATCATTTCTCTAGAGTACGACGAGACGAGGCCTTCTACATGTGTCTGTCATTGCCATACACCAAATTTTCTCATTACTGCCTGCTCGGTTGCTAGGTAACATCGCGTATCGCTAATCCCGTGACTCGCAGCACTAAGACAGGTTTTTGCCAAAAAGCGACGGCCACTGCAGGAAGAGATACCTCGTGGCTCGCTGGCACAGGCGCAACGACAGTAAGTTACGACCGGCAGCAGGATCGGGGAATTTATTTATCCGCGCAGGAAGACGCTGTGTAAATCTTACACCTGAAGTGACTTGGCCAATTAACGACAACACAGATAATAAAACACACTACTTCCTTCATTCCTCAGCCTGCAGGTGCTACTAATACCTGCATCGGGAGCACTTACCTCTGTTTCGGCGACAGCGGATATTTTATTTATATTTATATGACAGAAAAACATGCTACACATTTTTTTGGTGAAATCCTATACAGCTATTTCCGTACAGGCCTGGAAAGATTCTTGGAGGAGCAGAAGGTAAAGGCTTACACCATTCGTGAACTCAGCACTTAGAGAGAGAGTGGTTAGCTTTATATCTAGCCACCTTTGACCTCAGGAACTAATATGGTAATAGTCTTTTGTGCAGGCTGAGTCAACATGCCTCTTCAGGTGGGGAGGACTCGTTTATGAATTTTTCGACTTCCTAGCGAATCAAGGGTATACGAGTACTTTACCCGCTTCACACAAAGACGTCTCGAGGGTCAATTCCCCGTTAATTATTGAGTGAGGACAGGGAAAGGGTTCAATTAGCTCCATTAGACAAAGTGAGAAGCTGTGATACGAGAGATGGTTGTAGTTTCAAGGGAAATCAAAACTAACTAACCTCAAGAAGAAAGAATGCCATCTCGTACAGGCAATGAAGGCCCTTGGAGGAGTAGAAGATCAAGGCTCCCAGCTTCCGTAACCTGAGCACTAAGTGGGGTGGAGTGGTAAGCTCTATACCCGACCGCCTCTGTCCCAATGTACTCATGTTTGATGTAGTATAAATAAACCTCACGGACATATCGTTAACATCCGGATTATAATATAATTAAATACTTTTCGTCTATGGAGGAGGAATGAGCGCAGACAATAAGACAACCAGGAGGTGTATTTAATGGAGCGGACAATGGCAAAGACAGAACTTGTTAACAGGCCTGGCTATCCGCCACGGACCTTCAGAGAGAGAGCTAAATATACAGAACCATGAACTGTTTATTCCCCCTATAACCTTGTTTATGTTAAACTTAGGTCAAGACTCGAATCTCGCAATATGACATAGTATGTCGGTTCATAAAGTCCTTAAAACTGGAATCATTACTCAGAGCGGTAGCATCTTTTTCTATTGACTAAATGTACAGGTTTTCCACCGGAGACAGCTTTTACCCGCCGGCATAACAGAACACACAGCCCTCTGACGTGTCAAACTCCTGCTCTCCAACACGGCTTCTCTAAGAGCAGAGTAGGTACGGAACAGTTCACTTCACAACTAACAAGACCCACTGAACTCGGCGTGGTGGTCAGAAAGACACTATCCCCGCTGAAATGGCTCCTTACGGACTCGCGACCGTCCCGAAACTGCTTGCGTTCACTCGTGACTGGCTCAAGACTGAGTCCGCACTCCCTTTGTTTCTTTTTTCACTCCACCTGCACCCTCCGTGTGGGGGACAACACAAGCTAAACCGCCTCCACATCCTGTTAATTCTAACGAGAAAAAGAGACAGCAGAGAGCATTAGAAGGTGAGATATTTAGGAAAGTATCAGCTCGTCCACATTCTCAGCATGCTACCAGGCAGATAAGGTGATACGTAACTATAGTGGTATGTTCAGGTAATACGGGCCAGGGAAAAATCACATAGGCGGAAATCGAAAGATGCCAACATGTAAACCCTGGCAGCTGCACTCTTTATATAGGTTCACAGGAGATTCTTGTAGTACCGAGCCTGGGGCTCACGTAGCTATTAGCTTGCATTCGGAAGATAATGAGTTTGAACCCCACTGTCAGCAGCCTAGATGATGATCTTCCGTTGTTTCCTACTTTCACGCCAAGCAAATGCTGGGGCTGTTATTTCATTAAGGTCACGGTCACGTCCTTCCTAATTCTAGCCCTTTTCTATTCTATCGTCGCCGTACAATCCGTGTGTGTGGGTGCAACGTAAAGCAAATTGTAGTAGTTTCCACTTCCAGATCATTCTGGACGCCTGCTCCATTGTTAAGCAGCTTCCAGGTTCTTCCAAGGAGCTTTCCTATCGCGAGCCTCAACATTTCGCGCAAGATACTGTTTTGTTTGTTGGAGGCCCAACACACACTGCCGCCGGTGCGCCTGCATTGTAGCCTTGTCAGCACCCCTTCACTCTCGGTTTTCACTGTCACAAGAACACCTATGCCGTACCATCAACCTCTTTTCCACCCTATTCTCACTTTAGTTCCTCAAATCGCATTGTTGTTGAGTACGGTTAAACGATTTTAGACATTATTATAGAAGGGATATTTGAAAACAAAGCAAGCAGTATTATAGGTTTAGGTGACTAATGATATCGGGATATAGGTCCTCCAGCTTTCCATTTGAATGCAAATCACAGGATTGCGACTTTTCACTTCAAATATCACACATGCATTCGCCGGAAGTCTAACACTGGCTGCCTTGGAGAGAAGCCTGTGATCATATCACTCAGCTATCAGACCCCGAGGGACATTCAGGTACAATCTACTCTTAAGAGTCGTAAACTGGACTATTGGTCACTTAGGTCGAACAGCACGCATACAAACGAAGTGGACACACGGATCAATAACTTGATGCCGATAATATCTGGGCTCGCCACCCTACTACAATATTCCAGCTACCATTCCTTCCCCACATTGCTCCACGAGGTATGCAGCGTTCGAACGCATTACTTTGAAAGTAAAACAAGTTCTCATCTGATGTACCCCTGCCTTTTAAGAATGACATCAAGGATCTCTGCAGCAGAAGGCAGAAATCACGTAACCCACCAACTAGAACAGCCAAAGACTTGACACAGGCAGGAATGAGTTCAGCAGAGGAATAAAAACATCACTGGTCACAAGCGGCTCCAATGAGGTACACTCTATTTAATCCTAACTGCATTCAACGAGGTTTTGATTTGCCTCACAGAACTTGGTCATCGCTGAACAGGATTCAAACAAAACGTGGAAGATGTGCCTACTAACTCAATAAGTGAGGATTTCTTAGCTCTCCATCTGCGACTGTGGGGCGGCGCCTAAATTGTTGCCGACATTATGCAGGAATGTTCACTCCGCAAATACCAGGGATCACAGGAAGATTTAACAGATGTTCCAGCAATGTTGATCCTATGGTCGAAAGAACAAGATTTGCATTTGTGAACTAGTGTTGTATACATAACAATTTCTCTTTGTAACCACGTGTTAACCCCTTGCTGATTATGTACCATTCAGCGACTCCTTTTATATTTATAATTCCATTTTAATTTTGACATAAATGAGCTGGGGATCATTCGAAAATTTGTGTAACGAGACGCGACAAAATGTGTGATGTAGGGGTAACCATAGCAACCGTGCAGGCTACGTCTTATGGCTGGTTACCATCTGGAATTAGCAGCCGTTGATGGATGGCCAACACTTGGAAACGTACGCGATCATTTGATGATGATCATTACGATCATTTGCTTTTCGGAAAAGGAAAAGAGATTTCTTTTTGCTACAGAACGTAGACAGCAGATGAGCAAATAATGTCAATGTCGTTTGCTTGACCGCATACTGTGCGATTATCATTCCCGCTGTCCGACTCATTGGCTGAACGATCAGCGTACTGGCCTTCGGTTCAGAGGGTCCCGGGTTAGATTCCTGGCCGGGTCGGGGATTTTAACCTTATATTGGTTAATTCCAATGGCACGGGGGCTGGGTGTATGAGTTGTCTTCATCATCATTTCATCCTATCATGGACGCGCAGGTCGCCTACGAGCGTCAAATCAAAAGACCTGCACCTGGCGAGTCGAAGTCCTCGGACACTCCCGGCACGAAAAAGGCATACGCCATTAATTTTGCATTTGCCGGGTTTAGTGGCTCAGAAGGTTGAGGCACTGGCCTTCTGACCTCAACATGGCAGGTTCGATCTTGGTTCAGTCCGGTGGTATTTGAAGGAGCTCAAATACGTCAGCCCATTATCGGTATATTTACTGGAAAGAACTCCTGCGGGACTAAGTTCTGACACCTCGGTGTCGCCCTAAAGAATAAAAGTAGTTAGTGGTACCTAAAACCCAGTATCATTATCCATTTTGTATTTATTCGGTTGTTAAAAATACAACTGAAGCTTCAGATACTCTAAAGATAAATTCCTGGAGCTATTGTTATATTATTGCAGAAAGTGCGCTTTTTACTAAACGTCAGCTTTATCACCAGTTTGTCTTCTTTCACAAGAAATACTGCCACATTGCCTAACATTAAGCGTGTTTGTCCTTCGTAATACATTGCACCTTGAGATAAGGAAGCGGCTTTCGAAATGGACCACATCAAGCCATTAGTGGTTCGATGGAAACTGCCGACACTATGAGCTTCAGCTCTGTTAGAACAAGAGTCGTAGTCATATCTACATCCCAATATTCTTCAGGGGATTGAGGGAAATCACTCGAAAAAACGACTAACCAGCTTTCCTTTCTAGAAATTCTGTGGTCACCGACGCTTCGTAACCACTGGATGTCAACGTGAAAGTGTGCACATAAATATACCCATCAATAAAACATCTGCGTAACGATATTTGGAACACAACCAACAGTCCGTACTTCCATGTGGGGTACGGTTAAAAACTAACGTACCGGGCGAGTTGGCCGAGCGGTTAGGGGCGCGCACCTGTGAGCTTGCATCCGGGAGATAGTGGGTTAGGCGCCACTGTAGGTAGCCCTGAAGATGGTTTTCCGTCGTTTCCCTATTTTCACACCAGACAAATGCTGGGGCTTACCTCAATTAAGGCCACGGCCGCTTCCTCCCACTCCTAGGGCTTTCCTATCCCATCGTCGCCATAAGACCTATCTGTGTCGGTGCAATGTAAAGCCAATTGTATAAAAAAAGAACACGCTGGAAAACATGAACTATGGACGTGATGAATCACACCGATAGGGTTAACAGGTTCAAGATGATAGGATATATATACATAATGCGTCATGTAATTTTTTGTTGATGAGTCTGTGTCATTTAACGTTGGTATCAATGTTGAGAACTCAACCCCAAGGTCGGTTAGAACCTCAACGGCTCCTCCGTCAGCTGCCATAGAAGGTCCATGCATCACTGAAGCAGCATACTAGTACTGACCGCGAAACTTTTAGTGATACGTCGACTCCCTAGTGCTGAATCGGTAGACCTCTGTTATCTTCGAGATTCGTATTGGCAAACCTCTGACACAAAAAATATGAATCGCAGAGAAACACTTTAAATACTGTTGTTATTTACACAGCAAATTCAAAACCTAGGTTAAGCTGAACATGAGTGGGGAGAGTCAAAGTACATCAGAGGAACAACCTACAACTCCTACACGGAAACGATGGTTTACAAAATTCATATAGATCGATTCAATTCAGATTTCATTTCTATTCAGTTGGCAGGATTACCGGAACCGTTGTAGTTCCCTCCTTACTCCTCACTCCCGTAAAACGAAGTGTCGCTAAAAGTTTCGCGGATAGTAGTTTGTCCTTGCTTTCCTCACCTAGCCAGAACATGCTATTACATATCTGTCTACAAAGCCCACTGAATGCACGCACCAACCGACCCTCACGAGCAACATTTTCACACCATTCAAAACAGGAACTGCTTGCAAAACAAATGGCATTACTAGCATCGCTCACACCTCTGTCACTTTCATATTGTCAGAGAAAGGGATAAAACTGAGACAGGTCAATGAAAGTGACAAATTTGTTCTAGCGCAGACTACAAGACACAGTCCAATGTAAATACTACATCTCACCAACAAAGGCTTCTACCGTTAGCCCGTAAGGGATAAACTTTACCATATCTTCCCCATTACTCCAGAAGCTAGTAATTTATAGTTAAGTTGTATTCTGTGCAGCACCCATACAGCAAACATACCCTGCTTGCTGATAAAACATATAGCAGTTATATTTTAACTTGCATATTGACAGCATTTTTCGTGATTTATGCATATAGTCGCATCGTCAAAGTCCTTTAATGCATACTATAATTGATTAACATTTTCTTTTCTTTTGGGACTGTAAGGCTATTATCACGAATGTACGAATTTAATAACCAACTTGGTGTACGATTACATCTTAAGTTTGTTGAATACGTAACGTACTCATAGAAGTGAGTCTCCATTATTGCTACCTGCATTATTAAGATAATGCTTGTCTAGATAATGTGTGGCGATCTTCAGAAGTAACTATTCAAGTTGCTAGCAATGATCGGTCTCTCTCAGGCCTGCCATACTGCTTTCTTCGGACAAATGTTATTTCAACTATACGAATTCCGAATACGTTTGTGTGGAGCATGCCGGTGTACAGAAGTGGATAATCGCGAACCCAGAAAGAGAAGAGAAGCGCGAATGCTCGAAGTATTTTTTAATGCTATTTTTTTCGGGGCGTCGACCTATAGAGATCTTCTGCCCCTATTTGCACCATGTGATATGAACCTGCGTGAAAATTTGAATGGAGGAAGTGTAGAGTGTTTAATGTTAGGAAAGGAACGTTATGAACGACACAAACACACAGTCCTCAGGCCAGGGGTATTAATCATTTACAATTAAAAACCCCTGACCCAGCCAGGAATCGAACCCGGGGCCGCCGGGTGACAGGTGGACGCGTTGCTCCCTACACCGCGGGGCGAACATGCTCGAAGTAAAAATGAAAAGAATGAAGATTTGAGTGCAAAGATATGAACAAAAAGGGAACAGAAAGTCCCTACTACCTCCCTTATCCCCTTCAGACCCAAAGCAAGATAAAGTAATAGTAGTAGTAATAATAATAATAATAATAATAATAATAATAATAATAATAATAATAATAATAATAATAATAATAATTCCGCCGGAGTTCATGAAACTTACACTAAGGAGGTTCATATTAGGCTGACCGGTATATGCGAGGTGCAGAAAAACTTTGTTTCATAAATGAAAGGAGTGTTAGATGGTACAAGTACAAGCATTGTGAACATAGGGACCATAGGTCTGCGGTGATTAGTTTCGGCGCCACACACATTTCGGCTGCCAACCTCCTAGATCTTCGGGCGTAAACTTTCCACATTGTTTGCTTCTTATTTAATTTAAATTTAAATTTCATGCAATTTAAATTTTAGTTGCAGACAATGAAAACTGTCAAACGTACCGCACCTCGAAATGTTTCGCTCTAACTTGGCGGCAACAATTCACATCGATGCAACAATGATTCGCGTATTTTTTTGGAAAATCCCCGGCGCTTCTTCGATACGATGTGCAGCCTCAACGATCCGGGTTAGGTCCTCCTTACTATCAGGTGGAGTTTCATACAGCAGATCTTTAATGCGACCTCACAGAAAAAAAGAGTCAAGAGGAGCTATGTCCCGTAAGCGACAGCATGTGTAGCGCCGAAACTGATCATCGCAGACCTATGGTTCTTATCTTTACAATACTTGTATTTATACCCTCTCAAACAAAGTTTTTCTGCACCATGTATATTACGAAGGCTGTAGTAAATATTTTCCCATCTTTATCTCCTGCCCTTTATTTTCATAAAACAGTCGCTTAAGTGCGGCCGGTATCCCGTGTTCGGGAGATAGTAGGTTCGAACCCCACTGTCGGCAGCCCTGAAAATGATTTTCCGTGGTTTCCCATTTTCACACCAGGCAAATGCTGGTGATGTACCTTAATTAAGGCCACGGCCGCTTCCTTCCCACTCCTAGCCCTTTCCTGTCCCATCGTCGCCATAAGACCTATCTGTGTCGGTGCGACGTAAAAAAAGGCAACTAGCAAAAAAATGTCATACAACAAATAAAAAACGCTGACCGAGACGTAGTGGGAAGGAGAGGGAGGAGTACAGACAGCCAGTCTTTCAGATAGCCTAAATCATTTTTATCTTGCGTGGCAAATATGATTGTTTCTGTTCACCTAGAAATCACTACTCTCAACTTCGGGCAGGGAAGGAGGCGAGCTGTTAGACTAAGCCAGGGCCTCTCAGGGTGCATGCGCGTGGTGCATGCACTGTGCACGGTGCAAAAGACGACTTCGCTTGGTTGACCAGAGTGCAGACCCCCCACTCCTCTCTCCCTACACATGTCTCCCCGTTCGGCCTGTCTCCGCGTTCCTCACCTTCACTGCTGTTTCTCCCCCACTGCGAAATGTTTACATGTGGTGAGCAGAGACGCACAGTTGTATGGGACAAGGTTACCAGTGTTATTAAAAAAATTAAAAAAGTGAATTAGAAATACACATACATGTTTGAGAGGACTGTAAACATAATTTTTAAGAAATGCAGAACCCGTAACCAAAATGAAAATGCTACAGTACTGGAACAAACCTCATTTGTGGATATAGAATGCTCTTCTTCAAGCTGTTTCAACTTCCTTAATTCTTTCTCTCTGACGTCTCCTATGATTTCACAATAATTTTCCGAATGTAGTCTGTTGTAGTGTCTTTCAATAGACGATTTTCTTACGCACGTAATTATCGTCCCACAGATTAAGCATTTGGCGTTATCGTCACGACAAACAAACAAAAAAAATACGGAAGTTCCCAGTTCGATTGAAATGGACTTTCGGAAGTCTTTGCTTTCTTCGAAACAGGTTGCTCCATTATTATGTTGTTGTCGTGCGCTTATCTATTTCACTGATAAACACGTCGTCTACCACCAAACGCTCCGTCGCTCTCAGCACACTACACCATCCGAGTCAAGCCGAGTTGAGGCCAAGCGTACCGATGCACAGTGCACAGAGCCTATGCACCGTGCTCTGCACGCGTGAGAGTTTGGGCGTTTGAGAGGCCCTGGACTAAGCAGTATGTACCGAGCTGTCAGTGGAGAGATGGCATGGAATGACATAAGTGGACGGATAAGCTTGACTGGAGCTTTCAAAAGTGGGAAAGATCATAAAGTTGGAATTCAAGAGGACAAATTGGGACAAATTTTCATTTATTGGATGAGGAATAAGAGATTGTAATAATTTATCAAGACAAATGTTCGATAAATTTCTAAGTTCTTAGGTAAACAGTAATAAGGAATCCGCCACCTGGCAGCCCTAAATGCAGATCGTGGATGACTGACGGACTGATTGATAAATTTTAAACTTTGACACTTCATGACACGGTTCACATTATGGTTCACGCGATCTTAGGAAAATTGCTGTCACTGCAAGTACAATAAGTGTCTAAAGTTCAAAATTTAGTTCAACATTTACCACCACTATTTAGCTTATGAACCATTGACCAATCCACTATAACGACACGAGTAATACTACTGTTTTTACGCCCACGAAGTACTTTTACGGTGACAGAATTTTGTCCCATGGGAGTCCTTTTACGTGTGTGAGCACCTTCAAATACCATCGGACTGAGCCAGGATCGAACCTGCCAATTTGAGGTCAGAAAGCGAGCGTCTTAACCGCCGAGACACTAAGCCTGTCGGTTTATCAGTTCCACTTTATTCGCGCCTAAGTGCACTTGTTTTTACTTAAGTTCTTCACAACACACCGAAACATCTTTATAGCAACGTTGCTCGAAACATCAGTTGTCATAATACATTTGACCACAGAGCGAATAACCAAAAGGATGTAACTTTGTTGTTCTTTTTTTTTTTTTTTTTACAAGTTGCTTTGCGTCGCACCGACACAGATAGGTCTTATGGCGACGATGGGACAGGAAAGGGCTAGGACTGGGAAGGAAGCAACCGTGGCTTTAATTAAGGTAAGTCCCAGCATTTGCCTGGTGTGAAAATGGGGAAACCACGGAAAACCATCTTCAGGGTTGCCGACAGTGGGGTTCGAACCCACTGTCTCCCGAATACTGGATACTAGCCACACTTAAGCAACTGCAGCTATCGAGTTCGGTTGTTGTTCTGATGAACCTGACAGCTGATATATTGGAAAGCTGTGGACCAAAGTGTTTAAATGTAAAAATATGTCATGCTCTTTTGGGGGAATAATTAATGACTGACAGATGAAATGAAATGATATTATATTGAAGAGTGTCGCTGAAATGAAAGATAACAGGGAAAACCGGAGTACCCGAAGAAAAACCTGTCCCGCATCCGCTTGTCCAGCGCAAATCTCGCATGGAGTGACCGGGATTTCAACCACCACGATACGCATAGGTGAGTGGCCGGCGCGCTGCCGCCGGAGCCACGGAGGGTGTAATTATTCACTTTTATTACCATTGATATTCGCTAAATTGTCAAAATAAATAAAACTGGCGTTCCAGATTCTCACAAGATAAATTCTAGAACTCTCGTTAATTTAAAGACCTGTGTATGTGTAAAGTGCATACCTCAGTTTCGTCGTCATTGCTGGCGATGCTGCAGGCAAAGAAGGGCAGGTTTCGACTTCGAAAGAGCCATCCTCGAGAGCACTTGTCGCTGCTACTACGGCGACTGGCCGGCGTGTGACTACGACTGCTGCAAGGGGTGCAGCCGTCGGGGGTGAGAGGTGTGGGACTTCTGGACTCGCTCCTGTAGTAGGAGCTGGATAGGTACTCCTCGGACGGACAGCCAAAGTTATAATTATTATCCTCTGTTAGAGAATTACCATTAGAATCCGTAGGAGTTTTCTCACGAGGTTCACTACCACCAAGCGAATAAGGTTCCTTAAGATGAGTTTTCAGCTTTAAACTAGAAGATTTGAGACTTTTTGGAGAAATATCCGTAGTGGATAAGTCTAAGACGGGCTTCTCATTGTTTGGTAGGTTAAGACTAAACGATAATGACATATTCTGAAGGGCATTTCCATTTGAAGTGACAGGGATGTTTGAAGGCGTGCAAACAGCAGATGCTGGTGGTGATATGGAACCTGTTATCGGGGATGGAGGACGCAACAAAGGATGAATGGAGCTAGGGGAGATATTTTCAATTAATAAGGGGGTATGAGCGACAGGAAGCAGGGCAGTATTTATAGCATTGATGAGGCCACTGGCTACCTGCGAGGGTGACTGCACAAGTTTGGAGTCAAGGATGGGGTCTTCACTGATGGGTGAGAGGACAGGAACTGCCGTGACAGTAAATCTGTTGTGTACAGGGGTGGCTGCATCTATGGGGGATGATCTGGATCCATGTACGGCAGAGATGGGAACCACTGTAGGGGCGGACGACTCGCCGTGAAGGGCCGCGCCGACGGTAGTTGAACGTGGACAAGCCAATTTGACGACGTGACGGAACACTTGACACAGACACTAACACACTGGCTGATAGCCGCGAGATGACTGAAGCACGGGCCACTTTCAACAAACACAGGTGAGTTCACTGGCAACAGAAACCTTCACCACTCCCAGAGAGTAAACAGCGCCGTGCAACTTGCCAAAAACACTGAACAGCGCGAACCCACTCGACTCACGCGTAAAAGGGGAAAAATACATCACTGGGACTTAATAAACATCTCTGGCATTGCCAACCTAGAGCAAAATGTCGCCGAGACCAAAACAACTAGAGTAGAGTATTTTTTAGATTAGTTCATTCCAAAGTGTTGGCTAAGTGCCCTCTCACTCTTCCCACCGCCTCATTTCATGGCGCTAAGAAGAGGAGACACTCACACATTAGCATGCACGACTACTTTGCCTCAGTTTAAAATTAGTCTCATTGGAACAAATGCCGTCCTTAATTCAGGGCCAAGAGGAGGAGCACGGGGGTGGGGTACATTAAGAGCCATGCAAATCCTACATTACCTCATTAACCAGGCGCTGCACCGTTACGAGTGGAAGGACGACATAAAGAGGAATTAATAAAGCCAAAGCAAACAGAACTGTTCTACAACTATACAGGGTGTTGCGGTCTCGGTGGGTAAGGTTTAGAATCGCAGGTTCAATCCCAGTTTAGGCAGTGAGCAAGTATCTCGGCATTCCATGTCATTGTTGACGTGTTGAAGGTCTAGCGAAATCACTGCTACGCGACAAAATTAACGGGCTCTGGAACCGCTAAGAAGATTTCAATTTTCGCTGCTAGATAGCAGCACAAACAGAACGTCAATATTGGTAGGCAGGCCGCCAAGATGGCACCACTTCAAGAGGTTTGAAACCCATAGCTGAGGATGTTTTCCTTACTGTTGTTAACGTTTTTTTTATCGATGGGACAGGAAACGAGTAGCCAACTCGCTCGGCAATTATTATCATTTGTTTAAAATTTGTTTTACGTCGCACCGACACATGTAGGTATTATGGCGACAATGGAATAGGAAAGGTCTAGGAGTAGGAAGGAAGCTACCGAGGCCTTAATTAAGTTACAACCTGGTGTGAAAATGGTAAATCACGGAAAACCATCTTCAGGGCTGTCGACAGTGGGGTTCGCAACCACTATATCCCGATTACTGGATACTGGCCGCACTTAAGCGACTATCGAGCTCTGTTAGTGAGCTGTATCTTTCTGTTTACGGTATTTGACCACAGGTCTCCCATCTCACCTACTTTCCTAAAGAATGTTATTTTTAATTTTATAGCGTCTGTACCACCACATTTCAAGTGAATTCTGAGTCCACTTGTCTTCAGTCTCTAGAGTCCATGTTTCAGAGTCATAAGGATATACCCTTCTTCTTCTTCTTCTTTTCTTCGTAGGGCCTCTAACTATTAGTTCCTAATTAGCGTCGACCTCTAAGATTTTTGCTACCATGTTTTTCCTTCATTCCCACCTAGATATACCTGCTCCCTTCACAAAGCTTCAGGTTGTTCTTATTGGATCTTCTTGATTTTTTTCTCTCTCTTCACCTGGTAGTTCTAGAGGGAAGAGTCTGATTCTACCCAGCGCCTCACATTCGAAAAGTATGTGTTCAGCTGATTCCTCTGATTCATTACATTTCCTACATATGTTGTCTCTTATTACTCCAATTCTATGTAGGTGTTTTTTCAGATGGCAGTGTCCTATGAACAGTCCTACTTATATTTATCATATATTTTCTCTGCTGAGTTTCAACAGTTCTTTAGTATGCTTCTTGTTTGGCCTTTTTTTTTCTATTTGCTTTACGTCGCACCGACACAGATATGTCTTATGGCGACGAAGGGATAGAAAAGGCCTAGGAATGGGAAGGAAGCAGCCGTGGCCTTAATTAAGGTACAGCCCCAGCATTTTCCTGGTGTGAAAATGGGAAACCACGGAAAACCATCTTCAGGGCTGCCGACACACGATCTCCCGATTACTGGATACTGGCCGCACTTAAGCGACTACAGCTATCGAGCTCGGTTTTGGTCCTTTTATCAGATCGTTTGCGAGCCTGAATCCTCGAGTATTTTTCCAGTTTTCCATTTGTCTGTAGTTCCTAGTTTGCTTCTAGTTCCTAAAAGGACCCACAAAAAGCAGACTCGGCAACAAAGACTACACCATTTAAACATTTCCAACTACAGCAAAAAACAGAAAATTGCCTTCATAATAATATTTACTCACAAAGAATGAGGGAAATTTGGGCTCTAAAGAAGGCCAAGTTCAGTGTCAAATGCAACAAGACTTAACGTGGTCCTTGATGGCCACAGCGTATTATATATATATATATATATATATATATATATATTATATATTTATATATTTATTATAATATTTACGAGTAAAAGATCAAAGTGTACGAGCTGTTAACAATTGCTACGAAGATTTCTTTTTGGAACTTTGGTACTTCTGGAAGACAGATATCCCAGCAAAATTTATTTGTTCACACAAACCAAGCAAACAAGTTTCTGTGAGCTACAGTAGTTTGTGCTAAATATCGTTTGGAAACAGTGGACCAATTAGTTGCCCCAGGCGCTTCGGATTGAATTAAACTTGGCACCGAAGCCAAGGTTACACACTGGACTAGTTCTCCATTGAGTTGAACATCCAACTTGAATAATGACTTTGATAAATCCTATCGGAGAAAGACCATTACATAATAATTATTATACAACACCCCAGTTAGTTGACAGGGCTGACACAACCGATTAACACTCCTAATATTCGGTTCTGATGCAATATTGGGCTCAATTATTAGCAAATGAAGAACAAAGGAAAGGGTGGTAAAAGGGTCTTCGAGGAACACGTTTTAAGTACGAGTGCTAGCCATCCGAAAAGAGCTCCGCATCACTGAAGCTGTGATAGAAGACATTATTTGCAAAATTATTTTGCATTACCATTTGTGTGGTACCTTTTAAAATATTGTGTCATTAGATTATAAATGGAGTGTATAATTTTTACCCTAGTATTTGTGCCAGTTTATTCTGAATACTTGTGGTCACCCGGAATGCCGGACAGATGTTCTTTTATACAGCGTGGTCGCAAACAACGTGAACCGGATAAATGGGCGTTAGAGGGTTGGTCATACTGATAAATAGTTTGAAAAAAAATAATTCGATAGCTCACACTGTTGTCATTTTATCAGCTGCTGAAATTAGCCAATCAGATCGCTTCGCGGGCGAACTAAAATGGGCTATTCGAGGCGGTGTTGTTAAATCTGCTCGTGGCTCAGACCAGCTTGAGAGCCATGCCGAGAAATCAAACACAAACACACCGTGGGTTTCAGTACTCGCTATAACCGAAGCGAACTCGCTATAGTGCGATTCTATCACCTGGCCAGGGTGAAGGCGTAACCTTCAAGGTGGTTGTTGTTCTTGTTGTTTGAGTCATCAGTCTATAGACGGGTTTGATGCAGCTCTCCACGCCACCCTATCCTGTGCTAAACTTTTCATTTCTACGTAACTATTGCATCCTACATCTGCTCTAATCTGCTTGTCATAATCATACCTTGGTCTACCCCTACCGTTCTTACCACCTAAACTTCTTTCAAAAACCAACTGAACACGTCCTGGGTGTCTTAAGATGTGTCCTATCATTCTATCTCTTTTTCTCATCAAATTTAGCCAAATCGATCTCCTCTCACCAATTCGATTCAGTATCTCTTCATTAGTGATTCGACCTAGCCTTCTCACCTTCAGCATTCTTCTGTAACACCACATTTCAAAAGCTTCTGTTGTCTTTCTTACTGAGCTAGTTATCGTCCAAGTTTCACTTCCATACAATGCCACGCTCCACACGAATGTCTTCAAAATAATCTTTCTAATTACTATATCAATGAAAACTTAGGGGAAAACAATTCTATCAGCTCGGAGGTCTGTATTCAAACGTCTACCCTGGCGAAATTTTCTTCTTCGACTAGTGTTCTCGTGTCGGCCTTAGTGTTATATGTTCATCGCGCCTGGCATATGACACGCAACAGACACAAGCATTTTGTACCCTCTGTAGTTTTATGTTCAAAGTTTCAGATAAGTCGTTGTGTACGACTGAACCATAGTCAATGATTGGGAATATAAGACTCTGAACAAGTAGTTTTCGCATGAAAGGTGATGTATATGGGACATTACATATCAAAATATGCACGGAAGACACAACTTTTCGGATCACATTCGGCGAATGATCGGACCAGGAGAGAGAGAGACAGAGGGAGCGGGGAGAGAGAGAGAGAGAGAGAGAGAACTGAGCAACCATCCTCTCTGACACTGCTTAGAGGTAAAGCCAGAAGATCCGACCTTTCCAAGAAAGAGTATTGGCAAAAAAAAAAAGCGAAGAGCTACGAAAGGCGTGAAAATGCCTAGGCACCGAAAACCTAATACCGTTGGCACAGGAAGAGAACACGAGTTGACGAAAGGAGGTCGTATAGTAAAGGTGAAAGGGAGGATCTATACTGCTAATAATAAGAGTTGCGTCTGACAGGTAAGGTTGGAGGGAGGAGCACTGCACGTGCCATTTCACGATGTTGCCACATTCCAGCATTCCTTTCTACATACTCTTACCCCTCGCTTCCGGCTCACTTGTTCCCTCCTTCATTCTGGCCGCTGTGATCTGTTGTAGACTACCTGGCCAGGCGGTGTCGTCCCATTTGCGATCACTCTTATACAAACAATCAGGTTCTTATCAGTGACAGTGACAGGTTTGGCAACTCCCAGCAAAACGAGCTGCCCTGAAGTTGTATCTCAATGGCAACCGCAGTCGCCCCACCCTCGTTTCCATGGCAACTACACAGCCACTCCCTTTATCCCGCCTCGGCAGGCAGTAAACGCATCTCCCTCTAAGAAATGTCACGCACCAACTCTTATTATTAGCAGTATAGTAAAGGTGAAAGGGAGGATCTAATCATATGGAATCAAGTTTAAAATACAGCTAGGGAATCTCTGGTAGATAAGCCATGCTTTCAAGTTGAGAGACTGACATGAATGATGAAACTCGATTTCTGAACTCTGAGAAGAACAGGCAAGTTTATTTAGGCCAGCAGTGGCCAAGACTTGCGCGACTTGTGCCCCTCAATCCGAGAGCCTGGTGACAACATGAGGTGGGCGCTTTGGCTATCCCCTAATTCAGTAAAAGAGTATATGAAAGACAGATGTATACTTACAGTCGCAGAAGGTGTGCTTGTGGTGAAATCAGGCTGATGAAACAAAATCTACGTTGACAGCCTCTGTGACCCAGCATGATATAAGACAAACATAATAGCATGCATTTCATCATAACAACACTGCATTCACTTGTATTCACTGTTTTCTGCAAACGCTGTGACTTAAGATGGCAAGCGTGTGTGTGTTTATTTACGTTTAGACTGTACAATCCATTCGTTCTATGTCTGAAGCAAGGATTCCTGACACAGTCAACCGCATGGAGTTGCCCAGTTTGAAGGCCGTTAAACCTGCACGTTGCCGGGACGTGGTCAATTTCATAACAGGAAAGAAAAACGCTCGCATACATAGAAGGAACTGAAGATTGAAAGATATTTAGCAGCCTTGCCTGTACAGTCGAAATATTTAATTAAAATCTTGCACATTTCGGGAGTGCTGAAGTATGCCCCTGAGCAGAGAGTTGCACTAGAAGCTCAAGCTGGAAGTGATAGGGAACATTCTCAAACAACAGTAAGAAAGCTACGCTAAAAATCAGTTGCCGCGCGGCCAGACTGGTAACCTTCCTTCCTCCTCACCCCTCAACTATAATGCAACTTCGCGCTCGCCATGCAAGGCTGGATTGCGCCTATCCGAGAGGAGCTGTCTGGCCAGGCCTGATCTAGGGCTAGGCTACGTATGTTAAAGAGTAATGCCTGTCCATTCACTTGCTTTTTTGATCGAATTTAAGCTTTTAACATGTTTCAGATGTAATTATTAGGGCAGATGGTAGCAAAAAATCGATTTCTGTCTATATGCCTGTCTTCTCTACCATCATGCAAAAACCACTAAAGGTTTTTTTAATAATGCTACTTGCTTTACATCCCACTAACTACTTTTTACGGTTTTCGGAGACGCCGAGGTGCCGGAATTTTGTCCCGCAGGAGATCTTTTACGTGCCAGTAAATCTACCGACACGAGGCTGACATATTTGAGCACCTTCAAATATCACCGGACTGAGCGAGGATCGAACCTGCCAAGTTGGGGTCAGAAGGCCAGCGCCTCAACCGTCTGAGCCACTCAGGCCGGCAAAGGTTGTTTTTTAAACGAAACCCTGTATTTAGGCTAAACCAGGCCGCCATTCACTGTTACGGTATATTTTGCTTCCGAATACAAATTTGAATATTAAGTTACAAAGAAACACGAAATGAAGATGTGTAAACTCTTAATATCGAATTTAAGAACATAAGTTAAAGAAGAAAGGTTTAAAATTTAATTCGCAACTTTTTATGCACTCTTTTGATAGGATGAAAATTTTGCTTCCCAAGGACATAGGGGCGGTGCGGAACACAGCACGTTTCGCTAGCCAGTGATAGCGCCACCTCACTTCACTTAGCAGCTGTCTCCCTTTAACTACTGTATCTGAAAAGCCAAAACGCTGATACTTTTATCTTTTTTTTTTTTTTACTAGTTGTTTTATGTCGCACCGACACAGATAGGTTTTACGGCGACGTGGGACAGGAAAGGGCTAGGAGTGGGAAGGAAGCGGCCGTGGCCTTGATTAAGGTAAAGCCCCAGCATTTGCCTGGTGTGAAAATGGGAAACCACGGAAAACCATTTTCAGGGCTGCCGACAGTGGGGTTCGAACCTACTATCTCCCGAATACTGGATACTGGCCGCAGGTACTATCACCTAAAATACGAGCATCTAGTTTTACGTGACTACTGATATCGTGATCACAGCCAACGGACCTCAACTTTACATGGATTTCGAATCACAGCGACGAGAACTTTTATTTAAAAAATCACATTGGCTGAGATTTTTACCGCGTCCGCTTCATGAAAAGCTAGTGGAAATGCCGATCGGCAAACACACTCCCACGGTACTACAGTCGAACCTCTATATCTCGAACATCCATTACTCGAATTTGCAGTATCTGGAAGTAACTTAAATTTCCCGGCCGTTTGTCCAATTCTTCACGTGTATTTATTTCTCTATTACTCGAAATATGATTACACGAATTTTTCGATTTCTCGAAGCAAATATTTCCTCCCTTGAAGAAAAAAATAATTTAACTCGAATTTTGTGCAACATTGCATTTGTGGTTTGTGAGGAACAGTTAACAAGTAAAGGAGGGTTATAGTGATGCTTGGAGCTAATATGACGGGAACCGAAAAACTAAAACTTCTAGTGATCGGGAAATCGGGCGAAGCCTCCCTGTTTCTCGGGTGTGAATTAATTACCGGTCACGTACGAAATCAACCCCTGAAGTCGCGGATGACAAGCTCCATTTACGAATCTCGACTGCGTCGTATTGACGAGAAGTTTCAACGTGAAGGAAGGAAAGGTTAACAGTAACAAACAGAAGAGACTAACGGATTTTTTTTTTCCAAAGTGTTAACAGAGGTATGTTTCTTGTTTCAGTGCTGTATGTACTGTATCTAGTCTTCTAAAATAATTTTTATAAATAAAGCTATGCCGTAAAAGAGAGTTTGTTTGTATATTTGTAAATACTCGTAATGTATTCAGTATAAGCTAGTAGGTATATACGATTCAATTATGTGCTATACATGCTCAAAAACGGTATTCTCTATATCTTGAAATTTGGATAACTCGAAATAAAAATTTAGCTCCCTCGGTGTTCCGAGGTATCAAGGTTTTACTGTATTACCTCGTCACCACACACTCCCCCCCCACGCACCTTCACTGTCGACTCTAACCTACCGAAGCATTAATACCGACATAACGTGTTCATTAGTGCTGTAGTACCTTATTCTACCGGGCGAGTTGGCCGTGCGCGTAGAGGCGCGCGGCTGTGAGCTTGCATCCGGGAGATAGTAGGTTCGAATCCCACTATCGGCAGCCCTGAAGATGGTTTTCCGTGGTTTCCCATTTTCACACCAGGCAAATGCTGGTGCTGTACCTTAATTAAGGCCACGGCCGCTTCCTTCCAACTCCTAGGCCTTTCCCATCCCATCGTCGCCATAAGACCTATCTGTGTCGGTGCGACGTAAAGCCCCTAGCAAAAAAAGTACCTTATTCTTTTATTATCCATCACTGACAGGATTCCACAGCTAGTACTGACATATAACTGAAAGTTGTAATTGTGCACATAAACTGTAACCGAGCTCGATAGCTGCAGTCGCTTAAGTGCGGCCAGTATCCAGTAATCGGGAGATAGTGGGTTCGAGCCCCACTGTCGGCAGCCCTGAGAATGGTTTTCCGTGGTTTCCCATTTTCACACCAGGCAAATGCCGGGGCTGTACCTTAATTAAGACCACGGCCGCTTCCTCCCCACTTCCTAGACCTTTCCTATCCCATCGTCGCCATAAGACCTATCTGTGTCGGTGCGACGTAAAGCAAAAAGCATAAACAAACATCGTGGACGTCTTCACCGTATTCACCAACGCGAGTATAAGTTTTTATCTTGGTTTAAAGCTACGTAAACCGAAATAATAGTTAAGTTTGTATTCAGCAACAACATTATCTTGGATAACGGGCATTATCTCGGTTTAAAATTTTACCGGAGATTGGTTGGCTGGGAAATATTCCAACATGGCAACTCGTAGAATAAATAAGTGAAAGAGAAAGGCACAGCGACGAGGAATATGATCAAGATTATGCAATGAATAATCGTCCTAGTTGGATAAAAGGACGTGTGAGGACTACGACGACACCCTGATTTTCAGACACAGTTTAGGTTACTTAAAATTTCGACATTGTCAGTGTTATCCATGATCGAACATAACGTGGAATTCCGAACACACAGGTAGGGCTGTCTGCCTGCTGTCATTTCTTGATGGACACAGTACTTTTGCATTCGTGTCTTGGCACGGGCCAGAGCAAAGTGTAGCTTCCACCGCAGTCCCCAGTCTCATCCATGGTTGTGACAGTATGGAAGCTGCTGGGGTGTGGGTGGTACAGAGTAATGACATTCAGAGCACAACCAGTGCGTCTGAGTGTCATGAAAGGTGATGCTCATGGGGTTAGTTGTGCTACAATAGCACTGGCTGCCCCAGTGAGGAAAGCAACGGCAAACTAGCTCACTCCTTATCTTGCCTAGTACGTCTTATATTGCTGCTGCCATTAATTTTTGTGGTTTTCCTGTAACTGCATAGCCTTTGGTGGTGCTATTTGAGGATCCAACCAGCCTCTGAGCTGATGACCTAACACACAGACAGACAGACAGACAGACAGACAGACAGACAGACAGACAGACAGACAGACAGACAGACAGACAGACAGACAGACAGACAGACAGACAGACAGACAGACAGGGCTAAGATGAATTCTCGATTATATCTGGCACCGCACAAGACTGTAAGACTTTTTAATGAAGAATTAAGGAATACTGTCAGAAGTTCTGAGTGAAATATGCAATGCGAAAAGCAAAGCAAAGTCATCTCCGTACAGGTCATGAAGGCCCTTGGAGGGGTGGAAGGTAAAGGCTTCCACTATCCGTAACCTCGGCACTTGATGGGGTGGAGTGGTTAGCTCTACGCCCGGCCGCCTCTGCCCCAGGAATTAACCTGGTACTCATTTTTGGCGTAGGCTGAGTGAACCTCAGGGCCATGTGCACCTCCGGAAGTGGAAATCTCGTTTCTTAAATTTTACGACTTCCTGATGGGGATTCGAACCCACGTCCTTCCGGGCGAACCGAGAACGCCTTTACCGCCTCGACCAGGCAGTCCCGAAATATGCAATGTACAGACTATAATTTGTTTTCTTATTCTCGATTATGTTAATGCTTTCTGCCACCAAATTCAGTAATAATTTATTCTTTTGCAAAGTCATATTAGGCTTTCTTCTTCGTTTCTGGTGAATAGCGGACACAATTTATGATAAATTATTTGCAACCCCGAATGAAACCAAAAGTTGTTTATATTTCGATAGTGGCGTCAGCACGTATAGTCATTTGTTTTCCGTGGGTTAGTACGAAAAATTTAAGGTTCAAATTCAGATTGAAACGAAAACTTACTTTTGGTAAACCGAAATAATAAATTCTGTGGTGAATACAAAAGTGTGTGTAATAGGAGATAACGACATTATCCGTGTTTTGGAAATCTAAGATAACAGCACAAGTAACTGACGTTGGTGGAGCCAGACAAACACGTAATTACGCCTTGAAAGTAAAAATTAACCCGCCATAAGCTATCAAAACATCAACAAGTTATAACATTAGAGTGAATATCGGTTTGCAATAGCCTACAACGTTCCGAGGATTTCTTTACAAGGTAATAACACTATTACGAAGAAAATTACCTCCTGTCGCTCCAGGCATGTAGCAGCACGAGACAGCGATATCTACATGATTACCGCGAATGATTTCAATAACTTGTTTCTGCTGGTTTTTATGCAAGCACTTTTCTCAGAGAGATTCGCTGTCCTCCTGACAGGAAATGCCCTCTAGCTCACGACCCTGAAATGGAGACTGATGTTGAACTGGCCTCGGCTGGACCCAAAGAAGTGAAACTGTAGCCTGTATAACGCAACAGATTTGGTTTCAAAATCTCGGATTTTTCGGGGCAGTATCGGATTACAGTCATTTGTCGCGGGGACATACTGTGTAAGTGTCCCGGATTTAATCAAAATTGAAAAGAATTGCCGGTTTTTACTTCATAGATAGGGACGTTAAAAATTAACACGAACTTATGCACATGTCTTGTTTGTATCATTGTATTTAGAAGTGTCGGCTCAACCTCAACGATATTACGTACGGTCGTGCAAGTATAATTGCACCTTGCAGTACGTACCCGTGACCAGTAGGCAGTAATGATCGCGAAAAATGGTATGTACACTCCATTATCAATAAATAAATAAATAAATAAATAAATAAATAAATAAATAAATAAATAAATAAATAAATACATAAATAAATACTGATCTGCATTTAAGTCGCCCAGGAGGCAGATTCCCTATCTGCTGTTTTCCTAGGCTTTTCATAAATGATCGCAAAGAAATTGGAAACTTATTGAATATCTCGATTGGTAAGTTATTCCAATCCATAACTCCCCTTCCTACAAATGAATATTTGCCCCAATTTGTCCTCTTAAATTCGAACTTTATCTTCATATTGTGATCTTTCCTACTTTTAAAGACATCACTCAAACTTATTCGTCTAATGTCATTCCACGCCATCTCTCCACTGACAGCGCGGAACATACCACTTAGACGAGCAGCTCGTCTTCTTTCTCCCAAGTCTTCCCAACCCAAACTTTGCAAAATTTTTGTAACGCTACTCTTTTGTCGGAAATCATCCAGAACAAATCGAGCTGCTTTTCTATGGATTTTTCCAGTTCTTGAATCAAATAATCCCAAACACTAGAAACATACTCTAGTTGGGGTCTTACCAGAGACTTATACGCTCTCTCCTTTAGATCCCTACTACAACCCCTAAATACCATCATAACCATGGGCAGAGATCTGTACCTTTTATTTACAATCCCATTTATGTGATTACCCCAATGAAGATCTTTCCTTACATTAACACCTAGGTACTTACAATGATCCCCAAAAGGAACTTTCACCCCATCAACGCAGTAATTAAAACTGAGAGGACTTTTCCTATTTGTGAAACTCACAACCTGACTTTAAACCCCTCTTATCATCATACCATTGCCCACTGTCCATCTCACAACATTATCGACGTCATTTTGATGATTTTTGTAAAGAATAGATGAATAATTCCTCGCAGTCCACAAATACTGTATTGCAAATACAGTACATCCTGTATTTCTCTTATGTTTTTTGAAGTTTTAACTTTATTCTGTTAATTAACCATGTAAGTATGCAACCACAGATGTGACATTTTTAACAACCACCGTAATTGGGAGAGGGGGTCCTTTGGAGTCGTTCTAACCGATTTCGACTGTATTTCGAATACATAAATCGCGCAGATAAACTCAGTAATTTTGCCTGAAATCCGAGGTCTACTGACGACGAAGATGCTGACATCCTTAAACAGAACCAACAACAACAGTTTAATGAACCACAGGGCATGTGACTCGGCTTCCTCACCAATTTTATGAATTTACGCATTTATTTCCTGGAAGTCAAAACACAACGTCCGATATTAATGTACGTCGTATATCTTCTGGTTAAGAGATAATAAAATAAAAAAGTAATATTTTACGGAACATAGAAACAAGAAGTAAATCACCGAGACAGGGTAACCGTAAAGATGATTCACACAGAGCCGCTAAACAAACTTCCTGCACATGGTCCGTTTCCACGTCATCAGCTCGTAAGAAAAATTTATACATAATTTATGTGATTTACCATGATACACACCTGGCAACATCAACACGCTTTCTGTGTCAGAAGAGAAAACAGGGAACTCGGTATTCACAATAAATTCATTGTTGAGAAGTGATATGTTTGAGTAAGATTTAGCAGAATAACACTATGAAGACTCAACATAATCAATCAATCAATCAATCAATCAATCAATCAATCAATCAATCAATCAATCAATCAATCAATCAATCAATCAATCAATCAATCAATCAATCAATCAATCACCACGGATATGCAATTCGGATTGTGCCCCAGGTGTCAGAATTCCTACTTTCGTAAATTATTTCGAAGAACTAAAAAAATTTTTACAAGCTGTTTTACGTTGCACCGACACAGATAGGTCTTATGGCGACGATGGGATAGAAAAGGGCTAGGACTGGGAAGGAAGCGGCCGTGGCCTTAATTAAGGCCCAGCATTTGCCTGGTGTGAAAATGGGAAACCACGGAAAACCATCTTCAGGGCTGTCGATAGTGGAGTTCGAACCCACTATCTCCCGGATGCGAGCTCACAGCTGTGCGCGCTTAACCGCACGGCCAACTCGCCCGGTACTAGAAAATGTATTGAATGTCTCTCTCGGTAAATTATAGGAAGAGGAATTAACATTTAGGATCAGCTAATATTTGTTCGAATTTGTCCTCTTGAATTCCAACTTTATTTTCGTATTCTACTTATTTTTAAAAACCCCACTCAAAGTTATTCGTTTACTAATGTCATTCGATGTTGTGTCTGCACTGACAGCTCGGAACATACCGCTCAGTTGAGCAGCTCGAGTTACTCACTAGTTCCCAACCCAAACTTTGAAACATGTTCGTAACATTACTTTTTCCTCGGAAATTTCCCAGAATAAGCCGTGCGGCTTTCCTTTGGGTCTTTTCCAGTTCTCGAATCGAGCAATCCCGGTGAGGATTCCATACACTGTAACCATACTGTAATTGGAGTGTTACCAGTCGCTAATATGCCCTTCCTTGACATCCTTAGTACAACTTGTAAATACCCTCACAACCATATAACGAGATAAGTAACCTTTATTTAGAATCCCGTTTATATGATTTACCCCAATGAAGACCATTCCTTATAGCAACACGGAGCTACTTACAGTGATCCACATGAGGTACTTTCACACCATCAACATAGGGAACTTTTCCTCTTGATGAAACTTACAACCTGACTTTCCATCCCATATACCATCTTACCATATGTCTGCTGTCCACCTCACAACTCTGTCGAGCTCCTTCTGCAGTCGCCCACAATGCTGTAACCTATTTATCACAGTATAGTGGAATATAATATGCAAAAATATTTTTATCCGATTACCGTTCTTTACTCATATATATATAAGAAAACAAAGGTCCAAAAACACTCCCTTGCGGAACCCACCTCACTTAATCATTACAGGATCAGATAATGCATTACCCATTTTAATTTTCTGATTTATGTTTTCTAGAAAATTAGTAGTCAATCTTTAACCCATATTATTACTTGAAACTTTATGAAATCAAAGGCACTTCACTAATGTACAACGGTACCGCGCTGGAGCGCTTGTAGCCGGTTGCTACGGGGCCGTCGTCAGCAACAGTCTCAAAGGACAGGGACAAGTAAATTACTATTGTGCGTCCGTCACCAACACTGCAGTTGCAGGACAGTTTTCTGGTCGTATAGTGCATAATATCACTTGCTTCAGTGAGGCTGTTACTTAGTACGGCGGGGCTGAGCAGCTCAAAGGGTTAAGCTCAGTTGGCTGCTTCCAGCTCAGCCCGGTGGTATTTGAAGGTGTTTAATATCTCACTTCAAAAAGGACGCGCCAAAGTACCAAGCAATAAGTGCCCCACGTCGGCGTGACGCGTGAAGCAAAAGTGCTGCCATTTCGAGGTACTAAAATCGCCATGCCGTGCGGCTAACAATTTGTGTAGTTCTGAAATGCGGCGTGGCAGCACGACGTGTGAGGTGTTGGATTCGCCTTCGTGGTTTCTATACGTATATGGACAAAAATTAATTTGAAAACAATTTTCCCTTTGCGAAAATCAAATGATCATACATATATTTCTCGGTCATGGCCATCCATCAACGGCTGCTAATTTCAAATGACCACCAGAGCCTGCACGGTTGCTAAGTAACACTGTCCGGCCATTCATCATCACGTCCTGCACGGTTGCTAGGGTTACACTTCCGCCACACATTTTGTTACAGCAGTGGTGGTGGTGATGGTGGTGGTGGTGGTGATTGTTTTAAGAAGAAGTACAGCTGGGCCACCATCCTCTATATAACACTAATCAGAGAGAAAAAATGGAAGTGATCCTACATTTCGAAAAATGAAGGTATCGGTCAAAGAAAGACAAGGGCCACGAAGGGCGTGAAAATGAAAGACTCCCTAGCCCTCGAATGCTCTAATACCGTAGGGGTCGGAAAACAACAAGAGTTGACCGAGGGAGGTCAGATAGGATAGATAAAGGTGAGGAGACTGGTACAAGTGGAAGCAAAGTCAGAACTCAGGTAAAGGCCCCGTGGTCGCCAGACCGCGCTCTCAAAGTCAGAGCTCCTGGAGCCCCTTGTAGTCGCCTTTTACGACAGGCAGGGGTTACCGTGAGTATTATTCTACCGCCCCTACCCACAGGGGGATTTTGTTATAGGACACTATCATTACACAATTTTAACAAATACAACCTGTGACAATAACATTCGGTGAATGAAGTCAGAACGGTCGATCCGGCAACACTGGCGACACGCAACGCTGCACCTGCGTAGCAGCAGGTTTTGACTACCTGCTCCCAACGCGGTTCAGTTGAGCAGCGTGTGTGTGCCGTGTAAGACCTGTTTGACACAGTGCGTGTTTAGTGCGTTGGCTCTGAACTGCGAACAGGAACATGAACGACCAGAGATCAATGTACAGTTTTGTTTTAAGCTTGGCAAGACACCGAAAGAAACGCACGCGATGCTGGTACGTGTTTATGAAGATCAAGCACTGTCCTTGAAGTGTGTGTACGAGTGGTTCGCCCGTTTTGGAGGAGGCTGGGAAAGTGTTTCTGACAAACCCCGTAGCGGAAGACCGGAGACCGCCGTCAGTGACGAAAACATTGAGAAGGTGACGACATTAATCACGAACGATCGACGATTAACTGTGCGCATGATAGCGGATGAACTGCAGATTAACCGTGAATCCGTGCGACAAATCGTTACCCAGAAGTTAGGGAAGAGGAAACAGTTCATGGCAAAAAAGGGGGTGGTGCAACTTGAACATCCCCCATACTCGCCAGATCTCAATCCTCCAGACTTCTTCCTATTCCCACGACTCAAACTCGCTTTGAAAGGAAAGAGACTTGACGATATTCCTGACATCCAACGAAACGTGCCGAGGCTTTTGAACACCACCCCAAAGGAAGCCTTCTTGCAAAGTTTCCAGGACACGTATCGCCGATCTCAGCAGTGCATAGTTATGGGAGGAGACTATTTCGATTCGAAGAACAGTAAGGTCACTGTCGTGCATTGTTCATCTATGTTGATAGTACAGGACTATTCACCGAACTTTATTGTCACAGGTGGTATATCTTACGGTAGGTTGCCATCTGAAATTAGCAGCCGATGATGGTTAGCCATGACCTATGATCACTTCATTTTGGTAAAGGAAAAGTGGTTTCTTTTCTACATGATTCCCAGCCACAAGGCATATTTATGAACAATGATGTATATTTTAGAAAATTACGGTGCGGAGAATTAAGAAAAGTCAGTCAGTCAGTCAGTCAGTCAGTTTCTCGTTCTTTCTTTCTTTCTTTCTTTCTTTCTTTCTTTCTTTCTTTCGTGTCGCAACATGCAGTCAATAAATGGCTTGAAAAGATTCGAAAACGCATTCGAGAAATTGAGAAGGCTGTCACAATTCCAAAAATCACCAATAACAAGCCTGAATGGCTTATCGAGGGCGTCTGAAAGTTAAGGCGCCGAGCGCCGTGAGCTCCAGCCGAGCACGTTCACCGGCCCAGTGGTAAAAAGTGATTCGGAACTTGTGCTCTTCAATGTGTGTAAATGTATTTAGAATTACGAAATAAAACGTCAACAGTTATATTTCAAACACTTAAATAGGTTTGTTTGTTATTTATGTCATCAGCCCGAAGGATGGTTGGAGCCTCAAACAGCATCACCAAAGATTATGCGCTTATAGAGAAACCATAAAAACCAATCGCGGCGCCAAAATGAGGCTTTCCTTACTGGTCCAGAAAGTGCTATTACAGCACGAACATCCCTATGAGTATCACTTTTCATAACACTCAGACAACAGTCATGCTCCAACTGTCATTGCTTAGCAGCTTCCACAATATTACAGCCATGGATAAGACTCGGACTTCAGTGGAAGCTACACTTTGCTCTGACCCGTGCCAAGAGGCCGATACAAAACTACTCATGCCAGAAAGGAACCCATCCTCACAGACGCACAAGTCTCCAATGGGAGAAATCTCGGTAGACCTGCACCAGGACTCTCTGAAACTCATAAGCGATTAATTTTTTGGTAATCAGAAAAAGCATGGAAGAAGTCCGACCGTTCGAAGGGGCTGCGTGGTTGCCAAACCGCACACTTCCTTCTATGAGCGTCCGACGACAAGTCGTGGCAACTTGTAGGTACGGCAGGAGAAACAGATACTACGCTCTTAGCTACAACATGCAATTTGCTCTACGTCGCACTGACACAGATATGTCTTATGGCGACAATGGGACAGGAAGGGGCTAGGAGTCGGAAGGTAGCGGTCGTGGCCTTAAGGTACAGCCCCAGCACTTGCCTGATGTGAAAATGGGAAACCACGGAAAACCATCTTCAGGGCTGCTGACAGTGGGGATCGAACCCACTATCTCCAGAATACTGGACATTGGTCGCAGTTAAGCGACTGCAGCTATCGAGCTCGGTGCTCTTAGCTACAAACATCAGTCGTGAAAGACAATGCGAGCTCTCTGAATCAATGCATATTCCTTATCAAACTTTTCATTATGTAGTACATACAGTAATTGTGTAACTAAGACACAACTGTACTACTACTTTGAAACCTCACGACAACACCTCATTTTGTAAAAGTCACTGCGGACGGAACAGATGTTTACTGTCAGGCCTTGAGACTTTTGATACTCTCGTGCGTGGCAGCCATGCTTAACCCTCGTGCCTCTTACCCAGCATCCGCGCGATTTCTCGTCAGACCACCATAGTAGTCGAGAACCCCTGAGGGTTGCCCATTTATGCCACCTCTTACGCTAGGCAATGAATATCGTGGATGTATTCTTCCACCTTCCCCTCCCCCTACACACACACCCAACATGGGGAAGGGGAAGTAGTTGTATTAACTATCGTTTAAAGGTAAAATATAACTAATCAGCATCCCCTTAAAACTATAAAAATAAGAGAAAACCTTTCGTACAATGAAGGTGTACCAATTGTTTGGCCTCTAAGCTCACCTGATGCTAACCTTTGGACTTCTTTATGTGGGGATACTTGTAGTCGTTTGTGTACGTGACCACCGTGCAGATGAAGCAACAGTTCGTGGAAACAGGCTTATCCAAAAGATACGTACAACACCAGAGGTTTTTGAGCGTGTATGTAACAAAATGAGACGAGTAGATGCCTACAGTATGGCAGGTAGGTGGGCACTTCGAACATTCCTTCTAAAGTATTCAACAGTATGTAATATTACAAGAAATTCATACTGAAGTCTAGCAAATAACATTTCAGTTCACGGCACTTGAGAATCTCCTTATTTCAGCAATTACGAATTTGTGGACTCATCTTCATATAACTTTTTTTGTTTCCTCTACATGCCAGGAATCCTATCCTGCAATTGCGTCATAAATCACCCTGTATATTGTAATGATCATTATTTTACTCTTTTTTTCTACGACAGGTACCTTCGTCATGTTGGAAGGGGTCATGAAATGCGTCGAAAAGAAAGACTCCCTAAACTTGCAAATCTACTACATCGGAAGAAATCAAGACTTGATCACGGAAAGTTGGACAAAAGTTAGGAAAGTGAGACAAGTGGAAGCAAAGCCAGGCTACATCAGGGATCCTATCTCCGTAACGCCGGCACGTGCCACGAAAGAGAGCACTCCACCACAGTGCGAACTGGTCGATGTCGACTTACGGGGGGGGGGGGGGGGATTCCGGTGTGACCTCGTTAAAGTCTATACATCGCACAGCATTATACCACGTGTCTGATCTCAAGTGGAACAAATTTGTCGGCTATATCACTTTCATCTTTCCTTGGGTGAACAAATTGACAGGACTGCCATCCAACAGTCTTTGAACTGCGGAAAGGCGCAGAGTTGTCGTGTTAACGGCGGTAATTATCCATGTAGCAGCAGAAACGCAGCATTCAGGATCGGGAACCGTTTCCTTTTACAAAGACACTGATTTTCATAAACATAACACCATAAAGGACCGTGAATAAGGATTGCAACAATACGAATATATCGGTTCTTATTAAATACCACTAATTTGTTTCAATAGCTGCCTAGGTTGATCAGTAGCAGAGTGCCCAACTGACGATCCCAATTTATTATTATTATTATTATTATTATTATTATTATTATTATTATTATTATTATTATTATTATTATTATTATTATTATTATTATTATTATTTATGATGCCTTTATATCCACGGTGTGGCAAACTATGAAGCCTGCTATTCTACAAAACAATGTCTTATAATATGTCAGCTTAGGTGGTTAGGCTTGTGCGTTTGCAAAATTTTTGTCCAATGGTGCCATTTGGGCTCATCAGTTAATTGGCACGTCCGTCCAATACTCCTCTTTTTTGTTTGTTTTTGAAACATGTCTTATAAAGTACATACCGACATACAGTTTAACACTACATAATACATATTACATACGCACTATAATAATGAACTGCACACATAGTTATTTATACACACACATTAAAGGAAAGAGAAAAGAGAAACATAAAATAACTCAGAATAAACATTGTTTTAATTTGTCAATAAAATCAAATTTAGTTCGAACCTTAGTACGACACGGGATGAAATTACAAAACAGGGAAACAGAATTCATGTTTTTTTTTCGCGATTTGTTTTACGTCGCACTGACGCAGATAGGTCTTATGGCGACGATGGGATAGAAAAGGCCTAGGAATGGGAAGGCATTTTTGAGCGTGTTCATAACGCAATGATACGACGAGCAGGAGCCTACAGTATGGCAGGTAGCTAGACACTTCGAACATTACTTGCAAGGTATTCAACAGTGTGTAATATTGCGGGAAATTAATAGTAAAGTCTAGCAAATAACATTCCAGGTTATGGTACCTTACAGTCTATCTCAGCAATTACGAATTTCTGGACCCACCTTCATATAATCTTTCCGTCTCTTCTACATATCAGGTATTCTATCCTCTAATTGGGTCGTGAAACATTCTGTATATCGTAATATTCGTGATGTAATTTAAAATTAAATTTATTACGACAGAAGCCATGTTTCTCACAATCAGTGTAGACTTAATTAATTGGAATTCAAGAGGGCAATCTGGGGCAAATATTCCTTTAGAGGAAGACACGCTAGGAATTGGAATAATTTACCAAAGGAGATGTTCAATAAATTTTCAAACTGTTTGCAGCTGTTACAGGAATATTGTATAATAAAATAATAAAAATTAATAAAAGACTAGGTAAACAAAAGATAGAGAACCAGCTTCCTGCGCGACTGTCCTAAATGCAGATAAGTGGTGATTGAATGTTAATATAAACTTTTAGTTTTCTAGTCTCTCGAACATAAGATACAATAAAAATATTCATAAAACGAACACTGACAAATAAAATTCCATAATTTTAATCTTTCTCGGCTTCCCCGTCTTTACTCATGTCATTCTTCATCAGACGCAGAAACTCTGCTCAAAGTTTGAAAACCTAAATCTTCAAGAACCCTATTAGCAAGATACGATGTATCTTGTATTGATATCTTAGTGCGGACAGCTGCAATGAGACTGCCCACATGAGTGAGACTCTTAGCTCTGGCATCAATCCGCCGCGCCGCACCGCGCCGTCGCATTGAATCGCGGATGAATGTGTCAATGCCAAAGCAGGGCATTTTGAACATTTCTATTCCTGTGTGTTTCCCATGTGTAGAGTTGTAGAAAATCAAGAATTTCTGGACCCATGTCTATAAAATATATTGTTTTCTACGTGTAAGGAACGTATCCTGAAAGTTTGGCGGTACATTATTGTTACACCCTGTAAATCGAGTTGGCCGTGCGTGTAGAGGCGCGCGGCTGTGAGCTTGCATCCGGGAGATAGTAGGTTCGAATCCCACTATCGGCAGCCCTGAAAATGGTTTTCCGTGGTTTCCCATTTTCACACCAGGCAAATGCTGGGGCTGTACCTTAATTAAGGCCACGGCCGCTTCCTTCCCACTCCTAACCCCTTCGTGTCCCATCGTCGCCATAAGACCTATCTGTGTCGGTGCGACGTAAAGCCCCTAGCAAAAAAAAAAAAACACCCTGTAAATTGCATTCAAGCACAATGGACATTTCCATAGAGGATAATTATGAAGATTTCAACCTATTTTCTGGAATCATTTTTAAAAACCGGAAAACTTCCGAAATTTTGGAGGACCTGGCAACAATACGTAACAAGTCTGTATAAAATAGGACGGTATCCATCAGAGTACTGTAACGTGTAACTACAGTTATAACTCACTCACGGTTTACAATTGTAGGGCGTTCCTATAATTGGCAAGCTACTCCCAGCGAATTACGCGCTCTATAGCCAGCGACAAAGTACAGTAGTGGCTATTGAATGCAGATGGAGCCAATAGGGCGTACACAGCTAGGTGCTGCCGGCAATAAGGTGCACTGCTTACAGATTAACCACTATTTCATGTGGATCTGTATGACACAAGTTCAGTTAACCGATGAGAGAAATCAACAATCAATCGACAACGTTCCTTTTGAAGATGTTTTCTATTGACCGTCTGAAACACACGTTACCTGCAGTTCGTCAACAAAAGCGTGAACTTCTATTATTTTAAAATGAGTTAATAATAATAATAATAATAATAATAATAATAATAATAATAATATTAATAATAATAATAATAATGTTCGTTCAACCCTTGTCCCGTTTATCTACGGGGTCGGGTATGAGGTGAAATGAATCTGTCGTGGCTGGTTTTCATGACCGGATGCCCTTCCTGGCGTTAACCTCATCAGAAGCGTTAATGGGAAGAAATGAATGACGCGATATACGATAGTAGGAATGGGGAGGTTGAAACCCGGTGCCGGCACATAGCCTACTCCAGTCGAATAGCACCAAAGGGTCTGCTCAAGGCTTAACGTCCCCATCCGATGGACGAATCACCATCAACAGCGTCATATGTCCTCACTCCATATGAGCACTGCGGAGAGGTTTGGAATTTCATCCAGGCTTTTGGCACGCAATCTAGTGATTAGAAATTGTATACCACCACATCCCCTACCTTGCCGGCCAACATCCTAATGGTGACAATTTTTTCGACCAACGGGAATCGAACCGGCTAAGCACGGTGTCAGACTGTTTAAGACTTCAACGCCTTAACGATCATGGCCACCGGGCGGGATAATAATAATAATAATAATAATAATAATAATAATAATAATAATAATAATAATAATAATAATAATCCGTGCGCGTAGAGGCGCGCGGCTGTGAGCTTGCATCTGGGAGATAGTAGGTTCGAATCCCACTATCGGCAGCCCTGAAGATGGTTTTCCGTGGTTTCCCATTTTCACACCAGGCAAATGCTGGGGCTGTACCTTAATTAAGGCCACGGCCGCTTCCTTCCAACTCCTAGGCCTTTCCTATCCCATCGTCGCCATAAGACCTATCTGTGTCGGTGCGACGTAAAGCCCCTAGCAATAATAATAATAATAATAATAATAATAATAATAATAATAATAATAATCATTGCAGAGGTATATCGACAATGCCTGTTGCTTATAATATTATTCTTTTAAAGCACTCCCAATAGGATCGAAGCTCATCTCGATGAACAGATTAACAAATACCAGGCTGGTTTCAGAAAGAGTCGTTCCTGTCCGGAACTAATCTTCAAACTGAAGATCATCATCAGATGAAAGACAACTGGGAGGTTTCACTACTATGTAGAGATGGCTGAAAAATAACGTAGCAGTTACTTTGTCACAGTTACATGCCTGTCACTGTTACAAATGTAAGGAGAACAAATAATACTACGTTACTGAGTAACGACAACAGAATAACGTAGTAGTGAAAACAGTAACTGGAAAGTGGGAACTGTCACTAGTAGCAGCTCACAGACACAGAACGTGACTTTCAGTATTCAGATAGTATGTACGCATGTCTTCCAAGTGAGAGTTCTTTCGTAGGAGATTGCTTGAAGTCAGATACACTATAGTGTATACTATACTCTACAGTGCATTTGTTTAAGTTGCTGCTGTCATCTGGTAACAAAAGTGTAAACTGTTATGACACATTCAACTACTCAGGGGTAATCGTTGACTCAGACATCCCGCAGAGCTACGTACTTTATATTCTTATTCTTATTATTATTATTATTATTTTATTATAAGTTTTACTCGTATACTTTTTCTTGTACCATAAAATAAATTAGAATGCTAACTTTCCAAATTCATATTATAGATAACATAACATTACTTCATTTTACTTAATCGATCCTCTTGTACCGGTTTGTGTCGAGGTTTGGAAGACAGATCATCATGTTTTCTTGTCTTCTTCTATCCTTTATCGGGGCACTGTCAAACTCACTCCTATAGATTTCACAAAACACGCTATGTTGTGTTCTCATTTCGCCCGTTGTCTGCCTCTCGTTAACTTTATAGCAAATAGGAATGTGTGTTTTGCTGCAGCGACTTTCACAGTGTAGTGATGCGTGCGCGCATGTGCGAGCGAATGAACGGGATTGCGCAACACAGCTGTAAGGAGACAAGTTTGAAGTCGAATGAAAGGTGAGTAACGTTGGACGTTATTTTAACTATTACTTTTCACTGTTACTTTATTGTAGCAGTGACAGATGTAGCAGTTGCACAGAAAGAACGGTTTGTCACACCCCTACTACTATGGTCGTCTGCGCATGCGCCAATCTCAAGTCTCAAGGCCTGGCAAGAAACATCGGTTCCGAACGCTGTGAATCTTGTGAACTAAGGTGCTACTGTGAAGTTTCAAATTGGTAGTACAATTAAATGCGCTTTAGTTACACATTTACTGTAAGTACCGCGTAATGAACAGTTTAATAATGAACACGCATCTCTTTCAGAGAGCATGCACTGTTTATCACGACTAATGTTTGTAGCTTAGTGTAGTAACTGTTAATTGTGCCGTACCTGTAAGCTTTCACTCCTTCTCGTGAGACGCACATAGTAGGCCTACGTAGTTGTATTTGTTGATTTCTAAGAAGCATATCGCTCGACTGACCGAGAGTTCACGAAGAGTTTGGAGTAGATTATACGTCCAGGAACTTGATTACGCAGACTCTCAGCAATACAATATCAAGCTTAGTAAGCAGTTTACTAATCCTCATAACTTGTTATGAAGGCGCCGATGAGGTCAAGTCTACCACTGGAAATCGATTTCCAAATTAATCGGACACAATCTGACATGTATTAATTTAAACTGTGGCTACTTTGTTTTGAATTTATATTTATCTGCAACAAGTACACAAGACTATCACTAAAAATATCACAGCGTAAGCAGTATGTTATATCTGCAGAAGATTATCCAAAATGAAGTAGTTTTGAGAAAGGAAAAAGTTGTCAAGCATTAAAAGCTGAACTTATTCTTTGAAGACTTAGTTGCATAAGGTTTGATTTTGATGCTCCAATGTGGCCGTAAACAGTGTAAATAAATACCGTAAATAATAACTGCAACTTTATCTTCCAGGTGCCCAACCCCGTCAATGTACAAATTTAAATTTTCTACATGTGTGCGAGCAAGAAGCTATAAGATTTGCGAAACTGATGACAGGAACAATACTGCAGAAGTAATTTTTTAAGTTGAAAGGGTAAGAAATCACAATGCAAGATCATAAACCCTCTCCCCGGTTTTTAGGTATCTTACACCCCTAGGCTAAAGGAATAAAATGCTGTATAGATCCATGCTACCATTAACCAATCAGAGCTTCCCGTCAATCAGGTTGGTAATGACACGAACGATTATGTTTATAAGGAATCTATCAAGGGTGTTGCAAAGACACGCGCATTATGTTTTTTAAAATTTCGAAAACACATTTTTTTTTCAAACGATACAAATCAAGCAATGTTGTTTTGTGCAGTGAGCTTAATTTTGAAATTAATTTCGGCTATTCTTAAACATAGTCATGCCTTATGTCTGTGAAATAATTCTGTGTGAAGTATTAAAACTGTTACCAGACACAATTATTTTGTATTCCACAACGTTTCAGAGACTTTACTCCATCGTCAGGCGATGAAATGGTTACATTTAATTGTTCCTCTAATTGATACACAATTTAATTGTTACTCTAATTGATACACACTTATTTTCAAAAAATTAACTTTATTCAATTAAGAGTAGGACCCATTTGCATTTTGAATTTATAACACCTATGTTGGGTCAGTCGTGTGTGTGCGTGCGTGTGTGTGTGTGTGTGTGTGTGTGTGTGTGTGTAAAATAGTGAGATAATTCTGTATATTTGATACGTCATGTCCTGTGTCACGCTGATGTGCAGCAACTGCTGATTCTTCAAACTTACGCAGCTGAAGTGCCGCCAGGTGTTTTGAAATCGGATGTCTAATCCTCTTCCACTTTGTCCAATATAAAAACATTCACAGTTTTTACAGGCGATTTTATATACATCACTCTATAGTTAGACAATTTCAGGAGTTTGTTCATAATTTAAGCAGCTGCTGTGACATTCGCCTTATGGAAGTCACGAAATCCAACAAAGTTACACAATAAATGAACGTTTTGCCATTTAAAAAAGTAAAAACAAAAAAAAACAAAAAAGATGTGAAGTGGAGGAATACTGAGCACTAAACTTCTACGCTGATGTCACTGACGGGAATATTTAAGAGAAATTATAACAGCACCGTAAAATGTAAGAGGAGTAAAATGTATTCATATAAATTTATTTCACATGTCATTTAACTGGTGATTTCTTTACTTCGTCTCTTTCACTATACGACTGAAATATTGTAATATGGCCCCTTAATAATATAATATAATATAATATAATATAATATAATATAATATAATATAATATAATATAATATAATATAATATAATATAATATAATATAATATAATATAATGGTATTTTACAATTTGTAGGAGGATGAACAAAATGCAGTTTTGCTTAAAATAATATTTTTAAAAATGTACTTCAATATACACTGACTGTGCAAATGTCATGGGATAGCGGAGCACTGATGCGCAGGTGTGTTGTCTGCGCACCACACGCCCCCTGTGCCAGCGGCAGTTGTATAGGAGACCTTGTGAGCAGTGGCTGTGCATGTGACAGGTGTAACATGGAACGTCGTCGTGAGCTGACACCGTTCGAACGGGGTATGGTGGTCGGTGCCCGACGGATGGGAAGTGCGATTTCGGAAGTGGTGCGGGAATTCGGCTTCACACGATCAACCGTGTCCAGGGTGTATCGTGAATGGTTGAATGCGGGTGTCACCGTCCACAACAGACGAACGACCGGCCGTCCAGCCACCCTCGATGACCGTGACCGGCGACATCTGAGGCGGATTGTGAATAGTGACAGACGGGCAACCGTGCAACAAATCACGGCTCAATTCAACACAGGCCGCGCTAGACACGTCTCCCAGTGGACAGTCACCAGGGATGGACACTGAAACAATGGTGTAACGTGATATGGTCGGAGGAATCACGACTTCACCTGCACCATGCCGATGGGAGGCACCGTGTATGGCGCAAATCACATGAAGCGATGGATCCCGCCTGCCTCGAAGGTGTGGTCCAGGGCGCTGGTGTCTGTTCTGGTCTGGGGTGCATTTTTCTGGTATGGAATGGGCCCCCTAGTTGTTCTGGAAGAGCCTTTGAATGGTACGCGGTATGTGGAGCTGCTCGGAGACCATCTCCACCCATTTTTGGCCTTCCAGCGCCCAGACGGTTCTACGGTGTTTGAAGATGATAACGCGCCGCCACATCGCTCCCACGTCGCCCGGCAATGGTTCCAGGAACATGCAGCGGAGGTGCAGCGATTGCCATGGCCACCCAGGAGCCCCGATATGAACCCTATCGAGCATATCTGCGATGTCCTGGAACGCAGGCTCCGTGCCATGGATCCTGCACCCACGAACAGACCAGCATTGGCGGCCGCTCTGCAAACGATTTGGTTTTCAGCTGCGTCCAGAGGATTACCAGGGACTTGTCGACTCACTTCCACGGCGTCTCACTGCAGTTCGCAGGGCCAGAGGAGGCCCCACACGCTATTAGGTGACTATCCCATGACATTTGCTAAGTCAGTGTACATCCACTAATTTCAGTCACAAACTTTGAGATAGATTGAAATCAGTCCATTATCTCTCCTAAATTATTTTTTTTGGAGAAAGTGTAATTTGATTGTAGTGAGCTCACGTTATACTCTATTCAGCAAACACAAATTTAAAATCAGCTACACAACAACACATCAAAAGGTTTTTGTGAAATAAAATCGGGATTCTTATTCCGTTTAATTCCATGTTTTATTAAAGAAGTTCCTTATAATTTCACTGATTTCCCAAAACAAACAATGCTTGACTTAAACAGCGGAGTTATTCATATGTTGTGTTAAGTAATTTCCTCGTTTTTCATTGACTTTCCAGTAGAAGGGGTCTTTTTAATCTCAATAAACCAAGCATGATTTTCTCTATTTTCAGCAGAGCTAACGACTCCTTTATTTGAATCACCAAACTTTAAATCAGTTGAGAGTTTTTTAGACTAAGATACGGAAAGTTCTGCGGTTTGCTATTTTCTTAACTACCTACTTTGGTTTATACGAATATTAAGTAAACCTAAAAAAAAAAACCGTCACACTGACTCCATGTCATAATAATTAATTAAAATACATGCATGGAAGTTCTTCCATAGCCTACGAGATCAAAGAGACAGTGAAACATACAAAGATGATAGTAAAATTACAAACACTTTGGAACATGAGATTAGAGAATAAAAGTGATACCAACAAAGTTTTCTATTAATACTCCCTATAGTCTCCGCGCTTGAGTTTTCAAAGTAGACGTCTCTTAATTTCAACATTTTCCGCCCCTGGACCCGGGCGCGTATAATCCACGCGTCGAGGAGCAGTTTTTCTATGTCAAGTAGTGGTTATAATAAGAAACTAACCCCTGCAGTCTTCATTTCGCAATAATTCAATCGTAGCGACGTCAGTAAAGTAAAGAGTCTATTTGTAGAATAAAAAGTGACGAGGGCAGACGGAAGGTTATTAGGTGGCGGCGCCTGAAGACGGACGAACAGTTTCTTCATTACGACCAGACGGAAAATACGACTCCTTTCAAGAGCTCCTTGGCTGCTGCTAAATTACAATCCACCTCTGGACTTGATGTGTCTCCTGTAATCCAGTGATGAGCCGCTCACGAACACCACGACACCACGCTGTCACGCTACCGCAAGTCCAAGTTCAGGGGCGTTCGCTGTGGTTTCATTAACGGAGTGAGAAATGGCGACCACGGGGTTCTTGGATACCTCCTGTCCCCTTCTGACTAACGGCTTTTCACGGCTCATCCATAAAGCGATTCCTTAATCCTACAAAGGGTCGATATACTTTCTCTGTAACCGGCGGTAAAGAGAGTTGGAACACAAAAATTCCAAAATACTGGCATTTTTTAATCTTCATCCTTCAAAACAATTTGAGATCTTCCTCATTATAACGAAGTATTTTTTTAGAAACTTATTCTAGAATAGTGATTTCTTTCTCAAATTACCCACGTAATTTCTTCATGCACCGTATTTCCGATGTAATTTAAAGTTGTCTACGGAGTTAGGTACGTCCGAGCAATATGATTCCAAAATGCATTCAAAGAAAGTAGTAAATATTTCGCTTATTGTTAAAGTTTGAAGGTTACGGGTCGTTAGCGCACAGTAGCCAGCTGTACAGAGAACATGCATTGAAGAGAAAAGGTTGCAGTCTTCATAAACAAAGGTAATCACTCCTTCATTTATATAATAAGTATAATGCTATTATGTTTAATATCTTAATACGTACAGGTTTTACCAGGTTTTCCTTAAACAATTGGAGTATACCGTGGATCGCTAATGTAAATTAACATTTTTCTCATGATAATTTGTATATTTTAGATAATATGGTTCCGTGTGGAAGAAAAACTTCAAGACAAAGAGTAAAGGGGATGTGAAAGCTCCCAAGACTGAAAGACAAAAATATGATGCTTTTCAAGTCTTCAGACAACACTTGAGAATATTTTAGAGGTAACGTGATCAACATCCAAATCATTCTATCTACAGAACCGATGGTGATACAGCACTAACAGATATTTTACGAAAAAAAAAAAAAAAATGGATACACCTTTTGAACTAATATCTGGCAGTGAGATAACACTGGCGAAATTCACTGTGGACATGCAAGAAGCTGGCTTTGGCCTAACTGTGAATAAAATTCGACACCCTGCATACACTGCAGCAGAAAAAGAATACAGTTCACAAGTTGCGAACATTTTCCTTTCAGTGATACAAATAAATCTGCTCACGCCACTTCTGCCTAAAATTGCACCAAAAATCCACGTATCATTTTCATGTTTAGTTATTGCGCAAGCAATGAACACATGGCAGCGAATAACGACTGAAATATGTTACAAGTCAATGTCATGAAATTAGGCATACAGATTCACGGAATTACGTGTAAAAACAAAATAATAACCTTTATGCACCATATTTCGTTACTGTCATTATCCTATAACCACAATTTTTAGAAATAGAAGCGTTTGAAATGTGCTTATACAGAAGCATATTAAGAATTGTCTGGACAAATCACATAACAAATCTTGATGTAATCCGGAGACTCGGGAAGGATGTAGACATTATTAAAACTGTTAAAAAAATAAAAATGTATACCTGGGACACACAATGAGACATCCTGAGAGGTTCGGACTACTTAGTTAATACTTAAAGGGAAAGTAGTTGGCAGTCGAGGGCTTGGAAGACATGGTCTGGCTAAACTGGTCATGTGGACCGCCGATACCCGGTAACTGATCGGCAGTCGAAGAGGCAAAAAATTAGTATCCAATCAATGCTAATTTAACAGTATCCATTTGTGAGAGTAGTGCTAACAGAGTAATTTTTGGAGCAAGTGTCAGACTAACTTACACACTTGGTATCATGACATTTCTTTCTCTAAATTTCTTACCTTTCTCCAAATCGTCTTTTTTACAATAATAATAATAATAATAATAATAATAATAATAATAATAATAATAATAATAATAATAATAATAGACATGAAAATACTGTACATAGGCCTAGTTTTTAGGTTTTGCTCGTGACAAGAAAACAAGGTGAAATTCTTTACGTTCCGTACAGATTTTGCTCAGCGTCTTCAGAAGAAAATCTCATCTGTTCACGAGGAAGTCTTCTCTATTAATGACTTTTTGAATTTAAGATTTGGTCTATTCACGCCGACTTGATGCGTCGCTCTAGCTAGTTCCTTACGGAGCGCAGTGATTGATGCGTCGCTCTAGCTAGTTCCTTACGGAGCGCAGCGAGGGATCCAGTCATCCGTGGTCTATTGTAAGTGGTACTCTCGTTCGTCACCAGATGGCTCACTATGCGCTAACCTTCCGAATGGGAAGTGACGACGCCACCTTAGCTCCAATTACGATATAAAGAATTCAACTTTGTCTTTTTTATCTAAATTTGCTTTGCGTCGCACCGACACAGATAGTTCTTATGGCGACGATGGGATAGAAGAAGGCTAGGAGTGCGGAGGAAGCGACCCTTGCCTTAAGGTACAGTCCCAGCATTTTCCTGATGTGACTTGTGTGAAAATGGAAAAATCACGGAAAACCATCTTCAGGGCAGCTGCAAGTGAGGGGTTCGAACCCACCACCTCCCGAATGAAAGCTGACAGCTACGTGGCGCAAACCGCGCAGCCATTCGCTCGGTTCACCTTGTTTTCTCGACACGAAGAAAACACCAAAACAATCATGTCTATTATTGCGGGCCGTGAAGGCACCAACGTAAATAATAATAATAATAATAATAATAATAATAATAATAATAATAATAATAATAATAATAATAATAATAATTGTATGGCCTCAACTTCCGTGGGAAGGTTTTTTTGACTTGGCACCATTTAGGCTGCCTACGTGTAAATTTCGACGTTCTGTTCGAATGGCTGAGAAACCAGAACTATGCTGGGCGATCTATGGCTAAGTTCTAATTAATTAATTAATTAATTTTGTCAGGTAAACACCAAAGGTGTGGCCAGAGATATTTTACATGCCGACATCGTACGATAAGCAGTAACGAATGTACTTTCTTCTGCCCTTCAAAAATCCGAGTAGGCCTACTCTGTTGGGTTTCGATCCGCGGTCTTGACATCCGAAGGACAACACACTTCTACAGATCCACAGAAGGAGCTTTTACAACAAGGACTACTTGGTTGAAGGAGAATGAAACAAGCAATAGCTATTAATAACTAAAATCTAACAAACAAATCTTGGAATATACAAATGCACCAGACTACTATAGCTCATTCCACGGTAAGAAAACAGTACTGCTCTTATGGACCTACAAGAAGTGAACACACCCCCTCTGAGACACCCACAATTCCTCGTGATTAACTGTACTTTGCAATATATTATGAAAGATATATAAAAAGGATGAGGCATTTTTGCCCTAACTTATTAATATAACTACATAACATTTTCTTTTTATAAATACAATTGTAGGGTGGAGGCACAATGGCGGGAACAGCCACCGCTTCGTTGCCTTCCGTCATTTTCCTTCTGTGTTGCTCTGGTACACGCCTCGTGTAGTCGCTCACTCTGTGAACCCCCGGCAGGTCACTTCTGTAGTGAAGTCATCTACAGTATTTATTTGTTGCGCGTGTGTGTGTTTTTAGGCTTTAAATCAGTGCGTAATTGTCTTGCGTTGAGTGAGAGTTATGCGATAAGCCTACGTGTATGATTTCTTTATTTAACATAAATACTGTGATCTTTTGTAGAGTCATCTACAGTATGTACTTGTTACGTCGGTTTTTCTAGCTTTTATTGCGTAGAGAAATTTATACATGCAATTAAGTGCACCCCCCCACCCCTCGAGCTCATACAAATGATTTGTCTATTTTCTCCCCAATTTGCCTTACACTTCAATGCTGAGATATTGTATGTGCCGTAGTTTACCTCTGATTCTGTACAAACCAAAAATAGCCCCTGTAAACTCCCCGTCCCTTTTAGTTCATAAAAAATAATTTGTAGCTTAGTTTCTTTCGCTTTTTGTCTTGAACTTACATACTGAATTTCACAAATTTATGTGCCGCCGTTATCCAGTGATGGTGTTGAGCAGAGCCGTGCAACATGGCAATCCTGTTGTCATAAGAGCAACACTGTATTCTTAACATGGAATAAGCTATAGAAAAGAGCCTCTGTGCCTCAGGCGGCATCGCGCCGGCCTCTCACCCCTGGGTTCTACGGTTCAAATCTCGGTCTCTCCATGTGAGATTTGTGCTGGACAAAGCGGAAGCGGGACAGGTTTTTCTCCGGGTACTCCTGTTTTCCCTATTCGTTCATTCCAGCAACACTCTCCAATATCATTTCATTTCATCTGTTAGTAATTAATCATTGTCCCAGAAGAGTTCGGCAGCTGGCAGAGTTCCTATCCTCGCCACTAGATGCGGGTTTCATTCATTCCATCCCTGACCCGGTCGAATGACTGGCATCAGGCTGTGGATTTTCATTTTCACCAGACAACTAGAAAAACTTAGCACTCACATATTTATCATATATTTAAGAACAAATAAGGCTGACCCTGAACTATATAAATGTAACTGTTGTTTTTTTTACCACAATTCAGGTCACAAACCTTGAAAAGATTTCTCACTTTCAAAAGAAATGACGCTCTTTGAAGTTTTACCACATTGCAGGTTAATAGGGCATACAACATTTAACAAGTTGACTCATTATATTTTTAATAGGTTGGTGGCAGAGGCAGACCACATCGAATAATGCGATCATCCTGCCAATATCAATGCTAAGAACACATCAAAGAGACCAGTGTGAAGGGTCATTACTACGAGAGGGATGGTTTCAATGGCAACATGATCCGCACCGCCTTTCACAAAATCCTCTCAACTACTACACATTTTTCATTGTGCATTCATATTTACAATCTGTACAGAAATAATTTTAAAATGTGCAGGAGCTGTGTTGAATTCACGCCGCACGTCTTTTGGGCGTAGAATTCGTCGCGTTGGCGTTGGGTGAGTGTTAGATATAAGTGAATACCCAGAGTTAGGGCTTAGAGAAATTATTTCCTGACCGGCAGTGGTAACGCGTGGACAGAACGTCTGGAGATTCACTGCTTTGGAAAACAACGTGTTCCTATTTAATGTTACTTGATGTTTGCATATATGTAATATACTGAGCGAGTTGGCCGTGCGGTTAGGGGCGCGCAGCTGTGAGGTTGCATCCGGGAGATGGTGGGTTCGAACCCCGTTGTACGCAGCCCTGAAGATGGTGTTCCGTGGTTTCCCATTTTTGACACCAGGAACCATGGCTAAGTGGTTAGCGTGCTGGCCTTTGGTGACAGGGGTCCCGGGTTCGATTGCCGGCAGGGTCGGGAATTTTAACCATAATTGGTTAATTTCGCTGACACGGGAGCTGGGTGTATGTGTCGTCTTCATTTCATCATCATCAACATCATCATGACGCGCAGGTCGCCTACGTGTGTCAAATCAAAAGACCTGCATTTGGCGAGCCGAACTTATTCTCGGATACTCCCGGCACTAAATGCCATAGGCCATTTCATTTTGATTTACCAGGAAGATGAGGCTGCACCTTAATTAAGGCCACAACCGCTTCCTTCGCACTGTTAGGCTTTTCCTATCCCATCGTCGCCATAACGCAAATTATACCAGATGTAACATAGCGGCATCGCTCGATTAGCAACCCGACTTTCCTTTTAAGGCGCACGGCTACAGCTCGAGGAAGTTACCAATACAATGAGGAATGGCAGAGAAGATGAGGCGCAATTACTTTAAGCTGATCCAGTTTCCTCTGATTTTGAAGACGATGCCTGCATATCTGCTTCAAGAACGTGTTACAGTACTGTTATTTACGTCTTGACGTATTTTGCTGTTTACTTTTAATAAAACACATATTACTAATTAAAAGTTTCATTAATTGCATAAACTTAGGCTACGTACGACTACTGAAATGGTATGTCGTGTGGCGTTTAGTGCCGGGATATCCCAGGACGGGTTCGGCTCGCCAGATGCAGGTCTTTCTATTTGAACCGCTTAGGCGACCTGCGCGTCGTGATGAGGATGAAATACACCCAGCCTACGTGCCGTAGGAATTAACCAATTAAAGTTAAAATCCCCGACCCGGGCGGGAATCGAACCCGAGACCCTCTGAACCTAAGGTCAGTACGCTGACCGTTCAGCCAACGAGTCGGACACGTACGCCTACTGGTGCTATACAAATACTTACCAATATATTGCGGTTCACTGCGGTTAATCACATCAGAACAACAAAAACGTTGAACTAAAATCCCTTCAAAACAGCACATAAGGCAAATTCAAACCGCGCGCGAAAGTATTTCGGTGGTGGGAAGAATACAAGAAAAGAGTAAATGGGCTCAATTACAGTTACTTGAGAAATACTCAATTACGATTACAAATTACTTTTTCAAAAAGTAATCAGCAAAATACAATTTACGTTACAGAATGTCAAGTCTCAAGCAAATCGCTGATTCTTTTGGGTTGGAGCTGGAATAATACAAACGTTTGCAAGGAAAAGGAATATATTACTTCATTGAGTGAGGATTTAGCGACATTAAGTGGCTATCATCTCTAGGTGAGACTAAACATTATACCTTGGAATTTCCGAAATCATTTCCAATCATTTTTATTTTAGTTAATGACTTTTTAGCATTCGAATTTATTTTCAATTTACTTTGCAAATAAATTAATTGAAGAGCTGACATGGAAAAGCACTTTCAAAAATCACTGTTTTCCCGCGGATATGCAAATAAGAAGCAATGCCAACAGCGTAGAGAAACCACAGAACACCCTACAAGTCCGTTCTTCGTTTAGTTTAGTTCCCCTGAAGGTCGCTAGGTGGCATCAGTTATAAGTCCAGACGCCTTGGTATGGAGAGAAGCATTTATTGCAATTTTGGACTTAAGTGCTTTCCCACGTCAGATCCTCAACTGATTCTTAAAATTGCCATCGCTAATCCGCAACGTCTTAAGCAGGAAAATACATCTTTACATTTGCTAAAAAGACGCCCTACAGGAGCACTTGAAGGAATACCTTTGTTTAATTGAAAAAAAAAATGAAATAGCGTATGGCTTTTAGTGCCGGGAGTGTCCGAGGACAAGTTCGGCTCGCCAGATGCAGGTCTTTTGATCTGACTCCCGTAGGCGACATGCGCGTCATGTATGTTTAATTTAAGAACGTCGTTGGAATGTCTTTGGAAGTACTGGAGATGCAAGAAAGTACCTCATCCAGAACTGACGAAGCTACTTGTTCTGCTGTAGTAGAAATGAAAAAGTTATCTTCTTCTTAATTTATTTTTTCACATTTCTGCTTCCGTGCGGCATGGATCAATTAATAGAATGTAACGATTACAATTTCATTTCAAGAAGTAAATTACAAGTAAACATTTCTAACATTGTTCCCGTTACAACTAATTCGATCACTTTGCTTAGTTACTTTTCAACTCTAGCGCTCGGCCGGATCACCTTTTTGATGATTATGATGATGATGATGATGATGCTTGTTGTTTACAGGGGCCTAACATCCAGGTCATCGGCCCCTAATGGTACGAAATGTGCTGACAATTTAAAAGTCGAAAATCATCCAATGACCAGAATTCAAAACGTGATGAAGAAGAATGATTGGATGAATATGAATTTAAAATAACCAGGGGATCCGGCCTGTAATGTCCCTCCTTCCCAGAAACTATCTTAAAACAATTGTATATACTGACCAAGGACTGCTTCCACAGCAAAATCCTGAATCGATGATGCCTGTTGTCTAAAGGGATCCAAAATCCAACGGTCCTTCATAATGGTACTTATCTATATATATATATATAAAATAACTTCTCCTGACTGACTGATTCATCATCGCCGAGCCAAAACTACTGAGCATAAAGAAATGAAATTTTGGAGATACATGCATATTACGATATAGGTGCCCGCTAAGAGAGGATTTTTTGATATTCCGTCGCTAAGGGGATGAAAAAGGGGGGGGGGTTAAACTTTAAAATGAGTATCTATATCTCAAAACTTTGAAAGTTTACAAATGCGAAAATTGGTATTTAGAATCTCTTTAAAAATAAGGAAACACGTATTTTTTCGTTTCGGAAAATCCCAACAGGAGGGGTGAAAAGGGGGTGAAAAAGGGGTTGAATGTCTTTAATGAGGATACTTATATATCAGAAACTGAAGGTATTACAGACCTGAAAATTGGTATTTAGAATCTTCTTTAAAAATAAGGAAACACGTATTTTTTTTGTTTTCGGAAAATCCCAATACGAGGGGTGAAAACGGGTGAAAAAGGAGTTGAATGCCTTTAATGAGAATACTTGTATCTCAGAAACTGAAGGTATTACAGACCTGAAAATTGGTATTTGGGATCTCCTTTAAAAATAAAGGAACATGTATTTTTTGTTTTTGGAAAATTCAATTAATGGGGGGGGGGTGAATTTTTAAAATGAGTGTATCTATATCTCAAACTTTTGAAGTTTATAGATGTAAAAATTGGTATTTAAAATCTCCTTTAAAAATAAAGAAACACGCATTTTTTTGTTTTCGGAAAATCCCAAATAGGAAGGGTGGAAAAGGGTGAAAAATGTGTTGAATGCCTTTAATGAGGATACTTATATCTCAGAAACTGAAGATATTACGGACCTGAAAATTGGTATTTGGGATCTCCTTTAAAAATAAAGGGGAACATTTTTTTTTGTTTTTGGAAAATCCAATTAATGGGGGGGGGAGATTGTTAGGGGCTTTACGTCGCACCGACACAGATAGGTCTTATGGCGACGATGGGAGAGGAAAGGCCTAGGAGTTGGAAGGAAGCGGCCGTGGCCTTAATTAAGGTACAGCCCCAGCATTTGCCTGGTGTGAAAATGGGAAACCACGGAAAACCACCTTCAGAGGGGGGAGATTGAAAAGGGGGTGAATTTTTAAAATGAGTGTATATATCTCAAAACTTTTAGAAAGTGTACATATGTAAAATTTGTTATTTAGAATCCCCTTTAAAAATATTGTTTTGTTTTCGGAAAATCCCAATAGGAGGGGTGAAAAAGGGGTTGAATGCCATAAATAAGGATACTTACATCTCAGCAACAGACGATATTACAGACCTGAAAATTGGTATTTGGGATCTCCTTTGAAAATAAACACTTTTTTTGTTTTTGGAAAAACTAATTAATGGGGGTTAAACAAGAGTGACAAATTGGGGTGAATTTTTAGAAAGACTGTATCTACAGTATATCTACGGAACGTAAAATGTTAGACGTTAAAATTGGTAAAGAAAGTGAAGAAACACAGGTGATTTGTTTTTGGAAACTCCACTTAAGGGGAACTAAAAACGGGGTAAAATTTTAAATTAAGCATTTCTACAGTATATCTCAAAAACTTAACATGTTACCGAAGTGAAAAATAGTATTTTTTATCTCCATTGAAAATAAAGAAACATGTATTTTTTGTTTTCTAAAAAACTACTTGGGTGGAGGGGTAAAAGTGACTGAAAAAGGGGTTGAATTCTTTTAATTAGGATACTGATATCTCAAAAGCTGAAGATGTCACAGGCGTGAAATTTGGTATTTGGACTTTCCTTAAAAATAAAGGAATACGTATTTTTTGTTTTCGGAAATCCACCTAAAGGGAGCTGGGAAATTGAAAAATTAGTTGAATTATTTGTGTGAGGATACTATTATCTCAAAAATGAAAGATTTTGCAGACGTGAAAACTCGTATTTGGAATCTGCTTTAAAATTCAAAAAACACGTATTCTCGGAAAATTCAATAAAAGGGGGGGGGGGAGGTGAAAAATTAAAAAATAATTGAATTAATTGTATGAGGATACTTACATCTGATAAATACTAAAGTTGTTACAGACTTAAAAATTGATATTTGGATCTCCTTTAAAAACGCAGGAAAAAGCGTCTTTGAGTGAAATCATTTTGGGGCGTGGGGTGAAAGGGAGTTGAATTCCTTTTATGTGGACACATATCTCAAAATGTGAAGGTGTTAGAGTCGTGATAATTGGTATTTAGAAGATCTTTTACTATTAAAGAGACAAGTATTTTTAACGGGAAATTCACTTAAGGGGGGAGTGTGTAAGGAAGTGAAAAAATTAATTCTTTTTATGGGGATACTTATATCTCAGAACTGAAGGTAACAGACGTAAACAGTGGTATTTGGAATCTCCTTTAAAAATAAGGAAATACGCCTTTTTTTGGGGGTGGGGGGGGGGGGGTTGGAAAAGGAGTTGAGACCAATTGATTTTACTGTTCATAATGTACTTCTTCTGATCATAAGCTGATCATTTTTAATCTTTCCTGGGTTCGTTTTCAAGAACAATCTTTTCCTTTGGAGTACACAAAGTTAGATTTCAGTAGAATCTCCTGGCATATGAATAAAAATGTAAACACATTTGAAATAAACGATACATTGACCGTGCAATTGTTCAGCTCTATAATAACGTCAATAATTCACGGAAGTATATCATTCGTGTCGCCAGAAATCTCGCGCACTTGCCTACGCGCTATGATGGTGCTGGTCACATTGTCAGCAATGACAATGGCAGAGGATGTAATTTACCGCCAAGTAGCGGTCTTGCATCTTCCTGCGGGTTCCAGACCATTAATAATAATAATAATAATAATAATAATAATAATAATAATAATAATAATAATAATAATAATAATAATGTTCTGGACCGTCGTCAAAATGTGCGGACCGCGCTGGAAACGGGTCCTGGCCGGGTAATGACTATGATTGCAGTCCGGCCGCGGGTTCAGTACCGCTAAGGCACCCAAGACGACCCCACGCCTGATCTCCTCAAGGATTTGATCCATATTAAAATGCTTATAAGAAAAGATGGCAAAGATTTAGGGATCCAACTGGCCGGGTGGAATACCTGGACCTAGCCTGGGAAGTACGAAATAGATTGCTGAAAAGAAAGATTGAAAAATGGGAGGAACTTTGCCGTAATCTCTCAGAAAACGAGTCAGATCACGAATTTTGGCGGATTCTCTCAGAAAACGAGTTAGATCGCGAATTTCGGCGGATTATATATAAAACGTTAAGCATTCAATTATAAATTACATTATAATACCGTAGCGAAGCACGGGTAATTCGCTAGTCGCTAATAAAGTAGAACCATGGTATTTGTCATGTAGAGGTACTAATTAAAAGTAGCGTAGACTCACGGTGTTCCACACATTAATGGTGTTTCTTACATAATGGCGCCACTCATAGGTAACGCAAACCCATGGTGTTCCTCACCTAGGTGTACTAATCACGGACGCCGGTACTGCCGTAGTGTTCCTCACATAGTGAGTAGTAATCACAGGCAACGCAGACCCACGGTGTCGCTCATATAGTGGTACTAATCAGAGGCAACGCCCAGACCCGTAGTGGTTCGCATATAATGGTACTAATCACAAGTACTGAAAACCCACAGTGAACCACTCTCTGCTGCTACTAATCACAAACCTATCGTGTACCTAACATAGTGGTACTATTCGAAAGTAAAGGCGACCCATGGTGTTCCCAGCGTGTTTTACTAATCGCAAGTAGTTTTATGGTTCTAATTCAATCATCCCTTGGTCGCCCCTCTTAGGTCGCCTCTTATGACCGGAAGGGGATACCGTGGGGTCAGCTTTCATACGTTATGTAGGCGTTCTTACGCCCATGTCTGACATCTTGGGGGTCTTGTATTCTTCTTCACTTATTATTTCTATTTGTTTGCATGAGGGTGTTTCAGGAGGAATAGAAAATATTCCGGGATACACATATAAAGATGTGTGTAATGTGCAATGTGTGCGGAATTACAGTTGTTCATATGGTACGAAAAAGAACAACCTTACAAAAATGTTGAAGACACACACATGATATTGATGCAAATACTCGACACGATGTGCAACAGTTCAATCCATATGACTTACTGATGTAACTGTAAACTTGTGTCCTCATCCTGAGGTGATGCCGCTCTTTTCAGGCACACCCCCAACGGAGGTGAGCTGCATGTACCATTTCAACCACATACCAGCCATCGCAAAAACCTTACATAATGTGCAACACAAATGATTTATTGATGCACAAACTTACGCCCTTTGCAACAGTTCACAGTACGTGTTTAAAAATCCCAACACTGGGCTCACTTATCTCTCTTCGCAGTACTAGTACACTAGTGTCCAAAAGTTAAAGATAATCACTAAACGAGGCCATACCGCCTGCTAGGAATGGCAGACGGATTGCTGAACAAACGGAAGCTGAATCACCCACCATATGTCACACAATTTGTCCAAAAAAACAGTGTCAGAAAGGTTCTGATAGCCTAGGTATACCTTTGACAACAACTAACAAAACTTGGCAATGTCTTTCACAACAAAATATGCTATTAATAGGGTGCAGGGTTACCCCAAACGGCCACACATGCTTCGCAGTAACGTGGCAAGCTTTCTATCAGATGTTCCAAGAGCTCTTGTGGCAGTCGATCCCATTCGTCGGAAAGGGCAATGCGAAGGTCTTGGAGGGACCTTGGTGGAGGCTGGCGGGATGAAATTCGCCTCCCGAATGCATCCCAGGCATGTCCTATAGGATTCAGATCCGCATACCTCGCTCGCTAGTCCATGCGATGAATGTCTTCCCCAGGCAGAAATTCATCCACCAGAGCAGCGCGGTGCGGTCGGGCATTATCATCCATTAAGAGAAAGTCTGGACCAACCGCACCTCTGAAGAGACGAACATGTGGTATCAGTACCTCATCCCTGTATCTCCGAGCGTTAACAGTGTTCCTCGGACCACCCATGAAGATGTGCAGGTCCGTACGGCCATTCAACATGATGCCGCCCGACATCATGACGCCACCACCACCATACTGGTCCCGTTCCACGATGTTGCTGTGGTTGTATCTGCTACCCGGTTCTCTCCAGATTAATGTGCGACGGGAATCGTTCTGCAAACTAAAGAGGAATCCATGTGTGAAGAGCACATGCCTCCATCCATTCATGCTCCAGTTTCGATGTTGACGGCTCCACAGTAAACGGGTCGCTGGACGTTGGGCAAACAGCCCTGGTGTTCTGAGCCTCCGGTTTGCCGCGAAACGGCAACCCCTGAGACGGCTGCAAGTTCCGCCGACAATTGGCTTGCAAGTGCACTCCGATTTCGTCGGGCGGTTAAGGCCAGATATCGGTCTTGCTGTGGGGTGGTTACCGTTGGTCGACCTGGTACTGGCCTACGACTAGCATCTCCTGTGTCTCGAAATCGTCTCCAAAGCTAGATTTGACACTTTGTGGCACATTCAAGGATACGGCGGCTTCGGTCTGTGTCTGGCCTGCTTCAAAACGGGGTCCAAATGGCGTCGTTGCTCCATTATGTTATCACGTTCACCACGAGGCTACACCCCGCACACTATGACAGGGAAAACACGACTGAGGGAATATGGGGCGCAGGCACTGGCTGTGTTTACCCTGCGGTTACGCCGCTAGTCAAAGCAGGGAACACTCCTTTCCTATACAGAGCGAACACGTAAGATTGGTAGGTGCATATGTCGTGCGATTTGCGGTCTATTTCCTATTGCCTTGCTTACTCTTAACTTATGCTTAACTTTTGGACACTAGTGTAGTTCATTGGAGGTGGTCATGGCGTTATTTTATGACAGCACAACTATGCATAATGCGAATGACCAATTCGTCTCTTGTGTTTATTTTCTCTCTGTAGACTTCACTTTTCATTCATACACCCAAAGACAAAAATCTAATGAAGTAGGTTTGTGCATCAATGAGTCATTTACTGTATGCATCTAATCATTTTCGTATGGGTGTACCATACAAACAGCAGTAATCCCAAAGCACCACACTAATGCAAATTAGTCACAGGGTTATATGACTTACTCGAAATATTCCATACTACAAGGACGAGTGAAGAATTTAGTCGCCCTGATACTACTGACTCGCGACGTAATACCATTCGTCCTGAAACATCCTGTGTACACTATAACCACTAATTATGTCATGACTAAACCTCCCTCAAGTTCTTGGAGGAGCTGGTCACTTCAGCTAGTGGTGATGCAAACGTATTACGATGTTGACAGAAGCGTCGGAGTGGATGTCTGTAAACACTCAATTCTCTACACGCACTCGAGAAGTTCCGGACAATTAGGAGCAATGGTGCCAGATCAACCACTGCCGTTATCGCCAAGTCCGAACGCTACCAGCTCTTCGTTCGCGTCTGTGTGTGAACTATCTTAAAAGTAACTTCCGATCTCCACAATGAGTTTTATTGTTGTAAATTAATTATATCTATTTAATCAGCTGTGTAACCTACATATACAGTAATTCATCTTCATGATAGGTTGTTATGGCTTCCAAATTCTGCAAATCTCCATGAATTAACTAAGCACTTCCCTAATCCTATTTGGAGGCTTCAATGTACGCAAAGGTCCAACTCCCACATTTTTCAAGAGATAAGAAACAAGTTTTATACACTTTACCATTTTTAATTTTTCAACAAATTATCATAAATATTACATTATAAAACGTACAAGACAGTTAGAAGGTAGGCAAGACAATAAACAAGAATTTATAGTTTGCATGACATGGTTTATTTTTAAAAATATGAATTTGGACTAATTTAAATTTTACTTTGGATTAGGATATATACTAATTTTAATAAATTGTTTTCAAAAGAGTAATCAAACAATGGTGATATTCAACATAATTGGGATATGCATCTCAAGTCTATATTCGCTCATATTCATCATAATCCTCTGCAGAGTTCAACGTTGTAGGTGGATTTTTTGTTCTATAAAACCCGAAGTGTTCCTGAGGAACGAACTGTACCAGATGTTCAATGTCCTTACGCTTTGCGTCTTTAATCGGAATAAGTACATCGTATTTTTGCGTAGGATGGCCTTTGATCCAATTTCTGTATAGTCTTCCCTTATATAAATAAGCCCATATGTCTTTTTTCAGGTCCCACATGTTCAAGACCGAAAAAATGCTTGGCGACAGGTAGAGATTCATGGTACAAATTATTTCAACAACGGAGTGTAAACATCTTTGTAATTATTTAGGACAGCAATGCTAATGACAGACGACATGCCTAAAACATGTTAAATAAGTGAACCTTTGAAATATAGCTAACGTGCAGGTTCGAGCACTCTTTCAAGTATAGCTAACCTATTTTAACGTTGAAAACATTTCATAGCAGTTAACGTAGGGGTCCCCATAGTATCAAAAACGTAAAAATAAGCAATTTCCTCAATTGTGCCGTAAGTTGAAGGGCTAAAGTGCCAGGACAGGACTCAAATTGTGAGTCTTGGATAGCTGTATCTAACTTAAAACAAAAAATTCGAAAATCACTTCTGGCCTAAAAGCAGTTCCGAAAAAAAAACAGCCTAAAATAGTTTCTTTACTTGTTTTCTTTTTATTCAAATCCTAGCCAAATTACCTTACTCAAATAATTATTTCTGGAATGTGTTCCTAGGTGCAATACCCTCAGACTAGAGATGACTGAAAAATAACGTAGCAGTTACTTTGTTACAGTTACATGCCTGTCACTCTTACAAATGTAACGAAGATAAAAAATAACAGGTTACCGAGTAACGACAACAGAATCACGTACTAGTGAAAAAAGTAACTGGAAGTGGGAACTGTCATTAGCAGCAGCTTACAGACACAGAATGTGACCTTCAGAGTTCAGATAGTACTCATGCCTTCCAAGGAGATTGCTTTAAGTGAAATACACTATAGTGTATATGTTTGCTGCTGTCATCTGGTATATAATGGCGTATGGTCTCCGGAGAGGCCTGGTGCGGGTCTTCTTCTCGCAGACGGCCTATTAGGCGACCCGCATGTCTGTGAGGATGAGGGTCCTACCTAGGATGATTTCTAATGCTGAATACGCCACACACACCCAGCCCCCGAGTCACTGGAATTAATCAATTAAGGTTGAAATCCCCGACCCGGCCGGGAATCGAACCCGGGACCCTCTGAACCGAAGGCCAGTACGCTGACCATTCAGCCAATGAGTCGGACTGTCATCTGGTAACTATGACATATTCACCTGCTCAGGGGTAATCGTTGACTCTGACATCGCGCAGGGCTACCTACTTTACAATATTATTATAAGTTTCACCAGTATAATTTGTCTTGTACCATAAATAAATTAGTATGCTAACCTTCCATATTGATATTAAAGAAAACATAACATTACTTCATATTACTTAATCGATCCTCTTGTACTGGTTTGTGTCGAGGTTTGGCAGACAGATCATCATGTTTTCTTGTCTTCTATCCTTGATCGGGGCATTGTCAAATTCACTCCTCTAGATTTCATAAGAGACGCTATGTTGTCTTCTCATTTCATCCATTGTCTGCCTCTCGTGAACTTTATAGCAAATAGAAATGCGTGTTTCGCTACACAAACTTTCAACAGTGTAGTGATGCGTGCCCGCATGTGCGAGTGAATGAATGGGACTTCGCAACACAGCTGTAAGGAGAAAAGTTTGAAGCTGTGACCAGGCTGTGACCAATGAAAGGTTATGAACGTTGGACGTTATTTTCAACTGTTACTTTTCACACTTAGTTTATTGTAGCAGTGACAGATGTAGCAGTTACACAAAAATAACCGTTTGTCACACCTCTACCTCACACGGTTTTTTTTTTTTTTAATGTCCAGTGAAACACTGCATTGACTCACGTTAGTGCTCGTAGTGGTGCTTGAGTGAAACAATACATTGACTCACATTTGCGCTCGTAGTGATGTTTTGTGAACGCACCCTTTAAGTATAAGGCCGAATGACTGCATTGTGGGACTTAACTTTATAATTGAATCTACTGGACTTTATCTACGTTTCGTGATTAGTAATCTGATTCATTTCCTTTTTGTATTGAAAAATGTGACATATCACAATTTGTCAATGGTTCAAACACGGACTTACGGAAGTTGAATGTTTGAAATTAGTACACCAGCATTTGCCCACTAACATCCTCTGTACAGATCATGCAAAAGCTCATTTTTCCAAGAAGGGAGCTTAACGACATTTTTCTTTTCTCTTTGGAGACAAAAAAGCTTTGGAGCCTCCATTTGTAACTAGCTGCGTAGCCTCGTGTAGTTCCACGCCTCTTATTAAATCGTTAACCCGGGCGAGGTCGCGTTTACTCCTTGGACATGGGAGGTCGCGCTAGGTCTTTTACTGTACAGTACTGAATTTTTGCTCCTTTATTATTGTTATGTTATTTTGTTTGTTTTGGGATTCATTTTTATAATTTTACTTTACAATGAAAGCTTCTGGCTTTTGTTAATTAAAACGTATTAAATTGCAAAGTTAGCTTAGGCCCTAACATTATAATTCAGCCAGTGGATACCCATCATACCGTGAACATATAGCAATAATTGCAATAAAAATATACAAAATTATACAAAACACAAAGGGTATGTACAGTAGCCTAACACACTAAGGGCACTTCAATATCTCATAGGCCTACTCATTCGCCTTCGCCACCACCTTCCCTTGTACATGCTACAGAAGTTGAAACTCTGTACTCTACGATCGGCTAACGTGCTGCACTACGTTTCTATTTTCTAGTCCTTATACCAATCAAAGTAGGCGCAACGACCAGATCCTGTTTACCGCCTAGATGGTGCAGATTATTCACATTCTACCCCAGTTAGCTGGCTGCGCTCTTTAAGGATGCTGCGTCCCTGGACCAGCAATACATTTTTCTCGATATTGGAAATATTTAAGGCACAGTTGCCACGAATACTTCTTGTTTATACACTGATTCCTCTGAGTTTGTGTTGTGTTCATTACAATTCAAGTTGTCCTCTTCACCATCATCATCATCATCATCATCATCATCACCACCACCACCATCATCAAATTCTCCTGCACCCTCTAGCCCTGAATGCAAAAATTATGGCAGAAACAGCAAATCGACTCATATCAATAGATACAGAAACCCTCTAAGTTTCTTATGTAGGTTACAGATGCTAAATATGTGCACCCTTGTTGACTAGACAGACATAAATCATGTATTCCAGTTCCTGCCACCCACGTCTCAATATACCACGGTCGATACAAATGAATGCATCTATAGATCCTTTCTCGCCGTTCTAACAAATTAAAGTTCTAGATGGCACACGATTTCTGATGTAACCCCCATATGAAAATAACACATGGCGTTCAGTCAGGCGACCGTGCTCTCAACCGAAGGTCCTGGCTGGCTTCGCTCGTTTAGCATCGCACAGTCAAACAGTCTCCCGGAATTTCTTGAACCATGTTCGGCTCCATAGCTAAATGGTTAGCGTGCTGGCCTTTGGTCACAGGGGTCCCGGGTTCGATTCCCGGCAGGGTCGGGAATTTTAACCATAATTTGTTAATTTCGCTGACGGGGGCTGGGTGTATGTGTCGTCTTCATCATCATTTCATCCCCATCACGACGCGCAGGTCGCCTACGGGAGTCAACTCAAAAGACCTGCACCAGGCGAGCCGAACTTGTCCTCGGACACTCCCGGCAGTGAAATCCATACGCCATTTCATTCTTGAGCCATGCATAAATTTTGTCCGTCAAGTGTTGCAGTGTGATATTTTTCATGAAATCGACGCTGTACCGTCGCAATCCATTCACAACATTCAGGAAACTATAAGACGCAGTAAGCTTTCTTGTCACCAGTGATTGCCGCCATGCTGTTGTTTTCATTGTTGACCATGCTCTAGCGACTAAATCTATAAGCACGCCATGATACTTATAGATCGTCTAGATGCAAATTTGGGAGAGATTCTGTATTTATTGAAATGAGTCGTTCCGCTGTGTCGGCTACAGTTATTACACTAGCAATGTTTCAAACTATGAAGGGACTTTTGTACAACCCTGCACTAAATCAACTGCTTGTAAGTTCAGTTTATGTTACAAGCACCTAGTTGTAAGTTTAAATCGTAAGTACACTGATGAGCAATTAAGTGAATTAGAAATAGCTGGTTAATAGCGTATTCGCCGTGATGATGGCAGGGACGTGGCCTGAGATGGACTCCACAAGTTATCGAACGCTAGGGGGGCATACTGATCCATGACCGCAGCGTGACTTCCCATAATTCCACAGACTGGTTGGAGTAGGGTCTAGGACGCGCAGTTTTCTCTAGATAACATATCAAATGTGCTCCATAGAACTAAGGCCTTCGGGACTAGGCAAGCATCCTCGTGCCTGCGGAGTGTTCATTGAACCAATTGGCCATAATTTGGGAGCGATGAGGCGGTCCATTGTCTTGCTAGAGAAACAGGTTTTCTGTAGGATGCCGGAGGTGAACAAATGGGTGGACATGGTCAGACAGCAGTTCCTGTATCGTTCGTCGGTGAAGTACCTATTTTTATTAGCAAGACGATGTGCAAGGGGCTATACTGTGAAGATGTTGATATTTTTCTTGCAGTCTGTAGTGCGTGGCGCTGAAGACGTTGAGTGTCAAGTATTAAAACTAACACCCCTTACCTAAGCTAGCTGGCCTGTCGCCATAAATTACTATCGGGGGAGGGGCCACAGCTTCGCCTCGAGGAAGCTTCAACTGCATGCTTCACCCAAGCGACCTTAAATTTCGCTGGGGGTAGCTCTCTATCGGGCCGGCAAGGAAACCCAGCTCGCTGGAGAAGCTGAACTGCGGTAGTGCGAGCGGATTGTCGAGACTGCTGTACTTGACTTGGCTTAGATGTTCGCAATTTTTTAAACATTATAAAAAGCGTTCTAAGGAATAATTAGAAAATGTTAATACAGCGCTGGGGTAGATGGGGTTCAGTGCACGCCACTGGTTGTACCAGAGGTCCCATTTCATCCTACGTGAACAGTCCTGATACTATGATACAACTACCTCCGGCTGATCTATATAATCTACCGGCAAGAGGGCCCATTGCCCTGTGTGCTGGGTGACGCTCTCATACCCTGTCATCGTCGTTTACCAACCAGAACCTCGACTCATCTGGTCTTTTTCCATACTTCGACAGTCAAAAGGCGGTGTTTATTTGGCCATGCCAGCCATTGTGCCTCTGGGCGTGCAGTTTTCTAGTGGTTTAACGTCGCACTAACACACACTGAAGGTGCTCTAGGATTGAGAAGGGAGCCACTGTGGCCTTAATTAAGGTACAGCCCCGAAATTTGCCTGGTGTGAAGATGTAAAACCACGGAAAACTACCTTCAGAGCTGGCGGCGGTGGGATTCGAACCCACCATCTCCCGAATACAAGTTCACAGTTACGCGGCCCTAACCACACAGCGAACTTGCTTGGTGATACATGAGAAATATGAACGAATAAAACCTGGCACAAATACGTTGAAGCAATGCCAGGTGTTGCCAGAAACCCCGTGGTCAACAATCCATACCCCTTTTAGTTTCCTCTTACAACATGTATTCCACCGCCCCCATTCAGAGGAGAGAATGATCGTGAGTGGAGCACATTCTTAGCGCCATTCCCAGTCTGCTGCCTTACTTAAGGCTGATCAAGTAGATTTAGATGTTACATAAAGCCTTCACAGAATTGACCTAACCAAGCGTGCAAAGAATTGTCACACCATGTCACGTGTCAGTCACATGACTCCACTAAGACTGACGGCAATCATTGTACTCAGCCGGTAGCATCTTTTCTGTTAATGACCTTAAGACATCTTCTGAATATTCACTGTACATAGAACTTACATTGTTAAGGTGGGCGTAATATCCGAATGACATTATCACTAGTCTCTAATCAAGGTGATCGCGGTTCGAATCCCTTTCCAAACGTGTGAGAATTCTGAAATGAATTCATGTTCCTGGCGTTCGGTTTCCACTTAAACCTAGAGTTGCCGTGGATAAAATCATGATATTTACACTCACGTAATATCAGAGATCCCGTGGCCATAATCACGATATTTACACCCACGTAGTATTAGAGATCCCGTGGCTATACTCACGATATTTACACTCACGTAATATTAGAGATCCCGTGGCTATACTCACGATATTTACACCCACGTAATATCAGAGATCCCGTGGCCATAATCATGATATTTACACCCACGTAATATCAGAGATCCCATGGCCATAATCACGATATTTACACCCACGTAATATTAGAGATCCCGTGGCTATACTCACGATATTTACACTCACGTAATATTAGAGATCCCGTGGCTATACTCACGATATTTACACCCATGTAATATCAGAGATCCCGTGGCCATAATCACGATATTTACACCCACGTAATATCAGAGATCCCGTGGCCATAATCACGATATTTACACTCACGTAATATTAGAGATCCCGTGGCCATAATCACGATATTTACACTCACGAAATATTAGAGATCTCGTGGATATAATCACGATATTTACACTCACGTAATATTAGAGATCCCGTGGCTATACTCACGATATTTACACTCACGTAATATTAGAGATCCCGTGGCTATACTCACGATATTTACACTCACGTAATATCAGAGATCCCGTGGCCATAATCACGATATTTACACTCACGTAATATCAGAGATCCCGTGGCCATAATCACGATATTTACACTCACGTAATATTAGAGATCCCGTGGCTATACTCACGATATTTACACCCAAGTAATATCAGAGATCCCGTGGCCATAATCATGATATTTACACCCACGTAATATCAGAGATCCCATGGCCATAATCACGATATTTACACCCACGTAATATTAGAGATCCCGTGGCTATACTCACGATATTTACACTCACGTAATATTAGAGATCCCGTGGCTATACTCACGATATTTACACCCACGTAATATCAGAGATCCCGTGGCCATAATCACGATATTTACACCCACGTAATATCAGAGATCCCGTGGCCATAATCACGATATTTACACTCACGTAATATTAGAGATCCCGTGGCCATAATCACGATATTTACACTCACGAAATATTAGAGATCTCGTGGATATAATCACGATATTTACACTCACGTAATATTAGAGATCCCGTGGCTATACTCACGATATTTACACTCACGTAATATTAGAGATCCCGTGGCTATACTCACGATATTTACACTCACGTAATATCAGAGATCCCGTGGCCATAATCACGATATTTACACTCACGTAATATCAGAGATCCCGTGGCCATAATCACGATATTTACACTCACGTAATATTAGAGATCCCGTGGCCATAATCACGATATTTACACTCACGAAATATTAGAGATCTCGTGGATATAATCACGATATTTACACTCACGTAATATTAGAGATCCCGTGGCTATACTCACGATATTTACACTCACGTAATATTAGAGATCCCGTGGCTATACTCACGATATTTACACTCACGTAATATTAGGAGATCCCGTGGCCATAATCACGATAATTACACTCACGAAATATTAGAGATCCCGTGGCCATACTCATGATATTTAAACTCACAAGTGCAAGTCTTTGGAGTCGACGCCGTACCGGCGCCTGCGCGTCTATGCGGATGGGGCTTACCTATGATTAATTCTAATGATGAAGACGGCACATACACCCAGCCGCCGAGCCATCGGAATTAACCAATGAAGATTAAAATCCCTAACCCGGCCGGGAATCGAACCCGGGACCGCCTAGACCAAAGGCCAGCAAGCTAAACATTTAGCCATGAAGCCGGACAACCTTGTGCTGAGAGTGATATTTGTTTAATTTCCTCGCTTGTACATATCTTCCCATTGTGTGAGCCCCTGACATTGGTACATCCTGCGCAACTAGATTGTTCACATTTTATTTCACTTTGAAAATATTTGACGTCACCGACTAAGGTGGGATACACTGTATGTTTCTGTAATGTTTTTTGAAATGGCTAAATTTGATTTTATTCCTGTTCGAGTTCTTAAATAAGGATAATTTAGAAAACTTGTATTTACATTTAGAGGCAAATAATTAGTTCTCATTAAGTGTCGTTTAATTGCCCCAACAGATTAAATATTAATTTCATCTGATTTCCAGGGATAGACTGTTGTGCATGTGGCAATAACATCCAATGTCAATTGAAATGCGTAGTACAGAGAGCACAATTAATTGCCCTGTATTAGGTTCAATGTAAACACCTGCTAGCCTGAAACAAAGCGTTCTTGACGTGAGAAACAGAGAGTCAGAAATGATGCTTTCCGCACGCACTTCCTTGAGCGAAGATGCTGAACCCGCCGTCTGGTGGGTTGAGTCGGGTCGGGCCAACGTAAAACTTTAATCGGGCTAGAAACCCGATGAACTAAATCAGTGTAGAACTCTGACCCCTATGGAAGTAAGTTAGGATTCAACGATACCCAACTCCGCTATACAACGCTTAGACTCCAAATTAGTTACTAATATCTCCGAATTTCCCCACCAGACCTGCGATCTCAGCAGAGAAAAGATATGTCTTCATAATTAGCATTCCGTCAGAGGTGTCGTCGTCTGATTCTTCAGTACAAAGACTGGTTTCAATAAGCACTCCATACTACCCTACCCTGTGCCAATCCTTTACTCATCGTTCTATAAATGAATATTTGCCCGAAGTTGTCCTTTTTCCAACTTTGAAAACCTCTTCTCAAGCGTATTCGTTTACTAATGCCATCCCACGCCATATCTTCAATGACAACTCGAAACGTACCACTTAGTCGAGCATCTCGTCAAATTACTCCCAAGTCTTCCAAGACAAATTTTGCAACATTCACTACTCATTTGTCGGAAATCGCTAAGAACAATAAAGCTGAAGACGACATACACTGTTTAATAAAAGCTATTATTAATGAGCTGTAAGGTGTGATTCTGTTAGGTCGAAGCCAGCGGGTGCACAAACGTGTAAAATACACAAAGTGTCATGTGTACCAGCAATCACATCAGTAGAGGAGAGTCAACATACATTCGCCATTATTCCGCGAAAGGTTTGATTGTGACCCAATGTTCACTCAAATGATTTTGCTTTTCTCATCGTGGACGTTCCACCGTTTCGGTTTTTTTTTTTTAAGGGGCCTAACATCGAGGTCATCGGCCCCTAATGGTACGAAATGAAATAACAAAAAGGTCAAATACATCCACTGACCAAAATAAAATAAAAATTGTCATGAACAATGATTTGATGGACATGAACCTAACAAAAAGCAACCAACCAACCAACCAAACAAACAAAGAAACAAACAAAAAAAGAGTGGATCAGACTTAAAAAAAAGATCGAAAATAATAGTATTACTGACCAAGGGACCACTTATAAAGCACAAGGATGCTTGATGTCTAAAGGGGTGCAAAATCCACGACTAAGGCCCCACAGAATGGTACATGTCGCGAGTAAAGTAGAACCATGGTATTAGTCATGTCGGGGTACTAATCAAAAGCAGCGAAGATTCACGGTGTTCCACACAAGAAGGTACTACTCACAAGGTTTGCACTTCGTACAGAGAACGCAGACCTATGGTGTTTCTCACACAATGGCGCCACTCATAGCCAACGCAGACTGATAAGGTTCCTCACCTAGGTGTACTAACCACACATCCCGTGGTGTTCCTCACAGAGTGGGTACCAATCACAGCCAACGCAGACCCACGGTGTCGCTCATACAGTGGTACAACTCACAGGCAACGCCCAGACCCGCGGTGTTGCTCACATGGGTACGACGCACGGGTACTGGAAACCCACAGGAGAACCCCCTCCAGCTGCTACTAATCACAAACTTATTTCATACCTACTACAGTGGTACTACTCGCAAGTACAGGCAACCCATGGTGTTCCCCGCGTGATGGTACGATTCAAAATTAGTTTCATGGTTCTAATTCAGTCAGCCCTTGGTCGCCCCTTTTAGTCGCCTCTTACGACAGGCAGGGGATACCGCGGGTGTATTCTACATGTGCGTCCCCCACCCGCAGGGGGTAGTGTGTTTGGTCCGCGAGAGGTATTTTATTTCCCTCAAGTCCGCCGGCAAGCCGGTTAGGACCCCCCTATCCGCCACCTGGGACGCGCCACGTGGGAGTATCACCTCTCCCCCTGCTACGCCTGCGTAGCAGGTTCGTGGCGTTTCGGTTTGTGTCATCACTTCTGATACATTCTGTACGTATCGGTCGAGAAAGCTGATACACTCGTCATACATGCAACATTATACGGGAACAATCACAGCAGCTCAACTGGCCGCTATATGAGCTGTTGCCACCGCAATGCGTCAGGATGAAACACGAGTATGAGTATAGGCCTAAAGCGATTAATGTAAACAGAAGCGACTATTTGCGAAGTAACAACGAATAAACAAAGTCCATGCTCATAACCCAGATTTACAAACAACAGGAATTTCCTGCTTGGCATTTTGTAAGAAGGAAATGGGTTCACAGACAAAAATATTCAACTATTTTCTTTTTCAGGTTGACTTTCATATCACGAGAATGAAAACTGGGTGCACCTGGGATATCCGATAGATACGTTGCAGTTAACAGATATGGAAGTGATCCGAATGATAGCTGGTGGTGTATGTCGAGTATTCAAGCCCAACGGCTGGTTTGATCTTCAACAGTTCCACCATCAACAATCATAGATGTCCTAGGCCTCACTGGAAAGAAATACTAGGGAAGTGATGAGTGAGACAGTTGCCCGTTGCTTTCCTCGCCAAGCAAGCCGTAGCTATTACATATCAGTATGCCAAACCCACTGAAATTCATTAACGGACACTGTGGTCGACACTTTCACGCCATTCATAATAGGGACTAGCTGCTTAAGTAACGGCATTACCTCGAATCACTTTCGTGTTGCCAAAACCAAGGATGAGAGATTGGTCAATGAAAGTAACAAATTTGTTCTAGCCCATACCAGAAGTTACAGCACACTGTAAACATTAGGTGTCGTCAGCAAAGGCGAAACTGGTTGTATGATGATGATCATGTTCATCGTACAACCTCAGCTACCGTGTGCAGGTTTTTGGACCTGGCGGCATTTAGGCTGCCTTAGCGTCAATTTTGTCGCTCCGTTTTACTCCAAACGGATCTCTCTTGGGCGATCTATGCCCGAATTCTAATTCATCTTACCGAGCTCGATAGCTGCAGTCGCTTAAGTGCGGCCAGTATCCAGTATTCGGGAGATAGTAGGTTCGAATCCCACTGTCGGCAGCCCTGAAAATGGTTTTCCGTGGTTTCCCATTTTCACACCAGGCAAATGCTGGGGCTGTACCTTAATTAAGGCCACGGCCGCTTCCTTCCCACTCCTAGCCCTTTCCTATCCCATCGTCGCCATAAGACCTATCTGTGTCGGTGCGGCGTAAAGCAACTAGCTAGTAGTAGTAACTAATTCATCTTATCACGTAAATATCAAATGTGTCACCAGAGATCTTTTGTATGCGGACATCGTACGGCATGGAGTGTTGAATGAACTTTTTCGCGCCCTTCAAAAATACAAACCACAATTAAGTTTACAGTAGGGAACCATAAATCGTTAAACCAAAAACCCGACAATATTTGTCAGGTTTGAACCAGCCGTCGTCTTGAGATCCGAAGGTGCAATAATAATAATAATAATAATAATAATAATAATAATAATAATAATAATAATAATAATAATAATAATAATAATAATAATAATAATAATAATTGCTATTTTGTACCTGAAATGTCATTATTATCTCACTAAGTGAAAATTTGTTAAGTTGGGTTTTTTTCAAAAATATAACCTTCAGTTTACGTTTTAAATTAAATTCTTGATATTGTAGTTAGACCCATTCACCCCGGCACCTTCTTTCACCTCTGCGTTCCACGGGTAACCCCGTAACAATAATAATAATAATTATTATTAATATTATTATAAAATGACACGTCTCTTGGACTAGCTATCGATCTTAAGAACCGATGTAAAATCAGATTACCGCTTTGAAAAGAGATTCATTACAGTTCCAGTATTTTTACGGACACGGAGTTCTTACATTTAAGCCTTCCGCAAACGGATGGGAACAATAAGCAGAAAAATATTCGTGCATTAAGTGATAAGATAACGTAAGGCACTACGAAAATATTACCGAGCAAGTTGGCTGTGCGGTTAAGGTCGCGCATCTGTGAGCTTGCATTCGGGAGATAGTGGGTTCGAATCACGCCATCGACAGCTCTGAAGATGGTTTTCCGATGTTTGCCATTTTCACATCAGGAAAATCCTGGGGCTGTACCTTAAGGCCACGGCCGATTCTTCCCAATCCTAACCCTTTCCTCCATGCTACCGTCAGGTCAGCCAAACCTTCGATGTGTTAATGCGACGTTAAATAAATAAATAAATAAATAAATAAATAAATAAATAAATAAATAAATAAATAAAGCCAGTTGTAACTGCTAACAGACTTATCAAAGGAAAGGGTGGCGGAATTTCGTCCCTAAGGCCAATGCATAGGACTGCATAAGAGCCAGCCGCACGCATTTGGCCGTCTATTGGAACGGGCGCGTCTCACTATCACGCGATGGACGCGCACTCTGAAGTATATGGAATTGAAACAGTCCGAGCAAGCAAAATGAAGGAGACAGATAGCTTTGATACGGACTTGCTTATCGATGAACTTCAGAAATGAGCAGCCATTTGAATAATGGAATGCCCAGAATATGAGATCAGAATGTTGAAAAAGTCGTCTTGGAAGAAGTGGTTGAAATATTTAGTGATGCTGATGATAATAGGAAAAATGGTTATGAATATGCCATGAGTTACTTTACCTCGGAAAATGGGATGCATAGAATAATGCCTGTATCTTTGTTGCCAAGTCGTTTAAGTTCAAATTCAGCCCCATCGGCACGGGGGTGAGGAGTGAAAAAGAAAATGTCTAAAATGACCGAGATTACGGATGAATGTGCGCATGTTCTAGCATAGCATTTTTTTGCTAGGGGCTTTACGTCGCACCGACACAGATAGGTCTTATGGCGACGATGGGATAGGAAAGGCCTAGGAGTTGGAAGGAAGCGGCCGTGGCCTTAATTATGGTACAGCCCCAGCATTTGCCTGGTGTGAAAATGGGAAACCACGGAAAACCATTTTCAGGGCTGCCGATAGTGGGATTCGAACCTACTATCTCCCGGATCCAAGCTCACAGCCGCGCGCCTCTACGCGCACGGCCAACTCGCCCGGTCTCTAGCATAGCTCTCAACCAAATTTGTTACACACGACTTACTGTCTGGAAAAACGACTGTGGGGGCAAGAAACACCTAGCACCCCTAAGGGAGGGTGTGAAATGTAAAAAAAAAAAAAGAAAACGACAGATATTAGTGTCGAATCCATAATTATCGGTGTCGCCGAGAGGAAGTTCGACAATCTGAATGCCGTTTACGTCATTCCGTAGTTTAGCCATAGTCAGAATGGAGGTTGAGAAGCGGGAATCGTAACTATACGTTTTACTCATAGTCAATTATATGTAGCTTGCTCCAGTGTGGGAACTCCGACAGAGTTACACGTAATGTTGTTTATCGTACGGCACTACATTAAATGATTTCACAGGTTAGGAAAAAAAAGTATAAAAAATTGTGCAGCAAGTTCAAAAAGTTACCAAACTGCAGAAAAACAAATGTAATCCCATTTCCATTTCTCATATATTTTGTTGATAAGGTTCCATGCCAGCCCTGTGGTAGCCCCTCTCTGTACTTCTTAGAACGCACTTGTGAGTCGGCCGACCGGCGAATTCCCAGCCGGCATGGGGGGCATGGCTGGCATTTCGTGTATTGGCTTACCTGTAAGTTTCTTGGAGATTCAACGAGAATGTTCCGTCTCTGGCCACATCACGAATATTCTTGTGCACATCACCCGAGCTATACAAAGGGAGGCTAGCCGCGGACAGTCGCTTGATGCTGGATTCTGAGTCAGTGTTGGACTTCGTCGTAAAGTCGGTGTTCGACTCAGTGTGTTGGGATTCGGTGCCCTGGCTGAGGGCGACTGAGGTGCTGACTGTCGCTAGTGTCCCACCGCGGTCTGAACGAGGAGATGTGCTTGTGGTGTCGGAGTGTCCAGTGAGCAGCTGCATTGAAGACGGCGTACGGGGCAGAAGACTGTGTGCTACCTTAGAGTCCTGTGCGTTTGTGTACTTCTGTGGACTGAGAATCATCGTAGAGTTGGTGACCAGAGCAGCTATCGTTAATGTAATTGGAGCAGCGCTAATGGTCGTTTTGTGAGTACTCCCCTGCTGGTTAGCACTGGTGAGCTGTTGCTGTTTGTTCACTACATGTGACTGTGTGAATTATTGGACTGTCTTTGGAGTCGAACCAAGGAACAGTCGTGTGTTGCGTAGCCAGTAGCACTGTGTTAACATCCAGCGCTCTACACGCAGCTGCTGTATGAGGTGACTGGACATGGAGAAGTGAAAGTAAGGAATATAGCCGTTCCCAGGTAATACCAACGGGCCGGACGACCTCCTGTGTAAAGAAGAGAGACTTGTAAATATACAGCAATTGATGAGTGTGGTCATTCATGGTTGCTTAGAATTTTGTGTGTGTGTGTGTGTGTGTGTGTGTGTGTGTGTGTGTGTGCGCACATTTGTTGGGTCATCCTGAAATAAATGAGATTAAATAAAACAGACGGTATTTTATTCCCATCAGTATAATATTACCACAACAGATCCTGCAAATTATTCCACTACCTGGAAACCTTGAACCATGAGCAATGTGATACACTGCGGGCGGATCCCGCGGGTAACTCTTAGTACTTACAGTAATACAGCAATAGGTTGTGAACAGCCGAAATGCTTCAACCGTCTTTGCACTAGCGACGTTACTGACTTGATTGTGACTTTTTCGCTTCAAGGTCATAATTAACCAGAAATTATGAAAACAGAGAACGGAAATAAGACGGTATAATGGAAAAGGCGCCAACCTTGTCCCACAAGTCCTGTTGAATGATTTTGTTCTCGTGTCGACCTGAGAGGATCATTTCGTTTACAGTTATGACAGCGACATGGAAATATGTTAGCACAATAGTGAAGTGGTTGTGGGAGACGCTGGACGAATGCCACGTCATTTGGCTTGTTTTGAGATAAAACACGAGACATGACCTAGCAGCCACTCATAAAACTAGTAATTGGCTCGACACAGCTGAGTCACTAGTTCCGCTCGTATGCTGCCTTCTCAAAATACAAGCACTCTCGCTTTTCCAGGCTTTTTATTTCTTGTCCTTGGGTAAGTACCCTACTTCGGCACGGATATAATCACTGCTTACAGTAGAAAGGATGATGGTTGTATTTTAAGAATCTAATATCGTCATAACCGCCCCCAGGTGATGGGTATGGTTATGGTTTACAATTTTAATATGAACTTAACATTCCTTTAGCATGCCGAGTTTAATGACTCACTCGGTTGGTCCCTGACCTTCTGTTCTCAAGTTATCGGTGGCATTTGAAGGTATTTAAATGGGAAGTCCGAAAAGTTGGTTTTCGGCACCCGGTAGGTGGTATAGTCTGTTTTTGTGCCATCATCTCACAAAATGTTGACGACCATTACTGGGTATTTTTTTTCTTATTTTACATTTTCTGTATCGGACTACCGCCGGAGATTCCGCTCCCAGGATAATATTCTTCACCTAAGTCCACTTTCTATCTTGTCTTTTGCAATTGCAACACAGGTTGTATTTGTCATTTGGGAAGATGAGACCAAAATAGGCTGCTTCGTAGGACTTCCCGGCTCGACGTAGAACCTCCTCATTGGTGACGAGTCCAACCCAAGGGATCTTCAACAGTCTGCGATACATCCAAGTTTCAGCAGTCCACAGTCGATTAACAGACAAAGCTATTAGGTCCATCCAGTCTTTGTCCTCAGTAGCGATATCACGGAACACTTCACAATATGTCAAGAAGTTTACAATTAGAAGCCATAGCTGCACACAAAATGTCTGTTAAAACGTCTGTTAACTGAAAGAGTACCACTTATGCGAACACTTTTAATGTGAAATATTCTTCATATTCTGCTTTCAGTTGCGCAAGGTGCCAGGAGTGTCTCTGGAAATTCGCATGCGCCACCCATACTTCTCTATTCTTTATGTGTCGTCAGTGGTTGATAGGTAGACTATACATGCTCCATGAACCAAATTATAAACATGAGAACATAACCAGAATGCAGTATATATAATTATATCAGGCTCCTTAGGTAGTATTTTAATTTTTCATTGAGAACAATTTCCAAAGTCATGGGTTTCCAGGATAGAAACATTTTCTGTTTTTTCTTTTTCTTTCACATTTCCTTAAGACTCTTTATTGAAACTTAATTCTTTGAGGAACTTAGAACAAATAGGAGTGGTTCCTCTAGCTCACCATCCAATATCCGTTGATGGTTTCTTCAGACAACTGGTACTTCTCCTTGCAACAGGGAACTGTAGCAGAGTAGATCTGTCTCTTCTATTATTAGTATTAATACCTAATAATAATAATAATAATAATAATAATAATAATAATAATAATAATAATAATAATAATAATAATAATAAGTTATTTGTTTTTAAGTTCCACTAACTACTTTTACGGTTTTTAGAGCTCCGCGGTGCCGAAATTCAGTCCCGCGGGAGTTCCCTTACGTGCCAGTAAATCTACCGACACGAAACTGACGTATTTGAGCACCTTCACATATCACCGGACTGAGCCAGGATCGAGCCTGCCAAGTTGGGGTTAGACGGCCAGCGCCTCAACCGTCTGAGCCACTCAGCCCGGCACTTCATTATTATTATTATTATTATTATTATTATTATTATTATTATTATTGTTATTATTATTGTTACGGGGCTACCCGTGGAGCAGAAAGAGGTTAAAGAAGGTGCTGGGGTGAATGGGTCTATCTACAATACCAAAATTAATTTAAAACTTGAACTGAAGATTATATTTTTTTCAGAAAACAACAACTTAACAATTTTCACTTAGTGAACGTAACAACATGACAGGTACAAATAGCAATCTTTAAACAAGACTGGGAAAATCCAAGATTAGTGATTTTTATAGATAATGAGCTTCAAGCCCGTAGTTTTACAATTCCAAAGATACCGGATCCAGTTTACACAATTTGAGTTAAAAATTAATAACCATTAAGTCAAGGGCAGAAATCCCCTAAATCAAGAGCACTTGCTCCCTCAATTACAAATGTCAAGCCTTCCAGAGGCACCCTTCAATATTACAAACTTAGAAAAGAGCAAACAGGCTCTCCGTTTCTTACAGCCCGATCAAGGCAATATTATTTCAAAAGGTTACACTCTCAGAATTACAAATAGCAAAGTTTAATACAGGGGTATCTAGTACCCAACCTACAGTGCCTTTACGAAAAAGAACTGGTTAGATAACTGGCCCAAACACAAAATGAATGGATGCGTACACTTGTACTCCTAGATAATGAAGAATAAAATCCTAACGGGACTCTTGGCCCAGAGATACAGGGGCTAATCCAAAGCTACTATGGTGACACGGATAAAGGTTCCGTTAATGCATTACGGAAAGGAAGAAAAACAGTTACAAAACGTAGTCACCTCAAACCAAGATGAAGGGAAGCTCGAGAAGGTAACTCACTCTCTATCCCCGGTTTACAGTTAAAGATTTTATGAAATTTTTACATTAGCCGAAAGAAGAGTTACATTTTAGAAAAGAAGGTTACATAGTTAAAGATTCGGACCTTCCCCTCGGAATAATATGCGGATACAGCAAGAAAGATCTGGCCACTACCTTGTAGATGTTCTAGCTGCCGACGAAAGAGGCCACCCGCCTCCTGCTTAAACACACACACACACACACGCAGAAAGACAACGATCGATTGGCCAGGAAACGTGAAAAGCCGCAGTTTATAAACCCTCAGGGAAGGTTCGAGATCATTTAAGATTAATCAGGACACGCCCTCTTAATTTTTACTCGGTAAATACAAAGTGAACAAGAAATATGGGATTGGTTGGGAATTAATTACAAAAATTAGTGATTGGCTAGATTCAAAACTGGCGGAAAGAAAAGGAAGTATTGCCAACCCAAAAATAAATGAACATAGATCAGTTATGGACAACCTAGAAATACAAAACTTCTTTAAGTTATAAGTCCTTTCACCTTGCACCCGAGTGCATGATCATAATTTTTAGTAGTGCCAACTGTACAAAAATATTCAAACTTCTTGATGTAGGCCTATAGCAAAATAATGATTGATTGATTGATGATTGTTGTTTAAAGGGGCCTAACATCTAGGTCATCGGCCCCTAATGGTACGAAATGAGACGAAATGAAATGACATATTAAAAGTCTAAAATTCCCCACTGACCAGAATTCAAAAATGTGACAACGAAGAATGAATGGATGGACATGAATTTATAACAATCAGTGGTTGCGACCCGCAATGTCGCACAGGCACATAAACGGACGTGACAATATCGTATTACTGACCAAGGGACTACTGCTATAGCATAACACTGAATCGATTATGCGTGCAGTCAAAAGGGGGTCCTAAATCGAAGTTATCGGCCCCTCATAACGGTACTGATCGCTATCAAAATAGAACCATGGTAGCTGTCCTGTTACGGTACTAATCAAAAGTAGCAGAGACTTGCGGCATTCCACACATTATTGTACTACTCAGAGCTTATGAAATTCGACATTTAATACAGACCTATGTTTTCCCACTTTGCGACGCCATTTACAGGCAACGCAAACCTATGGTGTTCATCACAGAAGAGTACTAACCACAGGGACATCTCCCTATCCCGTGGTGTTCCTCATATAGTGGGTACTAATCATAGGCAAGGCAGAACCATGGTAGCTATCATCCCATGGTCCTGCTCATATGGTGGTACTATTCACAGGTACTGCAAAAGCCGACCGCGCGGTGCTCCTGTGTGCTACTAATCACAAACCAATTTCGTACCTAATGTAGTGGTACTACGCACAAGTAAAAGCGACCCTTGGTGTTCCCCGCGTGATGGCACGAATCAAAAGCAGTTTCATGGTTCCAATTTAAACATCCCTTGGTCGCCCCTTTTAGTCGCCTCTCACGACAGGCAGGGGATACCGTGGGTGTATTATTCGTCTGCCTCCCCCACCCACAGGGGGTGTGTGTTTGGTCCGCGAGAGGTATTTTATTTCCCTCAAGTCCGCCGGCAAGCCGGTTAGGACCCCCCTATCCGCCACCTGGGACGCGCCACGTGGGAGTATCACCTCTCCCCCTGTTACGCCTGCGTAGCAGGTTCGTGGATAGCAAAATAAAACAAGGAGAAATTCAGTCAGTTTAGGAAACTTCACAATAACAAAATTACTTAATATTTCGGTGGAGACATCTTCAGATTAAAGTTCCAAGTTCGTGTCGTTTCAGTTTCACCTTTTAGGCGATAGAGGAGTTCATTAAGGCGCTTATTTTGAATGCGCGGCGTTGAGGTGTACCTCCCGGTACAATTATTATTATTATTATTATTATTATTATTATTATTAATCACAACATAAGGCGCTGAAGAAACTATGTGCCCAGCGTTTATCACATGTACGTATTCGAGATGCTGGTAAATCCAGCATTACAAGCTCAAGAATTTATAAAATCCACGCACTGTTCATCGAAATTTACGTTAGTACAGATTCTCCGACAGAAATATTGACATGTGTGTTCCGTTTCGAAGTTTGCAGTTTCAAACTGAGCCATGGAATGGGAAGATAGACGAAAGCATGCTATGTCGCGTGTGGCTGAAAGTGAATACTAAGGTCATGCAGTTTGTGAAGGCCTTTGCCTTACGTTGCACGTATTTCCACAATAGCTCAAACATCACAATCGGTTCACACGAATCCTTTCTTCTCTACTACAAAATTCGGGTGTCTGTTTCGTGCTAGCTATCGGAGGGCAACGGCAGATCTTGCATGGAATAATAATAATAATAATAATAATAATAATAATAATAATAATAATAATAATAATAATAATATATTGTCAAAGATATAGAAGGTTATGGATGCAATCCCCAAACGCAGGGCTCGGTTTTCTTTCCTAGTGTTTGAACGTCACATTAACACATCAAAGGTTTTTGACGACGACGGAAGATGGAACAAGGTTAGAATTTGGAAGGTAACGGCCGTGGCCTTAATTAAGGTACAGTTTGGTGTGAAAATGAAAATCAAGGAAAACCATCTTCAGGGCTGCCGACGGTGGGATTCGAACCCACGACTCCCGAATGCGCGACCCTAACCGCACGGCCAATTTGCTAGGTAGGGCTCGATCTACAGTCGCCTACAATAGATGGACAAAACTCTTTTTTTTTTTTTTTTTTTTCAATTTTGACTCAAAACAAAAAACAATTCCTTGGTGCGTTAACGTCAAGAAAGAACTCGAAGAAATGGGCCTACGACCAGATGACGCGCACAAATGAGGCCTTTTGAGTACAAGCATCGCGAATTTTGGGACTTTCCAGGACGAGAAATGGACAACTGTAGCAAAGTGGTCAGATGAACGCTGGGCTCAACACAGCGAGCTAATGTAAACTACTGGATCAACAGAAAATTGAGTATACGCCAATATGTATAACGAAAGTTACTGTGGTCCCAAATTGGCCGATTGTATGTATGTTCAGTTCTCAGACCAAAGGCTGCTTGGATCCTCAACAGCTCCGCCATCAGCTGTCATAGATGACTTAGGCATCACTGAAGAGGCGTACTGGGGAAATGAGGACTGAGGTAGTTTCCCGTTGCTTTCTTCACCCAGCCAGAAGTTGCTATTATATCAGTCTGACAAGCCCACTGAAATGCATGCACCAACCGACCCTATGAGCGACATTTTCACACCATTCATAACAGGGACTGGCTGCATAAGGAATGGCATTATTAGCATCACTCATACCTCAGTCACTTTCATTTTGTCAAAGCCAAGGATAAAGCTGAGACAGGTCAATGAAAGTAACAAAATTGCTCTAGCCTATACCAGAAGACATAGTGCACTGTAAACACTAGGTCCCGCCAGCAAAGGCAAGGATGGCCGATTATCAAATAATAATAATAATAATAATAATAATAATAATAATAATAATAATAATAATAATAATAATAATAATAATAATAATAATAATAATAATAATAATAATAATAATAATAATAATAATAATAATAATACGGCGGGCTCTCGCCAATTCTTATAGAGAGATAGATAGAGCCTCTATTATCCGTAGCGAAGTTAGGGCTCCGGCCCTCTCTTACACTTAACCACAACTGTGTTCTAGAAAACGTCATCCGTGAGTTGAGAAACAGATTACCCAATAATGGTATTAGGATGGGCACTGGATCCAAAGTAGTAAACATCGACTACCTTGCTTTCGTTTCTTATTACAGCTTGCTTTACGTCGCATCGACACAGATAGGTCTTATGGCGACGATGGGATAGGAAAGGCTTAGGAGTGGGAAGGAAGCGACCTCAGCCTTAATTAAGCTACATAACCAGAATATGCCTGGTGTGAAAATGGGAAACCAAGGAAAACCATTTTTGGAGCTGCCGGCAGTGGGTTTCGAACCCACCATCTCCCGAATACAACCCGCGCAGCCACTTGTTCGGTCCCTTGCTTTTGCAAATGACCTCAACATCGCCCGCCTCCAGGGACTAGATGAAGAAGATGGTAGTCCGCAGTTTCCCATTTCCACACCAGGCAAATGCTGGGGCTGTACCTTAATTGAGGCCACGGCCGCTTCCTTCTTAAATTTTACCCTTTCCCATCCTTGTGTCACCGGAAACCTTCCATGTGTTAGTGCGACACTAAGCCACTATGAAAAAAGAAGAGGAAGAAGAAGCAGAATCTGAGGCTGTAGGTCTCCAGATATCTTTTGAAAAACTGAAGTAATGACGTCTGATCCTAATAATACCAGTGCATTTCTTGATACCAGATACGGAAAAAATCAAACGTTGCATTAATTTTCATTATCTCTCATATATTATTTCCTTTAACGCATCCGAGAAAGAAGTTCTGAAATATCCAGCTAACCGCAGTGAAACAGCTTTTCACCTCTGGAAACCTACTCATCAGTCCAGGTCGATCTCATGGCAGGTCAAATACCTCCACTATTGTTGTATGCTTGTCTCCTCACCCACCAAATGAAAGAGGAAATTCTTAAAGATCCTCGGCCCACACCAAAATTCTGAGGGCGAATATCGCCTGACGTCCAATACAGAGCTGTATCACTTATTATAAGAAAATACCGTCGGTTATGTTTTGCGGTCATCTGTCTCAAACGTTTAACACCAGAATATCTCTAAGAATTCTTGATCTTCTCATGACTTCGATGTGTACCACTCCATCGAAGGAGGATCTGAGACTGATTCAAGGAAAAAGTAAGTTCAGGAACTGGGTACAAGGGATAAAGGATCTTCCGGAAAGAGAGAGGAGACAAAGTGTTCCGAAGAGCAAAAAACTGCATCCTGCATCAAGATGATGAAGTGCTGGAAACTCAGAAAGGCGTGCAAGCGTTAACTGTGGTACTAAGAGGACGAAACGATATGTTTTTATAAAGTTTCCCTTCGAGAAAAGCTAATGATCATGAATACGTCTTTCAATAAATGAAACTCAAAGTTATCTAAAGGAGAACTGTACATTAAAGGAACTTAACTTGTAGCCGCAGCATCTTTGGTGACCAAGGCCTACAGCAGGGTTTCCCAAACTTTTTGTGTCTGAGGCCCCTTTAGCATATCGCATTCGTGTCTAAAGAACCCCCTGGCCTCAGAACATAATACCGAATTCAGTGAACTAAAAACAGAATTTTGTAATGTTACCATGTTTGACTGTCACTTTCCTTTAAATTTAAATATAACTTCATTAAAAAAAGATACTTAATATATACATAGAAATTATAGAACACTGCGATACTTGGCTAATAATCGCAACAGTCTGGATCTGGAAACTTTATTTGGTACAATCGTTGGATAAATGAGACGGGTGGCGCTGTTTCCCAAAGACCAAGCGTTTTACAAGCGTAGTCACCCGAACAGAAGACCAGCCTCAACATTAGTTCCGTTTCTGTACTTAGAATTTCCTTTCAAAAATTGTAGGGTATCGGGGATGTCATGGACCCAAAAGTCGATCATAGAGTGGAATTACATATACTGTATATTATACAACAGTGAAGACGTATGTTCCTAAATTTAGAATAATGATCTATGAATTGTGTGTGTACAATAAAATGTCGCTGTTTAAATACTTACAATTTACATTATTATTGCGGACCTCTTGGATTATCGTCGCGGCCCCTCAGGTATCCGCGGACCACAGATTGGGATGGCAGCCCTGCAGTAACGACTAATGTGACGTCACTGGCGGTACAGTTTCTATTTCAACACACTATTTATACAAATCCACAGCCGCAGCATCTTTGAAAACCAAGGCAACGGTAACGACTAATGTGACGTCACTGGCGGTACTCCTACTTTAACACACTATTTATACAAATCCACAGCCGCAGCAGCATCTTTGGCGACCAAGGCATACAATAACGACTAATGCGACGTTACTTCTATCACAAATTTTGTAGCTTAACGTTACAGTTATAAGACATATGCATGTCAAAATATCATCATCATCATCATCATCATCATCATCATCATCATAATAGAATGAATTCTTGTATCAAAACAATCATAGGATTTAGATATAATTGAAATCGTTCACCCTTTACTATTCAAAATTTACACCAGGGATTACCAGCATGCAGTGACATGTATCAATTTATTTTTAAAACCGAGCTTCTCGGAACGTACTGTGTTTCGTATATGCCGCCACCAGCATGGATTCTACTGGAAGATTATTTGAAGTGAAAAATTTCCAAATACTACTGCATTATTCATCAGGAAACCGTCTGCGCCAAGGATATGAACTGTCTTCCTCCCTGCCAGTTTCCAGCCTTGCGATAAATGGTACTATGACACTGTTGTAGGTTGGGTGCGGTCCACGAACACGTGAAAAAAAAGCTGCTTCTATGATGAGGAGTATCGGAAAAAAGAAGTATCGATCAACCTCATTGAAAAGCATCTTAAAAACTGCTGCTTCTGAGGACACTATATCCCAACCCCAGCATTTAAGAAGTAATGAACCGAGCGAGTATCTTGTGCGGTTAGACTCATGTGGCCGTGGGCTAGCATTCGGACGATGCTGGGTTCGAATCCTACCATCGGAAAACCTGAAAACGGTTTTATGCAGTTCCCCATTTTCACACCAGACAAATGCTATAGTTGTAGCATAGATTACCAGGTGTATGCATACGTTTTTGCCAGTTTTTGTGATTAAAAACACGTGATTTTCGAGGGAAATTCATTTTTTTGTTTATTCAAAATATTGGCCATCGCCTTCTACACACTTTGCCCATCTTTCAGGTAGGTTATGAATATCATGTCAGAAAAATTGCTTGTCTTTTGCGGCAAACCATTCGTCAAGCCATTTTCCAACTTCCTCGAAATTGCTGAAGTGCTGCTCTGCGATCACGTGCTCCATTGATGCGAAGAGGTCATAGTTAGATGGCGCCAGGTCGGGGCAGTACGGCGGGTGCGTAAGGATGTCCCATCCAAGCGATTTGAAGGTGTCTTTCAATGGTTTTGCTGTATGAGACGGCGCATTGTGGTGTAACAATATCACTTTGCCATGTCTTCTGGACCATTCCGGTCGTCTTTCGATCAATGCGTGATTTAAATTAATCATTTGTTGGTGATAGCGTAGTGCATTAAAGGTCTCGCCAGGCTTCGAGAGATCATAATACTCAATACCACTCTGGTCCCACCAGACACAAAGCATGGTCTTCTTGCCGCAGCAATTTGCTTTATTTTTTCTTCTTTACGTCGCACCGACACAGATAGGTCTTATGGCGACGAGGGGACAGGAAAGGTCTAGGAATGAAAAGGAAGCGGCCGTGACCTTAATTAAGGTACAGCCCCAGTATTTGCCTGGTGTGAAAATGGGGAAACCACGGAAAACCATCTTCACGGCTGCTGACAGTGGGGTTCAAACCCACTATCTCCCGGATGCAAGCTCACAGCCGCGCGCTCTTAACCGCACGACCAACTCGCCCGGCAGCGATTTGGCCTTGGTGCTGAAGGACGGGCTTCGCCAGGTTACAGCCACGATTTTCTCCGCTTCGGGTTTTCAAAATAAATCCATTTTTCGTCACCCGTCACAATTCGGTACAGAAATAATTTTCTTTCATGGCGTTGAAGCAGCATTCCACAAGTAATTTTGCGATTTTCCATGTGCCGTTCATTCAAATCGAGTGGGACCCATTTACCGAGTTTACTGATCTTCCCCATTGCCCATAAACGTCTGTTGATTGTTTCCTGTGACACAGTTAATGCTTGTGCCAATTGCTATTGAGTACAAGTCCAGAACGCGCATTCTCTTTCACACTGAAATCATCACGTTTAAATTGTCGAAACCCTGTCTCACATGTTCTAATCGATAGACCATGTTCACCACATGTTTCTACCAGCAAACGATGAGTTTCTAAAGCCTTTTTTGTTTAGATCAAATAAGAAAAGCATCGCGTGACGCAAATATTTTCAGGCACAAACGTCGACATGCTCACTGAACGATACAACACAGACGCTGGCGTTTGGCGGACTCAATTTGTGTGTGTTGGTAGGTTAATGTCAGATGAACAAACTGACGTGCGTGTCAAATTCATACGCTGCTTACTGTTCGCTGGTGCCATCTCTTAGTGAAACCGGAAAATACTTATGCATACATCTGGTAGTGTGTCCGAAGAATTGTAAAACTCATCGTTTACATATTGATGATAATCTGTGGTCTGGTTTTAAGACACAGACCAACAACGTGTGTGTGTGTATATCTAAGGTAGGTAAGGGTTATTCTGCCCGAAGGGAGGTCCGAATCTCCGCAGAGGTGTTCCTGAGCCGGAGTTTACGTGCGGTAGGGTGACCAGTTCCTTTCCGCTCCTCCATTCCCTTACCCCCCACCAACAGCGCGTGGTAACCCATCCAAGTCCTGACCACGCCCAATGTTGCTTAACTTCGGAGATCTCACGGGATCCGGTGTTTCAACACGGCTACAGCCGTTGGCTGTGTATATATACAGGGTCTTTATTTATGCTTGGCAGGGACTTTCTCGCTCGACCTTGGCCGCCGATGACAGGCCGCTACCGGCCGCTGGCGCGTGCGGTTTCCGGCACTTATGCAGTTGCTGAGAGCTGATAGGGTGTTCAATGAAAGCTACTGCGTACTGTATGTCGTATTGTATAGTGTTTTATTGTGATTGTGTATAGTGCTATAATGTATATGAAATATTCGTTACGTGAACGTGTATATCTGCACAATACTTACGTTAAATGCAGAAAATCGTGCGCTAGGACAAGACAAAATTGCCAGGGAGACCCATTCCTATCAATCGGACAATAAAACAACTGGCCAAGAGATTCAAACTTACAGGTTCAGTAAATAATAAAATTAGACGTAAAGCTCTTTATCTCCTTACTGAAGCGTGTTTGGTACGAGGATCATAAATAAAAATCTGTGGGCCCCTCGTAGCCCAGATTTAACGGCATGTGATTTTTATTTGTGGGGAATGTTAAAAAATGCACTTTATGGGAACAACCCTCACACACTAGATGAACTTAAAGACTATGCAAGAGCTACAGTTTCATCCATCAATGCTGAAGAACTTGATAGAGTAACCGAAAACTTCATTAGGAGATGCCGATTATGATTGGCAGTGTATGGGGAACATTTTCAGCATAAACTATAAACATGGTGAGTAAAATACATGATAATAATTTTGAGCACCGTATTCTGCCGAACATACACACGCGCGGTAGCCGGTAACTGAACCGTCACTGGCAGCCAATGTCGAGCGAGAAAGTCCCTGCCAAGCATAAATAAAGACCCTGTATATATACCGAGCAGAAGTGGCTCTAAAACCAAGAATTAGTGTCAGCGCTTAAAGAGGTACAGAATCAAAGTGGTATACATGTGCTGAGCAATTTAAGCCGGCATTTTGTATTGATACACAAAAACAGTGAAGGGCAATCTACCTGCATACACGCACTGTAATTGCTGGTGATCATCGGGCTCACTACAAATGGTAGTGTATTCCTCGCTGTCGTTGCCCATTGCTTTTTGTTCTAGGATTATTGACCGAGCTCGATAGCTGCAGTCGCTTAATTGCGGCCAGTATCCAGTATTCGGGAGATAGTAGGTTTGAACCCCACTATCGGCAGCCCTGAAAATGGTTTTCCGTGGTTTCCCATTTTCACACCAGGCAAATGCTGGGGCTGTACCTTAATTAAGGCCACGGCCGATTCCTTCCCACTCCTAGCCCTATCCTGCCCCATCGTCGCCATAAGACCTATCTGAGTCGGTGCGACGTAAAGCAACTAGCAAAAAAAAAAAAAAAAAAAAGATTATTGAATGTACATAAGGATTCTTCCAGCAGTTGTAAATATTTATTAGCGTGTTGTTATTTTATATTTTTTGTTTGTTGATGAAGTTCTAAGGTACAGATTATGGTTAGGTCAGAATATAGATATTTGAAATTAGTGAAGAAATTATTGGAAAACCTAGGTGCAGTTCCTACCTTTTTAATAGTTTCGAGAGGGTTAGGTAAGGCTCGAAGCAGTTTTACCAGTACGCAGGTTTAAGTACACGCCCTGGGAGAGAGAATGATCATGCTCTATCAAAATTTTAGGGATCCATTGAAGTGAACTCTATCGCACAAATTCCGGACAATCCAGTTAATTAATTTATTTTACTCATTCTATGGTTATTATATTCATATTACACCTGTTCCCATGGAGGTGTAACTGTTGGGGCGATCTTTTGTATGAGAGGTAATTTGTGAGCACTCACATTAACCAGGAGGACGTTGTGCCCCTCTCCTCCACATAATGAGTTAGCCCTCTCTCTCTCTCTCTCCTGCGCGGCATGTCGGGGCTTGTTTTCATTTGCTAAGCCGCACATAGCACGTAATTCTTCGCCAAGACGAGCGGGAGGGGGGAAATGAAATGTCACCACCACTACTCATCATTAAAAAATGAAAGCTAGTGGATGCGCTATGCAGGTATGTTTTAGAACTCGCACGAAGCGTCTCGTTAGCACGGCGTAAATAATCTACGCACACAATAAGCAAAGAAAACTATTTTATGCAGAACGCGTAAGCTGAGCATGTTTTTCCAGCGTTTCCGGGGACAAAAGTTTTGTCAATACGGTATCCGTGTAATAAGTAATGACGTAAGCGAAACTCCTTACGGATGAGGGCGATAGATTACATCCACGGTATTCCCTGCCTGTCGTAAGCAGGCTCTGAATTCGGAAGCGTGGATGGGCGACCACACTTTACCAGAGACTGGCATTGCTTCCACCCAACCTCACTTGGTCAACTCTGTTCTAGTTGATGTTTCTTGTTGTTTAAAGAGACCTAACATCTAGATCATCAGCAGCTAATGGTAAGAGATGAACCGAAATGGAATGATAAATAAAATTTACCCAATGACTAGAATTTCAAAGATGATGAAGAAACTGATAATGAATTTAAATTAATAAGTGGATCTAATTCACAATTCACAGGGTATTTCACTTAACGTGTTACACGGAAATAACGTCTAAACCATTAAAGATATCGGTATTCTGTTTTCATATTTGTAAATGATACCCAGGGCCTTGTAAAATAATGTGCTACGTATTCTCATGGGGTGATTAATAACCAAGATATTAATACTAACTCCATATTTTTTAAATGGAACGGAAGAAATTCGTGCAGCTGGTCTAAAAGTTCAACTGCGTAGAAGTTCAAATATGTAAGTATTTTGGAAATCGGACATTTACTTTCTGAGATATCAATAAGAACAACATGCGCGGTTTTGCATGTCGCATTAGACGGCGTGCAGTCGGGCAAGGACATATTGACACGCAAGCAGTTCCCTGGGTGTGATTGCAGCCACAGAATGGATACCAGGCATGTAAGTAAGCATATCGTACATATGTGATGGGTTTGCAAAGCGTGCATGGCAGACGAACTCATGACAGGACATGTTTTTAAAATGATTAAAATAATTACTTTGACTTCGTACCTTTGAGATAGGCCACGACTGACGTCCTTTCCAAATCCTTCCCATTCCCACCCGTGGGGAAAGACGCCCAATTGAGCGCAACCTGTTACACATGGATTTCTAACAAAACAAAAAAACAACTTTAATCTTCCTTCCCCGTTGTGTGTTCGCCAGTCATACAATAACGCTTGCACTTCCAGGGTATGTTACGGCACATCACATTTTGTGTACGAAAGTTTACACTACATGCCTGGTATCCGTTCACTGGCTGGAATCAATGCCAGAGAACAGCTTGCGGGCCAATACATCATTGGCCGAACGTACGCTGTCTGATGCGCCACGCAAAAGCCCAAATGCGGTTTTTATTGATATTTCAAGAAGCAACTGTCCTATTTTGAAAATGCTTACATATTTTAACTTGTACGCAGTTGAACTTTTAGGCCAGCAGTATGTATTTGGGCCTTTCCATTAAAAAGAATGGAGTTAGTATTAATATCTCGGTTATTAATCGCCCCATGGAATAAGTAGCACGTTATTTTACAAGCCCCTGGGTACCATTTACGAATAAGGTAAAAGAATACCAACATCTTTAATGGTTTAGACGTTATTTCCGTGTAACATTTTAGGTGAATAACACTGTGTATATTGTACCGGGAACACCGCTACGAGAGAAGTTCGAAGTATGTTTGTTGAACTTCGCGCGAGATGGAAGGTAGGCAGCCCGCCGAACGCAGTGACGTACCCAGCGAGTGACGTGGCCGCCGTAAGCCAGCTATCCGCTACCATATATGGTAATGATCCAGCTCGTCCTCAAAAGTACATTTTGAGCTAATTTATCGCTATTTTGACATTGCCAAGTTAAAAGCCTCTACAATGGACATCATCTTTTCAGATTTCAAGAAAATCCACCGAGTATTATAGAAGTTATAAGGGTAGATAGTACCCGAGTTCTAGACACTTCCATGCGAACGTGTATAAAAGGAAGACCACCCTACCTACGAATTCAGTGTCTGTCACTCCGCCGTCTCTGTGACACGGGTGACAAGAGAAGTGTTGTGCGTGTCGAACTTCTAGTCGACAGTCTGCGAAATCCAAGTTCGGTATTTTCTATAAGTGTTGTATCAAGACTTTATCATATTCTTGAAGTGCCTGAATGGGACTTTACTTTTGAGAGCATCGTATTGGAACTTAGTTATATTGCCACATTGGGACTTTGTTTTTTTTTTCGTGTGTCGTGATTGGACTTTGATGTTTTCTTAAAGTGCCATATAAGAACTTTGTTTTTTTTCCTGAAGCGTCTCATTGGAACTTAGTTATTTTCGCCAAGTGTCGCGATAAGACTTTATTATTTTCTTAAGGTGACGTACTGGAACATTGTCATCGAAACTTTATTTTCTTCGAGTGTCGTGTTGGGACTTTAACATTTTGGCACATTGGAACTTTGTTATTTCTATACATTGGAACTTTGTTTTTTTTGAAGTGCCACATAAGGACTTACTTATTCGACGACGATTGAATTTCACGTGTGTTGTGTATCGCATTGAACTTACGTCTCGAACTTATTCGAACTTATATTTTTGAATCAATTTCTGGAACATTGAACTTAGGGGACATTCAACATTACGTTTAATTATGAAATATGCAATGCTTTCCAAGTGCTGCACAGGGACTTGTGTTTTGATTCTTAAAGACTGTGACAATTCGGAATACGCATATCGCATTTTCCGAAAGCCTAGAACTTTCCAGTATTTTGAGTGATCCATAATTTATGAAGTCAGACTTTTTCTTTCGAATATTATTTTCTTTAATGGCTATTCACTTCGCTTATTAATGCAACAGGACAGTTTCCGAGTGCTACTTATTCAGTTCATTGCCAATATGTTTTAAATCTTCAGAACTATGCATTTAGGACTGCAGTGACAGTAATCCTCTAGAACATTCTGACTTACAGTGGGCTTGCATTATGAACCTGCATTTCTACCAGTACTTGTTCTTCGAGTGATTATTCCAGAACGTTTCGATTTAATATCTAGAGTGCAGTAACCATAATTAAAGGGTCATATCTGTTCAGACAGTGCCCTGAATGTGTGGAGTGCCGTGCAGGAAATTCAGGTGTGAATTACGTCTCGAATCGAACCCAGGAACGTGTGCCAATCTTCGAGACATTCCAGAACGTCGGGACATTCCAGAACGTCGAGACTTCCAGAACGTCGAGACATTTCCAGAACCTCCAGACATTCCAGAACTCCTCATCCGAGCAGGTGTGGTCCCTGCCCAGTCGATGTCCAGCACCATCCCAGGACTTGGAGGTGCCAACCAGCCACGACACTTCCACGCTGCTGTACGAAGGTGATATGAACTTGCTTTTGATGATTAATAAACTCAATTTATCAAAATAATCTCTCAAATTGATGACTATACCTCTCTCTGTACCAGTTCCAATGATAAAGCCATTCCCTAGATTAAGAATCGTGCTCGTTCATTTAATATCAAGCGCCTTAAAGATATGATCACATTTTTACGGGTACAATATATATATATATATATATATATATATATATATAGAGAGAGAGAGAGAGAGAGAGAGAGAGAGAGAGAGAGAGAGCTTTGTCTTTACATTGCTCAGAATATAAAAAGAATGATATTTCTGTATCGGTCGTCTCCACAGCAACAAGGAAATACACCTTTTAATTTTCCGTGATGTCTGTCTCTGTCTATCTGCATATATATGTATGAACTTATCGTGCATCACGAGAAAACGGCTGAAGAGAATTGATTGAAAATTGGTATGTCAAGTCGGGGAATAAGCCACTACAGTCTAGGAAATAAATAATTTTATTCACGCTGAGCGAAATGGTAGTTTAGGGGAAGGCCTAAAATGTAATTCTCAAATACTTTTGTTATTAGTGGTCCTATCGAGGAATACTCCATAACTAAAGTTTTAAAAAATTATTTCCAATCATTTATGTCCTATACATTTTTACCGTACCGGCTATGATAACAGAGATATTCATGAAATTTTTGTTGCTAATTCCATATCAACACCGATCCACGAGGAAATGGGTAAACAGAATTTTAGAAAAAATCGGTAAGTCGGGGAATAAGGAACTACAGTCTGCGCTATAAATAATTTTATTCACCCTGGTTGAAATGGTAGTGTAGGGGAAGGTGTCTAAAATTTAATTTTAAATACCGGTACCTATCTTATTGGTCGTATGGAAAAATACTACATTAAACAATTTATAGAGAAAACAATTTCCGATCGTTTATGAGTTATACATTTTTACCGTACCGACCATGATAAGACTGTTGGTGGTAGTGATTTAAGAGGAAGTTCGACTGGGCAACTATCCTCTATATTACGCTAATACGAGAGAAACTATGGAAGATATAACACTAATAAAAAAGGAAGGGGCCCGACACTTCGAAGAATGAGGTAATATAATAATTTCGTGTGGCTATTTCTAGCCGAGTGCAGCCCTTGTAAGGCAGACCCTCCGATGAGGGTGGGCGGCATCTGCCATGTGTAGGTAACTGCGTGTTATTGTGGTGGAGGATAGTGTTATGTGTGGTGTGTGAGTTGCAGGGATGTTGGGGACAGCAAACACCCAGCCCCCGGGCCATTGGAATTAACCAATGAAGGTTAAAATCCCCGACCCAGCTGGGAATCGAACCCGGGACCCTCTGAACCGAAGGCCAGTACGCTGACCATTCAGCCAACGAGTCGGGCGAAGAATGAGATATCGGCCTAAGAAAGACAAAGGCCACGAAGGGCGTGAAAATGAAATACTCCATACGTAGTCGGGGTGAGAAAAGAACAAGAGATGACCAAGGGTGGTCGGAGAGGATTGATGAAAGTGAGGAACCTGGCACAAGTAAGTGGAAGCAATGCCAGGACTCAGATAAAGGCCCCCTTGACGCCAACCAACCCACCCTAATTCTCAGCCCCTGGGACCAAATTCAGTCGCCTCTTACGACAGGCTGGAGATACTGTGAGTGTTATTCTACCGCCACCACTCACAGGGAGACGGCTATAATAAGACAATTCATGAATTTAGATGAATTTATTCTTTTGTTGCTTACTTCATATCAACGCCGAGCATTGCTAAGATGGAACTATTGCTCAATTGTGTTAACTGGCGATGAATTTTGTCCGGATTGTCTTACAGTGTAAAAACTCAGGGTCATCCGTCTATATCGACAAGGAAAAATGTGAAGATTATTATAAAAGTGAGAAAAAATCGTAAAAGAACGATCGCTTGAATAATAAGACAAGAGGGAGTCACGAAAGAAAGGAGGATTCACTTTAGATACCCTAACATCACAGAGTCGGAAGAAAACTAAATGTGAAGATTTTTTTTTTTTTTTTTTTGCTAGTTGCTTTTACGTCGCACCGACACAGATAGATCTTATGGCGACGATGGGACGGGAAAGGGCTAGGAGTGGGAAGGAAGCGGCCGTGGCCTTAATTAAGGCACAGCCCCGGCATTTGCCTGGTGTGAAAATGGGAAACCACGGAAAACCATTTTCAGGGCTGACGACAGTGGGGTTCGAACCTACTATCTCCCGAATACTGGATACTGGTCGCACATAAGCGACTGCAGCTATCGAGCTCGGTAATGTGAAGATCTACAATATAGAAAGCTCATAAAATTTATCAATAATAACATTACATTGAACACTGTTTGTTGTAATGTGCTTTGTTTCTTCTGCCGTCACTCATCTCCAATAGATGGGATTGCTGCTGCGTACTGAGTACAGTATAACAACCTGCCTGAATATTACCGGGAAGTAGCTAGTTCCGACGATGGGACAGGAAAGGTCTAGGAATTGGAAGGAAGCAGTCGTGGCCTTAATTAAGGTACAGCCCCAGCATTTGCCTGGTGTGAAAATGGGAAACCACAGAAAACCATCTTCAGGGCTGCCGACAGTGGGGTTCGAACTCGCTATCTCCCAGATGCGAACTCACAGCTGCACGTCCCTAAAAGCACGGCCAACTCGCCCGGTGAACCTAGCTGTTAGGCCCCTTTAAACAACAAACGTCATCATAGTATTCCAGCTATTCTATCCCTACTCTGAGGCACTGATTGGAATGAGCAGTGTGCATACTTACCAGAATAATGGCAGAGGAGTGTCTACGGCTGTGTGCGGCCTACTCATTCCAGCTCTACCCGAATCGTTGGCTGAATGGTCAGCGTACTGGCTTTCGGTTGAGAGTGTCCCGGGTTCGATTCCCGGCCGGGTCGGGGATTTTAACCTTCATTGGTTAATTCCAATAGCTTGGGGGCTGGGTGTTTGTGTTGTCCACAACATCCCTGCAACTCACACACCACACTTAACACTATCCTCCACCACAATAACACGCAGTTACCTACAGATGGCAGATGCCGCCCACCCTCATCGGAGGGTCTGCCTTACAAGGGCTGCACCCGGCTAGAAATAGCCACACGAAATTATTATTCCAGCTCGTCCGGCCCTGCGGTGTAGGGGGCAACGCACCTGCCTGTTACCCGGAAGCCCCTGGTTCGATTCCCGGCCGGGTCAGGGGTTTTTAATTGGACATGATGAATATCCCTGGCCTGGGGACTGGGTGTCTGTGTCGTCGTTAATGTTCCTTTCCTTATATTCAGCACTTTACACTTCCAGAATTTCCAAATACACACAGATTCATAACATATGGTGCAAAGTAGCGGCAAAAGATTTTAGGTCGACGCCCCGAATAAAATAGCATTTAAAAAAATTACCCCAGCTGTGGAACTTTGGATTGTTACATCGGCAGCGTGCTACTATTCGTTAAAAGTGAGAAAATGTGCGGGTTTCCAACTGATCGAGTATTTCATACGATAGCATTGCTTTTAATTGCGACCTTCCTACTGACGTCATGGTATTGACCTTTGTTGACTTCAGTTGAGAAAACCACAAATACAGTCTTTCTGAGGATGTAAAGAGGCAGATGGAAAGTGAGTGTCTGCCATTATAATGAAAACTGCCCAACTTGATACTGACTGGCACTAGGCAAGTGGGCCTACCAATCATCATAAAAAATTCTTCGACTTGATTGTGACTGATAGTGGGCAAGAGGACCTGCCATTGCACTGAAAATTCCCTAACCCAGTCTTCACATGAGCAAAGACGTATGGTGACTTCCCCGTCCTGTTTCTGGGGTAACGTTAAGAGCTATGCAATCAATCTTACTCACGTGTACACTACTCAACCTAGCATTCTGTATACAGTGTAGAATTCCGTAGCGAAGCACGGGCACATCAGCTAGTATTCGAATAAAATGGTGTAAAATTAGATTTAGAATGGAATAAGGCATTGTCTTTGGAATTAAATATATTTCATCAAAATAAAAGTTTGAAAAACACATTAAAAATACACAAAGACAGACTAAAACTGAGTCAATAAAATGAAAACGTAAACAAAAATAAACTACGAATTAAAAACTATAGAGAATTAACTTTTAAACACGATAAAGGAAGCCGCTATCCCTCATAAAACGGATGACGAGGTCTGCTGACTGCTCGTCATCTCGTAGGATGAGTTAGATGGTACTCCGAAGTCGGCCGGGTGCGCGCACTCCGTACGTATGTGTATTACGGTCAGATGACTGCCACACAAACTCTTGTTCTCTTTCGACTACGTCGGTATTACGTTTGCGAGGGAGTCTTTCATTTTCGTGTCCGTCACGGCATTTCGATTCATTTTGCCGATACCTTAATTTTTCGCAGTGTTGGACTTCTTCCGTTTTCTTTCTGGTTAGTGTTAAGAAAGGAAAGTTGCCCAGTTGTACTTCCTCTTTAAAAAAATATTTACCAACGCCACTAATTTTAAATAAAATGCAAAACGAATTATACTTCACTGAGATAACACCCACAGTACTCTGTCACACGTCTGTCAAATTAATGTCAGTGGTAGTGGTGATTATTGTTTTAAGAGAAAGTACAACTAGGCAACCATCCTCTATATAACACTGATCAGAGAGAGAGAGTTTGAAAAAATAAGGTATTGGCCAAAGACAGACAAGGGCCATGAAGGGCGTGAAATTGAAAGACTCCTCAGGCCTCGAATACTCTAATACCTTTGGGGTCGGAAAAGAACAAGTGTTGACCAAGCGAGGTGAGATAGGATAGATGAAAGTGAGAAGGCTGGCACAAGTAAGTGGAAGCAATGCCAGGAGTCAGCTAAGGGGCCCGTGTATGCCAACCACACTCTCAATTTAAGAGCCCCTGGGCCCCTTTTCAGTCGTCTCTTACGACAGGCAGGGGATACGGTGGGTGTTATTCTACCGCCCCTACCCACAGGGGGACAAATTAATGTTTAATGGTTGTTAAATCTCCGCTTTCAACAGCTCACTGTAATGATACTCTTAAGAAGAAAGATGGAATGCTATAATACTATTCTGTTTTGACTTCATCACACTTCAGTTCAAACCAAGTAAGTGATTTCGCAGACACAGCCTCAAATGATTGTTAATTGTTGGGGGTCACTTCAGGGAGCGAATGCTTTACTGTTCCCGCCTCACTTGCTATTCATTGCACATGTCACAATTCAAATCAGCCCTTTTCCAACAATTGACAACCCACATAAATGCTTTAATTTTGACTAGATTTATTATTGAAATCGGGGACAAATCTAGTGCGGGACATTTGTTTTATTTCGGGAACTATCCTGGAACGAATAGTCACCTTAGAACGGATCATTCGCTTAATGTTAAAATGCAATATCGTAAATCCTTCCTCATACACGTGCTTATACAAACATACGAATATATTCTTCCACAAGACACTCGGAAAAAGTAATACTTCTCGGATCGTTCTTCTCACTTGAGCACACGTGGAGGATTTTATACAAGTTTTATTGCTCAATCTTCTGAGATGTGCATTTCCAAAGGGCGTAAGAAGACGGGCTTCACCCAGCTGTTGGTGTAATTCACTAGTACGGCCACCAGATGGCAACAGAACATGAGCCAAAAAGATTCCGGAGAGACTTGCCAACAATCATTAGCGAAGAATCTAGCAGTTCATAAAACGTCGTAGAAGAGAGGAAAATAAAAGGAATGGGCAACGAGAATATTTAAACAGGTGTTGTTGACTCCGTAATGGACCTCTGACGGCAGATAACATAGCCTGCGACAGTAAACGGCACTTAACTTCGTCACATCCCAACTGATGACGCCACGTGTCGTTCCTTTAATGATATCAAGATAGACCTAATATTCTGAATCGCTTGATTCAGAAAGGGAACGTGCTCAATTCAACGAAATTTCGGGAAATGACAATACACCGTGTTACACTTTTCCATTACTCTACTCCTTATTACATTGTACCGAAATTATATTCCATATCTGCCGTATTACATCTATGTATTAATTTACAGTCCACATGAATATATATAATTTTAACGTGTACATTCTACTAGATTGGAAGCTATTCTATCTTTTTTTAAATATAATTTGTTTTACGTCGCACCGGCAGACATAGGTCTTATGACGGCGATGGGATAGGAAAGGTTTATGAGTGGGAAGGAAGCGGCCGTGACCTTAATTAAGGTACAGCTCCAGCATTTGCCTGGTGTGAAAATAGGAAACCAAAGAAAATCATCTTTGGGGCTGCCGACAGTGGGGTTCGAACCCACTATCTCCCGAATAAGACAATCCGTGTTTTAGCTTTACTTATCCATATCTCCCGTATTTTGAAATATCTCCTGGGAAATTACTTTTAAATAATAAATTTTTAACTTAATAGCTGAATCAGACAGCGATGGCTGAACTACAACACTGGAATCAAACTCTACATCTTGTCGATTATCGATAGTAAATTCGATACCTTCCGATCAAACTTCCACGTTCGATGACTGCTGTGTTTGAGAGCTTCTGGTTCCGATCACACGTTTGTCAAAATACAGTCAACGTAAATGATAATAATAATAATAATGTTATTTGCTTTACGTCCTACTAACTACTTTTACGGTCTTCGGAGACGCCGAGGTACCGGAATTTAGTCCCGCAGGAGTTCTTTTACGTGCCAGTAAATCTACCGACACGAGGATGTCGTATTTGAGCACCTTCAAATACCACCGGACTGAGCCAGGATCGAACCTGCCAAGTTGGGGTTAGAAGGCCAGGGCTCAACGTAAATGATGCCGTTTGTCATAAATAGGTAAGGGTCGAGGCTGTAGCCAGAATTTTTTTCGTGTGGGTTAGAATTTCGGAGGATAGAATATTTCCGAATAATCTAAGCTTAGTAACACATTTTACTTTCATATAAGTTTTACAGAAAGAACACTTTGAAAGAGTTTTACGGCAGTAACTTTTACAACTCAACGGGTGTAGAAAAGTACATTCACAGCGGTCTGATGGGCAGAACACGCTTAACAAGTGCGTGCAGTGGGACACTGTTGTATGTCCGGCGCTCCCTTTCTCGCTCCACCAGCCAGCTGCACGCGCGCCTGTGTATCATTCTGCTAGCTTCGACGCGCAGCCCTCAGTGCGCGTGCCTGACCATCGAGTGTACTATAAATAGGAGCTCCCTGCCTGCTCAATTGCCCACTCGCCCGGTGTCCAGCTCCAGAATACACCCTACGTCGAGCACGGAGGCTACTCCTCTTGAAAATGTGCTTCGACCAGGTGGACTGAATTTCTGGCAGTACGAGGTTTCACCTCTGGTCACCGCTCCCTTACCTGTTTCCACTGCCTATGTTCCGTAATTCTTCTACAAGCCATTTTTCATTCCCTAAGTTATGCAAGCTCCCTTAGTTTCGCTAGGTGGAATTTCTTCAATCAATTGAACTTGCTTTTTAGGAATTCAGGCACTTCAACAAACAAGGACTCTCAAAGACATTTATGTTAGTGTGCCAGATAGTTTTCGACTATCAACGTGTCAATTCACAAAGACTATCTTTTCAAGATAGGAGTGTATATAAAGACTGTAAATCTGTACATATTGTATAAAGACAGACTTTTCTCAAGATTCAATATTCCTTTTTGCTTCAAAATAAATTTCAGTTATTTGTGTAAATATCATAAAGTGAAGCAATAAAAGTTGTGTTCTGTAAACTTCAACCTTGGTTACAACAGACACAAAGATTTGTTAAAAATGGAATGTTACACTAAGTATTAAAGGTGTCGTGCCAGATGCGACCGTGCCGCATGCGACCCGTGCCACTAGCGACCGGCGTTGACAACCTAGTTTTAATTTAACAAGCAATGTCATCATTCTGGATAAGGTAAGCTAAATTAGAACAAGGTAAGGTTATAAATGAGGCCAAACATTTATAGCACTGCTTCCCAGGTCGGGAATTGCATTTTTCTTTGTTCTGTTCAAATAGCGAACTACTATAACCACAAAACGTGCACAACATTTAATTATGTACCCTGAATTAGTCGCCGGTAAAAAAAAAAAAAAAAAAGGAAAAAAAAAGAAATGGCGTATGACTTTTAGTGCCGGGACATGTTCGGCTCGCCAGATGCATGTCTTTTGATTTGACACCCGTAGGTGCCCTGCGCATCGTGATGAAGATAAGATGATCGAGACGAAACATAATCCCAGCCCCTGTGCCAGCGGAATTAACCAATGATGGTTAACATTCCCGAACTTGCCGGGAATCGAACCCCTGTGACTAAAGGCCAGGACGCTAATCATTTAACCATGGAGCTGGAGTCGTCGGTAAATACAGCCGATATAAATCTTTACGGAGAACAATCCCAACGACTGCGTGAAAGGTTTATAAATAATAATTAATGAGTACATTTCTATGATGAAAGTTCAAATAAAACATGCATACATACAAAGGCAATATCTAAAACCAACTCAAGAACTCGTCGTTGAGAACTAAATCACTGTAATGTATAGTTTGGAATGCCATTACTAAGAGAGATTCTTCTCCAAGAGAAAACATAAATGAGTCATTAATAATGCAAGAGATATTTAAGAATGGGGGGTGGGGGGTGGGGGGAACGTACAATCACGCAATTCTATTCTGAATACTACTATAACACAAGTTCAGTTATATTTTAACGAAGATTAAGTTTGTAAATAATAATAATAATAATAATAATAATAATAATAATAATAATAATAATTTGGCTTTATCTCCCACTAACTCAGTTTACGGTTTTCGGAGACGCCAAGGTGCTGGAATTTAGGCCCGCATTAATTATTTTACATGCCAGTAAATTTACCGACACGAGGTGGACGTATTTGAGCACCTTCAAATACCACCGGACTGAGCCAGAATCGAACCTGCCAAGTTGGGGTCAGAAGGCCAGCGCTTCAACCGCCTGAGCCACTCAGCAGCCCGGTGATTATATTTGTTTCACAGTTACCTTATCTATAACAAAGTTCTTGGGGATGATGAAGTTCAGTCCCTGGATATTCGAGAAACAGAAATGACCGCAGCATCTTCGTAAGTTGCTTTTGAGAAATTTACTGTGAGAAACTGGTAGTTTTTTAGAACACGAAATATGGTGATGTGTTTACGTTTTATACTACAACATGCCCATACAAGTTATCTCAGTGCGTTACGGCACTGTCTGTTACGGCTATTTCGGGAGACGGCTGCGTTCGAATCCCCCGTCGGCCATCCTCGAAAATTTTCATTTCCAACCAAACGCCGGGATGGTACGTTTCGCATGGCCACGACCACTTCTTTCCAATTCCTAGCCCGTACAATTGGACCCATAGACAATACCCTCACACTGTAGCACATGTAGCTCACTCCCGTGGGGTGTACCTAGAAAAGGAGGTACAGATCTGACGAGCCGAACATGTCCTCGGACCTCCCGGCACTAAAAGTCTTGCGCTCAAAAATAAAATTTGGAAATGTTCAAGGTAATCATAAAGAAGTGGTAGCATTTATTCAGATACTTTGAAGTTTCGTGAGATCATGTTACAAAATCAAACCACATTCCAGTATATACAGCATGAAAGGTAATTGATTCACCAAATTAACAGAGTAGATCTTGGAGAGAGGATCACAATGCCGTAATTTTCATGTATCATGCTTGCACCGTTACGCTAAGACTTGGGAGAAAGGAGACGACGAGTTGCTCGAATAAACGGTATGTTCCGAGCTGTCGGTGGAGAGATGGCGTGGTTTGACATTGGTAGACGAATACTTTTTAGTGGTGCTTTTACAAAGTAGGAAAGATCACAATGTGAAGATGAAGTTGAATTCAAGAGGACAAATTGAGGCAAATATTCGTTTATAAGAAAATGAGTATGCCTTAGCTGGCGAGATGTAGTGTTTGCAGTGCACTATATCTTATGGTACGGGCTAGAATTAATTTGTTACTTTCATTGACCTGCCTCAGTCTCATTCTTGGCCTCGACAATATGAAAGTGACCCAGGTATGAGCGATGCTAGTAATGTCATTCCTTATGCAGCCAGTCCCTGTTATGAATGATGTGAAAATATCGCTCGTAGAATCGGTTGATGCATGCATTTCAGTGGGCTTGGCAGACTGCTATGTAATAGCAACTTCTGGCTCGGTGAGGAAAGCAACGGGAAACGACCTCACTCCTCATTTCCTAGTATGCCTCTTCAGTGACGCCTAGGATATCTATGACGGCTGTTGGCAGAGCTGTGGAGGATCAAACCAGTCTTCGGGCTGAATACCCAACATACATAGGCTACATACACAAGAAACTGTACTAGAGATTGGAAAAGTTTACCAAGGGAAATGTTAGATTAATTTCTAAATTCTCTGAAATAATTTAAGAACAGACTAATTAAAAATCGATAGGCAATCTGTCACTTCGGCGATTCCCAAAATACAGATCAGCAGTGACTAACTAACTGACTGATTGACTGATTGATAGATTGGTTGCATACGGCACGATATCAGCGCGGTCGCATCCGGCACGGTCGCTTTTGGCACGTAATCGTATTAAACATATTTAGAGATTTGATTCATTTTTAAAATCTTCTAGCAGCTTAATAACATGAAAATATTTCCATATGTTTACCAATAATGATTTCTATGGTGGAAAATGTATTAAGAACCTAACAAACAAACAATCCGTATATCTCACCAAAATGTTTATGTTTTCACTAAATTTGTTAACTATATTCATAAAGAAACATTTAAAGATGGCACAGAATTTATAGATTAAATTCAGTTGTTTATTATGCAAATTCTTGTTTTTATAATATTTCTAATTTAATGTATGCAATTTCAAACCGCGTATATGCTGTTTAAATTTGTCAAGTTGACTTTTATTTCGGAGGGGGTTTGAATTTTCCCCCTGGGTACGGCCTTGGTTGGGTGACCATGCTTCAGGAGTGTCAATCACATTACGTCTGTGCACTGAATTCAGAGAAACTCTTGTGTTTTGTTACGAGCATGCCACGTTCAAATGCTCAAACTGAAGGAGTATTTTCATTGATGAATCACAAATGGACAAATGCAAGAAATAAGAATTCTGCTGAACTCATGAAAGCAGAGTTAAAATTTGTCGTAAATTTTACTTACTTTTGTGAAGAGTTTTTCTTGTTCAAATCCAATCCAGATTTTGTTAATGCAGCTCAGTCAAGTTGGAAATAGAAATTGGATATTATTTTGTTGTGCCTATCCAGTTGAAATGTGCATCTACTTTCTAAGACAATGTCAGAATAGTTTTCTGGTTTTCAAAACTGGATTATTTTAAGCTTTAAAATCTAGCATTCTCCTTTATTTTTAACTTTACAATCTAGCATCTGCCTTATTTTCAGCTTTAAAAACTTGCATAACATGTTTTTATCTTTTAACTATTGGCTAGCCTATATTGTAGGATTGTAAGTGTATAGCAGGGCCTCTCAAACGCCCAAACTCTCACGCGTGCAGAGCGAGGTGCATAGGCTCTGTGCACTGTGCATCGGTACGCTTCGCCTCAACTCGGCTTGACTCGGATGGTGTAGTGTGCTGAGAGCGACGAAGCGTTTGGTGGTAGACGACGTGTTTATCAGTGAAATAGAAAAGCGCACGACAACATAATAATGGAGCAACCTGTTTCGAAGAAAGCAAAGACTTCCGAAAGTCCATTTCAATCGAACTGGGAACTTTCGTATTTTTTGTTTGTTTGTTTGTCGTGACGATAACGCCAAATGCTTAATCTGTGGGACGATAATTACGTGCGTAAGAAAATCGTCTACTGAAAGCCACTACAACAGACTACATTCGGAAAATTATTGTGAAATCATAGGAGACGTCAAAGAGAAAGAATTAAGGAAGTTGAAACAGCTTGAAGAAGAGCATTCTATATCCACAAATGAGGTTTGTTCCAGTACTGTAGCATTTTCATTTTGGTTACGGGTTCTGTATTTTTTAAAATTATGTTTACATTCCTCTCAAACATGTATGTGTATTTCTAATTCATTTTTTAATTTTTTTTAATAACACTGGTAACCTTGTCCCGTACAACTGTGCGTCTCCGCTCACCACACGTAAACATTTCGCAGTGGGGGAGAAAGAGCAGTGAAGGTGAGGAACGCGGAGACAGGCCGAACGGGGAGACAGGTGTAGGGAGAGAGGAGTGGGGGGTCTGCACTCTGGTCGACCAAGCGAAGTCGTCTTTTGCACCGTGCACAGTGCATGCACCACGCGCATGCACCCTGAGAGTAAGAGTGATGTTCAGCAACATGGTGTGTAGCGAAGGATAAGGGCAAAGTAATGAGTAAGGGCAATCCCTTTCATTAATAGCCCGCTAGTGTTGGAAATAAGCAGTGAAAGGTAGTTGTAACGTGTAAACGTCCCTTATTATCTAGAAATGGAGTATAACGGGATATAATCGAGCTGTATTTAGAGCGTGGCTTGGGCTGAAGAAGATTATGGACAAGACATCGGCGTCTCTATGTTTTATGAAGAGCTGTCGTCGGTACACTCGTCCACAATCACGCCGAGTGTGTGTGTGTGTGTGTGTGTTTGATAGCCGTTTTTCAGGCTCCTAGGTAGAGTATCTTGAATTTCATCTTACTTGTTAGTAAACTGATTGGAACACAGTCCTGTAACCTAATTCGACTTATCTAAAAAACTCAAATACGTACGTCATCCAGATCTGTAATGAGAAAGACCAGTTCTGTTCTTAGTTGAAATACGTGGAAGTACCGTGAGTTTCTCTCATCGGTTGGCCGGCAGGCGCGCCCCATCTTATCTGCCTCCCGTTGACTCATCACTTCCCATTACACAGCGCAGCGACAGCACGGGAATGCCCGCACTTCACAGGGTCAATCCCTCGTCAGTCCTATTATAAATATTTTCGGAGCCAGTTCTACTTTGCTCACCCTGTATTAACGTACTTGGTTTGTTTTTTGACAGTACTATCTGCAGTTCTTCTTCACAAATGATAAAGCTTACGACAGAGAGGTTTAGTTCGGAAGTTCTTAACTCTCTCGCCTCCACTAGTTAGCGCCTATTACTTACGCTTGATTATCGTGGTTTCACACTCTCCCTACCTAATCGTCATCACCACCATACACCCAGACACTCAGGTCACCCATGGATGTCAAGTAAAAAGAACTGCGCCATCAATCAGTCGTCAAGAATGAGATTTAAAACCTTGCATACAAGAATGTCACAAAGTACTTCTTGAGCACATTCATTACAATTAAATACCTCGGTAAACTTGGAACAATGAAGACCTTGACCAAGTTTGTTGTATAAAGCAAGAAAAGTGAAATTTAGAACGCAGAGAACGCAAATTGTGTGTACAGATATATGAAGGCTCCACGATCTTGCTGCTCGGTAAGACCCATCGAAGGGATGTGCATGATGAACAGTCTATATTCTCCTCAGCTACTGTTATTAAATCGCCAGTGAGGGCAGTTTTCATGGTTACTGGTTGCTCTAAAAAGAACGAACTACAAATAGACATGATATAGGCTTTTGGGCTTATGCCGTGTCAAGAAAATAAGGTGAAATTCTTCATGTTCCTCACCGACAGATGTTTCATTCCAAACTTGTGTCTATGTCATACTTTCATAATATGTGACTTTCCCTCAGACTGATTCTAATGGTTCCGTCAGCTCCCGCTTCTAACGCTAGCGCTCTACCGCGCCCGGTGAGCCATCTGGTGAAGAATGAACGTACCACTTCCACTTCTATTACAGCGTCTAAATTCAAACCTCATTCCTGAGAAGCTTTCCTCGTGAACAGTCGAGATTTTCTTCTGAAGAATCAGAGCAAGTTCTCTGCGAAACGTACAGAATTTCACCTTATTTTCTTGACACGATATAAGCCCAAAAGCTTATATCATGTCTATAAGTATGGGACGTAAACGCAGCAATGGCAAAACTACAAATGATCAGTCTATAAAGATCAGTAACTTTGTAGTTAAACAGCTCCTAAAATAAAGGTACGTGAAAGCGCCAATGCCATATACCGTAGAGGTGGCTTAAACAATTCAAGAATTAACACCCACAAGGTAATAAATAATATTAGATGCATGATGTTAATAGTCTTGTTATGTGTTGCACTCACCCCAGTACACACGTACCTACCTACGAAGTTCGGTAACACCGCACCGCGTATACAATGGCATTGACTACTTCCCATATGACATTAACGCCTGCCCCTAAGTATAGTTCCGGATTACCAGAAACTGAGGTGGGTGGGCCAGATGGCATACAAGCAGAATTTCTCAAACTGCTCGGTGAGGAAAAAATAAAAATGATCACAAAAATATTCAACGACATTTACTCATCAGGTAAAATCTCTCCAGAATGGTTAAAATTAGAATTTATTGCTTTACCTAAGAAATCAAAAGCCAAAGATTGTGGGGACTACCGTACCATAAGTTTAATGAGCCATCTGCTAAAATTGTTTCTTAAAGAGATACACAACCGGATATACAGTATTTGTGAAGAACAGGTAGCGTCCAACCAGTTCGGGTTTTTAAAGGCAGTTGGCACTAGAGAAGCAATATTTAGTGTACAGGTACTGTTCCAAAGATGTAGGGATATCAACTGTAATGTATTTGCATGCCTCATTGATTATCAAAAGGCGTTTGATCGTGTGAATCATGAACGCATGATAGACGTACTCAAGAAAAAAGGAATTGGTGGGAAAGATCTAAGAATAATAGCAAATGTGTACTGGAACCAATCTGCAGTCATGAAAATAGATCAAGACCAAACTGAGCAGGTGAGAATACGCCGAGGTGTCAGGCAAGGATGTATAATATCACCGCTACTCTTCAACCTTTATTCTGAGCACGTATTCAAAGAAGCCCTATTTGATGTGGAAGAAGAAATTTCAGTGAATGGTGTCAACCGCAACAATTTGCGCTACGCAGATGACAACTGTCTTTGCAGATACGATGGAAGGGCTACAGAAGTTGATGAACAAAATTTCTGAAACAAGCAAGAGATATGGTCTGGACATCAACACTAATAAAACAAAATTTATGATAATCAGTAAGAAGAACATCCGAGGCTTGAATCTGTTCCTCAATGGATCAAGTATAGAGTTTCACAGTATCCGTACCTGGGCACCATCATTAACGAAGCAAGGGACAATTCGCAAGAGAAAAAGTGTCGCATTGGAAAAGCGAGAAGTGTTTTCAACTCAATGAGCTCAACCTTCAAGAATCACGATCTTACCATGGATACCAAAATGCGGCTCCTTAGGTGCTATGTGTTTTCAGTTCTGCTAGACTGAAAGCATTTGAACTCTGGCTATACAGAAGAATTTTGAGAATATCATGGACTCAGAAAGTTACAAACGTTGAGGTTCTACGCCGAGCTAACAAGAGACCAGAGCTGATCAACACCATGAAGTGTCGTAAAGTACAATATTTTGGACACATCATTAGGAATCAGAAAAATATAAGCTGCTTCAACTTATCCTGCAAGGAAAAATAGATGGAAAAAGATCTCCCTGGACGAAGAAGAATTCCCTGGCTTGACAACTTTAAAACCTGGTTCAACAAAACATCTGCAGAACTGTTCCGAATTGCAATGAATAAAACCAGAATAGTCATGTTGAGCGCCAACGTCCGAGGCGGACAGGCTTGCTAAGAAGAAGAGGAGGTTGGTGGATGCAGAATTGGTCTCGGCCCACAAGTGGCCACGGCTGGTCCGTGGTCCACCAGCTCAGCACTCCGACCGGCCAACCGAGCAGAGGAGGGGTGGCTATGGCTCTACCGTGGCTCTACGCCTCTGCGTTCGGGAGACGGACAAGGCTGGACCTCCGATTGGTCTCCAAGCGCCGGCTGTCCAGACATTGATTTTCCGTGGTTTTCCATTCTCCTGCACTAAGGCGAATGCCGGGACAGTTCCTAGTATAGGCCATGGCCGCCAACTCCCTCACCTTCTGTATGCATCTCCTTCACCGCAACAAATCTCCCGGCCTAAGAGACGGCGCCGCCGTCTTAAGAGGCCCACCTCCCCCTTCAGGGGAGGAATGAAAACTTTTTAGTAGTAGGAGAGATTATTCATTTATTGTACAGTGAAATCTCAATAAAAAGATACTGAGCGGACCAGAGAAAAATAGGGAGTTATCGTTATATCGAGAACTTACCCGAAAATCATTCTCATTGGAGAGGTGTTAGGTAATCATGCTGCTACTCAACTCCGTTAATTACCTCACAATTCATAACATTTAATGCCGATAAAGACGTGGCAGAGCACAAAACACAAAGAATACACCATTTTTTGTTGAAATGAAACAATGTGTACACAGAATGTTACAGATTACAATTGTTTGTCATTTTTCTTTTGGAACATCACTTCGTTTTTACCAGCCTTTAGCAAGTGTGCTGATGCGTGTGTTTATTTAGTACAGTTCATCAGGTGGTACCTAGGACAGGTCATGCCGCAGAGACGGCAGATACATTCTTCGTCTGGGATGTGGAATCTGGTTGTTAGGCATATCTTCCCGTGGAATCCGTGGACACCGAAGCGCGTGTATATATGGCGTAGTTTGTAGTTTGGGCCCTTCCATTCATTGTTATTCATTACTTCTGTTTCGTAGAAACCCTTAGGTGTCTGCTGGGCTTTTTGTCTTCTTTCTTCAAGGACGGCAGTCGATGCGGCGGAGTATGGTAGTCCGAATGTTCGTCTGATGTCTTCCAGAAAAAATGTTTCGCCTGCCATTTATTATGCCATTCGATTCTCTGTAAATTTTCAGGTCTGTAGGATCCGTTTCAAGTACCTGGCCTTCATATCTATTTTTTTGTTTTTCATGTTTGCAACGGTTAGTTTGTGCCATATTAACTGTATCCCGTATGTAACTACCGGGGCAACTTTCAGCTTGGATAGTGCCATTGCAGTGTTCACTGAGAGGTTCGATCTCGTACATTGCTTTGGTTGCTGCCGCTGCTTTTTCTTGTACGTGCAGTGTGAAGGTTGCGCCTGTGGTCTGCAGTGTGATATCCAAATATTAAAACTAGAGTAGCTTTCCTCATGTTCAAGTGGCAACAGTGTACTCTATACTGTTATTTACGATGTTAAGTCATTTTTGTTCTAGATATGACAGTAAGTTTTTGGGCTTTTGTAGAGTCAGGAAAAAAGGGTGAAACGGGCTGAGTGGCTCAGACGGTTGAGATGCTGCTTTCCGACCCAACTTGGCAGATTCGATCCTGGCTCAGTTTTCATTACGTTTCCCAGAGAACTTTGCTCTTAGCATTCTTAAATTCAAACCTTCATCGTCGGAGAACTCTTCCTCGGGAACAGACGAGATTTTCTTCTGAAGACGTGCAACAAATTTCTCTGCGAAACGTGAAGAATTCCACCTTGTTTTCTACCACAGCAAAAGCCGAAGAGCTTATTATAATGTCTACAATTAAGGGCCATGAAAGCATCGATATAAATCATTTTTGTTCTGTCTGATCAAACTTGTTTTTCACATTAGCAAAGAAGCGCAATATTTATAGCATTATATTGTTGTTAGCACTTCTTAACACTACTTCAAACATAGGAAATGGACAGTCTGTTTCATATTCTTTACAGAGAGAGCTACCACATTCTCCGGCACAACCAAAATTGTAAGGGTGAGCGTACATTGGATCCATATTTGTTTCGTACGGTTAAGGGATGATGATGTTTTTGTTTAAAGGGACCTAACAGCTAGGTCATCGGCCCCTAATGGTACGAGGTGAACGAAATGAAGAATAAAACGTCAACAGTTATCCACTGACTAGAGTCTAAAACTAATGACGATGAAAAAATGATCGTAATCACTGGATCCTATTCACAATGCCTTAGGTACTGGGATAATACTTATCTGAAGGGGTCCAAAATCCAGGTCACTGGCCCCTCATAATGGTCGTAATCATTGGTAAAGCAGAACCATGGTGTTCCTCCTTTAGTGGTACTAATCACAGGTAACGTAGGCTCATTGTGTTTCTCGCAATGTGGTACTAATCACGTGTAATGTAGACCCACGGTATGTCACACACAATGATACCACTCACAGGTAACACAAACCTATGGTGTTTTGCATATAATGGTACTCCTCACAAGCAACGCAACCCCATGGTGTTCCTCACATAGTGGGACTAAGCACGGACGCCGGTATTCCCGTGGAGTTGCTCACTAAGTGAAACAAATCACAGGCCACGTATACTCAAATAGTGCTACTAATCATAGGAAATGTAAACCCACGGTGTATCACACATTATGGTAACGCCCACAGTCAACACAAGCCTATGGTGTTCCTAACATAATGGTACTACTCTCAGGCAACGCAGACCCATGGTTTTCATCACAGTGGTACTTATCACGGGCGCCAGTCAAACCTGTGGTTTTTCTCACAAAGTGGTGCCAACCACACGCAACGTAGACCCATGGTGTTCCTTATAGGTTTCTCATAGGTAACGCAGGCCCATTCTGAACACAGTGGAGCCCAGACCCGTAGTGTTCCTCGCATAAGAATGCAGCTATGTAACGTAGACCCATGGTATTCCGCACGTAATGGTACTAATCACAAGTAATCATATGGTTCTAATATCATCATCTCTTTTAGTCGGTTTTTAGGACAGGCAGGGGATCCGTGGGTGTATTCTTCGTCAGCTTCCCCCACCCACAGGGGGTCGTGCGGTTAGATACATGATTGCGAGCTCGTCCGATGCCATCATTGAGTATTCGCTTCCGTCTTCCACTGTCAAAATGAATAACCTGTTTCAGTTGGAGAATTCTCTTCTTAGACCCAGAAGACAACATCGTAGAAATGAGTGGGTTAATGAAATATACTTGAAAAGGGAAGAATTAGGGTAGCCTAATTCCATCATATCTGGGAATATAATAACCAAATTCGAACAAAATCACTTCGCATTATCTTCACGAAGTATGCGAATAATACATGGAGAACGAAGAACGCATTTTCAATACGACCACTGATAGCCTGCACAGGCATTTTCATTAAATATGACTTACAATAAAGAAAAGTGCGTACGTATATATGACCAACCGAAACCGTACAACGACTATTTCAGCGTGGCCTCAAATCAGCTGTTGGACAGTGCGAGTTGTGGGTAGGGTATGGAGTAACGGCCAGCGTAGCCGAGCGCGTTTATTCTACGAATTTTAACGCTTTCTGTAAGTTGCACGAGTTAATTTCCGAAAGAAGTATTTTTGCCATTGTGTTATTCTTGGCTCATTTAACGTGTATGCAAAATTTAAGCAAGAGTGGCGATTCTCCGGTACGTGTCATTTCCCTGTCAGTCTCATCCTTAGCTCTGACAATATGAAGGCGACTGATGTATGAGCGATGCTAGTAGTGACATTCCTTATGCAGCCAGTCTCTGTTTTGGATGTTATGAAAATGTTGCTCATAGTGTCGGTTGGAGCGCGCTTTTCGGTGGACTTAGTAGACATATATAATAGCAACGTCTGCCTCAGTGAGGAAAGCAACGGGAAACTACCTCACTCATCTCCCTAGTACGGCTCTTTAGTCATGCCTAGGCCATCTATGACAGCTGGCGGCGGAACTTTTGAGGTTCCAACTAGCCTTCGGTATGAGTACTCAATTTGGGTAGAGGCGGTAGAATAACACCCACGGTATCCTCCGCCTGTCGTAAGAGGCAACTAAAAGGGCCCCCAGGGGATCTTAACTCAGGAGCGTGGGTTGGCAACAACGGACCCCTCCGCTGAGTCCGAGCAATGCTTCCACTTGTGCCAGGATCCTCACTTTCATCTATCCTATCCGACTTCCCTTGGTCAACTCTAGTTCTTTTCCGACCCCGACGGTATTAGAGCACTCGAGGGCTAGGGAGTCTTTCATTTTCACGCTCTTCATGGCCCATGTCTATCTTTGGCCGATACCTTCATTTTGAAGTGTCTGATCCCTTCCATTCTCTCTCTGATTAGTGTTATACAGAGGAACGTTGCCTGCTTGTACTTCCTCTTAAACAATAACCACCACCACCACCACCACCACCACTCAACGTTCATGACAATCTCATTAACACAATATAATGTTGATAATGATGATGAAGATGTTGATTGATGTTTTAAGGGCTCATGCATAGAGATGACTAAAAACAATCATCATCACCATTTCACCCCACGACTAACGAGCCAAGTAAACAATGGCAGTATGAAGTACACAAACTATTGTACTTCAACTGAACCAAACATCATTTATAATGAAACAGAGATCGAAACGTTCTGTAATTATTTACGGAAGATCTCCTCGTGAAGTGGGCGGAGATTGCAAGCGAGCGTGAAATTGGCCACAGTTCTTACGAACAAGTCAACACGAATAATTAATTATCTTAGTGGAGCACACCGGATATCTCCTATTTATCTCACAGAAACTGATAAATCAGGACTTCCGTCGAGCGGAACGACAGCTCTCATACAATTCAGATATCAGCAGCACAAACCCAGTCCTCCACTCCAGAACTAATTACTCTGAAATTTCAGATATTTCTGGGAAATATTAAATTTCAATTCAACGGTTAATTTATTTCACAATGATACATTCTCGGCTTTCTTACTTGTGTTTCATTTGGGGTAAAGCTACCCAAAATAACTTAAATACCTTGGAGGTCTCACAACACAGGGTGAGATTTTTTTTTTTTTTTTTTTTTTTTGCTATTTGCTTTACGTCGCACCGACGCAGATGTGTCTTATAGCGACGATGGGATAGGAAAGGCCGAGTAAGTGCAAGGAAGCGGCCGTGGCCTTAATTAAGGTACAGCCCCGGCATTTGCCTGGTATGAAAATGGGAAACCACGGAAAACCATCTTCAGGCTTCTTGAAATAAAACGTAGTCTGAAACCAATATATTACCACTAAGCAGTTGATCTCAATAAATGCATCACTTTAAATTCATAAAATCTTGCATAATGAAATGTTCACCACCTCTAAATTTCCTAAAGTCACTGAAATTCATTTATATAAGACAAGGAAATAAATAACACAACATGTTTTTCAAAATTATACAAGAAAGTTTGGCACTGAAAATGAAATGACGCGTGGCTTTTAGTGCCGGGAGTGTCCGAGGACATTTTCGGCTCGCCAGGTGCAAGTCTTTATATTCGACGCCCGTAGGCAACCTGTGCGTCGTGATGGGGATAAAATGGTGATGAAGACGACACATACATCCAGCCCCCGTGTCAGAGAAATTAACCAATAATGGTTAAAACTCCCGACCCTGCCGGAAATCGAACCCGGGACCCCTGTGACCAAACGCCAGCACGCTAACCATTTAGCCATGAAGCCGGACAGTTTGCCACTAAGGGAGTGCAACACTTGCTAATATCTGAATATAACTGTGTTCTTGACGATACAGCAATCATTTCTCTTTGTGTCCTTTCGTAATAAGCTTAAGAAGTACTTCTTTAGGCACTCTGAATGTGTAACAGTTATTCTTCTTACATTTTTTATTTCCCAAGTCACCTTAAAAGTCGAAACAGTTGTTCCTCCTGTATTTTCACTTTGATAACAATCCACCTACTTAATGAAATCCTCTCCATTAGGTGAATAGTGGTAGTCAAAGCATATGTAAAACCACTCTAACTATTCTTTCACTTTTAGACCATAGATCTTAAGCCGCCATTGTTGTTGTAATTATCTATATATTGCTCCTCTCGACAGAGGTCTCTGGAAGCATATTTATCAATAAATCAAATTAAACATATATTTCGACAAGAAATGCTCCACACACTCTTTATTATGTAATGAAATACGTACAAACTATACAAGTGCATGGCTGCTTCATGCTTTGCTATTTCGAATTATCGATTTCTCTCCCTTTCTGCATTCGAGGGTGTAGTATCTACCACGTAATTCACAAGAGACACCCTCGGCCAGGTACATGGTGCCCCTTCGCCTTGTAGATTTCATGGTGGTGACCCTGCGCCGCCAGAGATTTCACAAAATGACGGGGTTCTTGAACTGTAGGCCTATTCATCCAGGATCGGTCAATCAATAGTCTCGGTTCAATAAAATTCCAGCCAAATGTCCCTCTTTATGGGACTTTCCCGGGGCTGCCATCTCACCGTCAGATACCTCCTCAATTATAATCATGTAGGCTGAGTGGACCTCGAACAAGCCCTCAGATCCAGGTAAAACTCCCTGACCTGGTCGGGAACCGAACCCGAGCCCTCCGGGTAAGAGGCAGGCACGATACCCCTACACCACAGGGCCGGTTTAATTAAGTTACAGCCCCAGCATTCAACTGGCGTGAAAATGGGAAACCACGGAAAGCCATCTTGAGTGCTGCCTACAGTAGGGTTCGAACCCACTATGTCCCAAATGCAACCTCACAGTTGCGCGTCCCTAACCGCACGGCCAACTCGCTCAGTACTCTAAATGAACAATCAGGATGTAACTAACTAATGCTCTGTAATTCAACTTGCCCACCATACTCACCGTCTAGTATATGGTAAATTTGCATATTCCGTCGAGTTATTAAAAGGAAGTCTTTAACCTTTTAGCAGGCAGTGTTGCTCTGAAGCAATACGAATTTTATGGAAATTATTGATTGTTACTTCTCGCCAGTATTGCTCTCAAGAAACATTCCTTTCTTTCTGTATGTAATGTAAATGCATGTATATCAACACCTTCAGAGGGACCATTTGGTGTAAGAAATATCCTTTGAAAATGTTCCCTCGAAAATTTACGTGATTGCCAATTAAAGGGCTAAGAAGGTTCACCGGCAATAAAGTATGTATACCTTTCCCATTCATTTTTAATTTTCTGGCTACTTACAACCGAATTTCACGATTACGCGTGTTGGCTCTGTGAATAAGAATGGGGAAACAAACAATTACTATCACCTAAAATGGTAACAACATGCCGCTCCATGGTGTTTCTCGATATTTCGGATCACTGCATGAAGTAGACCGTAATTATACAGCAGTTCCCGAACATGTAACCAGCGGAATCTACACTGAACGATCATTTTATCAGTAACACCCTGAACGTGGGAGTCCGTGACCAAAGCAGTATTACCGGATCTCTGTTTTCACAGATATACGTAAATGGTATGAGTAAATATGATGATGATGATGATGGTGCTTGTTGTTTAAAGGGGCCTAACAACTACGTCATCGGCCCCTAATGGTACGAAATGTCATGACAATTAAAAAATCCATAATCCTCCACTGACCAGAATTCGAAAACGTGAGGTCGAAGAATGAATGGATGGATATGAAGTTAAAACAATCAGTGGACCCGACCTGCAATGCCCCACATTCCCAGAAACTAGCGTTAAACACTAGTATTACTGACCAGGGGACTGCTTCTAAAGCACAATACTGAATCGATGATGCTTGTAGTCGAAACGGGTCCAAATCCAGGCCCCTCATACTGGTACTTATCGCTAGGAAAATAGAACCATGCTCTCTGTCATGTTGCGATACTGATCAAAAGTATCGTGGACTCGCGGTATTCCACACAATATGGTACTATTCCCAGGTAATGAAATTTGCACATGTAACACAGACCTATGGTGTTTACACTGCAGCGCTATTTACAAGCAACGCAAACCTATGGTGTTCCTCACATAAGTGGACTAACCCCTAGTGATGGGGCATTCGATTCATTTTACTGAATCGATTCATTGGATTCTGTGTTCACGTTACTGAATCGATACAGTGATCCGATTCACGGCACATTAGTCACCGCTCCTACTGCATCTGTGTAGTATGTGCTGGTAAGACAGCAGCAACAGCTGCCATCTGGTCTTCATACTTCATACTTAAAAAAAAAATGCTAGTCACTCTAATACATCGAAGATTTCCGGCGACGCAGGGTGGGAAAGGTTAGGATTAGGAAGGTAGCAGTAGCAGCCATGGACTGAATTCAGGTACAGTCCCAACATTTCCTGGTGTGAAAATGGGGAAACTACGGAAAGCCATCTTAACGGCTGCCGACGGTGGGATTCGAGCCCACCAACACCCGAATGCAAGCGCATAGCTACGCAATACTAACCGCACGACAACTTGCTCAGTCATTTTTGAAAATATGTATTTTTCTATCAGCTGAGGATTTTTTAAATCGTCATATTTTGTATAGGCTATCCGAGATGTACAGTAACCCGCTGGTTTTCTGATTCAACATACTGTTGGTTAAGTTAATTGAGTCTGTCCACATATGATTGAAGTCTTGTGCAACGATGTGACACCAAACCTATGTGGAGGGATGTAATCACTATTGCGTGTTTCTGAGGTAGTGGATAGTGTAGTGTGTTGTGTTGTCTGAATAGGATGTTGGTACAAACACAAACCACCGGTTCCCGAGACAGAATAATTAATCACACGCGATTAAAATCCCCGACCCAGCCGAGAATCGAACCCGCAACCCTCTGAACCGAAGGTCTCAATGCTGATCATACAGCCAAGGAGTGCGGCAAATAAAAAACAACACAGAAGTCTTTATCGCGTTGCATCCGTATAACTTGCCGTTGTGTCCTTGGGGACGACCTGGTGGGCTTGATAAGATGTAATTCGGGTCGAACGATAGCAGCTAACGTCAGCAGCAGGAGTGGAGCTCACTCTATGGCTTCCTCGGGGACCTAAACCACAGGCTTGAGAGGGTTGTTTACTAAATTACTTACAGCGAGTAATCAGTTCTCTAGCGCCATGTCCCAGGAGTCACACCAGGACGACACACATGTGCGCTCAAAGCCGAAATTACAACCCATCTACAAGATTAACAAGACTGTGCTAAAGTAGCAGTTATTGTTATTGCTGACGTGTCATAGGACTCAGAGTGAAAAGTATGAAATATTTGCAATGAATTCCATATCGATATTCGCCAGGGGAAACAAGGCAAATTGATGTTTTTAAACCTGCAAATTATAAGGCTTGTTAATCATAGACTGCTGTCTAGAAACTTACATTATTGGACAATATACACTATATATTTTTTTTTTTTACAATCTGCCTTACGTTACCCCGTTACACCGACATAGATAAGTCTTACGGCGACGATGGGATAAGAAAGGGCTAGGAGTGGGAAGGAAGTGACCGGGGCCTTAATTAAAGTTCAGCCCAAGCATTTGCCTGGTGTGAAGATGGGAAGTACGAAAAACCATCTTCAGGACTGCCGAAAGTGGGGTTCGAACCCACTATCTCCCGAATGCAAGCTGATAGCTACATGCCCCAAACCATGCAGCCACTGTACCAAAACGACATGTTAAACATAGTCTAGAAACCGTCTTTACTATGGTATGGCTTTTATGAATGAATAAATCTTCTCGCCGTCATGGATGACCACCAATTGGGGAGAGAGTGTTCATTTATTGTAATCATAATATAACACAGAGTTCGTTTTTTACAACATACAATATTAAAGAACAAATTACAAAATTGTTTAAATATACAGTATTTTTCCCATAAATGGTACCTGGACATATCTTTACTTAATCATTATATAGCATTCGAGGTACGGTACTTCCTAGACTTAAACAACGTCATAGAGTCTAGAATACCTCCACAAAAACAGTATTACTACTAACTACACGAATCTTCTGATTGTATCTTCTTTTCATTTCTTTTCCCACATTCCTCTCTGTTCTCCCCGCTGTCTTCTATTCTCTGTTTAATAACGTAAAAAGAGTGTGAAGTTAAGTTTTATTTTCGAAGTTTGTAACACCACGGATACACCCTGTATTTCTCTCTGATCAGCATTTTAGTAGGTGAGGTATGGCTTTTAGTGCCGAGAGTGTCCAATGACATGTTCGGCTCGCCGTGTGCAGATCTTTCTATTTGAGCAACGCGTCTGGGTGTGAGATGACTATAGTGAGGTAGAGAAAGGGTGAAATCCGGTGTCGGCACATAGTCTACTCCTGTCGAAAAACACCAAATGGTCTGCTCTAGGTTTAACGTCCCTATCCGACGGACGAATCACCATCCGTAATTTGGAAAAAGAAGAATATTTTTAGGAATACAACACTGCCCGTTTTATTGATCTATTTAATGAAGGATGGCACAATTAACACATGCACATCATTACATTTGAGAATGGATGACAATCCTTATTCTTGACTGACAGCTCGCCTTTCAATTCGCTTCGCTTTGCACGCTCAATCACTCCACTCAGCAGCTTCAGGCACACAGGTTCGAACACACGATCTGCTAGCAATCACGAGGACTGTTCCTAACTCACTCATCCGTTCCAGGAAATACTGAAATGGGCAAAGACAGTACCCGCAATCGCTCCAGCACGTAACAGTAAACCGGGCGAGTTGGCCGTGCGGTCAGGAGCGCGCAGCTGTGAACTTGCATCTGGGAGATAGTGGGTTCCAACCCCACTGTCGGCAGCCCTGAAGATGGTTTTCCGTGGTTTCCCATTTTTACACCGGGCGAATGCTGGGTCTGTATGCCTTAATTAAAGCCACAGCCACTTCCTTCCCAGTCCTAGCCCTTTGCTATCCTATCGTCGCCACAAGACCTATCTGTGTCGGTGCGACGAAAAGCAAATAAAAAAAAATAAAAAACGTAACAGTAACTTAACCTATTCATTCATTCACTCACTCACTCCCTCCAACTTAAGGCTTAGCCGGCACTCGAAGAGATATCTATCGGGCGATAAACCACTCAACTGACGTGGACACCAGGGGCTACCATTTACGGCAGTTCGAGTTGATGTTTCATTCTATGCAGTGATCCGTGCTTCATGTAATGCTTTGAACAGGATGAGAGCTGCATTTAACCCTCATGCACTAACGAGGGTGCTGGCCATATCTCACTCCCTTTCATATTCCGAGGGAAGGATCTATCCACAAAAGCGTGAGGTAGGGTTGGAGTTCCTGCAGTTCCTTCTAATCCAGGAAATGTATAGCAATGTATAGAAATATATGTTGATGACATTGTTGGGAAAGCATACAGATCGTTACACGTCATAGTGAGGATACTTAAAGGATGCAACAAAGAATTAAAAGAGAAAAGTTACTTAAGTATGTTTCGTCCATTATTGGAATATGCAAACAGTGTTTGGGATCCTCACCAGGAATACCTAACAAAAGAAATACATGGTGTGTAGAGAAAGCAGCAATATTTGTAACAGGGGATTTCAGGAGAGAAAGTAGTGTATCAGAAATGTTAGAGAAACTTGGATGAGAAACTTTAAGTAAGAGAAGGGAGAAAACTAGACTTAGAGGATTATATAGAATCTATACAGGAGATAAAGCGGTGGATCTGCGTAAGTCAGATGGCATTATTCCAGATAGAAGCGGGAGCCAATGAGTTGGTGTAGATCGAATTGTGCCAGTTATTATGAGCATAGTGGAATTCAATTCAGTATCAATGAGTCTTGTGTGATGATTGTTCATCCATACTGGAGCACAGTACTCAGCACTTGAATACACCAAGCCTAAAGCTGAAGTCCGTAAAACGCTTGCCGAAGAACCCCAGGTAGTTCCACAAAGCTTATGAATGATGTTACGTGTTTTCAGTTTTTGTGCAGAGTCCAGCAGATGTTGCTTTTAGGATAGTGTTCGATCCAAGGTTACTCCAAGATATCTTGGGTTCCAGTTGTGGTGAAGTATCCTGCCACAGAAACTTACATTCAATTTAGTATTTGCTAAGTAATTGTTTAAATGGAAACAAGACACCTCCGTTTTATTGGTGTTGGGCTTAAGTCTCCAGTTCCTGAAGTAAGTTTCCAAAATGGACAAATCCCTTGTTAACATCTCTTCAGTTCTTTGTGTTGCACAACTAATGCTATATCATCAGCGTAGCAGAATTTATGTGATGCAACATCAGGAAGATCAGATATATATAAGCTGAACGGGAGTGGCGATAGGACTGAACCTTGAGGCAAACCATTTTTAAGCTTCCTCTCCTTGCTCACATTGTTCCCGATGATAACCTGAAGCCTCCTATCACTCAACATATTGTTAATAAGTCTTGCTATCTTTATGCATGGTATGACCCGGAGAAGTTTATAGACCATACCTTCCCTCCACACGGTATCAAATGCAGCAGTGAGATCAACAAAAGCAACAGATGTTTTCAATTTTCTTTGGAACCCCATTTCTATGAAAGTTGCAAGTGCCAAAACTTTATCACAACAGCTGCGACCTGGTCTGAAGCCTGCCTGATCCATGGGAATGTGCTGTAAAATAGTGCTGCGTATTCTGTTAAATATGAGCCTTTCAAACAGTTTGTAGCAACAGCTGAGGAGGGCTATGGGGCGATAATTTTCTGGCTTGTTGTTGGGTTTGCCAGGTTTTAAAATCGCAATTATCTTAGCCTTTTTGAACTCCAAAGGCATGTGTCCAGTTAGTAAGATGTCTGTGAAAAATGTTGCCAGCCATTTCTTCGCATTTTGTCCCAGATTGATCAAGAACTGGGGATGAATTCCATCGAAGCCAGGAGCTTTAAATGGTTTTACATCTTTCAGTGCTGTATCAATCTCGGACACTGTGAAGGGATTTGCATATTCTGAAGACTGAGGTGCTGTTGACTTCAAGACTTGAAGTTGTCGTCTAATATATTTGGTGTGTTTCTTATCACCTGGAACTCGTAACGTTGCAATAATGTGAGAGGCAATTTGATCCGATGTAACTCTGCATACTGGTGGGCTTCCTCCTAATTTTCTGGGAAGACTCCAAGCTTCTCTGCTAGAGTGAGTAAAATCTATCCTCTCAACTGTTTCTATCCACTTATGCCTTCGAGATGAGTCCAGACTGGACAGAAGCTCGGTTGCTATGTTAGGATCTCCACATCGTTGAAAGTCTTGATATACTGCTTCACTTTCTTCATTCCATCCAGGGATATATTCTTTGCGGTAATCTCTCGGAATGAACTTCTTAGCTGTTTCTATAACTGCACCAGCAAAACGCCTATAGTTGTTATATTTAGAAGGAATCCATCGGATGCACTTATCAAGTTCTGCTGTGAAATTGGTCCAGTCAGCTTTACGAAAATTCCAACGAGAATGTGGTGTTGATCTAATTACAGGGATTGTGATACCAATTTCAATTAGGATGGGCTTATGTTGGCTATGTGAAAATTCACCAATCACTTTTCTCGTGATGTTTTCAGGAAAGCCACTTTCATTACAGCTGATACTTTCGACATTTAGTTGGAGGAGTCGAATCGTTGGTTCAATGTTTCTTGTTAGGGAGCTCTTAAAAGAGCTGTTGAAACGTGTTTGATATGTCATTGTATGTAACTGCCAGGAGATCGCAGTGATAGACTGGCTGCCAAATATATTGTTGCTCGCTTAGCACCACCCAGGAGTCACGCGTAGGGTATTTTGAGGTTAAACCTACGGACGTTAATTCAGCTAGTCGTTGTTTGTAGGATGATGAAGTTGTACTTTGTAGAGAGAGGTTGTATTTGATTTTGTTGGTTTCTTCATCTTGCTGTGCCATCGAGGTATTATTCTGATGGGGCAAATTAATAAGTAGCGATCAGTTTCTAATTCTGTCGAATGTACTAGAATAAAAATTTACTAACTTTTTAACCAATGAAGATACAGAAATGTGGCATACCTCATCGTGTAGCTAGTGTTCTGAAGGCAAACATATGCCAATCTCAACAAATCCCATCAAGGCGTTCAAGAGATATCAAGTGAGAAAATAAACCACACCTTTCTCGTGACGTAGCGAGTAACATTGGTCTTACGGAATAAAAGCCGCGGTCCAAGCCGAAGCAAACCAGTTCCAATTCTTCGCTCACAGCTGGCTTATCAGTCATGCCGCTTGCGACAAGTGAAGTCGAACTCAGTGTTTATTCTACGGGAACGTCGTAATACTTGTACAATTTTCGACAGCAAGTTGACACTTAGTTCATGTGAACACCAGTGAGTAACCAGAGGATTTTCTTGAGAAACGAACTTACAATTCGTCAGGGACATTTGGAAATTAATGTGTTTGTAACATCGAAGTTATAAGACTGGTAATATTTCGCCAATATTGGAACTTATAAAATATCGCGATTCCGTGTGAATTGACAAACTTGAAGCTAGTACGACTATTCTAAATTTTAATGATCACGAACTGTTTCAACGTAAAACATCGTGAGTGTAGGTTTGCAACACATTAACTATTCGAATATTATCAAAGTCTAAAATCACTTTAACTTGTGCATAAAGACTGTTTACTAATTTTCGTAACAGACTGTACCATCTGAAACCAATTCATGTGAATGAACTGTTTAATGAACTGTAAATACGCTGTAATACATTACGCATACTTCGTAATTCAGTGACATTGTGAATTATAGGATCCGTAAACGAATACTCGAGGAACTGTGATAGTGAGAAGGAACATTACGATATATTACGAGAAAGAGATATTTATTTATGTATTTATTTATTTATTTATTTATTTATTTATTTATATAATCATTTATTTATTTACTGTTAAAGTGAGTCATGATAAACTGTGCTTCAAATGAGAGTTGTTTCTGACAATACGAACGATGTGCAGTGAGTGTAAAGATGAACTATGCATAGAAATGTTTTTTTCATTTTCCAATTATTGCAGCTTACGAAAAGAAACAGTGCTTCGACACATTTCTCATCTAGTGAATGGTGATTATTTCTGAAGCAGTTATAATTAGTTCTAACACCACAAATCAAATTGTGCTCGTTTCAACTTGGGACATTCTGTCAGTGGCCTAGTCAGATGGACTTTCTTGTGTTAACGCCACTCTTTTATTAACATGAGAAATCCTGACTCAAGACGACGCAGATCGACGGAGAACGACGGAGATCGACGGAGAACGATGCAGATCGATGGAGATTGATGCAGATCAACGCGGAACGTGGGCTTGGTACTACGAGGGATGGTTCCTGGGACGTGGTATTATGGAACAACGTGGTGCTTGCTGTTAGCTGAGTTCCAGATTGCTGCTTGCAGAGCAGTATTCCACAGTTTGAGCTTAACAAGAAGACATAATTCACGTAATATAAGTATTTTCGTTCATAAACACAATTCTGATTTCAACTGAACTCTTATAGACAATGTCGTTGCTGAAAAAGAACATTAACTTATTTCAAAAGCTTACTTACTTAATAGTTTCATGGACAGTTATTAGCAGATTGCAAGCTTTAAAAATTAACGTTATGCAATTCCTAAAAACACAGACAGACTTTTGGAAGACAGTGTGCTCTCGTAATATCGTATGCTCTCACTTGTTGGAACTTTAGAACTTCAATTCAGTGCTTTATTTATAGTGAAGGCGTACAATAAACTCTTAATTCGCAATATTCATATAAAGTGTATAATAAATCACGTAAAATAGGACAATACTTAGATCATTCTACCAGAAGATCGACTTTAATTTCAACTGTTTTATATATTAATATAAATAGTTTGAGAATTTCACGAGAAGTAATAATAAATTTACTTTGTTTAATTTACGTTGGAAACATACTCTGAAATCACAAGTGATAATAGAAAGGACTTCAGGATTTCGTTAAAGTAGAAAATTAACTTACTTTCAACATGCTTTATTGTTTTACACCAAGAAAATCATGATGGACATAACTGGTTGAAAAGAACATTACTCATTTGGATTTTTATACGATCAACATAATTTTCGATATTTTGTTGTAGGAATCGGAACATATTTTCCAATAAATATCTTTGATCACTACAATTCAGCGATATAATAGGGTAACTTTTCATAGATTGAATAAATGGAAGAAAGTTATGATATATATTATTTCGCCTTGCGATCCTTCCTCTCTGTACCCGCTCCTGAAGACTAGGCACCCCTTAGAAAGATCTCATGCTCTTTGAAATCAATTTTTTCTGGTACTACATATAGTCTTCGACAGCTGAAATTATTACGTGAATAATTGAACATTTGAAATAATCATGTTCATGTATCTTACCAATCAAATGATCACAGGGCCGACAGCTTTACGAGGTTCCCTTTCATTGATCATGCTGTAATTCTTGTAATTTAAGGATATTACAAAAATAAGGTAATCAACTCGTTATGCTTAGTCCATTGTGACAACCTTGAACTGAGGGAAGGTTTTAAAATAAATATTACTACAGTAGACTCCATGATAATTTTGCTAATTGCACCAAAATATGGTCATCACACTGTATGGTTCTTGTAACCTTAGCCTTCTAAACGTTCTCGTTTTCTTAGTAACGCTGTGGCAGGCGACACAATTCAAGAGCACAGGCGACTTAATGCGACACTAGTTAGCGTAGATCTATGCTCAGATCCATTAGAGTTGGAGTCTGACGTTTAGCGCTAACAGCGGGAAAAACTTGAGTACCGCTGCTCGGAAATGGTCTGTTGCCATGACAACGACCCCAGCGATGCCACATTTTAGAGATGTTATCCACCACATGGTTAAGCTTGCTCTCAACCGCTTTTGTGATATGCGAAGTCTTTCTGTGTTTGTTGTAATTGCTTTACGTGTTTGTTTTCCGAATGTTATTTTTGTTTAATCAATCAATCAATCAATCAATCAATACTGATCTGCAGTTAGGGCAGTCGCCCAGGTGGCAGATTCTCTATCTGTCGTTTTCCTCGACTTCTCTTAAATGATTGCAAAGAAGTTACAAATTTATTGAACAACTCCCTTGGTAAGTTATTCCAATCCCTAACTCCCCTTCCTATGAATGAATATTTGCACCAATTTGTCCTCTTGAATTCCAACTTTATCTTCATATTGTGATCTTTCCTATTTTTGAAGACGCTACTCAAACTAATTCGTCTACTAATGTCATTCCACCCCATCTTTCCGCTAACAACTAGGAACGTACCACTTAGTCGAGCAGCTCGCCTTCTTTCTCCCAATTCTTCCCAGCCCAAACGTTGAAACATTTTTGTAGCGCTACTCTTTTGTCGGAAATCATCCAGAACAAATCGAGCCGCTTTTCTTTGGATTTTTCCAGTTCTTGAATCAGGTAATCCTGTGAGGGTACCATACACTGGAACCATACTATAGTTGGGGTCTTACTAGAGACTTATATATGCTCCCTCCTTTACATCCTTACTACAACCCCTAAACACCCTCATAACCATGTGCAGAGATCTGTACCCTTTATTTACAATCATATTTATGTGATTACCCCCAATGAAGATATTTTCTTATATTAACACCCAGATGCTTACAATGATCCGCAAAAGAAACTTTCACGTCAACAACGCAGTAATTAAAACTGAGAGAACTTTTCCTATTTGTGAAACTCATAACCTGACGTTTCACCCTGTTTATCATCATACCATTGCCTGCTGTCCATCTCACAACATTATAGAGGTCATGTTGCAGTTGCTCACAATCTTGTAACATATTTATTACTCTGTACAGAATAACATCATCTGCAAAAAGCCTTATCTCTGATTCCACTTCTGTACACATAGCATTTATATATACTGTATAAGAAAACATAAAGGTCCAATAATACTACCTTGAGGAATTCCCCTCAGATAAAACTTCGTCTACTCTAATTCTCTGAGATCTATTTTCTAGAAATATAGCAACCCATTCAGTCATTCTTTTGTCTAGTCCAATTGCACTCATTTTTGCCAGTAGTCTCCCATGATCCACCCTATCAAATGCTTTAGACAAGTCAATCGTTATACAGTCCACTTGACCTCCTGAATCAAAGATATCTGCTGTATCATGCTGGAATCCTACAAGTTGAGCCACAGTGGAATAACCTTTCCTGAAACCGAAACCGAACTACCTTTTATCGAACCAGTTAATTTCGCAAACATGTCTAATATAATCAGAAATAATGCCTTCCCAAAGCTTACATGCAACGCGTGTCAAACTTACTGGCCTGTAATTTTCAGCTGTATGTCTATCACCCTTACCTTTATACATAGGGGCTACTATAACAACTCTCCATTCATTTGGTATAGCTCCTTCAACCAAACAATAATGAAATAAGTACTTCAGATATGGTACTATATCCCAATCCATTGTCTTATAGTCTTTAGTATATTGTCGGTTGATCAGTGCCTAGTTGTACAATTTTCCACTGAACAATGTTCAGAAACGTACTGCCGGAGTCATGAGAGTAAGCCCAAATACTATTTGGAGGGTCTCAACACAGAAATTCACTTCTCGGGAACACTGTTATCCACTGCAGGTAAAAACATTTCATTCATATTCTGACTAAGTGTGGTTCCTGTTTTCGATGAAGTATCATCTTACGATGATGGTTTATTCTTGAAGTGTACCGTTAACAATTGGCGTTAAATAATACAACTATCAATCTATTCAGTGTTATAACTTTCTTATACTTGGTTGACTAACTGACTGACTGACAAAGTTACGCCGTGACTGCTAGATTTTTTAAAGTTGTGCATTCGTTGATTTTGTTGTCAGCAGTTTATTATTTTGCTACTGATTACTGACATCCAATTTTCATCGGCAATGACGTCTTCTCACTTAAATGCGGAAATTATTAGCACAAGCTTAGGAACGGGTCAAAGTTTACTGTATTCCATTAGGCTTACATGTTTTATTAAATGCACTCAGCCTATATTAAAGGATGCTATACTGTACCACAGGCGGAGGTAACTATGGTAACGCAGCACACCTCGTAGTTCCTGTTTTCGCCGCTTCAATGTCAGATTGCCACTCTCAAAGGCCCTCGAATAATTGGCAGTGTACGGAGTTTCGTAGCTCGATCATGGCGATAGATGAAGCCGTGCAGAGCTATGCGTTTAGTTTTGAAAAAATCGAGGTCTTGTGAGGTTTGTTGCACTGTTGTTGTAAAGGGGAGATAATAAGCTATATCTGGTGGAAATTTCAACTGATGAATTGTTGCCGTTTTCTAAATATATCGCTGTGAAAGACGGAACTAGGGTTAAAACATGGAATGTTTTTGATCACAATTTATTTTTTAATGTGTTCAGTCATGGGGCTAAGAGATGGTTGGGAACTAGTGCTCTAATCAATGCTAGCTAAGAAACAAAGTGGGTGCAGCTAGCGTACTGTCCTAGGCCAAGCAGGAAAACAGTGCCACATACACTTCTTTTTGTAAAAAATACTGCCTTTTCCCCTCGCCATATAACTATTAACGAGAAGGGAAGTACGATCGATGAGTGAATGGGCTCGAGCCCGGGGGTCTCGTGTGGGAGCTGCTGCTATTGATTATTTAAAGAGGACAGGGCAGGGCAGGGTACAGCGGGAGAGTGAAAGTAACCCTATTTAAAGCCACATTTAAATTAACTTAATGCCAAGAATATAGCTCGTCCACCCACTTCGTTGCTACCAACACTGCCAATTTATTTTCATTACCAGCCAGATAGAGATCACATGACATTAATATTATACTAACGCCCTGTAATATTCGTAGGAATAAAAATTAAGTGAGAACAATTATTCAAAAGAAGAAATACATTTAAATCGTAATTAAATGTCATGTACAATGTCTATACGAATTCGCTAGCTTGGAAACCGTTGAACATTCACCTAGAAAAGCCTTGCTATAACGGATGATTCAAATGTTAAACTCAGGCCTTGGAGAGGTCAAAATACAACAAATTTCCAATAAGAAGAATAAGAAATAGTCTATGTAGAAATTCTGTGTGACAGCTTTTATAAACAACATTCATCCACTGTCCAATGTCGAACTTCACTATGTCCACAGAAGACTATGACTTCATTGATTGTGAGTTTTAAATTGTTCAGGACTTATGAGAATTTAAAAAAAAGGTTCATTGCGTAGTTCATGACATTTCCAGGCTTCTGCTGATGCCGAGTTTCCTCCTAGAGTGTATGTTCCCACTCGAAGGTTTCCGCATTTTGACTCCTCTACGAGTTACCTTAGATTATGCATAACTTTTTGAGTCACTCTGTATAACCGATCATTCATACTGCAGAAAATAAACTACAGCAAATATTAATTTGTAAATTGTGAATGCCTTGCCTTTATGAACTTTTCCCAAAAACGAAAAACGCTTTAGGGAAGGACTGGAGTATCCTGTAAATTACGAGTAATTTCTTTATGTGATGGTGTCGTAATAAAACCTAGTAGTAAGTCTTTGTACTGCTCAGTCTATTGTAAGTCTTATTGACAAGGTATTGGGACTAATTAAGTTACCTGTAAATGACTATGCGACTGCGTTGCTCACTACTGGTAATGGAAAAGTTATAGGAAATTTCGAGTAATTTTCTGAGGTATTGGGATGTAATTATTGAGTTACAACTCTCAACCTGAACGTAACTTTTAATTTCCATGAACCGTTTGTTTCTTGTTTTCAAGTTATTGTTTGCAATGTATTTGTTCATAATAAAAAGAAGAATTTAGAGAAAAAAATGGAAGTATCTGGTGGGAAATAATACACCAAAAAAATCCAAACCAAGCCCCAAGATGCAACGGCCCGGAAGAGCCATGGCCTACCAAGCGACCGCTGCTCAGTCCGAAGGCCTGCAGGTTACGAGGTGTCGTGTGGCCAGTACGATGAATCCTCTCGGCCGTTATTCTTGGCTTCCTAGACTGGAGCCGCTATCTCACCGTCAGATAGCTTCTCAATTGTAAATACGTAGGCTGAGTGGAGCTCGAACCAGCCCTCAGAACCAGGTAGAAATTCCTGACCTGGTCGGGAATCGAACTCGGGGTCTCTGTGTAAGACGCAGGCATGCTACCCATACACCACGCAGCTGGCAAACAATACTTCCAAAACGGCCTATATAAAGAGGAAACAAAAAATAGAGCTAAGAAAATTGAATTTCCTCTTCAACTAACGAAGAACATTTACAATAAAAACAACTTTATGTAAAACCAAAATCTAACTTTACAACAGTCATAATCATAAAATTGGAGTTGTCAAGTTTCAAGCAACAAAAAACGAATAAAAACAAAAAAAAGGAGAAATTGAAGAATTAGAGAAAAAGGGAAGGAAAGTAGTTAGGAAAAGACTTGATCAAGAAAAGTTGGGAGTACTTGGACGAAAAGGAGTAACGAAAATCCTCAGCCTGTATTCCAGTCATTTGACCGGGTCAGGAATGGAATGAATGAAGCCCCATCTAGCGCCGAGGATAGGAATTGTGCCGGCTGCCGAAGCCTGTCGCACTCCTCTGGGGCAATGATTACTGACTGACATATGATATGAAATGAAATGATATTGGCGAATGTTGCTGGAATGAAAGGTGACAGGAAAAACCGGAGTAAAATCTGTCCCGCCTCCACTTTGTCCAGCACAAATCTCACATGGAGTGACCAGGATCTGAACCACGGAACCCAGCGGAGAGAAGCCGGCGCCCTGCCGTCTGGCCCACGGAGGCTCAAGAAAAGGAGTAATAAAGAAATATATAGACAAACTAAAAAATTATCAAATGCCTCAGGAAAGGAAGATTTTTTTTTTATACCACTTGGTCCAAATGAATGCGAAAAGACTTACTAAAACACTACTGTACTGTATTTGAGTATTTTGACGAAAATCCCAAAGCACAAATAAGTTGCTCCATCGAAGTGAAAAAAAGGATTAAGCAGAAATGAAGCAAAACCAGAAATTCTACTTGACAGTAGGATTAGAAAGTTCGGGGGTTTTCAAAAAGAAGAAAAACGTTCAAATATCTGGACGGATCAAAGAACAACTTGGTGAAAGAGAGGAGTACTGGAGAAACAGAAAAGATGGCCGAAATAATAATAATAATAATAATAATAATAATAATAATAATAATAATAATAATAATAATAATACACTAAATCTGTAATGTGTAAGAGATTCAGTTAAATGTGAATGTTGCCGGAATAAAATAGAACCGTCAAAAATGTAGATGCTGGTCCTCTAAATTTCGGACTTCTAAAGGTCCGCGTAAAATAATGCAGTACATTCAAAGAGCTTCATTTCACTTTCTTGTTTCCACCTCTCTTCGTCCAGACGTCGTTTACTTTACTTCTTTGCCATCTCTAAGAAACCACTGAAGTTTTGTATCGACCTTCTGAAAGTTTTCTGTCTTGTACTATTGCTTCAGAGGATCGGTGGTAGAGTGCCGAACTCCAGCCCCCTGTGGGTGTTTCCGTGGTGTTTCTCACTTAGTGACACTAATCAGAGGCAACGTAGACCCATGGTGTTTCCCATAAAGTGATACTACTCATAGGCAACGCAGACCCATTCTGAACACGGGGGAACCGCCGGTGGAACACACACAATGACCATTATCACAAACAACGCCCAGACCCGTAGTGTATCTTGCACAATGGTACTGCTCCTATGTAACTTAGCCCCGTGGTTTTCCTCGCAAGGTGGTACTAGTCGCAAGTAACGTCGACTTATGGTGTTCCGCACGTAATGGTACTAATCACAAGTATTCTTATGGTTCTAATGTCATCATCCCTTGGTCGTCCCTTTTAGTCGCCTCTTACGACAGGCAGGGGATACCGTGGGTGTACGGTAACAGGTACTGAGGTCTTAAGAGTCTTTAATTTTCAGACCCTCAGTGGCCCTTGTCTTTCTTCGACCGATACCTTCATTTTTCTAAGTGTCGGACCCCTTACCATTGTTTCCCTCTGATTAGAGGACGGTTGCCTAGTTGTACTTCCTCTTAAAACAATAATCACCCTCACCACCACCTGTTGACCTCCTGATCCCAAGATCCATTCTTTGACACCATAAAGCAACACAGGCAACGCACAAAACTTCAGGACACTCAAATGTGTTTCAAGTCTGAGATCGTGGTTGTACACGAGATGCAGTGCTGATTCTGGATTTTACTTCGACATCCAGATGAGTCAGAATCTATGACACGCATGCCACTAGGTGACACGCGAACACGACTTCTATGGCACAACATATTTCAATGTTTTTAACATGTAATAAACAGGTAGAAAATCTAGCAACATAGCGTATTTTAACATTACGCTTTAATAAAGAAGTGTGTCTCAATTAATAACCTAATGTTATTAGGTTAAAGCAAAAATATACCTTATTCATAAAATTTACATGTTTTCTGAATGTAATTTTCAGAGACGTTTGCAAAATAAAATCACGAAACATTTAGTAATTATATGTAATGCAATCTAATATCTCCATGAAGTCAAATGTCCGTCTCCATGGCTAAATGGTTAGCGTGCTAGCCTTTGGTCACAGGGGACCCGGGTTCGATTCCCGGCAGGGTCGGGAATTTTAACCATCATTGGTTAATTTCTTTGGCACGGGGGCTGCATGTGTGTGTCGTCTTTATCATTATTTCATCTTCATCATGACGCGCAGATCACCTACAGGCGTCAAATCAAAAGACCTGCACCTGGTGAGCGGAACATGTCCTCGGACACTCCTGGCACTAAAAGCCATACGCCATTTCATGAAGTCAAATGAGGTGTTTCATGATTTTTAAAAGGAAAAAACCCGATGGCACATTAGACTGTGAAAAGTAATATACCGAGCTCGATAGCAACAGTCGCTTAAGTGCAGCCAGTATCGAGTATTCAGGAGATAGTGGGTTCGAACCCCACTGTCGGCAGCACTGAAGATGTTTTCCTTGGTTTCCCAATGCTGGCTGAGGCTGTACCTTAATTAAGGCCACGGCTGCTTCCCTTTCGCTTCTAGCCCTTTCCCACCCCATCGTCGCAATAAGACCTGTGTCGGAGCGACGTAAATAAACTTGTAAAAAAGTAATATATAAAAACGAAAATTGATACAGTAGTCGTCGGTAAAGGTTTGCCATCCTTGCCCTAGGAACTTGAAATTCGAGGTGCCTCCGCCCAGCTTGATAACAGCGCTGGTGATCCTTCTGTTTGCTGATTAACATCACATCACCATGAATGTTGTTTAGTGAATGTTTAGCAAAACGCCTTGCTTATTTCGTTGATGCACTTCAAAGGAAACAAAGTCTTCTAAATTGTCAGCGAGTATCACAGTGCCATGAACAGTGAGTACAGAGCAAGTTGAAGGTTAACCACAATACTGTGTGCGAGAAGAGATTGCCCCACCATTATTGTATTGATCGTGGCCCTCTGCTCGCTATTACGTCACCGGGCAGGCAGTGGCAAGGCAGCAATGTGACATTGACCTGACCTCGCACTCCAGCCCGGACCTGTCCAACTTTCAGCCTGACCTAACCCAACATCCTCTTTGCTTGCATCACCTGTTTCCTTGGGGCGCTTAATTTGAACAGTAGCACACTTCGAACTTGTACGTTGTTCAAACAGCAATGCGTACTAGGCAACAAAATAGAAGGTTAAATCAATTTATGTTTGTATTTAAGTTCGATAACAAATACGATATTAACACTGCAACGAACACGCCAACCTATGTCCTTCCTGATGCAACAGCTTAGGTTACACTTACAATGGACACGGGATCCGATCCGACCCGAAGCCGAGGTACGGAAAAGTCTATCCAGACCGTGTGGTATTGATCACGGTAACACCAGGTCAGTCGTCATTTTCCTCTAACAGTTACTTCATCAATTCCGTGGCTAACATTTGAGAAAGCACGCATGTTCACTACTACTAGTTTTAAAATATGAAAAAAAAAAAAAAAATCCCTACAGCTTCTAATGTTTGGAATTTGTGTCTTTTTTTTTTCTTTGCTAGGGGCTTTACGCCGCGCCGACGCAGATAGGTCTTATGGCGTCGATGGGATAGGAAAGGCCTAGGAGTTGGAAGGAAGCGGCCGTGGCCTTAATTAAGGTACAGCCCCAGCATTTGCCTGGTGTGAAAATGGGAAACCAAGGAAAACCATTTTCAGGGCTACCGATAGTGGGATTCGAACCAACTATCTCCCGGATGCAAGCTCACAGCCGCGCGCCTCTACGCGCACGGCCAATTCGCCCGGTGAATTTGTGTCTGGTTTTTATCCACACCTGCCAACTTTTAGAAATAAAAATAGGAAGATTTCTTTAATTCTTGGATTTTATCGCGTATACTGCGCCACGGACTCGATGAAAAAAGGCCTACGGTTACAAGGCGAATTGACCATTAAACTTAAACAACGAAAAAACATAAAAATGGTTACAAGAAAATGTAATAAACACGGAACAAAATTCCTAATAGTTTCCTTTATTAGACTGTAACACGAACGGAAATTCAATTTTATAGGTATCTCTCAACACTTGCAGATAACCTCTGTTATGTTTTGTGGCCATAATGTGAAGAGAAAATACCAGAAACTGTCCCCGACACAGCTGTCTGAAATACATTCGACTCATTCAAATTATGAACTAAGAATGAACACGAATGCACTGAAATACGCGAAACTACCACATACAAAACAGATCAATATGTCTTATACATTATTAACATATGACTTCGACAGGAGGAGAAACACAGAAACGTAAGAAAAATCACGTGGCCTACAACTCCAACGAAAATATGCAGAGAAACGATGTTAACAGCGCGCGAACAAGAAACTCGATCTTTCGCCCCGATTAACGGAGTCGCCAGCGCGCGCTACCTTCTCTCGCTTGTAGGACGATTACCGTCCTGAATTCCCAGCTGTAAAACACACAAGATGCTGTAGTGAGTGGCAAACACGATACATGAAGGCGACGGACGATACACTTGCCAAATAAATACACGTGAAAATGAGGTTGCGTAAATTACACAAGCAACAATAATTTATGCTAGGGGAAGGGTATTGACCGTACTCGAAGTTATATTGGCTAAACATAGGAAGAAGTAAAAATAAATCGGAAAATCGTAAGACGAGTTAAAAACGGAAAGTTTCCAGGTAAATCGGAAGGGTTGCCAGGTATGTTATACCAATTATTTCTCAGACCTTTTGTAATAATTCTGATCATTTTTGAAAAACGTTTTTTAATAAAAGTGATATAGGGACTGAAATTTCCTGGGCAGGTGTGATTTCTCAAATAAACTCTTGCTTGCAAAAGAGTTTACTTAATGCTTACAAACATTTAATTACACTTTGATTATGTAATTAAGTTTTATCTTTAAAATTCCCTTCAAACAACAACATTACAGTCAAAATTCAGAACATTTTCCAATACTGTTCGTCTTAACAATATCACTTATTAAAGTTGCTCAGGAACATTCCCCCTGTTAATGATAACGCCAACAGAATGTCTTGTCATGCCCGATATCCAAGTTCCTCAGATATATCCTGCCTATTAACAGTAGGCCAAGAGAAAATTGTCAAGGCCCCAGTAAAACCCTTAGAATGAGGGTCATGTATGCTTTCTCTCTGAAAGATGGGTATACATATCAATTTTAACATACTTTCATTAAAATTATTTAGTCCGAAAATAGACATGTTTGGTTTTAAAATAACCGATTCAATTACTTGAATCTGTAACTTCATATATTGTTTATAAATGCTCACTTTTGGAAATTTTACTTCATGTCCATTAAGAAATGAAAAACCACAGCTTGTTTCCAGTCATCTGACCGAGTCAGGAATGAAATGAATGAAGCCCCCATCTAGCGGCGAGGATTGGTATCATGCCGGCTGCCGAAGCCTGTTGCACTCCTCTGGGGCAATGATCAATGACTGGCAGATGCAATGATATTGGAGAGTGTTGCTGGAATGAAAGATGCCAGGGACAACGGGAGTAACCGGAGAAAAACCTATCCCGCCTCCGCATTGTCCAGCACAAATCTCACATGGAGTGACCGGGATCTGAACCATGGAACCCAGCGGTGAGAGGCCGGAGCGCTGCCGCCTAAGTCACGGAGGCTCTGATGTTCATTACGGATTTTTTAAATTTTTTCTGCATTCCTGAAACATTACAACTTTCTCCTATCCTGTTCTACAAGGCTGGTTTCACATCACGGTTGTGATTATTCTTATTCCGCTGATTCCAAACGGTTTCTCATTCCTCACCAGTTCAGTTGTCTCAATTTTATCCATTACAAAAGCGATAAAACCTGTTAGAAATTAACAACATTATTGGATGTTATTCCGATGGTGACGCACGTGTTCTGTCACAGAACAAGACAGTGAGGAAAAATCACATTTTGGTCGGTTCAGATTAGATGAAATCGTTCGGGCGAGTCGGGGAGGCTATACGGTAAGTTAAGAGTTATAATGCAAGACTGAGTTTTTCCTACCGGCGATCTGGTCAGTCGGCCCGAGTCTGATGGCGTCGCATCCCGCGTCCAATGCAAATGTAGCCTATAAGCTTTCACAGCAACGATAATGGTCTGGTGCAGATCTACGAGTTTATTTGCTTTACGTCCCACTAACTACTTTATATCGACTTTTGGAGACGCCAAGGTGCCGGTATTTAGTACCGCAGGAGTTCTTTTACGTGCCAGCAAATCTACCGACAAGAGGCTAACATATGAGCACCTTCAAATACCACCAGATTGAGTCAGGATCGAACCTGCCAAGTTAGGGTCAGAAAGCCAGCACCTCAAACGTCTAAGCCACCCAGCCCGGCATTTTAGAACTACAGTAGCTGTTGTACCTGTCGTTGACATGTGGATGATTACATTTTTGTTACATTCCTACAAAGAACGCAATTAAATCATATTACAAAGAAAATAGTCTATATGATATGCAATTATATTGTGGTATTCATCATCATCATCATCGGTTTGCCCTTCCAGTGAGCCGGGTAGGGTGTATCTTGTGGTACTAAATAATGGCGTGTGACCTCCGAAGAGGCCGGGTGCAGGTCTTTCGAGTTGACACCGTATAGGTGACCTGCGCGTCTATGAGAATGGTGCCCTACCTGTGATGAATTCTAATGCTGAAGACGGCACACACACCCAGCCCCCGAGCCAATGGAAATAACCAATTAAGGTTAAAATCCCCGACCCGGCCGGGAATCGAACCCGGGACCCTCTGGACCAAACGCCAGCACGCTAACCATTTGGCCATGGAGCCGGACTCTTGTGGTACTAATCAAGTATTTATGATGGCTGCAGTAGGTAGCTCGTGATCTATTCCAAGTGTCTTGTAATATTCCCGTCTGATGATCACAGAACGCTTAAGGACATTAAATCCACTGTACGAGTTAACACTCTTTCAGATCATTGGCGCAATCGCTTCTCTTTGTGTTTAGGCCCTCTTTCCTTTTCATACGGATCACACAATTCCAGTATAAAAAGTCAAGAATCAGGTTAAAATCCATAAAGCCCAGACGGATGTTAGGATGATAGAAATAGCAACTCTTCACACAGCTAGTTATCGGTTCTTGGACTTAAATTTTCAACAGACCGCCACCTTCTTTTTCACTATAGCGTGAAGTGGCATAGAAACAATATTCCACATACATTTTGTCATCAACAAGTTTCCTATAAAGCCAATCGTAAGAGAGATCGAGTTTTATGTTTTAGGTTCCGCCTCCACTCCTGCTGAATTAGTTTGAACAGCGTATAGCTAAGATCTTACTCACCCTCATTCTAAACTTAAATAAGCTCACAGATAAAACAAAAATCAGCCGCCCTAGTGCGCACGCACAGATGGATCGTTAATCCTGTACAGAGTCCCGCTCAATCACACACGCGCACTGCTTCTAAGTGAGCACAATGCAGTAGCGATCAGTGAAACACTGATGTTTCAAACGGACAGTGTACGTCAATACGGGTAGATGTAATGATGTGACAGACTGGCAAATCGGGCATCGTGTTTGGCCGTGCCTATGGCCATGCGATGCGTGAAGTTGATGGATTTGTAGGTGATTCGCAGCGGACTGTTCGACGTGTCTACAAGCAGTGGTGTACTACACGTGGCCACGAAAAACGACGTCAGAATTGTGGTCGGAAAACGATCCTGACTAAAATGTACCGGAGACGCGTTTCACGGCTTGTGAATAAAAATCGCTCCCAAACCCGATAGAAATTGCTGCAGTCAGCGAATGAAGGTCCATCCCAACCTGTTAGCGAGAGAGCATTGCGATGGGAACTGCATGTAATGAATATTTGGCGCCTGTCAGCTTGCAAGAGGCCATCGCTCACGTACAGACATGGACAAAAGTATTCATACCCCTACCCATCCAATACAAAATGCTTTAATGTTGGACCAATACGGAGTACAGGTCAAAATTACAAACCCAAACGTACACCTTGTACGGCAGTGGTCATTACAAAGCACAAAATAAACTGGAATTAAATAACAGTAGGCCTATATAACAAAGCAGGAAATGCGTACTCCATGACACTACTTGTCTGGACATAAGTATTCATACCTTACGTGTAAAAATGGGGTTTGAACGAGTAAACAGAAACCTGTGGTGTTCCGTGGCATTAGTTGTAGAGTAGATGCAGACAGTGACGGACTGATCAGCTGGTCATAGACGGCACTAGTCCAATGGCGAGGAAAACTAGGGAAACGTCTGTTGAAGGGAGACGACTTATTCTACGCCTTCACCACCAAGGAAAATCGTATTCCGACATCGGAAACATCATTAGAAGAAGTAAACCAATTGTGCAAAGCATCATACAAAGGTTAAAAGGACAGGGTGTTCTTATAAGCAAAAATAAAAAAAATAGAAGTGGACGTCCGAAGAAAATGACCACATGAGAAGAAAGGTTCATAGTAACCACAATTAAAAAACAACCACACACTACATCTTCGGCAATAGCATCGCAGCTGGCAGAATATTTCCATCCTGCAGTGTCACACAAAACAGTAAGGAGGGTCGTTCATCGTGCTGGGTATCGATCTAGGGTTCCAAGAAAGAAACCGCACATAACGAAAGTGAATCGATGGAAGAGACTACAATTTGCAAAAGAATATGTGGCGGAAGATAATGCGTTTTGGTCGACAATGATGTTTACAGATGAGAGTAAACTTAATATTTTCCGAAGTGATGGATGCATTTTAGTGTGGAGACACCCTAACACAGAGCTCGATGAGCAGAACCTCGTTATCACTGTGAAGCACGGCGGGGGTGGGATTATGGTGTGGGGCTCAATAGCCACTTCAAGTGTCAGGGAGTTGGAATTTATCGAGGAGACTGTGGACAAATTTCAATATTTGAGCGTCCTGAAAGAAAACGTTCGCAAAAGCGCCGAAAAGCTTGGGATTGCTAATGAGTTTTATTTCCAACACGACAATCACCCCAAACATACGGCGGAAATTTTTCGTTTGTGGGTACTCTACAACACGCCGCACACATTAAAAACACCTCCCCAATCGCCGGAGACCAACCCCATCGAACATCTATGGAGTGAATTGGAGTCCAGACTAAGAAAACGTCACATTACAAGTAAAGCACACTTGAAACAGTTATTACGACAAGAATGGGGGAACATTCCATCTGAACTAGCACGGAAACTGGTGTTCTCAATGCCCAGCACGTTAAAAGAAATAATATACAGGAAAGGCAAACAAACGCGCTACTGATCGAGTTCGTAATATCTGTTTCTTCACTGAATTGTGAACTCTTCTGGGATGCGGTATGAATACTTATGTCCAGACAAGTAGTGTGATGGACTACGAATTTGTTGCTTTGTTATGTACTGTTACTTACTTCCAGTTTATTTTGTACTTTTTAATGTACATTGCTGTACAAGGTATAGGTTTGGGTCTGTAATTTTGACCTGTACTCCGTATTGGTCCAGCAATAAAGCATTTTGTATTGGATGGGTAGAGGTATGGATATTTGTGCATGTCTGTAGGCAAATAAAGCTGCGCATCTTCAACGGGCTAGAAATAATCGAAAGTGGACAGCAGCTGACTGGCGGAACGTAATGTGGTCTGACGAATCATGTTTTTGCCTGTATTCCAATCACGCTCGTCGTCGAGTGCACCGAAGGACAAATGAAGCATTTCATCCTGGATGTGTGGAAGGTCAGGTTCAAGCCGGAGGCGGGTCTGTGATGTTTTGGGGGGAGTTTTTCGCGTTATGGATTAGAGCCGCTCACTTAGGTGACCACTAACATGAAGCAGCATGTTTATTTAAATATTCTGAATGATCAGGTGTTGCCTTTCAGTCAACATCTGCATGATGAGTATGCTACTGACACCTCGATTTTTTTAAGATGACAACAGCAAAGTTCATCGCGCTAGTCACACATGTGACTGGGTTTATAAACACTCCGCCACCCTATTACATCTCGACTGGCCTGCAAAATCACCTGACTTGAGCCCCATTGAAAATCTGTGGGACATGTTGGAACAGCGGTTAAGACGCCGACATCAGCATCGCCGCAATTTGGTGAAACTATGCGATCAAATCCTCAGCAGGTGGCTTAACCTGGATGCGACGTATCTGCACAACCTTGTGGACTCACTTCCTAACTTGGTTGTCTTCATACAATTTCTTTATCAATTTCGAGGAGTGCTTCGTTATCCTACTTGAAGACCCAATTGACTGGCATGTTTTCCCTCGCACATGACAACATGGAATAGGTTTTTTTTATCGTCACGTCTTTAGCCCAAAATATGGACCCTACACCAGTACGGGGAAAGCATCCACAAACCATGATGTATCCTCTTCGAAATTTAACTGTCCAGTTAGTATATTTGGGATCGTACTTTCGGCATTTTTAAGCATTCTCGCGCATGTTTTCCCGTCAGATCCAAATAAATGTATTGAATTTGTACTGAACTTTGATTCATTACTCCAATTAAACTGGAAATGAGAGAATTGATGATGATGATGATGATGATGATGATGATGCTTGTTGTTTAAAGGGGCCTAACATCGAGATCATCGGCCCCTAATGGTACGAAATGAAATGACAACAAAAAATTCAAAATCATCCACTCACCAAAATAAAAAAATCGTCATGAAGAAGGAAAGGATGGACATGAACCAAAAAACAAAAAACGAGCAACCAAAAAAGGAGTGGATCCAACTCAAAAAAGATTATAGATAATTCATTTCTGACCAAGGGCCCACTCATGAAGCACAATCCTGAATCGAGGATGATGTCTAAAGGGGTCCAAAATCCAGATCTAAGGCCCCTCAGAATGGTATATGTCGCGAGTAAAGTAGAACCATGGTATTTCTCAAGCTGCGGTACTAATCAAAGGTAGCGTAAACGCACGGCGTTCCAAACATTAAGGTACTACTCACAAGTATTGTACGTCGTAAAGGTAACGCAGACCTATGGTGTTTCTCATACAATGGCGCCACTCATAGCCAACGTAAACCGATGAGGTTCCTCATCTAGGTGTACTAAGCACGGGCGCCGGCATTCCCGTGGTGTTCCTCACATAGTGGGTACTAATCACTGGAAACGCAGACCCACGGTGTCGCTCATATGGTGGTACAACTCACAGGCAACGCCCAAACCCGTGGTGTTGCTCACGTGGGTACGGCTCACGGGTACTGGAAAACCACACTGAACCCCGCTTGAGTGCTACGAATCACAAAACTATTCAGTACCTAACAGATTGGTACTACTCGCAAGTAAAAGCGACCCATGGTGTTCCCCGCATGATGGCACGAATCAAGAGTAGTTTCATGGTTCTAATTCAATCATCCTTTGGTCGCCCCTTATAGTCGCCTCTTACGACAGGCAGGGGATACCGCGGGTGTATTCTACATGAACGTCCCCCACGCGCAGGGGGTAATGCGAGAATTGACCGCGTTCCTATTATTTCTACGACCACTGTGTTTATGAGTGTGTGTGTTCTCAAGGCTTGTCTTCATGATCTTACTGACTATCATCGTTTGAGACTTTTTGGTGGCCTTCTAATTTGGCTATGAAAAGATCAGTCATAATATCCTCTACAGTTCCTGGAATACATCGTGTACATGAAATATGGAAATGCAGAAATTCACAAAGGATTACATCATGGTTACACAGACTTTCCAAGGGAAGAAAAAAAATCTTTGTAACATGGGTGACATTTGCCATTTGAACAATCTACAGTAATTGATCATTACAGGTCGTACCGCAAAACCAAGAACTTAATGTCTTCATTTCTTGAATATTTCATGGATATTGTTTGTGTAAAAGAAATACGGTGCTACAAGTTAAAGAAATTATATTATTTTGAGTTATTGTAGGATAAACGTCACTAAGCAGCTAATTTTCGAGTCTGAAATAATTCTGTATAATATTAATGTGCACACATACGTCGACACTGGATCCAAAAATAGAATATAGGTGAAGTCCAAATTTCTAAACTAATTCTGCTTGTATACATAAAAAGTAGTAATTTACTACAGATGGTTGTAATGGAAGTACTTCAACTGTAAAAAAAAAAAAAAAAAAAAAAAAAAAAGTATCAGGAAGATACGTCTCGGGTCTGAAAAGGCATTCTGAAGTTATGTGTAGCAGAAGAGAGCAACAAAGACTTGATTAAGCCACCATACTTAACACTTCTCAGCTCAATAATGTCTGCAGATTTATGACATTGCTGTATTTTTCTATCAATAACTATGCTTCTTGTTAACCTCGTAGTCGTCTAATTCGTGACATTCCAACTCCGCGTTTGAGGCCTAAGGAACCCTGACGCTGCCCAGAGTCTGGCCAGGGCTGATGGCTACGTGAAGCTTCGGTGGAACGAGAGTACATCGTCCGCTGCCAATACAGCCGTCGTCCAAACAAGACGACTGAGTGTAGGTTGTGACTAGTGATGTGAATATCGAATGTTTTAAACTATCGGTAGACTACCGATTGTGGAGCGTAACTATCGAATGAAAACATTCGATAGTTTTCCTTCGGTTTGAAAGCTGTCATAAGGTAGTAATATACGTTTTGTACTGCGGTAGTACTAGTAACTAGTAATAAGTCATTTGCTAGTAATTACTGAAATGTGGATTGTTGTATTATACTACCGATTTTTATAGCGTGTTTCTTTTGTTGGTAGTGATATAAGCGGAAATATGGAGACTAGTAACAAACGTTACACAATGTTCGAGTGAAGTGATTGGATACTGAAATACGGTGGACTGTAAAATAAGATTCAATGTCCCGATTAATGTAATTGTGGTCATTGTGTTTCATTTTAAATAAAATGCATTTTTGTGTCCCTAACCACAAGTTAATGAATGTAAGATCGCCCGAAGAAGAGTTAGATAACTTCAGACGAAGGTTAGGTTTACACCTTATTGTAATGACACCACATATTAAAATAATGTGAACACAGCAAACTAAACTAAATGACCAAGTAATAGCGCATATATTAATTTTAAAATAACTCCATTCATTTGAGGTTAATATTCTATCATTAGAGGTTTGTGGTTAGTATATGGAAAGCATTTATAAAAACTATAACATGAGTATCTATTGATAAAGTGCACAATAATAAAACTGCACTTATTTTTATACAACTTTGAGTCAGATATCTATTCATTTATAATAAATGACTCTGACTTCACTCCGTAACGAAAGAGGAGGCAAAACCCGAATGCAAACGGGAACAATGGGTTGTAACGGTAGTTAACGACTATCGAATAATTCGGTAGTTTTTATTCGATAGTCCCGTCACGTGTTGTGATGTTATTCTCTCAGCGACTTCATTTAAAAGGGATACCATTACGATACAAAACTACTCTATTTCTTTCATTCAATGTAATAACTATATACTACAACTGAAAAAATAAATAATAGTGTGATACTGAAATTATACACGACTGATTGAAACTATCTTCGTTTGAACTCTCTATTCACATGACGCATTCACGTTAAAAACGGTGTGGCCCAATCTCGTCACATCCTACCCCTTTTCTTTATGGCTATTTAAGGTATGGGCGCTAGAAGATCATGTTTGAAGAAATCGTCCCATAGTTCTACGCAGCATTTTTTTTTTTTTTTTTTTTTTTTTTTTTTTTTACGAAACGTTCCATCAGTTTCCTCTATACTGGCACTACCGTTGTCATACTGACGGAATTATAATTCAAGGATTAAGTTAAACTAAGAGGTAACACTGCCATTTACAAATTAATAGTTCTGATCCGTCTGTGAAGCTTAAACCACACACATAAATACAATATTATTTGCTGACGACCAGGAATCCAAAAATCAACTTCAGGCCGCGTGAAGTTGGTTATGACTGTTTTAAGAGGAATTGCAACTGCGCAACCATCCTCTTAACACTAATCGAGAGGGAAGCAGTGAAAAGGGTTGGACATTTCCAAAATTGAAGGTATCGGCCAAAGAAAGACAAGGGCCACGAAGGGCCCCAGAAACTATCTTAAAACAATGGTATATATGACCAGCTGCTTCCAAAGCACAATCCTGAATCGATTATGCTTGTTGTCTGAAGGGGTCCAAAATCCAGGTCACCGGCCCCTCATAATGGTACATATCGTCAGTAAAATAGAACCATGGTATTTCTTATGTAGCGGTACTAATCAAAAGTAGCGTAGACTCGGTGTTCCACACATTATGGTACTACTCACAAGCAATGAACGTCACACACGTAACGCAGACCTAATGGTGTCTCTCACATAATGGTACTAATCACACGCAACGTAAGCCCGTGCTGTTCCGCTTAGAGTGGTACTAATCACGGGTACTGTAAACCTATAATGAACCACTCACTGCTGCTACTAATCACAAACCTACTGTGTACCTAACATAGTCGTACTACTCGCAAGTAAAGGCGGCGACCTATGGTGTTTCTCGCGTGATGGTACTAATCACAATTGGAGGAAGAATGGATGAATTGGGTTTCGCGATGTGTCCGACACCTATGAATAGCAAACATCGAGAAGAATGGTCCATACATCTAGACCTCTGAAGTTGACAGAACTATTCAATTAATGAAATCAGGGAAAGCACCTGGTTCTGAAAAAATTATCCTGAAATCATAAAACTGATAAACATAATGCTATTGGCTTTACGTCTCAATAAATACTCTTTACGATTTTCGGAGACGCTGAGGTGCCGGAATTTAGTCCCTCAGGAGTTCTTTTACGTGCCAGTAAATCTACCGACACGAGACTGATGCATTTAAGCACCTTCAAATACCACCAGACTGAACCAGGATCGAACTTGGCAAGTTGGGGTCAGAAGGCCAGCGCCTCAATCGTCTGAGCCACTCAGCCCGGCAAAACTGATAAACGAAAATAACGTAAGTTTACTAGTGGACTTATTTAACAACATATACCAGACTGGGAATATTTTACTTGATTAGCTGAAATCAGTTTTCATTCCATCCCCAAAAGGGCAAGTGCCAACATATGTAATCATTTGTGACTGATCAGCCTAATGAGCCGCATCCTCCACCTGTTTATGGAAATATTGCACAACAGAATATTCCGGAAATATGAGACAGATTTGAGTGAATAAGAGTTTGGTTTTCATGCAGGACTGGGAAAACGAGAAGCATTACTGAGCTTGAACAAAGAAAAGATATACATACATCTGTTTCATACACTATGTCAAGGCCTTTGATTGTGTTATGCATTCTAATCTAACGCGCATTCTAAGGATCAAGGGATTAGACAAAGATTTATCCTTCATCGGAAACCTATATCAACAAGAGGCTTCAGTGAGGTTTGTAGGCTCGGAAACACAGGGGACACACACATTAAAAGTACTGTAGTGTGAGACAGTTGTGTGTTCTCCCTCCTGCCTTTTAACCTGAATTCTGACGATACTTTCCAGCAGGTATTACAAAATACAGAAGATAGCATCAAGGTTAATGGTAGATTATTAAATAATTTAAGATATGACAGAGTTAGCCTTGCTGATAGCCCTGATGATCTTCAGCGGCTAATGGGCAGAATAACAGCTGAAGGAAACGTTCTTAGTCTTTAAGTGACAGCTGAAAAAAAAAAAATTAAAAAAAAAAGGTTACCGTCATCAGTCGAAACAGTGAAACTCACATTAGTCTAAATACCTATGAAAAAAATTTACACAGGCAAACAACTAAATCTTGAAAACATCCTAGGGATATGAGCTACGAATTTTAGGTGAATACAATATAATAAATTATGAGAATATATTACATATTTATTCCTAAAATTACAATCCTTTTCTTAATTATCGTTATCCGGTTGGTTAGATTAGCAGTTTGAATTTTTCTACCACTACGGGCGCTATGGCGAGTCAATGCTGAGTTTCACTTAAGGGAGGCTGGGACTGAGATTTTTGGTGAAAAAATTAAAAATGATCGATTTTTCAATTTGTGCATGTTATTGTACGCCGGACTCCTGTGGATCATTTGGCGGTGGTATTTTTCTGGTTCCGCCATTTTTAAAGTACTAGCGTGACATGTAAATGTCCGGTTGAGTCCCCATCCACTAGCTTTTCTTATGAAAATGTGTTTTTTTCATGTATACATTTTCAGTTATTTAAAATGTTCCAGCTGAACCAATTTGGTTTCAAATTCCATGAGAATTTCATGGGTTGTTAACACCTGTATTGTCTTGATATTAACAGAAGGAATATTTTATAATGTCGATACTTTAAAAGATAGTAGCCTTCAAAGGGGGTATTTTTTAGCATAATTTGAGAAAAACATAAACACATAAAGCACATTTTTTCCTCACATACATGGACTACATATGCAGACTTTCTCTCTGTTAAAATTCTTTCCATACCTTGAAGTGCCTGTTCACGAGTTTTCAATGTGATATTTGAAGTAACTGTTCAGCTGGAGCATTTTTTATGCTTATCGATTAAAAAAAAAATTGTAAGTGTTAATTTCTCACAGAGTTCTGTTGCTATTTTCCTGAAAATTGGTATATGGCCTTCTTTTACCATTAGGAGACCACAAACCAAATTTCATTCAATTCTATCAATAATTACTATTTTTTATAAATTCAGTCCTAACTTCCCTTAAGCTCTTGCAACTACATTCGGTGCGGACATTTTTCAAAAAACTAAAACAACACCTGCGGGTACTGAACCAAGGAATACATTACAGAAAGAATTTGGCTAGGATTTTAAGCAAAAACAAAACGAGTAAACAAACAAGCGATTTTCGAAATTTGTTTCTTTGGTTTGATAGAGCTCTCCAAGACTCACAATTTGAAACCTTTTCGGGCCCTTTGGCCCTTCAACTTTCGGCACAATTGAGGAAATTGCTTAATTTTACGTTTTTCGTAGCCTGGGGACTACTTTGTCTGCTGAGAAAATATTTCAAAATTAAAATTCGAGGAGGTTTGGAAGTTTAGATATCTAGGGTACTGGATTTGTTTGTTTGTTTTTTTTTTTTTTTTGCTAGTTGTCTAACGTCGCACCGACACAGATAGGTCTTACGGCGACGATGGGACAGGAAAGGGCTAGGAGTGGGAAGGAAGCGGCCGTGGCCTTAAGGTACAACCCCAGCATTTGCCTGGTGAGAAAATGGGAAACCACGGAAAACCATTTTCAGGGCTGTCGACAGTGGGGTTCGAACCTACTATCTCCCGAATACTGGATACTGGCCGCACTCAAGCGACTGCAGCTATCGAGCTCGGTCAGGGTACTGGATTACCGACCAACCAGATCGAGACTTAGATATCAGGACAAGAATTAAACTGACTCGAGCAAGTTTTCTGAAGATGAGAAATCTACTCTGCGACGAACGTCTTTGCTTGTGAAGTGCTATGTATATCGAGTACTTTTATATGGTGCCGAGAATTTGGCTCTGAAGAGCATCGCACTGCGAAGACTAGACGCATCTGAATGTGGATCTTCAGAAGCATGCTTCGCATTTCATGGGTGGAACATACCACGAATAAAGAAGTTCTAAGTCGAATGCAGAAATGTCGAGGAATGATTAACATAATCAAAAAACGTAACACAGCGTATCTTGGGCTAACGCTAATTTTAGAAGGGAATACTGAAGGTCGGCATTACCTAAGTCCAATAAAGCTATTCGTGGAAGTGAAAATTCGAGGGTGGAGGGGATCGACTGATTTTAACACGATTGTGGTCAACCTTCATTAATGAAACAAGCACTAAAAGAAGTGACTCTCTCTCTCAGGGGAAGAAAACGTAATTATTTACTCACACTGCAAAAATTTAACATACCGGTATTAAATCAAACCACCCTTACTCTAAAGTTCTTAGTAAAAGATTGCACTATTTACTTCTAAAATAGCCGGGCTGAGGCGCTGGCCTTCTGACCCCAACTTGGCAGGTTCGAACCTGGCTCAGTCCGGTAGTATTTGAGGGTGCTCAAATACGTCAGCCTCGTGTCGGTAGATTTACTGGCACGTAAAAGAACTCCTGCGGGACTAACTTCCGGCACCTCGGCGTCTCCGAAGACTGCAAAAGTAGTTAGTGGGACGTAAATCTATTATTATTATTATTATTATTATTATTTTTTTATTATTATTACTTCTAAAATATGGAGTTCCAATTGAAGCAAAAACCGGTAGCTCGAAGTTATTGGGTGGTTAGAAATGCTAGGGGCGAAATTCACACTGCTCGCGGAACGACATTTCGGTAACAGTTTTCACTAAACCCACTCCAGAAATCGCAGAAGAAATAGGGACGGAGTTTAAGTTATGGGAGCGAAAGGCAATTCTTGCTAAGTAAGGAAGCATAATTCCTTATATTAAATTCGAATTTGATCCAGGTTCAGCAAATAATAACAACGAAGTAAAGGAGGAAATGGTCCAGATGCCCTTTTTCAGTAACTTCTATAATGTTATTGGCTTTAGGTCCCACTAACTACACTCATGTTCATAAAAAAAACAGAACACCTTGAAAAAACTAGAGATAGGAAGTTGATATTCAGGACATGTGCATTAGTATGCTCTGGAAAAAAAATTATCAGCATTGGAACCATGTCGGCCCTCAGGTTCAAGGTCCACGTCGATATCTTGGCGCACTACCACCAAAAGTGAAATGTGCCTGCGGCTCTCGTTGTCGCTATAAACCGAATATAATGGATCAGTGTGACTTGAGCAGACGTGCAGGATGCCTCGCAGACATGCGCGAGAACCATACCGTCAAATGAGTGAGTTTGAAAGAGGGCGCATTATTGGCATGAGAGAACGTGATGCATCCATCCGGGAAATTGCTCCTCGTGAGGGACGAAGTGTATCGGCAGTGCAACGGGTGTGTACAGAATGGTTCACAGAAGGCCATAGAACACGACGAGATAGGTCTGGTCGCACCACCCAGACCAACCCCCGAGACGATCGACACTTCATCCGAATGGCATTGCAGGACAGATCTGCGTCCTCCTCGGCTATGGCGTAACAGTGAAAAAGTGTAACACATCGTACACTATCAGGAGTGACAGTCCATTCACCGTTCATTACGGTCTGGATTGCCGGCGTGTCATCCACTACTCCGCCTACATTTGAATAATTAAAAATGCTAGACTGCAATGGTGTATGGAACGACGTCACTGGGGACAGGAATGGCAGCAGATAGTATTTTCAGACTAATCCAGGTTCTGTTTGTTTGAAAATGACCGCATTTTGGTTCGCCGCAGACAGGGGGAGAGGTATTACATTGACTCCATTCGCAAAAGACATACAGCGCCATTTCAAGGCCTTATGGTGTGGGGTGCTATTTGGGTACAACTACACATCACAGTTGGTGCGTGTCCAGGGCACTGTGACCAGTTTGACCTACGTGACACCCTGCGACCCGCAGCCATATCATTCCTGCATGATACCCCAGACGCCATATTTCAGCAGGACAAGGCGCGACCACATGTTGCTACACGAACGCGTGCCTTCTTGTTGTCACAGGATGTCAGATTGTTGCCCTGACCCGCCCGATCACCGGACTTGTCGCCATTCGCAAATGTGTGGGATATGATGAAACGACGGGTGCGCCGCAGTGACCCAATGCCAATCACAAAAGATGAATTGTGGAACCAGGTGAATGCTATTCCCCAGGACGCCATTCGCGCGCTATACGCGTCGATGGCATCACGTGTGGAACAAGTTATCAGCGCCATGGAGGACCCAGTGCCAAATAGGCAACAGGACACATGCAGAACCTACGTGACCGAAATGCTAATCGTTTCTGCAGAACATACTAATGAACATGTCCTGTGAATATGAACTTCCTACCTCTAGTTTTTCAAGGTGTTCTGTTTTTATGAACATGAATGTACTTTTACGGTTTTCGGAGACGCTGAGGTGCCGGAATTTAGTCTCGCAGGTGTTGTTTCGCGTGCCAGTAAATTTACCAACACGAGGCTGACGTATTTGAGCACCTCCAAATACCACCGGACTGAGCCAGGATCGAACAAGGCCCCACACCGCTGGCTGCGCAGAAGCGTGTGACTGGGGAAGATATGTCCATGCGCGTACCGCCATGTTGCGGGCACTCCACAGCTCGCCGAGGAGACCGTAGTACGGAATTCATGCATTAACTTACATTTCGCACAAATGAAAACACCTGCCCTGGTAAATATTAATGACAGCCTACACAGCTTACCATGTACACGCGCAATAAATATACATAATATCAAGACTGTGGTAAAATTTAAAAATATTTGTGTATAAAAACTGAACACATTTTGCATTGTACTGAACAATCTACACAAATACTTTGGATAGCGTATAGGTGGCGCACATAAAATAAAATTTAAAAATAAGAAAACCTTTAGCAGACTAAATAAGAGGACTGAAAAGTACACTACTAACAGAAATAAATATACATACCTCCTATTTGAAATTCAGTCCCCGAAAACAGAAAAAAAAAAACAGTATATAGGCCTAACGGTACTTAAACATAATCATAATCATGTCGCTCATTTTAATATAAGGGTCATGTTTGTAACTGATATGTTTGAACATTAGGAACAGATACATGTAATTGAAACCTAGGCTCTACACTATAGCTTTATTGAAAATACGAATACATGTTCAAATGACAGCGGTCTACAACTTAAGTACGATTACATATCGCGAGAGAAAATTTGCCCGTCTCTCAGCAGACTGGAGAACGCATAGTTAAATATTTACGAACTCCTGTACCGATAACAACAATCTTCAGTATCAACAAAAAGGAAACCTGTGAAATAAAATATTTCTATGAACGGTACTTAGCTTATCATTCCTCTCTGATAAGTCATTACAGTAAATTTTACTCAAGTCTCTGTACAGTTTGTTTAAAAAGCACTTAACTGCGAAAATCTTTCTAAAATATCTGATACACTTATCATTTTCTGAATATGAAATACCGGCTCCGCGGTGTAGGGGTAGCGTGCCTACCACTTACCCGGAGGCTCCGGGTTCAGTCCCCGCCCAGGTTAGGGAATTTTACCTGGATCTTAGGGCTAGTTCGAGGTACACTCAGCCTACGTGATTACAATCGTGGAGCTATCTGCGGGTGAGATAGCGGCCCCGATCTAGAAAGCTAAGAATAACGGCCGAGAGGATTCGTCGTGCTGATCACATGACACCTCGTAATCTGCAGGCCTTCAGGCTGAGCAGCTCTCGCTTGGTAGGCCATGGCCTTTCGGTTTGGTTTGGTTTATATATGACATAACGTAATGGTATGAGTAGAACTTAAATGATCATTTCTGTATGATTTGGATTTAGGAGAATTTAAGAGATAAGTTACGATAACACTAAATCATTTTTCAGATAATTGATAATAATTTGAAGCAATACCTTACACTAATATTAAGAGGGTTTCATCTGGCTCTATCAGTTATATCTTACGAATTCTAGGCCCAAGTTTATCAAATTTGTAATACCGGTACACAGTCTGTACGAGAAATATGTATGCTTTTTCAGAACAGCTGTTTAGTTTAAAAAATTATCCCCGATGAATTGGAAAAGAGGCAAAGAGGGAAAAGAAGCAGCCTAAAAATTCTAAATGTAATGTCCATACGTTGTCTAAATCAACCACCTTGTAACCTGTTTAGTTTTCGATTATGGTCATGGAAAGTCATTTTTTAACAGTTCAATTTCTACTCACATGTGAAAAGAAATACCAATCCCATCTGATAGCGAACTGTACAAATAAAGATTGCACACGAATTCACCCTGGTGAATACGGTACCTTTCCATTCCACACGTAAGGCTTAACTTACTTCCCTTTAATATTGCCGAAAAATTTAACTAACGTATCGTACAAGCTCTCACATTCCTTGAAGATATTTGACAATATAGTATCACTCCGTCACATACAATACTACAACAGATCCACTAACAGACATGATTCAAATCGAAAACATGCAATGGACTGTAAACATTATCACTTGCTAAACAGGCATTCGAAGCTGAAGCGCCCGCAACATGGCGATGCGCGATAGTGTTCAATATTCCACATAGCATCAGCGCGCTCTGTGAGTCTAGATTAGTAATATTAAAGTCTTTGGGATCGAACCTGCCAAGTTGGGGCCAGAAGCCCAGCGCCTCAACCATCTGAGCCACTCAGCCCGGCAAAGTAACCCCCTTTTTTTACTATTTGCTTTACGTCGCATCGAAACACACAGGTCTTATCGCGACGATGGTATAGAAGGGCATACGAGTGGGAAGGAAGTGGCCGTGGCCTTAATTAAGGTACAGCCCCAGTATTTTCCTGGTGTGAAATTGGGAAACCACGGAAAACAATCTTTAGGGCTGCCGACAGTGAGGTTCGAGTCCACTACCTCCAGGATGCAAGCTCACAGTTGCACGCTCCTAACTGAATGTCCAACGGCCAATTTACCCGGTGAGAAATTTTCTTTTTTTCTTTTTACAACTTGTTTTACGTCACAGCGACACAGATAGATCTTATGGCGACGATGGGATAGGGTAAGGCCTACGAGTGGGAAGGAAGCGGCCGTGACCTTAACAGAAGTACAGCCCCAGCATTTTCCTGGTGTGAAAATGGGAAACCACTGAAAATCAACAACTTCTGATGATATATTCTGTTATATTGACATTTCGGGAAATCAACTGAAATTTGGGCAACACCGCATGTAAGTGGGTGGGCGGGCGATCAGTGTGCGCGCTTCAGCGATAGCAACGTTGTGGTTACGTCACGGGCCATGAAGGTCACTGAATGATGAACGTTCATTTGAGTATTATTATTATTATTATTATTATTATTATTATTATTATTATTAGTGGTGATTTGTAGTGTTATATTTTTGTGTATATGAAGAGGAGTGCATTGAGACGCCGGACTGTGTAGTCAGACAGTAAAGCGCTGGCCTTCTGAGTCCAACTTGTCAGGTTCGATCCTGGCTCGGTCCGCTGGTATTTGAAGGTAATAATAATGGCGTATGACCTCCGGAGAGGCCTGGTGCAGGTCTTTTTCTAGTAGACGGCCTATTAGGCGACCTGCATGTCTGTGAAGACGAGGGTCCTACCTAGGATGATTTCTAATGTTGAATACGCCACACACACCCAGCCCCCGAGCCATTGAAATTAACCAATTAAGGTTAAAATACCCGACCCGGCCGGGAATCGAACCCGTGACCTTCTGAACCGAAGGCCAGTACGCTGAACATTCAGCCAACGAATCGGACGTATTTGAAGGTGCTCAAATAAGTCAGCCTCGTGTCGGTAGATTTAATGGCACGTAAAAGAACACCTGCAGGACAAAATTCTGGCACATCGGCGCCTCCGAAAACCGTCAAAGTAGTTAGTGGGACGTAAAATCAATAACAGTATTAGTCTAAAATTGCCCAGTCTGACCAAGTATCGAACTTGAGGTCCTCTGAACCGAAGGCTGCTTCACTACCCATTTAGCCAAGGAACCGGATCTTCACTGTACTATAAGAACATTTCCCAAACTGTCTCTTCTACAGCCATATTTTCCTATTTCAGCCAGAATTTGTAAGGGGGCTGTGATAGCCGTGTTCCAAAGTAATCAGCTTTTCAGCAAAGCGGCCGGGATTCAATTCTCGGTCAAAGAGTTTGGGATTTCTAATCGATAAGCCAGGTCCTTGTGGTTCAGATTCTATGTAAAATGGCGTTCATATGTCTGTTATTATATCAAGTCATCTGAAACTACAAGCTTGTTTATGAACTGTTTAATGTACATAGCAATGCAATATGTTCATCGTGTAGACCGTAATTCGATAACCGGAGTTATTATACTACAAAAGCTGTTTGTGTTCTTCGAGAAACCTGGATTATCCACACTAATTTGCCTTTTAGAATGTTTCGTAAGCTGTTATTGATGAGGCTGTATTACTGAACAACTTGTTGTGCTACTCTCAGTAATTGTACATCATTACATCGACCTCATTCTGCTAATCGCACCAAGTGCTAGACTATATCTATATCTGTTGGACACGTTCCTCGCATCATGAAGAGCGATTCAAAGCTAAAATACAGGATGACCCAAAAGCCCCTTCACATTTGACGAGGCGATACTTAATAGAATACTGGAGGTTGAGACGTAATAATTGACACACATTACTGGCATGGCATGCGGTTTTATTGACACCAAAATAAAGAACTAAAGCTTCCCTTACGGTGCCTTTTCTGTTAACGTCAACATGCTGTGACTGCAGGTGCATCTGACGCACTCTCTCACGACAGTTCCTTTTATACCGTACACGGATCTCGTGCAGCATCACAGACGTGTTGCTACCCTGCGCAATCCGTTGGCCTCTTTGCGCACTCGTTGTCAGTAAAACCCAATGTCATATCAAGCATGAGTAGCCGTTTGTAGCTGACGTGTTGCTGTCCAGCGCCATCTATTGGTCATGTGTACTTTATTTCGGTGTCAATAAAACCCCATGTCATGCCAATCATGTGTCTCAATTATTACCTATCTCCAATATATCGTGAAGAATTACCTCGTCAAACGTTAATAGACTTTTGGGGTCATCCTATATGTTCAACAGATCGGAGTATAAACTACAGTTTGTTACAGCGATGAGGAATCTGAGATGCGATATTAGTATGCAAAACTTTACTCAGGGTCAGGTATTGACGGAAATTGATTTTATTATGTGTTATTTATTGTAAATATTGATGTCAGTGGAGATTGTTGGATAGCTATCGTTAATTGAATGTAAATGCCTTTTAGTCTGCGCCGTTGGAAAGGAAAGTGTGCTTATCTCGTGAGTCAGCTGCTACGGACAATGGGCATCCAATCCAAAACAAGTGCCTATAGGAGGGCATTGATTTGCCGTCAAAAGCAGTGCAGAAGTGAACACAGGAAGGCCTTGATTTCTATGAGAGAATATCTGACATTACAGCAGGTGTGAGAGGAATGCACGGAACATATCCTGAAAACAGAGGCCATATTACCAGTTCGGGAAGCTGTGTTATACTGAACGTTAATTTTAAGGGTGACTGGATCATCAACGGCTCCAGCATCAGGTGTCATAGATACGCTATGCGTCACTACACAGCAATGCTAAAGAAATGAGGAGTGTAGTAGCTTCCCGGTGCTTTTCTCGCTGAGGCAGAAAGTGCTATTACATATCAGTCTGCCAAGCCTCTGAAATGCACACACTAACCGACCCTATGAACGATACTTTCAAACCATTCGCAACAGGGACCGGCTGCGTGAGGAATGAATGACATTACAATACTACATAGAATAACTCAAGCCCGCCTGGTAGCAATGAGCATTGAGGCGTCAAGTCTACATGCTCTGAGACTGGTTAGCCGGTTCGAGTCCCGTAGGTGGGGGGAAAATCAGTTAACAGAATGTTGGCCGGCAGGTAGAGCGGATATCCGCTAAATTAGTATCTTGGCGGATGTAAACTGTATGGCAGTGCGGATAATTTTGCTGACAATTACTGAATAATGAAGTTTATTGATTTTCACTCAGGCATACTCTTATTTTCGCTGGTGATTAGGCGACCTTTGACACTGATATGGGAGAATGGTGATATATAAAGAGCCTTGAAATCATAAAGCCGAAAATCTGACCTAAGCCCAAGTGGCTTCTTCCCGCAATTAAAGGAAGGAAGGAACAAAGGACAATACGTCGGTAGTTGTCGCAAGAGAAATCCCTCATGAACCTGTGACTGTAGGGGTTCTGGTGCCAGGTGTCAGGCCTATTGTGTTATGTTAACAGATCTATCCGTTTCAATACCTTGGGTGTAATATACTGTAGTTAAATATTTACAATATCCACGGATAATCATTCGCGGATGCGGATAATATTTCGTATATCCGCGCAGGGCTCTACCGGCAGGCTAGAGGTGGTGGTATGCAATTAAAGACCTCCCCCCGGAATAAGGATGTAACGAGCAAATCAGTAATGTTTCAGGAGAAAGGAAAATTATTTTGGGGGTTTATTTCATGGTATATGTACCGGCTGGTACACCTATACGCCGCACGCCTTTAAGTACTCCTCTACAGGAGAAACTCTGAACTTTAACAACTGTATCAACTCATTTCTCAGAAGAGGTCACTACCGTAAATTTTGTGATTACAAAGTTGTCAATACTGTGTGGATTTCAACTTGTTTTGTTTTCCATTAATCAAGAAGTGTGGGCATTCTCTCATAGATGTCACCGCCTAAAAACTATGATCATGCACCCCGGTGCGAAGTGTACTCTAGCCAATAAACGACTGTGGACGTGTCTTAATTATTCATGAAAGGTCTCGAATCTTCCCCGAGAGTATAAAAACTGCTGATTTTCTTGTCTCTCGGCCACTCGAACAACATCTAGCCTAGTGTATGGAAGTGTAGTAGGAGGCGGGAAGCGCCTCTTTCATCTGGCAGCAGCTCTTCAACAAGGTAATGGCCACTTAACATATTTATTTCTCGCTAGCTCAGCAGTCTTTTTTTTTTTTTTTTTTTTTTTTGCTAGTTGCTTTACGTCGCACCGACACAGATAGGTCTTATGGCGACGATGGGATAGGAAATGGCTAGGAGTGGGAAGGAAGCGGCCGTGGCCTTAATTAAGGTATAGCCCCAGCATTTGCCTGGTGTGAAAATGGGAAACCACGGAAAACCATTTTCAGGGCTGCCGATAGTGGGGTTCGTACCTACTATCTCCCGAATACTGGACACTGGCCGCAATTAAGCGACTGCAGCTATCGAGCTCGGTGCTCAGCAGTCTAAACCGCGGGGAAGGTCCTAAACCTTTACTATGTAACCTATCTTGAAACATGTAATTTGCCGTCGCTTTTTTTAAAACTTCACATATCTTTAACTGTAAAACGGGGATAGAGTGCGCTTTACCCTCTTGAGCTCCCCTTCATTTTTGATTTGAGGTGACTACGCTTTGTAACTGTTTCTTCTCTTCTGTAACGTCTTAAAGTTTTCTCATACGAGTCACCTCCATAGTCTGGGAATAGCCCCAGTTTCATCGGCCTAGTGCTCCTTAGGTTTTAAAAGGTTTCATGTAGGAGTGCAAGCAACGCCTCCATTCATCTTGGTATTTTGGGCCATTTACTTAATCTATTCTTTTCCACTGAGGCCCAGTAGGTTGGGTACGAGATACCCACGTTTCATTTTATGTAAGTTGTGCCTCGATGACAATCATGTGTAAAAGTCTGGTATTACCTTTATAAGCTTGAAAAATTGAGAGCGGGTTAGCTCTTTTATTTGTGGTAAAAGTGCCTCAGAGAGGCTTGATATTCGAAGGTGGGAGCAAGTGCTCCATGTTATTAGGGGTTTTCTGCCCCTTTGATAAATGTGTGTTTGGGAGCTGAGGGCTCAGAAAATGTAAAGTGAAGGCTTGAAGCCTAAGTTCTGTTATACCACCAAATCTTGTCGTTCCTAGACTTAAATTTTGTTACTGGTACCTTATTACTCGTTGTTATTGGTTAAAGTTGGAAATTCTATATCAAAACTGTTACGTTTGGCTGTTTTGAAAATATAACCTTTAATGAAATTTTAATTCATTTCTCGGCTTTGTAGTTAGACCCATTCCAGCCCGCACCTTCTTTCACCTCCGCATTCCACGGGTAACCCCGTAACAGTATACACTATCTGAAAAAATTCCATATGCAAGTGTACACATGAGTTAATCTATTTTTAAAAATATATTTGTATAACTTGAGATTTTAAACACAATCTATGAATAGGAAGTGACACAATGGAAAACAATCTGCAAATATGTCTTACGTTTGTATATAACAGAAGAGAAATCCTGTAATTTCACTTGGAACGAAAATCATAGCAAGTAATATTAGTGTAATAATAGCCCTAACAATAAAAATATAAGTCAAGAAAATATTTCAAAATATAGATATGATTTCTCGTCGCCATAAAACCTCTTGTATCATTCCAATAATAACTCAGATTCTCGCTGATAAGGTCGAGCTCAGGTAGTTCAGTTAAAGATGACAAGGAAGAGACTGTCATGTGCTGATTGTTGAGGCAGAACTACCATAGCATTTCAATCGCTCAGTAAACATGAAGAGAGACGAGCGTGTTTTAATCTCGAGACAAAAAAATGTAGTGCGAAAAGACTTTCAGTGAAAAAAACTCGTTGGAAATATAACCAATTGTGAAGCATAAAAATGATATTTTAAGTGAGTGGGAGGAAAACAGGAATCGAGGAATGAAAAGCAAGTGGGAGCCAGTTTTCGCAGAAGTCAACATTGCGGAATAAGAGTGGTTTGAATGTGTTCAAGCAAAGAAACTAGTGAGTGGGCTAATGTTACAATAAAAAACGCGAGAAATCGCAAACACCCTGAACAATGAGGTTAACTGAATAAAGAATCTCTGTATCACACTGGGTCGTTATCGCAGAAAAGAAGAATGTGCTAAATCTGTACACCCAGCTGAATGATTACTTGTCGAAGCTGTAATGAATGTAAAGGCTATAAAATCCCAGGCAAATATTCAGTTATAAATCGTTTAGAATTGTACCGAGGGTACACCTTATCCATCCCGTTGAACTGCGCGCCTTCTAGAAGGCCATCTGTGCTGTGAATCCTAAACTAAGTTTCACAAGATACTTTAGATGTCTTTACTATCGGCCTATGTATCCCCTCTGGCGGGATTATGGACAGTTATCGTTGAAGGGAATTTTCAATCTTCAATGTTTGTAAACCTTAAGTGTTTGTAGATTTTTATTTATTTATGTGCCAAGTTTATCAGCACTTCTATGGCTTCCTTCTTCCTTAGTTATTAACCAATCAGGATTTTTTGTGTATACTTCTCTAGCCAATTGAAATTGGGGATGTGTAGAGTCATTCTGCGTAGCTCAAGAGAGTTCTGGAACTTTCCTCTCTGAGATACTATCAAAGCTGGGCGCTTTAGGGCCGTATTGCCATCTTCATCGTCCCCGTCTAGTGTGTGCATGGTGTATTTTAGGAGGCAGGAACAGCCTTACCGTCGTTGGAAGGCCCAACAATTCAAGGTAACATGTCATAGATCCAGGCAAATAACTTGAGAGAAAAGTTTCAAACTTCTTTTCTTAATGTAAAATTCTAAGGTTTCTGTTTAAATGTAAATTTTCCGCAAGTCTAAGGACTCTGATCAAATCCCTGCGGTGACACATGTAATTTAAGGGAACAAAGTGTGTTCACCCTCTGTTAATTCTCATGCAACTTGGTATGGGGGTGACTGAGATTTTCTAAACCTGTTAAATTCTTCACACTACTTTGATACTTCATCCCTCTGTAGTATAGGCTTAACGTCTGCAAACTTCGGGCCGTAAGCCCATTTAAGATTGTAAGTGACTTTCAAAATGGAGTGCAAGTGTTTCGTCTCCTAACCTTTTGTTCATGGCCGACCGTCTTAAATCTTTTATTTTGTACATTAAAACCATTTAGAATGGGCACTCATTGCCCCTGTTTAAATTGTCATCATTTATAGACGAGTGTGCAACAGACTCTCGAGCAGAAATGACATGAAACACTGTTTTTGAAGGTTATAAGGTGTAATTTCGTTAGAAACTGGTGCCTCTGAGAGGCTGGACTGCACTAACTTCTGGAGCGCAGTCTCCTAGAATGAAAATGAGTGGAGCAAACATGCTCTTGTAAAAGTGTACCTGTTTTGAGCTACATTGCTAAACCCTTGCAAGTTACTGTGCCAATTTTCTCTGTTGTACATGATTTTTGACTAAGTCTTGTTATTGTGGGAGCTAACGAGCTCATTGTTAACTGTTATTTGTTGTTGCTTATTCAGAGTATCTATCAAATTTTAAACTAAAAAACAAAAAACAAAAAAGAAGTAACATTTCAAAATTTAGTGTTTTACTTTACTTAGTGCTTTCACTGTTCACCCATTCATCCCAGCACCTTCTTACACCTCTTTGAACCCCGGAACAAGAATAATCAAAATAAAGATGTATGCTTATATTTAAGGTGGATGCTCTTTGCCGTTAAATTGTTGGATTCATTTTTACAGGCTTGTTTTAGTGGACACCTCTCGTAAAGGACATTTCTCCAAGGAAAAGAGAAGAACCTCCGCAGAAGAGAGATTCGACTGTATATCATGTGAAGAACGGTGGAAATTGTAAAACGTCTCCGTATTGTTCAATTAAAAGGACAATATGTGACACAATACACACACGGTCTCTTAGTCGCTTCAAAATGAAGCTGTATGCATCTATAAATCATTTAATGACAAGGAAAGACTTTTCAAAATCAAATTCTTCCAACATTGTAGTCCTACATCAACCACATTATTTTCTAGATTCTGACACGGATAATCCAAGAGCTAACAAATCTCTCAGAACAAGCTAGATTCCAATTAATCGACGGTTCAATAGAGGTATTTACTTTACAATCTAAAAAGCAATTACATCGCTTCCATTAACTACGGTGTCCTCCACAAACATTAATTACCGTAATTAAAAAGTTCCACAAAAACCATGGAACACACACATCAATCTGGGAACACCAACATAGCTCCCAGTTGAATATGTTCTCTCATTCCGTGTTGAATCAGTGAGGGAACAGCCACTGTCGCCTAATGAAAAGAATTACCCGCTTAAAGGGTCGTGAAAACCCATTTCATCACTTAATGTGCGGTTCTCAACGAACTGGCATTCCCCGTCCTCACGAAAACACAAGTTTGTCAACGCGTAGACAAACCGAAATTACGAATTGGCAGCTACAACTCAGTTTATGAGGCTTCAACATCGATGGTATAAAAACCGATTAATATCCCTTCAGTTGTAATTTATCATTCTACCGGGGTATGATTTCTATGAAGATATTATACTCTCTCCAATTCTCTTTATCACTTATACTCTGAAGCTATTTTTTGAAATGTTCTTTGTGAAGTTGCTAAAAGTATCTATCACCCACCACTGATCTGCTTTCAGGGATGCCTTCCACGTGGCAGATTCCCTATCAGTTGTTTGCCAAGTCTTTTCTTAAAGTTTAATCAACGGGAAGCAAACAGACACCATCTATTATGCATCCACGGTACTTGCTGACAACTTAGAACACTTTCAATTCCTTCTGAACAGGATCAACGAAGTGAGCAAGAAGTTTTGTGTTTTTATTCTGCGCGGACTGGAAACTGACAGTGCTGCTGTCTAGGAATGACATTTTCCATTACCATATGTATGCATAAGTCTTTTCCGGTTTCACTAAGAGATGGCGCCAGTGAACAGTACGCAGCAAAGAGGATAGAATAGAATAGAGATGAAACTCAATGATAAATTTCGGTACCAAGCCACTCGGCGCTAGTAGTTTCAGTCACTCATCAGAGATAGCGCCACAGTGCGCATTTTGTGCACTATTTTTACCGCTATTATCAACAGATAGCGCAGAGAAGCGACATCCGGCGCAGTGACGCACATCCGAGTATGCTTACAGCTCCTACCCCCCCCCCACCTTTCCCCTGCCCCTCGCCCCCCCCCCCCCTCCGAACGGCGATAATAATGCAGTTCGACTACTTCCATGCCCAATACATTGTAATTCATATATTTTTATTTCCAAGTACTTACTATGTTGTAAATAATGATCTGATACCCCTAGTTCGTATGGCATACTATGTTACAGAGAACATAACCACACACCTCAAGGCAGCTTTAACTTCAAATGAATGATTGACACATTAACACAAAGCTGATATTATAACAAATAAGAAATCCCTTCGACAGCAAGACAGCAGAGCACACCATATGCAAGAGAATGGGGTATCACATCAATATCCAAGTACCACATGAAAATAATAACAGAATTAAATGCAATGAGACAGGAAATATATAGAACTACATTAATAGAACCATTCAGCTTTCAGCCCTTGATGTGTACTCAAACAGGAATTACAGGATTTCAGGAGGACTGGCGAAGATATATTTCAAATAAACAAGCACAAGGTACAAAGATTTACAGCACTAGCAGAGTACGAATTTGACACATGGGTCAGTCTGTTCGTCTGATATTAACCTACCAACACACACAAGTTGAGTCTACCAAACACTAGCGTCTGTGTTGTATCGTTCAGTGATCATGTCGACGTTTGTGCTTGAAAAGGAACTTTTGCAGCACGCATTGCTTTTCTTATTTAATCAAAATAAAAAGGCTGTGGAAAGTAATCGTTTCCTGGTAGAAACAAGTAGTATAATTGGACAGTTCGGCCGCCTCCTCCTCCTCCCGCCGCCTCCTCCTCCGCCGCCGCCGCCAGCGGGAAATTTGAATTTTGGCGGGAGATTTGAATTTGTAAACAAAGCCACGTGCTTTTTGACAGCTGTCATCGACAACAACGCATCGCTAACCTCACTGCTGCCATCTTGACGGGCCTAAACCTCACTAGTGCCAACTTAACCTAACTAGCGCGAGGTAAACAAAGCCACGTGTTTTTTGACAGCCACGTGCTTTTTGACAGACACCAACGCATCGCTAACCTCAGTACTGCCATCTTGACGGACCTAAACCTCAGTAGTGCCAACTTAACCTCACTAGCATGAGGTAAACAAAGCCACGTGTTTTTTGACAGCCACGTGCCTTTTTGACAGCTGTCATCCGCCATCTTTAATCCAGAGAGCACCGTGCTGCCCTCTTTATCGTAGTAGATGTAAATTCATCACCTGTCATCGGCAGTGCCGCTATCTTGACGGGTCTAAACCTTAGTGCTACCAACTTAACCTCACTAGCGTGAGATAAACAAATCCACGTGCAGCTGTCATCTACCATCTTTGAGCATCGTGCTGCCCTCTTTAGCTACTTACCTTTGAAATGTGGTACGTCACAGCTGTCATCCGCCATCTTGCATCCGAAACCTCAGTGCTGCACTCTATGTGGTGACGGCAAATTCCACGTTCTCTTGTTTGGAAACAAAGCCACGTGCAGCTGTCATCCGCCATCTTTAATCACCGTGCTGCCCTCTTTAGCTACTTACCTTTGACAGTTGTCATCCGCCATCTTGCATCGCAAACCTCAGTGCTGCGCTCTATGTAGTGGCGGCAAATTCTACGTGCTCTTGTTTGGAAACAAATTCACGTGCTATTTTTCTGACAGCTGTCATCCGCCATCTTTAATCCATAGAGCACCGTGCTGCCCTCTTTAGCTACTTACCTTTGAAATATGGTACGTCACAGCTGTCATCCGCCATCTTTAATCCAGAGAGAACAGTGCTGCAATCTATGTGGTGGCGGCAAATTCCACGTGCTTTACAAATCAACATGCTTTTTTTGACAGCTGTCGACCGCCATCTTTAATCACCGTGCTGCCATCTATGTGGTGGCGGTAAATTCCACATGCTTTACAAACTTATATGCTTTTCTGACAGCTGTCATCCGCCATCTTTAATCAACAGAGCACAGTGCTGCCCTCTATGTGGTGGCGGCAAATTCCACGTGCTCTTGTTTGGAAACAAAGCCACGTGCTTTTTTGACAGCTGTCATCCGCCATCTTTAACCAACAGAGCACTATGCTGCGGGCAATTTCGTCAGCTGTCATCCGCCATCTTTAATCCAGAAAGCACCGTGCTGCCCTCTATGTGGTGGTGGTAAATTCTACACGCTTTACAAACCTATGTGCTTTTCTGACAGCTGTCAACCGCCAGAGAGCACCGTGCTGCCCTCTTTATGCCGGTGGCAAATTCTACATGCTTTTTGACAGCTGTCACCCGCAAGAGAGCACCGTGCTGCCATCTTTAGCTAGATACCTGTGGTAGCGGTAAATTCTACGTGCTCTTGTTTAGTAAACAAAGCTACATGCTTTTTTGACAGCTGTCGTCCGCTATCTTTAATCAATAGAGCACTGTGCTGCGGGTAATTTCATCAGCTGTCATCCGCCATCTTTAATCTACACAACACTATGCTGCTCTCTGTAGTAGCGGGCAATTTGAAAAGTTCTGTTAGCTACCATCCGCCATCTTTAATCAAGAGAGCACCGTGCTGCCATCTATGTGGTGGCGGCAAATTCCACGTGCTCTTGTTTAGTAAACAAAGCCACGTGCAGCTGTCATCCGCCATCTTTGAGCACCGTGCTGCGGGCAATTTCGTCAGCTGTCATCCGCCATCTTTAATCTACAGAACACCGTGCTGCCCTCTGTAGTAGCGGGCAATTTGAAAAGTTCTGTTAGCTATCGTCCGCCATCTTCGAGCACCGTGCTGCCCTCTATGTGGTGGCGGCAAATTCCACGTGCTTTACAAACTCACGTGCTTTTTTGACAGCTACCATCCGCCCTGCTCTCTGTAGTAGCGGGTAATTTGAAAAGTTCTGTTAGCTGTCATCCGCCATCTTTGAGCACCGTGCTGCCCGGTGGCGGTAAATTCCACGTGCTTTACAAACTCACGCGCAGCTGTCATCCGCCATCCTACATCGCAAACCTCAGTGCTACACTCTTTAGTTGAAAAATGGTGGCGGATAATTTAAAAAAGAAAAATTCTACAGCGGCCATCTCTCGACGCTAATTGCACAAGATGGTGGCTATACATGACTCCTTAAAGGTGCTTATGCGAGATGATCGCTATACATAGACGCCCTTGGGATGCTTGCGCAAGATGGCGGTTATACATGGCTCCTTATGAGGGATGCTTCAATCAATCAATCAATCAATCAATACTGATCTGCATTTAGGGCAGTCGCCCAGGTGGCAGATTCCCTATCTGTTGCTTTCCTAGCCCTTTCCGAAATGATTTCAAAGAAATTGGAAATTTATTGAACATCTCCCTTGGTAAGTTATTCCAATCCCTAACTCCCCTTCCTATAAATGAATATTTGCCCCAGTTTGTCCTCTTGAATTCCAACTTTATCTTCATATTGTGATCTTTCCTACTTTTATAAACGCCATTCAAACCTATTCGTATACTAATGTCATTCCACGCCATCTCTCCGCTGACAGCTCGGAACATACCACTTAGTCGAGCAGCTCTTCTTCTTTCTCTCAATTCTTCCCAACCCAAACATTGCAACATTTTTGTAACGCTACTCTTTTGTCGGAAATCACTCAGAACAAATCGAGCTGCTTTTCTTTGGATTTTTTCCAGTTCTTGAATCAGGTAATCCTGGTGAGGGTCCCATACACTGGAACCATACTCTAGTTGGGGTCTTACCAGAGACTTATATGCACTCTCCTTTACATCCTTACTACAACCCCTGAACACCCTCATAACCATGTGCAGAGATCGGTACCCTTTATTTACAATCCCATTTATGTGATTACCCCAGTGAAGATCTTTCCTTATATTAACACCTAGATACTTACAATGATCCCCAAAAGGAACTTTCACCCCATCAATGCAGTAATTAAAACTGAGAGGACTTTTCCTATTTGTGAAACTCACAACCTGACTTTTAGCCCCGTTTATCAACATACCATTGTCTGCTGTCCATCTCACAACATTTTCGAGGTCACGTTGCAGTTGCTCACAATCTTGTAACTTATTTATCACTCTATAGAGAATAACATCATCCGCAAAAAGCCTTACCTCTGATTCCACTCCTTTACTCATATCATTTATATATAAAAGAAAACATAAAGGTCCGATAACACTGCCCTGAGGAACTCCCCTCTCAACTATTACAGGGTCAGACAAAGCTTCACCTACTCTAACTCTCTGAGATCTATTTTCTAGAAATATAGCAACCCATTCAATCACTCTTTTGTCTAGTCCAATTGCACTCATTTTTGCCAGTAGTCTCCCATGATCCACCCTATCAAATGCTTTAGACATGTCAATCGCGATACAGTCCATTTGACCTCCAGAATCCAAGATATCTGCTATATCTTGCTTGCGCGAGATGGTGGTTGCTCTTATGAGGCGGCTTAAGGATCCTTGGCTAGAGCCTCCCTAAGGATGCTTGCGCAAGATGGCGCATGCAAGATGGTGGCTATACATAGCTCCTTATGAGACAGCCAGTACAACATGTGATCAGAACATTGATTGATGTGTTCAGAACACAAAATAAGTAGAATCGAACACTGTACTCGATACAACATGTGATTAAAACATTGTTTGGTGTGTTCAGAACACTAATCGAACGCTGTACAACATGTTAGGGGATACCTTTGTTTAGATTGAAACATAACAAGACTTTTTTTTTTTTTGCTAGGGGCTTTACGTCGCACCGACACAGATAGGTCTTATGGCGACGATCATAACAAGACTAGAATTGAACACTGCACATTGATTGATGTGTTCAGAACACAAAATAAGTAGAATCGAACACTGTACTCGATACAACATGTGATTAAAACATTGTTTGGTGTGTTCAGAACACTAATCGAACGCTTTACAACATGTTAGGGGATACCTTTGTTTAGAATGAAACATAACAAGACTAGAATTGAACACTGCACATTGATTGATGTGTTCAGAACACAAAATAAGTAGAATCGAACACTGTACTCGATACAACATGTGATTAAAACATTGTTTGGTGTGTTCAGAACACTAATCGAACGCTGTACAACATGTTAGGGGATACCTTTGTTTAGATTGAAACATACTGTAACAAGACTAGAATTGAACACTGCACTCGATGTCGTTACATGTGTTCAGAACAATGATTGATGTGTTCAGATCACTAAACAAGTAGAATCGAACGCTGTACAACATGTTAGGGGATACCTTTGTTTAGATTGAAACATAACAAGACTAGAATCGAACACTGCACTCGATGTCGTTAACCTTAACATGTGATCCGATACAACATGTTAGGGGATACCTTTGTCCTAAGAACCGAACACTGTACAACATGTTAGGGGATACCTTTGTTTAGATTGAAACTAACAAGACTAGAATCGAACACTGCACTCGATGTCGTTACATGTGATCCGATACAACATGTTAGGGGATACCTTTGTTCTAAGAAAATTAGATTGAAACATAGCAAGCCTAGAATCGAACATTGTTTGATGTTTTCAGTACAACTTCAATGATTAACACACACACACTGTGCACATATCGCATAGCTATCTCGCCTAGTGTGAAAATCAAAAAACACACTGTGCACATATCGCATAGCTAACACTTCAAATGATTTGCTTAGTACGAAAAAAAAATCTATACCGCGTAGCTAACTCGTTCATCACACTGCTCAGACGCTTAGTAATTGTGAATACACTCATACGAAAATCAAGAAAGCACGCTGCGGAGCCAACTCGCTTAGTAATTACAACACTGATACACACACGGATAAGAATGTTCCGAGATACTACATACTTACATGTTTTTTAAGGGGGGTGAAAGATCATAAATTATATGTACACATGTTGTCTCCTCCAAGTTGTAAGATGAAATAGACGCAGTACTGCGAGTTTCCGCTCTAGCTGGCGAACGGAAGTAGCATGATATCTCAGCAAAAAATAAAAATACGCGTGAGCTTGCAAGTCAGACACAATGATGGATACCGCGATTCAAATCCTAGTAACTTATGCCGTCGGCCGAGTTCTTTGACGACAGGAAGGGCAACTAGTTGAAAACAATTATCGAACACGCATCGTGAAGGCAAGAGTGTGCAGCGATATGCTTGTTTAGACTTGCAGATTACGAAAGAAACATAACAAGACTTGAGTCTTAAAACAAATTCTTGTGATTTAAAATCTTAGTCAGGAAGGGCATCCAGCAGTAAAACAATAGTTCGTGATTTAAAATCTAAGAAGTGAATCTAGCTGTAAAACCCCCGATTCTCGACAGATTCTTAATCCGAGTTCTTTGACGTCAGGAAGGGCAACCGGTTGAAAACAATTATCGAACACGCATCGCGAAGGCAAGAGTGTGCAGCGATATGCTTGTTTAGACTTGCAGATTACGAAAGAAACATAACAAGACTTGAGTCTTAAAACAAATTCTTGCGATTTAAAATCTTAGTCAGGAAGGGCAACCGGCAGTAGTGATACAGCGATTTAAAATCTAAGAAGAGCATCTAGCTGTAAAACCCCCGATTCTCGACAGATTCTTAATCCGAGTTCTTTGACGTCAGGAAGGGTAACCGGTTGAAAACAATAGCGTATGATGTAAGAGCTTAGATACTACCAGTTTTGCGTCAGGAAGGATAACTAGTCTTAAAACAAAACAGATTCTTAATCCGAGTTGTCAGGAAGGGCAACCGGTTGAAAACTATAGTGTGAGAGGTTAGATACTGCTAATTTTGCATCAGGAAGGACAACTCAACACATTCTTGCGATTTAAACACATTTTTATTCCCAAGAGAATCGAACCCGTGACTACCGGGTGAGAGGCATGCATACTGTAGGCTATGGGTTTGTTCTACAGTCCTTGAAGTTGTATCAGAGCGAGCCGCGGAATGCGTGTGTTAGCTGAAATTGTACACGTATCTTCCTGCTGTAGTAGTAACCTTGAACGAGGACACTGATAAGCGGCTTGTAACTCGCGAAGGTCTTCTTAGCTGAGTACCATTCAAGCTCTTAAAACACAGTACTAATTAAGGTTGTAAAATATTCTGAAATAGTCCTCCTCTGTGGTGTAGTAGTTAGTGTGATTAGCTGCTACCCTCGGAGGTCCGAGTTCGATTCCCGGCTCTGCTACGGGATGTGTAGCATTTAGCCTATGTAAGTTCCTAACGTAAACTATTATGATTGTACGGAGAGGTTAAAACACATCAACAGCCCTTACTTAATGCTGGCTTTCTTGCACACCCCGCCTCACACCATAGTTTTACGACCGGCTGCCCTTCCTGACTAGGATTTTAAATCACAGTATACGCGATAAATTTGTTGTAGCGGGTTTTATAACTAGATATCCCGGTACCGACACATAGCCTACTCCCGCTGAAGAAGCCTGCACAAGGCTTATTGCCTCCATCCGACAAATGAATCACCGTCAAGTCTTGTACTCAAAAAATCATTTTCGAAGGAGTCAGCACAAGGTTTAACGCCCCCATCAACAGCCCTTACTTAATGCTGGCTTTCTTGCACACCCCGCCTCACACCATAGTTTTATACGACCGGTTACCCCTCCTGACTAGGATTTTAAATCGATGTCCCGACATAGCCTACTCCTACCGAAGAAGCCAGCTTAACGCCTCCATCCGACGAATGAATCACCCTCAACACTCTTCAATCATTCACACTACTTCGGAAGATAGCTGGTTCGAACTAGAAGCTGTAAATGCTAGGTGAGGGGCCTGCGCGATCGTCATTACATGATCTAGCTAGATGCCCTTCCCGACGGCATAAGTTACCAGGATTTGAATCGCGGTATCCATCATTGTGTCTGACTTGCAAGCTCACGCGTATTTTTATTTTTTGCTGAGATATCATGCTACTTCCGTTCGCCAGCTAGAGCGGAAACTCGCAGTACTGCGTCTATTTCATCTTACAACTTGGAGGAGACAACATGTGTACATATAATTTATGATCTTTCACCCCCCCTTAAAAAACATGTAAGTATGTAGTATCTCGGAACATTCTTATCCGTGTGTGTATCAGTGTTGTAATTACTAAGCGAGTGAGCCGAGCGAGTTGGCTACACAGTGTGCTTTCTTGATTTTCGTATGAGTGTATTCACAATTACTAAGCGTCTGAGCAGTGTGATGAACGAGTTAGCTACGCGGTATAGATTTTTTTCGTACTAAGCAAATCATTTGAAGTGTTAGCTATGCGATATGTGCACAGTGTGTTTTTTGATTTTCACACTAGGCGAGATAGCTATGCGATATGTGCACAGTGTGTGTGTGTTAATCATTGAAGTTGTACTGAAAACATCAAACAATGTTCGATTCTAGGCTTGCTATGTTTCAATCTAATTTTCTTAGAACAAAGGTATCCCCTAACATGTTGTATCGGATCACATGTAACGACATCGAGTGCAGTGTTCGATTCTAGTCTTGTTAGTTTCAATCTAAACAAAGGTATCCCCTAACATGTTGTACAGTGTTCGGTTCTTAGGACAAAGGTATCCCCTAACATGTTGTATCGGATCACATGTTAAGGTTAACGACATCGAGTGCAGTGTTCGATTCTAGTCTTGTTCTGTTTCAATCTAAACAAAGGTATCCCCTAACATGTTGTACAGCGTTCGATTCTACTTGTTTAGTGATCTGAACACATCAATCATTGTTCTGAACACATGTAACGACATCGAGTGCAGTGTTCAATTCTAGTCTTGTTACAGTATGTTTCAATCTAAACAAAGGTATCCCCTAACATGTTGTACAGCGTTCGATTAGTGTTCTGAACACACCAAACAATGTTTTAATCACATGTTGTATCGAGTACAGTGTTCGATTCTACTTATTTTGTGTTCTGAACACATCAATCAATGTGCAGTGTTCAATTCTAGTCTTGTTATGTTTCAATCTAAACAAAGGTATCCCCTAACATGTTGTACAGCGTTCGATTAGTGTTCTGAACACACCAAACAATGTTTTAATCACATGTTGTATCGAGTACAGTGTTCGATTCTACTTATTTTGTGTTCTGAACACATCAATCAATGTTCTGATCACATGTTGTACTGGCTGTCTCATAAGGAGCTATGTATAGCCACCATCTTGCATGCGCCATCTTGCGCAAGCATCCTTAGGGAGGCTCTAGCCAAGGATCCTTAAGCCGCCTCATAAGAGCAACCACCATCTCGCGCAAGCATCCCTCATAAGGAGCCATGTATAACCGCCATCTTGCGCAAGCATCCCAAGGGCGTCTATGTATAGCGATCATCTCGCATAAGCACCTTTAAGGAGTCATGTATAGCCACCATCTTGTGCAATTGGCGTCGAGAGATGGCCGCTGTAGAATTTTTCTTTTTTAAATTATCCGCCACCATTTTTCAACTAAAGAGTGTAGCACTGAGGTTTGCGATGTAAGATGGCGGATGACAGCTGCGCGTGAGTTTGTAAAGCACGTGGAATTTACCGCCACCGGGCAGCACGGTGCTCAAAGATGGCGGATGACAGCTAACAGAACTTTTCAAATTACCCGCTACTACAGAGAGCAGGGCGGATGGTAGCTGTCAAAAAAGCACGTGAGTTTGTAAAGCACGTGGAATTTGCCGCCACCACATAGAGGGCAGCACGGTGCTCGAAGATGGCGGATGATAGCTAACAGAACTTTTCAAATTGCCCGCTACTACAGAGGGCAGCACGGTGTTCTGTAGATTAAAGATGGCGGATGACAGCTGACGAAATTGCCCGCAGCACGGTGCTCAAAGATGGCGGATGACAGCTGCACGTGGCTTTGTTTACTAAACAAGAGCACGTGGAATTTGCCGCCACCACATAAATGGCAGCACGGTGCTCTCTTGATTAAAGATGACGGATGATAGCTAACAGAACTTTTCAAATTGCCCGCTACTACAGAGAGCAGCATAGTGTTGTGTAGATTAAAGATGGCGGATGACAGCTGATGAAATTACCCGCAGCACAGTGCTCTATTGATTAAAGATAGCGGACGACAGCTGTCAAAAAAGCATGTAGCTTTGTTTACTAAACAAGAGCACGTAGAATTTACCGCTACCACAGGTATCTAGCTAAAGATGGCAGCACGGTGCTCTCTTGCGGGTGACAGCTGTCAAAAAGCATGTAGAATTTGCCACCGGCATAAAGAGGGCAGCACGGTGCTCTCTGGCGGTTGACAGCTGTCAGAAAAGCACATAGGTTTGTAAAGCGTGTAGAATTTACCACCACCACATAGAGGGCAGCACGGTGCTCTCTGGATTAAAGATGGCGGATGACAGCTGACGAAATTGCCCGCAGCATAGTGCTCTGTTGGTTAAAGATGGCGGATGACAGCTGTCAAAAAAGCACGTGGCTTTGTTTCCAAACAAGAGCACGTGGAATTTGCCGCCACCACATAGAGGGCAGCACTGTGCTCTGTTGATTAAAGATGGCGGATGACAGCTGTCAGAAAAGCATATAAGTTTGTAAAGCATGTGGTTTTTACCGCCACCACATAGATGGCAGCACGGTGATTAAAGATGGCGGTTGACAGCTGTCAAAAAAGCATGTTGATTTGTAAAGCACGTGGAATTTGCCGCCACCACATAGATTGCAGCACTGTTCTCTCTGGATTAAAGATGGCGGATGACAGCTGTGACGTACCATATTTCAAAGGTAAGTAGCTAAAGAGGGCAGCACGGTGCTCTATGGATTAAAGATGGCGGATGACAGCTGTCAGAAAAATAGCACGTGAATTTGTTTCCAAACAAGAGCACGTAGAATTTGCCGCCACTACATAGAGCGCAGCACTGAGGTTTGCGATGCAAGATGGCGGATGACAACTGTCAAAGGTAAGTAGCTAAAGAGGGCAGCACGGTGATTAAAGATGGCGGATGACAGCTGCACGTGGCTTTGTTTCCAAACAAGAGAACGTGGAATTTGCCGTCACCACATAGAGTGCAGCACTGAGGTTTCGGATGCAAGATGGCGGATGACAGCTGTGACGTACCACATTTCAAAGGTAAGTAGCTAAAGAGGGCAGCACGATGCTCAAAGATGGTAGATGACAGCTGCACGTGGATTTGTTTATCTCACGCTAGTGAGGTTAAGTTGGTAGCACTAAGGTTTAGACCCGTCAAGATAGCGGCACTGCCGATGACAGGTGATGAATTTACATCTACTACGATAAAGAGGGCAGCACGGTGCTCTCTGGATTAAAGATGGCGGATGACAGCTGTCAAAAAGGCACGTGGCTGTCAAAAAACACGTGGCTTTGTTTACCTCATGCTAGTGAGGTTAAGTTGGTATCACTAAGGTTTAGGCCCGTCAAGATGGCAGTACTGAGGTTAGCGATGCGTTGTTGTCTGTCAAAAAGCACGTGGCTTTGTTTACAAATCTGTTGAAAAGCACGTGGCTGTCAAAAAGCACGTGGCTTTGTTTACCTCATGCTAGTGAGGTTAAGTTGGCACTACTGAGGTTTAGGTCCGTCAAGATGGCAGTACTGAGGTTAGCGATGCGTTGTTGTCTGTCAAAAAGCACGTGGCTGTCAAAAAACACGTGGCTTTGTTTACCTCGCGCTAGTTAGGTTAAGTTGGCACTAGTGAGGTTTAGGCCCGTCAAGATGGCAGCAGTGAGGTTAGCGATGCGTTGTTGTCGATGACAGCTGTCAAAAAGAACGTGGCTTTGTTTACAAATTCAAATCTCCCGCCAAAATTCAAATTTCCCGCTGGCGGCGGCGGCGGAGGAGGAGGCGGCGGGAGGAGGAGGAGGCGGCCGAACTGTCCAATTATACTACTGAAACATATGCCGAACATGCTCCATCGATTAGAACATGTGAGACAATTTAAACGTAGTGATTTTAATGTGAAAGACAGTGCGCGCTCTGGTAGCGGGTATTGTGTGTTATGAATTCTTGAAGGCCGGCGAACCCGTTAATGCACAACGCTATCGCCAACAAATGATTAATTTAAATCACGCATTGATCGAAAGACGATCGAAAGACGATCGGAATGGACCAGAAGACATGGCAAAGTGATACTGTTACACGACAATGCGCCGTCTCACACAACAAAACCAGTGACAGACACCTTGAAATCGCTTGGATGGGACAACTTTCCGCACCCGCCGTACTGCCCCGACCTGGCGCCATCTGACTGTCACCTCTTCGCATCAATGAGGCACGCGCTCGTAGAGCAGCACTTCAGCAACTTCGAGGAAGTTGGAAAATGGCTCGACGAATGGTTTGCCGCAAAAGACAAGCAGTTTTTCTGCCATGGTGTTCATAACTTACCTGACGGATGGGCGAAGTGTGCAGAAGCCGATGTACAATATTTTGAATAAACAAACAAAAAAAACCCTTGAAAATTACGTATTTTCTTTGCCACAATACAGGCAAAAACTTATGCATACACCTGGTATATGTCAGCCAACAGCAGTGCCAGCAGGTGCTCAATTAATGGACAATGAAGTAGATATACTTCTGGGGACAGGTTGGCAAATCTCTAAAAGCAATAAACCAGATTACATTTCCATCATTTAAACTTCATTATATTGTTATTAACCCTTTTACCCCCAGACATTTTGGCAGGGTATGTGCAAGAAATCCCAGGCCCTTTTCTTGCTTTATTATAGTATTTTACTCAAATATGCATATTTCACTTATTTATTGCCCCCATTTGAGTATTTTTTAATGTTTGATTTGTGAATACATACTCTAAAAGATACTAAATGCAAAAAGTAAACAGTCATGCAAACAAGATATATAACTTTCCAAAATCTACTGACTAAATCAGAAAGTGTTTATTTTTTTTAAGATTTCTTCAAAATTTCAAATACAAAAAAATATTGCTAGGCTCCCACCATCCATATCACTTAAAAGAACATTTAAAAATTAAAAATACCACTAAATTTCAGAACTACAGAATTGCAGAACTACAAACAACAACGTAGTCAGCTGGTGCACAAGGGCAATGCCTTCTAGATTTCGCTCGCTTTTTTCGGCACTGCATACTATACTGAAGTTTGTTGATATGAACAGAACATTCCTTCCCGATTTATTTAGTGTATGTTACGCGTATATTTGAGATGAAATTATATTTTCAAAAAATGATTTACGAAATGTCCGTATATACGGACGTAGGGATTTCTTGCACATACCATCGACGTCCGTATATATGGATGCTGGGAGCGAAAGGGTTAAGGTTGATCAGCGCAAGGTGCAATTTCAGAATTGAACTTACATGTTATAATTTGAGTAACTACCCGGCTGCATCTTACGACATTCTGGAACAGACTCTCTTCCGCGGCATGCAATTTCACCGGCCGATCTCCCTGATCAGAGTCACAAGTGTACTTGTGGTGTCGAAACTCCTAATGAATAAAGCCCATTAGTTCGTGATACTAACAAAGCATTCCTCTTCGCAGACTGAATGTCATTCACAGCGCAGAATGCACTTTCACGTTCAGATTTAGATATAAACTTCTGTAAAAGCCAAGCTAAAACATGATAAATGAGTAGCAAATTGTTACAAGTGGTCACTAGCGCTGATTTTTTTAAATAATACTAATGATTTAATATGAATAATTGTCACGACACGAACGGAAGATTATGTTGTTACTAAGGGGTCTGATTAAACGCAATGCCACTAGAAAATGATTTCTATCGTTGCGTCTATGCGAGTTTATGCCGGAACTTTAAGTAGACTTGAATAATGTAAAAGCGCCGTTCCGGTCCGTTGCGGCCCAACTTCAGCATTGAATAATATCTTGTTTAACTTCTCTTAATTTGAAGAGCTTTAAGAGACCACAGTATATCAGAATTATGCCATAAAAAGGAATTTATATATGTGAAAGTAAATCTACGAGTACAAATATGAGTATCTCACTTATGTACTCTTAAATGTCAATCGAATGCTCCAAGATTTTATCCCGCAACCTTACACACAGGAAGCGTACAGAACAGAACAGATAAATTTCCGAAATATTTCTCGAGTTGACTGCAATGTTGCCTAAACTCTGCAGCCCCTTTAACTCTGTCCGAAGAAATAACGGCTCGTTCTCAAGCCGGTTCCGTAATTTGACATAATACTGATGATTATGATGATGGTTGTAGTCTAAAGGGGCCTAACATCTAGGCCATCGGCCCCTAATGGTACGAAATGAGACGAAATTAAATGACAAATTAAAATCTCAAAAACATCCACTGATCAGAATTAAAAACGTGAGGACGAACAATGAATGGATGGATATGAATTTAAAATAATCAGTGGATCCGACCCACAGTGCCTCACATGCACAGAAGCTGGCGTAGAACAATAGTATTACTGACCAAGGGACTGTGCTTCTAGAGCACAACAGAAAATCGAGGATACCTGTAGTCGAAAGGAGTCGAAAATCCAAGTCAGCGACCCCTCACAATGGTACTTATCGCTAGGAAGGTAGAACCATGGTATTTGTCATGTTACGATACTAATTAAGAGTAGCGTAGACTCGCGGTATTCCACACATTATGGTACTACTCACAGGTAATGAAATTCGCACATGTATTACAGACCCTCGGTGTATGGCACATTGCAGTGCCATTTACAGGCAACGCAAACCTATGGTGTTCATCACACAAGTGTACTAACCACAGGGACTCGTACTATCCCGTGGTGTTCCTCATATAATGAGTACTAATCAGAGGCAAGCCAGAACCATGGGTTCCCTCATCCCATGGTGTCGTTCATATAGTGCTACTAATCACAGGTACTGTAAAAGGCGTCGCGCTCTCGTTTGCTACTAAACACAAACCTATTTGGTACCGAACATAGTGGTTCTACGCGCAAGTTAAAGCGGCCCATGGTGTTCCCCGCGTGGTGGTGCTAATCACAAGTAGTTTCATAGTTCTAATTTGATCATCCCTTGGTCGCCCCTTTTAGTCGCCTATTACGACAAGCAGGGATACCGTGGGTGTATTCTTCATCTGCGTCCCCCACCCACAGTGGGTGACATGACACTCATGAGATTTATCTGAAATGTCTAAAAATAAAATAAAAAATAAAGTGTAAAGCCTGCTACGCAGAGATCTTCAGAGGAGCGAAATAGAGGCGTTCATTCCTTTTATTTACTTTTTCCTTGTGTTCGCTGAATGTCAGGTTTAAAATAGATTCTCATTCTCATTGTTTAGTCGATCACTTCTCCCACGAATCTCTTACGTCTAAACTTAGGTACTGCACCTTATTTTTTGTTCATATCCACTGCCATCAACAAATGGATGATAAGAGAGGCACGGGGAAATTTAATTGACCGGTGGAAAATTGTACATAAAAGTGTAAACAGCTTATAGAATGGGTTTTAAGCAATGGTTGAGGAATGGGAAAACATGACTATGTTTAAAGGTCTTAAGTGATCGTACAGACACACTATAACTGAGAAAGAGATACTAAGGAGGAGGTGCAGGTTGGTAAGAAATAGTTAGAAATGGTTGTGGAAGTATGGAAAAATTGTAGGAACTTACTAGGAAATTGAATCTAGCGAAGAAGTAATTTAATGATAACACTACGGAAAGCGTAACAGGCAGTCTTATGATTTTCAGTGAAAAATGGTAAGGTATGTATAGGCACTTTAAGGTAGAAACAGGTTTCAAGGAGAACATTCCAGGAATCATTACTGAACAAGGAAGGCGTGTATGTAAGGATTTACAAGAGGCATAACTACATGTGACCCAAAAGTCCGTTAACATCTGACGAGGAAATACTTGACAAAATATTGGAGGTAGAGGGGTAATAATTGACACACATGATTGGCATAACATGGGGTTTTATTGACACCAAAAGAAAGTACAAAAATGACCAACAGATAGCGCGATACACAAGCAATAATTAGCATAACAATCGAGGTTTAGCAAAGACGATCTTTATAACATATTGTGTCCTTTTCAAGGTTCGCCTTATGGGTGCAATATGCTCAAATTGTCGGCCGTCCTTCATCAATAATACCTGTAGTAGAGGGGCAATTTTGTGAACAGCACTGTACAGCATATCCGCAGGTATGGTGAGAAATTGCCGTCGGAAGTTGCCTGATGTGTTGCTGTCCAGCGCCATCTGTTGGTCATTTTGTGTACTTTATTTTCATGTCAATAAAACCCCATGTCATGCTAATGAAATGAAATGGCGTATGGCTTTTAGTGCCGGGAGTGTCCGAAGACATGTTCGGCTCGCCAAGTGCAGGTCTTTTGATTTGACTCCCGTAGGCAACCTGCGCCTCGTGATGAGGATGAAATGATGATGAAGACGACACATACACCCAGCCCCCGTGCCAGTGAAATTAACCAATGATGTTTAAAATTCCCGACCCTGCCGGGAATCGAACCCGGGACTCCTATGACCAAAGGCCTTAACGCTAACCATTTAGCTATGGAGCCGGACATGCCAATCATGTGTGTCAATTATTACCTCTCTACCTCCAATATTCCGAGAAGTATTGCCTCGTGAAATGTTACCAAACTTTTGGGTCACCCTGTATTCAGTCAAAAGTATGTCAGGATTTTTGGCCGTGACTAATAGTAACGAAGTACTGAAATCTACCTACGGCAACAAAAAGCATTTACAATAACACAGACAAGTTAAAAACTAGCAAAGCAGCGGGAATTGATAAGATTTCTGGGGATTTAGTAAAGGCAATGGATTGGGATACAGTATCATACTTGAAGTACTCATTTGATTAATGTTTGCATTAAGGAATTGTGGTAGTTCCTGTGTACAAAGGAACGGTGATAAACATAAAACAGATAATTACAAGCCACTCAGCTTTATGTGTGTTTAATGTAAGGTATGTGAAAGCATTCTTCTGATTATATTAGACATGACGGCAAAATTACCGACTGGTTTGATAGAATACAGTTCGGGTTTAGAAAATGTTATTCAACTGATGCTCAATTTGTAAGATTCCAGGCAGGCAGACAACCGACCAGACAGACAGACAGACGGACGAGATATATAGTATAGTATAGTATAGTAAGACTCATGCAGTCAAATGGACAGTGCCACTATTGACTTCGTGACAAGTATGCATGATGGGAGATTACTGACAAAAATTAGGACAATTGGACTAGACAAAAGAGTGATTGGATGGGTGGCCACATTTCTACACAGTAGAAGTCAGAGAATTAGAGCAGGTGAAGTATTATCTGACCCTGTAACGATTAAGTGTGGGGGACGGGGGATCCCGCAGGTCAGTATTAATGGATTGTTTTTACAAGTTGGTATTTGTCGCACCGACACAGATAGGTCTTACGGCGACGATGGGATAGGAAGGGGCTAGGAGTCGGCAGAAAGCGGCCGTGGCCTTTAAGGTTACAGCCCCAGCATTTGCCTGGTGGGAAAATACGAAACCACGGAAAATCATCTTCAGGGCTGCCGACAGTCGGGTTCGAATCCACAATCTCCCGAATGCAAGCTCACAGCTGGGCGCCCGTAATCGCACGACCAACTCGCTCGGTGTTTATGTTTGGTATGTATATAAATGATATCGGTAAAGAACTGAAATCACATATAAGACATTTTGCAGATGATGTTACACAGGGTATATCTCATAAACTCAGACCGAATGCACTGTGTTGGTTGTAGGGTTGGCCATTACAATGTAGACTGGTCATCCGCCCATGCAAGGGGCCGCTTAGTAGATATAGTTGGTGTGTTTTTAGTTCTGTTTATAATTGTGCAGTTTCGTTGGTTTTAATGATTCTTTCTGTTTTATATAATCTGGCATTGTGAACATGTATCTGGGCGAAAAGCCTGTAATGCTCAATAAATTACAATACTCTGCGCTACGCCAGCTACAGTATGGGAGACGCGCGCATAGTTCTTGAACTTGCAAACAGCCTGCACGTGTTCGACCTGGCAAGCATCAGTCACCAGTCTGAATCTCACCTGTTAACATGGTGAGACAGTTAACACTGATGCACCGTATTTTCGTATGTAAAAGTTCTGGCATCGTCTTAATGGTCGTGTGAACAGTTATAACTCTCGCTATTGGTGTGCAGAAAATCATAATGGTGTTTATGAAGTCCCGCATTATGACAGGAAGATTTTGTTTTGTGTGCTATTAGTGCAAGACTAATAATTGGGTCTATTTTTTCGAGAGGACAGTAAATGCTCAGAGGTACCATCATGACATTTTGACGCCGTTCTTCCGTCAGTTAACGGAAGAAGAAAAATCGCGTGGGTGGTTTCAGCAAGATTCAGCCCCTGCGCATACATACAATCTCGGAAGTGTTTGCAGACCGAGTGATCAGCGCTGGTTTATTTCCTCCTCGTTCTCAAGATCTAACAGTGTGCGATTTTTACTTGTGGGGTAAACTGAAAAAAAAAAGTGTATCGAACAAATCTTCATACATTGGAGGGACTGAGAGAAAACATTACGAATGAAATCAGAAACATTACAGTGGCAGAACTCACTCGCGTCAACCAGACTGTGGTTACCAGATACAATGCATGTATGACCCAGGAGGACGACACTTCCAGCATCTTTTATAAGGTAGGATGTCATATAAGATTGTTTACACGCTTGAAGCAGGACGGCCGCGCGCGACTTAATTTCGGCTGAGGCAGCTGCCGTAGCGCAGAGAACAAACACCGTGCGTTCGGTCTGAGTTTATAAGAGAGACCGTGTAGAGCAGTAAATACACTGGTGTAAAATGAAATCCCAACACCCAGAAGTCATTAGTTTAGAGGAATGAAATTTAGGCTCAGCATTTGTCTAGGTAAGGCATTTATTTGATTAGTTTCTAGGTCACACGTTCAAGGGTATGCCCGAGAAGACATGTGACATGGCGGTACATTAATAACTGCCGTGGTTAATGCTGGTATTGGATGACACTGGATTCGTCGTTCCATACGGGCTCAATGGGCGAAAGGTCTGGTAATCTCGCAGGCCAAGGCAACTGGTCGACACATGGTAGATCGCAGTGGGTGACAGCGGCAGTATGAGGATAAACCTTTCCCTGTTGGAAAACACCCCATTGAATACTGTGAATGAATGGCAGGATCGGTCCAATCACCAGTCTGACGTACAAATCCGCTGTATGAGGCGTTAAACTGACTAAAGGTTAAGTTGTTTTACATCGCACCGACACAGATAGGTCATATGGCGACGATGGGACAGGAAAGGACCAGGACTGGGAAGGAAGCCGCGTGGCCTTAAGTAAGGTACAGCCCCAACATTTGCCTGATGTGAAAATGGGAAACCACGGAAAAAATTTTTCAGGGCTGCCAACAGTGGGGTTCGAACACACCATCTCCCGAATACTGGATATTGGCCTCACTTAAGCGACTGAAGCTATCAAACTCAGCTGACTGCAGTCATAAGCAGGGACATTCCAGTTCCAAGTTCTGTTAACGGACTGTGAGTTCCAATGGTATAAAAAACAGAAGGATGCAGTTAACTGAGCCTAAAGTACGATGGTGGAAGCTGAACGATCGGACTATCGAAGAAGAGTTCAAAATGAAGGTACCGGACAGGCAACAGGCTGCGGATAGAATTCAGAAATGGTGGAAGGTAAATGAAGGGGTAGCGAAGCAAAATCGAGAGGAAATCATACGTACTTCGTAGAACATCAGTGAAAGGTGCTCCAGGTGACAAAGAAACGCACACATGAGGGTGGGGGTGGTAGAATAACACCCACGTTAACTCTTGCCTGTCGTAAGAGGTGACAAAAAGGGGCCCAAGTGGCTCTTCACTCGTGAGCATGGTTTGGCGACCACGGGGCCCTTAACTGAGTCCTGGCATTGCTTCCACTTGCGTCAGGCTCCTCACTTTGATCTATCCTATTGTTCTTTTTCAACCCCGACGGTATTAGGTTGAGAGGCCTACGGAATCTTTCATTTTCAGGCCCTTCGTGGCCCTAGTCTTTCTTTGGCCGATATCTTCATTTTTCAAGTGTCAGATCACTTCAATTTTTCTTCTCTGATTAGTGTTATTTAGAGGATGGTTACCTAGTTGTACTTCCTCTTAAAACAATAATCACCACCAACAGTTACAAAGAGACGTGGTGGTGGAATACGTGAGTGCAAGAAACAATCATGAGGCGAAAAAGACACCAAAGAACAAAAATATTTCTGGAAAAGAACAGGACAAAGAAAGATATAGACCGGCCAATAAGGTGGCTAAAAGAGGAGTGATTTCAGCAAAGGTAGGAGCGTTGGAGAAGGTACACGAAAACCTGGGAAAGACATGGAGAGGAACCACACTGTATAGAATAACAAAGACATGGAACAGAACGTCAACAGATTTTGCGCACATACAACGAACCAAGGACTTACATGTTCTAGTGTTAAAAGAATTATATGACAATCAAATATATATGGAAGGCTAAATTCAGGTAAGTTACCTACTGAATGAGGCAAATCCAAAGCAAGTCTTTTGGAATGGAATACCGGATCAAGGACTAGTAGATTGCATCAGTACGGAAGAAATTCGAGTTGAGCAGGAGATGGAAAATGGAAATACAGCTGGTCCGGATGAGATACCGGTGGAAGATTGGAGATGTCTCGGAGAAGGCGTCGGAATGCTCTGTGAGTTGATGGAGGGTATTCAGGGAAGTGAGGATAACGAACGAGCGAAGATTGAGCACGATTGTCCCAATATAGAAGATGAAGGTGACATCCAGGATTGTGCTATTTTTTAATTACGTTTTACTATCTACTTTCTTTGCGTCGCACCGACACAGTTAAGGCTTATTGCGACGATGGGATGGGAAAGTACTAAACGTGGGAAGGAAGCGGCCGTGGTCTTAAAGTACAGCCCCAGCATTTTTCTGGTGTGAAAATTATAAACCACGGAAAACCATCTTTAAAGCTGCTAACAGTGGACTTCGAACCCACTTCTCCCGAATGCAAGCTGATAGCTGCGCGACTCAAACCGCACAGACTTGCTCGACAGTTTGAAAATTACCGAGTAAAAAAAATAACATCGCACACCATGAACATTTGGAAGTGAGAGAGTTTAATATGGGATAAAACAACAGTTAGTGATGAGAGGTTAGGTTTTATGCCTAGAAAGATGACAACTTTCAGCAAATGATGGAAGAATACCGGAAGAATAAGGAATAGTATCTGTTTGCCTACAAAAGGCATAGGACAGCGTGCCTTGGCAAGAAGCTTGGAGGTGTACTGGTGCAAGGTATGTACGACGGGTCCATAGTAAAAGTAAGGACAAGTGTCGGCATGACGAAATATATACCAGTAGGAGTAGGTTTGCATCGCTAAGTTGATACATTTTTCTCCTGATAATGGATTTCAAATCTGAGGGCATCAGAGACCCAGCACGCTGGGGCATGAAGTTCGCAGGCGATATTTTGCTGTGAGACTTGAAAAACAATGAGGTGGAAGAGAAGCTAGAAAACCGAAGAATTGCCCTCAAAGGCGGGCTGCTAAGGATGGGTGAGCAGAAAACTGAATACATTAAATGTGGAGTATCTGATAACAGGAATGGTGGGATTTGATGATGTTTTTTTAAAGGGGCCTAACATAGTGGGATTCAGATTCAGAGTTGAGCAAGGCTGAAGAATGCTGACTTTTCAAGCACCTGTGATCATCGACGGCCAAAGATGGAGATTTAAGAGCAGAAATAGCCCACAGAACACAGGTTATCTGAATGAACGGGAAAAAATATCGGGAGTGCTCTATGACAAATATATACATACACAATCTGCTTTATGTTGCATCGACACAGATAGGTCTTATGGCGACGATGGGTTATGAGTGAGGAGAAAGCGACCGTGGCCTTAAGTAAGGTACAGTCCCAGCGTTCGCCTGGTGTGAAAATGGGAAACCACGGGAAAACCATTTTCACGACTGTGGGGTTCGAACCCACTATTTCCCGAATGCAACCTCACAGCTACGTGACTCAAACCAGAAAGCTAGTGCTCGGTCTCTATGAAAAACTAATGGCAGTTAAACTCAAGGGAATGACATATGAAACAGCTGTTGGACTCGCAACGCTATTCGGGGAAGAGACGCGAGCAGTTTGGGAATCTGAGAAGGAACTAGATGTGGCAGAGATGAACAGGCTAAGGTAGGTATACGGGGTTTATAGGATGGACCGCGTAAGGAATGAAGATATCAGAGGCTGTTTAAAGGTAGAAGTGAACTCGTGTCCTCGCCCCGAACTGATGCACCTCTTTTCAGGGACACACCCAATGGAGGTGAGCTGCAGGTACCTATTCAACCACATACCAGCTATCCCACCAATCTTAAATTTCTGGCAATACCGGGAATTCAACCTCGACCCCTGAAGATGTCAGTTAACAGCGCTAATCGTTACAATAAGGAGGGGGACAACACAGAAGTGTGAGGGGCACACGATGGTATGCATTGAAGCCATGGAGAGTAGGGAGGAAATGGTTACGGGTTGTTGAACTGAAATACAAACTGATGTTTATAAACTTTCACTATATGTACTGGACAACATACACAACATCAAAACGACAATATACTGCTGCAGTTCGAGAATGTCTACAGATTATTATTCTCGAATACAAACATTTACAATGAATGTACAATTCAGTTTGAAGTGGCTCGTAAGAGATCATCCTCTGTGCAATATGTTGATAATGTTATTTGCTTTACGTCTCACTAACTACTTTTACGGTCTTCGGAGACGCCGAGGTACCAGAATTTAGTCGCGCAGGAGTTCTTTTACGTGACAGTAAATCTACCGACACAAGGCTGTCGTATTTGAGCACCTTCAAATACCACCGGACTGAGTCAGGATCGAACCTGCCAAGTTGGGGTTAGAAGGCCAGCGCCTTAACCGTCTGAGCCACTCAGCCCGGCGCAATTTATTGGGCACGGAGGGCACTGAAGCATGTCGCTCATGGTTTTATCCTATTCACATTCACACCTTGTATCACTTGTGCTGAAACCACGTTTCTTCAAATTATCCCTGAATCTGATCGTGAACGTAGTAGCTTGTGCACGGACTTCCACACCAGACAGTTTTCATTATATCCAGATGGTAACGGCTCCGCTGCTGGCATCCATCCGCGGATGTGAAGGGTCGTCTTCGTCTATAGCTACAGCCGTGCCTCCTCTGGTGAGAAGATAAGCACCTCAGATGCCCTCAGGAAGATCTTCGGGAATCGGAATCGCAGCCGTTGCTGAGGAGGACTAAGTCCATGCAGCGGGTGCACGCTGTTCTGTTCTACTTTAAGCCTCTCCCTGTTGGCAGCCATGTCTGTACGTACCGTGCACAATGTGGCGCTATTCCAGCGTCTACAATTAATCACCCCTATCGATCAGGCATCTGTCTCAACACTGAACAATTTTCTCTACACCGCCCGCATAGAAGCACGCTGGTTGATGGTTGAACCACTCTTCCACAGCATCACGAACGCCTTGATCGGTGGCGAAGTGCTTGCCCTTCAGGAGACCAAAGATGTGACAATCACAAGATCTGGGCTGTACGGCAGGTGATCCGTAAGATTCCCTCTAAAACTACACAGTGTGCCCATTGTTACTTTGCTGGCATGTGGTTGTGCGTTATCGAGGAGCATAAGCACAACTCGCGACAGATTTCTCGATCGTTTGTTTTTAATGACCATCGGTGTTTCTGTAAGATGTCAGAATAACGTTGAAAGCTGACTGTGGCTCTGACCGGAAGTCATTCAAACTCCACTGGCATCGAAGAACACTATCAACATGATCTTGACATCCGCAAGCAGCAAGATTAGTCTTCGTTTGTCTTAGTGACGATGGACATCTCCATTACCAGCTCGAAATGTTGGCTCCAGGTTTCAACACCAGTCACAATTTGTTCCAAGAAACGTTGTCCGTCCGTGGAATCGGTTGAGATGTTCTAGGCACATAACCATCCATACGGTTTTTCTGCCTGGCTGCACACATGGGACACTCTACGATACCAAAGTTCCCTCTGCACGATGCTGTGTATGGATCCGACGCTTAGTAGGATAGCCGTTGACGACGCTGACGAACCTACAAAGTACAAAACACTTTCTTTATACAGATGAACTCGCTCTTGTTGTACAAGTTCAAAAATTCTGAACAGGTCGAAGTGAAAATCTCAGAAGCCATGCAGTCACGTCAACATACTAAAAAAACTGCACTTAGACCAAATCCTTCAAAAATTGAAGTGTACGTATTCCTCCTGCGTTCAGAAATTTCAAAAATGGCAAGACGGAAAAGGAAGGGAGGGCCAATATCTGAAGCAAATAGACACGCTCAAGTACCTGGTCATGATCTGTACAAGTAACTCACAAAAGGGTCATCGCAGTGGTACAGCCAACAAAGTTCCGGCAAGGTACATCATCCTGAAGAGATTAATATAGTAAATGGTGTGAATATCCCACTGTCCTGAAAGTAACAGCAGACATGCTAAAGTCCAAACGTAAAATCAGGAGTGATGAAGACAAAATTCACATAAATTCAAAAATATTTTAACACTTGTTATCGTTATTTATTTATTCATTCATTCCATTCATTACTACATTTATCTCAGATTTAGAACACATGACCTCCTTCAATTTTCTAAACGCTATACGTCACTGGCATTGATCGCTGTTCAGCACTTAACTTGAACATGAAAATCCACAGGCTGCTTCCAGTCATTCGACCGGGTCAGGAATAGAATGAAGCCCCCATCTAGCGGCGAGGATAGGAATTGTGCCGGATGCTGAAGTCTGTCGCACTCCTCTGGGGCAATTATTAATGACAGAGATGAAATGAAATTGAAGAGTGTTGCAGGAATGAAACATGAAAGGGAAAACTGGAGTATCCGGAGAAAATCCTGCCCCGCCTCCGCTTTGTCCACCACAAATCTCACATGGAGTGACCGAGATTTGAACCACGGAATCCAGCGATGAAAGGCCGGCGCGCTGCCGCCTGATCCACGGAGGCTCCTTCAAAACATTTAATTTACTGGAAAATAATTATTAATATTATTTACGTCCCACTAACTACATTTACGGTTTTCGGAGACGCCAAGGTGCCGGAATTTTGCCCCGTGGGAGTTCTTTTGCGTGCCAGTAAATCTATCGATACGAGGCTGACTAATTTGAGCACCTTCAAATACCACTGGGCTGAGGCAGGATCGAACCTGCGAAGTTGGGGTCAGAAGGCTAACGCCTGAACCGTCTGAGCCACTCAGCCTGTTACTTACTGGACAGCTTTTATGGTAGAAAGTTTACCTTAATTATCTCAGAAGACTTCGATCTGAATTATGTCATTATCTTCGTAAATGTGATAAACATCCTCTCACACAGTGCATTCGAACGTGAAACAGAAGCGTTGCCTTAGAACGTCTATCATATTTAAGAACACCTTACTTATACGCACCCAACATCAATTCTCTGTAACTGTTGATAGAATGATGAAACACGCAGGATCTTTTTTTTAAAATACGATTCTAAATCTGCTCTCAAAATTGGGAGTCGGTCTCACCGATCAGGAATGTGGAAGGAAGGATGGAAAATCACGCGTCTCCCGCAAAAAAAAAAAAAAATAATAATAAAAAAAGTTAGTTGTCCAGTCTGGAACAGATCCGTTCACAGAACGAAAATTATGTCACCGTAAATGTATCATGGTGCATAACAACCGACTTCATGAAAGCTACACCTCTGGACAAGCTCTAATGAGCAGCAGGTGTCCGTCCACCAAGTTCTCAGTTGTGATGTACAGTGTTCTGAAAGAAGGTAGTCTTTATTTTCATACTTATATATCAGCCTCTCTCTCTTCTAAGATAGGAAAAACCAGAAGGCCGCCTATGAAGATAAAGCTGGAATTGAAGAGGACAAGTTGGGGCAAATATAAATCTGAGTCGGGAAGGAAAATTGAAAATGGAGAGCCTGGCATAATTAAAATGGAATGTCTGACTCAGCTGGGGGACCTATGGTCACTACTTCAAACATATTTTAGAACCTCTAAGATCACAAGGCTGTGTATGATTTTCAGTCTGTACCTTGGCAATTAGTTCAATCAAAAGTTATATTCCTTCCTATAAACTCAGCTTCACTACGTTGCAGTAATAGGCTAATCAGTGATGAGAAAAATACAAAACAAAAGTATAAATTGGATTTACCTGAGAAATATTTTATTCAGTTGCCTTTGCTGGCAGGACCTAGTGTTTACAGTGCACTAACAAGGGGGGCATTCCCTACTCGTCACCACCGATTTCGCTCAAATTTATAGAACATGCAGAGCTTGGCTAGAAATAAAAGTACCCGAAGTGTGGGAACTCCAGATGGCCAAGCGCATAGAAAATATAAATAAAAATGTTGACCCGGCTCTCGCACCGTAAGCCACTTACGTTAGTGCGCACCCCAAGCAGTTGTTGGCGTAGCGGTAAGAGCTTGGACTAGTAATTCGATGATCGTGGGTTCGGCTCCCCGCGTGGAGAATATTTTTCTCAATTTTTATATTATTAAGTTATTTTAAATTTATTTATTTATATGCAAAAGGCATATAGGATGTCATTTTTTAATGAGCGCACAATTGTAGAAAATTTGGAGTTGCGAACTTTCCCGACGTGTTCCAACAGAAATTCTTTTTTTTTTCTCTCCTATACTGGCTATCTCCCCTCCTTGGGGATGTGCCATAAACGTGAATAGTCGTTTCGCTTCCACCTGACAAGTGAAGGTTGCTACTGGCGGCTGTACACAAACAATAGATTCTTGGCACAGGCAGAAAAAAGTCTGACAATGAAATCCCAATCCAAATAAAATGAATTATTCACCTCTTTGCGTAATTGGAAAATGAATAATATAAAAGTTGACAGAAAAAACAGTCTCCACAGCGGGAGTCGAACCCACGACCATCGAGTTACTAGTCCAAGCTCTTACCGCTACGCCAACAACTGCTCGGCGTGCGCGCTAACGTAAGTGGCTTATACGGTGCGAGAGCCGCGTCAACATTTTTATTTATAATTCTTATTTTCTATACGCTTGGCCATCTGGAGTTCCCACTTCGGGTACTTTCATTTCTAGACAAGCCCTGCATGTTCTACAAATTTGAGCGAAATCGGTGGTGACGAGTAGGGAATGCCCCCTTGTAAGTCTTCTGGTATGGGCTAAAGCTATTTTGTTACTTTCAATGATCTGTCTCTGTCTATCCTTAGCTTTGACACTATGAAAGTGACTGAGGTATGAGCGATGCTAGTAATGCCATTCCTTCTGCAGCCAGTCCCTGCTATGAATGGTGTGAAAATGTTGCTCACAGGGTCGGTTGGTGCATGCATTTCAGTGGGCTTGGCAGACTGATATCAAATTGCAACCTCTGACTCAGTGAGGAAAGCAATGGGAAACTACCTCACTTCCTCATTTTCCTAGTACGCCTCTTCAGTAATGCCTAGGCCATCTATGCCAGCTGATGGCAGAGCTGTTGAGGATCCAACCAGCCTTAGGGCTGAAGACTGAATGTGCATAAAGGTACATCATTAAAATGTACTTTTTCAACATCTAATCAATAAAATAACAATTTAGTCTACAATTACTTTACATAATACCCCACATTTTGTGTTCACACAACAGTCATTAAAACTCGGCCAAAGACACCCGAAAGAGATTCGGTTTACTTCGCCATCTAGTAGGCCTAGAGTAAATGGAACATTGAAATTAACGAGCAAGCAACCAGATGGCATCAAATTAAAATGTCTGCACACCGTAGCAGAGGACATATGAATTATAATTTTTACCAGTCAAGTGAGACTGAAACATGATATATTGGAACATTAAAACAATTCCTCCCAGCACAGTTTACATTTCATGCTCATGCTCTCATTATTTTAAGGGCCATGGAATTCAAAATATTTATTGAAGTAGGAGAGTGGAAATACCTTAACCTCTTCACCACCACATGCTCATTCCAATACTATTATCAACAATATGCAAACTTCCAAAGTCGTAGTACAAAATCATTTAAATCTCAACCAATAATTACAAGCGGCGAGAAACTCAACAAGTACATGTCTTATCCTTAGCTTTATCCCTTTGCTGTTGTGCCTTCCGAGTGCTGGGCTCTAACCTTCTAAAACTCTCAGTGTGATATATACCAATTACCAGAATGTAACAACTTCATTTCAAGAAGTAGCCTAAATTAAAAGTAAAATTTATATTTTGTGAAAAGTAATGATTACAAGTAAAAATTTGTGAAAGAGTATTTGTTACAAGTAATATCCAATAATAATAATAATAATAATAATAATAATAATAATAATAATAATAATAATAATAATAATGGGCTATCACTCACTGAGTGGTATGATAGTCTTCTTCAAAACTCTGTTTTTGTGGGTTCTTCGATGGCTGTAGAGGTCAATCTTGGAGCCGCAGATTTACCGCATTGTTGATATATATTTGGTCTGTTTCCTAGCATTGCTCTTGTCAGTTTCTACCTTCCAACGCCGTTGCTCACAGTGCCGATTTCATTCCAAGATAGAGTACAATAGGTTCTCAGTTTTAACTCGAGACTTCTTCATGTAGGTGTTTAATGTATCTATGTATTGCTTATGTGGTCGCCCATGTCATCTTCGATCATCCTTTAGCTGGGAATACAGAATTTGTTTTGGCAGACGGAATTCAGGCATGCGGACAACGTGGCCTGTTCAACACAGTTGGTGCTTGATGATCACGGCTTCAATACTAATGGAGTTTGCTTTTTCTAGAACACTAATGTTCGTGCACCAACCTTGCCATTCCACTCTCAGGATCCTTCTCAGGCAGCGCAGGTGATATTTTTCCAGCCATCGTATGTGACTTCTGAGGTTAGTCCATATTTCACACTCATATGTAAGAGATGGTATATCAATAGCTTGGTACATATACAGTAAAGCTTGCTCTGATCATCAAAGGCCCTTACCCAAAGAGCCTAAAAGCCTTACTAACACATTTGAGCTGGTGTTGAATTTTGGCATCAATATTTGCATTTGATGATGATGATGATTATAATGATAATAATGTAAGGCAAAACGGTGTCTCAATAGCATATTATTCACCAGCATCTTGGAAAGGCGACAGGCCATGCTGGTAATTACGAAACTGAATAGGCCTAAACAGCTTGAATACCTTAATAATAATGTTACTATTGACATTACAGGCAAAACTGTGCAGGACAAACCTTCATTTCCAACACCAGTCGACAATCACCAACTTGCAGACAAACCCGAAACAAGAACATCAATTTTTGTTCTTTTTAACATTGCATCGACACAGATAAGTCTTACGGCAACGATGGGACGGAAATGAGGTAGAAGTGAGAAGGAAGGGACCATAGCCTTAATTAACATACAGCCCCAGAATTTGCCTGGTGTGAAAATGGACAACCATGGAAAACCATCTTGAGGGTTGCCGACAGTGGGGTTCAAACCCGCTATCTCCAAAATGCAAGCTGATACCAGAACAGACAAAAATTTCTGCTAGAAGGTGAAGAGACATTGGTAAAAGGAGAATGCAAACATATCAGCTAAATATGTTCAGTCATGATCCTCAGTTGAGAACGTAGAAATAAAATTTGAACAGTCCTGTGATGTTATTAGTTTTGCACCACACTAACTACTTTTATGATTTTCAGAGATGTCATGGTGCAAAAATTTTGTTCCACAGAAGTTCTTTTATATGTCGGTAAAACTGTCAACCAGAGGCTAGTGTATCCAAACACCTTCAGATACGATTAGAATAAGCCAGAATCAAACCTGCCACCTTGCTCAGAAGGCCAGCACTTCTACTATCTGAGCCACTTAGCCTGGCATCATGCCAAGCTTCCAAGTTTAAAGTCTGAACGGGAAGATTACAGAGCTCCATAGAATGTATATAGTCTGTTACTCAGACGACAGTTTAAAAACTGTGAACAAAATGAGTTCCACAGTGCTAAAAGCAACACAAATCCTTGATCTACTGGCCAATGATGCCCTCTGTTGGGGTAGGACTGGGTGTTGTGTGATAAGCACAACACCTTTCCTTATCGTACTTGCTGGTTTACTATTTGAGGGCTACTACCTTCTCAGGTACGGTACCTCCACACCTGTTCTCTTGATGCAGAGATAATCTTATTCCAGATGCGGTAAACTAATCTCAAGCTCGTGGCAGAATTGGGGGGATCAAACCCAGAAATTTATAAATGGCAGTTTGCAAAAACACGAAGTGATGGACCAGGGTCGAAGACATCTTCACATAGCCTCTTTATAGACAAGTTTCAACAATTCCTATTTGGGAGAAATTTGTTTAAACTCTCAGATGGTGGAGGCCAATTCATTGTTATACACAGTCATCACAACTTTACGACAGTGAATTTACGTGAAATGTCACATTATTGGCCTCATTTCGGTATATATGGTGAGGAAAGTGAAGGCTTCATTCTGATGTGTGTGCATACATTTAAATGTCACCGTCAGTCACGATGGGTTATTACTGGTCACGATGCCACGGGCAACCCTGCATAAAAGTTCTACCATAAATTTTTACCTATACCTTAATAGTTAAGGAAAAGGAGACGCGGTGGTGGACAGACAAAATAAAAAAGAATAAAAGAAAGGAACAAGGCGAAGAAAGAAATGGATAAGGAAAAGCAAAAAAACGTGTCAGAGGGATGAGAGTAAGATAGAAAGGTTACATGTGGAATCCAAAAATTGAAACTATTATTCGCACACTTTTTAGTGATTTATTTTTGTAGAGGGGTGGAGAGTAAGGAGGGAGCTCTTCAGGTTCTGGTAATACTGCCAACCGAATGGAAATGAAATCTGAATTGAATCGATAATATGATCCATCGATATGAATTTTCTAAACCTTTATTACCTTAAGCCGACAACTGTGTTACGGACACATTATATACCATTTCTCGATGCGAATCTTGTTCCTAGCATGAATTCTATAGTTTGGCTTTGCTGTATAAACAACAGTACTAGTACGTAAAGTGTACACCAGATGTCGCACAGCGATTCATAGTTTGTGTTTCAAAGGTTGCCAATACGAATCTCGAAGATAACCGAAGTCGACCGATTCAGCACTAGGGTGTCCATGTATCACTAAAAGGTGCGCGTACTATACAAGTAAAGAGGAGTATCAAGGAAGAAAAGGAGAAATGTTGAGGAGAGTTTACGAACAAAATTGAGCAAGATAGTCGAGGAAATCAGAAACTATTACAGAGTAATAAAATCGAAAAGAATAAATCAAGAAAAAATTCAAGCATTAGAGAGAGAATATGGATCCATAGTATATGACAGAAAGGGTCTTCAGAAGGTGATAGCAAAATGTATTGGAACACTTAATGAGGATGACTGCTCGCAGGAAGAAGGAGACAAAAGACTGATGGATATAATAGAAATACAGAGGAAGAACAATATGGCTTTAGACCGAATAGATCCATCAACAGACTTGGTATTTACAGTACGAATGATAATGAAAAACATCGGGAAAGGAACAAGGAAATCATCTTCACTTTTTGGATTTGGAAAAAGCTTATGATACAGTGAAGAGAAAACATGTATGGGAATGCCTACGGAAAAGGAAATGTACCAAAATCATTAATTAACAAGATAAAAATGTTGTATCATGAGAGTAAAAGCAGACTACAAGTGGGGAGTGGTGACAAACATTTTATACAAAAAAAGGTCTCAAGCAAGAAAGTGCACTGTTGCCATTATTGTTTATTATATTGATGGATGAAATCATAAAACATGTAAAACAGAGTATCAGTAGTGATGAAGTGAATGCTTTGGTATTTGCAGATGATATGGTGATTTGGGGAAAGGGAGAAGAGGAAGTACAAAGGAGACTGGACATTTGGGATGAAAATCTGAAGGAGTTTGAAATGGTAATTAGTAAAAAGAAAAACTGTAGTCATGCACTATGGAAAAGAGAAGCCAAGTGAACATAGACAGAGAACGGTTAGAGAATGTAAAACAGATTACACATCTGGGTAGCATTATAAATGGAAGTAATGAAATCAACCCTGAAAATAATAACAGACTAAGTAAAGGTACAACATTTTATCATCAAGCCAGAGAGTTTTCATGGGATGACAAAGTCGCCAAGAGAACGAAATTAACATTATATAAACAGTATTTCATACCAGTTGTAACATATGGACTAGAAACACTGGTAACAAATAAGATTCAAAATAGTAAGATCCAAGCAGTAGAAATGTTTTTAAGAACATTGTTTAAAAAGACAAGAAGAGATAGAATCCAAAATATTAAAATCAGAGAAGAGCTAAATATAGAACCGTTAGTATAGAACATACAGAAAGCAAGACTGAGATGGTTCGGACATGTAGAAAGAATGGGAAAGGAACGGGTAGCAAGAAGAGAATTGGAAAGAGAAGTTAAGGGAAAGAGACCAGTTGGAAGACCAAGAAGAAGGTGGATGGATCAGATTTGGAAGGACAGAAAGGAGTGGAAAAGTCTTGTTTAACACACCTGGGTGACTGGAGTGGGACATTGATGATGATGACCTTAATTATCTTAATATATATATATATATATATATGTTTTACTATTTGCTTTACATAGCACCGACACAGAGGTCTTATGGCGACGATGGGATAGGAAAGGCCTACGAATGGGAAGGAAGCGGCTGTGGCCTTAATTAAGGTAGAGCACCAGAGAGGATACCATGAAAGATGTTAGAAATGGAGTTGACGGGAAGCAGACCTGTGAGGGACATATGGTTGAAAGGTGTAAAGAAGAGCATCGAGGCAAGAGGAGGAAACTGGACGACAGTGACAGAAGAGAAGTGATGGATTGACAGAAAATGATGGAGAGGCCAAGCAGAACCCAACCTGTTGTTGGAAACTGCTCTAGATGATGACGATTATGATTTTAAAAGTCCACTTTATGGAATGTAAAATCTGTCAGCTATAGATCATCGTCCTCTTCCGAGATGGATGCCTTCAGTACCATTCATAGGTAAATTTTCCATAATTCTCCAGTGAACAAGGTTTTCCATTAGCTTATATTGGACATGTGAACTTGATAAATCAATCATCATTGATCTCTATTTAGGGTTGTTTTCAGTTGAATGTTCGAGTACATAATGAAATGAAGTGGTTGTTTCTTTCTGTTGTGTGTTGCTGTATCTAACGATAAAATGGAAAGAGGTTTAGTATTTCAGCTGAAAAAAGTATAATTAAGTTTTCTCTGTGTCCACTTTAATACTACCAAAATCTTGTACTTCTTTGACCTTGAAGTCGTACAGGCTTCTCATTAGTATAAAAAACATTTTACAACAATGTCTACAAGGATAATTTGGTCCCTAATACTTTTCTTTGTATTTCTGTTAGTTGATACACTCATTCTTGAAGGTTTAGTTTTTCTTTAAGGGCCACACGAGATATAAACATAAAATAGCAAACTGTGAAATTATTCAATAGGCCTAAGTACAAATATCTCCTATATCTTCTATTATATATAAAACAAATGTTGGTTTCTTAGAAGTGAAGCTTCCACGGTGTGAAGAATTATTTAATTTATTTTCCGGGTTGAACCGTGTTGTATGGTGTTGTACGGTTCAACCCGGAAAATAAATTAAATAAATGTTGGTTTGTTTGTCTCGAATGGACTCAAAAACTACTGGACCAATTTCACTGAAAATTTTAGAATATGTTCTTATTACTCCTGAGAGGGTTTAGGAATTGGTCTGAACGAAATCCGACAGGTAGTTTCTTTATGACTAGCAATTTCTGTAATTAATTTACTGACAAAGCCGCACCAAGATTTGGATTGACCTTGACGGACAGACTAAGCGACAGCAACTTGCTCTCTATCATGACAGTCCGGTAAGAAATGCTGTATAGACGAGGATGGGAACACGCCACCATGTTTTTTGAAGTACCTTTCAACATCTCCTCCTAAACCACTGAAGCAATTTCAACCAAACTTGGTACACTCACGACTTATTATCTGGAGACAAACAGTGTGGGGGTAAGACACCCAAACGCCCCCAGGGGTGGGAGTGTGAAGGGGTTGGCATATAAAAATAATCAAAAATAGTGTTGAATCCAAAGTTTTCGGGGTTGCTGAGATGAACAGTGACTCTGTGGATGCTCTTTAAGTCAAAGTTTAGCCCCTGTCAGCATTGGGTGGTGAGAAGAAAATGTCCAAAAATGACCAAGATTATGTGTGTATGTTCCAGCATAGCTCTCAATCAAACTTGGTACAAATAGACTATGACTTACTATCTGGAAAAAAAAAATACTGAGGGAAGGGCCCCTAGGGGAGGGGGTAGAATGTATAATAAAATAAAAAAAAGAGATCAGCATCAAATCATAGTTTTCAGAGTCACTAAAATGAAATGCAACTCTGGATGCAGTATAAGTCAACGTTCAGCCTCCATCGTTATAGGGATTCAGAGATGGTGAACAAGAATATGTCCAAAACGACCAATATTTGAGTCCACAGTTTGAGGTCTCTAGCCTGATCAGTGATAGTTCCAGCAGCAAATGAAATCTTGTACATCATATGTATTGCACGAGATGAACATCCGTACAGCAGTAACTTACTTTTATTATATATCTGAAAGGATCAGCTACTTCTCTGACAATCTCAACTGCCACAAGGAAAATTAATAAACTTCATTGTTTGTCCGTATTGAACCAAGATTACAACTTTTGTTATAATTTGGGTCCACCTTATTCAATACATAAAAATTGTTGCTTAGATGTAATTACAACATATATTTCAATTACAACTAGTTTCGACGCCCCTCTGCGTCATCATCAGTTTGCAGAAAAATTGACAATCATGTAAGTTTATCTACGTCGAATTGATCACAATTTAAAACTATATTAACAACATAAAACTGTGTTAAAATTATACTGTCTCTAAGTCCATATTTTCTACAAGTCCAAGACTCGCAAGTCCAAGACTTGTAGAAAATATGGACTTAAGAGACAGTATAATTTTAAGACAGTTTTATGTTGTTAATATAGTTTTAAACTTTGACGTAGATAAACTTATACGACTGTCAATTTTTCCACAAACTTATATTAGCTGATGATAACGCAGAGGGGCATCAAAACTAGGTCTGATTGAAATATTTGTTGTAATTACATCTAAGCAACAATGTTTATGTATTGAATAAGGTGGACCCAAATTATAATAAAAGTTGCCACAAGGAAATCGTTTAATGTGAAATTATAATCTCAAACTAAAACTTAAATTTAAACACATACCAATATCTGTAAATTTAGAAAAGAGTTCATAAACTATCAGTCAATGTCACAATAAAGATATCTACAAAAGAAATCACTTCAAACTGTTAATACAAATCCTAAAATTAAACATTCAAAGGAAGTGCCCGAGCAGAGTCAGGAACTACAGCCAGTTTGTTATAAGTGTTCAGTGAAAATAGTAACTGCCATTGCCTCTCAATAAAAAGTGTAACCAGGCCTACAAAATAAATCTACTGATACCTTTTAGTGTTCTATTTATTCCCCCCCCCCCATGGAGTATCAGATCTCTCAAATGGAAAAGGAATTCTGTCGCTTCAGTAGATCAAGGGCTCCTTCGCTGCATGTATATAAAATTCATGGCATGTAAAGTATGGTGCTGCTCTTATGAAACCTTAGTCACACACACACACACACACACACACACACACACACACACACACAAGTCAAAATTTACAATGAACCATTTTGACATTTAGGGTATTTTGTGAAAGACATAAAGCGACTCACCTCAACAAGGCGCAAGATGTGGACGCACTTTTCCCTGACATCAGGAAACGGGCAGTTCACTGAAAGACACAGTAAAGCTGGTAGATGTAACGTCACAAGAGAAAGATACTCTTTCGATACGCTTTTGATTCCACCACCAACCGAAACGATACTGTTATCCGCATGGCCATTGGTAGTGTTAAGCACACCTTCAAGGTTATTACTGGATGATATTGAAGAGAGCCGAGAGTGCTTTGGACTGCCGTAACCATCCAACCATCCTTCCACGGTCTTTTCAATGACATCCAGGGCCAGCTCGCGAGTTTGCATGTCACGCGTGCACACCGGCATGCAGAAACGTGTAATAAGTTCCAAGTCTTCTGTGAGAGCAAACATGTTCTCGCAACGTCCATCTACATCAATAGCAATGGTTGTCGTAGGAACCATTGCGTTGTTATTAACACTGTTCTTCTTTAAATCAGGGGATTGAAGAAACATGGTATCACACAATGATACAACACTAGACGTCACAAGAATTTGCAATACCAAATGGTAGCGTCTTACGTGCAATATTTAAACTATGATTTATAAAAGTGGAATATTAGTGAATACACTATCCAAATTTTTTAATACTGTAGGAATACTGTGATGTGGGCTAATAAGAATACCAACTTTCCATTTCCTTGTTTTCTTAACTGTACAGCGAACACGGACCTAGAAAAAAAAGAAATAAGTGTCGGTGAAATACGAAAATATACTGAGCAACAGCATCTACCCTAAAATTGAACACAGAAGAATTTGAGAAATAAGAGGAGACAGGGGAAACACAGTCAAATACAGTATTAAAATCGATTTAATTTTCCACTGAAAGACCTAAAAGACCTCACTCACTTTCTATGAGGAAGCAGCGAGAAAATTTATCCTAGTTGTTAACAATGTCATTTAATACAGAACCTACGAAAATTTTTTCAAAGGAATTTTTATGAAAATGTTCTCCCAGTTGTGTTTTACTCATCAGCTATCCAACAGTGAAAACCTGGCAACACAATATTAGCGTACAGATCAGAAAACATCCAACATCAATTGCATTTGACAGAAGGAAGACCTACCGGCTTTTTCACGACCTGGTACCCAATGGAAAGTTCCAGCCCGCAGCAGCCTCCTGTCAGCTGGTTGCGGGAGGTATTCTCAGTTGCTAGCGGCCCTGCATTGAGCATAAACAAATTGTATAGATTTTTGCTGGTTAATGAACACACTATTTGTAATTAATTCTGAGATGATGTACTTCTCTAGTATACATGCTACGAACAACACGAATTTATAACTAATACATCGGTTACATATTCTTGAAGTTTATGTAATGTTCTAACTCACCTCTACAAGTTACTTTGAATCAAAACATGCCACTTTGACATTTCTATGCTATTACTTTGCCATCTAGCGGAAAAAAGCGGCAGTTGCAGTACCAATCATAGGAAATGAAAACGACCGTGTCAAATTTGATTTGTGACTACGGCAGCGCTCAGAATATCCTATGGTTTTTAATATAGTTATATTCAACTTATTGTAATACTGAGAGATATCCAATTCTAAGTAAAATTGGATGTGGGTTGTGTGAAAATTTCCGAATGTTATTCACGTTCCACTGATGGCTATACTTGTTTACATATCGATCTCATTTGTATCAAATTCGCTTTTCATTTGTTATCATAACAAAGTTCGGTGTCATGTGCATGGGATTTGTTTATATCACTTGTAAATGCTTAAATGGTTTAGGAATTACTGAAAAGTTTCTCACGACAGTTGTTTAGGTACAACACAAATTATTTTATGAAGATGTACACCAGTGCAACTTTGAAGTGGGTGGGTCTCACATTCGTCTACTTACAACTTTATTATGTTTATTTTATGTAAGACATTTTATTTTAGGTTACTTACACATAATTCATTGTTTTCCTAATAGTGAATATATATGAGGTATTTCATAACATGAAGTATCGAATATAGAACATGTAACTGGAAGCACTTTCCTTATTGTTGGTTGTTGTGATACGAATTCATAACCTTTACATCTGATGAACAGTATGTAACGGCGAAAACTATCCATATAAGACCAACTTATAGCTGTGAGAGTGACTACTTACCGAGATCACTTTCGCCACTAGATTCCCACGAATTCAACGTTTGCACAGCAAGCATTTTGCCATTAGATGTTGATTGGTTTAGTTCTTGAATAGCCTAGCCTACAATGCTGAAGTGAAATGAAAATAATGATCGACTGAACGTTGGGGCGGACAACCTTGGAAGTTGAGCGTATTAAAACAACACACATCATTTTCACTGAATGGTCAGCGTACTGCCTTTTGGATCAGAGGGTCCCGGGTTCGATTCCCGGCCGGGTCGGGGATTTTATTCGCTCACGAAACTAAAGGCCTAGGGCCGCTTCGCGGCTTCTAACCGTCCAGACCAATGGTCTTGTCCAGATCCTATCCTAACCGTCAGTACGGCAAGAATCTTGTCCAGATCCTATCCTAACCCTCCAGGCCAATCGTGTTACCTCACGAAAATAGAGACCTAGGGCCGCTTCGCGGCTTCTAACCGTCCAGATCCTACTATAACAGTCCACATGACAAGAATCTTGTCCAGATCCTATCCTAACTGTCCAGACCAATGGTCTTGTCCACATCCTATCCTAACCCTCCAGACCAGTTGTGTTTCCTCACGAAAATAGAGGCCTAGGGCCGCTTCGCGGCTTGTAACCGTCCACACGGCAAGAATCTTGTCCAGATCCTATCCTAACCGTCCAGACCAATTGTGTTTCCTCACGAAACTAGAGACCTAGGGCCGCTCGTAACAATAATCAATACCACCAGGTATCGAAGCATAGTTCCTAAGTACAGAGGTTGGCAGCACTGAGCACTGTTGGAGAACATCCTTTCCGAGAAGGCCGCGAGCGAGTAAATGAAGGACAGTCGTTACGCGTGTGTGAAAGTCTTGGCCCACGGGGTACACTAATGATATCGCATCTGATTAATTATTCTGGCACAGGGTGAGTTGGCCATGCAGTTAGGGGTGCGCAGCTGTGAGCTTGCATCCGGGAGATAGTGGGTTCAAAACCCACTATCAGCAGCCCTGAAGATGGTTTTACGTGGTTTCCCATTTTCACACCAGGCAAATGCTGGGGCTGTACCTTAATTAAGACCACACCCGCTTCCTTCCCACTCCTAGGTCTTTCCTATCCCATCGTCGCCATAAGATCTATCTGTGTCGGTGCGACGTAAAGCAACAGCAAAAAAAAATTCTGCCTCGGGGACTGGGTGTTTGTGTTTTTCCCAACACTCCCCTCTTCATATTCAGACAACACACCACACTACCAACCAGCACAAAAACATGCATCCCTTCATATAGGGTTGGCATCAGGAAGAGCATCCGATCGTAAAGCAGGGCCAAATTCAATTGTGCGACGCACCCGTGACCGTGGGGAAATCTGTAGTAGTAGTAGTAGTGGTGGTGGTGGTAGTAGTAGTAGTAGTAGTAGTAGTAGTAGTAGTAGTAGTAGTAGTAGTAGTAGTAGTAAAAGAAGAACGAAGACAACATTAACAACAATACAAGATGTCATCTAGTGAAAATGGGTGTCCCACTATCGGTTGCCCTGAAGATGGTGTTCCGTTATTTCCCATTTTCACACCAGGCAAATTCTGGGGCTGTTCCTTGAATAAGACAACGGCCACTTACTTCCCACTTCTAGCCCTTTCCTGTCCCATCCTCGCCATAAGACCTATCTGTGTCAGTGCTATGTAAAGCAACTTTCAAAAAGAAAAAAAAAATGGGTGTGGGTGCATTTCAACAAAGATCTTCGGTTTTATATGGACAGTCACAGATATATCTAGGTGTGATGTTAAGCACTCTAAAAGCAGAAAAGAAAATATCAACAGAATTTGATTAGCTTCTAAATATGAAAACTACTGCTTCAAGCTAATCGTTAGTGGTTCCGGTTCCATAATTGATAAATAGATTTTAAGATCTTAGCAGGAAGGGCAAATGCAATAGGACTGCAGGTATCTAGTTGTAAGAAGTGCAGGATCCCATAGACAGGAGTTAATTTTGGTATTATTAAATAACTTGGTCATTGCAAATTTACTTAAAGGAGTTGTTAAATGCTGTTTCGTATCAGTGGCGTATGCTGGTATCAAGACGTGGGCTACCACTAGACTTAGGTTACCCCGTTTTGATAGTTGGTTTAGGGAGTGTCAAGCCTTAAGCGTTTTGACCTGCAGCCAATAGCCAACAGAGAAGCCTGCTGTGTTGTTAAGGCTGCTTCACAAGCTACTGCCCTGGCCTCTGCCACTGCCAATACTCAACACCTGATCAATAGAGTTGGTAGCCTAAGGTTTAGCAAATTGAAGTCCAGCTTTGAGGCTAAATGGATAGAATATTTGCCTTTGGTCCGACGGCCCCGATTCAATTTTCAGAATCAAACCCCTCATACTGTTAATTCCCCTGGCTTGGTTACTGGGTGTTTATGATGTCTTCGCCATTCATTTTATCCTCATTAGGTCACCACCAAGACTATACAGATGCCATGCACCACCAGCATTATTATTATTATTATTATTATTATTATTATTATTATTATTATTATTATTATTATTATTATTATTATTAATAATATCATCATCATAATCATTAAATAACAATGTTGAATTTTACAGTGGTCGTATCCATCGTTCACTGGTTAATTATCTTCCTCGGAAGGTCAGTGGTGTCCGGCCCATGATCATGGGTTCGATTTCAACCAACAAAAGAGATCACTAAACCTGAAAGATTGCATTTCATTTTAGCAGATCTGCCTATAAAAATAAAACTATATTACTCCTATAACAGCAGGCCTGCAGTGTCTTCCTACAAGGATGTAGAAGTAAACGGGAGTGAAATACCAGCACTCCGTTGTCTATATAATTAAGCCAGAAGGATAAGGTGAGGAAGTATATACGATGATTAATGCATGGTTGATAGTTAGCAGCGGCGATCTGACAGACCGAAGCTTAGCACACCTATTCTCCTCGGTCCCCACGTCTCTAGGCATACAGCAGCAAGCCGCGTGAGGCGAGTCGAGGGGAGCGGGATGAGAGTCTGGGCTGTAATATCAGTCTCCGAACCCTTGTTCTCAGAAATACGTGCAACGTCTTTTCTCATTGCTTTCAAGGTTTGCAAATGAAACAGTGTGTCAGATGCTTACAGTATAATGTGCTGTAGATTTTTATCGCTCGCATTTGAGGTTTGGGCTTCACTGATAGCCTTGGTAGTCCTCAGTATATGCCACTGTTTCATATGTTAATTAACAAGTTAAGATATGAAAATACTGCATCTTTATTCAGTTAACCATATTTAGTGTTAACCCAACAAAATTAATTGTCACCGAGCGAGTTGGCCATTCATTTAGGTTCACATTACTGTGAGCTTGTATTTGAGAGATGGTGAGTTTGAATCCCACCTTTGGCAGTCCCTTCCATGGTAAGATTGCGACCCCAGTTCTAGAAAGCCAAGAATTCATCGTTTCAACCAAATGACGCCTCGTCATCTGCGGGCTGAGCAGTGTTTGCTTGGTAGATCATGCATGGCCCTTAGGGGCTGTTACACCATGAGGTTTGGTTTTAATATGTTGCCCAGTAGAGGTGCAGTACCTCTGTCATCTCGTTGAGTTAAATTGAAATTGACATGTAGTCAGCCTAATTGGCATCAAATCAAAATGTCTACAAGCAGTAGCTGAGGCCATATATTGTTACTGTGGTGGAGGGTAGTGTTGTATGAGGTGAGTTGCACAGATGTTGGGAACAGCACAAATACCCAGTTCCTGAGCCAAGAGAATTAATTGTTTAGAATTAAAATCCTTCAACCCAGCCGGGAATCGAACCCTGGGCCATGAGGACCGAAGGCCAAGACACTGACCACTCTGCTGTGGGGCCCAACATTATTTGTTTGTAATTGTAATTATTGGGTAGCTGAGGACAACAAAATTAAACCCCATGAAGCAGAACAGTCCCGTAGGCCTGTAGTATTCTAAGGCTTATTTCGATTACATCCCAGGGGGCCCCATCATACTATTCTCATTAGATTCTTTGCCTGCCCTTTGGTGGAGACAGGTTCGATTCCCGGTCAGTCTATAAGATGAAATGAGGAGCTGTGTGTTGTGAGACTTGATCACCAACCAATACAGCTGAGAAAGTTGTCATGCTAGCTACGTGCCATTCCAATGTGTGCAGGTCATCTGGGTGGGTAGAAGTTCTCTTGACAGTCCAAGATCCTTAACAGACTGTTGCTTACCAGGTCGTGTGGCTAGGGGCACGCAGCTGTGAGCTTGCATCCGGGAGATAGTGGTTTGAGCCCCACTGTCGGCAGCCCTGCAGATGGCTTCTGTGGTTTCCCATTTTCACACCAGCCAAATTAATTAAGGCCACGGCTGCTTCCTCCCCACTCTTAGCCCTTTTCTATCCCATCATCGCCATAAGACCTATCTGTGTCGATGCGACGTAAAGCAAGTTGTAAGAAAAGAAAAAAAAAGAGAGATAATAATAAAGCCTGTGTTCAGATGGTTTGGAGTTTTTTATAGCATTGCTAATTCTTTAATTTCAGGCATTTCCTCATTTTTTACTTTCATTTTTATGCCAATACAATATTAATAGCATCTAGCCGGTGGAGAGGCCTGGTGCAGGTCTCGCAAGTTGGTGCCCATGGGCAATCTATGCATCTGTGAGTATGAGGCCCTACATACGATGATATATAATATTGAAGATGACACAAACGCTCAGTCTCCAAGCCAGAAGAATTAATAAATGAAGGCTAAAATCCCTGACTCTCTGGGAATCGAATTCAGGCCAGTATGCTGACCTGTTAGCCAAGGGATGGACAATATTCTTCCTCTTCTCCTCCTCCTCTTCCTATTCATATGGGGTCGACGTTCCTGACAAGTCATTTCCATTTCCCTCAGTCCCAAAACTGCTTCTGCCTGAGATCTTCCCGCACACAATCCATCCATCTTCTTCTGGGTCTACCTCCCTCCTGCCTTCCGCCTCCATGTCAAGCATTCTCCTTCCTACATACCTCTCATCCCTGCGCTTAATATGGCCATACCAGAGCAGTTGCCTTTCTTTTATCTTTCTGGATATTTCAGTTTACAAGTTGCTTTATGTCGCACTGACACAGATAGGTCTTATGGTGACGATGGGATAGGAAAGGGCTAGGAGAGGAAAGGAAGTGGTCATAGCCTTAATTAAGGTATAGCCCCAGCATTTGCCTGGTGTGAAAATGGGAAACCATAGAAAACCATCTTCAGGGATGCGGGCAGTGGGAATCCTCCGAATGAAAGCTAACCGCAGCGTGCCCCTAACTGCATGACCAACTCACACAGTATATACTTGTTACTTTAATGCTGCCTCATATACAGGTGTTCTTGGCATGGTCTTTCCTCGTAACCCTACTCATCCATCTCGGCATCTTCATTTCAGATACTTCCAGTCGCTTACATTGTGACCGCACTGTTAGCCAAGTTTCTGGACCATATAGCATAACAGGTCTCACCATACATTTATAGGCTTTCCCCTTTGTTCGGATATTTAGTCTCCTGTCACAAAGGACAACATACAACCTTTTCCAATTAGACCAGGCAGCCTGCGTTTGGCGGGTAATTTCTAGATCTAGAAGACCATCCGCAGATATAGTGGATCCTATGTACTTGAAGCTGTTCCTTGTCTGGAGCTGGTTTTCCATCCATCTGAACAGTTTCACTCCTAGTTCCTCTCAGCCACATGTATTCAGTCTTATTCTGGCTGATTTTAGGACCTCTTTCCTCTAGGGCTCTTCTCCAGTATTCTAGTTTATGTTCAAGCTGTTTTCTGTTTCTGCTGAATAATTCGTACAATATCATCTGCAAATAGCATATACCAAGGAACTGGTTCTCTTAGATTTTCAGAGAGATCATCCATTATCAGATCATAAATATAGGGCAGATCATTGATGAAGACCGACTTGAACTGTTATGGCCTCTGTCAATCCTACACAGCTTCTAACTTGCATCTTTGCTCCTTGGTACACGTCCCGAATAAGGCGAACATACTTCTCTGGTACTCCCTTGCATCTCGTGTATCTCCATACTTCCTGAGGGGGCACCGGATCATAAGCCTTTTCTAAGTCTATGAACACCATATGTAGTTCTTTCTGCTTTTCATCATGCTTCTCCATTACCTGCCTAATAGCACAAATAGCATCCACAGCTCCTTTCCGTGGCATAAATCCGAACTGTTCTTCCCCTGTTGTTGTCTGCTTCCTAAGCCTACCTTCAATAACTTTTTCCCAGATTGTCATAGTGTGCGACATGAGTTTAATTCCCTTGTAATTTGCACAATCCTGAATGTCCTCTTTCTCATTACATATCAGAATTATGGTACTCTTTATACATTCCTTGGGCATTGCTTCTTCTTGAAATATCTCTTGGAATGGATTCCACAACATATCATATTTCCTCTTCCCCAAGCGTTTCAAGGCCTCCACAAGAATTTCATTGGGGCCGGTTGCTTTTCCACATTTCCTTTTGCTCAAAGCAGTTACAGCCTCTGCCCTACATATGCCAGTAGTTGCATTATAATTTGGGATACAATGCTCTCTGGAGAACATGCATCAGCCAGTCCGACTCTTGAGCACGCTACATAGATCTGGCCATGAGGAAACACCCTTCTGTAATTTCCAGTCTAGCAGTGGATAGGGCAAAATGTATTACCGGTAACTTGGATTTTGGGCTGGGAGTCTATCTGGAATTAACATAATCAATTTAGCTTAGACAGTATTGGGTGGACAGAAAACTGACACCGTGGTCACCAGGCAACCAGTATTCGTCATCAAATGCAGAGCCCTTCTCATCTAAAGCTCCAAGAAGAGAAAGGCAGCAGCTATATATGATGAATAGGTTACTGTATTGACATATTACCAACAGTGGCAACAATGCCATTTAGTGGAGACCGGGTGTTGTGTATCCATCGTCGACGGGTTAATTTTTTAATGCTGCAATAATCTTATCTTATGGAGGTTAGTGCAGCGCAAGAGACGGCGCATAACTCAACTAACAACAGCCACTGTAATGGTATTGTTGATCAGTTTTATGGGGTAGGACATCATAGGCGTTGATGGATTTAGCACTAAAAATCTAAATTCTTGAATAACTCCGTTAATCCGTATTGTAAAAATATATGAGCAGTGATTTTTTTTTTTTTATAGCAGTAAACATTGTGTAGTACTGGCACCTTTTTCGAAAAAGAAACAAAAATGAATTTAATATTATTTGAAATATTCCTATCACAGTTCTTGTGAAGTGATAGCTGATGGCTTTAAAAAGAAAAAAAAACAAGCTTGTTTATCTACTTTTTTTACGTTTCTACACATATAATGCATGGGAGCACATTATGAGTTTTTCTGTAACTTCCATTCTAAAATTATCATTCATGTCCTGTTAAGCATTTTGTGTTGTCAGTTCTGAGTTAAAGAAGAAGAAGATAGTCTTCATGTTGCTGTTTTTTGTTGTTCCACATTTTTGGTTTCTCCCTTCAGCAAACTTTTTTTTTTCCAAGGACAATAACCGTATCGCACCAAGTGCCATTGATACTAATGTACCGGTAGTAACAAACAAGTAGCAAACAGCTAACCGTCATAGTTAAATTTGTTGTTTTTATATTGAAAAGCATAAAACACTTGGAATGTGCTACCGAGGCAAGTGAGTTCATAGTTGTTTAGTAGGAGGAAGGGCTGCATGTAGTTTGTAAGTGAAATGAAAGAATGAGTAATTATTTTATATTGCTGTACAATAAAAGTAAGCATGGAGATACATTTGAAGTAATTCCTGACTCTGAAAACAGTGAATCAAGTGAATGTGAAAAGAACATCGCAAGTACTGGTAGCGTTACTGCAATTCTAAAGGGAAACAATTCTGAAGGGCCTGATTTTTTGACATTAACTCAGAAGAGTGACTTTTTTCTGAGAAATGAGTAGCTTTATGCCAAAAATAAAATGCTAGGTTGTAAGGTGTGCCAAGATGTTACAAGTTTGGGACCAGAAAAATGGATGAGAATGAACGTTTCTTCAGAGTGGGTCACTGGTAAGGTCAGTTCCCTTGGAGAAAGTCTTGAAAAAGAAACAATGACATGTCTTTTAGGAAAAAAATGACAAACATAAGGAAAGTGCCACCCATAGAACAGCTTTGAAAATTAAACAATCATTATTTTAAACACTAAGCTTTGGGACAAATTTGCTTGAAAGCTCTGTCTGTAAAAAAAAAAAAAAAAAAAAAAGATTACTGCTAAAGTGTAAAGTGTTTTGAATGGCTTATAAAGGGAGTAAAAAGAACCAATCGTTCAACAATTTTGAAGATGAAATAAATCTTGAGGTGCTTAATGGTGTAGGTATGGGCCGCATTCTTCATTCCACCAATTCCTGCATTAATACAAGTAACCACATTTGCAATGAAATTAGGAAAAATTTGGTCAATCAAATTCTCCTTTGCAGAAACAAAATTTCCTTAATTATCTATGAATCAACCAATTTTAGTATCAAAATGCTTGAATAGTTTATGATTGTGTGGTATTACCTGAATTGTCTGCTCCAGTGAACCTTTTCCTTGATTTGAGCAAACTTAATGATGTAACTACCAAAGCGATTTTCTGTTCATTGAAAGCCTTACTTCCTGTCTGTCACTTCTGATGGAGCTGCAGTGATGTTTTGTGCATATAGTGGTGTTTGAAAATTACTACAAGACAGATTCCCGAATGTTATTGTGTGGCATTGTGCCAATCATTGTTAGGAATTATCCGTTAATGGTACAATAAGTAGTACAGCTGCAGTGAATATTTTAAAAAAATTTATGGACAAACTATATGTAACACGCAGGTACTCATGGCTTTGCCCGTGTTTATTTATTCAACGGTTAGATTTTTTTAAAATATTTATTTAAAAGCAAAATAAAAACATATTTATTAACACACATTGTTTTTACATAAAATGCATGAATTGCATTATTTTATTTTTAATTATATTGTTCTTTCAATGCCTGACTCCTCGTCTGGATGGTCAGCATTGAGCCCTTCAGTTCAGAGAGTCTCTAAGTGCGGCCAGTATCCAGTATTCGGGAGATAGTAGGTTCGAACCCCACTGTTGGCAGCCCTGAAAATGGTTTTCCGTGGTTTCCCATTTTCACACCAGGTAAATGCTGGGGCTGTACCTTAGTTAAGGCCACGGCCGCTTCCTTCCCACTCCTAGCCCTTTCCTGTCCCATCGTCACCATAAGACCTATCTGTGTCGTTGCGACGTAAAGCAACTAACAAAAAAAAAAGGGAAAAAAAGATAGTCCCGGATTTGATTCCCGGCTGGGTAGGGGATTTTAATCACTTCTGTTTACTTCTTCTGGCTCAGGGAATGGGTGTTTGTGTTTGTCTCAACACTCCTTTTCATATTCAGGCAGCACACTACACAATACCAACCACCACAGAAACATGCAATAGTAGGTAATTACATCCGTCCATATGGGATTGGTGTGAGGAAAGGCATCAGGCTGTAAATCGACCAAATCACGTGTGCAACACAGTTCGCATCCGCAACCCCACAGGTGTGGAGAAAAGCAGTAGCAGTGGTAGTAGTAGGAGAAGAAGGAAATTGTTACCCCAGTGTTTAGGATACCAGATTGGCGGATGGTACAAATAATATTAAAACAGTATGAAAGACCATATTATATTTTAAAACAAAGTAATGTTTCCTTGTAGAGCTTCTGGATAAACTATGTTAAGTGTCCTTCCATTTTGAGCTAAGGTGTATAGAGTGTTTGCCTTTTCAACTCTTGAACAACCCACGTACAATTGACCATCATAGGAACATGGTTTCCAAAGATCGAGTTCTACAACTTTAACACTAGAACGGCCGAACATTCCTCATACCTATAAAGGCCGCAGGCGGTCATTTTGACCGCTGCCGCTTACTGACATATGCCTAGGATCCAGGATTTGGGAAACATGCGAATGTTCAATAGTTTATTTTAAAACAACAGTTAACCATTAGGATATGTTGTATCCAGATCAATCCATTGTTAAATATTAATAATTGTTCATATTCGCTCACTTCTAATAGGTAACAATGAAATACTTTGGCGAACTTGCAATTGAATGCCTTTGTGAAAACTTATGATAAAAATAAGTCTCTATTTGTTTACTAGCCTATTGACCAGCAATTTATGCAAGTTATTACCTTACACGAACATTTTCCACAGACTACTTTGTTGCACGAAGAACATGTGTCAGAGGTTTTGTTCTGTTTACAATTGGAGTTCACTTGACATTGTCGTCGCTTACGACTGGCATATTGAAACTGAATCTGAGGCTAAGGCTGAAGTGTAGGGATTTCAATCAATCGGAATCTTGTCGTCACAAAATCAGATCTTAGTTCTTGTATTACTTCAAGAATATAATCATGTCGAGAGATTCTCTGTCATGTAAATTCCTTGTAGACTATGCATGAATTTATTGCTACTAGATCAAATATGTTGTAAAATAAAATGTACACCTTCGGTTTCCAGCTCTAGTGGTGTATTTACGCGCCATTTGATCAGCTACATCAACACCATACTTAGTTCCGTTATAAAATTCAGTAGTACTAGGGAGCTTCTTGTTATCTTCACTGACTTGAACGCTTGGGTGTAGAGTGATTAGCAGAAGCACATTCTTGTTCACTTTACCTTGATATACTGTGAGAGTAGTGTGATCTTCCTTCCGAAGTACGACAGTCTCGTACAGATTCATACGTAATGCTTTGATTGACACCGGGATTTCCTTCCCATTCGACTGATTGTTCCAAAAATGCTAGTTTTCTTCTCTTTCAATCTCTCAGCCAACTTAACCGATGTAAAGAAGTCATCAGTGGTCACGTTATGTCCTTTCATGAGATGTGGGCCCAGAAGTTCGACTGATTGTTCCAATAATGCTAGGTTTCTTGTCTTACAGTCTCTCAGCCAACTTTACCGATGTAAAGAAGTTATCAGTTGTCACGTTACGTCCTTTCATGAGGGATGGGTCCATAAGTTTCATGACAATATTTTCAGGCAGCGACTCATTGCCAGGTCGCATTTCTTCTTTCCCAAGATAAGGAAACCTATTGCACACATACTTAGAATCAACGTCTACCAGTATCCAGAATTTTATGCCAAATTTATCTGGCTTTTTGGCCATGTACTGCGTGAACCTGCACCGAGCTTTGCTGGGGAAGAGTTGTTCATCAGCTCTGACAATCGCTCCTGGTTTATAGCACGCATAACAATTCTCAGTAAATCTATTCCAAATATCCGACGCCAAAGCAAATATATCTGCCTGCAAGCGTGTGGATCTATTTTATGGAGATCGAAGCGCAAATACTTTAGTTTTTCTTTGAACCTGTTTCTTTGCCATAGTGTTAGTGAAAACAGGGGGACCCCATAAAGAAGACCACATATGATCTACGGCTAGACTAGTATGTTTATAAGCTCCACGGGCGTATAACAAAGCAATGGAAGCATCTAATATTTCCAAAGAAATAGTCCAATTATTATCCATTGTCTGTCTACGAGCTTCGGTCTCTGTGCACGTCTTTATATGCTTCAACATGGATGCGTCAATGAATAAACTCCAGGCACTCACCTTGCCATTAGTCTCTACAATACGCTTAGCGTGAGAAGTAGGCCCTGCTGCCTCTTTCAGTACATTCTGAGCAGCCATCCTTCCGGGGGGGTTCCCACTACTGTCGATGACAGTCCAAATAGTTGTTCCATCCTTACCACAAAACTGATCCCCTGGTGCAAATGAAGAAGACTTTACCAGTTCATGACCTCTCCTACCCCACCTCGTCCCCTTCCTCTTCGAACAGGTTGCCCGCTGCTAAGAGATCGTCCTCTGCTGCAAGATTGATCACGGCTGGTTGAAGGCGTAACTGCGTCTGTCGTAGGTGCAAAGTCCACTGTGTGCATATTTTCATCAGCCGAGTCACCATCACTATCCGACATATTATCACACTGTTGAGGTATAAAATCCTCATCGTCACTAATTGCGTCTATATCTGATAATGTATCTTCGTCACCTGATTCGTCTTCTCCTAGCTTTTCGTGTTCTGATAATAATTGAACAGGAGTAAGTTTTTGCAGCCGAGCCATTATTACGCACTATACGACACAAGGGACAGGCACTAACTCGTCCACTCGCAACCACTGCTAGGGGCATACTATTTAGTTACATCATACGCCCCTATAGCGCCACTTGTAAATATATCAAAGGAAGCAAGCAGTGAGCAGTATAGAGCTCTCCGTATCAAGGAAGTGAAGCGGTCAAAATGACCGCTTATGGCCTTCCTAGGTATAAGGGACAATATCGGTGTTCCCTTATCATCTACGGATTTAGTTTTTGGCATGAATGTACATAACCCTAAAAGATTAAAAGTCACAAAAGCACAACCTCGTGCGTAAAAAATTACGAGCATGGAAATACCTTGAAATTCGCTAACGGTCAAAATGACCGCTCTGGCCGTTCTAGTGTTAAGAGATTGTCCTTGTGCCTTGTTTATGCACATAGCAAAACTGAAACCAATGGGGAACTGCAGATGTCTAAATAGAAACAGTATATCCGAAGGTATGATTTGATCCGAGGAATGAATACTACTTCGCCCTCGGCATGTTCAGTCATGATGCTGGTTCAATAATATTCTGCATTATTTTCTTGACCGAGAGTTGTGTTGTATTGCAGAGGGAAGGAGGGTTCACATTCCTAAGAAGGATAATCAGTGCCACAATCATCCACTTCAAGATATTCGAGGGTACTCCAGGTGACTCCAAGTTTTTCAAAAACTCTGTCATATAGTTGACAGTCTCACCTGTATTACAAGTCATGTCGATAGACTTGTAAATTTGTAGAGCATGGGTACTTCTTATAAAAGTTCCTTGTTTATGACGTTCACAGCTTCATTTCTTGGAGCGAGAATTGCTCTTTTGACACAATCATGTGTGATCGGTGGAATGTTGTGCCCACGTAGGCCTATGTTGAAATTTTTAGATCTCTGCATGCCGTAGATTTGGCTGGGCATCGCACACATACGCACAGACAAACACTTCTGAATATCACGGGCTGAATATGGCTCCTTGACTGATGTATGTATTACTATTCCTTGTTTATTATTAATTGTCTTATGTACTGTGTTTCCTCAAAATAAAATAATAAATTAAGATTGAGTTAGCCTAGTTGAAAGAAAATATGGTTCACATTTTTTGCTGGTATAGCTAAATCCTTGTATTCCCTAAAATTTGAAGTGAATGAAGTTAATATCAGGAGAGAATTGAGCCTTACCCGTACATGCAGTTCAAAGTGTTTATTTGCCGTTTCCTTGTAGCTAAAAGACAGAATGAATGAATTTTCCTATACCATGAACTTAAAATGGCTCCATGACTTGTACCCTATCTTATGTATGTTGCCTAGTGATGGGGAATCTATACATTTTATCCTGGAGACAGCATGTTGGATTGTCATATTCCAAATACGTTTTCCATTGGTTTTTCGTTCATACCTCCCCAACAAACACGGAAATGAAAAATCTTGCTTCGAGGTGGATTTCTACTCCCTTCCATTCGCCTGTGTTAAAAATTTAAAATCTCTTTGTGCCATAGATTTGGATGGACATCACACACACATGTGCACACACCCAGACAACCACTTCCTCTTAATATTATACATACCATGCTCCTCCAAAAATATATCAGGCAACTACAGGAGTGTTGAACAACAGCTTTGGAAATAGGAAGTGTCTTGAGTATACAATGGGTAGTATCAAGCTTCTGTCCAGTCTGTGCAGTATGACAGGATCACTCAACACTAGCTTGTCATTTCCAACAAGCACAGAAGGACGCTGCAAGGAGGAAAATAAAGTAGTGTCTTTATGAGGGCCTGTTGAAGAAAATTACATCCTATCATTGTATTTTGGATTTTGAGCTAATGCTTGATCCTCTTCAATAGCTGAGTAATTTACAAGTGAGTTTAGAACTCCAGGGAAGTAAAGTAATAATAATAATTATTATTTGCAGGGAAGATGATAAGAATATAAGGAGCATAATAAGAGTATTTGAATAAAGAATAATTGTCCATGCTGGCCTACATCTCTCTCCAAAACAAAAACAGTATGATGTTCAAAACGATTGAACTTTGCAACTAAATAAATAAAAAGCACACCTGTTCAGTGAAACCAGGCACTTGTTATCGGGGCCTAAATGAATCCTACATAGAAAGAAGACTCCTGGAGGAGGGTCAGATCTGATTTGCCTGATGGTGCTGAAGTTTATGACTCTCAGTACTGACCAGAAAAGACAGAAAGACAAGTCATCTTCGGAGAAGCAAACATTACAAAGCTGGCACAAAAGCTTTGAGTAAATGAAAGAGAGGCTGTTCTTGGTTTTCTTGAGTTTCTTGAAGATAAACTACTGGATGGATTGCTTTCTCTCTCAAACATTGATAACCATTGCTATATCATCTGGGAATGCAAAATAGGGTTTTCACGGATGAACCTGATACTAGGACCATCCAGATCATCAAACTCTCCATTCATGTTTATAAAAATAGTTGGACTTCATCTCATCAGTTTCAAATTGGACAGATATGTTGATAATACATTTGGAGATATAAACAAAGTGTGGGAGCTTCTGTGAGATTTAGTTGATAAAGAAGTTTGGGTGAGTGCCATAATCATTTTACGTACAACGAGAGAGAAAAAAATAAAAAAGCACTATATATAAGACGTATATGGTGGAAATTGTACAGTAGTTACTATAAGTTTGGTTATGTAGAGTTTTTACTTCGAACTACTATTTCCAGAGATATTTGAAAATTTGTGAAAAATATAATAATCGTGAACATATTTACTATTCCTCGTAAGGTAACAGTGCATAAAACATAGAATATCAGAAATTATATTTCATGCAACTTTTATTATGTACGATTTTTCGATACAGCTCCTAAAAGTCTCTCTGTCCTGTGCTTTTTCCTTCATCTGTTGGTATGTCCTTCCTCCCATGTTATCTGGTCTTCTTTGTCCTCTCTTCCCATCAATTTTTCCCTCCTTCTTTGTAAACAGTCCCTCATCAAGATGTACTCAAGCCACAATCACTTCCTCTTCCTGATTGTTCTTTTCTGTCTCTCCTATCTTTCTATATATGACTTGATTTGACAAGCTTGCCTGGTGGCCATGGTTATTAAGTCATGGTTTGACACTGTGGCTAGCTGGTTCGAGTCCCGTTGGTCGAAAAATTTTCACCATCAGAATGTTGGCATGCAAAAGGCCTGGCTGGATTCAATCCCAAACCTCTCCACAGTGCTCATATGAAGTGAGGGAATGTGATGCTGTTGGTGGCGATTCGTTTGACGGATGGGGACATAAAGCTTTGAGCAGACCCCCTTGGTGTTATTCGACAGGAGTAGGCTACTAGCCAACACCAGGTTACACCCTCTCACTACCTCATTGCCATAATCATCCCACATCCGGATGCACAGGTTGTGTATGGGTGTCAAATAGATAGATCTGCACCAGGCGTGGGATTGCTTCCATTTAGTTGTACCAGACTCCTCCTATCCAGCCTCTCTTGATCAACTCTTGTTCTTTTCTGACCCCGACGGTATTACGTATGGAGGCCTAGGGAGTCTTTCATTTTCACACGCTTCGTGGTCCTTGTCTTCCTTTGGCCGATATCTTCATTTTTCGAAGTGTCTGATCCCTTCCATTTTTTCCCCCTGATTAGTGTTATAGTGTTATATAAAGGATGGTTGCCTAGTTGTACTTCCTCTTAAAACAATAACCACCACCACCACCTCTGCACCAGGTAAGCCGAACATGTCCTCAGACGCTTGGCACTAAAAGCCATACGATAAAGAAATAAAGGTAGGCAACTTGATTCGACACTTGTTTTGTTCCTTCAGAATTCTTGTATTATCCCTTTGGGATTCTTTTGTGACCGAGCAAGTTGGCTGTGCAGGTAGGGTCGCATAGCTGTAAGCTTGCATTCAGGAGACAGTGGGTTCAAACCCCACCGTCGACAGCTTTGAAGATGGGTTTCCATCGTTTCCCATTTCCACACCAGACAAATGCTGGAGCTGTACCGTGATTAAGGCCACTGGCGCTACCTTCCCCATCCTTGCATCACCAAAAATCGTTGATGTGTCTGTGCAATGTTTAACCACTATAATGTAAAAGGTTTCCACACATTTAATATTTATTGAAAAACCTAAAAAAAGTTACATATATTTGAAACTATTTTGGTCTTGCTAGAGACCATCATCATTCAAAATCATAAAGTTAAGGCAAAACAGGAATTATAATAGATAAAATTTATGAAGTAAGAGTTCGCTGTTGACATTTGGTGCAAGACGAGTAAAGAGTTGAATGATAAACACTCATCACGATCGCACTTGTTTTACATTAAATTGCTGCTTCAATACAGAATATTAAGAGATTTATCACCTATGGTTATAGTTAAACCACTAGCTAAAAAAAATATTTTGTGTTTGTCCTGTGTTCCTAAGTGTAACTTCTCAACATTTTCTTCCAATTTGAAGATTGCACCTCCCAAAAGACCAGGCCAAACACTTAAAATACTAGTATTTGAAGAATCTCCATGAATTCAGTTCAGCTGAAACAAGTGTGAACCAGAATGTCAACAACACAGTCTTATTTCATAAATTTAATCTATAACACGTCTTGCCTTAAATTTATGATTTTGACTGATGATGGTCTTTGGCAAGACAAACTAGTTTCAAATACAGAGATATTATTTTATTTATTCATAGGATTCTCACTCGCCCTGTCGCCTGTGTTGCGAGCCTGTCTCCCACCAAGCACTTTGCCGTAATGTGACAAGCGCTTGCCTGGCACTGAGGCATGGAGTGTTTTCGCACAAGATTTCCTGTACTTTATCAAGGTATTATGTATATATACATGCTCTCGTAATGAAAAATGGCATTGGAACAACACACTGAGGGCTTGCAGCGCAGGCATCCGAGCGAGCAAGAATCTCCTGAATAGATGAAATAATGTCCCTGTATATGTAACATTTTTTTAAAGTTACAATAAGTATTGAAAACCTTTCAGCTCTTGTTTTACATTAAATTGCTCTTCAATACAGAATATTAAGAAATTTATCACCTATGGTTAAACCACTAGCTAAAAAAAATCTCCTTTTGTGTTTGTCCTGTGTTCCTAATCGTTCCACCTGTACTATCTTTGCCTATGTTTCTTCCTTCTTCCTGTACTTATCTGGGTTATTTTCTTATCCTGCACTTCACACATCAAGATTGAAGATCTGTCAAGATGGTCACTCCATGAGTGTTGATGTCTGCCCTCCCGATGAAGCTGGAAAGCAGAAACGAACTTGTTGGGGATGAGAAGAGATTGATATAGAAGAACTGGGACTGTTCTATTTGAAGATGTGCAGATTATCCTTTTGTGTTTTCATGTGTGTCCTTGTCTGCTCTTTCTGTTGCTCCCTCTTCACACATTGACATATTCAAGACCTTCTAGCCAGGTTATGTGATATTGGTACCAGAATCACTTTTGTGTGCCTTCCAAGCCACATTGGGATTGCAGGAAATGAACTTGCGGATGAAGCTGCAAAGGAAGCGGTACTTTTACCTCCAAGGGCTATGAAGGTACCTGCTAAAGATATTATTGTTCTTGGCATGTCGAACCATCTTGGCGTCCTGGGAATCGGAGTGGCTAGCTATCCAAACTCCCAACAAGCTGAGAGAAATTAAGAAGACAACTACCGTGTGGCGATCTTCTTTCTGGCCTTCACGGAGAGAAGCTAGGGGCTGAGAATAGGTCACGGACGATCTATGCACTCTTATCTATTGAAGAGGGAAGACCCCCCATTGTGTTCTTGTGGTGCTGACTTCACCGTGGCCCACATCCTCACTGAGTGCATCAATCTCTCTTGCCTAAGACAGAGCCTGGGCCTGCAGGAGACACTCTAACGCATACTGGCTGATGACATGACTACTGCTGATCTCGTCATCCACTTTATGTGCAACATTGGATTAATCAAAGGTATGTAAATTTCAAGTGTTGTGTTACTCTGGGAATTTATATTCCTTTTTGATACGTTAGTGACCTTTTCAGCCTGATACAGTAATTTTTGTTTAATTTTGTAATTCATTTCAAAATTCTTTCATTGAATAAATAATTTTGTTTTATTTTAAATTTCTTTTCCACTTTATTTGTTCAGAGAGGATGATTACCCAGTTATACTTTCTTGTAAAACAAAAGTCACCACCACATTATATTTTGTGTTCCTTTTCTTTTAAGAGTGAGTTTAATGAAGGAATTGTTCTTGCGCCTGCAAAAACCACTAGGCCTATGTGAAATATTTATAAGCTTAGAACTTGATCGGTTAGGTTCTGGTTTCTAAGGTTCAATATTGTCAAAGAATCTCGCTCTTAATAATATATGTGCTGCAGGTCAGTATTTCTCCAAAAATATTGTCACACAGCAGTTTTCGCAGGCACAGCAATAAAATATTATTTACACTATCAGTCCAGGAAAACGATTGCAAGCCTACGAACAACAACTTGTTCTGTAGTGTATCGTTGATCTCACTACGAAGGATAGCGCGTCATGAATTAAAAAGAATTAAGAACCATGATCTAGGCAATATTTCTGTCCATAGTCTGATAGTTGTTGCTCGTGGTGTTGTACTCAAATTTATCTGTAATTTTGGAATAGTACACTACTCAGCCAGGCATGGCTTTACATCACTACATATGGTTGGCATACTCCCAAAAGATCGGAACTGTCCCAGATTCAAGGCGCAAAAATTGTCCTGGCTGTTTCAGTAAAATTTCACCGGGCGAGCTGACCGTGCGGTTAGGGGTGCGCAGCTGTGAGCTTGCATCCGGGAAATAGTGGATTCGAATCCCACTGTCGGCAGCCCTGAAGATGGTTTTCCGTGGTTTCCCATTTTCACACCAGGCAAATGCTGGACCATGGCCGCTTCCTTCCAACTCCTAGGCCTTTCCTATCCCATTGTCGCCATAAGACCAATCTGTGTCGGTGTGACATAAAGCCACTAGCAAAAAAAAAAAGGTAAAATTTCGGTGAGAATCCTGCATTTTGTATACTTACCCATTACATACATTAATATTGAAATAAATTCACATTCCTGCCATCACAAAGTCGCTTTCCTCCCATCTTGGAGTAAAAAAAACCTTCTTAACCTGTACAACAGATAGCAAGAGTACCAGTGCTGGAACTGCTTAGGATTACACTTCCGATTCTGTTTTCCTCTGATTGGTACACGTGTTGATATGTCATTTAGAATTGTGTTTCTATAGAATAGATTAACTACTCTTGAAACTCCGTTTATCATGTCACATGAAAACCTTCTAGCTTTTCAGTCGTGGAATTCCCTAGTGCACCGTCACTGCATTTACCTTCATAGGAGGTTAGTAGTGGTGTCTCAGCAGCGTTCTAACTGCCAGAGTCTTGAAAAGGTGTGATAATCCAACTGACGAGCCCACTGCCAGACTGGGCAAAACACTGGTAATTTCATGACTGTAAAGGCCTAAGAGCTTGAATGTTTTTAACATTTGCAGTTGATAAAAGTAAGTTATGGTTTTCTTCTAGGAACTTATTTGATTTCACAAGTATCTTGCACTGTTATCTTATGGGATTCAGCTACTGTGTGCAGATATTTTAAATTTGATGCCATCTACACAGCCTGCGCGTCAGTTCTGACGTTCCATTTCACTCTACAGGATGGCAGAATAAACATATTCTCTGTTGGGTGATGTACGTTTGTTTTACTTTTAATTTTGTTTTGTGAGGTAAACACCAAATGTGTCATCAGAGACATCATTTGGCATAGGGTGTTGAATGGACTTCTTTCCTGCCAAGCTAATGGCTATCCGGTTTGGGTCATGTAACTATCAGTTTGCATTCGGGAGATGAAGGGTTCGAACCCCGCTATCGGCAGCCCTGAAGATGGTTTTCCATAGTTTCCCATTTTCACACCAGGCAAATGGCGGCTGTATCTTAATTAAGGCCACGGCCGCTTCCTTCCCTCTCCTAGGCCTTTCCCATCCCATTGTTGCCATGAGACCTACCTGTGTCGTGTGACGTAAAGCAAATAGTATATTTTTAAATGAAACCTTCTGAGCAAGTGGCTATGCAGTTTGGGTCACGTAACTATCAGCTTGCATTTGGGGGATAAAAGGTTCGAACCCCGCTGTCGGCAACCCTGAAGATGGTTTTCTGTGGTTTCCCATTTTGAAGCCAGGCAAATGCTGAGGTTGTACCTTATTTAAGGCCACATTCGCCTCCTTCCAAACTCCTAGGCCTTTCCCATACCATTATTGTTATAAAACCTATCTGTGTTGGTGCGACGTAAAGCAACTTGTAACAAGAAAAAAGAAAAACCACTTTAATATCATCATAAGTAATAGGTAAAGTTGTAACAGATATGCGATGGCTTTTAAGGGACAATATTCATTCAAATAGGGTGGCTAGTCATGGCAGTATATATCTCTTATTTTTTATTTCTCCCTCTTCCTACACTAACGTGTCATTGTGTTTTTCCTGTTACGTGTTTCTTTAAATGTTCTTATCTTTCTATTTATGACATGATATATAGGAGGAAGGAAAATGAACACATAATAGGAAAGAAACAATTTGGCAGGTCAGCAATAGAAGAGAGAGAAGAGATAAGAACACACATGAAAACATTAAAGGACAAAGACAATCTCTACATCTCCAAGTGGATCTCCTTATCAGTCCCAGATATTCTACATCAATTTCTAAAGATCAGTCCATTTTGATTCCCACCCTCCTGATGAACCTGAGAAGCAGAAAAAAGATCATCAGGAGTGAGAAGAAATGGACGTTGAAGAGCTCGGACTGACTATGATGGAGCCAATCTATTTGAAGATGGCAGTACCGAGCAAGTTGTTTGTGCAATTAGGGGCGCGCAGCTATGGGGTTGCATTCGGGAGATAGTGGGTTCGAACCCCACTGTTGATAGCCCTGAAGATGGTTTCCAGTTTTCACTTCAGGTAAATACTGGGGCTGTAACCAAGCTGGATAGCTGCAGTCGCTTAAGTGCAGCTAGTATCTAGTATTTGGGAGATAGTGGGTTTGGACCCCACTGTCTGCAGTCCTGAAGATGGTTTTCCATGGTTTTCCATTTCATACCAGGCAAATGACTGTACCATAATTAAGGCCACGGCTGCTTCCTTCCCATTCCTAGCCCTTTCCTATCCCATCGTCGCCATAAGACCTATCTGTGTTGGTGCGACGTAAAGCAACTTGAAAAGAAAATCATGGCAGTGTGAAGTTGTTCCTGTCTCTTAGTGTTTTCATGTTGTGCTGGTCTCCTCTCATTGTGTTTATACTATTATGTATTCTTTTCATGTCCCTTTCTTTCTATATATGAATAGATTATATTCAGGTTATTGTGTCATTTTCAACTATGTGCATGCCTTGTTTCAGGCTTTTGTTCAGGTAAAACCGTGCTGCCTCTATTTTCTTCTTTCCTTACCGGCTTGTATCCTACCTTTGGTTTGATTTAGGATTGTGTTAAATCACAGGTTGTGCTGTTTCAGAAATAAAAATAACTCAACTTCAGTAATTGCAGAATTTATTTTGTCACATGTAACAGGTCTCTTGTGTACAGCACTATAGTTAATTAGGCAAGGAAAGATTGTCAAATTATCCTAGGCACTGTATAGTTCTCCTCCTAGATACTAGGAATGGTAACAGCTTATTGTACAAATTATACATAAAAATATACAATATAAACATCTGTATTGTAAGTAACATGCTATATGACAAAATACAGGGAGGGAATGTATTTCACTCACTAATCTCTGAACTATTCATATGTCTTCAAGTAATCACCTGTCTTGACTTGCTCCTTGTTTAAGAATAACATTTATAGAGCATTTAACAATTATCAAATATGGAAGAAAGTCTCCCTTATTTCTTTGAAGAATTCATGGTACTTTCCTTAATTTACATGAAGCTAGATTGTTTCCTCTGCTATTTTCCTTGTTTGTAGATATGTTTTTAATATTGTGAAAGCCACATTTTCTTTGTGAAATTTTTTATCTCAGTGTCATTTCCATTCACAAAACTCATTTTGGTGAGTCCTTATCTCACACAGAATTTTATGCTCACATGCTGTTCGGTTTGCACATCAATGTCTGAGATGCAGTTTTGAAATTAAGCACCGTCCTGCCATCTGGTGGAATTGTACATGACCACAGTATAGTGTCAGTTCAGAGTTACGGAGTGCCGTACCATGTGCCCTCAAAGTATCCCCAGTTCATTCTAATTCTCATTTCATTTAGTCTCAGTCTGTAAACTTTCTGAATGGAGGTTGTATTTGAAACTATTGAAACTACCAATCGATCACCTCTGTGTTACATTCTGTGTACTTGTTACATATCATCTATCTTACCTGCTTACACATGCTTTTTAGAATGATATGTGCTTGTTGAGACTTCATTTGAATACATTATTTCAACCAAAGGTTTCTTATCATAGTATTTGTTCCAGAGGTCTGCAGAGTTTGATTCAGATTTGGAATCTGATTAGTGTTAAATTCATAAAAGTAACAATATTATAAGTAATGGGAGACAAAACTAGGAAAGAAAAGTTTCCAATCCTCCTTCTCCTCCTCCACCACCCATAGCTTCTGTATCTGGCAGTGGATCATTGACCTCCATTTCGTCCTCTCCTTCCAGCACTTTTCTTTGTATACCGTTTCCACATACGCAGATGACATGGTCATTGTATCACAAAACTTGGAAAACATTCGAACAACCTTCAGCAAACTTACAACATGGGTTACAACGGTTAAAATGACATTCATAAGAGGAGGCAGACTATCAGCAAATGACATCATCATATATATGAATATTCCGATGAAGAACGTACCGCATTTCAAATACTTAGGAATCACACTTCAGACGAGTGGAGATGTCTATGACCTTCACATAAAGAACGGACCATCGCAACAAAGATGGCAATTAATAGCATAAAGAACCTAAGACAACTATCCTTGCCCACAGCTACCACACTGTTTCGCTTAAAAATTGCTCCCATCATAACATATGGACTGGAAACCATCTGGACACACCTAAAGAAGAAAAATTTTGAAGACATAGAAAAAGTCAAAGCCAACTTCCTCAAAAGAGCACTATGCCTGTCAAAGTACATATTATCCCGACTTACATATGTACTGGCAAGAGAGCAATTTTTCATCGAAGACCTCTGCCTCGACCTGCTTCTACCAGCTACCAAAGCCTACTTGGATGTACTGCAGGAACTCAATAAGAAGAGACAAGAGATATGGCCAGCGTTTTATTCAACGAATGCGATGATATATAGGGAATGGACACAAGCCAGATATGATCTACGTCATGTATTGACAAGATATGCCATACACGGTTTCCATCATCGGATATGCCTAACAGATAAATTCCATGACCCGGACGATAACTGCAAGTGTAAATTATGCGGAGCCTACTGTGACTGATATAATCTGATATTGTGCAACAAAAGACAAAACTCTTTGTCAATTTTTTGTAAGAACTAAATGCACATTGTGTGAAATTTATCATATTATTAATATCCTCCTCCCCTTCTCTTCCTCAGTCTCCCTTTTGGCCTCTTTCCGTCATATCTTCTCTGATTTTAATATTTTGGATTTTATTTCTTCTTGTCTTTTTTAAGTGATGGTCTTCAAAATTTCATTTCTACTGCTTGGATCCGTCACATATACCATATTTTCTCTTTTAATTTGTTTCTAAAATTAACCTTAAAGAATATTACCTCCTTGTATTAATTGGCTTACTATAGCTGGGAAAGTACAAGTAGGGAGTGGTGACTCTGAAACATTTTATACAAGAAAAGGTCTCAAGCAAGGAATTGCACTGTCACCATTATTGTTTATTATATTGATGGATGAAATCATAAAATGTGTAAAACAGAGTATCAGTAATGGTGAAGTGAATGCTTTGGTATTTGCAGATGATGTGGTGATTTGGGGAAAGGGAGAAAAGGAAGAACAAAGGAGACTGGACATTTAGAATGAAAATCTGAAGGAGTTTGGAATGGTAATTAGTAAAATGAAAACTGTAGTCATGCACTGTGGAAAAGAGAAAAAGAGTAGCCAAGTGAACATAGACGGAGAACGGTTAGAGAATGTAGAACAGTTTGCATATCTGGGTAGCACTATTAATGGAAGTAATGAAATCAACCCTGAAATGAATAACAGACTAAGTAAAGGTACAACTTTTATTGTCAAGTCAGAGAGCTTTTATGGAATTACAAAGTACCCAAGAGAATGAAATTAACATTATATAAACAGTATTTCATACCAATTGTAACATATGGACTAGAAACGTTGGTAACTAATAAGGGACAAGATAGTAAGATCCAAGCAGTAGAAATGAAATTTTTAAGAACATCGGATGAAAAGACAAGAAGAGATAGAATCCAGAATATTAAAAGCAGAGAACAGAAGCAAAACTGAGATGGTTCGGACATGTTAAAAGAATGGGAAAGGAACAGGTAGCAAGGAGGGTACTGGAAACAGAAATTAAGGGGAAAAGACCAGTTAGAAGACCGAGGAGAAGGTGGATGGATCAGATTTCGAAGGACATTAGAGAAGCTGGATTGGATGTGGTGGAAGTAATGGAGCAGGAAAAGTGGAAGGACAGAAAGGAGTGGAGGAGGCTTGTTAACCACACCCAGGCGATTGGAGTGGGATGATGATGATGATGATGATGAGCTGGGAAAAGTAAACATGCTGTGTTCATACAGTTGCATTGACAACCAAGGATGAAAATGTGCATTTTACATGGAGGTATCATTCTGTAGGGTGTCTATTTGTCAACTTGAGACTTCTCTTCTGCTCTAACATGTAGCCTACCAGCATTGTACTAACAAAAATGTTCTCAGTATCTGAAGTAGAATTGCAAATTGCTTAGGATGGTAACCGATAAAGCAGGTACCTACTGCAGCATAAACAGTATCTTGCATTCGGCACAAGGAAGATAGGCTTTGTGTGGAATGGAAAACAATATGCAGGGTTATTCAACTAAAATTTCACCTCAAATATCTCATAAACCATTAAAGATACTGAAAATATGTTTTCACTTTCAACAGTGTTACCAAGGGAGTAATAATCGCACTTGCAGTAATTTTCCAGCATGTCAGTGTCTGATGAAATAATATTACTAACTTTGTTTTTATAAATAGGACTACACTCTTTTTTACACGTAGCATTAGAGATATGGCCATTGAAAATTCAGTGGTGTGATTATTTTCGTAATCTGGCAAGTACTTCTCAAGAAAATGGAATGTCTTCGAACATGCTTCGTTCGCTAGTCATGGGGCTTATTCAAATGAATCACCAACCAGGCAGCCACAGCACATGCTATGCGGACGGTTCCTTCACCTTCTTCTTGAGAGCTAGGTATGCGTTCCGCTGTGCCTGTAAATACACTCTGATTTAAAACCTTTAATATCACCGTAAGTAACAGGTGAAGGAATAACAGATATGTGATGGCTTTTAGGGGGCAACATTCATTCAAATAGGGCAGCCAGTGGCTGGCACACAAAGCATTTCTGAACATCTGTTTTCTCAAGAAGTATGTGTAGGAATTTGAAAATAACCGCACCCCTGAATTTGCAATGTCCAAAACTGTAATGCTAGATGTAGAAAACATTGTAATTGAATGTAAAAATACTAAGTTAGCACAGTTATCTCAGCAGATATTGACATCCTGGAGGAGTTTGATTACAGGCCTCTTGGTAACATCATCGAAAGTGAAAACAGATTTTTGACATCTTTAACGGTTTAGAAGTTATTTGACATGAACACTTGCCAACTTATTCTGTATACAGATTTTATAGCAGCCCTAACAATGCTATGTAAGATTTTGGTAGGCTGGAATCATGCACAAACTCATGTCATGTCGGATCACTTAACACTGCCTCATTAAGGCAGTCCTTTAATCAGAGAACAAACTTGCTCACTCTTCAGATCACACATCAGAAATATAAAAACATATATAGAATCTTAATTGCTATTCTCTGCAATATTGTGTTTGTCTTGAGCCAAATCAAGACAGGGCGTTCTGTTAACGTCTGAAGTCCCACTAAATCTCTATCTGGTACACTATAAAACAAACTGAAGACCCAGTTTCTCTACAGAATTTATAAATATCACATTGCACAATGCTTGTTGAGTTGTGAGACTAAACTATCACGTTTCTTGAAAACGTTTCTGTAATTTGAGTGCGATTGCTGCTACAAGCCCTGCACCTTTACCGCTTCCATCCTCTGCCAGCAGGAGTCGGAACTAGAAAAACAGCAAAGCAATATACAGTTAATGAATCACCAATGTATAACATTTATATATGTCAGGATATAAAGAACCCTTGAAAATAAAATGTCCAAATGTTCTGGGACAGATCCATATATAGAGAATTTGTATATGTAGAAATATGTATGTCCCACCCTTATCCCATTTCTCTACGGGGTCGGGTATGAAGAGAGATGAATCTTGGTAGCAAGTTTTTATGACCAGGTGCCCTTCCTGACATCATCCTCATCAGAGGAGTTAATGAGATGAAATGAATGACGTGATGTATGATGGTAGAAGGGAGAGGGTGAAACCTGGTGCTGGCACATAGCCTATCCTGTCGAAAAGCACCAAGGGGTGTGCTGAAGGCTTTACATCCCCATCCGATGGACGAATCACCATCAATAACGTCATATAACCTCAATCCAAATGAGCATTGCAGAGAGGTTTTTTAAATTTTTGTTAGTGGCTTTATGTCGCACCAACTCAGATAGGTCTTATGGCGACGACAGGATAGGAAAGGAAGATAGGAAAACTTAAAGGGTCCACCTTTTCAATACAAAAATGCTATAGTTTATTTATAACATATATTTGCACTTGGAACTAGTTTCGACGCTGTTTGGCGTCATCATCAGCCAAAATGTGGGAAATAGGCTAGCATGTAGGTATTTATATTACACAAGGCATTACATTAAACAATACACATCTTATAAGGAGATAAAAACAGGGACGAATATAGAAACAAATGAATCCTTATAAGATGTGTATTGTTTAATGTAACGCCTTGTGTAATATAAATGCCTACATGCTAGCCTATTTCCCACATTTTGGCTGATGATGACGCCAAACAGCGTCGAAACTAGTTCCAAGTGCAAATATGTGTTATAAATAAACTATAAATTTTTGTATTGAAAAGGTGGACCCTTTAAGTTTTCCTATCTTCCATTCTCAGTTCAATACGGACAAAAAATGAAATTCTTAGATTTAAATGAGGATAGGAAAGGCCTAGGAGTTGGAAGGAAGCAACCATGGCCTTAATTAAGATACAGCCTCAGCATTTGCCTGGTTTGAAAATGGGGAAACCACAGAAAATCATCTTCAGGGCTGCCGACAGTGAGACTCGAACCCACTATCTCCCGGATGCAATCTCACAGCGCCGAAAGGTTTGGAATTACATCTAAGCTTTTGGCACGCAATCTAGTGTTTATAAGTTGTATACCATCACCTTTCCTACCCTGCCGGCCAACATTCTGATGATGAACATTTTTTTGACCAATGGGACTTGAACCGGCTAACCACGGTATCACAGCATGTATGCTTAATGCCTTAATGATCATGGCCACAAAGAGGGATTTATATAGAAAAACATAACATGAAAAAGTAAAGAAAGAAGATTAAACAATATGGCAAATCAGCACGGCAAGAGGGAGTAGATTAACAGAAAGACGAGATAAGGACAACCTCCACCAAGCGAGTTGGTTGCATGGTTCGGATCACATAGCTGTGAGCTTGCATTCAGGAGACGGTGTTGAACTCCCCCCTATTGCCAGCCCTGAAGATGATTTTGCATGGTTTTCCATTTTCATCTTCCTGTGGATGGGGAGATTAGAATATATACACAGTATCCCCTACCTATCATAACGGGCAACTGAAGACGGGGGATCAGGGGCTCTCAACTTGGGATTGTGGGTTGATGACCATGGTTTCTCCTAGCTGAGCTTGCTTGCGGTTACTTGTGTCGAGATCCTCACTTTCATCTTTCTTGTCCAACCTAGCTTGGTCAGCTCTTGTTCTTTTTTGACCCCACCGGTATTAGTTTTGCGAGGCCTAGGGATTCTTTTAATTTTCATATCCTCTGGGACCCTTCCCTTTCTTCATGTTTTAAAGTGTCGCACCTTTCATTTTTTCCTCTGGTTAGTGAAATGAAATGGCGTATGGCTTTTAGTGCCGGGAGTGTCCGAGGACATGTTCGGCTCACCAGGTGCAGGTCTTTTGATTTGACGCCCGTAGGCGAGCTGCGGGTTGTGATGAGGATGGAATGATGACGAAGATGATACATACACTCAGTCCCCTTGCCAGTAAAATTAACTAATACTGCTTAAATTCCCGACCCTGCTGGAAATCGAACCCGGGACCCTTTTGACCAAAGTCCAGTGTGCTAACCATGAAGCCCGTCCTCTGGTTAGTGTTAAGACAGGATGGTTGTCTAGTTGTGCTTCCTCTTAAAACAGAAACCACCAGCTGACCACCACCACCACCACTACTTTCCTCAATTGATGTAAAGAATTCATGGATTATATTTTAGAATCCAAAATTCAGCATTTTCATCTTATACTAAGCATTTCACAGCATTTCATATTTTTCTATCTAGATTTCTAGAAAATTTTTCAATTCTGAGTTTTTTGTGAAACAGATATTCATTTCTTTTTTCTATTTATCTTGTTCTGCAAGGGGTAACTGACCCATAATTCATTATAATAAAATTAATCTCCTAACTGAACATGCTTTTTTATAGCTCTATTCATTAGTACTATACCAGAAACCTTCAAAGAAAATGGATGCTACAAATCACTACAAACAAGAAGCAAACAACAATAAATAATCAACATTTCAGAATAGTCAAACTGTTGGCACATTTAGGAATGTACAGGGTGTGGTAAGGTAAGGGTTATTCTGCCCGAAGACAGGTCCAAACCTCCGCAGAGGTGTTCCTGAGCCGGAGTTTACGTGCAGTATGGTGGCCAGTTCCTTTCCGCTCCTCCATTCCCTTACCCCCCACCAACAGCGCGTGGCAACCCATCCAACTCCTGACCACGCCCAATGTTGCTTAACTTCGGAGATCTCAAGGGATCCGGTGTTTCAACATGGCTACGGCCATTGGCTTACAGGGCGTGAATGATATGTAATTATGCTGCTGCATTTATGTGCAGATTAATTACTGTAGTATTATCTTTTCAGAGCATCACTGTCAGACTATTAGCAACACATGAGATGCAATACACGATGATGAGAATGTACGGTTTATGAAAATGGTCAGGTCATTATTTTGTGCATGAAGTTTGGAAGGATTTGAAAGTCTCTATCAGGGATGCGTTGGATATAGGTAAGGGCAGAAAGCATTCACAGCCTTGGGACATTAAATAAAGATCACAGTAAGCACAGCAGGTGCACAGTGTTATCGATGAGAACCCCAGAACATCCACTAGGTCTGTTGCCAGTTGCATGAGGACATCTGATTTAAGTTGTATGTTGTGATAACTGAAGGGTAGTTTTAGAGGGAGAGGTTACATCTGACAAAGACTTTTGTATCTGAACAATACCAATGCCTCTTGAGGCTACCTCTACATGACTGTAGCAATGCAGCAACTAGTGATACCAAGTTTCAAAACTAACAAGATTTAATAGTGCTACACTCATGTCCGTAAGTTTGAGAAAACATTGTGTCCTGGCGATAATGTGCGGCCCGAACTGTGGCTGGACAACACGGAGACATGTGGCATGCTCAGTACGGAATCGATTGGTGTGCTTTAAACAGTTCGCGTGTACAGAGGCTTTGGGTGCAGCGATTCTGAGTGAATGTTGTATGCATTTGGCAGACAGTATGTGAGTTGTAGGGAAGCAGAATGGCACAGCAAATCCATTTGGATTACACTATGCGAGGCTGTATCATCAGTAGATTATAGGCTGGTCACACTCAGCGCTAGGTGGATTGGGAGTGGAATGTCGTCCATAGCATCATTTCACGGCTGTGGAGAAGATTCCAGGAGGGAGGAAACATTCAGCGGCAGTATGGCCAAGTTACAAGTAACTATTCTCATTTTTGGTTCCGTATTGAAGTTGACGTATATCTCAAATATTATAATAATATTTGAGATATAAGTATGGGCAAGGTCGACCATGTCCTTACAACCCAGCATCAGAAACATTATCTTGCCTTAAGTACCCAAAGACTTCAACCAGCACAGCACCTGCACAAGCTAGAGACCTCGTAGCAGCCTCTGGGTCACACATCTCCTGTCAGACTGTGTAATGTCTGCTTCAGGAGGTTGTTCTATATGCTCGGTGACCCACCAGATGTATTTCCCTCACACAAAGGCACCACATGGCTCGCAGATGTAGTGTCTTGTCACTGTAATTGGATCCAGGAGCAATGGGGTAGTGTCACAGTTTTTCCCGGAAAGCAGTTCTTGCCGTCTGTTCATCTGGCACACTCTTGGAATATGGTACAACTCTGCCATTATTGTGGAAGGAGTTCGATATGGCAATACCAGTGTTCTTCTCTGGGGAGGCATCATGTTAGGAACATGTATGCCATTGCATATGTTACCTAGGGCTGCTGTGGCAGGTGCAATCTATAGGGCTGACATCCAGTATGTGTGGCTTTCTCATGGCGCATATCGACCTGAGTTCCAGCTGATTGATGATAATGCCTGCCCACAAAGGACTAGCCTGGTGGATGAGTACCTACCTGCAACACGAATACATCACATGTCTGGAGTGGCCAGCTCAGTTCCTGGATGTAAATCCTATTAAACATGCTTGGGACGCTCTAAGTCATAGCATTGTAGCCCTAACATGACTGCCACCCATGAACCACTGTTGATCTCTGAAGGGTGCTTGTCGAGCAATGAGATGCGTTACTGCAAGCCATGCTGGACGGTTTGATTCACAGTGTGGGGCGACATTGTACATCTTCTATTGCCATGCAAGGTTATCATACCCCATACTGACGTTTTGTATACTCCAGTAGAGGGACAACACACACGGTCAGTGCCACCCACTGTCCACGTCCGGTTTTTCCTTACACCTTGTATCAGTATCATAGTGTCAAGAGTTAAATTGTTGCTAGTGCACTTTTTAGTGTGCATATTATCGCGGTGCCTGATGTTTTTCTGTGGATCTTGAAGATCCCTTAACTTATGGACATGAGTGTATTAACTTCAAAAGTAGGATAAATCAACAATCTTGTTCCCAGGATATTAAAAGTAAATTAAAAAGGAATATCTCAGATATAATGTCTTACCTTTTTCCCTGGTGCTAGAAGCTTTATGTATTTATTCATCCAGGTTTTTAGACGTGGGTGATGTTTGAAGAGTGAACCATCTACAGCGATTGTCACATCAGCTCTATCCATGCGCTTCAACAGAACAGCCAAACCTGTATGCAGAGAATAAACATTGCATTCTGATCTACAATATACGTATCAGTCATTAACATGTATCGTATACATATTATTCTATTCCTCAGAGATAGATAGAGAGAGAGAGAGTGTGGGCAGAGTGAAGAGAAATTAGCAGACAAACACTCCACAACAGAATTCTACATCAAACATGAAGTCATGTTTGTATAAATAACAATGTCCAGTGTAGCCTGGTTTACAAGTTATAGAAAACAGAATTTGAAAACATGGGTACACTGTTAAACTGAACTCTTATGAAACATATTAATTTAAACTTTTGCATCTGGTATTGAACATGGGATCTCAAGATTCAGCTCATGCTATCTAGTATTGCAGATGGATGGCTGACATGTTTCCTTCTGAATCTGAATCCTCCCATATATAGATGCATTATTCAGTTCCAGATGGTACAGGACAGTATCCAATTACAGTGTGGTAAATGGAAGATCCCACTCTCACGTGGGATTCCCAGGAGCACGATATTATCATAGTGTATATCTCTTTGGTATTTTTCATTTGTGATCATTGTTATTCGTGAGCTATACTAATATACACATTTAATGTAGCCATCCGTTCATTTTGAAACTTCCCACCTTGAATAAATTTAATGATTTAATAGCTGCTATAAACCCTCAGGTCTACTTCTCAAGTGGTCTGCTCACACCTGGGAATCTTTGATAACCATCTCCCAGTTCCACTCTAAGGACCGAAGTGCTTATTCCTTTTTTGTCTAAAGAACATAAACATAAACCACTGACACATATTTTATATAGGAAAAATCTGAGAATTTAGAGGTGATACATAAAATTCAATCAGCAGCAGTTTTGAACTTCCACCTCGAAAACTAAATTGACACAATTAGTACCCAAAAAAAAATTAGTGAAAGTTCTATTTTAAAATCAAATTGTAACATACTGTATTTTAGTATTAACTGCATGGACAATGAAGAATTATATGTTTGATATGTTGGAAACATAAAAACAATTGATTGCTGACAAAATATTTTCAATATCAATCAAATTAATTATTTTATAACTGCTATTATACCAATTATATTTAAAATATATTCAACAACTTATATAACTAAATAAAGTAAATCCCCCTGACACTATCAGCCCTGAGGGTTCTTTGGCCTTCCAAATAACCACTGCTCAGCTGAAAGGCCTGCAGATTATGAGGTGATGCATGGTCAGTGAGATGAACACTCCTGGCCATTATTTTTGGCTTTCTAGACTGGGACCAGCATCTCACAGCTCAGTTGTAATCACGTGGGTTGAGTGGACCTCAAACCAGCCCTCAGGTCCATGTAAAAATCACTGACTTAATCAGGAATCAAACCTAGGTCCTCTGGGTAAAAGGCTGGCATGCTACCCTACACCATGTGCTGGCAAAAAAATAAATTGTTCTCATCATTAAAAGTTCAGCATCCTCACCTCTTAACTTTTTAATTACCCAACTCTTATTGTTACACTTATACTAACTACGTATATTTTGTTTTTAACATTAAGTGGAAAAGAAAACTGAATTCACTCTAGTGATGGTGTAGTGACACATGTCTGCTGCCATGCTGTCAACTGTCTCTCGATATCCACTTGTTAGCACAAAACCTATTGACCTCATCCTCTTGTCCACTTTCCTTGAGTTGAGGGCACATGCATTAGCCATTCAGCCACTTGGTGATCATTACACTGATATGAATCACAGTGTCGTCACATAGTCAAATTCTAACTTCTGTAACTTGGAAACCAAGCAAAAACCAATATAACTTTATATTTGTTGTGGAATGCCGTGGTTATCCCTAAATTTCTCTTCATCTTGTGTATTAGATATGATATTCTGTTGCCGATATCAGTGATGCAGTTGGTTAATTGTTTCCTCACTGTTCGCTAGATAATGAATTTGATGGCATATGATGGTGTTTAAATGTGCCAACTCCAGGACATTGGCTTCAGGAACATTGTTAAAGATCTCTTTTGTCACAAAATTATCATTCCTGGATGTGTGAGACAAACTGGTTGGGAATCTTAATATTTCATGAAGACTTGCTTCGATTCCTCTGAAGAAACCACAAATGTTGTAATACAGTAATGACTATAGGTTTAAATTAAATCCAACTGTACGTGCCCTATTGATGAACCTATCTTGGTCCCTTCTGCACATTTTATGGCCTGAGAATATCAAATTTCAGAATTAAAGTTAAACACTTAAAATAATAATACACTACTTTCAAGCGCTTTAAGACTTTTCAGTTGTGAAACCACCAACATTTCACCCCAGTGTGGCACCAGGCTCAACAGTTGGATTGCTACACAAGGGTGTCTCAGCAGCACATTAGCCACCACCTCATGACTTTTAAGGCTAGTTCTACTGAGTGAATTTTTTTTTAATTTTATGGGTAGAAAAGCAGACATTTTTGCCAGGATAGATAGGCATTGCTAGAACACCACTTGCTGAAAAAAGTTCTTCCATAGCTTCTAGATTAAAAAATAATATCACACCAGTCTAACGAAGACTATTTAAAATGTCCGAACATGTCAAAGAATAAATGTCAACAACGTGTAGGAAACTGTCGCTGGGTGAAGAAACTAACCCTAAGAAGTAGGGAAAAACTGATTAATTTTTAGTAAAAATTTTCAGGGATAATAATAATAATAATTTTAATTTTGTATGGCTATTGCTAGCCTGGTGCAGCCTGTCTAAGGCATACACTCTGACAAGGGTTGGTGCCATCTGCTATGTAGAAAACTACTGTGGTAAAAAATAGTGGACCGGGCGAGTTGGCCGTGCGCGTAGAGGCGCGCGGCTGTGAGCTTGCATCCGGGAGATAGTAGGTTCGAATCCCACTATCGGCAGCCCTGAAGATGGTTTTCCGTGGTTTCCCATTTTCACACCAGGCAAATGCTGGGGCTGTACCTTAATTAAGGCCACGGCCGCTTCCTTCCAACTCCTACGCCTTTCCTATCCCATCGTCGCCATAAGACCTATCTGTGTCGGTGCGACGTAAAGCCCCTAGCAAAAAAAAAAAAAAAAAAAAAAAAATAGTGATGTAAATTCATGTCCTCATCCTCAGATGTTGCAGTTCTTTTCTGACCCATTTCCAGGAGAGGTGGCATGCTTGTAGGTATCTATTTAACCACATACCAGCCTTCCTACAGCTTAAATTTCTGGCAGTGAACCCAGGCCCCCTCCCTAGGGACAACAGCTAATAGTGCTAACCATGTCCAGCTCCATGGCTAAATGGTTAGCATGCTGACCTTTGGTCACAGGGGTTCCAGGTTCGATTCCCGACAGGGTCAGGAATTTTAACCATAATTGGTTAATTTCTCTGGCATAGGGGCTGGGTGTATGTGTCGTCTTCATCATCATTTCATCCTCATCAAGATGCGCAGGCCGCCTACGGGCGTCAAATCAAAAGACCTGCATCTGGTGAGCCGAACCTGTCCTCAGACACTCCCGGTACTAAAAGCCACACGCCATTTCATTTTTATTTTAGTGCTAACCATTACACAACAGACGTGGATAGAATTACCGTAGGTAACAAACTAGAAGAGTCTGGGTCATTTGTATCACCAGAACAGTGACAGCTGCTTCATGCTGAAATAAAAGCAAGCGACTTTGAGACCTTCTATGGCTGCAAAATGGTTCCAGTGAGCCAAGAATCTCCAAAATTGGTCAAGTGATGACTGGAGAAAGTTAAGCCATTCATGAAGACATAATTACTACCTATTTTACAATTGGCTTTACGTCGCACCGACACAGGTCTTATGGCACTGATGGGATAGGAAAGGGCTAGGAGTGGAAAGGAAGTGGCTGTGGCCTTAATTAAGGTACATCCTCAACATTTGCCTGGTGTGAAAATGGGAAAACATGAAAAAAACATCTTCAGGGCTTCTAACAGTGGGGCTCGAACCCACTATCTCCCGAATGAAAGGTCAAAGCTGCATGCCCCTAACCACACAACCAATCCACTCAATCTAATTACTACTCATTCAGACATTTGTAATGATGGAAGTGTCGACTCAGTTAATTGTGTTTAATACAAGATTTATTTCTCTTTTCTACTCCTTCAGTTTCATTTGAGGTCTGCTTTACTGACAAATCTGTTTCTTTCTGTCACAGAAGAGACAAGTCAGCCATAAGAAAAGAAGGAGAAGAATTCCACCCAGACTGTGTGAAGTATTCAATTTCAGTGATGATCTGGAGTGGACGGTGATACATTGTAGAAGGTACTATAAGACATAAATAATACCAAGCGAGTTGGCTGTACGGTTAGGGTCACATAGTTGTGAGCTTGCATTTTGGACATTGTGGGTTTGAATCCCACTGTTGGCAGCCCTGAAGATTGTTTTCCATGACTTCCCATTTTCACACCAGACAAATGATGGGGCTGTACCTTAATTAAGGCCACAGCCAGTACCTTCCCAATCCTAGCCCTTTCCCATCCTTGCATTGCCAAAAATCTTCAATGTGTCAGTGTGATGTTAAACCATTAACAAACAACAATAACAAAACATAAATAATATGTTACGTACTAAGAACCTGGTTGCTGCCTCAAATACAATGGTTTGGTTAAAATGAATTTATACTCGTGCACGATGGGATTCCTTGCCGCAAAATGAGAAAAACAAAACAAAAAAAATCATATTTACTGTATAACATTTTACATAAGCTTTGAAGCTTGCAAAAACATTAGGCTACATATTTCATTTGTTATCCGTAAATATTCTGTGATATTGATCTTGGTCGAGACAAAGTTCTACGACCCTTGTTCCAGTGATGGAACTCCTCCTACAAGCGTAGAACAGTTTGATAATGAGAAATAACACCAAAGCTATAAAAGCGTGAGAACCTCTTCTGAATAAGTCGGCAGATCCGTCAAAGTGACAGGAGTAGTTATGTCTGTTTATGCTTTAATAAAACAAGATAAGCATGATTTTATACAGAAAGATTGTTTCTGAAATACTTACACACTGATACAAGTAGAGCTGCACGATTGGATACCACTTCACAGATATACTTGACTATTTCAATGTCATCTTCATCACTTGTTAGTCCTAGCTTGTCGAGGATGTCCTTGGTGTTATTACCCACACCATCCACAGTGTCTCTGAAAGAGACAATAGTAATCAGTTAATCTGAGTCTTTGAAGAGCAAAAGTACATCATGAGTTTAGATGTCAGTCAGATTTAGATTATGATCAGGTCTGACAAATGGTCTCTGACCTAAGGTGCCTGTTTTAAAGTGTACCAATTCATAAAAATTATGTTCTCCATCCTTGTTGGACTCTGTTTTTGTATATACATTATGTACAGTTTGCTGACATTACAAATACATTACAGTATTCTTTATATCAAAGTGATTGATGCATGTACCCTACTCAACCCTTGGCGTGCAACTATGACTACATAGTGTAGATGGTCTCTACCTCTCCTAATTTCTGTTTCTCTTCCCTCTTCTCTTTCCTAGCAGTCAAATGAGAACTTTCTATGGGTATTCTGTTCTGGATGCCTACAATTCATAAATGACCAGTATGCAAGACAGAACGTAACTCAAAAGCTTTCCAGTTACAGCAAAGACACCGAAAATTCCCAACTGACAACCACACAGTAGCCACCTTCCACACATCTCTAGGACTCATGCAAGTGTGGGGAAGTAAAGATGATACAAGGCGAGGTGGTGACTAGCTATGTGGGTCGGGAAGTTAGCTGCCTGAGGAAATTGATCACCTATGATTGAGTAGGGTTACATCAGTAACCTTTACATCGTGTTCCATGACTAAATGGTTAGCATGCTGACCATTGGCCCAAGGGTTCCCAGCTGTGTCAGAGATTTTAACCTTCTTTGCTTAATTCTGATGACCTGGGGAATGGGTGTGTGTGTATGACATCATCATTAGAATTCATCACAGGTAGGACTCCATTCACACAGACACGCAGGTCACCTATAAGCGGCAATTTGAAATACCTGCATCAGGCCTTTCCAGACGCCACATTATTATTTATTATTATTATTATTATTATTATTATTATTATTATTATTATTATTATTATTATTATTATTATTATTATTATTGGCAAAGAATACTGTATTGTTTTGAAAACATCAGCAACCTGTATACAATATACATCCAACTGCATTAAATTAGGCCAGCTAATAAATATTTCATTTGATACATTCTCAAAACGTGAGAATATCTGTAAAATGTTGACTACCAAGAGCCAAAGAGATGATACTTGCAATCCTACCACCTGCACAATATGTTCATCCTATTTCAAACAAGATGATTTTGAAGGAAAGTCATCTTCTGCAACAGCCAATTTGTGTGCGGTTGAGACAAGGAGGAAAGAAAAATATTCTGTCTGTCTGTCTGTCTGTCTGTCTGTCTGTCTGTCTGTCTGTCTGTCTGTCTGTCTGTCTGTCTGTCTGTCTGTCTGTCTGTCTGTCTGTCTGTCTGTCTGTCTGTCTGTCTGTCTGTCTGTCTGTCTGTCTGTCTGTCTGTCTGTCTGTCTGTCTGTCTGTCTGTCTGTCTGTCTGTCTGTCTGTCTGTCTGTCTGTCTGTCTGTTATCATCCCAAAAGCTGATTGTATCCTCAAACAGGACCACCGAAGGTTGTGGAGTTATACAGAAACCAAAAAGAAAATCAAAAGTCATTGCCAAAATGAGACGTACTAGGTAGGATGATGAGCAAGATAGTGTGCCATCTGCAAGTATCAATGCACAATAAAGGAAGTTACAGCTAATGGGAAGAAACAAACAAGTGACAAATCAAGTCATGTACAGGGAGATACAAGCGTGAAAAGGAACACTTCATATAACAAGCACAGTGATAAGCAGACTTTGGAATTGTATGCAAATGCATAGTTTGTTTGGCGATATGTAGACATCCAAAACCGACAAGGAAGCTTGTTTGAAGATGAAATTGGACAAATTAATAAGTATAATAGTGCATTTATATATATGCATATTTGCATACATTTTAAATTTATTGTGCATATTTTTGACCTTTATTATTCATATTTTAATGTGTTTTCCAAGCAGTCTTCAAGAAAATGTAAAGTAATGAATGCTGCGAACTCTTTCGGCAATGAAATGGTTCAAAGGGAACTGGCACTTATCAAGACACGCTTCTGGATCACACCAGCTGGAATCAATCAAGAAGCTAGAAACACGTGTGTTGCATCTTATTGATTCACTGGGCATTATAGAGAATGGGAAGCATGAACTGGAAGGTGTCCCAGGAAACCTTGGACATTGTCTGCAAACAAAATATCGTGATGTCCTTAAACGAAATCCGGTCTATGATATCATGGCAGCTATAAACAAATATTTGGGTATTACTGATAATGACGATCTACCAGAATGTTTAACACCTGCACTCGCTCCTGAATTCAAGTACTGTCCTGTCACGATGTAGAGAGATCATTGTCCGCATTAAAGCTAGTTTTAACAAATAAACACCACAGATTTATACCAGAAAACTTGGAGAAGCAAATTATGGACAAAAGAAGTTGGATGTGCAGTGTAAAATGAAAGAGGAATGTGTATTTCTCATGTTTGTGGGTTTTTTCATTGTTTTCTTAGAACCTCACTAATTAATTTATCATGTGTATTAATTAACTTGCGGAATAGAAGTGCTGGGCACAAACCAACCATACCATTCAGAGGAGAGAATCTACAGTATTGTAGTAACCCAAAATACCTGGGAGTCACCCTGGACAGGTCCTTGACCTACACGAATCACCTCTATAATGTGTCAGCCAAGATCAAGACCAGAAATAACATCCTCCAAAAGCTGGCAAGCACATCCTGGGGTGCTAATGCTCAAGTCCTGAGATCCACTGCTCTTGCACTCTCTTATTCCGTCACTGAATATTGCTGCTCTACCTGGCTTAACAGTGCTCACACTGGATTAGTAGACACCCAGCTAAACCAAGCAATGCGTATCATTACAGGATGCATCCGACCAACTAACACACACTGGCTTCCCACCCTAAGCCACATACCACCTCCATCCCTAAGAAGATCACAGTCACTGCTTAACTTGTGGAAGAAAATTGAAAACAATCCTCACCTCCCTATTCATTCTGACATAGCAGCTTTCCCAGCTAAACGACTGAAATCCAGACACCCTTCTTGGCGTACTGCAATGAATTTACAGGACACCTCCTTTAATATATCGGACGCCTGGAAAGAACAATGGTAACAGCAATCCTCATTACCACATCACCACATCATTGAGAACCCATGCAACTGCCCAGATGGTTTTTCTCTTCCCAGATGGCAGTGGAGGATGCTAAATCGAATTAGGACCGGCCAAGGTAGATGTGGAGCCACTCTCTTCAAATGGGGATGGAAGACATCACCGCAATGTGACTGTGGACAAGGGGAACAGACAGTGGAACACCTTGCATTTGAGTGTCCTTTACGTAGTTACAGAGGCTCTATAGAGGACTTAAACTGTGTCTCAATTGAAGCTCTTCTCTGGCTATTAAATTTTGACATGGAACTTTAGTTATGAACTTGAGATGGTAGTTGTATATATTGTAAATAATATTGTATTCATCATACGCTAAATAAAAATAAAAATTAACATACTGTGTCTTATTTAGGAGAATTATGCATATTGTTTTAACAGTGAACGTTGATAGCTTGATACATCTCACAATGTTTGCACAGATTGTTTGTTGTATTGGAACAGCCACAGCAGTAAATACTGCAATTTTTTGGTTTTCATTCTGTTCAGTTGGTAGTAATGAAAATCTTAAACATACTGGTAAATTTGGACTTTGCAAAACAAACTCTAGAGGAGAAAAATTGCTCGAGTTTTGTGAACAACATGAACTATTAATAACTAATACATGCTTTGATGTTCACAAAAGACAAAGACAATATTATTCATGGAAGGCTCCTGGAGATAGTAGAAGACATCTGTAAGATTACGTAATAGTAAGACAGAGATACATAAACCAAGTGCTTAGCAGTCACAGTTACCCTGGGGTTGATGTCAACAGCAATCATATATTAGTTACAGCGAAGTGCAGTGTTAGATTCAGAAAACATAAAACATACGGTTCAAAGAAATGGTGTTTGAATAACTTACACATTGCAGATTTGGCTTCAAAATTCAAAGAGAAAACTAATCAACTGAGCAGTGAAAGTACTGGATGGGAAAATGTCAAGAACAGCTTAATAACAGCCACTTCAGAAATATTGGTTGGTACCAAAGAAGCCTTGGATGACACAAGAAATTTTAGATCTCATTGAACAGAGGAACAAAATGAGAAGCAGGGATTTTGAACAATATAAAGCATTAAAAAAATTTAATAACAGACAAGTGTCACTTAGCAAAACACAGCTGGATGAATGAAATTGGCGAGGACATTAAAAAATATTTAAAAACAGGGAAATCTGATAAGGCATATTTTAAAATAAAATCTTTGCAGAACAAGAAAATAACCAGAAGTAATGTGATTAAAAACAAAGCAGGAAAGATTCTTTTTGAAAATGAGGTAGGTGACTGCTGGAAGTAATATATTGAAGATCTATATGAAGGTCAGGAAATAGATAACATTTGGGATTATGTAGAGGATGAGAGCCTGATTGAGGTAGACAGGAAAGGCCCACCAATTACAAAAAAGTGAGTTTAATACGGCTCTACACTTATTAAAGGATAAAACAGCCGTAGGTGTTGATAACATTTCAGCAGAGCTCCTGAAGAACTGTGAAGACATCATGAAAGAGAGATTGTTTTTTATCATTACAAACTGCTGTGAAGAAGGTATCATTCCACCTGATTTCATAAAGAGCTGGGCAATAACACTCCCAAAGAAAGGAAATGACAAGAACTGTTCAGATTACAGAACAATAGCCATTCTATCCCATGCTTCTAAAATCCTACTGACAATACTTAAAGGTCGAATCAGCAGGAAAATTGAACAGAATTTAGATGACGGCCAATATGGCTTCAAAGTAGGTAAGGCTGCTAGAGAAGCAATTCTAGCTCTGCATCAAATCCTGGAGAGAAGACTGGAAGTTAACAGGGAAACTTATGTAACTTTCGTGGATTTAGAGTAAGCATTCGACAAGGTTGACTGGAAGTTATTATTTCAAACTCTGAGAATGTTGGGTCTTGATTGGAAGGACAGATGTTTGCTTTTTAACCTGTATAGAGCCCAAAGCAAAGAAATAAACGTCAATGGAATGACAAGAGAAGAAAGAGTAAGAAGAGGAGTGTGGCAAAGTTGTCCCTTATCACCTTATCTCCCGGGGCCGATGACCTTCGATGTTAGGCCCCTTTAAACAACAATCATCATCATCATCATCACCTTATCTGTTTAATATCTTCATAGAATTCTCTATTAGTACAGTAAAAGAAAAAACCAAAGAGATAAATTTTAATGGTAAACAAATTAATAGTATCCGCTTTGCAGATAATGTTGCAATGTTAGCTGATTCAGAGCACAAAATGAGTAGAATGCTCGGTATACTAAACAACACGTTAGAGAAGTTCAGGCTAAAAATAAACACAAAGAAAACAAAAATAATGGTCGTTCAAAAGAAGAAGACTGAATTGAAAACAAAAACATTAAATTAGGCTGTGAAAAAATAGATCAGGTTAAAGAATTTTATTATTATCTGGGAAGTGTTATTACCAATGATAATCAGTGCCTGACAGAAGCCAAAAGAAGAACTGCTATGGTAAAACAAGTGTTTCAAAGCAGGAAAAATCTATTGTTAAATAAGCACATAGGAATTGAAACCAGGAAGAAATTTGTTAAAACCTTTATTTGGAGTGTGCTAACTTACGGTTGTGAGAGCTGGACTTTGGGAAAAAAAGCACAATCAATACTAGAAGCTGCGGAAATGTGGTTCTGGAGAAGACTGACAGGGACGAATTGGACAGAAAAGAAGACTAATATCCAAATCTTGAATGACGTTAATGAGGAACGGATTTAATTTATTCAATAGAGCAGAGGAAAGCTAAATTTCTTGGACACATCCTGCGGCATGACACCTTTCTCCAGAATGTCTTCGAAGGAAAGGTCCTAGGGAAGAAGTCGAGAGGAAGACCACGTCTCTCATATCTTAGGAACATAATCACTCAGCTGGGTTTTGCTTCCTATGTCACGATGAAAAGGACTGCTGAAGACCGTGAGATGTGGCTGCAGCAACAAGGCATAGCCTTTAGATAATGGATGGATGGATTCTGTTGTTTATTCATGATCATGATTATATGTATTGGTGTGGGTGATTGCATGAGTCTAGTAAAGGAATGTTATGTTTTCATTTCATACAAGTGTTTAATAGCATGAAAGTAGGTGCATATTTAAATGCATCTTTTATCACTTTTTGCTGCATAGTTGCATGCTTACCAGGTGTATGTGAGTCTTTTCCAGTTTCACTAAGAGATGGCACCAGCGAGCAGTAGGCAGCGTACGAATTTGACACATACGTCAGTTTGTTCATCTGACATTAACCTACCAACCGGCACAAGTTGAGTCCGCCAAACAGTAGCGTCTGTATTGTATCGTTCAGTGATCATGTTGACGTTTGTGCCTGAAACGCATTGCTTTTCTTATTTAATCAAAAGAAAAGGGCCGTGGAAAGTCATTGTTTGATGATAGAAACATATTGCGAACACGCTCCATTGATTAGAACATGTGAGACATGGACTCGACAATTTAAATGTGGTGATTTCATTGTGAATGAGAGTGTGCACTCTGGTAGACCACAAAAGTGTGAAGAAGAGCAATTGCAACTGAAGCCTGGCAAAACTGTTAAAGCACAACGCTGTCGCCAACAAATGATTAATTTAAATCACTCATTGATCGAAAGACGACCGGAATGGGCCAGAAGACATGGCAAAGTGATTTTGTTACACAACAATGCGCCATCTCACACAGCAAAACTAGTGACACCTTGAAATCGCTTGGATGGGACAACCTTCCGCACCCACCATACTCCCCGACCTGGTGCCATCTGTCACCTCTTCGCGTCAGTGGGACACGCTCTCACAGAGCAGTATTTCAGCAATTTCGAGGAAGTTGGAAAATGGCTCGACGAATGGTTTGCCGCTAAAGACAAATAGTTTTTCTGCCATGGTATTCATAACTTACCAGAAAGATGGGCGAAATGTGTAGAAGCCGATGGCCAATATTTTGAATAGACAAAATAAATTTCCCTTGAAAATTATGTGTTTTCTTTACCACAATACCGGCAAAAACTTATGCATACACCTGGTATATTGGTGATTTATACAGCATATAAAGCCAATGTCTAGTGACAAGTCAGTATGGAAAGAGGGAGTAACAGAAAGAGAATACGAGGACAAACATGAATACACAAAAGGAGGGAGGGAATGTGTTTGAAGACAGCAGTGTGTGAAGATGTGTTTATCCTATTATATGTGTCTTTTCATGTTCATTGACTTTCTATACAAAACGAAGGTTATAAAATACCATAAATAAAATTTGTACCATAGTCAAACTGTCACAGTATTTCCTATTTAGAATCAGTTTTGCATACACTCCGTTATAATCACTTAATCCTCTGAAGGTGAATGATATATAGCAGAGAAATAGGCCCATGAGCACACTGGGACAGGACGAGCCATCATGATTTGTCAGGGGGGTGATAAAAAATTACCAATAGGTGGCAGATTGAGACAACCAGTAAGAGTTGTCAGACTGTATGCAAATCCAATCTGAAAACCGGATTATTCTTGTTTTCTTGCAAGACAGTGTAATTACATTGTGGTAAAGATACCTTGAATAAGTCAATATACTCTTAGCTTTCTTGTTCAGTCACCATGTTGATGACAAGCTTAGTGTGGACACCAAGTCAACATAAGTCACTGAGTACCAGAACTCCCGACCTCAAATCATCCAGAAATATGTATTGCACAATTAATTATTTTTTAAATTTCTTTGGCTAAAATATTTGTAAACTTGAAACTAAGAAAAATATCAAACACAAATAATATATGCATTAATGAGAAATACTTACTGTTCTATCAAAGAAACAAAACTTGTAGTGAATGCTCCACTGGTGAGTAACTTTTCGGAGGCCTTGCCATTAAATACCACTCCATCCTTCACCAACTTCTGAAGGATGACCCGGACAATTTCTCCCATGTATTTTCCGCTAATGTATTTTTCAAACCTGAAAATAAATACAGAAGCATCCTCTGATTAATTCTATATCTACTGTTATGATAATATTTATACAGTATTACAATATGACAGAAACTCAAACTGAAAGAAGATACTTAAGTTTACAAATCAGCTTTTACATTTTGTAGCCAGTTAACAACATCAGGAGTGACAATATAAATGCCATTAGGCCTTTCAGGATAGGAATGTAGAGAGCAACATTGAATAATGTATCGAAAGGTCTGCTTCTTCTCACCACAGTCGAATGCTGCAGAGTCCCTCCATCCCTACTTATAAGTAAAGTAAGTAAATTCGTGCCCTCGGCTGGGGCTAGATAACCTGCACTATTTATAGTGATCAGAGTTGTAATGTGAACTCAAAATGGGTGAATGTTTTCTCTCAAGTTAATTTAGAAGTTCTTCCAAATATAACAATGTCGGTATCTTGTGTTCTAAGTATACCTGGTTCGAATGCATATGCTGAAAGAGATTTTTTTTCCAAGGAAAGAAATGGAATGATGAAAGGAATAGATGTTCAACAACTTTGATTAAGTCAGAAATTCAAGTCTCACTTAATTTTGAGCATAGTTGTCAGAAATTACATGACTTGATGGAAGATTCCACATTATTAAAAATAGTTAAAAGTGAAGAAAATACGGGATTTAAAGTTTGTATGTAGAAAATGAAATGGCAAAATTATTTAATAAAACTTGTGCCTACAATGTAATTACAGTACAGTGTTTTCTTGAGCAAATGTCTATGTCATGTCGACATGACCTGACCCTTGTCAGCATTTCAAAAACCTGACAACCTTAGCTGCACGGAGTATTCATTCATTTATTCATTCATTCATTCATTCATTCATCCATTCATTCATTCATTCATTCATTCAATCAGTCTGACGGAAAGTGGGTTTGCCTAAGGACATAGAATAATGATATATTTTTATTTACATGTTTTAGTTAATGTCTATTCTAGCCTATCTATTATGATGTACCTAATCCATACAAATGTTATTCAAGAATAGCTACTGAATACTTAATTATATTAGTTAAAATATTTTCTTTTCCAATTTGTAATGAAAAAATTTACATATTTACTTGGTAATTTGTCTTGTAATAAAGAGAAGCTGTTTGATTCTTGCATCAGTTAAGATCATCCGGCTGAGAAAAAATTCCAATTAACTTTAATATGCTGTAATTTCTATAGCTGCCAACATAAAATGTTTAATAAATTACTTTTTAAAATATTTTCTTTCATATTATGTGAAGAAATCTTAGTCCAGCTCCATGGCTAAATTGTTAGCGTGCTGGCCTTTGGTCACAGGGGTCCCGGGTTCGATTCCCGGCAGGGTCGGGAATTTTAACCATCATTGGTTAATTTCCCTGGCACGGGGGGCTGGGTGTATGTGTTGTCTTCATCATCATTTCATCCTCATCACGACACGCGGTTCACCTACGGGCATTTATAAAAAGACCTGCACCTGGCGAACTGAACCCGCTCTGGGATATCCCGGCACTTTTCATTTCATTTGAAGAAATCTTATGTCTCAGATTACTCTGATGCCATTATTAATAGGAAAGTTATATTCTTCTTCATCTTCTTCTTCTTCTGCTTTTTCCACACCTGTGGTGTCATGGGTGAAAACTGCGTCGCACATATGGATTTGACCCTGTCTTACGGCCGGATGACCTTCTTGATGCCAATGCTATATGGAAGGAAGTAATCACTACTGCATGTTTCTGTGGTGGTTATATAAATATGAAGGGCAGAGTATTGTGACAGACATGAACACCCAGTCCCTGAGCCAGAAGAATTAATCAGAAGCGATTAAAACCCTCGACCTGGCTGGGGATCGAACCCAGGACCCTCTGTACCGAAGGGCAGAACACTGACCGTTCAGCCAAGGAGTAGGACAAAGAGAAATTCAACAGCAAATTTAATTTTGATTATAGGAGTGCCTCATAATCATCTCATTGAATACTGAAACTTACGTAAATGAATTCTTGATGAGAGAGTTTTGATCAACTTGACGATCATAGTCTGTTTTAACGAAATCGAGTACACCGTTGTCTCCAAATGCTCCCCACTCAATGTCAATGATGACCTGAAAACAAATGGAAGAATGTTAAAACAAATATGGAATCAAATTTACCTAACGGAAATACAGCCTCGTTAACCTGTCATTTTTGTATACCTTTTTGTTTTCTAAAACAATGTTCTTTTTGCCTGAAAAGTATGTATCAGCCATGTGGTGTAAGGAAGGCATGCCTGTCTCTTACTGGGATTCTCTGGGTTCAGCTTCTAGTCAGTGCAGGGATTTTAATCCTGGAATGGGATTCCTTAAGCCTCGTGAGATCAACCGAGGATCTGCCTGCTTTGATAGGTAGCGGACCCATCACGAAAGCGAAGCAATAAGGCTGAAGATTTAATCACACTGACTGTTGATGTATGTAAGTCCAAAACATTTGTAATTAGTGGCCATCTGAATCTTGGATTCTAGGAAAATTGTCATGGTGTTACATTGAAAGTTACAACATAAAACTGGAAGTAATTATTGACAAATACAAATTTAAATCTTTGAATGCGGTTTGATTTAGCGGATTCTTATCTAAAGTCTGTTGCTGACATTATTTGAGGGTATGATTAGGGCTACTGATCAACTCTCTCTTTTTAGTTTCTAATTTTGTACTTTGTACTTCTTAACTAATCCTTTGAAATTACTCTCTTCTGTTAATTTTACCGGAACAGTTACAGTGTTTCTTAATTGAGTTAATTTAGGGAGTGGGACTGAAATTCGCTGCCTGTATTTTTACAGAATGAATTACCTCATTGGAGTGCTTCGAAAGGCTTACTGAGCAGTCAACTTCAGTGCAACACTGATGCTATTCTTTTACAAACAAACAAACAAACAAAATGGTGCTACAGCCAGGGCTGCTACCTCACCGTTAGATAGCTTCTCAATTGTTCCTGGCCACACTATGGGATTTTGAACACAAATGGTTAATTAAATGGTTCAGAGACTGGGTGTTGATACTATCTGTATACACCTCTACAACTCACATATAAACACTTCGTCCACTACAACTACATGCAGTACTTCACACAGCAGGCATCACCCACCCTCATCAGAGGGTTTGCCTAAGAAGGGTTGCGACCAGGCTACAATAGCCTCACAAATTTATTATTTATGTTTTATCCTTGTGTTGTTTCCTAGAATTATCCTGAGAATAACACCAATGTATGGATGTTATTACCAGTGCAAGAAACTAACCTGTTTCTCTCCATGTCGCTGAACCTCCCAGTGTTGCACTTTATCTGCCCGCTCCAGATAGCAGGCATTGCTGCCCGTGCCAAGAATCAGTCCGATAGCTGTCCGACTATCCAGCACCGCTCCTTGGACCAAAGTACCTGAAGGCAGAATTTTAGACAATTAGAATTATGAAGCATTATGTCTGGTCAGGGTTACCTGCTATGGGATGGGGGTGGACCCTCCAACCAGTGCCTCAGCACTGAGTGTTAGGTGGCAGTTAATAATCTGACTCTCTAAAGGGACCAACAGGACCCTTTAGTTGGGAGCTGGTTTCCCAGTCGAGGCTCAAATCCACCAGACAGCATCTTTTCTCCAGGTTAGGGCATGAAGGTATAAGATGCCTTTGGGTTTCGTTATCAAGAGAAATGACTAGCCGAGTTGGCCATGCGGTTAGCGGCGTGCAACTGCAAGCTTACACTCCCGAAATAGTGGGTTCAAATCCCACTTGACCGACCGATTGATTGATTGATTGATTGATTGATTGATTGATTGATTGATTGATTGATTGATTGATTGATTGATTGATTGATTGATTGATTGATTGATTGATTGATTGATTGAGAACATTATAATAATAGCCTATAATAAATATCAGAGTTGATCAGGACAAAGAGCTAGGCAGTACACCAGCAGCGACTCAATTTTTTGTGTGTCTAGGGAGGGGGTGACAAGTGAAGCTTTCTGTTTAAGGGTTACGAAAGAAGAAGAAGAAGAGACCGGGCGAGTTGGCTGTGCGTTTAGTGGCGCGCAGCTGTGAGCTTGCATCCGGGAGATAGTGGGTTCGAGCCCCACTGTCGGCAGCCCTGAAGATGTTCAGTGGTTTCCCATTTTCACACCCATCCCATCAAAACTCCTTTTTCTATTTTTGCAGTTGTTTAGCGTCACACCAATGCAGACAGGTTTTCAGTCACACTGGGACACGTAGGACTAGGAAGGTAGGGCTCATGGACTTAGTTAAGGCACACCCAGACTTAAGTCTGATGTGAGAAAGGGAAATTACGAAGGATTATTTACACTACAGCATTGCCGATAGTGGGGTTTGGACCCACCATCTTCTGAATGTAAGATCACAGCTATACAGTTCGTACCAAGATGCCAACTCGTGTGGTATATGAAGTAGTGGGTCCGATCTACTGTAATCCTAAATGATACAGTCACCTTTCTGGGCTTTATTTGCTTCCATAGTTACTATATATCAAATGTTATTCAATATATACACTGATGAACAGTTGAATTGTTACTTTAGCAAACTGGTGCTGTGGTCGACCTGGTGAATGTACACTAGTAGTAAGGCGTAACACGAGACTTCAATGTCATCAGACCTGGGCATAGTATGGGTACGACACAAGATCTCAGCATCTTCGATTGCGGCCAGATTGTCGGTGCCAGATGTAAGAGACATTCCACCTTAGAAGTTGTGAAAGCACTGTGCTTTCCACATGTCACAGTGTGAAAAGTGTACCATGAGTATGTGAATTCTTACAGAACCACAAACCACAGTTGGGTTTGAACAATCAGTCACAACTGATCTGTATTCAGAACTGTCACCCAGATGACAGATTCCCCATCAGTAGTTTACCTAGTCCTTTCTTAAATGATTTCAAAGAAGTTGGAAATTTATCAAATATCTCCGTTGGTAAATTATTCCAATCTCTAATTCCCCTTCCTCTTAATGAACATGTGCCCCAAGTTGTCATCGTGAATTCCAACTTCATCTTCATATTATGATCTTTCTTAACCGAGCAAGCGACTGTGCGGTTAGGGGCGCGCAGCTGTGAGCTTGCAATTGGGTGACAATGGGTTCGAACCACACTGTCAGCAGCCCTGAAGATGGTTTTCCATGGTTTCCCATTTTCACACCAGGGAAATTCTGGGGTTGTACCTTAATTAAGGACACAGTTACCTCCTTTCCACTCCTTAACATTTCCTTTAAATTATTGCCATAAGACCTATCTGTGTCGGTGCGACGTAAAGCAACTTGAGAAAAAAACCTTTACTACCTTTAAAAACTCCATTCAAGCTTATCTGTGTACTACTGTTACACGACGCCATCTCTCCACTGACAGCTTGGAATATCCTACTTAATGATATGCATACAGATTTCCTTAGGCAACCTGAAATATTTGTCCCGAAAAGAGACAAAGTCTCTCGTAGTGCATTGGCACTGCCGGTAGCTTCAAATAGCCTACGCAGAGACCTCCATGGTATGCACTAGCCATGCATCTTGGTAGGTGTGTTATCTACCAACTGACGAGCCCAAATTAACACACTGGAGCGAAACGCTGGCAACAGGAATGGGTTAGCCTGGATGATGTCCGATAATGGACCCATTATATTGGTATCGCAGCTCGCCCCTTAACTCCCAAGTCTTCCCAGTCCAAAATTTGCAACATTTTCGTACACTACTCCTTTGTCGGAAACCACCCAGAACAAATCGTGCTGCTTTCCTTAGGCTCTTTTCCAGTTCTCATATCAAGTAGTCCTAGTGAGGGTCCCATACACTGGAACCATACTCTAACTGTAGTCTTACCAGAGACTTATACACCCTCTATGAACTCTAAATGCCCTCATAACCATATGAAGAGATCTGCAACCTCTATTTACAATACCATTAATGCAATTTCGCAATGAAGATCTTCCCTCTATTAGCCCCCATACTCATAGTTATGTCCGCCTCGGTGGTGTAGTGGTTAGTTTAATTAGCTGTCACCCCAGGAGATCTCGGTTCGATACCCGGCTCTGCCTGAAATTTGAAAAGTGGTACGAGGGCTGGAAGGGGTCCACTCAGCCTCGGGAGGCCAACTGAGTAGAGAGGGGTTCAATTCCCATCTCAGCCATCCTCGAAGTGGTTTTCCGTGTTCTCCCACTTCTTCTCCAGGCAAATGCCGAGATGGTACCTAACTTAAGGCCACGACCGCTTCCTTCCCTCTTCCTTGTCTATCACTTCCGATCTTCCCATCCCTCCACAAGCCCCTGTTCAGCATACCAGGTGAGGTTGTCTGGGCGATGTACTGGTTCTCCTCCCCCAGTTGTATACTCCGACCCAAAGTCTCACGCTCCAGGACACTGCCCTTGAGGTTGTTGAGGTGGGATCCCTCGCCGAGTCCGAGAGAAAATCTAGCCCTGCACGATTAAAGGATTAAGAAAGAAAGACTTACAGTGATCCCCAAGACATAAATTCTCCCCATCAACACAGTAACTAAAACTTACAGTTTTCCTCTTTCTGAAACTTACAACCTGACTTTTCAACCCGTTTACCATCATACCATTGTCTGCTGTCCATTACACAACGTTGTCAAGGTATCTTTGTAGTCACTCACAATCGTGTTACTTGCTACATTTATTACTCTATACATTATACACAGTTCAAAAATTAAGGGAACATGTCTTTTTTGAACGTATGCCATGCTCTACAAAACAATACCTCACACCCAGGTATATTACCAACTAAACTTTTATTCTTTACCGTTGAAGTATACAAAAGAACATCGATGGATTCGCGTTCATTTTCAGAACACAAACGGAAATGTCCAAATAGGGGCGAAAACAAAGTGATAACAGCCCTCCAGGGTGGATTTTTATCACAGTTGGAGAGTTTCAGTATGGTGTATGTCCTCCACAAGCATATATCACAGCTTGGCACATACGTGGCATGCTCCGTATTAATCGACGGAGGTCACGTTGCTGTATCAGGTTCCATTCTTCAATAAGAGCCTGTTGGAGGTCTTGGAGAGTCTGTGGTGGAACAGCACGCCCAACGAACACTTCTGTCAAGCCTATCCCACTCATGCTGGATGGGATTAAGGTCGGGACTCCCTGCTGGCCATTCCATCTCTTGAATGTCCAGTTCTCGCAAGACAGCTCTGGTGATGCGGGCATGAACCCTGGCATTGTCGTGCAGAGTACGAATTCAGGACCAACGCCGTATGCAGCAACCAACACATGTTGTAGCAGTATCTGCTGGATGTACTCCGTAGCGGTAAGATTACCACGGACGACTACAAGATCCGTTCGGCCATTGATACTTTTGCCACTCCACACTATCACAGAAGCTTGTCCGAATCGGTCGCCTTCCTGGACAGCATTTGCATGTACACCTTACCACGGCGTCTCCATACACGTTGACGTTCATCACGCTGTGTCAGGGGAAATCTGGACTCGTGTGTGAACAACAAAGGTCTCCCTCCATTGGCGAAGTTGCCAGTTGATGTGGGTACGAGCTGCGCGAAGTTTTGCGTTAAACGGGGCACTCGAACAGGACGTCTGGGTTGTAAGGACACTTCTCTTAATCTATTCCTTACTGTCTGGTCAGACACCGTGACTCCACTGACCCTCCTGAGGTCTTGTCCCAGTTCTCTGGCAGTTGCTGAACGACGCCGCAACGCACAGATGGTCAGATATCGGTCATACTGTGGGGTTGTCCTGTATCCACGACCTTGTCCAACCCTCCTTGTGAACTGGCCTGTCTCACTGTAGCGATTCCACAAGGGGTGAAAAATTGACGGAGACAGAGATCCACAGCAACACGACGAAAAGTCCATCCTTCCTGGATCAAAGTGACGGTTCTTGCGACTTGAACCTCGTTTGTCTCATGGGATTTGCTGGTTTACGTACAACGTGCTCAAAAGATCGCAGTAGTCTGTGTGCCTCACAACGACACACGAACGCACCGCTATTCACTTTGTTTTGAGGGGTCACGTGAGAGTTTAATGCATGGCTACGTCTACAGGTAGAGTATAACTTCGATTTGACATACCCTGAGTAGCTAAGTTCTGAAGGCATGCTGTACGACCATTGGAACCCCATCTACCAAATTAACGTTCACATACCAGACGTTACAAAACATATTCCCCTAATGTTTTTGAACTGTGAAATATCATCTGCAAAAAAATCTTATCTGTGATTCCAGTTCTTCACTCATACCATTTATATACAAAAGGAAACATAAAGGTCCAATAACACTGCCCTGTGGGACCTTCCTCGTAATTGTTATTTGGTGTTATCTAGATGTGGACATCAACACTTTACCACTATCTAACATAATATATAGTGGGAGCTATAGTTAAAGTGACAAGACTATATAATGGACAAAGATGTAAATGTGGTGACTGCTGCTGAACATTTTTAAAAATCTACAAAAGCAGTCCATCAATCTTTATGTTTGTTAAAAATTGGATTTATTATGATTTCTTCTTTGAGGAGAACTTCACTATAGAGATACAAATCAAAGCTAAATCCAGAGAAATATAATGCAAAGAAATTGAGTTCCAAGAGAAATACAAAACAAAACAAGAAATCTAACAATGAGCTCATACCGAAACCTACCTTGAAATTTTTCTAAAGTCATCTATGTTCTATATGAAGCTCATTCGCCAAAATTTAACTGCGAGTTTTAACTGCAAGATTCCGATATCGAAATTGGAATCCCGAGGAACATAGCAGTACATATCAATACATGAGATCTCAGAGCTACGTTTGGACAGCCCTTATAACCGGCGGAGCGCATGTATGAATGCTGCGATCAAGAGCACCCCCCACCATTCACTCTACCATCTTAAACTGTTCAAGGATATACAACCGCTGCTAACTCACCGTTCTCGTATGACATATTCCAGGTTCGACTTTCGAACCTTCTAGTTAAAGCTCGCAGCGAATGTTTGGTAAATGAGTTTCTTATAGGGCGTAGATGTTTTTAGCAAAATTTCAAGGTTTGATACGAGCTGAGAGTAAGATTTATTTATTTATTTATTTATTTATTTATTTAATCCGTTTACCCTCCAGGGTTTGTTTTTCCCTCGGACTCAGCGAGGGATGTCACATTTATCGCCTCAAGGGCAGTCTGTCTTGGAACGTGAGACATGTGGTCAGGTATACAACTCGCGAGGAGGACCGGTATCTCATCCAGGTTATGCTGAACAGGGGCATTGTGGGGGATTACTACTATCGATATTTTACCTGTGGTATCGTTCAGAACTGCGACTACTTCCACGTGTGTGTCTCCACGGCGGTGAATTGCTTCTCGTAACATCTGAACAGCATCACGTCCGACCACGGACGGGCAGTTGAACGACTTGGTCCATGTAACAAGTATCCCAATATCCAGAGCCTTCTGAATCATTGGAAACGAAAATGTGAAACCTGGAATGAAAACAGACATACTGTGAAATAATACATGCATACTGTATGGCACATTAGCCCAGAGAGTACACTCCTCGTCTAATCGTTATGCCTGTTGAATGAAGATCTCCCTTAGCAGTGGAATAAGTTCGGCTAGTTACACAACTCTGCTCGTATCTACAGCTGCTTGCTCCTCAAATTCAGTGAAGTTATTATTTTCAAAAAATCGATGACAAGTACTTTTTGAAAGAATGGAATCTGTTCAAACGCCGGCCCCGTGGTGTAGGGGTAGCATACATGCCTCTTACCCGGAGGCCCCGGGTTCGATTCCTGGCCAGGTAAGGGATTTTTAGCTGGACCTGAGGGCTGGTACGAGGCCCACTCAGCCTGCGTGATTAGAATTGAGGAGCTATCTGACGGTGAGGTAGCGGCCCCGGTCTAGATAGCCAAGAATAACGGCCGAGAGGATTCGTCGTACTGACCACACGACACCTCGTAATCTGCAGGCCTCCGGGATGAGCAGCGGTCGCTTGGTAGGCCAAGGCCCTTCAAGGGCTGTAGTGCCATGGGGTTTGTTTGTTTGGTTTGTAATCTGTTCAAATGTAGACATGATATTCTTTTGGGTTTGTGTCAGAGTTTCTCAAGAGTTTGTTTCGTATACGTATGTCATAAAACCTAAAGAATATCATATTTATTATTCTGGCCGTTAAAGCGTCCAAACAGACTCAGTTTACCAGTTTTGGATTGTCCTGTGAAAAGGAATTGTTAGCCCTGTGACAGATGATCACCTTACTGTGTCTCTAAACACATCTTTTATGATTTGTTTGTTGACTCATCAGCACGAAGGTTGATTGCATCTCCAACAGCCGTTATAGATAGCCTAAATTGGCTGAATATGTCCACTATAATGGATGAAACATGTACCGATAATTATTAATGTTGACTTGAAGAATAAAAACAACATATCAGTATTATAAAGGAAATGCAACCTATAACGGATTTCATAAGAAAGAAGAGAATATCATTCTTTGGCCATCTGTTGAGAACACCTCAAGACAGGTTAATACGCAGAATTTTGGAGAAGCTTTGGAAAGAAAGACAACCACCTCTCTGGATAAAAGAAATAAAAGAAGACATGAAAGAATTAGACATACCGTAACACTGGAGGATGTGCGTTTGAAGATTTTTAAAATTTGTTTTTATTTTATTGTTTGGAGTTCCTCTATCGCCTCGAGGGCAGTGTCTTGGAGCATGAGACTTTGCGTCTTGGGATACAAATGTGGCGCAGGACCGATACCTCGCCCAGGTGGCCTCAGCTGCTATACTGGACAGTGGCCTTGTGGGGGATGGAAAGATCGGAAGGGATAGACAAGAAGAGGGAAGGAAGCAGCCGTGACCTTAAGTTATGTACCATCCCACAGTGTGTTAATAGTATACCTTAGTAAGAAACTGGAAAAGAGTATGTTTCGCACATCTGTCCCCTATTTTGATTTCAGGTATCTGGCAACCCTGTTCGAACCCACTATCTCCCGAATACTGGATACTGGCCGCACTTAAGCGACTGCAGCTATCAAACTCGGTACAGACAAATTAGAATTATGAGGGAATAACTAATACGTTCACCAGCGTTCCTTTATATGCCGATTTAGGATTGTTTTTATTTTATTGTCTGCCGTTGTATCCCCCGACCCAAAGTCTCACGCTCCAGGACACTGCCCTTGAGGCGATAGAGGAACTGCAAACAATAAAAAGAAAACAATTTTAAATCGGCAGTTGAAAATCTCCCTTCCCCTTCTTAAAAAAAAGAGTAAAGAAGTCATACTTTTCAGTGTCGACTCAGTTAATGTAACTTCATAGTTTTTCAATCTGCCTCTTGGGCCGATAACCTTACGTAGACGTTAGGCACCTTTAAACAACAAGCATCATCATCAGTCTGCCTCTTTGTTAGAGTAGCAAGGAGAGAGTAGTGCTGGTGGTAATTATTGTTTTAAGAGGAAGTACAACTGGGCAACCATCCTCTATTAATAGAAATCTACCGGGCGAGTTGGCCATGCGGTTAGGTTCGCGCGGCTGTGAGTTTGCATCCGGGAGATAGTGGGTTCGAATCCCAGTGTCGGCATCCCTAAAGATGGTTTTCCGTGGTTTCCCATTTCAACACCAGGCAAATGCTGGGACTGTAACTTAATAAAGGTCACGGCAACTTCCTTCACATTCCTAGGACTTTCCTATCCCATCGTCGCCATAAGACCTATCTGTGTCGGTGCGATGTAAAGACACTAGCAAAACACAAAAAATTAACAGAAATCTGAGCGGAAAAATGGAACGGGTGCAACACTTCGAAAAATGAAGGTAGGCCTATCGACCAAACAAAGACAAGGACCACGAAGGACATGAAAATGAAAAACTCCCAAGGATTCGCAAACCTAATACCTTCGGGGATGGAAAAGAACAAGAGTTGACCAAGGGAAGTCGAACAAGTTAGATGAAAGTGAGGAGTCTGGAACAAGAAAGTGGAAGCAATGCCAGGAATCGCCTAAGGGCGCCTTGGTCGCCACGTTAAGTGGCCCTGAGGCGGAGGTTCCGAGACCCTCTAAACGGAAAACTAGTTAGCTGACAATTCAGCCAGGAGCCAGGTGGCATCCCGAATAACTACTCTATATTATTTCATGAGCCCCTTGTTAGCATCACTGAAAGGGAAAACGTTTTCTTTAGCGCTCTGGATGTTTCTTAATGTATACACAATTAACCCTCTTTATCTTAGTCACTTGCACTCACTTCTGTAACCTTCTCGTCAGCTAATTTCTGGAAACAAATGTCTCTGCCAGTTACAACGTTACGGGAGATTGCCATCATAACCCTAAAGAGTTCACTGATAATTCTAAGAAATCATTGTTACAATTAGGTTACCTTCAACATTTCTCAATATATTTCTCTTCTAAAAATAAATGTAAAAATATACTTTGTCGCAAGGCAGCCTCTGCATGAGAGGAAGTATTTCATAAAATAAAATAATACATTTATGAGGTATTTAAGAAATTGCAGGAGTTTCAAATATTTAGAGTGCTGGAAAATGTATGCACTGTATTACTGACCGAGGGGCAGTGTTGTTCCAGTGAGATTCTGCTCCTTGACGAAATCGCTCACGCACTCGGCGAGGTAGTCGAACAGCTTCTCGCCACACCCGATCCTCATATCCTCTCCGATGTGGTAGTGCTTCACCTCTTCTCGGATCAGCTTACCGTGCTCCAGCTCTAACAGGATCATGCGGAAGTTGGTCCCTCCCAGATCCAGGGCGAGAAAGAGACCTTCCTCTGAAAATGAACAACATTCTTCAGTTCACATAACAAGACATGTTGGGGGTGGGGAAGAGAAGATCTAAGATAGTGAAAGTATTCCGAAGAAATAGAAGAGGAAAAAAATTGTAGCCCGCCAGGTGGCCGTAATCGTTAAGGCGCTGAAGCCTAAACGGTCTGACACCGTGGTTAGCCGGTTCGAGTCCCGTTGCTTGAAAAAATTTTCACTATCAGAATGATGGCCGGCAGGGTAGGGGAGGTGTTGGTATAAATTTCTTATCACTAGATTGCGTGCCAAAAGCCTGGATTAAATTCCAAACCTCTCTGCAGTGCTCATATGGAGTGAGGGCATATGACGCTGTTGATACTGATTCGTCCGTCGGATGGAGACGTTAAGCCTTGAGCAGACCCCTTGGTGCTGTTCGACAGGAGTTGGCTATGTGCCGGCACCGGGTTTCACGCTCTCCCTACTATCATATATCACGTCAATCATTTCATCTCATTAACTCTTCCGATGAGGTTGACGTCAGGAAGGGCATCCGGTCATAAAAACCCGCCAGGACCGATTCATCTCACCTCATACTCAACCCGTAGAGAAACGGGACAAGGGTTGGACAAACAAACAGAAGAGGAAAATTGCCTTCAAGAGTACGACGTTAAAAAATTACACTTATTTAATGTCATTTCAGTTGCCACAGACACCGGAGTTTCGGAATTCCCCTCCCTCGCAGGAGTTCTAGAAGATCTTGGAAACCGATGACAAGAGGTTGCGGCATTTATTTGGAAAAGGACAAAGATATTAACTGACTGAGTCACTTAAGTCGGCCAAAGAATAGGGTACGACGATCACCACAGACAAGAAAATACGAATTAGTAAAGTCCAGCTTCTTGGCTGGTTCGGTTAAGAAGATATCGGATTCGATTTCCGGCCGGGCAGGGAATATTAACTGTGTATGGTTCGTTCCTCTAGATAGAGGAATGTGTGTCTCTGTGTTTCTTGATACACTTCTCTTCATCTACATACAGCTAGGCTCCATGGCTATATGGCTGTATGGCCTTTTATCCGAGGGATCGCTGGTTCGATTGCAAGTGGGCTGGGGGATTTTTAACGTTAAATTATTTAATTCCTACTCCGTGTGTGTGTGCACCGTATTCAGCACTAGAATTCATCATAGGAAGGTCCCCATCTTTGAAGATAGGGTTTGCGTCAAGAAGGGCATCTGGCTATCAAACTGAGCTAAATGCACATCAAGTGCCGACTCTAAGTAACTGGAGAAAGGGCCAAGAAGAAGAAATTCTTCGGAACTTCTCAACTTGACGTTGCTCTTGTTAAGTACCGAAACTACATTTTCTAGGGTGATTTTATGAGGTCAGCCCAGTGGGTGGCATACCCGCCTCTTACCCGTAGGCCCTGGCTTCGACTCCGGGCCAATCCAGGTATTTTAATCAAGAACTGAGAGCTGCAGTGGGGGTAACTCAGCCTCATGAGCCAAACTGATGAGCTCTCGATATGAGAAGCAGTGGACCCGGTCGTGTAGCCATCTGGCTGGAAGCGGTCGGCTTTGCAAGGCACTGCTTAACGGGTTCTATTATTACAGGCTTTTCTTTAATGTATCAGAAGGGACATGTCTCTGCAGTCTGTGAAAGCTGACCCCGCGTTTAATGAACACAGAGAGTTCGCACAGTCAAGATTTGGAGGTGAGGAGTCTAGCACAAGAATAAAAGGAACAATGCCAGTCTCAGGTAGGAGCCTCATGGTCGCCAATACACGCTCCCAGGTTGAGAACAGCTCTTTTATTGGTTTCTTACTACATATAAGGAATACCGTGGTTGAATGCTACCATCAACAGTGGTAAAGGAAAGACTCATTATCTTTAAGATTTCTTGATAGTCTATAATTCTCCAGCGAAGCGTCGTTATAACCTTAAGAAGTCTAGATACCTGATGAAGTTTGCCAACGCACCAAGCGGACATTTTCATGGATTCTACATAAATGCCACTCAAGAAAGCTGGACAGAACAGCAAAGGACAGGATTTTAAGAACAGACCTCATGGTTAATCCCACCTGCAAAGTTCTGTGAGACTGTGTCCAATGCACCGAAGTACGACGGGATGCATAACTTCCGCTGTTGTTGCTTGTAACGGCCCTGGAACTAATGATGGGTGAAAAATAACATAGCAGTTACTTTGAAACCGATACGCTATCGTTGCCGTATACAGAAAATAAAGCGATACTGTGTCGCGAACCTCCAATATTAAATCGTCTCTGATAACTGCGACCAGTAGCCACAGGAGTAAAGAGAAGTCGTATTGCGTTGTGATTATAGCCGTTACCCATACGACTGCTCTGGTAGCAGAAAGCTCAAACTCAAAACTACTTTAAGAGGTGTAAACAAGCAATTGTCTTGCCTCCAAGGTACTAGTAGCTAGTGCTCGGTAATTGACCAACCATGAATCGAACTCCGTCATGAGCAGTAGGTACCCGGTGTGTTTTTATAACTAGTTAAAACTGTTTTTGTTATTATATTGTTATTATTGCTATCATTATAATATTTGGGAAAACTTTTCTTGATGCTAGACTTATCTTATAACCTGCTGCTATAATTGGGGAAAATGGCCAGTTATCGTGGTGGATGACGTGGATACGACCAAGGTACGTTTATCGAGTAGCGACTCTTCTGTCAACATTACTCTGCGAAATATCTTGAAACGGTGAATACCGGTTTTTTTTTTACAGTTTGTTTTACGTCACTCCGATACAGACAGGTCTAATGGTGACGATAGGATAGGAAAGGGCTATGTGTGGGAAGGAAGCGGCCGTAGCCTTAATCAAGGACTGGGTTTTAAAAACAGACTTCATGGTTAATCCCACCTGGAAAGTTCTGTGAGCCTGTGTCCAATGCATCGAAGTTTCACGGAATGCATAACCATCAGAGTTTCTATAGGTGGGTCGGCACAAGGTTGCACTTGGCACTTGTAATTCATGTTGGCACCAGGCTTTCCTTTATGAAAATGGGAAACCACGGAAAACCATCTTCAGTGCTGCTGATAGTGGGTTTCGAATACAAGCTCACAGCCGCACGAATCTAACCGCATGGCCAACTCGCTCGGTGGAAGTTTAATTATACTGCCACTTGACGAAAGACAATTTTCAACGATGCTTGGAACACACAATTGTTTAAAACGTTACGTGTGACCGTGATATGTTACAGACACACTTTTTCGTAACTGCGATGCTTGCAATCGTTACAGTGAGGTAACGCTTTGACCCATCACGACCCTGAGCATCAATATCAACGCAACAACTGCGTGAAGCTTTGTCTGCTAATCTGTATCACTGTAGTGTTCCTACTGGCGTGTGTATTGGTAATTACACGAGGAAAGGGTATGGAAAATGGCGACCATTAAGTACCATTTCGGAATCTGTCCTCAGTAGAAATGAGAAACCACGGATGAGAACCTTTGATAACGTCTCTCTTTCCTTACCCGAAACCTTCATTCTTCAACGGATCGGAACTCTTCGTGTATCTTTACATAATAATGCTCATAACTCACCACTAGACCTTGGTGTCCACAGTACCTATTACGCCACTGTTAGGCGCTGCCTGGACGAGGCGGTAAAGGCGTGCTCGGTTCACCCGGAAGGACGTGGGTTTGAATCCCCGTCAGGAAGTCGTAAAATTTAAGAAATGAGATTTCCACTTCCGGAGGGGTATATGGCCCTGAGGTTCACTCAGCCTACACCAGGTTAATTCCTGAGGGCAAAGGCGGCCGGGCGTAGAGCTAACCACTCTACTCCACCAAGAGCCGAGGTTACGGATAGTGGAAGCCTTTACCTTCCACCCCTCCAAGGGCCTTCATGGCCTGTACGGAGAAGACTTTGCTTTTTGCTTTGCTATTACGCCACTGTCGAACGAGTCTAGCCACCTGTTACCCTTAATTACGTTCCACCGGATTTGGCATCGCCTAAGGTCGATCAGTGGTACTTGTGGGAGATTTGTTTTCAATGGCGCATCGCAATTTCCGTAGAAATTTGATCACAGACCGAAGCTCGCAGGCGGCGGGAGAAATAATTCGAGCCACTGCTGCTGCACTACTGACACCAGTGTCCAGCCGGTGTATGATTGCTACTTCATAGATCTGTCGCGCATGCTCATATTTCCCAGCTGAACACGTTTACTTTACAAGAAAAGAAGTAGAATAATTTATTGATGGACTGAGTACATCAGGACATCAGGATGCCTATTTCCCATGCTGAGGGGCACTGAGGTAAAATTATGTGTTCATTCTCTGGGGGCCCTTCAAGCCTCGGGCCCGCCTGCATTGCAGGCATTACAGGCCCTAACGTTATGTCACTGCAGTGAATTTCTATGCTTTTTAAGTCTCAGAGGTTCGAGATGTCCCAGCACTATCTACTGCCGTATGCTGATTGTAGCAGGAACGAAGCTTGTGCCATCAGAAAGTCCGAACAACCCTGTCGTCTGCCCTGTGAGATCTCAAGGGGGAAGTATACTGCCCTTCTACTAATACAGTAGATCTAGTCGAAGAGCAAACAGCGTTGCTATTCTTCAGCAAGCACGAACACTGAAGATAGGCCTACATGATCCAACGAAATTGACTTAACCGACGTCATGAAAATTGATAATGAGAATAATAAATGACCACGAACCTACTACGCTGGCGCAGCAGGGGGAGAGGCGATACTCCCACGTGGTGCGTCCCAGGTGGCGGATAGGAGGGTACTAACCGGCTTGCCGGCGGACTTGAGCGAAATAAAATAGCTCTCCCGGACCAAACATAACCCTCTGTGGGTGGGCATTACATTACCTGTGAGTAGTACTATAATGTGTGGAATACCTCGAGTCTATGCTGCTTTTGATTAGTACCGCAACATTGACAAATGCCATGGTTCTACTTTCCTAGCGATAAGTACCATTATGAGGGCCCGATGACCTGGATTTTGGACCCCTTTAGATTGCAAGCATCATCGATTCAGGATTGTACTTTAGAAGCAGTCCCCTCGTCAGTAATAGGGCCTACTATTGTCTAATGCTAGTTTCTGGGAATGTGCGACATTGCGGGCCGGATCCATTGATTGTTTTAAATTCATATCCATCCATTCATTCTTCGTCATCTCGTTTTGAATTCTGATCAGTGGATGATTTTGGACTTTTAATTCGTTATTGCATTTCGTCTCATTTCGTACTATTAGGGGCCGATGACCTAGATGTTAGGCCCCTTTAAACAACAAGCATCATCATCATCAATTATAAACTGAATTGACTTAACCCAGGTCACGGGAATTGATAATGAGAATATATGAGTCTGACGTCACATTTTAAAGAGAAAAGTATAGAATCTGTCCTGAAAACGAGTATGTGAAGGGTTTGTTATTTGGAAGTGACTGGAGGGTAGAACTGCAGAATACGCACCTCGGGAAAGTCAGCTGGGACGCGCTACAGACTCCCGCACAGTGCTGCCAGGTCTTCTGAAATTTCAGTGACCTCTTGAATTTTTTGCAAAATACCAGAAAACCCGAAAAACAATTATCTCCCGAAATTTATTCTGATTCAGATGTAAGGAAAATTAATAATACCTAATGATTTATGGTGCATAATATATTTGTGCCGAAAAACTCTTTCCTCATCTCACTGTGTAACGTTTTATCGATAACATTACTCGTTAGGTAGTTCCCCGCATTCATTTTACGCTCGAATTACGTACCTCTATCAAAAACTCACGCTTGACTGCATCACTCGGAGCGAAATCCCCGACCCGCATATACAATACAAAATTTGCATCCTGCTACGACTTCAAAACTGGCACACTATGTCTATGCCTGATGAATAACTACATCTACAAGAAGAGTGGGGAGAAAGAGAAGAAGAAGAAACAGCAGAAGAAGCATAGAGTGGCCAGAGAATACGGCTGAGTAAAATTGTGTATTTTTCTCATAACAACTTCACATGACTACTGCATTCTTTAATTTAGTTGTATTATAACATTTCAGTGCGTGTGCTCTTTTTGTAATGAATAATAAAAATTGATTGGAGATACTTATTGAATTGCCCTCGTAATTTCTGGGGAACAAAATTCCGACACGTTAGCTCTGTTGAAATCTATAGCAATTGAAGGAAATAGTAAGGAAACCATTGGTATGTTTGTAAGGTCCGTGTTGTGAACTGTGGAGAGAGGACGGGGAATGGTGGATGTGTATCTAGAGTAGTCGACTAGAAAGATGGATTGAGCAATACTTTGATGAAGGAGGAAGAGCATATTGCCCAGAGGAATGGTTATCCGTCCTGAGCAAGATGATGAACAGTAGAATGAGTGTTACATTATATACAAGCTAGATATTATAAGAAGAGATTTGTATATATTGGTAATGGAATGTATTAAGAGCCTAGTGGTAATATCTTGATCGGTGGGATGGTGAAAGACTTTGTAAAAGTAGAAATTAGGCAGGAGAAAGAAGGTTGAGAGTGTAAATGTAAAGAGGTGTATAAATATTAAATTAATGGCATAGTTTAAAAAAAATGTTAAATGTTAAGAAAAAGTTAAGGTAGCATCTTACATGTGGTGCCGGATATCCACGCATGTGTGGGATGCTAGAGTAGATTTAATGGATTGTAAAATTAGTGTGTGGATTGTAGAGTATAAGATGTAAATAAAGTGGAAGAAGTGTATGAAGACATCTAGAATAGTAGGTGAGAGAGTAGGAAGGAGTATGTAAGTGAGAAAGAGCAGAGTGGAAGGTACGTGATGGGGAGTGTGAGATATAAGAGGTGAAAGAGTGGGGTGTGGCTGACCCACCCTAAGGTAAAAAGAATTAAGCATGTCCGCACGTGGGGAAAAAAGGAGAAGCAAGGATGGGTGCTGGCAATGTGAAATAAAGGTGACTCGTATAAACAGGCTGGACAGAAGAAAAGAATGTGACGGGTCACTGGTAGTGGTGTCTACGGGTTGGACGGGCAGTTTTCCTTACCAGGGGGATACCACAGCCAGCCAGTTCTTTTAATTTAGTTTCAGGAAGTAAAATAAGCTAGTTAGGATGTTAGTGTAGATTGTAGTTAAGGTAGCATCTTACATATGGTGCTGGATATCCACGCATGTGTGGGATGCTAGAGTAAATTTAATAGATTGTAAATTTAGACTACGGGGAAGTAGTAGCTTGTTATCTTTATCACTTAACCGATGGTATGTACTATGGTGGAAAAAAAGCTATATGTATTACATTACATTAAAAATTGAAGGAACTGTAAATTTAGTTAATAGCGGTGACAATGCACTGGAATTTTTCGTTACGCAATAAGAGTGGATGGACTTCAGTGCTGCCAAAACAAAGACGCTCGTTGGGAAACAAGTTGAAGAACCCTGGTTTAGAGTAGGAGAAGGCTTCATAAAAATAAATAAATAAATAAATAAATAAATAAATAAATAAATAAATAAATAAATAAATAAATAAATAAATAAATAAATAAATAAAAATAAATAAGTAAATAAAAATAAATAAATCGATAAATGCAAAAATGAAATTATTAACAAATTTGCAGTGCATTCATTTCTTTTTTTAGTTAATGACGTTAAGTATGTCATTTAAATGTTGATGTAATGGGAAGTAGAAACAGTGAAACAATGTTGTGTGTGTTTATTTTATTCTTTTCCTTAATTTTTAAATTGAAATATGTGTTTAAATAATAACTGTTTAAACTGATGATTATAATGTGAAGTTACAGTCATGCTTATAATTTAAACAAACTACATTTCTGTTGCGATTTTCTTATAATTTCTGAAATCTTAATGAAGCAGATTGCTTAGAAAATAACAGCATTAAATCACGTACCTGTGCCATCTGGCAGCTCTGGAATGTAAGTGTTCTCCATCTGAAGAGACGACGGCTGCTCATGGATTCCCTTCTCCACCTCACTACGGAACACTTCTCCGATCTTCACCACCTTCTCACCGCTCAAGTGGACTAAACTGAGAGCAGCCTCCACCTGCAACAAGAGAAGAGCTTACTGTAGGGGAGCAGTCACTGAACTGAAGATAACACATTCCAGTGCCATGACCTTGGTCTTTCTTTCTGACTGGAGTACGAATGTTGAGTTTGTCGAATAAACGCTATAACTTTATGAATGTGATTTAATACTTATCAGCAATTTTATCTTCTTGCTAATAGGGTTGGAAATAATCGTAGGTGCTGGGAACTTTAAAGTGGACATACCTAATATTCAATTCCTTTTGCCTAAGGGATATCTACGAGGGCAAGTCAATAAGCACCTGCAATTTTGCTCTAATTGTCTTTAGGTTGGCTCTATGGGGTTGTGTGCTCACCAGCCGCTGTCTGTCTGTAGTAGAGATGAGCTTAACTGATATTTCAGAATATCGGTGACAGGTGTATCTGTGACACAAAAATATCTGTGACTTTTATCTGTGATTCAGTCAGAGGAAGCACGAGCATATGATTATCATCGCGGGCGGCCAGTGTGGAAATAATTCTAGTTGATATTATGACAACGTCGGGTAGTATTTCTCGGAAGATTCGGGACATTAGAAGTGGGGAAAATAATATTCACATTTGTAATTTGAATTTTTAATAATGCATAGGGGAAAGGTTGTTAACATGATGTGCAATAAATTAACACGCCGAATGTGATTACCCGTGTCGTGTCTCAGGATACCAATTATTTACAGTACTTAATGCAGGTTTAAAAATAAAAGACTAAAAATTATAAATTTATGAACTTAATACAAATATTCTTCCCATATACAGGACTATTCAGCAAAGTTGTCCACCTCAAATATCTCGTGAACGGTTAAAGATATTGACATTTTGTTTTCACATTCAGTAATGGTACCGAAGGGCTAATAATCGGACTTTAAGTACTGTGTCATATGTCAATATTTTCTGAGGTCATAGTACTAACTTCGCATTTTTTAAACGGTTCCACACTATTTTGTACATATAGCCTTTAAATCTACGAACATTACAAATTCAGCAGCGTGATTATTTTGAAAATCGGACAGGTTCTTTTCGAAAAAATATTATGTATTCAAACATGCCCCATTTGTCAGCTGAGGACTAATCTGTTCGATTTGCGCTACGTATGAAACATGAGCTAGCTACTGACATAGAGTTGCTAGAGAGGTATTCTCTCTACTGTGCTCATAAATACACTACGATAACATATGATTTAACACCTTTAATATCGTCGTAATTGAAAAACGGATATAGACCTTGAGCTACAGCGGATAACATAGCCCTGTGAGCGTGATCCAAGTACACAACTTAAACGATATTTTGTCACAGATACTTCCGTGACAGCGTATCGGATATATCGATGACAGAAAAATATCGGTGACAAAGTAACAGGCTGTGATTTATCGACTATCTCTAATCAGATCAGTACAGCTTGCGCTGTTGCGACCTAAAGATGGCCGCGCCACACTCTGTTTGCACCAAGGAAGAACAGTGTTCCGTAATCCGTGTGAGCGCGCAAAAATAGAACTTCTCAATGTTACCAAAATCTTTGAAATAAAACTAGCAACGTTTTAATGGAAAATGACATGTTATGTTGTTATAGTGAAATTTATAAACTAGACATTTTGCAATTAAAGAAAATCACAATATCATGTCCTAATTTTGACATTATATAAAGTACAATTTTTATAGTTCATCGATTAACAAATGTGGCTATGGAATAGGCAAGTTGGGAGTATTAAAAGACCTGGCGGGAAGAGCTCTACAGTATATTGTTTTCCTGTTTGCTTTGAGCGATCCCCTCTTTAATACTACCGCTGGGTCAAGAGGGTGCCACCTGTCACGTTCTTATTTCGGTCGAAATGCAAGTACAACCAGTGCTGCCCCTCTGTGGTCGAACGAATCGCTGTGAAGTGATTGTCTTGGCTGTTATTTCCACAGCACATCGGAGAAGTTGGTCACGCATGCGCAAAAGCCAGAGTTCCTGCTTTCTGGCAAGAAGCTTAGAAATTCGGGCTGACCTGTGATCTGCACAGCACCCGGCGCAGCGTGGACCGCACGACTAGTTACCTGGTTGTGAGGGGAGTTGAATTATTTCCTATTCTTTGGCGGATGTCTCCTTCATGCACTGTATTTAACTGTAGATGATATTATCGAAATATAATTTATTTTTCAAATAAGCAAAGTACTTCAGCACATAAGGTACGGCCGCCCCTGGTCCTGTGGTATTTGAAAGTGCTTAAATACACCAGCTTCGTGTCGGTGTTTTTACCGACATGTGAAATAACTGCTGATACAACATTCGGGCGCCTTGGCATCTCCGAAAATCGTAAAATTATTTAATGGTACGTGAAATAAATAACGTCATTGTTCATCAAACATCGTCCGACTCCTTAACTGAGTGGTCAGCGTTGAGGCCTTCGGTTTAGAGGGTCCCGGGTTCAATTCTCGGCCGGGACGGGGATTTTAATCCCATGTGATTAATTCTTCTGGTTCGGGGATGGGTGTATGTGTTTGTCCCAAAACTCTCCTCTTCATATTCACACAACACTACCAACCACTACAGAAACACTCAATAGTTATTACACCGCTCCACATAGGTTTGGCGTCAGAAAGGGCATCCGGACGCAAAACAGGGCCAAATCCACACGTGCAATACAGCACCCACGACCCCAAAAGATGTGGGAAAAGCGGTACAAGAAGAAGACTATTCTTCATACATCATTTTATATTCCTTTACTAGTGTACTCGTTTTCAAGTTTCAGTGATTCACTACTTCATTACATCAAGTATGAGTTGAACATGCGGTAAAAACAAAGGATTTACAAGATTATTAGACTTGTAATAAGGGCTGTGCAGGTGCGCTGCTGTAATCATTCAACAACACCTGCTGTTCTCTCCCAGCGAGATAAGATTCGGAGGATTGTTTTACTGTGGCGGGAAGTCCGGCTCCTTGGCTGAGTAGATTTCGGTTCAGAGGCCCTGAGTTCCATTCTCTGCCGGGTCAAAGATTTGAAATTTAAATGGTTAATTATTCCCTTATCCACGGGACTGGGTGCTAGTGCCGACCCCCTGCAAATCATACACCACACACAACACTACCCTCCACCACAAGTAAACTTAGTTTCCTACACACGATAGATACCGCCCACCCTTCTCGGAGGCTTCTTCATTACAAGGACTGCACGAAATTATTTGTAATGAGAAGGAAACAGTGCCCTCCCTATGTAAATCAGAGGTAGGGTGTTGATCTCCGTATCCTACGATCGCGGGTTAAAACCTTGGAGAGGAAGTCGGATTTTTAAAGAACAGAAAAAAAGTCCATTCAACACTCCATTTCGTACGATGTCGGCGTGTAAAATATCTCTGGCGATACACTTGGTGTTCGCCCGAAAAAATTAATTAAAACTCATCCGCGGATCACCCAACAGAAATATCTTCCTCTGTCATCTGGTAGAGTACAATGGAACGTTGAAAGTGACAAGCAGGCAGCATAAATGCCATCAAATGAAAATGTCTGAAAAACAATAACTGGAGTCATATGATGAATAAGAATCTTCTTATTATTATTAATCTTTTGTGGCTCTATAGACTTATTAATAATGTATCATAAGAGGTGTCACTGCAATATTTTTATTACACTAGAAATAAAGGGTGGAACTATTTTCTCTTAAATCCCACAGCTGTGAAAAGAACAATAACACGACCTGTCATTGTATGAATTTACTCAATTCCTACACACATGTATAAAAGACGCCATGGACTATTAATACACTAGAAATAAAGAATGCAACTATATTTTCTCTTAAATCCGACAGCTGTGGAAAAATACAATAACACGACATGGCATTGCATGAATCTACTCAATTCCCATACACATGTATAAAAGATGCTATGGACAGGCGCAAATCCACATTTTTCTTAACTGTGTACCAAGCATCTGTGTCGGTGTAGACGGAACCAGGTTCTGATATCGTTCTTGCTTCACAGTACGTACAGGGGTTAGACAAGGCTGTAATCTTTTACCTTTGTTGTTCGTAGTTTAGGCCTACATGGATCATCTGCTGAAGGGTATAAAATGGCAGGTAGGGATTCAGTTAGGTGGAAATGTAGTAAGCGGTCTGGCCTCTGCTGACGACTTCGTCTTAATGGCAGATTGTGTCGAAAGCCTGAAAATAGCTGCAATGAGTATGGTATGAAAATTAGCCTTTCGAAGACCTAAATGATGTCAGTAGGTAAGAAATCCACGGGAATTGAATGTCTGATTAGGAATACAAAGCTGGAACAGGTAGATAATTTCAAGTATTTAAGGCGTGTGTTCTCCCAGGATGGAAATATAGTAAGTGAGATAGAATCAAGGTGCAATAAAGCTAATGCAGTAAGAAGGAAGTCAACTCCCAGACTAAATTACCTTTACATCGGTCTGTTTTCAGACCATCTTTGCTTTACGGGAGCGAAAGCTAGAAAGTTAGAAGTAACAGACATGAGAGTAGGGAGATGATTGCTGGTACAAACAGGTAGGAACAATGGTAGGAGGGTACTCGGAATGAGGAGATAAATACTAAGTTAGAAATGAAGTCGATGGTTGAAGCTGTACGCATAAACCGGCTTCGGTGGTGGGGTCATGTGAGATGAATAGAGGAGGATAGGTTACCTAGGAGAATAATGAACTCTGTTATGGAGGTAAAAGTAGAGGGAGACAAAGACGACGACGGTACTGTGGGTCGGGGCGATACAACGGGGAAGGAGGACAACTACCTTGCCCAGGCGACCTTACCTCTTATGCTGAACAGGGTCCTTGTGGGGGATGGGGAGATTTGAAGGGATGGCCAGGGAAGAGGGAAGGAAGCGGCCGTGGCTTTAAATACCATCCCGGCATTTGCTCGGAGAAGAACTGGGGAAACCACGGATAACGACTTCAAGGATGGCTAAGATGGGAATCGAATTCCTTCTAATGAGTTGGCCTCCCGAGGCTCGGTGGACCCCGTTCTATCCCTCGTACCACTTTTGAAATGTCGTGGCAGAGCCGGGAATGGCACCCCAGCCTCCGGGGGTGGCAGCTAATCACACTAACCACTTAATTCCGCTGGCACAGGGCTAGGTGTATGTGTCGTCTTCATCATCATTTCATCCTAATCACGACGCGCAGGTCGCCTACGGGTGTCAGATCAACAGACCTGAAACTGGCGAGCCGAACTTGTCCTCGGGCACCCCCGGCATTAAACGCCATACGCCATTTAATTTTATTATTATTATTATTATTATTATTATTATTATTATTATTATTATTATTATTATTATTATTATTATTATTATTATTATTATTATTATTATTATTTGGACTCAGTTACGATCTACGAGTTAATTCTGACCTGAACTTTGATTCTTTTGAAATCGTTATTTTTTTTGGAAGTGATAAGCCACTGGATGCTTTGGTGTTGAAATGTTCGTCCGTAAAGTAAGTATGTCCCTAAAGACACTAGCACAGTGCATGTAGTCGATAACCCTATGTACTGGAGGTGATAACCTCGTAAGAAACACGATAATATGAATGACGCAAGAAGGACATTGCCCAAAGTAATCAGTTCAAAGGCGGATACGAATGTAATGAAGTGAACTGAAAATATGTACTGTAGGCATACTTACAATGAGTCATAAACAACGTTTTCTCTCCAACTCATCTTTACGTTAACCAATTTCAACATTAATAAAGAGGTAAGCGTTTTTACACACTTCGATTTCTCTTTGTACTCTCCTTTCATTCAAATTCATTCTTTAACACGTAATTCTCCTATTGTTACAGACTTCAAACCTAATTTCCCTTTCGACTATATACAAGAGACTACAATCGCTCCTTCCAGCTAATATTTAACACAGCTGCTTACCATCAAGCACTCTTCTTCACTCGTGATTTTAGAAAACTGCAGTTGTATCTCTTCGCACGAGAGTTACAACAGTCTAACCATTTTTATATTATTATAAACCCCACTTGTTCTAAGCAGCAGAAACGTCTCTTTACTAATTTTTTAAAAAAATTGTGTTTAAACTCCACTCGGAGTTATTAACTACATTCTTCATCATTATCCTGACGCTTGAACTGTTCAAAACCCGATAATTTTATCTAACACCCTCAACCATCATAAGGTCCCGATTTACTTGTTCCAACGTAATAATTTTATTATAAACTTCACTTGAAGTGAGCATCTCTTTACTAGCTTTAATATGTTTTAATACTCCATTTGGAATTATCAACTACATTTTTTCTTTTATCATTATTCTAACGCCCTCAACCTCCACAGGGCGCCACTTTGCAAGGTTTAACATAACAATTTACATTCTTATAAAATTACCAGTATACAATTTGTTACCAATTTTTAAACAAGGACATTCAAGAAAGTGTATAAATTTACGGCTATTTTTTTAAAGACTTTATTAAGGCTTCATTTTAAGAACATAATAACTATTGTTAACCATTTGCTCACCATTTGAAGCACATTTCCAACATCACTCACTTTCATATTTAATTTTGAATACAATCAGGTACCTGATTAATTACCTTTCAGATTGAGATTAAGGCTGAAGATGCCCTTAATTAAAGGGCGAAACATGTCCCTATAATTTTTTATTCAAGATTTAATTTCTTAATTAAGATCTCTATTTATGTATTGAATAGGCGGAATCAATAAATTTTAATATTTATTTGACTTCATAGTTATACAATTATAAATAAATATAAATATGAGGTAATTTTTTTACAAGTGGTGTTACGTCGCGCCGGTATATTTTATTTATTTATTTATTTATTTATTTTAGACTTATGCGGTGGCGAAGTTAGGGCTCGTGGCCCTCTCTTATACTTAACCACATAATTAATTTACAGATAATACATATATAAAGAAATATACTATTCTATTACAAGATCAAAGATAAGCTAAAAATTACAGATTTGGACAACATATAATGAAGAAAGAAAGAGTTCAAAAAATAAAATGGAATAAAATAATAAATTCCGAGCGTAAAGATAAAAAGAAAGAGACAAAGTCATAATGAAAAGTAAGATACAAATTGAAAAAATAAGCAATGCATAAAGAGAACACAACGAGTAATAAAGTAAATGGAAATATAAGTATGGCCATAAAAGTGATCTATGTACATGAGTAAGAAGCTAAATATTATTTACATTACACTATAATAATAATAATAATAATAATAATAATAATAATAATAATAATAATAATAATAATAATAATAATAATAAATGTACATTTACACTATAATGATAACATTAATAACAATAACCACAATCACACAACCTATCATACGTCATCATACACACGAAACAATCAGTGGTATTCAACAGGTAATCTCTACAAGCAGTCTTAAATGTTGATATTGAGTTTGAGTTCCTGACAGCAGCTGGGTCTTATGGGGACATAAGGCAGGAAAGGGCTTAAGAGTTGGAAGGAAGCGGCCATGGCCTTAATTGAGGTACAGCCCCAGGATTTGCCGGGTGTAAAAATGGAAAACAACGGAAAACCATTTTCAGGGCTGCCGACAGTGGGGTTCGAATCCACTATCTTCCGAATACGGGATACTGGCCGCACTTAAGTGACTGAAACTATCGAGCTCGGTAGGTTAAAAAATCTATAGGGAATGTGCCACCTGGGCGACCACCCTAAATGCAGATTATTGATGATTGATTTGATTACGAGGTGCCGTGTGGTGAACCCGATGAATCTTCTCGGCTTTCTACACCGGGGCTATCATCTCACCACCAGACAGCTTGTAAATGGCAATCACGAAGTCTGAGTGGACCTCGAACCAACCCTCAGACCCAAGCAAAAATTCATGCCCTGGCCGAGACAGCCACTTCCAGACCGTGGAGCTTGCATAGGTTTACTCATACAATGTCTAAATCGTGTGCGTCCTTCATCTCTAGATTTCGTTGCAGACTATAGGACTTGCATTCAAGAATAAGTGAAAAGATTAAATTGTTACGTAAGTGCAGGCCGGCCATCACATGGTGCGAACCTCCCCGCCTTCATTAGCCCTCCTATGACGTCACACATACCAGTACAAATCAACGAGAGGAGAGCTATCATTCCTCATTTACTTCTATTTCAAGCCAATATTAGCTCAACTGTTTCAAGTAAAGGATGTTAACTGGAACAGACACTTCACTGTTAACCTCCTCGTTCCTTTAATTGCAAATCTTACAAGTGCTTCAGTTGACTCAGTGATCGAAGGAAGTACTGCAATTTATTCAATAACACGTTACCAGGGCGATGAACGCGTTCCGTCACATTTGTAATTTCTAAAGCACAATACGGGCTTAAGCTTCAATTTTAGAACCACTCCACAGCTGAAGTTCTCTGACTGATTTTGCAAATGTTCTCAAGTACCGTTCATTAAAAAAAAATGGCACTACAATCCTTGAAGGGCCTTGGCCTACCAAGCGACCGCTGCTCAGCCCGATGGCCTGCAGATTACGAGGTCCCATGTGGTCAGCACGACGAATCCTCTCGGCTGTTATTCTTGGCTTTCTAGACCGGGGCCGCTACCTCACCGTCAGATAGCTCCTCAATTCTAATCACGTAGGCTGAGTGGACCTCGAATCAGCCCTCAGGTCCAGGTAAAAGTCCCTGACCTGGCCGGGAATCGAACCAGAGCCTCCGGATAAGAGGCAGGCCCGCTACCCCTACATCACGGGGCAAGTACCGTTCATCTGTGAATATAATTAAATAAGACCAACTATTGTCACAAATTCGAGGGCAAATTAAATTCATCTAGAAAAAAATATGTTGTTTGAGTCATCAGTGCATAGACTGGTTTAATGCAGCTTTCCACGCCATCCTATCCTGTGCTAACCTATTTAATTCTATGTAACTACTACATTCTATCAAAACCAATCCCCATGGCGTAACATCCCTGAAGGGCCTTGGCCTACCAAACGACCCCTACTCAGCCCGAAGGTCTGCAGATTACGAGGTGCCGTGTGGTCAGAATGATGAATCCTCCCGGCTGCTATCTCACCGTCAGATAGCTCCTCAATTATAATCACGCAGGCTGAGTGGACCTCTAACCAGCCCTTAGAACCAGGCAAAAATCCATGACCTGGCCGGGAATCGAACCCGAGCCTCCGGGTAAGAGGGAGGCACGCTACCCCTACATCGCGGGGCCGGCACTTCATCCTGAATCCACTCTAATCTCTTTGGCATATTCACACCTTGGTCTACTCCTACCGTTCTTACCGCCTACATTTCCCTCAAAAACTAAATGAACAAGTCCAGCTTGTCTTCAGACGTGTCCTATCATTCTCTCCTTTCCGTTCAAATTTAGCCGTATCGATCTCCTCTCATCAATTCGATCCAGTATCTCTTCATTAGTGATTTGTTCTAGCAATCTCACCTTCAGCATTCTTTTGCAACACCACATTTCAAAAGCTTCTATTTTCTTTCTTTCTGAGCTAGATATCGTCCATGTTTCACTTCCATACAATGTCACGCTCCAGACGAAAGTCTTCAGAAACATATTTCTAATTTCTATGTCAATGTTCGAAGTGAGAAAATGTATTTCCTTAAGGAAGGCCTTCCTTCCTTCTGCTAGTCGGCATTTTCTGTCCTTACTTCTACCATCATCAGCGTCTAAAGGCAATGCCTTGTCTATGTAACCATCCTTTCCTGACCTCAGCCCCTCGTTTTATTTCGTAATAAGAACCATGCCCGTCTCTGTGGTGTAGTGGTTAGTGAGATTAGCTGCCACCCCCGGAGGCCCGAGTTCGATTCCCGTCTCTGCCACGAAAATTTGAAAAGTGGTATGAGGGCTGGAACGGGGTCCACTCAGCCTCGGGAGGTCAACTGAGTAGAGAGGGTTCGATTCCCACCTCAGCCATCCTGGAAGTGTGGTTTTCCGTAGTTTCCCACTTCTCTTCCAGGCAAATAACGGGATGGTACCTAACTTAAGGCCAGGCCGCTTCCTTCCCTCTTCCTTGTCTATCCCTTGCAACCTTCCCATCCCCCCGCAAGGCCCCTGTTCAGCATAGCAGGTGAGGCCGCCTGCGCGAGATACTGGTCATCCTCCCCAGTTGTACCCCCGACCAAGAGTCTGAAGCTCCGGGACACTGCCCTTGAGTCGGTAGAGGTGGCATCCCTCGCTGAGTCCGAGGGAAAAACCAACCCTGGAGGGTAAGCAGATTAAGAAAGAGGAAAAATAAGAACCATAACGGAGACTGTGCCAAATCTTGAACGAATTTTTCCTCGTTCGTCCTCGGCCTTCCTTCCCCGTGAGGTATTGTGTCGCAAGATTTTACTACCTATGGTACCTAAGTAACATATTCATCTACTTCCTTTAAGACTAGTGTACATTTCCTAATATAATATTTCCTGCATCACCTGACTTCGTTCGACTGCACTCCATTACTTTTCTTTTGGCCTTATTTATTTTATCTTGAACTCCTTCTCCAAGTTTGTATCCACACCATTCATCAGTTTATCAATATCTTCTGCAAAATCAGAGAAAATAACAATATCATTGGTAAATCACAGAGTTTTGATTTCCTCTCCTTGGATTGTGATTCCCTTTACAAATTCCTCTTTGATTTCCGTTATCGGCAGTTCTATATAAACAATGAAAAGGAGAGGAGACAAACTGTAGAGAAAAATAGGTTGTATGATTATTTTCAAGTCGAACAAAAGACGATTGGCAGCTCTTATCGTCGCAGATTTTCTCCAGTTACTATCATACAATCCGACATTTCTTTGGTAAAATTTCCTCTGCTCTCTGTTTTCTGTTAACCATTAATTTTTTGTAAGTTCATTCAGAAGATTAGAATAACTAAAATAAGACATCATTCTTAGTTAAATTCATAAATTAAATATAAAAAATAAAATGAGATTATACTTCATTGTTATCCCCATGATGTAGATGTACTGTGCTTTCCTCTTGCTGAGATGATCTGGGTTCGGTTCTTGGCGAGTCCAACATTTTTAATTTTGTACCGGGGCTCGAGTAGTAGCCTCCGTGGCTCAGGCGGCAGCGCGTCGGCCTTTTACCACTCGGTTCCGTGGTTCAAATCGCGGTCACTCTATGTGAGATTTGTGCTGGACAAAGCGGAGGCGAGACAGTTTTTTCTCCGGGTACTCCGGTTTTCTTTGTCATCTTTCATTCCAGCAACACTCTCCAATATAATTTTATTTCATCTGTCAGTTATTAATCATTGCCCCAGAGGAGTGCGACAGCCTTCGGTAGCCGGTACAGTTCCTATCCTCGCCGCAAGATGGGGCTTCATTAATTCCATCCCTGACCCGGCCAATGACTGGAAAACAGGTTGTAGTTTTTCACCGGGGCTCGAACGGTAATCACTCAGCCTCGTGGCACCAAATGAGGAGCTACCTGACATGAGAGACAGGTGACCAGGGTCTGAATGTTAAATGGTAGTCTGAGGATGTCGTCATGTTGACCACGTCGCAATCCAAATTGTTAGTCCATTGGGTGGACAGTAGTCGTATTGGCAGCTAAGGTCCTAAACAGGCTAGATGAGCCATGGGTTAAAATACGTCAGTGCAGTGGTGTTATAAGGCATAAAGCGGTGGTGAATTAATGAAAATACTGGCACGATACAAAGAGTGGGGTAGTTCAGGGGCAGCTCACTCGTCTCCTGTAGTGGTTTCACAGGGCAGACTGTAAACTCCGTAGATTGTTAGCACCAAAGAAAGAAAGAAAGAAAGAAAGAAAGAAAGAAAGAAAGAAAGAAAGAAAGAAAGAAAGAAAGAAAGAAATCCATTTATTCCTTATAACGTATTCCCATCAAGATTCAGTAGTTCATCCCTCTGTGGGTGGGGGCGGTAGTATAACACCCACGGCATCCCCTGCCTGTCGTAAGAGGCGACTAGTAGGGGCCCCAGGGGCTCTGAACTTTGGAGCGTGAGTTGGCAACCGCGGGGCCCTTAGCTGAATCGTGTTATTGCTTCCACTTACTTGTGCCAGATTCTTCACTTCCATCTACCCTATCCGACCTTCCTTGATCAACTCTTGTTCTTTTCCGACCCCGACGTTATTAGGTTTCAGCGGGCTAGGGAGTTTTCATTTTCACGCCCTTCGTGACTCTTGTATTTCTTTGGCCGATACCTTCATTTTTCGAAGTGTCGGTTCCCTTCCATTTTTTCTTTCTCATTAGTGTTATATAGAGGATGGTTGCCTAGTTGTACTTCCTCTTAAAACAATAATCACCACTACCTTCAGTAGTTCATTCAGTTCTTCAATTCTCTTTTACTTGGAACAGTAATAATATTAACTTGACCGGCTTGAAAGCAACAGGCATTTGTTCAGGGACCTCTGAGCTGACAGGATCACGCTACGGTGGCACTGGCTGAAATCAACGGCCTGTTCGTGTTTGATGCGGATTTCTCAAGCTGGTCTTAAGTCACGTACAGATTTCGCAACACTATTACCGAACTCGATAGCTGCAGTGCTTACGTGCGACCAGAATCCAGTATTCAGGAGATAGTGGTTCGAACCCCACTGTCGGCAGCCCTGAAGATAGTTTTCCGTGGATTCCCATTTTCACACCAGGCAAATGTTGGGGCCATACCGTAATTAAGGCCACGAGCGCTTCCTTCCGACTCCCAGCCCTTTCCTGTCCCATTGTCGCCATAAGACCTGTCTGTGTCGGTGCGACGTAAAACAACTTGTTCAGTTCTCTCTCGCAACATCATCACTCATAGCTCATTTGAATTCGCCCTGATTGGCTAACTTCAGCAGCTGATAAATCAAAACGGCGCGAGATATCGATGTTTTTTCCAGTTACAATAGAATCCCATTAATGCAGATCACATTATTCCGGACTTCGCTTAAGGTACCCTTGTTTTTTGTCCTTGCTGTAACTGTCGTAGTTTTGCATGTTTTTTTAAATTTTTTTTTCCAATTGAGAATTGTTATTTTTCTCCGTTAAGATCGATTAGGTTGTGTAACTGTAAGATCGGGAGAAAATACAATTTAAAAATAAAATAATAATAATAATAATAATAATAATAATAATAATAATAATAATAATAATAATAATAATAATAATAATAATGAAATGAAATGTCGTATGGCTTTTAGTGCCGGGATATCCCAGGAAGGGTTCGGCTCGCCAGGTGCAGGTCTTTCTATTTGACACCCGTAGGTGACCTGCGCGTCGTGATGAGGATGAAATGATGACGAAGACAACACATACACCCAGCCCCGGTGCCATTGGAATTAACCAATTAAGGTTAAAATCCCCGACCCGGCCGGGAATCGAACCCGGGACCGTCTGAACCGAAGGCCAGTACGCTGACCGTTCAGCCAACGAGTCGGACATAATAATAATAATAATAATAATAATAATAATACATAAAGCAGTTACAGAAAGCTCTGAAACGGATGAATATGACCAGGATGAAGCAGGTGAATTATTAACCCTAAACCAAAACTTAGTGAAATTAAACACCATCTAAGCATTCTCATTAAATACGTTGAAGATAACAACGATAAAACATATCTGCATATTACGAACATTTGAGGCATCTTTCTATCTTTCTTTCTTTCTTTCTTTCTTAATCTGTTTACCCTCCAGGGTTGGTTTTTCCCTCGAACTCAGCGAGGGATCCCACCTTTACCGACTCAAGGGCAGTGTCCTGGAGCGTGAGACATTGGGTCTGGGGATACAACTGGGGATGATGACCAGTACCTCGCCCAGGCGGCCTCACCTGCTATGCTGAACAGGGGCCTTGCGCGGGGATGGGATGATTGGAAGGGATAGGCAAGGAAGAGGGAAGGAAGCGGCCGTGGCCTTATGTTAGGTACCATCCCGGCATTCGCCTGGAGGAGAAGTGAGAAACCACGGAAAACCACTTCCAGGATGGCTGAGGTGGGAATCGAACCCACCTCTACTCAGTTGACCTCCCGAGGCTGAGTGGACCCCGTTCCAGCCCTCATACCACTTTTCAAATTTCGTGGCAGAGCCGGGAATCGAACCCGGGCCTCCGGGGGTGGCAGCTAATCACGCTAACCACTACACCACAGAGGCGGACTACGTTGAAGATAACAACGATAAAACATATCTGCATATTACGAACATTTGAGGCATCTTCATGAGTTAATTATTAAAAATATTAATGTCAAAGGAAGACATCAAAAGATCAGCAGTTTCTTCAAATCAGTAAGCGAGTCAAGTGTGGTCAGTGAAGGTCTGCCTTGATTCTTCTTATTTTTCTACCGCTTTTCCCACACTTGTGGTGTCGCGGGTGCGAACTGTGTCGCACATGTGGATTTGGCCCTGTTTTACGGCCGGATGCCCTTCCTGACGCCAACCCTATATGGAGGGATGTAATCGCTATTGCGTGTTTCTGTGGTGGTTGGTAGTGTAGTGTGTTGTCTGAATATGAAGAGGAAAGTGTTGGGACAAACACAAACACCCAGACCCCGGGCCAGAAGAATTAATCAGAGGTAAAATCCCCGATCCGGCTGGGAATCGAACCCGAGATCCTCTGAACCGAATGCCTCAACGCTGACAATTCAGCCAATGAGTCGGTCGAAGGTCTGCCTTGATTGCCATGTTCTAATTCTGCACTGCACTAGTTATTCTGTATTTTGTAGGGCCTAATATTGCATTGCTTTACATCTTGTATACTAAGCAACCTTTGTATTTCTTAAATTTAAAATACTGTACTGTACATATTCCTTTTACTGAGCACAGTGTTTAAATATGTACCTTGCCTCTTTTTGTAAGTTATTTTCTTTGATCCGGACTTTCATTAATTCGGACAACCTAGAGCCTCAATTAGTCGAGATTAATGAGGTTCTACTGTATTCTCAGTATAACCAACCTTCTAACGCTCATATATCCCGTATGTAAGTACGAAAATAAGTAAATTAACTTTGAAATCACGCGCGAAATAAAAACATATTTAAAGTCATATATCTAGGATCTTGGCACGAATATCGCATTATTTCCTGATTTATTATAATTATATTAATTGAAAACGGTAACATATTTACCTTCGTTGCGACCACCAGATTGAGGTGTAACATCTTTGGAAAAATCTGACGACACACACCAGAGAGTAACTTCAGTCTTGGTCTATATTTTGTTCGACTATATACAACAAAGCTTACCTTATAAAGTATCAATTCAATTACTGTATATTTAATTATATATTCAACTGTTAAGGCATCGTAACACCTGTAATTAAGTTGTAACCTCTTTGATGTCCACCTCTGTGGTGTAGTGTTTAGTGTGATTAGCTGCCACCCCTGGAGGCCCGAGTTCGATTCCCGGCTCTGGCACGAAATTTGAAAACTGGTACAAGAGCTGGAACGGGGTCCACTCAGCCTCTGGAGGTCAACTGAGTAGAGGTGGGTTCGATTCCCACCTCAGCCATCCTGGAAGTGGTTTTCCGTGGTTTCCCATTTCTCCTCCAGGCAAATGCCGGGATGGTACTTAACGTAAGGCCACGACCGCTTCCTTCCCTCTTCCTTGTCTATCCCTTCTTAATCTTCCCATCACCCCGCAAGGCCCCTGTTCAGCATGGCAGGTGAGGCCGCCTGGGTGAGGTACTTGTCATCCTCCCCAGTTGTATGCCCCGACCCAGAGTCTGAAGATCCAGGACACTGCCTTTGAGGCGATCCGAGGGGAAAACCGACCCTGGAGGGTAAACAGGTAAAGAAGAAGCTCTTTGATACGGAAAAGATGCTGGTCAACCTCCTTATGTTTAGCAATAAACAACTTGAGCTTTGTATTGTGCTGTTTACAGTATTTATTTCTGTCGTGATGACTCCTTTAGAAATGCTTATTTCAAAGCCTAAAGAAGAAGGAAATCCAAAAACGTGCATTTGGACCAGAATGAGAGACGAATATTTATTTACAAAACAATGAAGGAATCTTCTAAAGAAACTGCAAGGCCAGAAAAAATGAAAATTAAAAACGCCTTTGGCTTCGAAAACCAGTTGTCATCGTGTTAAAAGCCACTACGGTAGCAAGTGTTGGAGGGTACTCGTGGTGAAGAAAAAGTTAATAAATAAAACCAAGTGCCATTCTATTTAAACGGCTTCGCTCTGGGTGAACTAATTTACATGGCAATATATGTTCATGGACGTATATACAATTGTGGTTTGATTGACTGTCCAGTCACAACCAGCTGATGGCATGTTAACACTAAGTCCCCCTCTGATACGATCATTGATCAGCTGATCAGTAGAATATTTCGCATTGGTGACAGGAATACTGAAGAGCTAAACTGGACAGTTCAAGGTTTAATCATATTGCCGCCAAGGACTCTTTAACATGTATTCATGGACCTATTAATAGCCTGTCCTGAGGTGATTGTATCATAACAAATTATAATCTGAAGTAGGACTAGAGTGAAGCTCGCCTCAATTGTAAAATATGTATGTGATATGTTCCAGGTTCCAATGTACTCGTCGGGTAAATTACAGAAGCAAACACAGACTATCAGGAGCCTGTTTTGATGATAATGATGATTATGCGATTTTCGAAAAGACACAAATCATGTTAACTGACCCACCGCTAGTAAATAAAAATCATAATAGAAGAACAGGAACTAAAAATCGTTGACAAATTTAAATATTTGGAAGCAATAATAACATGCCATCTCAAAGAAAAGCCGATATGGCTAATAGAATAAATAAACAGACTAGAACACAATATATCACCAAGAACGCATACAATATAAGAATGCCTCTCAGTAGCCACAAAATTAGAACACTATACCGTGTGATTCAGCCGCCCCTTCCAATGCAGTTTTATGCAACCGGCAAAATTAATTTCGTCCTGAAAACTTCTGCCCTGCCGGTATGCTCAGACAACACAACCGGATATCTTGGTATTTACTACCTCACATTGATAGGACACCGTAATATTATACTCGCATTAAACACTGGAAGGCATGCGTGCGCCTTCTAGATCATACGAACCTGACACGCCTGAGAAACACTACATTGATATTTTGACCTCAGTACACCTAAGAAATACTATAAGCTGCACAGTGAACCGTTGTGTAGTTGGTGGAGGCGCGGCGGAGAGGGCTTACGTGTGAGGTGGGAGGTTCGAATCCGGGGCGAAGATTCCAAATTAGATTCCATATTTTTTAAATGTCTGTTAAAAACGTACCGCACGTAATGAAAGTTCAATACTCGCTTTCATACAAATTGTGTGTGAATGAATGTGTTTATGCCCCTAAGAAGGGCCGATTAGTTAGCAGACCGCTCACAAACTGACCGGAAATAATATGAACACAACTGTTCTGAAAAAAGTTTTATCGCAGCAAATGCTGGATGTGATGACCGTTTTGGTTTATGCACATTCGGGCCCGGTTTCCAACAGATCGTCTTGCGCGCTGAAGCATTCCAGGTGAAATTGCTCGGCAGGCGTCCGTGATGAGTTGTCGGGAGCTGGTCGGTGTTTTCCGGCGCTTCAGTGTAAACGACGTTCTTTAAATGCCCCCACAAGAAGAAGTCTAACGGCGTTAAATCCGGTGATCTGGCCGGCCAAGATACAGGGCCTCCTTGTCGTATGAATTTTCCTGGCAGTTCCTCGTTCAGATGGTTACGAACGGATAAAGTCGAATATGGCGGAGCTCCATCCTGCTTCAACCACATCGTCAAAAGATCTTGCAAGGGCACATCCTCCAACAGCAGTGGGAATTCCTGACGCAGAAAGTGCAGGTAGCGTGGGCCCATCCAACGGACCTCAAAGAAATAAGGTCCAATCAGGCGATCCCCCAAGATTCCACACCAGACATTCACTCCCCATCGTACTTGATGGACCGCCTGTCGCACCCAGTGAGGATTGTCCGGCCTCAAATAGTACATGTTGTGAAGATTGACGTTCCCATTATTATTGAAGCGCGATTCGTCCGAGAACAAGTTGTGCGATACGAATGCTGCATCATTGTCCAACCTGCCTAATACCCACCGACAGAACTCCATTGGAGCTTCGAAATCCCGCCAATGGAGCTCTTGGTGTAGATCAAGATGGTATGGGTGAAATTTATTTTTGTTCAGTCGCCCTTGTACTGGTATGTGGATTATTTTGTACGAGCTGCCTCCAGAACGGCCTCTTCTGTTTCACCCGATGTAACGGGCCTATCGCAGACTGGTGGCTGTTTGGAAATCATGCCTGATGTCCTTAGGCATCTTTCAACACGGCGGAATGTCGTAGCAGCCGGGTGTCGCCTGTCGGGCTACCGTTCCTGGTACAGACGTAGTGCCTCGCACGCGTTTTGTCTTGCTTCCCCATAAATGAGGACCATGTCAACGCATTCCTCTGTGGAAAACATTCCGAATGAAAGCAGAGATTACATTCAGGTCCTAACCAGCGGAGTATGCACAGGGCATAAGATGAATAACAGCGTTATTCTACTGTTTGAATGTGTCAAACGTGGGCCTGTGTTTACGTATTCAAACAGCATACCGATGCAAACATATTTGAACGATGCAGGATTCGAATCGCCGACGACACATTCCATCTTTTGCTAGGCTAACCCCTAACCACATCCGCTACGCTACACTGCTGGAAACATGTTGGTAGTACGACGAGAGCAGAGTACATGAGCCATCCTGGTCGGTATTTAAGACATTAATTACTGCACTGTTACCTAGTTTTATGCATTGATTCCCCTCTTCGTTACAACCGGTCACGATGTACGACTCATTAACTTAGTTACATGGTCAAAGGACGTCGCTACATGATTTCAAGGGGTCATGTTCTGCGAGTGGACGATATAACCTGTCCGTAGGGTTCAGAATCGTGTGCAAAATGTGCTCACTGGATATCAGTACCATACAGTACAACTGCAGGTTAATAGCCACCTTATAAGCATGTCGCACGTTAGTTGGGTTGCATAAAACTACATTGGAAGGGGCAACTGAATCACACGGTATAACCATCCTAAAGTCCGACTCGTTGGCTGAATGGTCAGCGTACTGGCCTTCGGTTCAGAGGGTCTCGGGTTCTATTCCCGGCCGGGTCGGGGATTTTAACCTTCATTGGTTAATTCCATTGGCCCGGGGGCTGGGTGTTTGTGCTGTCCCCAACATCCCTGCAACTCACACCACACATAACACTATCCTCCACCACAATAACACGCAGTTACCTACACATGGCAGATGCCGCCCACCCTCATCGGAGGGTCTGCCTTACACGGGCTGTACGCGGCTAGTAATAGCCACACGAAATTATTATTTACCATCCTAAAGATTCAACAAGACCTTTGTTTTTTGTAATTGACTCACTACACATTATGAAGTGCATCTGGCATTACTGGTTACAGCAAAACAAATCCTGTATGATTTATCCTACATTTTTTTTTTTGCTAACGGCTTTACGTCGCACCGACACAGATAGGTCTTATGGCGACGATGGGGTAGGAAAGGCCTAGGAGTTGGAAGGAAGCGGCCGTGGCCTTAATTAAGGTACAGCCCCAGCATTTGCCTGGTGTGAAAATGGGAAACCACGGAAAACCAGTTTCAGGGCTGCCGATAGTGGGATTCGAACCTACTATCTCCCGGATGCAACCTCACAGCCGCGCGCTTCTACGCGCACGGCCAACTCGCCCGGTATATCCTACATTTTAGAACAGTGATACTTGCATGCATTATGTCTGTTTTGACACCTTACTAAAGCTGGCAAAATATTGTTATCGTCTGACTTTGAAAGCAATGCGACCAAATAACTTTGAAAAACAAAATGCGAAACTCTCTCTGCAAATTTTCATTTTATGTCAGAGCTAATGCCCTTCAAGCACCAGGTCCAAAACACTCATTACCCCACTGTGTAGAAACAGCAAATCACATTACTTTGTTTATAAAATGGAGGAAAATAGTTTGTTCGTTCGTAATCTGTTTAGCCTCCAGGGTCGGTTTTTTCCTCGGAATCAGCGAGGGATCCCACCTCTAACGCCTCAAGGGCAGTGTCCTGGAGCTTCAGACTCTGAGTCGGGGGATGAAACTGGGCAGGATGACCAGTACCTCGCCCAGGCGGCCTCACCTGCTATGCTGAACAGGGGCCTTATGAGGGGATGGGAAGTTTGGAAGGGATAGGCAAGGAAGAAGGCAGGAAGCGGCCGTGGCCATAAGTTAGGTACCATCCCGGCATTTGCCTGGAGAAGAAGTGGGAAACCACGGAAAACCACTTCCAGGATGGCTGAGGAAGGAATCGAACCCCCCTCTACTCAGTTGACCTCCTGAGGCTGAGTGGACCCCATTCCAGTCCTCATACCACTTTTCAATTTTCGTGGCAGAGCCGGGAATTGAACCCGGGCCTCCGGGGGGTGGCAGCTAATCACACTAACCACTACACCACAGAGGCGTGCGAGGAAAATAGTAAATATGAAAACACAATTTAAAGGTAACAGGTTAAATTATGTATTCATGTGTCCTTTAAAACAATGCACGGTAGCTGAACCCAAGTATGCATATCTTAAAGGACTGTTAGAATGGCGGAAGAGAGGGGGGGGGGGGGAATAAACATCCGATATGCTGAGGGCTCACTAACGAAATAAACTTGTTCAGCATTAATGCAATAAACACAGGCTTTTATAGAATTGTCTGGCTATTGTTTTAATGAGTTGCAGTTTTCCTACGTTTTACTGGAAAGTTTCAAACTGATTTGCTAGAAGAGAGATGTGAAAAGTACAAGCAGTTATGTGGAGGTCAGTACAATGTTAGTATCAGGCAGGTGTATGAGCTAGAGAAGAAGATTCTCTTGCACTCTGTAACTAAGCTAAATTTAAAATCAACCGTATTCGGTGAGTTCAGTATACAACCCATACAGGGTATTTTCTCAGATGTACCAAATACTGACATTGAGATTCTTTCTTTATATAATAAAATACTTCATTCCTAAAAAAATATTGAACATTCCAATGAAGATTTGCCTACTCTCACATACACAGCAGGATGTTTGTTGCTACTCTGTTTTGAAACATACAAAATATCAGTTTTGTAAACATATTCTTGTGTTAAATGACATTTTAGATGATCAAGCAATGGATTCCTAATATAGAATGTGAGCAGATGAAACTCCTCATCCCTTGCTCTCATGTACTCAGTGTGCTTGCCACTACTTATCTGATTGTTCGGAAATTGTGTGAAACTGAGTTTCTTAAAGTACCAAACCAAAGAGAACCTGTTTTAAACTCTAGCTTGGAATTCAGTTTTAACGGCTCTGGGAGAAAGAATATACTAGTCACAGCGCTCAAGATATTTAAAAAAATATTTCAACTAATGTATTTCTCAATAATTACACTAAAATAAAAATAAAAGCATTGTGAAAGATGCTGTACCTAGAAATAAAACATATTCTGTAAAAGTAAGTGAAGCCTAAATTGAACTATAACTGTATACAGTGTCCTGAATTTATGTGGTGGAATGTGGTTGCAATACACACTGTCCATATAAGTTGTAAACATATTTTTATTCATTACTACTCCGTATTCCTCCTATCTATTATGATTAACAAAGCCATTACTCAAAAAAGATGTATTAATGTTTTCATTATTGAACATGCTAATTTGGGTGTAGTTAATAACATGTGAATACGCCTAAGTAAGCCATATTTCCCTTTAAAAGTTTCTGGATTTTCAGTGTGAAAAAGGTAAGTTATAATGTATTAGTTTATGAAATAATTGATATAAGACTGATTTTATTAAATTAGTGATGTATGTCTCTAGAAATATAATATATTTCTTGCAGTCCAGAAAAAAAACATTTCTAGAAGTGCCTACTAGAAGAAACTGCTCTTGGGTGAACAAGTTTTGCATGACTACTCTTGGCAGGAGTGCCGATCAGCGCGCAGGCCTTCTAATATAAGTGGCGTTAAATTAGCTGCCAGCGTATGTACATTCCATTATTAAAATTACGGGTTATACAGACGTATTTACATTCATTATTAAAATTAAGTCTTACAGAGATGTAAAATCTATTCTGTATATGATTATTACAACGCGATGGATCACACTGCCGAAATAGTTGTTACATTTGTCTGATTCTAGACAATTTGTGGTTTAAAATGAGTATATAAACTGATCCTTCTGCCTAACAGTCCTACGCAATTTGTTTTCAAGTACTCCTACGATGAACACAATTCCATGTTTTACCAACAACAGGCACAGCTTGTCATTGACGTCCAAGTAACCCTAGACTAGAGCTAACTCCAGTGTACTGCGGTTTTAAGTGCATTAGTAAAGCTAGATCTGCGCCTTAGGAACATTATTCTAAACGGGTACCACTCGGGACTCAAAACAGTTGATTGTGAAGCAGAAATTGGCAATGAAGACTCAGAAGAGTTTATAGAATGAAACACGTAATTTACTGCTTGAATTTTGATCTTTCATTTATGCAGAGTTATTCCAGGGTGAATAGAACAGTTGGCCATTATAAGCTGAGTTGTTCTCTTTTTAGAATTCATATTAGAGATCCAATTAACTAGCCCAAATCATAAGTTAGCTGTTAGTTTAGAATCGGAGAAGCGTAACGTCATGTAATACATCGAGCGTATTTCGTTCAGAATTAGTCGATCAGCGTTTCACTACATAGTAAAACATTGAAGGTTATCTCATGAAAGTAGAAGGCAAGCAATTAGTGTCTAACTGGTCAACTAGAGAGAGAATTTTTACGATACTAGTATGGAGATAGCAAAGACAGACATTCCATTCAGTACGCCAACAATGATAACTAACCCATTATCAACGCATTGTTGTCATCATATGTTGCAAATCGATTATTCACTGCAAGAAATTTGCTTATGGTAGACAACATTTTAAACATCTACGCATGAAGTGACCTGTACATTTAGTTTTAACACATCCTTGTAATGGGACCTACCCCCTCTCTCCCCCAAGGACGAGTGCTCCTAGTTATCTGTGCGACCCGCGACCTTCTGATAGGTGATCCGTTTCCTGGTAACGGCAGCCGACATCGGACACCCTGGAGATGCAGAAGGCTACTAAATTTTGTGTGTAATTCTCATGTCAATGTTCATCATCCTGCCTCGCAATGATGGACCTTCCATCAGATCTTGCCGATATGGTCCAGCGCCTCAAGAAGCAATACGTAGACAACGCCGTAAACCCCGGTAAATATTGATCATTACAATATATAGTGTAGGAAGTATAAACCCACGAGAATCATCGCAAGCATTTTATGTTGTGAGTAATTCTCAGCTGGGCTGAGTGACTCGGAAATTAAGGCACTTGGCAGGTTCGATCCTGGCTCAGTTCATTGGTACTTGAAGGTGCTCAAATACGTTAGCCTCGTCGGTAGATTTACTGGCACGTAAAAGAACACCTGCGGGTCTAAATTTCGGCACCTCGGCGTTTCAGAAAACCGTAAAAGTAGTTAGTGGGACGTAAAGCCAGTAACATTATATTAATACGTGATTTCCAATAAGTGGGCGTAATGGAAGGTAATCCCAAGATGCTTCTTGTCTCAGTTCCCAATGTTGAATCCATCGCCCTGTTCTAGAAATTATCGAGTGCCTTATACTAAGCGTTACCAAGGCTATCGGTGAAGCCCAAACCTCAAATAATGAGAACGATAGAAATCTGGCCATAAAACAGGGCCAAATCCACATGTGCGACGCAGTTCGCACCCGCGACCCCACATGTGTGGGAAAAGCGGTAGTACTATGTACGTTCTTTCTTTCTTTCTTTCTTTCTTTCTTTCTTTCTTAATCCGTTTACCTCCAATATTGGTTTTTCCTTCAGCGAGGGATCCCACCTGTACCGCCTCAAAGGCAGTGTCCTGGAGCGTGACACTTTGGATCGGAGGGATACAAATGGGCAGGAGTATCGGTACCTCCCCCAGGCGGCCTCACATGCTATGCTGAACAGGGGCCTTGTGGGGGGATGGGAAGATCGGAAAGGATAGACAAGGAAGAAGGAAGGAAGCGGCCGTGGCCTTAAGTTAGTTTCCATCCCAGCATTTGCCTGGAGGAGAAATGGAAAACCACTTCGAGGATGGCTGAGGTGGGAATCGAATCTACCCACACTTCTACTCCGCTGACACCCCCGAGGCTGAGTGAACCCCGTTCCAGTCCCCGTACCACTTTTCAAATTTTGTGGCAGAAGCGGGAATTGAACCTGGGTCTCCCGGGATAGCATCTAATCACATTAACCACTACATCGCAGAGGCGAACATGTACTACATTTTGCCTTTTGTAATTGGAGGTAAGCTCTGTAAAAGGCAATGCCTACATAAAGTTTACGGTAGGAATGAACTCAATGGGTGAAGCTGTGCGTTTAAACGACTTCCACTTTAGTGTCATGTAAGGACGATAGGTTACCATCTTCTAGATAGCACTAATCAGAGAGAGAAAACGGAAGGGATTTGACACTTCGAAAAATGAAGGTATCAACCAAAGAAAGACAAGGCCCACGAATGGCTTGGAAATGAAAGACTCCCTAGGCCCTCACAGCCTAATAGCGTTGGGGTGGGAGGTTATGAGAAGGAATTCTATCAATGAAATTTCATTGTTATTTTTATCCTAAATGGAGGAAAATAACTGCTTTCATGCGAATCAACAGTAAAATTAGCGGGAAATTGATAAAAACATTATTACTAGAGAGATATAAATACCTAACTACGGCGACAATTTCGCTGTAGACACGACTCTCTTCCGTGGCATTCAGCTTCATCGTGCCGTCTGTTGTTTCCTTCTTGAGGTCCAGGACTAGCACCGACGAATGGAAGTGCTATGAGTGCTGTGAGTTCTCAATATATTTGTCCATCATGACTAGCGCGGGCAGTTCAAACGGGTAAATGGAGATGAAAAAATAATATCGTAAATAACACAAAAAGCATTTTTGTTAAAAGGAAAATAGCAAGATCCTTGTACCATAATTATATGCATTTAATAAGCTATGGGCACAATTGAACAACTCGCCCCACCAAGTAACATCAAGCAAAGCAAAGCAAGGAAGTTCAAAGAAGTTAAGTGAGCAAAGACTTCTGTCACAAAAGTGTTACGTGAACAAAAGATATACTGGAGCGCTGTGACGTAGTAGAATTCATAGTCGTAATGTAGCAAAGTATGTATGTATATATTTCTCTAGTAATATCAGTATTTATTAATTTACCGTTAATATTACAAGAATTACAATGATATTACATGGATACGATTTGTTCACGTACCCAGGATTGGAAAAGAACAAGAGTTGACCAAGGGAGGTCGGATACGAGAGATGAAAGTGAGGAGCCAACACAAGTAAGTGAAAGCAAAGCCAGGACTCAGCAAAGGGCCAGCCGACGCTCCCATGTTGTGAGCTGCTGAGCCCCTTTTAGTCACCTCTTACAACAGACAGGGGATTTATCACTTAATGATTAGAGGTGTGAAACTAAACGAGGCCTCTTGAGTGTTGTGAGAACGATTAGTCAAATCACAGAGGCTTGCAGACTGAGTGCTGAAGACATAACAGTCTATAATGAATATGTGCTTTTCACTGAACGTCACACAGACTCAGTTAGGTCTTTTGGCATCAATGGGATAGGAAGAGGGCTAAAACTGGGAATGACCGGGCAAGTTGGCCATGCGGTTAGGGGCGCGCACCTGTGAGCTCCCATCCGGGAGACAGTGGGTTCGAACCCCACTGTCGGCAGCCCTGAAGATGGTTTTCCGTGGTTTCCCATTTTCACACCAGGGAAATGCTAGGGATGTACCTTAATTAAGGCCACGGTCGCTTCCTTCCCATTCCTAGGCCTTTCCTCTCCCATCTTTGCCATAAGATCTATCTGTGTCGGTGCGACGTTAAGAAAAAAAAACTGGGAATGAAGTGACAGTGGCCTCAACTAGGGTATAGCCCGAGCACATGCCAGGTGTGAAAATGGGAAACCACGGAATACCTTCTTCCGGGCTGTCGATAGTGAAGTTCAAACCCACCATCTCCTGAATGCAAGCTCACAGCTACGTGACGCGAACCTCGTAGCCAACTCGCTCGGTAAATGAAGATGTATGTAGTACTCCCTACACATACTGTCCGCTTGCTTTCTGTTACCCCTGTAGCCACAGTATCCCCTGCCTGTCGTAAGAGGCGACTAAAAGGAATTGGGAGCGTGGGTTGGTGACCACGGGGCCCTTACCTAAATATTGGCATTGTTCCCACTTACTTGTGCCAGGGTCCTCACTTTCACCTATCCCAGGGGTTTCCAATTACAGTACCGGTCAATGTTTAGGGCCAAATTTAAAACTCATGAAGTTCCATCTCAAACTAAAAATTGTGTTAGTAGACCACTATATTTTTTTCTGAGCTCCCGCATCTAATATGATATGCGTCGCCTGATTTCAGTGATTTACGCCAAGTATTGTATAATTTGTACGTTTTTAACTGTTGGAAGGTTACATCAGAAGGTCAACATTTTTGGAAATATCATGTACTATAACACTCTAATTGGATTCAAGTATCACCACCAAGATTATTTTATAGACTTAGCAGTAGCTGGGGGTCATTTCAGTATCATCATCATCATCACTGGTGATCTGCCTATCGGCAGGTATTCGCATGAATTCTCCTAGCTGTTCTGTCTTCAGCCATTCTCTTTGTCTTCCAATAGCTTCTATTCACCTTTACACTGTCCACTAACTGATACCTCTTCCTTCCTCTCTTCAGTTTTCCTTGTATCTCCCCTTCCAATGCTTCGGTTATTAAACAATTCCATCATAAGCAGTGGCCTAACCAATTTTTTCTTCCGTCTTTGAATGCATTCCAATATCGTTCTCCTTCCTTCACCCACTCTCTTTAATACCTTCTCATTCCTTACTTTTTCTTGCCAGCTGATTTTCTCCATCTTCCGCCAGATCCACATTTCAAATGCTTCTAGTCTTATTTCTTTCTCTTTTTTTCAACACCTCAGCCTCATAAAGCGCCACACTCCACACAAAGCATTTCACTAACCTCTTCTTAAGGTCCCTATTTAGAGGCCCACTCAACAGCGTCCTTTGTTTTGTAAATGCTTCCTTGGCCATTGCAATTCTAGTTTCACTTCGTCTAAGCAATAGAGATTTTAGTATAAATATAAAGATTCCGAAAAAATGCGGCACCGATGTTTATGCGGGTTTTTTTTCCAAACCAGTGCTAAAATGGTCAATTTTTCTTCGTTCTTGTCAAACGTCTCAGTGTGAGCTATCGGCATCTGAAATGTGTTATTGAATGCCATCCGCAGAGTGCAAATGAGGGCAGATAAGTTTGACGCTGATAGCTCGTACCAAGTGAGACCTTGGGCCATACATGATAAAGGCAAAGAAAAATCAACCATTTTGGCCCTGGTTCGAAAAAATTAAAACACGCATATTTTCGGAATTTTTATATTTATACTAAAATGGCCCCCACCTATTGCTAAGTCTACAAAAAAAAAAAAAAATCTTGGTGGCGATGCTTTGAACCAATTAGAGTATATAGTACCGTACATTATATTACCAAAATTTTTGATTTTTCGATGTGACCTTCAAAGAGTTAAAAATGTATAACTTTCACAGTATTTGGACTAACTCAGTGAAATCAGGCGACATATATTATATTATACGCGAGAGCTCAAAAAGAAAATTACAGAGGTCTAGTGGCAGAATTTTAGGTTCTAGATGACATTTCGTAATTTCTTTATATGGTTCTAAACTTTTCACCGGTACTGTAGTAAGAGCTCGAGGGCCACATTTAAAACCTTAAACATGATCACGGACCGCACTTTAATAATAGGCCTCTGCAAATACAAGTGCCAGCATGAAATAACATGCACTGTTCAATTGAAATGAATGTTTAATAAATTTAATTGCTTAAAATACTATTAAAAATGAACGCTATTATACCCAGGACAATTGAATTTGGAAGAAGAGCACCAAACAATGTCAGTTAATTTGAATTAATATTTGACAAATGACAAAAAGGAGGACAAGAAACCTAAAGACAAACCGAAGTTAATAATGTAGTCGAAACAAAACTTAAAGAAGGAAAATTTATTTATTTATTTATTTATTTATTTATTTATTTATTTATTTATTTATTTATTTATTTATTTATTTATTTATTTATTTATTGTCTTGTTTTATATGGCGGGACTCAGGCTATGAAGCCTGCTATTCTGTCCGACCATACATACACCTACATGAAGAGTTAAATATACACTAAATTATCTACAGCTTAATATCTTAAGGTAGCAATTAAATGTTTTAATTAATCTAATACTTAGCTATGATCTAATCCTACTATGTTATAAGAAATCATTATTATTTATTAACCAGGTTTGACAGAGTTTCTTAAAGCGGAGGTGGTTTGACACGCTCCTTTAGTGGGAGAAGTGTGAAGGGAACTGTGATATACACTTGTAAGAGACTACCCCCCCCCCCAGAAATATACAGTGGAACCTCAATATCTCCAGGAGCTAAAGTTTACTTCGAGATATAGAGAATACAATTTTTGATCATGTATAGCACATAATTGAATCATATGTATCTGCGGGCTTATACTGAATACATTATTTTTAACAGCATTTAAAAATATACAAACAAAACTCTATTTTACGGCATCACTTTTAATTATAACCCTTATTATAGTAACTTTTTAGAAGACAGGATACATATGTCTTTCCACGAGAGTTTAATCCTGATATAAACATGGTATTTCCACGCCTCCGCCAAAGAAAGAGTTGCGATTCGCTGAGCGTGTAGTACCGACCTCCACCCCATCAACGTCTCGTGTTCGGACGTACAGTGCTGCGTATTGCATACGACAACAGTGCGAAGATCTGAACTTCTGAATAAACGACGAAACCAGGATTCTGTTCACTTAGTTTATTGAACACATTCACAATGCACTGCCTATGGTCACTTCTGAGCGGTTTTCCTCTTTTGTGCTTCACTACACGCGATGCTCCTACCTCTTGCTCCATTTCTCTCACTATGAATACTGACACTGACTGCTGCTGCAAGATGCAACACCTTATCTCCACACTGTACAGCTTGGGACTTTCCGTCACTACGAGAAGACTTCCTGTATTGCACCACGCCTTGTGCCTTCATTTCTCGTTATTTAATCACTATTTTATTTAAAAACAAGAGCACATATATATATAACAGTATATATAACAACCATATTTTAATTTGATTGCGTACTGTTCCAAATGTAATAAACTAAAATAAAATAAAATAAAATAAATGCGACGTACTACTTTTCTTCGAGCTCGCATGCAGTCGAGTGAGAGCGACAGTTGCTTCTCCAATCAACTACGTCTATGTCCACGTGCAAAGGAAAGGTGCTCCGCCTATTTGTTTACATCAGGATTAAACTGTCGTGAAAAACGGTATAGTACATAACAGTAGTGAAACAAGAAACATACCTCCGTAAACACCTTTGCAAAAAAATCCGTTTGTCTCTTGTAATTGTTAACCTTTCCTCCCTTCACGTTGAAACTTATCGCCAACACCACGCAGCCGAGATTCGTAAATGGAGCTTCTCACCCGTGACATCGGTGGTTGCTTTCGTACGTGACTGAGTAATAAATTCAAACCCGAGAAACAGCGCGGCTTCGCCGATTTTCCGATCGCTAGAAGTTTTAATTTTTCGGTCCCCGTCATATTAGCTTCCAGCATTACTGTAACCCTTTCTTTACTTGTCAACTGTTTCTCACAGACCACAAATGCCGTATTGCACAGTTAATGTTGCACAAAAATCGAGTTATAGAATACTAGCAAATGTGCCCGTGCTTCGCTAGCTACGGTTTTCTACATCGTATACGGATTTCTACATAAATTACTTTACATGCGCTAAATGGGATTTTATTAAATTTATTAAAGTGCAGACCTCCACTTGGAGATTCACTACTCCTAAACGGTACATCATATTAACAAACAGTTTGCACCATATGACGCCCCCTTTCTTCTTTTACATATTTTGTTCTAAAACATGCTTTCGTATCACCTATATTTATGGGATAATTGAGTTTGAAAATTTGAATAGGGTGAAATCTGATTACATTTATAACGTTTTAAATTACGTTTTGCATACTTATGTATAAGCTAGAATCATGAAATTTGGTCCACATATGGCCTTTAATCGTACCAATGTTGACTGTGTCTCTCTCTCCTCTAAGTCTGTAAAACAATGAAATATTCGTGTAAAAATCACCAAATTTACGAAGAATCCAGAAATACATCCAAATCTAGCGTATAAGGGAGAGGGATGCGACAAAATATCATAGAACCAAAGTTGTAGATCACCCCGAATTGAAGCTAGATTGCGCCGTCCGTTTTGTGACACGACTTACCGTCTAGCCAACAAATAGCTCAAAAGGAATGTCTGCACAGTCATTAAAATTCCCTCCATATTTCGATATTTTGGGGGGTAAAAAGTAAAAAATTTGAACATCCTGGAATTTTTCCATCGGATAGTCGAAAATCTATAATTTCGCCAAATTTAAATTTTCTAGCTCGTCTAGCAGATAGTGCCGCCATCTTGATTTGGGGGAAGGGGATGAAAATTAGGAAATTCACGAATGTTTTTTAAGCCCACGGAACTTATAGGTTGTCGCCTCAGATAAATTATACGACTGCGTTCTTATGCTGAACTCAAAATTTGAAGCCCCCTAGCGTGCTCCATTCGGGGAATTTTGAGAATGTTCTATTTTTCTAGGGATGCTGGGGTCACCAGCTTCTCCGGTACCAAGTTTCAAATTTCTGAGATTTCTGGAAGTGCTTCATTAATTCACGCTTATTTTCATTTTTATACTTTAACATTTTTATACTTTTTCCATCCCCGCCCAAAGGAGTGCTATGAGCGTCTTACGCAACAGTTTACTTTTTCCAGATAGTAAGTCGTATGTGTATCAATTTTGGTTGGCAGCTATGCCCAAACGTACATGCATAATCTCGCTGCTGCAGAATCCTGGAGCTGACGTTGCCATGGTTACGGCCGTTCGTTTCTTTATCCGATTCCTAAAGCAGCGGTAATGTGGTCCCAATATCTCCATAATGATTGTTTTTAGGGCCTTAAAACATGGTTTTCGGGCCCGTATCGCTTACCGAATTTGTTCTTTGCGTCAAGGGGCTTAAAATGAGCTTTGTCTCGTCCTTGTACGACGAATTCGATTTCGCCTACATTAGCCTATTATTTTTATGTTTTTATATCTCCCCCCCCCCCGGCAACACCCCTCCTCGAATTGTTTTGAAAATAAAATAGAGCCCATGTTACTCACTGGCAATATAGCCTTCTACAGGTGAAATAACTTATAAAATCGTTTCAGTAGTTTTCGAGTCTATCCGTTACAAACAGACATGTTTTTCTTCTTTATAATATTATAGTATAGATGTTCTGCTTCAAGGGAGAAAATGTTTGCTTCCAGAAATCGGGAAATTAGTGTAACCCAATTTCGAGTAACAGAGAAATAAATACACGCGAAGAATAGTACAAACGGCCGGGAAATCTAAGTTACTTCGAGATACTGAAAATTCGAGTAATGGAGGTTCGAGATATCAAGGTTCGACTTACTTCCCTGAAACTTTCTTCGAGTGTGCAGCACTGTACTACCGATGAGAGAAGAACGAAGTTTCTTTTCTATTTGCTTTACATCGCACCGACACAGATAGGTCTTATGGCGACGATGGGGTAGGAAAGGCCTAGGAATTGGAAGGAAGCGGCCGTGGCCTTAATTAAGGTACAGCCCCGGCATTCGCCTGGTATGAAAATGGGAAACCACGGAAAACCATCTTCAGGGCTGCCGACAGTGGGGCTCGCACCAACTATCTCCCGATTACTAGATACTGGCCGCACTTAAGCGACTGCAGCTATCGAGCTCGGTGAACGAAGAACTGAAACCGCTTCTTACACCAATTGCAATTTAAGTAATTCTTGGTATTCACTGCATGCTACGTTACATAAAATGTCCACAGTGAGGTTGGCGTGCAGTTCAAGATTTGGTTTGGATCCCATAGACATTTTTTAATGGTTAAGACCTAGCACTGGCATTTGTGAGGGCTCATTTTCCACCGAAGTTTGGATTTTACATTTTTTAACAAAAAATAATCTATTCAGACCAATTGAATACTTAAAACAGGAAATGGTATTAAATAATGAATTAGTTCTGAACTAGCTATGAAATGTGTCTTTGTCAATTTTCCTCACACATCTTAAAATATTTGTTTGTTAAAGCCCTCGCGGTCCGCCATTTGAAAATCCCTGATCTATCCTATCCGACCTCCCTTGGTCACTCTTGTTTCTTCCGACCCCGATGGTATGAGAGCATTCAAGGCCTCGGGAGGCTTTCATTTTCACACCCTTCGTGGCCCTTGTTCGGCTGACCCCTTCATGTTTCGAAGTGTCAGATCCCTTCGATTTTTTCTCTCCGATTAATGTTAATAGAGGATTGTTGCCTAGTTGTACTTCCTCTTAAAACAATCAACACCACCACTACTTCAGTTCATTCATGTTATCTTTGTTCTTTTTTAGATGAAACTGAAGGAGGTAAAGAGGAGAATAAGACGATGGGAGATGAAGAAGCGGAAAAGGACGAGGATTATCATTCTATAATTCAAGTTCAGGGGATACCGGCTTCCGTACCTCTAAATAAAGTGGAGGAAGAATTGAAATGTATCTACCCTCAGGGTATCGAGTTCGTGTACAGGAACGAAGCCGACGACGACCCGGAGCCGATCGTCTCTATTGGTATTAGTAACCGGAAGACGAGAGAATCGATGCTGAAGTACCACCACAAGCTCCTAGGCGGCGCTATCACGGTGACCTCCAAGCCAACCTCGGGAACAATCAAGAAGTTCAAGAAGAAAGTGAAAATCGCAGAGAAAACAAAGACGAAGAAAAAGAAAGAATCAAATAAATCAAGTGCTGCCTCGACCGCTTCATCAAGGTCGAGGAAGAGACCAGCCAGCACCCCAAAAGATCCTTATGCTGGAGTGCAGTCTCGTTATGGCGCTCCCCGACCTGGTTTCTCAGGAGTCAGACCACCGCCAGGAGCGCGCAGGAAACAGCACGTTAATAGCGGTTCAAAGTCAACAACCAAACCCAGATACCCCCGAAACCCTACCAACATGGGTACACAAGCCCGGTACAACACACCTGCCAACCGACCAGTAATGCAGAGGCAACCACAGATCAACTATCTAAATAAGAACAGACACGCCCCTGCGGGACAGAATTGGAACACCCAGTACGGGGGAACAAACAATTACAACACCAACATGAAAGAGAAACATCCTAGTTCTGCAAACAGTAACAGAAAGCACCCGCGTAAGAATGAATTTAAAATGCCAATTAGCCAAAAATTTGTGCAGGATCCCACTAATATTTGCAGAATAGCAACATTTGGAACGAAACAAAAATCCAAAATGACACAGCATGTCCAACAAAACCAGTATATGCGGGACACAGACAAAGTCTGCAACGGGCTCCTAGAGGGGATTCAAAAACCCTCTTCATTCTACAACACCAATAAGCACAGCCCATACTCCAACACCCAGCAGAAAGCAAACTCGCATACGCTCCAAAGAAATCAAAGAAGCGCCGCTTCTTCGGATTTAAACAACCCTAATAATCTGTACGGACAGGAAAGAGTTTCGACGGCCTTTTCCTCAGGTGCAGAGTCCGACGACCTGCCTCTTCGGATTTCGGACATCAGTTTAGGTCCTATAAATTCCCAGACAGACATCCATTATGAATCTGATGATGGTCTCTCGTTTAACAACGCGCTCCAAGATTTGCGTGATTTGGACGAATCATATTGCATCGAAAATCCAACGAAGTCTGTACGCCCTAGAGAAATGACACTTCAAAATCAACGGAAGTTGCTCAAGTCGATAAGAAGCCTGTTACTCTGTGCGCAGAGAAGTCAATTATATCCATAGCGTGCCTTGTCTTGTGAATGCCAACATTAAAAGTTAACTATTGAAGTATAAACTGTATTTTTATAGTTTAAAGCGGAAAAATACTTCAAATCATACACACACATATATACATGAATGCATACATACATACATACATACATACATACATACATACATACATACATACATACATACATACATACATACATACATACATACATACATATATTTTTTTGCTAGGGGCTTTACGTCGCACCGACACATATAGGTCTCGAGGCGACGATGGGATAGGAAAGGCCTAGGAGTTGGGAGGAAGCGGCCGTGGCCTTAATTAAGTTACAGCCCCAGCATTTACCTGGTGTGAAATGGGAAACCACGGAAAACCATCTTCAGGGCTGCCGACAGTGGGATTCGAACCCACTATCTCCCGGATGTGAGCTCACAGCCGCGCGCCTCTACGCGCATGGCCAACTCGCCCGGTACATACATACATACATACATACATACATACATACATACATACATACTGACTGACTGAATGGTCAGTTGACATTGCTTTCACTTATTTGTGGCACTCTCCTCACTTTCATCTATCCTATTCAACTTTCCTTGGTCAGCTCTCGTTCTTTTCCGACCCCGACAGTACCTACACTGCATAGTGATTCATATTTGAATCATACCATTTTCCAGCTGTAACGTATTAGTATTGAAGTTTGCCACAAGATTGGGTTATTATTTAGTATACTGTCTTCTTTGTAACTGATGGAGAAGAAGTGTTTGGAAGGCAGTGGATGTGAAATTTAGGATGCCAGTGATATGTTGTGCTGCACCTTGTTGACTATAACAAAAAAAAAAAAAATTGTTACATTTAAAGGTATGTATCTTCAATTTTTTCACTCATTCAATTGTATTAACTTATATACTACAGATTTAAGGAAATGCATAAATCAGTTTGATGCTTATCTGGGACATCGTATATATGTTGTTGACTTGATGCATTGTTAAACCTAACCTAAAAGTATCACATTGTCGTATTCACTGCAAATTTTGTTTATAATTACAGTTAATACCTTAGAAAATGGAATGCTACTACGTCAGTGATGGAAAGAAGTTCAAAATAAATGATGAAGAATTTTTATAATATAGTCATAAGTAAATTTCCATCGGCTAGTGAAGACTTCTCCGACAGTGAAATTGACATCGAGTGTGTTGATATTGTACAGAAAAGGCAAGTAGCGGAAAGCAGTGTTCAGGATACAACTTCTGATGAATTTGACATGCTGTGAATACTGTAAGTGACAACAATCGTTTACAACAGTTGCTTGGTGACAAGGAATGTGTGAATATATGTGTTCCTGTAACACAGACTTGTGACAACGGTAATTTTTTGTAACTGCTACATCTGTCACTGCTATAATCAAGTAAATGTGAAAAGTAACAGTTAAAAATTACGTCCAAAGTTACTCACCTTTCATTGGTCACAGCCTGGTCACGGCTTCAAGCTTGTCTCCTTACCACCGCCGTCTCAATCTCTATATAGGAATGAGACGGCGGTGCTCCTTACAGCTGTGTTAAGAAGTCCCATTCATTCACTCGCACATGTGCGCACGCATCACTACACTGTTAAAAGGCGTAACAGTAAAACACGTATTCCTATTTACTATTAAGTTAACGGGAGTCAGACAACGGATGAAATGAGAAGAAGCGTATTTTCTGAAATCTAGAGGAGTGAGTTTGACAATGCCCCGATCAAGGATAGAAGACAAGGAAACATGATGATCTGTCTGCCAAACATCGACACAAACCGGTACTAGAGGATCGATTAAGTAAAATGAAGTAGTATTATGTTATATATTATCTGAATATGGAAAGTTAGCATACTAATTGATTTAGGGTACAAGAAAAATTATACGAATGGAAGTTTTAATAATATTGTAATGTAGATAGCCTTGCGGGATGTCTCAGTCAACGATTACCCATGATCAGCTCAATATGCCATAACAGTTTACACTTTCGTTACCAGATGACAGCAGCAACTTAAACAAATACACTATAGTGTATTTGACTTGAAGAAATCTCCTACGAAAGCGCTTGGAAAACATGCGTACTATCTGAATTCTGAAGGCCACATTGTGTGTCTAAGCTGCTACTAGTAACAGTTCTCACTTCCCAGTTACTGTTTCCACCTAGGTAACCTGTTATTTTTTATCCTTGTTACATTTGTAACAGTGACAGGCATGTAATTGTGACAAAGTGACTGCTACGTTATTTTTTTAGCCATCTCTACTGTAACAGATAGCTTAAGCCTAACTGAATCAAATGAAGCAGAACCTTCGTCCTCTTCATCCTGTAAAGAAACCGATCAAGTAAACGCAAACCCAGTAAGAAATAGAATTCCCATCTATTCTGCCAAGTCAAGAGAATCTTCTGATACCAGAGTAGTGTGGAAAAAGAAACATTCATCCCTCAGTCAACAACAAATGCGGACCAGGGTAACATTTCATTGCCTGCAGAAATAATATCACTTGACACACAGTACCAGTTTTTAAAAATATTTGTTTACTGGTTCATTAATCAATAGGATTGTCGATGAGAGCATCTTGTAGAGTAAAATTCAAAATGTGAATAATTCATTTACATTCCCATCAAATGTTTGATGACTTCTGTTATTCTCTATCCCGGTGTAAGAATGTATTGGAGAGAAGATATTGGGTGCCCAGTTATAAGAGATACTATGCCTTTGAACAGATTTAAAAAATAGGCAATACCTGCATTTTAATGACAATACTACCCAGGCAACAGATCCTAAAGTCAATGGCTAAGAAAAATTACACAAGATTCGTCCCGTCATAGATGAACTTCTTTGTAACTACAACAAGGTTCCGGCTGAAGAATGCCTCTCGGTGGATGAACAAATCTGTGCCACCAAAGTTCACCATCACTTGAAGCAATATATCCCTATGAAACCACACAAGTGGAGCTACAAACTATATATGCTGTGTGGAAATTCAGGTTTCAATACAATTTTGAGATTTACAGCGGTGTGAATGCTGATATGATACCGAAGGAAACATATATGGGCCAGTGGCAACATTGTTGTTCGTTTGTGCCGTAATTTACTACGTAATTGCAACTATAAAGTGTATTTTGATAATTATTATACGTCTATAAATTTAGAACTGTATTTGGCCAAACAAGGTATCTTATCACTAGGAACTGTTCCAAGAAATCGTGTGCCAAACTGCATACTGCCAAAAAATGAAGAAATGAAGAAAGAACCTCGAGGTACCTCCTGTGAATACGTGGCTCATGTTGATGGAGTAGATGTAAACTCCATGGTACGGAAAGGTAACAAATGCGTTATCTAAATATCAACTTTGGAGGTTCACAGCCAATTCAAAACATTAGGAGATATGATAGGAAGACAAAAACCAGGCTAGGTGTGGACTGCCCGGAATCCACAGTTCATTATAACAAACATATGGGTGTCCCTGTTGAAATTGTTAGGATTTCTACGTATTTCCACAGCTTCCCGTATAATCCTGGACCTGTAGTGTCAAGTGTGGGTAAGAGCTCGAGCATCTTGGTACATGATATCATGATGATAGCGTGCTCAGCTATTGCCGATTTGTCTGACTGGTTGAGACGAGTATTACGTTCATGTTCTTTGATACAGGTACCAATGGACCGGTATGTTTGGCCGATGTATACCTTACTGCAAATACAGGCCTACTTGCCTTACATTCACAACACCACAGATCGAATTGCCAAGGTCCTCCGCAAACACAATATAAAAACCGCGTTTGGTTCCGCCACTAAAATTGCTCACAGTCTGGGTAAAACTAAGGACAAATTGTCCCCACTTTTACATCCTGGGGTATACGAAATTCCCTGTACTTGCGGTAAGGGACACTGCTATCAATTAAGTAATACCTGGTTGCCAGCCATTAAAGATTCCCTGTCCTTGCACTATTGTTATTTCGTCTCGGTGTTTTCCAAATTCGTACGTTCCTCATCGCCAGATGTTAATTCCAGGCTTTTGTCAATGTCATACACCTGTCTATGCCATATCTTAGGTGCACATGTTATGTGACCCTCTTAGACTGATTCTGATGGTTCGGTCAGCTTCCGCTTCGAACGCTAGCGCTGTGCCACATCCGGGGAGCCATCTGGTGGCGAATGAACGTACCATTTCTACTTCTATTATAACGTCTATATTTCAAAAAGTCATTGTTTTAGAAGCCTTTCTCGTGGACAGTCGAGATATCCTTCTGATGACGCAGAGCACAGTTCTCTGCAAAACGTAAAGAATTTCACCTTACTTTCTTGACACGGCATTAAGCCCAAAAGCCTGTACAGTAACATGTAAAAAAAAATGGTACTTTCGTTTGATATATCATCTCATAGACATAACTGTTGAAAATTCTTGGATTCTTTATAAGCGTGTCATAAGAGAGAAAAATATGGATAAGTTTCTCTCCCTGCAGACTTCAGAATTGAATTGGCAATTACTCTGTGCAAGACAGGCTTCAAAAGGGGAAGATTCAGTTCCGAGGTCCAGCAAAATTACGCTGCCAAACTCAAGAAAGGTCCCACTGCACACATCCTACTCCCGATATAAGAAGAGATGGGAATGATCACTTTCCTGAATGGAGTCCCAGCCGATTACGCTGTAAATTTCCAACATGTAAGGGTCAATCTTACGTTGTTTGTGGAAAATGTGGGATTGCATTATGCTTCAACAAAGCAAAAACTGCTTTCAACCATTCCATAGAAATTAGAGTGCATAGTTAGCAAATTTATACCTATAGAAATCTGTGTTTGTTTCACTATCGCCATTCGTAAATGCTGTGCTAAGTTCTTTATTTTACACTTAGTGTAATACATTGCAGACATTGTTTATATACTTCCTTATTTTTAAGCTTTGATTTTACTACATGACTTTATATCTTTACTTATTAGGTGTAGATTTTTAAAGTTGTATGTCAATAGCTAGATGTCTGCAATTTTGATATGGTCTATGATATTCTTGGTTTACGCATGGTGATGCATGTATAAATCACACCTGTTTTGGCATTTTTGAAAAAAAATATGAACTAGGAATTTTTAAATCATTTTTCCTTGGTTTATATCATTCAGAAAGCACAATTAATTTTTTTCAAGACCATAAAAATATCATGCAGTGAAGGTTTACGCTTGCAAAGCCTAGGGAGTCTTTCATTTTCATGCCTTTCATGGTCCTTGTCTTTCTCGATACCTTCATTTTTCGAAGTGTCTGACCCCTTCCATATTTTGTCTCTGATTAGTGTTAACAGAGGCCCCCCTGTGGGTGGGGAGCGGTAAAATAACACCCACGATATCTCCTGCCTGTTGTAAAGGGGCCCTTAGATGAGTCCTCTCTGATTAGAGTTAATAGAGGGTGGTTGCCCAGTTATAAATCCTCTTAAAACAACAATCACCACCAGTATCCTGAAATCACTAGTGTAAATTGAAAACTAACGCTAGGTAAGCCAATTGCGGGAAAACGATCCGCGCCATTAATGGCCTTATATCAGAGTCCCATCCCGGGTTTTACATAAACATATTAATGAAACGCTCAGTTCAGAAAGAGAGGTCGGTCGGTCGGAGATGGGGATGCACGCACAGATGACTTTCACTTCATCCGCAATGGTACGTATACGTTAGGGGATTTGTTTAGAAGAGTTCTAAGGAGGTACGTTCAGGCAAGCATGGTGGGCTAGGGAGCGGTGATGACAGTATAGCGAGCTGGAAGTGAAGTAAGGATGACTTGAAGATGTTAGTGCTAACCTGTAGAATTATTGTAAAGAAAAGAATATAATTTAATAGATATACTAGACGATCCGTGCTGCTCCTTAGCATTCGTTTTAAATAGATCAGATAACTCGTCTTGATTTGCCTGTCGTAGGCATAGTTTGAATGGTTTTATGTACATGTAATAAGAAGCGTATAATGGTATGCCCCAGTTCGTAGACAGAATTAATCTATTCTGACGTCATCATGCCGTCTGTTTGGAAAAACCTCTATCCATATATTCGCTTTTTTTATCCTGCAGTTCTTGATATCTTAGTATTGAGTCGTAGTTGGCAATGGTATTTTTTTTTTACTAGGGGCTTTACGTCGCACCGACACAGATAGGTCTTATGGCGACGATGGGATAGGAAAGGCCTAGGAGTTGGAAGGAAGCGGACGTGGCCTTAATTAAGGTACAGCCCCAGCATTTGCCTGGTGTGAACATGGGAAACCACGGAAAACCATCTTCAGGGCTGCCGATAGTGGGATTCGAACCTACTATCTCCCGGATGCAAGCTCACAGCCGCGCGCCTCTACGCGGTAATGGTATTTTTAATCGTAGTTCTTCTATATAGAACGATTGTCTTGTGAGTTCATGGGTTAGTCACGAAGGAGCGCTTTTTGCCAGACAGAGAACTTTTTTAAGATACCTGGCATTAATTCTTCCTAGTGTAGCTAGGTTATCCTTCAACAGGTGTTCCCAGATAACGTCTAAGGTGTATGTCATGATGGGGTCTGTTTGCACGTAGACGTTTTTCTCTTAGCAGCATGTAAGTTATAAGGAACGCTCCGCCACCTGTTGAAAATATTTGAAAACTGGGAAAGGTTGGAGAATCAGAGTATCTAGCAGGGAATAGTATTCTTCCGTGATCAGAGGAAGTGTATACTCTCTGGCTTGACATGTAGAAACCAATCATGGCTGCATAAGGATGAAGGTCACGTAAATCAGAATATTAATGAAAGTGTCAGTCGCTTAGCAACCTGCTAAGTACAGTGTGTATTGCGGATTAGGTAAGCCTTAGCCTGCAATTACTGGAGTGATCATTTAATGATTTGATTCTATGGTTACTCAAAGGTGGCTGAACATAGAGACCTATCAATGTCTCATGATACATCGGCAAGTAATTGCGGAGAGACTAAAACAAAAGTGAAGCAAATCGGTTCAGTAAAACGGACGGACAGATTTGCCAAAGCTGATTTTAGTAAACTCTTTTAACATATACATATTTACGACTAGAATATGTACCCGTTCTTCGCACGGGAATTGGTAACCGATTTCACAATTTCTTCATGAAGTTACGTGCCTGTATTCAATACGGCATGTCAAACCGATAGACCTATAAGCACGTGACAGTAACTTGAAGTACGATAAAGCTGAGTAAAGTGGAGACAGAATGGGGTGGATTACAGAGAGTATTGCATGATACAGTTCTCGGTCCGAAGTTGTGCAAGATTCTCCCTACTTCTCGATTATATATCGTTGTTCATCTGAAACCGCGAGTGGCGCTGAGGCTGAAGCCTCATGAAACCAATCGTTGACGATAACCTCTCTTATTATCTGTTCTATGGAAAAGATTAAAATGGCTCTTTAGTTAAACCCTTTAACCCACCTTGAAATAACATGACAGCCTGTAAAAGGGTCCAATAATGATTCCCTTGTTATCTTCCTATCGAAAAGGTACACATGAGAAAAAAGTTTTACAAATTGATTTCCATTAAGGCTAGCAGATTTCCATTAATGTTGGTCGTGTATATTTAGTGAAAGAGTAAAATAACTGTTTCAACTTCCTATAAACCCCCAGTCCGATCAGGGATTTACAAATGATATTGACCCTAAAACCTTCCGAAGGACAGGTGGACTTTAAATATAAAGATTGGTACAAATATATCCAATAGTTTTTCAGTTATAACAACTCAACAAACGGACACACAGAGAAATCGACAAGCAGAAAGATAGACAACAACGCTAAAGAATATTAAACTTGAAACGGATAACTGTAGGCAATTTCCCCAAAATAGTCAATGTACAGACACGCGGTAGTTACGATTTTATTTATACAGATAAAAAATCTGTTCCACGTATACAACACCGGAGATAGCCTGTAAAACCTTCCGTTAATGATATCCTTCCATTCTGGTTCGTCTTGTATATCTTGTGGGAGACTAATATCACGGTTTCGGTTTATTATAAACCCCCAGTCCAACCCAGAAATTTGAAATTCTATAGACCTTAAAAACTACCTTTGGAGAGGCGGATCCCAAATATCACGTTCGGTTTAAATATTTCCAGTGGATTTGCAGTTACAAGTGATATGCTATATGTTGTAACCAAGGTAGAAGTTTACAGAACACAACTTTTTATTGCTTCACTTTATGATATTTACACAAATAACTGCAATTTATGTTGAAGCAAAAAGGAATATTGAATCTTGAGAAAAATCTGTCTTTATACAATATGTACAGGTTTGCAGTCTTTATATACACTTCTATCTTGAAAAGATAGTCTTTGTGAATTGACACGTTGATAGTCGAGAACTATCTGGCACACTAACATAAATGTTTATGAGAGTCCTTGTTTGTTGAAGTGCCTGAATTCCTAAAAAGCAAGTTCAAATGATTGAAGAAATTCCACCTAGCGAAACTAAGGGAGCTTGCATAATTTAGGGAATGAAAATGGCTTGTAAAAGAATTACGGAACATAGGCAGCGGAAACAGGTAAGGGAGCGGTGACCAGAGGTGAAACCTCGTACTGCCAGAAATTCAGTCCACCTGGTCGAAGCACATTTTCAAGAGGAGTAGCCTCCGTGCTCGACGTAGGGTGTATTCTGGAGCTGGACACCGGGGCAAGTGGGCGAGTAAGCAGGCAGGGAGCTCCTATTTATAGTACACTCGATGGTCAGGCACGCGCACTGAGGGCTGCGCGTCGAAGCTAGCAGAATGATACACAGGCGCGCGTGCAGCTGGCTGGAGGAGCGAGAAGGGGAGCGCCGGACATACAACACTATACACGCGCCCGCTTTTAGACTAAGTCCGCTGGGTCATACAGTAGACTCGAAAATGGTCCGTTAATGATATCTCCCTCATTATTCCTCCTACCTAAAAGGTGCACATGAGACAAAAGTTTTAGAAATTGATTTCCATTAAGGAAGACAGATTTCCATTAATTATGGTTATGTATATTTTGTGGGAGTGTAAAATCACGGATTCGGTGTTTTTTGCTAGTGGCTTTAAGTCACACCGACACAGATAGGTTTTATGGTGACGATAGGTTAGGAAAGGCCTAGGAGTTGGAAGGAAGCAGCCGTGGCCTTAGTTAAGGTACAGCCCCAGCATTTGCCTGGTGTGAAAATGTGAAACCACGGAAAACCATCTTCAGGGCTGCCAACAGTAGGATTCGAACCCACTATCTCCCAGATGCAAGCTCACAGCCGCGCACCCCTAACCGCACGGCCAACTCGCCCGGTCACGGTTTTGTATAAACCCCCGGTAAATTCAGGTATTTAGAAACAATATTGGCCCTAAAACCTATCCAAGAACAGGTGCATTCTAAATATGAAGTTTGGTAGAAATATATATGCAGTAGTTTTCAAGTTATAAGAACTCAGACAGACAAACAAACGGACACCACAGCTTTAAAAAATATGTATATGGTCATTATTACATCTAAAACGGATAACTGAAGGAAAATTTTGGCAAAATAGTCAATGTACAGACAACGGGTCCTTACGAATAGTAGTAGTAGCAGCGAATTCTCCCTGTATTGGAAGACGTTAAGCAAATAAATCAATTCTTCTGTGGGTTTGTTGTTCCAATAGGTTTCATTCTTTCCGAGGAGGCTTGTTTACGATTATTATTGTACCGGTCGGTACACCTCCCCGCCGCACATTTGAATTTTCCGCCTTAAAGTACTCCTCTACAGGAGAAACTCTGAACTTTAACAAATGTATCAATTTATTAGTTTCTCAGAAGATGTCACTACCGGAAATTTTGTGATTACGAAGTTGTCAGTACTGTGTGGATTTCAACGTATTTTGTTTTCTATTGATCAAGAAGTGTGGACATTCTCTCATAGATGTCTCTACTGTAAAACTGGGATCATGCACCCTGGTGCGAAGTGAATGAACTTTCTTGAATAAATTTTGTATTCAGAAGTTTTTGTCTTTACTAAATTTTGTTCTTTCATTTGTGGGTTGGCAATATTAATCTTTCTTTCCGCCAGTTTTGAACTTAGCCAATCAGTAATTTCTGCAATTAATTTCCAACCAATCCTAGGTTTCTTCTTCTATTTTGATGTGTAACTTTAAGCGACCAATAAAATGTAGTGGGTGTGTCTTAATTATTCATAAAAAGGTCTCGAATCTTCCCTGAGTGTTTAAAAACTGCTGGTTTTCACGGCTCCTCGCCACTTCTTCAACCTCTAGCTTAGTGTACGGACGTGTAGCAGGGGGCGGGTAGCGCCTCTTCCTTCGGGCAGCAGCTCTTCAACAAGATAATGGCCGTTTAACATCTTTATTTCATGATAGCTCAGTAGTTTAACCCTCGGGGAAGGTCCAAAACTTTTTTAATGTAACCTACCTGTCTAAAAATGTAACTTAGTGCCGGCTTATGTAAAATTTTCTTATTACTTTAACTGTAAATCGGGGATAGAGAGTGCTTTACCCTTTCGAGCTCCCCTTCATTTCTGATTTGAGGTGACTACGTTTTCATAACCGATTTTCTTCTCTTCTTAATGTGTTAAATTTCTTCTTATACGAGTCACCTCCCTAGTTTGGGAATAGGCCCTGTGTCATCGGCCTAGTGCCCCTTATGTTTTAAAAGGTTTCATGTAGGAGTGCAGGCAACGCCTCCATTCATCTTGGTATTTTGAGCCACTTAATTAATCTGTTCTTTTCCACTGAGGCCCAGTAGGTTGGGTACGAGATACCCCCGTTTCATTTGATGTAAGCGGTGCCTTGATGGCAATTTAGTGTAAAAGTCTGGTATTTCCTTTAATAGGCTTGAAAAATGGAGAGCGGGTTAGCTCTTTCTTGTGTTTGAAAAGTGCCTCTGGGAGGCTTGAGGTTAAAAGGTGGGAGCAAGTGCTCCAGGCAATAAGGGGATTTCTGCCCTTTGGTAATATGTGGTTGTGAGCTGAGAGCTCAGGAATTGAAAAAGGTGGGGCTCAAAGCCCAGATAGTAAAGTATCTCTAAATCTTGGCTTTCCTGGTCTTGTACCTGATTTGTTAACTTGTTATGTGTTGTATATTCAAATTCTATGTCAAAATTGTTAAGTTTTGCAAAATATAACCTTTAATTCAATTGTAATTAATATCTCAGCTTTGTACTTAGACCCATTCCAGCCCGCACCTTCTTTCACCTCTGCCTTCCACGGATAACTCCGTAACAATTATTATTATTATTATTATTATTATTATTATTATTATTATTATTATTATTATTATTATTATTATTATTAACAAAGACATCGCAATTGGAAAATATCCCGGTGACAATGATCACTGACGGTAGTGTGATTATAAAGTAAAGTTAAAACGTATTTACCTAACAACAACAAAATGTTACAAGAAATACTACTAGTTTAACATTCTAAATCCAGCATCATAATGTACAAATTCACACACAACTTAAGTATTTCCAGTGCTTAACACTACGGATTACAATACTATAGGTTGAGCTAATTACCATCTTAACATTACAACACCGTCATATACAAATTCACACGTACATAAAGTATTTCAACATTTTACACTATGATTTACAGTCGAGTGAGCAGTAACTATTATGTTTAGCATTGTATATACAGCAGGTTCATATACGAATGCACACATGCCTTAAATAAATCAGATGCCTTAATACTACAGTTCAGAGTGGACTGAGCATTGCGTTAAAATATGACACTATCACACAGAAATGTACACACAATTTATAGAATGCTGGAGTCTATTCTCGAAGCAGTTTATATTTTTTGGGAAAAGGCTCTAAGACAGGTGCAGGTAATGCATTCCAAATATCAATTCCCCCCATTCAAAAACGAATATTTGCCATGGGTAGTTTTCTGCGATCTGCCTTTTACCTTATGCAGATGATCTGTCCTGCTTATATAACAGGGCTTTTCTAGCCGACTGTTCAACTCTTCCCAATCTGGCCTTATACATGGCACATAACAGTGTTCGTTTCCTTCTAGTCCCCAGTGTCTCTCACTCAAGTTTTTCTATCACACTTGTCACACTACTTCTAAGATTGAAGTCGTTAGGCACGAATCCTGCAGCCTTTCTCTGTACCATCTCTTTAATGATTCCTGTTTGGTATGGATGCCATACGGCTGCTCTATATTGCAGGACTGGCCTAATGAGTGATATACAGGATGAACAGAAATTCGCGCACTCGGGCGTCGCAACGCGACTCCTCACATGCCAACAATTAAAAAAAAATCTCTCTCACAAAAGTTCGTCCTGCGAGTATATCCGGCAGGAAACGGACGTCGAAGAGTGGCAATCTGGCAACACTGTAACCACATGTAGGGTAACTACCTCTGTCAGCACATATTAATCGTGCTGTACAGTTGTTGCAGTGGACAGTGTTTTGGGTTAGCATGCAGGAGGTCGAGGGGTCGATCCTGGGTTGAGGCGTATGTTTCTTATTTTGTAAATGTAGTCCAGGTGGTATGGTATCTGGCATCTTAATCGTCACAAGCGAATAAATTCACGCCCACGACATGGAAAGGGCGTCTTTCAAAGCTGACCAATGAAAACGATTGTTCGTCCATATCTCGGATCGTCGTATGTAGGCTAAGTGCAAGAGGACCCGCTGCAATCGCTGTTGACGATTAAGATGCCAGATACCATACCACCTGGACTTCATTTACGAAATAAGAAATACGCCTCAACCCAGGATCGACCCCTCGACCTCCTGCAAGCTAACCCAAAACTCTATCCCCTCCACCAACTGCACTGCACGACTAATGTGTGCTGACAGAGGTAGTTACCCTACATGTGGTTACAGTGTTGCCAGATTGCCACTCTTCAACGTCCTTTTTCTGCCGGATATACTCGCAGGCCTAACTTTTGTGAGATACGATTTTTTATTGCTAGCATGTGAGGAGTCGCGCTGCGACGCCCGAGTGCGCGAATTTCGGTTCATCCTGTATAGCCCTGCGCTTCGCCTGGGAACTGCTACCTAACCTTTAACACCCTCATCACGGGACGCTTTAGAAATTACACTTACTACGTGGGTGTCCCATTTTAGATCTTTATTTACGTGGATTCCTAGGTACTTGCATGAGTCACTTTCTACCAGATCGTCCGATCCAACACAATATTGAAAGTCCCCTTGCCTATGTTTCTTTCCCATTCTTATGAGACTGCATTTTCGAAAATTTATTTTCATTTTGTTATCGAGTGTATGGAGTATATTTATATCGGCTTGTGATAACCTATTATCGCCATTCTGTATTTTTCGGTATATTATGCAGTCGTCCGCAAACAATCTGCATTCGCTTCGAATTTTGTTCGGCGGATCGTTGATAAATGCCGTAAATAGGAGTCTTCCTATAACACTACCCTGTACTACTCCCGACGTTACGGAAACTTCGTCGGAGTATTTACTTCCCACCTTTACCCTTTGCGTGCGGTCTGTCAAAATTTCCCGGATCCATAGAACCCCCCTTTTATCAACATCTGTTTCCACCAATTTTCGGATCAGAATACCATGCGGCACTACATCATTTATATAGATTTGTTGTAATAGGAGTTGAACCATGGCTGAGAAGTGATATTACGGACGCGGACATTTTCAGGGAACGGGAGTGTTTATCGTAGTGACAGTATAGGAGCGGTAGGAGGGAGAGTATTCATATTGGTGAAAGTGGGTGGTGTTGATTATTGTTTTAAAAGGAAGTTCAACTAGACAATCACCCTCTATATAACGGTAATCAGAGAGAAAAAAATGGAAGGGGTCTGTCACTTCGACCAAAGAAAAACAAGGTTCACGAAAGGCGTGAAAGTGAACGACTCCCTAGTCCTCGGAACCTAATAGCATCGGGATCGGAAAAGAACAAGAGTTGACCAAGGTAGGTAGGATAGGATAGGTGAAAGTGAGGAGCCTGGCACAAGTAAGTGGAAGCAAAGCCAGGATTCAACTACAGGCCCCCGTGGTCGCCAGCAGACGCTCCCATGTTGAGAGTCCCTGGGGCCCTTTTTCGTCACCTCTTACGACAGGCAGGGGTTACCGTGGATGTTATTCTACCACCCCCACCAGCAGAGAGATCATATTGATGAAAGAAGATTTTGTAAGCTAAAGGAGAGGTAAAGATGAGAAACATGAATAAAGCTCATCTCTAAAGATAATAATCATTTGTTGTTTTTCCTATCGCCCTGTCACCATAAGACCTCTCTGAGCCAGTGCGACGTAAAAAAAATCATACGGAGCCATTTGCAGCTTTCCCCTACAATACAGCACTATGCCACCCATCTGCAGTGGAATCTTCTAGCGGTGCCAGAAACAGAGATCGATGATTCGATCACGCTACAAAAGCTTCAGCAGCTTGTATTAACTTCTGCATCTGTACCATCGAGGGGAACATTAACCAAGCATTTATCAAGTACAAAGTAGTATTCGACGCTGCATGTCGTACGATGTGAACATGTAAATATATGTCTGGTGATACAGTTGTTCACACGATAAAATCAATGAAAAGTCAATTTGTGGTTTTTTCTTTCTTAAAGTTTGTAAAAGTATTTTAGAATCACCCTCTAATATACGCCTATATATAAACAATTTGCTTTACGTAGCATCGACACAGATAGGTATTATGACGACGATGGGAGAGGAAAGGGAAGGAAACGACCGTGGCCTTAATTTAGGCACAACCCCAGCATTTTCCTGGTGTAAAAGTAGGAAACCACGGAAAAGCAACTTCAGGGCTGCCGAGAGTGGGGTTCGAACTCACTATTTCAACTTGCGTATACGACCCTTTCTTACTAAAGTTATTTTCTATGCGAGGAAAAATGTAATTTATTCTCATTTAGAATAGTACATATTAGTAAATCCATTTATACTAAATTCTAAAAAAGTATGAACAAATTATTCCTTATAATAGGCTGTCATATCAAAATTCAACACTTGATACGATAAAACTGCAAAAATAACTCTATTCTACACGTGTTTTGAAAAATTAATTCTTGAATACGAAATAAGTCAAAATATGTGAAGTGGCTCCCTATTTCACCAACATTACTCGAACGCAAAAATTATTTATACTTTAATAGTATAAATTAAATATATTTTGGCTATAAGTAACTTTGCAAATTTTCAAATATTATAAAAATGATAAACAACGCTCTATGAAAATTAACAAGATAGAACTGGCCTCCGATTGACTAAGAAAAGCTAAAACAAGTTGTGTCTGTCATGAAATCTGAAGCACTACAAAACAGTCATCCGCCCGGATGCTCTGTATGCCTGCGAGTATGTATCACTAAGTAGAAAAGACTTGTTTGAAAAACGGGAAGTAAGAGTGAGAGAGAGGAGTATGCGGGGTGTGGTACTGAAAGATGGAGAATACCGGAGACGTCAAAATTCAGAAGAATTCTACTCCCCGATAGAGAGTCTCTCTGACAGTGCAGGGGAATGGGGGTAGCTTTCTATGGTCAAGAGGTAAGATTGTCTACCAATAGACTGACCAACCTGCAATTCACCTTCTTGTAAAACAAGAAAGTCCGTACCTCAGGGCTGAGGGAGCCTGAGAAGGGCATGGAAGATCTGGCGCAGATCAAAGTGCGTGGTTTACAGGAAAGGTGCCCCCTGGTCAGAGGAAACAAAGGAGTTACACCGGGAGAAGACGTCACAATACCGGGTAAAGATCAAAGCCCAATTTGGAGGTTTATTCCAAAGAAGAAGAAACAAATTAATTCTATGCAGTGGTAAAAAGATCATTACTCTATGAATGTAAGTTGTAAATTAACGAAGTTTTTATATACAGGATGATTCAAAAAAATTTACACATTTTGGGGGCGGGATCCTTACACCGAAACAAGAAGAAGAAAGAAAAAAGGTCATATAAACATATGTCCCAAATCCTTCGTTTCGTTTTAGTGTTATTAATTAATTTCTTGTATTATTTATTAATGAAATTTACGTTTACGTTCCACGTCTCTCCGGGTCCGGCCCAACAACTTCATTTATCTATGCGCTCATTCATAGAAGGCCGCTCCCTTTCCACTGCTAGCCATTTCCTATTCCATCATAGACATAAGACCTATCTGTGTCGGTGCTACGTAAAGCAAATCGTGTATATATAGGCGTATATTAGAAGGTGATTCTAAAATACTTTTACAAACTTTGGGAATGGATTCCTTACACCAAAAGAAAAAAAAAACTTCATCCAAACGTATGTCCCAAAATCTTTAGTTTTCGATTTATTAAAGTTCAAAATGTTATTAATGAAAGAACATATTAAAGTGACACAATAATCTGTTTTTGACATTGATATTTTCAGCTTGCTAGAAATGTCCTCCTTTTGCGCAAGACCTAAGGAGGAGAGCAGCTAAGGTAAACTTGCTCAAGAAAATCTCTTCTCATAAGAACTCTCCCTTGTACGATGCCTTACAAGACCCACCAACAACTCGTCTGAAATCACGCAAACCACCCTGGACTGATTTTAAAAGTGTCAGTTCTTTCGACATGACCTCCGAGTGGCGACAACGTTGGCATGAACATCCACCCAACAACGCTCACTTGGTTTAAGATCCAACAAAGAAGGTTGAAGGATTGAAACTGCCGCGTCAAACCTGGTCGAAGCTGAACCGAATTAGAACGGGTCAAGGGAGGTGTGGTTACATGTTGAGGAAGTGGAATTTCACTTCACCTGCTGACTGCGACTGCGGGGCGGAGGAGCAGAAATGGAACACATTGTTAAGGAGTGCCCACTTTGAGCATTTAACGGTGATCTGAGGCTCCTACACCAGGTGACTCCGAGTGCTATGGACTGGTTGTCAAATTTGAATATTTCCATATGTTATTAGATATTTTGTGTACTTGTAAAGCTATACGATATATATATATATACTGTATATAGAAGGCTTTGACTCTTTGATTCCAAAGTAGATGGCGATGTGTTGCAGTATTTGAAAGGGTGCGACAGCCCATCATTCGACGAGTACATGCATGTCTAGACGCTACTTCACTTATCCTCCATAACACAGTCCATTATTCTCCTAGGTAACCTATCCTCCTCGATTCACATCACATGACCCCACCACGGAAGCCGGTTTATCCGTACAGCTTCATCCATCGAGTTCATTCCTAAATTAGCTTTTACCTCCTCATTCCGAGTACCCTCCTGCCATTGTTCCAACATGTTTGTACCAGCAATCATTCTCGCTACTTTCATGTCTGTTACTTCTAACTTTGAATAAGATATCCTCAGTCAACCCAGCTTTCACTACCGTAAAGCAAAGTTGGTCTGAAAACCAGTGGCGGTGGGCTCTCAAGAGCACATGAGCACGTGAACACCCAGTTCTAACGCATATTCACGCATTCATGGATACCGGTAATTCAAAAAAATTTCCTTTTTTTCCGACCTGATTTCGTCAATCGATCGAAAGCATTCGACTTATATCGAAGCTCCGTTACACTGACAGCTGTTCGTTTCGGCTGACAATGCCAGGGAGCACATTGGATATTTTGCTACAAGCCTTAAGACTATACGCATGCGCATGGAGATGACGTCATGGTTTATGCACAGATATTTCCATAAGCGAGGAGCACGGTACAGAATGTGCCTTTCCCCCTACAACCACCCACAAACCAGGGATAGTATTACAGTTGACCACAAGGGTCCGCCACCTCTCCTGTTACTGTTGGCCACAGCTCCCGGAAGTTACTATTGCATTACGTCGCCGGAAGATTTCGCCAGTAGGTAATTCTGAACAGGTGTTCGTAATCACAGGATGAGAAAGCCAGCGCCTCAAGCTCAACCAAAGCCTGAGCGACTCAGGCTGGCAGTCGTAATTTTAATCTTGTTGTACACTCACAAATTAGTCTCGGAAAAAGGTATCCTCGGTTATAAGGGTTCTACCATATTATGAGTAGAGAAGCAACCGTACAAGGAACTTTTAGTGAAATGATGTAAGTAAGTGATTGTGTTCGTATTTGCATTCTACTTTGGGATATTTGAGACGTGAACACAAATTTTGTTGTGAACCCCCTGAAAATTTGGTCACGATCCGCCACTGCTGAAAACAGACCGAAATAAATACAGTTTCGTCCGGGAGCTGATTTCAACTTAAAATGTGTTCAAATATAGTAGAAATATCCGAAATTCGACAGAGTTCTTCTTACTAATTAAGCTATTTTTCCCTATTTAACGCACATCTGACCGAAAACACTGGCTATCAGAAATCATTTCTAACTCGTAATATGCACACGCGCAATTGCGGTAATGAATCATCAATAAAAGCCGAGCCTTACAGGAAGTGTGTACTCACGTGTATCGGCGATACACTTTAGCGCGCCATGTGGTTCGTAAAGGTCAGTCAGTTTGACCCAAGGTCAGTCTGCAGAACGTAAACAACTGAGGAACCGGTTGGTGAAGTGGCCAAGTCTGAGCAAGGAATGTAGCGTATCTGCTCTACGTGGGAAATTTGGACGATATACTTGCAATTAATTAGGGCTAGAATAGAGAAAGAATCGACATCGGCTTATTTGTTAGGTACCATCCCAGGCTCAAGCCGAAGTGTGCACTCAATTAGAAGAAACTTTGGTGTTATGACTGGGCTACTCCAGGGATCTGCAATGAGCCTACTCTTATTATTGTCTTAGTTCTGGATATGCTGAGTGTATCTGAGAGGTGAACCGGTGGGAAATTCTCTTCGAAGACGATATGGTCACCATGGAGGAACCGTGTGGAAACAGCAAGACACATTAGAAAGTAAAGGATTGAAGGTAAATTCCGAAAAGAAGAAGAAAAACAGAAGTGAAGCTCATTCCACGTTAGGAAAACAGTATTGCACTTATGGACCTACGAGGAGCGAACACCCTCCCCCCCCCCCCTCTGAGACACCCATAATTCCTCATAATTAAGGAATGTTCTACTGTACTTTGTAATGTGTTATGAGCGACAGATACCGACTCGTTGGCTGAACGGTCAGCGTACTGGTCTTCGGTTCAGAGGGTCCCGGGTTCGATTCCCGGCCGGGTCGGGGATTTTAATCTTAATTGGTTAATTCCAATGGCACGGGGGCTGGGTGTATGTGTTGTCTTCATCATTATTTCATCCTCATCACGACGCGCAGATCACCTACCGGTGTCAAATAGAAAGACCTGCACCTGGCGAGCCAAACCCGTCCTGGGATAACCATTTGTTTACAAGTTGTCTTACGTCGTGCCGACACAGACAGGTCTTATGGCGACGATAGGACAGGAAAGGGCTAGGAGTGCGAAGGAAATGACTGTGGCCTTATTTAAGTTATAGCCCCAGCTCCCGGAGCATGACTTCTACATTCAATTTCTTAGTAAACTGAGTGACCTTTTAAAAACGAGAGGAATGGGTCAAAGGTTCCAACTTGGTTCAGCAGTTTTCCTCTTCTGTCGCCTATTTCCATCCTTTCCTGTTCCTGTCTATAAGTTCATTCCATGTTAAGAAAACAGTACTGCTCTTATAACAACAGGGTTGTCATATCGCACGACTCTGCTCAACACCACCACGGGAAAACGGCGGCAAAAGAATTTAGTGCACTAAAAGCCATACGACATTTCATTTCAACGACAGATAAAGAGGATGAGGCATTTTCGCCCGTGAGTTATTAAAATAACTACATTACATTTTCTTTTTCATAAATGTATTCGTAGGGTAGAAGCACAATGGTAGGAACAGCCATCGCTTCGTTGCCTTCCGTCATTTTCCTTCTTGTGTGTTGCTCTGGTACAAGCCTCGTGTACTCCCTCACTCTGTGAACCACCGCCAGCTCACTTCTGTAGTGAAGTCATCTACAGTATTTATTTGTTGCGTATGTAAGCTTTAAACCAGTGCGTAGGCCCTACTTGGTTTGTGATGAGTGAGAGTTGGTTGTAAATTGCATAGTATTTGTGCGTGTTCTCTTATGGCATAACTTGTACTGATAAAAAAAATTGCCATGTGTTTTGTTTGTGCTTGGTTTTGTTATGTCGCTGTTCTTAATTTTACCACTGTTTCTTACGACTGCATTTAATTTTTACTATTATTTTTGTGAGCAATACGACAGAACTGTAGTACCTCGCGTTACCTGGGGAAATTTATTAAATGCAATTAAATGCATCCCTCACCCCTCGAGCCCATAAAAATATTATTTTTCCATTTTCTCCCCAATTTGACTTACATTTCAATGTTGAGGTTTTATTATGTGCCGTAGTTTACCTCTGATTCTGTACAAACCTAAAATAACCACTGTAACACCCCCCCCCCCCCGGCCCCTTAGTTCATGAAAATAATTTGCACCTACGTTTCCTCCGCTTTTTACTTTGAAATTAAATACTGAATTTTACAAATTTTTTGGCCGCCGTTTTCCCGTCGTGGTGTTGAGCAGAGTCGTGCGATATGACAACCCTGTTGTTATAAGAGCAGTACTGTTTTCTTAACATGGAATGAACTTATAGACAGGAACAGGAAAGGATGGAAATAGGCGACAGAAGAGGAAAACTGCTGAACCAAGTTGGAACCTTTGACCCATTCCTCTCGTTTTTAAAAGGTCACTCAGTTTACTAAGAAATTGAATGTAGAAGTCATGCTCCGGGAGCTGGGGCTGTAACTTAAATAAGGCCACAGTCATTTCCTTCGCACTCCTAGCCCTTTCCTGTCCCATCGTCGCCATAAGACCTGTCTGTGTCGGCACGACGTAAGACAACTTGTAAACAAATTGGGAAACCACGGAAAACCATATTCAGGGCCACCGACAGTGGGAATCGACCCACTATCTACCGAATGCAAGCTGACAGTGCGTGACCCGAACCGCGCAGCAACTCGCCCGGTCCCCTCAGAACTGATGTGTTGATTAAAAGTAAAGGTTATTCGACAAAATACTGATGTTACGTTGAAAAACGTCCTGAACTGTACATGTATTTTCACAATTATTAGGTTTGAAAAAAGTAATTCAATTAGAGAGCTTACTTTGATGAAAAATAGATAATTTTATGTCTTAGAGTTTTTTTATATTTTCGAATTGGTGAAAATCAACGGAGAGCTTGAAAAAATAAAACCTACCGCATTTCTTATAATGTTTCCATAATTATGGCCACCAGCGTGGTTCCAGTGGTATACTTCTTCTTCTTCTTCCTTTTCTACAGCTTTCCCCGCATATGTGGGGTCGCGGGTGCGAACTGCGTCGCACATGTGGAATTGGCCCTGTTTTACGTCGGATGCCCTTCCTGACGCCAATCCTATATGGAGGGATGTAATCACTATTGCGTGTTTCTGTGGTGATTGGTAGTGTTGTGTGCTGTGTGAATATTAAGAGGAGAGTGTTGGGACGGACACAAATACCAAGTTGCCGAGCCAGAAGAATTAATCAGAAGGGATTAAAATCCCCAGCCCGGCCGAGAATCGAACCCGGGAGCCTCTGAATCGAAGGCCATTACGCTGACCATTCAGCCAACAAGTCGGACGCAATGGTATACTTCTATATATATAAAATAAGAGTTTTGCCTGTACATTGCTCAGAATTTTTAAAAAAAGTTCTGTATCGGTCGTGTCCACAGTAACTAGGAAATGCACTTTTTCATTTTCCGTAATGTCTGTCTGTCTGTCTGTCTGTCTGTCTGTCTGTCTGTCTGTCTGTCTGTCTGTCTGTCTGTCTGTCTGTCTGTCTGTCTGTCTGTACGCGCATAGCTGAGAGAATTTAATGAAAATCGGTATGGAAAGTCGGGGTATACGTCGCTACAATCTATGTCATAAATAATTTTATTCACGCTGAATAATATGGTAGTTTAGGGGAATACCTAAAATTTAATTGTCAAATATTTATATTATTAGTGGTCCTATCGATAAAAAATACTACATAACTAAAGTTATATAGTATTAAATTTCCGATCATTTATGTCTTATAATTATTTACCGTACCGGATAGAAAGAGCTATTCATGAATTTGGATTTTTGTTGCAAAGTCAATATCAGCGCCGAGTCACGAGAAAATGGGTAAACAGATTATAATGAAAATCGGTATGTGAAGGAACTACAGTCTACGCTATAAATAATTTTATAAGATGCCCTAATATCCCATAGTCGGAAGAAAACTAAATGTGAATGCGTACAATATAGAAAGCTCATAAAATTGATCAACAATAACATTACATTGACCATTGTTTGTTGTGATGTGCTTTGTGTCTTCTGCTGCCACTCATTCCGATAGATAGGATTACTGCTGCGTACGGAGTGTAACAGCCGTACTGACTATTGGCGGGAAGTAACTGGGGAGTTAGATAACTCTCTTCTTTAACATGCCATTCCTCTGGTTCATACATTTTCTGATAGTACTGGTACGTAACACACTGGTTCATCATAGCATTCCAGCTATTCAGTCCCTACTCTGAGGCACTGATGGGAATGAGCAGTGTGCACATTTAATGGAATAATGTCAGAGGAGTGTTCGCAGCTATCTGCGACTTGGTCATTCAAGCTCTGGAACTTTGGACTGTTAGATCGGCACCGCAATGCTGTTCGTTAAAAGTGCGAAATGTGCAGTTTTTAATTTGATCGAGTATTTTATATGAAAACATTGCTTTTAATCGCTACATTCCTACTGACGTCGTTGTAATGACCTATGTTGACTTCAATTGGGAAAACCACAAAGACAGTCTTTCTGAGAATTCCATAGTGAAGCACGGGTACATCAGCTAGTCTACACATATATGAAGCAGAATGTCTGTCCGTCCGTTCCTTATGCAAATCCATACCGTTCCACCAATCTAAACCAAATTTTGTATACTCACCTTTTAGGACCCTCCGGGTAACCCCATCTACAGGAAATGTTCACATCCCTCTCCATTCCCTAGATTTAGGCCTTTTGACTCATTAACGTAGGCTAATATAGGCTAAATATAGAATTTATCGTGCAACGATGAAACAAAGCTAATTTTAAGACTCACGAGGCAAGAGCAAAACTCAGTAAGACACTACGAGCCCCGAAAACCATATTTTAAGAGCCTAAAACCAACCATTATAGAGATATTGTCATCACACTAACCCGCTCTAGGAATCGGACGAAGAAATGTCCAGCCGTAAACATGGCAACATCAGCTCAAGAATTGAATCATAACTTGTTAAAAGGGCTTAAGTCCAGTTTTTAGTGATTTTGAGTTAAGTATCAACACACAGTCTACAGACTTCACATACAATGTTATGTTATGATGTGATGTTATTACAAACCAAACCAAACCAAATCCCATGGCACTACAGCCCTTGAAGGGCCTTGGCCTACCAAGCGACCGCTGCTCAGCCCGAAGGCCTGCAGATTACGAGGTGTCGTGTGGTCAGCACGACGATTCCTCTCGGCCGTTATTCTTAGCTTTCTAGACCGATGTTATTACAATGTTATGTTAAAACAACTTTAGTCCTGGAATCCTGCAGCATAATATTGAAGATGCTTTTCTGCGATGAAGTGTTAATAGGACTTAATTCCTGGACTTAAATCCTTTTAGCACTGAACTACAATTCGTAATGGAATCCATGTTTTCATAGATAAAGTTGATTCATCCATGGCATGACCTTGCATTTGAGACAAAGACACTCTTTTGTTTTACTCATTGATTACTACTTCAAGAAGGCTGATATGAATGACAATATCAGTGAGAGGAGTGAGAAAGGTAAGAAAAGAAAAGGCGGAAGGAATGAGTCTCTGTATTCAAGGAATGTAGTACAACATGCACGTTTAACAGGAAAAGCATACATTAACCATAGAGGAAAAGAAGTTCCAGCAAGGAAAATAGGAAATGATTGTAGGTAAGTGTATACTGACGTTATGTTAGGAAACCTAAGATGTTCAGATGTTATTAAGATCCCATACAAATTAACTCTGTCGCCATGTAGGCTACTATACCATTGTAATGTTTCAGCTGCATATTGCTATGTTTTAAAGCAATTAATGACGACAGGCAGTTGGACATACTATCCCACTTCAGTAATGATTTTACAACAAAAGATGCTCAAGATTTGCATCTCCAACGCTTGATAGAAATTAATCCAGTCAGTCGTAGAAAGGCGAGGAAAGCAGATAGCACAAAAAAAGAGGAATGTAAGTTTTACCTACCATGTGTTGTGCTATGTCGAGAGAATTGAAGTTTGTCAGAAGGCCTTCAGGAGTCGCTGCTACAATAAAGTAACTGTGAAAAGTAACAGTTAAAAATAACGTCCAACGTTACTCACCTATTATTGGTCACAGCCTGGTCACGGCTTCAAGCATGTCTGTGCTGCGAAGTCCCATTCATTCACTCGCACATGCACGCACGCATCGCTACACTGTTGAAAGTCGGTGCGGCAAAACACGCATTCCTATTTGCTATAAAGTTAACGAGAGACAGACAACGGATGAAATGAGAAGACAACATAGTGTCTTTTCTGAAATCTAGAGGAGCGACTTTGACAATGCCCCGATCAAGGATAGAAGATATGAAAACATGATGATATGTCTGCCAAACCTCGACACAAACCGGCACAAAAGGATCGATTAAAATGAAGTAATGTTATGTTATCTATATGTAAAGTTAGGTTATTAATTTATTTATGGTACAAGAAATATTATACGGGTGAAACTTAAAATAATATTATAATGTAGGTAGCCCTGCGCAATGTCTGAGTCAATGATTACCCCTGAGCAGTTGAATAGGTATGTCATAACAGTTTACACTTTAGTTACCAGATGGACGCAGCAACTTAAACAAATACACCACAGAGTACATTATACACTATAATGTATTTGACTTAACGCAATCTCCAACGAAAGAACTCTCACTTGGAAGACATGCGTACTATCTGAACTCCGTAGGTCACATTCTATGTCTGTAAGCTGCTACTACTTCCCAGTTACTGTTTTCACTAGTACGTTATAACCTGTTAATTTTTGTCCTCGTTACATTTGTAACTGTGACAGGTATGTCACTGTGACAAAGTAACTGCTACGTTATTTTTCAGCCATCTCTACTATACAGTAGCAAGATGCAGTTCCTGGGGGCAAAGGCGACAGGGAATAGACTTAACCACTGTACCCCATCACGTGCCGGGAATACGGAGTGTGGACGCCTTTACAGACTTTTCCGTGGTTCGCAGAGGGAAGATCAAAGTGAGGCGTGAACGGGAGGACAAAGCAAACAATTAAAGTTCAAGGAAACCTATTTCGGAAATTTATATGTCTTTTTTCTTCAACAGAATAAACTTTAAATATCGAAATAACATTTTATTAGACAATATACAAGTTGAGCAGGAAGCTCAGGCAATAACAACAACAAAAGCCCAAGGTTCAGTAATAATACAAAGTTAGAATTTCTAACACCCAAAAAATAGCTCGTTAGCTTTTTATCGAAGGGAACTCGAAACCTCAGAGTTATTTACATCACACGAGCACCGCAGCTCATACAGATTAATTAAATCTTATATGCCGATACATAAGGGTTTAATATAGTACAATTTAGAAAAGGGTATGTTTTATGCCCCTTAGGAAGGAAGCCATCCCTTCTGCTACACTTTATGGGTGGGTCTCTGACCCAGAAGTCCTTTTAACGAAATTTGGTAAGAGTCCCTACACCAAAAATACACTTTACAAAATGCCCTCAAATGGGCCAAGAGAGTACATTATCAAGAGGAAAAGCAACACACGTTGCTTCAAAAGGAATAGTACACTCGTAAATGCACTACAGGAGAATACCGGTCTGTAGAAAACAGGAGCATAAGGCCTACGCTACACGGCCACGAAAGAGAGGAGAGAACAATATATGTTGTATATTGGGTATTCAGCCCGAAGGCTGGTTTGATCCCCTCACTGCTCCGCCAACAGCTGTCATAGATAGTCAAGGCGTCACTGAAGAGGCATACTAGGGAAATGAGGAGTGAGTAGTTTCCCGTTGCTTTCTTCATGCTTACATCTCAGTCTGCCAAGGCCATTGAAATGCATGCACCAATAGACCCTATGAACGATATTTTCACACCATTCTTAACAGGAACTGGCTTCATAAGGAATGGTATTACTAGTATCACTCATATCTCGGCCACTTTCATATTGTCAAAGCCAAGGATGAGACTGAGACAGGTCAATGAAAGGATACATTTTACAAAGGGCTGGACACCAAAATGAATGGAGGCAAAACACCAGCACTCCAGAGAAAATAAGCGTGCTACCTAACTGAGCATAAGGCCCGACGAAGCAGTGGCTAATTCATACTACCCGGTGACTAAGTTATGACTTGGAATGACATTAGTAGACAAATAAGCTTGAGAGGAGTTTTTAAGACTAGAAAAGATCATAACAAGAAGATAAAGTTGGAATTCAAGGAGGAAAATTGTGGCAAATATTCTTTTTTTTTTCTTTGCTAGTGGCTTTACGTCGCACCGACACAGACAGGTCTTATGGCGACGATGGGATAGGAAAGGACTAGGAGTTGGAAGGATACGGCCGTGGACTTAATTAAGGTACAGCCCCAGCATTTGCCTGGCGTGAAAATGGGAAACCACGGAAAACCATCTGCAGGGCTGCCGACAGTGGAATTCGAACCCACTATCTCCCGGATGCAAGCTCACAGCTGCGCGCCCCTAACCGCACGGCCAACTCGCCCCGTTAAATATTATTTTACAAGAGGATTTAGGGTTTGGAATAATTTACCATGGGAGATGTTTGATAAATTTCCAAATTCATACTTTGAAATCATTCAAGAAAACGCTAGGTAAAGAAGTGATAGTGAATCTGCCATCTGGGCGACAACGCTAAATGCGGATCAGTTTTGATTGATTGATTGATTGATCGATTGATTGATTGATTGATTGATTGACTGATTGATTGATTACTATGCGCCTCCACTTGTGGCTAGTCGCTGTTAACTTTCAGCGAGGGGAACGTAGCCGAGACCTGTATTATTATTATTATTATTATTATTATTATTATTATTATTATTATTATTATTATTATTATTATTATTATTATTATTATTATTATTATTATTATTATTATTATTATTATTGCCAATTGCTAGTTGCGAGATCCTATATTCATACGATGACGAATTTAATTTCCTACTTACACTTTCAAAAAGATGAATATAGGACTAGTAAGTGGGAACTCAGCTGATAAAACTTCCCACACCGTTAAAAAACAGGGAGAGTCTTCGTGGGTAAGAAGATATCGAAAGGACTTCCCGTTACATGTAAGATTGTGAATGTAGCCTGATATTACGCATGTCAGCCGGTGGAGGACACAAACGAGATCGATAGTTAATCAGAATAACACGCCGTTATTTTGAACTTACACTCTACGATAACCTTAAACGTTCGATAACAGAATGGACTGATGCTCCTCGTCGAACTGTTGATTAAGTGAACATCACACATAACTGCTGTAAACAAACAACCAGCGGAGACCGACGTTCATTAAATGTGCAGATCACCAAGATCGTAAAAGGAAGGTAGAAGAATAAAGGGACGTTTCTCCCACCCTGTAATCAATCAATCAATCAATCAATCAATCAATCAATCAATCAATCAATCAATCAATCAATCAATCAATCAATCAATCAATCAATCAATCAATCAATCAATCAATCAATCAATCAATCAATCAATCAATCAATCAATTAATCAATCAATCAATCAATCAATCAATCAACACCATTGACCTGTATTTAAGGCTGTCACACAGGTGAAAAAATCCCTATTAGTTCTTTAACTAGTCTTTTCTTAAATACAACAACAATAATAATAATAATAATAATAATAATAATAATAATAATAATAATAATAATAATAATAATAATAATAATAATAATCGTATGGCCTCAGCTATTCTGTACAGACATTTTAATTTGACGCCATCTGGCTGTCTGCTCGTCAATTTAGACGTTGTATTATACTTTAGACCCATTAGATGACAGATTAATCCGAATCTCCCTTGGATGTCTATGGGTGCGATTTAATTAATTTTGTCGGGTAAACACCAAATGTGTCACCAGAGATCTTTTACATGCCGACATCGTACGACATGGGGTGTCGAATGGACATTTTTCCGCCCTTCAAAAATCCGACCACCTCTGCCGGGTTTGAACCTGCTATCTTGGGATCCGGAAGCCGACACTCTATCACTGATCCACGGCGGGAGCTTTTTCTTAAACGATTTAAAAGAACTCGGAAATTTATCGAACGTTGCACTTGATAAATTATGTCAAACCTTCGTTCCTCTCCCTAAAACCAAACCCCATGGCACAACAGTCCTGAAGTTAGCGATAGCGTTTCATTCTTCTTCTACTCCTTATTCTTATTCTTCTTTTCGTGGCCTTTTCACCAATGTTCGGGGTTCGCTACTCATTTAGACAAATTTGGACACGTATTCATTGATAGAGAGAGGAATGGCTGACTCCGCGGTGCAAGGGTAACATGCATGCCTCTTACCCGGAGGCTCTGGCTTCGATTCTCGGCCAGGTCAGGGATTTTTACTTGGATCTGAGGGCTGTTTAGAGGTCCACTCAGCCTACGTGATTACAATTGAGGAGCTATCTAACGGTGAGATAGCGGCCCCGATCTAGAAACCTAAGAATAACTGCCGAGAGGATTCATCGTGCTGACCACACGACACCTCGTAATCTGTAGGCCTTCGGGCTGAGCAGCGGTCGCTTGGTAGGCCATGGTGGCCCTTCGGGCCTGTTGCGCCATGGTAGGGGGTGGGGGGACAATCACTACAACAATCACCACCAACGCCAGCAGTCACGTCGTTACTATGACGACTAAATATTATTTCCATATCAACGATGCTCGCCATTGAGTTCGTAGGTAAAAGTGTACCGACGTGGCGTAAAATATTGGAAATTATATTTTTCACAACTATTTTTATTTACATATTTGTAATACAGCAAATAAGCTCATCGGACAAAAGAAAATAGTCATGTCTGGAGAAATCATTACCAGTATCATTTAACCCTATAATGCCCGGCGTGACAAATTTGTCACACGAATTTCAGATGCTATCAGAAGCTATAATACATCTCTTTTATTCTTCCCGGACCACAGTTGAAGAAATATCCACCAGAGTGTGTTCACGACTGTGTGACAAATGTGCTACACTGGGCATTAAGAATAAAAGAGATGTATTATAGCTTCTGATAGCATCTGAAAGTCGTGTGACAAATTTGTCACGCCGGGCATTATAGGGTTAATATCGTGCACCTCCGCCTCTGGACTTGATAACCGCCTGGATTCGGGTAGGAAACGAGTCCACAAGGTTGTGCAGGTACGTCACATCCAGGTTAAAGGATTTGATCGCGCAATTCCACCAAACTGCGAGAATACTCATGTCGGCGTTTAAACCGCTGTTCCAATATGGTCCTCAGATTTTTAATGGGGTTCAAGTTAGGTGATTTTGCAGGCTAATCGAGATGTAATGGAATGGGGAGTCTTTATAAAAACAGTCACATACTTGTCCAGCCTGACAAATTTAGCTGTTGACATCTTGAAAAATCGGGGTATCAATTGCATACTCATCATACAGATGTTGACTGGAAGGCGACATCTGATCATCCAGAATGTTCAAATAAACATGTTAGTGGTCACCTCAGTGAGCAGGCCCAATCCATAATACGAAAAACCACCCCCAAAACATCACAGACGCACCTCCGGCTTGAACCTGACCTGGCACACATCCAGGATGAAATGCTTCATTTGGCCTTCGGTGCACTCGACGACGAGCGTGATTGGAATACAGGCAAAAACGTGATTCGTCAGACCACATTGCGTTCCGCCAGTCAGCTACTGTCCACGTTCGATGATTTCTAGCCCATTAAAGACGTGCAGCTTTATGTGCCTATGGGAGGCATGGCCTCTTGCGAGGTGACACTCCAAATGTTCACCGCATGCAGTTCTCTTGCTGACAGGTTGGGATGGACCTTCATTCACTGACTGCAGCACTTCATGTCGGGTTTGGGAGCGATTTTGATTCACAAGCTGTGAAACGCGTCTTCGGTGCCTCTTAGTCAGGATCTTTTTCCAACCACAATTCTAACGTCATGTTTCGTGGCCCCGTGTAATACATCACTGCTTGTAGATACGTTGAACAGTCCGCTGCGGAACACCAACAAATCCAGAAACTTCACGTACCGTATGGCCATGGGCACGGCCAAACACGTTTGCCCCTTGTCGCCAGTCTGTCACATTCTTACATCTAACCATGTCCGCTTGAAACATCAATGTCTCACTGATTGCTACTGCCGTATGCAGTGCGCTTCCGGTTGAGCACGGGACTCGTTCGGTGCGCCATCTGTACAGACTTAACGATCCACCTGTGCATGCGCACTAGGGTGACTATTTTTTTTTTATTATTTTTTTTTTTCGTCTGGTGAGCTTATTAACGAATAAATTTGATATTTCCCGTTTTGACCCGCTTAATAAATTTCGTGTGGCTATTTCTAGTCGAGTACAGCCCTTGTAAGACAGACCCTCCGATGATAGTGTTATGACCCGCTTAATAATGCTTCCTTACTATATACTATTCAAATAATATGAAACCTAGAGTACACTCCCGATATTTCTGAACATATGTACCTAGTTTTGAGAAATATTAATACGCCATTTCCCCGTTATATCGAACCAACCAACCGACCGACCAACCGACCGACCACAAATTGAATAGAATCTCCTTTCCATGTCTGTATACCTAATTTCAGATGAAAATTACATATGAGACAAAAATTTGAAGTGTATAGACAAAATCATATTTATACAGAGATATTAAGGAAAGTAAAGCGTCCGTGACTCAGACGGCAGCGCGCCGGCCTCTCACCACTGACCACTCCACCACTGACCACTCCATGTGAGATTTGTGTTGGACAAAAAGGAGGCGGGACAGGTTCTTCTCCGGGTACTCTGGTTTTCCCTGTCATCTTTCATTCCAGCAACACTCTCCATTACTATTTCATTTCATCTGCCATTCATTAATCATTGCCCCAGAGGAGTGCGACCGACTTCGGCAGCCGGCACAATTCCTATCCTCGCCACTAGATGGGGGCTTCATTCATTCCATTCCTGACCCGGTCTAATGCCTGGAAGCAGGCTTTGGATTAGGGAACGTGAACTTCGAAGACTTTGGACTGGAAGCAGTTTTTCAAACAATAAACAAGTGGGACTTGATCAGAAGGATAGACTTGCCATATTAAATATGGATACACTTCAGAGCACTAATTTTGAAATTAATCGAACCAAGCGAAATGCCAAGATAAGAATAGGAGTTAGTGAAGGCTGCCCATTCTATCCTTCTCTCTTCGCGAAGAAGCCACCATAATCATGAAAAAGAAAACAACTGGAATCAAAATTAATGGTAAATAAATACATTCTATAGGATTTGTTAATAATACATTTCCATAATGGCAGAAACAGACAAATGTATGCAAAGAATGCTCAACAGATTAGCAAAAACTTTAGGCAAATGGAACCTCAAAATTAATACAAAGAGAAGTAAAATCATGACAGCATGAAAACTAAGGCAAACACTATAACAGACATTAAAATTGACCCTAATAATATTTTGTTCAATTATATCAATTTTCCTACCTTGGAATCCTAATCACGAGTGAATGTATCAGAAGTCAGGAAAAGTATAGGGATCGCAAAGAAAATCTTCCTCCAAGTTAAAGAGGACCTGTTGGCCAACACACATATAGATATTCAAATTCTGAATGCCTTTGCGAAAATCCGTGTGCTTCTGCACGGGTGTGAAACCTGGACATTAAGAGAAGAGGAAAAGGAAAGATTCAGAATCAATTAAAATGTGGAACTGGAGGAGAATGCATAATCATTATCAAATGCTTTCATTACCCACCCTGAAGGGGTGGGGCGGGCCACCTAGAGGGTTACGCCCTTTCTCTGGCCAAGGGAGAATGCAGAGGGTAAGCTGGAGTGAAATGAACAAGAACAAATCTTTAGAGAGATATGAGAAAAACGGAATGAGCTCACTGAAATTGAAAAAGAAGGGGCTGTTTGGCTGAGGCGGTAAAGGCATGCTCGGTTCACCTGGAAGGACGTGGTTTCGGTTCACGGTCAGAAAGTAGAAAAATTTAAGAAACGAGATTTCCACTTTCGGAGGTGCATATGGCCCTGAGATTCACTCAGCCTACACCAAAAATGAGTACCACGTTAATTCCTGGGGGCAAAGGCAGGCGAGCGTAGAGCTAACTACTCTATCCCATGAAGTGCCGAGGTTACGGATAGTGGAAGCCTTTACCTTCCACCCCTCCATAGCCTTCATGGCCTGTACGTAAATTGCTTTGCTTTCTTGGTCACTTGCTGCGGCATGAGGATCTCTTCTAAAACATCACTGAAGGAAGAACTGCCTAGAAAAGGGGGAAGAACCTGCTTCAGAGGATGAACAGCAAGACGTACGCTGAGTTGAAAAGACTATGGCTGACGCGATAAGGCGTTTAGAATATTATGATTTAGATACTGTCTTGAAGTACCTACATACTATACGAGGCTAGTCAGGTCAGTGAGAGTTCACCCAGTGACCGTATTATGAGTTTCCTCGGCTGAGGAAAGGTTCTCTCAAGACGTCATCAGCTAGATCAATAACTCGTGTTGGTGTGAGGATATGGACTTCTAAAGAGGAAATACAATGAAGAGCCGCCATTTACTGTAAACTTCATAATCAATAAAAGTGGTGAAGGAAGCAGAAGTCTGCCATAACACTGTATCGCAATCAGCACGGTTTAAGAAGGCCATGCATCTCGTATTACATTGCTGTCAATTCACATGTTTTACTAGATGTTAAACAGTATTAGGCATTATAGGACGAACATGTAGCCTACACTTCACCGTATCACTCAAGGAAAGAATGTATGTTTCTGCATTTGATATTTTATGAGATTTAATATTAATTATTATAAATATAATTCACCTCCCATGTAGATACAAACGCGGTAGAGAGGGGGGCAACGACTGGGTTACGTGACTGATGTTGATCCACGAAATATCACTGTAATATTTGTCACAAACGAAAGGTAATCATTGATTTACTCAAATAAAGCCTCAAATCCCAGGTTGATTAAGAAATACCGTCGTTACTAGCAAGAAATATGTATACGTATTTACTGGCTGTAAATAGGAGTCCATGGTGTTGCATTCCGCTGCTTGCGCCGTCTTTTGTTTCTTTCTTGAGGTCCAGGGCTGGCACCGATGAATGGGAGTGCTATGTCTGCGATTTTTGTTATCTTTGGCCATATGTCTTGCATTCCGCTGCTCGCGCCGTCGTTTAAAAAAAATTTTTTTTGGTCCAGGGCTGACACCAACGAGCTCTCTTTCTAGCGAATGGGAGTGCGGGTATTTTGTTGAAAAATAGCATGATCCCTGGACCAATAAATCATTTAATGAATCAGTTAGTGCACATGAAGTGACAGCCCATCAAATTATATCGAATGAGGAAAATCAATAAAACGACACCAAAGAACTTCAGTGAGCAAAGGCATCATAGACGACAGTGTTGGACAAACAAAACACTTACGGAAGAGCTGCGACGTAGCAGAAATAGTTGTTGTAAAGTATGTATTCTCTAAAATAAAATATTTCGTATTATGTTTTAATACACCTGGGATTTGAGACTTTATATGAGTAAAAGCAATTACTATCGTCCATTTGTGACAAATATTACAGTGATATTTCGTGGATCAACATCATTCACGTAACCCAACGACTGCGTATATGCAGGCGGCTTACGAATGAAGGGACCGATTATCTCCCGGTATGAGGAGATCCCCTATACCAAGTGCCAACAGTCTCTTTGAGAGTGGATGAGCGAGTATGGGTAAGGGCACTCTATTGTCCTGGGGACAAGAAATTGTTCCCGAAGGCGGAGGAACCAGTTTGGTCAACGGCATTAGGATGCAGAAGGCAACGGGAAACCACTGCATTAAAGATCCTGAGAGATAATCCAATAAATCCACATGGCATGGCTGCAACGTCAAGTTCGGAGCTGGCCGTGTGGATCGTCTACCTCCGTTTGGAGACGACGTCTTAAAAAGAAGAAGTAGATACAAACTCTTTGGATACTGTGGTAGTATATATATCATTCTGTATTTATCTTTATTTCTTTATTTCCTTCTTTCTCTCTTTCTTAATCCGTTTACCCTACAGGGTTCGTTTTTTCCTCGGACTCAGCGAACGATCCCACCTCTACCGCCTCATGGGCAGCGTCCTGGGATGGTAAGATCGGAAGGAATAGACAACGAAGATGTAAGGAAGCGGCCGTGGCCTTGAGTTAGGTACCATACCGACATTTGCCTGGAGAAGTGGGAAACTACGGAAGACCACTTCGAGGATAGCTGAGGTGGGAATCGAACCCTCCTCTACTCAGTTGACCTCCCGAGGCTGAGTGGACCCCGTTCCAGTCCTCGTACCATTTTTCAAATTTCGTGGCTGAACCAGGAATCGAACCCGGGCCTCCGGGGGTGCACCTAATGACATTAAGCACTACACCACAGAAGCGGGCACTGTATTTATCACAACGTCGTATTATTATTATTATTATTATTATTATTATTATTATTATTATTATTGTTATTATTATTATTATTATTATTATTATTATTATTATTATTATTATTATTATTATTATTATTGTCTTATTGGTGTAATAGGGTATGATTATTTGAAGCTGGACGGTCTCCATGTTAGACAGTAGTATTTTATTTTGTACAAGCAGTTGGAAAATGCAACCTGTGACAATAAAGTTCGATGAATAGTCCTGTACTATCAACACAGATGAACAATGCACGACAGTGATCTTACTATCCTTCGAAATAGTCCCCTCCCATTATTATGCACTGCTGAGATTAGCGATACATGTCCTGGAAAGTTTGCAAGAAGGCTTTCTTTGGGATGGTGTTCATAAGTCTCGTCACGTTTCGTTGGATGTAAGGAATATCGTCAAGTCGCTTTCCTTTCAAAGCGAGTTTGATTCGTGGGAATAGGAGGAAGTCAGGAGGATTGAGATCTGGTGAGTATGGGGCATGTTCAAGTTGCACCACCCCATTTTTTGCCATGAACTGTTTGACGCTATTGGCTGTGTGTGTGCGAGCGTTGTCATGGACAAAAACCATGAACCTTGTTTCATGAAACGGGTCAAGATTTCAATATACCGTGCAGCATTCATCGTCGTTCCCTCAGGTAGAAATTCCTTGTGGATAATGCCTTGACTATTGGAAAACGTGATGAACATCGTTTTGATGCGTGACTTTTCGGCTCTGACCTTTTTCCGACGAGGATGTCCCGGAGAACTCCATTCCATGCTTTGCCGTTTCGTTTCAGGGTCGTACCTGACACACCAGGTTTCATTTTCAGTAACAATACAGTTCAAGAAATTTGGTGTCGCATCCGCCGTTTCGACAAAATCCTGTGAAGCCTCTAAACGTGCCTGCTTCTGATCGTCAGTCAAGCGATGTGGTACAAGACGAGAACACGTTTTCCTCTTCAGTGTTGCCAACTTATATTTTCAAGATCCGCTAAATACTACTAAAAATCCGCTAAAATTCCGCCAAGAAATCCGATCTCAAATAATGGGCAATAATAATAATAATAATAATAATAATAATAATAATAATAATAATAATAATAATAATAATAATAATAATAATAATAATAATAATAATAATAATAATAATGTGAGGAAAATTCTCGGCCCCCGAAAAACAGAAGATGGATATAGACTGAGGTCACGCAAAGTGACAGAAGAACTTTCCAACATTGCAGCAGACATCCGCAAAAGACGTCTGAAATTTTATGGGCACGTCCGCAGACTGCCGGCAAGTAGACTGACACACACGATTCTCACCTACATAGAACATCTAAAAAACATTCCATGGGTACTGGAAGTGGAGAAGGATCTGGAAAAAGCCCAGATGAACTCAAATGACACCGCGGACAGAAACCTCTATAGGAAAAAAATTAATGGATGGAAAGTGCAACCAGAGAACGAAGTGAAAAAGAAGACTGGAGCAAAGTGTACAGAAGAACGAAAAAGGATCCACGGAGAAAGGATGAGAGCTGTTTGGCAACTCATAAAACATAATCGTTAGAGCTTTGCGTGATCCATTGGGTCCATACGCACATAATAATAATAATAATAATAATAATAATAATAATAATAATAATAATAATAATAATAATAATAATAATAATAATAATAATAATAGTAGTAGTAGTAGTAAATGTCTGTACTCACCTGATCTGTGAGTTCCACTGGGATTAACCCCCTGCCTGCGAGCTGGCGAGCTAAAACTTGTAGGCGTTTTACTGCCGGGTGCAAACTAGGTGAATCCCCTACCTCAAGGGCCACACACAAAACAGGCCAGTTCATTAAACGGTCTTTCTTCATAGCATAAATATAAATGCTACTCTCTCAGAGTTTCATTATCTGTCGTCATTCGTCAACTAAGAGATAAGTACCCTTTCCCCACCCCCTGTGGGTGGGGGCGCTAGAATAACACCCACTGTATCCCCTGCCTGTCGTAAGAGGGAACTTAAAGGGGCCTCAGGGGCTCTGAACTTTAGAGCGTGGGTTGGCGACCACGAGGCCCTCAGCTGAGTCCTGGCATTGCTTCCACTTACTTGTGCCAGGCTCCTCACTTTCATCTATCCTATCCGACCTCTCTTGGTCAACTCTTGTTCTTTTCTGACCCCGACGCTATTAGGTTTGCGAGGGCTAGGGAGTCTTTCATCTTCACGCCCTTCGTGGCCCTTGTCTTCCTTTGGCCGATATCTTCATTTTTCGAAGTGTCGGACCCCTTCCATTTTTCCCTCTGATTAGTGTTATATAGAGGATGGTTGCTCAGTTGTACTTCCTCTTAAAACAATAATCACCACCACTACCACCACCCTTTCCCCACTCATTACAAATTTATGATACCACGATCTCATAACATCAAATCCAAATAACATGTTTTCCTCATGTGACTGCTAGCTCCTGACAAGAAATACGGAATAGCTCAGAGACAGACTGGAGTACAATTTTTTTAAAAAAAGTAAAATGAATAAAACGCTAAAATCCGCCATAATAAATCTAGAATTCCGCCAAAAATCCGCTGTCCGCTAAATGGTGTATTTCTCCGCCGACAGTCTTCTAATTCCGCCAAATTTAGCGGAAAATCCGCTAAGTTGGCAACACTGTTCCTCTTCCCTAACTTCTGGGTAACGATTTGTCACATGGATTCACGGTCAATCTGCAGTTCATTCGCAATCATGCGCACAGTTAATCGCCGATCGTTCGTGATTAATGTCCTCACCTTCTCAATGTTTTCGTCACTGACGGCGGTCGCCGGTCTTCCGCTACGGGGGTTGTCAGAAACATTTTCCTGGCCTCCTCGAAAACGGGCAAACCACTCGTACACACACTTCAAGGACAGTGCTTGATTTTCATAAACACGTACCAGCATCGCATGCGTTTCTTTCGGTGTCTTGCCAAGCTTAAAACAAAACTGTACATTGATCTTTCGGTCGTTCATGTTCCTGTTCGCAGTTCAGAACCAACGCACTAAACACGCACTGTGTCAAACAGGTCTTACACGGCACACACATGATGCTCAACTGAACAACGTTGGGAGCAAGTGGTCAAAACCTGCTGCTACGCGGGTGCAGCGTTGTGGGTCGCCAGTGTTGCCGGATCGACCGTTCTGACTTCATTCACCGAACTTTATTGTCACAGCTTGTAGTTGGAAAAAGCTATTTCCAGGGTTGGCAAAACATCCACGAAAAATGTTTGTGAACCGTACGGAGAATCCAAATCTGGGACATGGATATCCTGAAGTCAGTCCTGTAGCTAGCTACGGATTGTGCTAGTGTACTGATCTAGTACAGGTATTTGGACTTATATCTCATGGCATCTTTCGGTAATCTATGGCGTGGTTTCAAGGTATGCACGAACAGCGTGCGTTTGCGCAAGCGAAAGTGTCTCTAAAACCATGCGCTGGTGTCAATGCTTAAAGAGGTACAGTATGCAAGTAGTATACCATGTGCTAATGGCAGGAACCGGCGAACAGAGAAGGTCACTGTAACTATTGGTCATCGGGCTCACTACAACTGGTAGTTCAGTCCTCGATGTCGTTCTCCACTGCTTTTGTCCTACGATTATTCAATGTACATAGGGAGTCTTCAAGCAATTGTTAACGTTTTGACTGTGAAGTGTATATTTTTGTGTACTGATGAAGTGCCCATGCACTGGTACAAGTCAGCATATATATAGTTACGGTACTTTAGATTCAATGGAGAAGTTATTGGAGAACGCACGTGAAGTTCCTACCTGTTTAATCGATTCCAGAAAGTTAGGTAAGACCCGAAGCAGATGTACAAGTACACAGCTTTATGTACACGCCCTGGGGAAGAAAATTATCTTGCTCTATCAAAATTCGAGGAATCCATTTAGGTGAACTCTAGCTCCCAAATTCCGGACATTTCCATTAATTTTATGTTTATTGTATGTAATTATATTAATAATCCAAATAATGGCGAAGCGTGAGCAGAGTATTTTATGTTTCTTTTTTACAAACATCATATCTATAGGTTCAATTGTTTCTGAGAAATTGTACCTGTGGGAAAATTATACAATACCGTGCGCTCATTCTTTCACTCATTATCTTTCCTTTTTCTAGAAACTGTACATTCGTGCTTGTTTTAAGTTCTTTCTTTATTTTCCTTTGTCATACATTTTTAAAATACAAAATAATTTTCTTGTTTTTTCCTTTACCACTTACTCCAGACAAAGATTTATTTGAACACATTCCACCTATTTAGGCCTTTCCAATCGTGAAATTACCAGCGTTTCGCCACCGTGTAGCAGTGGGCTCATCAGCTGGATTGCTAATCATTTCCAAGGTGCTGGCGGCTAGAGATCAGTGTTGCCAGATATTTACAGTCAAAATTCCCATCACATTGTTAACATTTCCCTCATGTACTTGATTTTTCCTCACACGTCTGATATTTATAATCATAAATGCCAAACTAAGCTTCTCGTTGCTATTACAAAACTGAACAGAAACAGTAATTGGTATAATATACCAGTTGTTCTCCCTCTTCCTCAGCCGATAATTCGCCCTGAAAATCCACCTTTCCTTTTAATTGGGCCATGTAATTTACACATAATAATAATAATAATTATATTAACACAAAAGAATCACTCTTTATATTTGTGCTACTACAATGGGCACTAGAAATTAGTAACTGTTGAACCAGAGGAGCACTCCAGCAGTCCCGACGATACCCACCATAATACCCCAATTAACCAGTAGACTGCATTATTAAAATATGAAATATATGTGTAGACATTCGTTTAAAATATTAGTGATAAATAATATAAATGCATTCAAAACGTAAACCATTTAATTATAACAGCGACTACCATATTGTCGCGGTCATACAGTAGTCTCTACGAAAAGAAAGTTTGACTCCCATTTTAAGAGGACAGTTCATTTTTTCAAACATAAAAAGGATCAGTAAAATATTTTATGTAATTAGTGTGAAACGATGTTAAAATTCCCACATTGTCTAGACATTCTTAGTATTTCTCCTTTCTCCCACGATTCCACAATCAAGTCTATTTCTTCCCTCGTTCGTGGGAAATTTCCTTCAGTCTGGCGCACTAATAGAGATATTCAAACATAAATCACAATCCAAACAGCAGCAATCAATTGTGCTAACTGCAAGCCTCATATGTAGGACAACGCAGTGTCGGTGGACTACGGGAAGTATGTACTTCCAGTTATACAAATGCTTTCTCTTGGCTGTTATATCAAAAAATAAGTTTCCTGAAGGAGACCATAATTTAATTTCGTCGATTGAAAAGGTTAGATACATTCAAGCTCTTATCAATCGTGAAATTACCAGCGTAGCAATACCACTGTTGAGCCTACTGCTACACTGAGACAATACGTGGATAATTTCACGATTGGAAGGGCCTGAAAAGCTTGAATGATTATAATATTAGCAATAAATTATGGTCTCATGGAAACTTACAGTAATTACTGATATAAAATATGTGGTTAACATTTGATTTTCTTATAAAAACGCAGCTCAAGACGATGGATGAAATAGTGCCTTAAAAATACAGCTAGGCTACAGAGCGACGAGTACATGTAACATTACACCTTGTATACCTAGAACAAACAAAACACACAAAAAGCCATTATCAACTGACGACGTATTAACGCGGTAATGTCCAGCGGTTGCCATAAGAACATATTCTGTTGTTAATATGTGCGGTCTAAGCTTGAGTCCTTGACTTCATGAACCAGAGTTTAGCACTTTAAATAAGGTCGCTTATTGGTTGGCTCGGTGCTGTATCACCCATTTAGGAGAACGCGTGGGAATCAGCGCTTTCACAACCTTCGAGAGGCCCGATTCATTCAATGAATTGCTTTCCTATTTCGCATAACAGAAAGCTATCCTCTGTGAAATCTCAGCAGCTATTTCATACTAGGCAATTTAAATCAGGCGCGAAGTTGGAAGGTAGTGTATTCGAATCCTATTGATGTCCGGTTGGCCATTTTTGTTCTGTACTTAACCTAATTTCGAATGGTACTGTACGTGCAAAATACGGACTAGTAAGTGGGCTTTTAGTGCCGGGAGTGTCCGAAAACAAGTTCGGCTCGCCAGATGCAGGTCTTTTGATTCGACGCCCGTAGGCGACCTGTGCGTCGTGATGAGGATGAAATGATGATGAAGACGACACAAACACCAACACCCAGTCCCCGTGTCAGCGAAATTAACCAATGATGGTTAAAATTGCTGACCCCGCCGAGAATCGAACCCGGAACTCCTGTGACCAAATGCCAGCGCCCTTACCATTTAGCCATGGAGCCGGACACTAGTAACTTGAAAGATATATACATACATTCAACTTCAATGTAGACTGTTATGCCTTTCAGCGTTCAGTCTGCAAGCATCTCTTATCTTTAAATAATTAGAACATGAGTCTAACCAAAGTTGTCTTGGTCTCCTTCTACTTCTCTTATCTTCCACGGCAGAGTCCATTCTTCTCCCAGGTAACCTATCCTCCTCCATTCGCCTCACGTTACCCCATATCGTAAAAGGCTACTAAGAGGCGAACAACCAAAGTATCTGTACTCGCCCTCTCGTCTTGTAAGCCCAAAAACATACCCATGATTCTATGCATTGCAAAAATGTACTAGTGCAAAGTTTTTATCTTGTCCATATAGCCTGTTATGTCTCGATTGTAAATTTGTTATGAAGTTTCTGTAACATCAAGTAGCGAATATTTAAGAATAACTTAAATATTATATTTAAGCGGTTCCCGTATTCAATATACACATCATTTATTAAATCTAGCACAGTAGAACCCCGCTTAACCGAACTTCTCTTAACCGAAATGCTCTGGCAAAACTGAATTTCAATATTTTGTTTCTACCCGCTTTCTTCTGTCTGTCTGTTAGGTCATCAGCCCAGAGGCTGGTTGGATCCTCAAATAGCACCACCAAAGGTTATGCGGTTATCAGGAAACCGCAAAAACCAATGGCAGCACCAAAATGAGGCGTACTAGGCAAGACGAGGAGTGAGGTAGTTTGCCATTGCTTTCCTCACTGGGTCAGAAAGTGCTATTGCAGCACGACTGACCCTATGAGCAACACCTTTCATAACACTCAGATGCACTAGTCGTGCTCTGAATGCCATTACTCAGCACTACCCATACCCCAGCAGCTTCCATATTGTCACAGCCATGTATGAAACTGGGACTTCGGTGAAAGCTACACTTTACTCTGGCCTGTGCCAAGAGATGGATACAAAAGTACTGTATCCATCAAGAAATGGCAGCAGGCAAACCCCCTTTCTTAGCCGTCGATATTAGTAATTCTCCTGCTACAAGTGCTGAGAGCTACTAGGCAAACCCTATTTTGGCAATAGCAGTTCTGAGAATCGAGTTACTGTACAGTAGATGATGGATTTAATGCATAGGAGGTAAGATTGATTTCGAATTTTTATTAAAATACAATACCACACGCTTTAATTACAGTACTGTAATAAAATTACTGTATACGGTATTCAGTTCAGCAGTAACAAAGTAAATTGTTTCATTATTTCAGATTGCTTTGCACTTTGTTGAATAAAGCAGTGAATCTACACCAGCTGATTTATTGCTGATTATTTTTTGCTATTTGCTTTACGTCGCACCGACACAGATATGTCTTATGGCGACGATGGGATAGGAAAGGCCTAGGAAGTGGAAGGAAGCGGCCGTGGCCTTAATTAAGGTACAGCCCCGACATTTGCTGGTGTGAAAATGGGAAACCACGGAAAACCATATTCAGGGCTGCCGACAGTGGGGCTCGAACGCACTTAAGCGACTGCAGCTATCGAGCTCGGTTACTGTTGATTAAACAGCGGCGCGACACAGCTGCACGACAGCACTGCGCCAAGAAAATTCAGAAGAAAAATCACTTATTTTATACAATGAGTGACATTAAGTAAACATTTTAATGTTAATATACAGTATGCACCTTTACTTAACAGCGTTTTTTCAATTTTATTTCGACATTTAACTTCCGAAAATATTTACCATGTGTCATTCGAAAAAATGTGTCAACCGAAATGGCTCCGCCCCCTTTATTTCGGATAAACAGGGTTCTACTGTACATGTTTCTTCCCCTAAGGGACATCATCAGCTGTTTTTTAATTTGTCTTTTCAATCTAGTAATGAAATTTTTATATCTGATATATTGTGTGCTTTATTCTTCCTGATGATATCCCTTAGGGGGAGAAACATACTAGATTTAAAAAATTATATATGTATTGAATAGGTGGACTGCTGAAATATAATTTTTTATTCTTAAATATTCGCTACTTCGCAATCTGCAGACCTTCGGGCTGAGCGGCGCTTGCTTGGTAGGCCATGGCCCTCCGGGCTGTTGCGCCATGGGATTATTATTATTATTATTATTATTATGTCCGGCTCCATGGCTAAATGGTTAGCGTGCTGGCCTTTGGTCACAGCGGTCCCGGGTTCGATTCCCGGCAGGGTAGGGATTTTTAACCATCATTGGTTAATTTCCCTGGCACGGGGGCTGGGTGTATGTGTTGTCTTCTTCATCATTTCATCCTCATCACGACGCGCAGGTCATCCGCCATCTTGCATCGCAAACCTCAGTGCTGCCCTCTTTACGACACTAATTCTTACTAGCGCGAGATTTGAATTGGTAAACAAAGCCACGTGCTTGTTTAGCGTTAGCACATTCTCATGTTTACATACACAGCACTTGCATTACACCACCACCTTGCATCGCAAACCTCAGTGCTGTCCTCTTTACGGCAGTAATTCTTACTAGCGCGAGATTTGAATTGGTAAACAAAGCCACGTCCTTTTTTTGTCAGCTGTCATCCGCCATCTTGCATCGCAAAACTCAGTTCTGCACTCTTTAGCTACTTACCTTTGAAATGTGGTGGCGGGCAATTTCTACGTGACAGCTGTTATCTGCCATCTTGCATCGCAAACCTCAGTGCTGCACTCTTTAGCTACTTACCTTTGAAATGTGGTGGCGACAATTTGAAAAATTCTATTTGACAGCAGCCATCTTTAATCAACAGAGCATCGTGCTTCTATACCTTTGAAATGAGGTGGCGGGCAATTCCACGTGACAGCTGTCATCCGCCATCTTGCATCGCTAACCTTAGTGCTGTCCTCTTTACGGCACTGCTAGTAATTTAAAATCTACGTACTTTTTGAAAGCTGTCATCCGCCATCTTGCATCGCAAACCTCAGTGCTGCACTCTTTAGCTACTTACCTTTGAAATGCGGTGGCGGGTAATTTGAAAAATTCTATTTGACAGCAGCCATCTTTAATCAACAGAACGTCGTGCTTCTATACCTTTGAAATGTGGTGGCGGGTAATTTGAAAAATTCTTTTTGACAGCAGCCATCTTTCGTTCCCCTTTTTGATTATGAAAACATTTCTTAGCAGACAAATTAGGGGTCCCCATGCTCGAAAAAAATAAAATTAAGCAATTTCCTCAATTGTGCCGAAAGTTGAAGGGCTAAAGGGCCCGAAAAGGTTTGTGAGTCATGGATAGCTCTATGAAACCAAAAAAAGAAAAATTTCGAAAATCACTAAATGCAGTTCCGGAAAAATAGCTTAAAATCACTTGTTTCTTACTCATTTTCATTTTGATTCAAATCCTAGCCAAATTAACTTATTTTTCATAATTCTTTATGTATTGTGTTCCTTGGTTCAATACCCTGAGGCGCTTTTTGATTTTTGAAAAATGTCTACCCCGAATGTAGTTATAAGGGCTTAAGTGAAACTCTGCATTGACTCACATTAGCGCTCGTAGTGGTAGAAAAAGGCAAACTGCTAATCTAATCGACCAAATAACGATCATTAAGAAAAGGATTGTAATATTTTGGAATAAATAAAAATATATTTTCATACATTATTATATTTTATTTACCTAAAATTCGTTGTTCATATCCCTAGGATGTTTTCAACATTGAGTTGCTTGCCTGCAGGACGCTATTGAAAAGAATTGGGGAAAGCCGATGTCCTGCCCGACACCGGTTTTAATTTCATATTCATCTGAGATGATTATTATTACTAATATTATTAATGTTATTTGCTTTACGTCCCACTAACTACCTTTTACGGTTTTCAGAGACGCCGAGGTGCCGAAATTTAGTCCCTCAGAAGTTCTCTCACGTGCCAATAAATCTACCGACAGGAGGCTGACGTATTTGCACCTTCAAATACCACCGGACTGAGCCAGCCACTCAGCCCGATTATTATTATTATTATTATTATTATTATTATTATTATTATTATTATTATTATTATTATTATTATTATTATTATTATTATTATTATTATTATTATTATTATTATTTGACTCGTTTTGGCCTACTAGGGGACCACGGACTCGTCTCAACTCCTAGTTCTGGTCTTCTGCTTTTTCTTGGCCCAGCAGGCTTTCATTTTCTGGCTGAGTGCCTGCTTCCTTCCATCCGTCCACTTAGGTCTGTACTCTTTTTGCTTGCGAGGGACAATTTCTACTGGTTTAACGTTGCACTAACACAGTGACGGTTTTCGGCGACATACTTCAATTTTATTTATTAAAAAGTAAAGAAAATAAGGCCCTAGAAATAATTTATTCAGAGAGTAAAGCAGCCTGACGGCTAGTAATTACGTGTTAAGTACCACGGACGAGTCGCTGTCTATTGGCGAGCTTGTCGCGTGTGGAGTTGGGAGCAATGAGATACTCTCTTCTCTAATCAAACGGAGTGAGGGTGAAGGAAAACGAGGTCGGCCAGACACTGGGAGGTGATACCATGTCCTTGGCGGTTGACTTATGTTGTAACTGTGCCAGTAACAGCCAGAGCCGATAAGCTCTGAGTAACCTGCCTGATATCCTCAGGCATTCATTGCTCAGCAGGGTGCAAACTGAAAGTGCGCAGATGGCGAAATTATCATCACCATGAAGATAAAGATGCAGCAAGTTCAGAATAATATGATGTTCCAAATATAGATACGTGTTTAGAATGAATGAAGTGAAATGGCGTATGGCTTTTAGTCCCGGAATGTGTCCGAAGACTTCGGCTTGCCAGGTGCAGGTCTTCTGATTTGACACCCGCAGGCGACCTTCGCGTCGTGGTGGTGGTGGTGGTGGTGATGATGAAAACGACACATACACCCAGTCCCCGTGCCAGGAGAATTAACCAATCCCGCCGGAAATCGAACCCGGGACCCCTGTGACCAAAGGCCAGCACGCTAACCATTTAACCATGGAGCCGGACTTTTGAATGAATGATTGCTGCGAAGAGGGTAGTCGGGCTTGGAGCAGACCATGCTGTTCCACTTTGTGCCGAATAGAAGCTCTTGTCTACCACTCCTGAGTATCTCAGGCGGTAGACCGCTGGCCTTCTGAGCTTAGATTGCCAGGTACGATCCTGGCTCAGGCCGGTAGTATTTGAAGGTGCTCAAATACGTTAGCCTCGTGTCAGTGCATTCACAAGCACGTAAAAGAAAACCAACGGGACAAAATTTCGGCACTCGGCATCCCAGAAAACCATAACAATGTAGTTAGTGGGACGCAAAGCAATTATTATTATTATTATTATTATTATTATTATTATTATTATTATTATTATTATTATTATTATTATTAACTTGTTAGCATAGTTGCGTCCAAGGGGTTCCTTAGCTGAGTCCTTGCATTGTTTCCACTTACTTGTGCCAGGCTGCTCACTTTCATCTAACCTTTCTGACCCCCCTTGATCAATTCTTGTTATTTTCCGACCCCGAGGGTGTTAGACCATTTGAGGCCTATGGAGTCTTTCATTCTCATGCCCATCCTGGCTCTTGTCTTTCTTTGGCCGATACCTTCGTTTCTCGAAATGTCGGATCCCTTCCATTTTTTCCTTCTGATTAGTCTTAATAAGAGGATGGTTGCCGAGTTGTACTTTCTCTTACAACAATAATCACCACCACCTCTCGCCGTCGAGAACGTTTGGGCCGAATTTGGACGCCAACTTTGACGAGCGGCAAATCTGGAGGGTGAATTGCACCAGCTGTGGTAGGATCTTCCTCAGGAGAACATCCATGCCTCCATGCCCGACCACCAGTCTCCATGCCATTGTCCGACTCCATGGCTAAATGGCTAGCGGACTGGTCTTCGGTCACAGGGGACCCGGGTTCGATTCTCGACAGGGTCGGGAATTTTAACCAGAATTGGTTAATTCCGCTGGCACGGGAGTTGGGTTTATGCATCGTCTTCATCATCATTTCACTCTCTTCACGACGCGCAGGTCGCCCAAGGGGTCAATTTTAAAAGACCTGCACCTGGCAAGCCAAACTTTTCTTCAGTCACGCCCGGCACTAAAAGCCATGCGCCAGTTCATCTCCGTGATATGCGTAGTCCAATACCATATGCATCATGCATGTGTTTGTCACCCTGCAATAAATGCTTGAGAGGGTACAACATTTCGTTGTTTTCTTTATATTAATATATCCTGTGGCTGTATCCAGTTTGGTACCACTGCGGTAGCCCCTTCATGGTGCTCTTTTTTTCGGAGGTCCCCGAAGTCCGCTTCCCCCGCGTGGTGATCAGCACAATCTACATCGCCTCCGACATGCTAACAAGAGAAAGCGACACCAGGGAGGATTGGGAGTAAGCGATACTGAAGGAAGTATCTGCCTGTCCCATGCTCAGCATGCTTCCAGGCCAGATGTGGTGTTAAGGTATCATAGCGGTGTAATCGGGTTGTAAGAGTCAGGACAAAACTAAGCAGAAATAGAAAATGTCTACATGTCTAACTGAATTCCGACGGACATGTCCTCAATATATACAGAGTGTTTAAGAGATGAGTACAAATTACCCTACGGAAGATAGGGGTGAGTGCCCGCAGTTCCTAAAATATTATTTTTAAAAGATATATAGAATGGTTCGTCCATGAGAGGAGCATGAAGCAGCGTGTGATGCTTGTGGGGTAGGTAGTAACTTCGTTTACTCCTGAGCCTATACCACCCGCTGTACCATGCTTCAAGAGGACGTCGTATTCTGCATGCGTAATGTGTAAGAAGCAATTCTAAGTACATTACTGCACTGTATCTACACGTAGTATCCATGCGTAAGTTGTAGTGTATGAAAACATTCTACGTACAAGAAGCGAAAGTTTTCACACTGGTAAATATTGTAACGTAGTCGATAGTAAATACTATCTGAGCAACACATCAAATTTTGACTTCTTTTTTTTTTTACATAGTACATTATTTTGCGTATTCAAGGTCCTACCAATAAACATCAGAAAATATAGTTGTTTATCTTCAGAACATCCGATATAACTTACATACTGTGTAAATTTAGTTTCAACAGCTGTGGTGGATGTCTCCTTCCTGGCACTTTCTAACAGTAACAGTGTTGTGAATAGAGAACAATGTTTCATGGATAACACCTTCGTCTCTTGGAATGTCATGTCGGGGACATACCTGTGGAGGAGGACCAGTACCTCGCCCAGGCGGCCTCACCTGCTATGCTGAACAAGGTTCTTGTGGCAGGGGGGGGGGAAAGATTGGAAGGGATAGATAAGGAAGGGGGAAGAAGCGGCCGTGGCCTTAAGTTAGGTACCATCCCGGCATTTGCCTGGAGGAGAAGTGGGGGAAACCACGGTAAACCATTGGACGTCCCTCTATTCAGTTCACCTCCCGAGGCTGAGTGGAACCCGCTCAAGCCCTCGCACCACTTTTAAAATTTCGTGGCAGAGTCGGGAATCGAACCCGGGACTCTGGAAGTGGCAGCTAATCACACTAACCACTACATCAGAGAAGAGGACTTCTAGTTTTACACTAGTACAAATTCACTAATCGTCGTTCAATATTACCTGTCGTAATGCGTTGTTTATCGGCGAATCGCTATTGCACGGCGCGCCTCTACAAGTATTTTTACAACTTTTGATATTAAATAAATAGGACTAAACATAATACGGTCACATACAGTTTTCACTGTACAGTAGCTCAGCTACCGCACGCAGAATTCGAACGGAATCGGAGTGTGGTACCTCAAGACTCCCTTGCAAGTGAGATAGTGGTTAACGCTATGACCGGCCGCCTTCGCATATTATACTGACTGTCGTTTGTTGAGATGTTCTCTCTCACTTCTGCTGCTGACCATCTCCGCTAGATGGCAGTACAGTTACAATTTACCCTAAGACGTCAGGCACGGTACAACACATATCTATATACATCAAATTATAATTTTGTCTTTTTACTTCAAATTTTTGGCTCATGGTCTCGAATTAGGCAGACTACTCAAAACTGGATTCAATTCAATGTCTGTCTGTCTGTCTGTCTGTCTGTCTGTCTGTCTGTCTGTCTGTCTGTCTGTCTGTCTGTCTGTCTGTCTGTCTGTCTGTCTGTCTGGTTGGTTTTCTGTTTCTTTGTTTGTGTGAACATGATGGGAAAACAATTTGACAGAATTTCTCGAAATTCATTATTAAAGTTGAGATATATACGAAGAGTGCATTAGCCTATACAGTGACTTAGCAAATGTCATCGGATAGTCACCTAATAGCGTGTGGGGCCTCCTCTGGCCCTGCGAACTGCAGTGAGACGCCGTGGAAGTGAGTCGACAACTCCCTGGTAGTCCTATGGACGCAGCTGACACCAAATCGTTTGCGGAGCGGCCGCCAATGCTGGTCTGTTCGTGCGTGCAGGATCCATGGCACGGAGCCTGCATTCCAGGACATCCCAGATATGCTCGATAGGGTTCATATCGTGGCTCCTGGGTGGCCATAGCAGTCGTTGGACCTCCGCTGCATGTTCCTGAAACCATTCCCGGGCGACATGGGAGCGATGTGGCGGCGCGTTATCATCTTGAAACACCGTAGAACCGTCTGGGCGCTGGAAGGCCAAAAATGGGCGGAGATGGTCTCCGAGCAGCTCAACATACCGCGCACCATTCAAAGGCTCTTCCAGAACAACTAGGGGGCCCATTCCATACTAGGAAAATGCACCCCAGACCATGACAGAGACACCAGCGCCCCGGACCACACCTTCGAGGCAGGCGGGATCCAGCGCTTCATGTGGTCTGCGCCATACACGGTGCCTCCAATCGGCATGGTGCAGTTGAAATCATGATTCGTCCGACCATATCACGTTACGCCATTGTTCCAGTGTCCATCCCTGGTGACTGGCGACAAATGCGCGTCGTTGTGCCCGATGACGTTGGGTTAACAGTGGCACCCGTGTGCGGCGCCGGCTCCATACCCCATAGAACCCATGTTCCTACGGATGTGTCTAACACGGCATGTGTTGAATTGAGCCGTGATTTGTTGCACGGTTGCCCGTCTGTCACTATTGACAATCCGTCTCAGATGTCGCCGGTCACGGTCATCGAGGGTGGCTGGACAGCCGGTCGTTCTTCTGTTGTGGACCGTGACACCCGCATTCAACCATTCGCGATACACCCTGGTCACGGTAGATCGTGTGAAGCCGAATTCCCGCACCACTTCCGAAATCGCACTTCCCATCCATCGGGCACCGACCACCATACCCCGTTCGAACGGTGTCAGCTCACGACGACGTTCCATATTACACCTGTCACATGCACAGCCACTGCTCACAAGGTCTCCTATACAACTGCCGCTGGCACAGGGGGGAGGGTGTGCTGCGCAGACAACACACCTGCGCACCAGTGCTCCGCTATACCATGACATTTGCTCAGTCAGTGTATACAGCATTACTTCATTAGTATACACAGGCGTGCTAGCCTCTGTGGCTCAGACGGCCTCTAACCGCTGGGTTGCGTGGTCCAAATACAAGCCAATACATGTGATATTTGTGCTGGACAAAACGGAGGCGGGACAGGCAGGTACTCTGGTTTTCCCTGTCATCTTTCATTCCAGCAACACTCTCCAATACCATTTTATTTCGCGTATCAATCATTAATCATTGCCCCAGAGGAGTGCGACAGGCTTCGACAGTCGACACAGTTCCTATCATCGCCACTTTATTCATTCCATACTTGACCCGGTCGAATGACTCGAAAGTAGCGGATGATTTTCATTTTCACTCCCTACAGGGACACTTGTTTACTTCTAAGAACATCGCTGGGATAAATACTAGAAAGTTAAGAAAGTACCTCATCCAGAAAGGGTGAAGTTACTGGTTCTGCCGAGGTAGACCTGAAAACGTTTATATACCCTCAGGGAAGGTTTATCTCCATCATCATTTATTATTTCCCCGTTTCTGCTTCCGTGTGATGTATATCAGTGACTAGAATGTAACGATAACCATTTGCAATTTTATTTCAAGAAGTGATAAGCTAAGGGTGAATTCTGTCCGAAGGCAGGTTCGAATCTCCGCAGAGGTGCGCCTGAGCCGGAGTTTACGTGCGGTAGGATGACCAGTTTCTTTCCGCTCCTCCATTCCCGCACCCACCACCAACAGCGCGTGGCAACCCATCGACTTCTCGACCACGCCCAATGTTGCTTAACTTCGGAGATCTCACGGGATCCGGTATGTCAACATGGCTACGGCCGTTGGCTCAGGAAGTGAAATAAAAGTAACATTATTTTTGTAAAGAGTAACAATTACATGTTGTCTCCCTCTACGGTGTAGTGGTTAATGTGCTACCCCCGGGAGGCCCGGGTTCGATTCTCGGCTCTGCCACGAAATTTGAGAAGTGGTACGAGGGCTGGAACGGAGTCCACTCAGCCTCAGAAGGTCAACTGAAGAGAGGGGCGTTCAATGGTTTTCCGTGGTTTCCCACTTCTCCTCCAGGCAAATGCTGGGATGGTACCTAACTTAAGGCCACGGCCGCTACCTTCCCTCTTCTTTGCCTATCCCTTCCAATCTTCCCATCACCCCACACGGCCACTGTTCAGCATAGCAGGTGATGCCGCCTGGGTGAGGTACTGGTAGGGTAGGCGGTAGAGATGGGATATCTCGCTGAGTCCGAGGGAGAAACCAACCCTGGGGGGTAAACTGATTAAATAATCTTCTTCTTCCATCGCTTTTCCGACATCTGTGGGGTCACGGGTGCGAACTGTGTCGCACATGCGGATTTGGCCCTGTTTTACGGCCGGAAGTCCTTCCTGACGCCAACCCTGTATGCAGGGATGTAATTACTATTGCGTGTACCCGTGGTGGTTGGTAGTGTAATGTGTGGTCTGAATATGAACAAGAAAGTGTTGGGACAAACACAGACACCCAGTCCCCGGGCCAGAAGAATTAATCAGACGCGATAAAAATCCCCGACTCGGCAGGGAATCGAACCCGGGACCCTCGGAACCAAAGCCCTCAAAGCTGACCATTCAGCCAATGAGTCGGACTTGGAACAGATGCAATAAAAGAACTATATCAAAAAGGCAAAATTATGGCAGTACTCAAAACAGAAGCACTTTATACATCTGGTGGAAAATCTCGAATAAGGATGATCGAAAAAGAATGTTAAATCCTCGGGATAATCTTACGACCAAAATGCGAAAATGTTATTTGAATGAAAAAGAAATCACATGAAATCTATCAAGTTAGGAAAAAATTCACAGATACAATCAGGGAACGGCGATTACAATTTTATGGCCACTTATATAGATTGGATAATAACAGGCTTACAAAGAAAATTGTAAACTTAGCCGTATCAATGAAAAATCACATTAACTGGTGAAGACCTAAATGAAGAAACCATTCAAGATAGAATAAAATTCAGAACATTAATTCACAAACAGAAATTTTCTGTATAGCCCACACGACTAAATACAGGATAATAATAGTAATAATAATAATAATAATAATAATAATAATAATAATATGATAATAATACCGGGCGAGTTAGCCGTGCGGTTAGGGACGCGTGGCTGTAAGCTTGCATCTGGGAGATAGTGGGTTCGAACCCCACTGTCGGCAACCCTGAGGATGGTTTTCCGTGGTTTCCCATTTTCACACCAGGCAAATGCTGGGACTGTATCTTAACTAAGACCACGGCCGTTCCCTTCCCACTCCTAGGCCTTTCCTATCCCTTCGTCATCATAAAACCTCTCTGTGTCGGTGCGACGTAAAGCCAATAGTAACAATAATAATAATAATAATAATAATAATAATAATCATAATAATAATAATTGTTACCGTGCTTTTGCGGTAGTTATGCGTGAAAGAAGGTGCGGGGTGGTGAACAGGTCTCAAGCTACGAAAGTAAAATTAATTTAAAATTTAACAAGGTTATATTTTCTTTTCAAAATTAAGAAATAACAAGTACGGCAGGTACAGAGTAGCAAGGCAACAAAAGGTGCAATTACAGTATTTACAGTATTTGGGCTTCGAGCCCCGAATTCACACTTCTAGGGCAATTAGCCCAACTTTACTCCAAAATAAGTTTTACCAGAGGGGCAGAAAACCCCATTCATGTTCAAGAGCACTTGCTCCAAATTACACAGAAAAGCCTCCTCGAGGCATACAACACTTAATTTTCAAGAAAGAGCCACATGCTCTCAAACTTTAAGCCTCTCAAAGGCCACACCAAACTCCACCTTCAAGTTGTCCTCTTAGGACATAGACACAGGGGTAACATACCCAACCTACTGGGGTTTATTAAATGAAAAAGGGTAATTACATGACCTCTAAAATAACAATTTGAGAGGAGGCGATCTGCACTCCTAATGTATTTGTTTCAAAACCTAATTTGGCTCTAGGCCACTAATACAAGGGCTAATCCCATACTACAGAGGTGACTTAAGAAGGAAACAATTTACATTACGTTGAAGAAGAATAGGTAGAGAAAAAAATAAGTTCACCTCAAACCAATATGAGTGGGAGCTCGAGAGGGTTAAGCACTCTCTATCCCAATATGTAGTTTAAAAGATAGAATAGATACAAGTTTCTTTACATTTTAAGGAAGGTTACATAATGGAAAAACTTCGGACCCGCCCCGAGAGTTAAACTGCTGAGCTAGCAAAGAAAGAAGTTATTAATCGGCCATTACCTTGTTGTCGACCGCTGCCGACGAAAGAGGCGCTTCCCGCCCCCTGCTATGTACTTTACACACTGAAAGATGGAACAGAAGTGGCCTAGAGACCCAAAAATCAGCAGTTTATATACTCTCGCGGAAAGTTCGAGGCGTTTTAGGGAAGAAAACACCCGCCCACAATCACTTTATTGGGTAGGATACAGCAACATATTCAAGTTGGGGGAAGATACATCAGATTGGTCAGAAATTAATAAAAGAAATTCGGGATTGGCTAAATACAAAACAAGGGGAAAGAGAGGGGTATACAGCCAACTTAAACAATGACTGAAAGAAATTTAACAAAGAACAAACTTATGAATTCAAAATTTCTCCAAAAAAACAGTTCTTTCACTCCGCACTAGGGTGCACTATTGCTGATCTTCAGTAGTGTCCTCTAGAAGAGAAAGTTCATACTTCTTACTACAAGCAAAACAAAAATACGTCGAAAATGACACAGTTCAAAAACTCCAAAATTTCCAGGTAGTGACATCTTCTGAGAAAGTAGAAAATTAATACCGTAGATAAAGTTCAGACTTCCTCCAGCAGAGGAGTTTCAATTGGCGCACATTTTAAATTAGCGGCGTGGAGGTGTACCGCCCGGTACAATAATAATAATAATAATAATAATAATAATAATAATAATAATAATAATAATAATAATAATAATAATAATAATAATAATACGTAAAGATTACTAAGAATGTAACAGTTACAAGTAATGCGATTACGTTTACTCAATTACTGTACTCTCCATTAGATGGCATTTCCGCTGCAGTTGTTGACGGATCCAATAGGTATCTCTAACAAGAAGTGTCCTGGACCAGTGGCGAATTTCCCATACACGCGATTGATGTGTTACATCCCTTGTATTTTCAACAAAAAAATAACATTCATTGCTCATATTTTCATGGAAGTTATTTATCAAACAAACAATTGTCGATAGTCAGAGATAGAAGTAACGAGCGTGGCTGGTTAGAGACTGTTACTAATTATTGCCAAACTACTCCAGAGATGGCAGCACGATAATTGAACACTTGTTCGTTGTTGATCTCTTCCATGAGGTTGGAATGCGCAACGTACATCCACATCCGTCACGAGGGCGTTGCAAGCTGAAATCCTACTACGAGGGCGAATCAAAAAGTAAGTTACACTTCCAAGTTATGGCCATTTATGAAACCACCTACACACAGACAACACAGTTATGACACCATGCAATGTTAATTCACCTTTCCACATAATCCCCAAAAGACTACACATTTCTCGGAACGGTCAACCAACTTTTCGATTCCGGATGCATAGAAATCGCTGCAGCAGTTCGGACGTTTGGCGGGTCGTGTGAAGTGTTGTGCTATCGTGCAAGCTGAAAAAGGATCTCAGTGGATGACGATTCCAAAACAATGAGGAGGTGAAGGCAGCTGTCTCCAGGTGGTTACAAAGCCCTGGAGGTGATTTCCACGCATCCGGAATCGAAACGTTGATTTAGTTTAGTTTAGTAATGTTTTATTTTATCTGGCAAGATTAAGGCCTTCAGGCCTTCTCTTCCATCTAACCAGGCACTGAAATATACACATATTATATTGTATTACTTACAATAACTAGATCTAATACAAAGTAAATTAATAATAACACAAGGATGGTAAGATTACATTAAGATGAAATAAATCAGATATAATAAAAGGATACATTCTTAAAACTAATATCCCACATGTAAGAAAAAATGAGGCAGTACATAAAATTTGATTTTAAAAACAAATCGGATACAAATTTTAGACTCTCTACCAGGACATCCATAACAATACAATGGTTGTAAGTAGCAGCATCAAGTTTACAGATGATCCTTACTGGTGCATAAAATGTCTCCAAAGTGCTTCCTTGAAAGTGCGAATAGAGCTAAACCCCCTGATACTTTCGCACTCACGGCAGGCAATTACTGTGAATGACTTATCGTAGATGCAGTTCTATGGGTAGGTAAAGCAAGTAGATCTGGTGTTAAGACTGTGATAAGAGGATAGGTATTTGAAATATGAAGTAAGGTAAAATGGCTTAGTTGACCGTTCCGATAAATGTTTACAGTTTCCTAGGGACTATGTGGAAAAGTGAACTTATCTTGCATGTTGTCATAACTGTGTTGTCTGTGTGTAGGTGGTTTCATAAATGGTCATAACTTGGAAGTGTAACTTACTTTTTGATTCACCCTCGTAGTTATCACGCGTGGCCGGGATTTATTTCTTATTTCGTCAAAAACTGGATTTCTTGCTTGTGAACGGTTCTTTTCTTTTTTCTATTTCTTTTTTACGTCGCACCGATACAGTTAGGTTTTATGACGACGATGGGATAGGAAAGGCCTACGAATGGGAAGGAAGCGGCCGTGGCCTTAATTAAGGAACAGCCCCTGCATTTGCCTGGTGTGAAAATGGGAAACCACGGAAAACCATCTTCAGGGCTGCCGACAGTGGGGTTCGAACCCACTATCTCCCGGATGCAAGCTCACAGCTGCGCGCTCCTAACCGCACGGCCAACTCGCCCGGTCGGCTCTTTTCTTGTTCTATAAATGATGATATATGACAAATGTGTGTTGTAGTATTATAAATCATTTAGTTCCGTGTGCTTGTAGTGCAAATATCAAACAGAAAAATGCGGGAATGATGCGATTTTGAAATGACATCACACGGATCACAGAGTAGTTCATCAGGCATGGATGTAGGAGAGCCAGGCCGAATTGAATTGTTCTAAACATAGTGTAATCAAACGATTATTAATAGAAACATTTAATATGCTTTCTTTTAAGGAGAAAAGCAGAATTATAAATGAAGGACAACCGCGTTTAACTCTGAATGTAACTGCACAGCGTAAGTCGTGTGTTCGTCATTTCAACAGATATATTTATGAAACAGACCATTGGACTGGTGGATGTGAGATTTTAAATAAACTTTCAAGTTGGCCCTGTTTGTTGTTTTCTCTTGAGAAATGTGTTTGGAATGACGGTCTGTTTGCGTTGATGTTTCCATTTTTTTTTTTTTTTCCGGTTACATCCCCTAAACCAGAAGTTAGGAGTCGCCACTGTCCTGGACACAGTAGTACGCAATGCGTTCTCTTTGGTCATCCCTGGTGTTTATCCTGTCGCGACAAGCTCCTGGTCTAGCACCGCTACAGTAAACATTGATTACCTCCACTGACAAGTTCGCATTGCGCGGAAAACAACACACCGCCTTACCTCCAATTAAAATGGAACTTGTACAGGACTACTCTAGTACTCACTCCACGGTATGATAACTGAGCAGAACTTGTTATTGCTTTTAGAAGCCATCAACTCGTACTGACGATCAGTTCCGTATCTTGATGGGAAGACTGTCTTTGATAACATGAAGGAACACAAAGCACCACGGAGTCACACTGAAATTGAGTATCCCCACAACTTGACATTTATTTTACAATGTGCTTTACGTCGCACCGACACAGATAGGTCTTATGGCATCAATGGGATAGGAAAAGGCTAGGAGTGGGAAAGAAGCCCCCGTGGCTTTAATTAAGGTACAGCCTCAGATTAAAAAAATTCTCTTTCAAAATACATGCATTTTGAAAGTTTCAAATGTTTTCTTTGTTGAGATTTGACACCTATTGTAACGCAGGATATCGAGAAATACAATTTTCAAAATTACTCCTAAAAATGCTAGACTTTCTTTAAAATAATCTGCATTAAAAGCCTGAATGTTTCAGTCCGTATTCTCGCAGGATGGTTGTCGAATCAAGATGCTGCAAAGCTAACGCAGTGAAGTCTCTGTTACGATCAACCGCATTCTGTTAGAAAGGAATGTGTTCTTGTCTGTTTTAAGAACGACTTAACAGAGCAATTATTTATCTTCCTATAGTAGAATATTTATCCAGTTTGCCCTCTTGAATTCAACTTTATATTCATCTTTCCCACTTTTAAGAAATACACTGAACTCAGCTGGCTGGCCGCATGGTTAGGGGCGCGCAGCTGTGAGCTTGCACGGGTTCGAACTCCACTGTCGGCAGCCCTGAAGATGGTTTTCCTAGTTTCCCATTTTCACACCAGGCAAATGCTGGGGCTGTACCGTAATTAAGGCCACGGCCGCTTCCTACCCGCCCCTAGTTCTGTCCCTTCCCATCTTCGCTATACGACCTATCTGTGTCGGTGCGACGTAAAGCAATATATAAAAGAAAAAAGAAATATTATACTGAAGGGGTTTTTTTTCTACTAATGTCAACCTAAAGTTGGTTCCATCAGAAACCTGGCCGGTCTTACGTTAAATCACCAGGATATCATTGGAAATAAAGAACGAATTCTGCAATATGATAACTGGAGAAGATGTCCACCTCTGTATCATCGACAGTTAGCACTATTAGCTGCCGTTCTTGGGGGTCTGGGTTCGATTCCCGGTACTGCAAGAAATTCAAGAATGGGAGGAGGGCTGCTATGTGGTTAAAAGAGCTACATCACCTCAGGATGAGGACAAGAGTTTACTTTACTAACGAATATCTTAAAGTTGCTGAAAATACATTTAGTCTCAATAATAATAATAATAATAATAATAATAATAATAATAATAATTGTACCGGGAGGTACACCTCTACTCCGCTCGTTCAAAGTCAGCGCCTTAATAAGCTCCTCTATCGATCAAAACGTGAAACTGATACTATATGAAGTTGGAACTTTAATCAGAAGATGTCACCACTGAAATATTAAGTAATTGTCTTATTGTGAAGTTTCCTAAACTGATTGAATTTCTCCTTGTTTTGTTTTGCTACACATCAAGAAGTTTGGACATTTTTCCACAGATGACACTACCAAAAACTCTGATCATGCATTCTGGTGCAAGGTAAAGGAAGTTGTTATTGAAAGAAATTTTGTGTTTATAGGTTTTCTCAACTTTCATTTTGTTTTTTGTTTTTTCTAACTCTAGGTTTGCAACACTTCTGTCTCATTCCGCCTGTTTTGAATCTGGCAAATGAAAAATTTCTGTAATTAATTTCCAGCCTATCACAGGCTTCTTGTTCAGTTTTGAGTGTAACTTTTGGGTTCAACCAATAAAAATGAGAGGCTGTGTACGGATTAGCCTACCGGGCGAGTTGGCCATGCGCGTAGAGGCGCGCGGCTGTGAGCTTGCATCCGGGAGATCGTGGGTTCGAGCCCCACTGTCGGCAGCCCTGAAAATGGTTTTCCGTGGTTTCCCATTTTCACACCAGGCAAATGCTGGGGCTGTACCTTAATTAAGGCCACGGCCGCTTCCTTCCAATTCCTAGGCCTTTCCCATTCCATCGTCGCCATAAGACCTATCTGTGTCGGTGCGACGTAAAGCAAGTAGCAAAAAAAAAAAAAAAAAAAAAAAAAACCGGATTAGCCCAGAATTCTCTCGAATCTTCCCTGAGGGTATATAAACTGCAGATTTTCATGTTTCCTTGTCAACTGATCGCCGTCTTTCTAAGTGTGTGTGTTAAGGCCTCTTTCTTCGGCCGGTAGAACATCTACAAGGTAATTTTCTTTTCTGTAGCTACCTCCGCAGCTTTATCCGAGGGGAAGGTCCGAATCTTTAATTATGTAACAAACTTTTCTAAAATGTAAATATTCTTTCGGCTAATGTAAAAATTTCATAAAGTTTTAACTGTAAATCGGGGATAGAGAGTGATTTACCCTCTCGAGCTCCCCCTTCATATTGGTTTGAGGTGACTACGTTTTCGTAAATCTTTTCTTCCTGTAATGTGTTAACGTGATTTCCATGCGAGCCACCTCAGTAGCTTGGGATTAGCCCCTCTTTCATCGGCCAAGAGCCCTGTAGGATTTTTATTTCATTATCTGGAGCGCAGTTTTCGCCTTCAGATTGTGTTCGGGCCGTTTATTTAACCTGTTCTTTTTCGCAAAGGCCCTGTAGGTTGGGTACTAGATACCCTTCTATAAAACTATTTCAATTTGTAAGTTGTGCCTTGAGATGACAGAGATTGTAAGATTTTGATGTTGTCTTGAGTACGCTGGAGAAACGGAGAGTCTGTTGGCTATTTTCAAAGTTTTGTAATAGTGAAGGGTGTCTCTGGAAGGCTTGACATTGTAATTTAGGGAGCAAGTGCTCTTGAATTAGGGGATTTCTGCCCTTGACTAAATTATTCCTCATTTTGAATTGTAAACTTGAGCTGGTAGCTCAGAAATTGTAAAACTAGGTGCTTGAAATCCAAAATTATTAAAGTTCTGAATCTTGGATTTTTCCAAGTCTCGTTTTTTAGTATTGAGAGAAATATAACCTTTGTTAAAATTTTAATTCATTTCTTGATATTTTAGTTAGACCCATTCAAGCCCGCAACTTCTTTCACCTCTCTGCGTTTCACAAATACCACGGAACAACAACAACAACAACAACAACAACAACAATAATAATAATAATAATAATAATAATAATAATAATAATACTGTCCGACTCGTTGGCCGAATGGTCACAGTAATGCCCTTCAGTTCAGAGGGTCCCGGGTCGGGGATTTTTAATCGCTTCTGGTTAATTCTCCTGGCTCTGGAACTGGGGGTTTGTGCTATCCCAATACTCGCCTCTCCATATTCAGACAACACACAGTATCAACCACCACAGAAACACGCAGTAGTGATTACATCCCTCCATATCGGTTTAGAGTCAGGAAGGGCATCCAGGCGTAAAACATGTGTGAAACAATTTGCTCCCACGACCGCACAAGTGTAGGAAAACTGGAAGAAGAAGAAGAAGAAGAAGAAGAATGTTACTGTTTTTACGTCCCACTAACTTTCTTGACGGTTTTTGGAGGGTCCAAGATGCTGGAATTTTGTCCCACAGCAGTTGCTTTGCGTGCCGACACGAGGCTGACGTATCTGAACACACTGAAATACCAAAGGACTGAGTTTGGATCGAACCTGTGAAGTTGGAGTCAGAAGGCCAACGCCTTAACCCTCTGAGCTACTCAGCCCGGCATATTGTGTTTCCAAGCCATAAATAGTTTACGACACAATAACGAGCCTGTTTCACGACCAAGCGAAGTTCAAAGGGTCTAGATATATTAGGCCAATTTGAGATATTTAGCCTCAGGGTATTGACAAAAAAATGAAATGGCGTATGGGTTTTAATGCCGGGACTGTCCGAGGATATGTTCGGCTCGCCAGGTGCAGGTCTTTTGATTTGACTCCTGTAGGCAATCTGCGCGTCGTGATGAGGATGAAATGATGATGAAGACGACACATACACCCAGCCCCCGTGGCAGCGAAATTAACCAATGATGGTTAAAATTCCCGACCCTGTCGGGAATCGAACCCGGGACCCCTGTGACCAAAGGCCAGCACGCTAACCATTTAGCCATAGCGCCGTACAAGGAATTGAAAAATTGTTATAATAATAATAATAATAATAATAATAATAATAATAATAATAATAATAATAATAATAATAATAATAATAATAATAATGTCCGCCTCTGTGGTGAAGTGGTTAGCGTGATTAGCTGCCACCCCCGGAGGCCCGGTTTCGATTCCCGGCTCTACCACGAAATTTGAAAGCTGGTACGAGGGCTGGAACGGGTCCCACTCAGCCTCGGGAGGTCAATTGAGTAGAGGTGGGTTCTATTGCTATTGGCTTTACGTCGCATCGACACAGATAGGTCTTATGGCAACGATGGGACAGGAAAGGGTTAGGATCGGGAAGGAAACGGCCATGGCCTTAATTAAAGTACAGCCCCAGCATTTGCCTGGTGTTAAAATAGGAAACCACGGAAAACCATCTTCAGGGCAGCCGACAGTGGGGTTCGAACCCACCATCTCCCGAATACTGGATACTCGCCGGACTTAAGCGACTGCAGCTATCGATCTCGGTGAGAAAGAGGTGGGTTCGGTTCCCGCCTCAGCCATCCTCGAAGTGTTTTTCCGTGGTTTACCACTTCTCCTCCAGGCAAATGCCGGGATGGAATCTAACTTAAGGCAACGGCCGCTTCCTTCTCTCTTCCTTGTTTATCCCTTGTAATATCCTCCCCCCCCCCCCCTACAAGGCCCCTGTTGAGCATATCAGGTGCGGCCGCCTGAGCGATGTACTGGTCCTCCTTCGCCGTTTCACTCCCGACCCAAAGTCTCACGCTCCAGGATACTGCCCTTGAGGAGGTCGAGGTAGGATGCCTGGCTGAGTTCGAGGGAAAAACCAACCCTGGAAAGTAAGCAGATTAAGAAATAATAATAATAATAATAATAATAATAATAATAATAATAATAATAATAATAATAATAATAATAATCGAATGGGTGTAAATCATTCCTAGTTCTTCCACTTATCCCAACTATTTCTGGGGTCGTTGAAAACACTCATGCTCGTTTTGTTGTCGCCCGGTGGTTAGTTAATAGTTTCTAGAGTAGAAGGAATGAACCCTAGGTCCATGTGCCTTTCCTGAAGTAGAATTCTCCGTTTTTCGATTTCTTGACGGGGACTTTAACCCACCTCCTTTTGAGTGAACCGAACATGACTGTACTGCAAAGGCTAGACAGCCTCTAAATAACTTATAACAATTGTACGGAAATTGTCTGTTGCGTGCCTCACGTCATTTATGCTAATGAAGCCCTCGATTACAACATCAAGGTCTAATTCCATAGCTCCATCTCAGCAACAGCTGCACAAGTCGATACAGATCTTCACGAATTCCATAGATATCACTAATAGAGCTTCCACTTAAAATCTCGTAATTACTTACAGCTTTCCTTGGATCGAGGAGAAGATACGTCGATGTACGGGGTTGAATCCACATTGCAGTATGGGACGGAGTATAAGGAAAGTATAATCTCCAATTTTTCTAATGAGGAAACCCCCGAGCTGGAGATTCCAAAAGCGCAACGCAGTTACGTGCCTCATTAAGGCAGTGGAATTTCATACGTATTTGTGTCTTCAATAGAAGATTATGATGGTTCTAAGCTGCAAACAAACCAAAATCCAATGCATTACAGCCCTGAAGAGCCTTGGCCTACCAAACGACCCCTGCTCAACCGGAAGGCCTGCAGATTATGAGGTATCGTGAGGTCAACACGACGAATCCTCTCAGCCGTTTTTCTTGGCTTTCTAGACCGGGATCGCTATCTCACCGTCAGGCAGCTTCTGAATTATAATCACATAGGCTTAGTGGACCACGAACCAGTCCTCAGATCCAGGTAAAAATCCCTCCGGATAAACCTTTCATAGCAGAGGATTTAATTTTTACAAAAATGGTTAGTTCCATACCTTTTCATGTTGGGAAAAAATGAAAAATTACAGGATGAATATGGAAAATGTTTTAATAAAATAATTTTACACAAATTTACGACCTGCATATCTGTATGATCTGGGTCACAGCCGTTAACATTTCTCAATTCCTTTCTTTCATAGTAGCTTCATTTGAACTGTAACTTCACCGTATTGTAACAATTAAATGGCACATTATTCTCAGGTTCTTCAGTTTTAAATGTGAGACACAACTTAAATTCACTTTATGAAAAGGTCCAAATACACTCTAATTATACAGTTTAACACTTAGATGACTTCACTTAATGAAAATATTTCCTTGATATGGACAGATACTTAGCAACATTTCCCGACCAAATTCTGCAGCTACTTGGTAATTAATGGAATATTAACCAGTTGAAACATAGAGGCCATAACCTACATAAACGTGTGGTACATGTTTTAACTGTCTGTAGTGAAATATAAAGCCAGAAAGGAATATATTCGTGACATACACCAATGTGCGAGCATGGTATAAGAGCAGGGATAAGAGGCAGACATGCTACTCGTACCCAACGGGGCTGGCCTTCTAGCTACAACAAGAGTTAATTTTGGTAACTATTAGTAAATCATATTATTCGAGCATGAAATGGCCGGGCTGAGTGGCTCAGGCGGTTAAGGCGCTGGCCTTCTCACCCCAACTTGGCAGGTTCGATCCTGGCTCAGTCCGCTGGTTTTGAAGGTGCTCAAATACGTCAGCCCCTTGTCGGTAGATTTACTGGCACGTAAAAGAACTCCTGCGGGACTAAATTCCGGCACCTCGGCGTCTCCGAAAACCGTAAAAGAGTAGTTAGTGGGACGTAAAACAAATAACATTATTATTATTAACATGAAAATATATATAGTTACATCGCACATGCCTTTCTACCATGGCACTGACACCATCATGTCTTTCATTACAATTTTTGTAACATACAGTAGAGTGTATTTCTTATGAAGTTCTTTGCTTTCGTTTTCTTAATCGATTCTCGAAATGACGAGATGTAAGACTTAATACGACATAGACATACTTTGCTAATCACACGTCATATTGGTCCAGGGCTGTCCAACTCCTTGGTTGCATGGTGAGCATTGAGACCTTCGGTTCAGAGGGTCTCGGGTTCGATTCGCGGCCGGGCCGGCGATTTTAATCACGTCTGATGAGGTTAATTATTCTGCCTCGGGGACCGGGTCTTTGTGTTTGTCCCACCAGTTTCCTTTGCATATTGACAACACATTACACTACCAATCACCACAGAAACACACAGTAGTGATTACACTAGAAAATCATAATCGTTTGAAGCTAAAACAAGACTAACTGGACAAAGATATTCAGACTACAGATATAGCACTCGACATTCTTTTGTATTAGCCCTGGACATCAACAGATACCAAAAGACGGCACATTCGAGCGCAATGAAAGTCGTGAGTACATACAGGGTGGTGGAAATAACGAGCGTTAGAGGGTTGGTCATGCTGATATCCCGCACCGTTGTCATTTTACTAGCTGCTGAAATGAGGCGGTCAGATCGCTTCGTGGACGAATTCAAATGGACTTTGCTAAATCTGCACCTGGCTTAAATTTTCATTCGGGAAACAGTGGGTTCAAACTCCACTATCGGCAGCCCTGAAGATGGTTCTCCATGGTTTCCCATTTTCATGCCAGGAAAATGATGGGGTATCTTAATTTAAGACCACGGCAGCTTGCTTCCCACTCCTAGTCCATCCCTATCTCATCGTCGCCATAAGACCTATCTTTGTCGGCGTGAGTTGAAGTAAATTGTAAGCAAAAAAGGAAAAATTGGCCTTTTTTCATGATATCACTAAATAGGTGTGCGCCTCCTAGGTGGAGTGATTAGTGTGATTATCTGGCACCCCCAGAGGCTCGGGATCGATTCGCGGCTCTGCCACGAAATTTGAAAAATGGTACGACGGCTGGAACGAGGTCCACTCATCCTCGGGTGGTCAACTGAGTAGAGGGGGTTCGATTCCCACCTCAGCCATGCTGGAAGTGGTTTTCCGTGGTTTCCCACTTCTCCTCCAGACAAATGCCGGGATTGTACTTAACTTAAGGCCACGGCCGCTTCCTTCCCTCTTCCTTGTCTACACTATCCCTTCCGATCTTCCCATCCCCCCACAAGGCCCCTGTTCAGCATAGCAGGTGAGGTCGCCTGGGTGAGGTACTAGCAAATACTTTAGCATTAATGTATTTGGTACTGGCCCTCCTTCCCAACTGTATCCCCGACCCAAAGTCTCACGCTCTAGGACACTGCCCTTGAGGCGGTAAAGGTAGGATCCCTCGCTGAGTCTTCGGGAAGAACTATCCCTACAGGGTAATGGGATTAAGAAAGAAAGAAAGAAAGAGCTATTTGCTATTTTCTTTACGCCGCACCGACACAGATAGGTCTTATGGCGACGATGGGATAGGAAAGGCCTAGGAATGGGAAGGAAGCGGCCGTGGCCTTAATTAATTTGCTTGGTGTGAAAATGGGAAACCACGGAAAACCATCTTCAGGGCTGTCGACAGTGGGGTTCGAACCCACTATCTACCGATTACTGGATACTGGCCGCACTTAAACTGAAAGAAAGAAAGGAAGAAAGATAACTAAGTAGGTTAAATTAAAGGAATACCAAGACATAAATGCAGAAAAAGGGGATAGTTTTTATTTTATCGTATAATTGTTTTAAACGACTGATTTGGGTAATTCTTGAATTCTTCCTGCCTCATACATAAAATGTACTGCCGAAACACCTCACATCCCTGCGTCTGTTTCCTGTTCCTGCGGGGATCGCTCTCAGAGCGCTGCCCTGCTATAAGGAATGCCATCAAGTATGGAACTAGCAATCAATTATTACATAAGATCATCACTAACGGCACGGCGCTATTAGTACCATGTGCGTTACCTCACAGCTTCCTGCATGTCATTGCCACACGTAACCCAAGGTTATCTACCTTACTGAACAGCAGTGTTAAAAAGAACACACTCCATCTCATTAGCACTCCCAAGGATGTCTGTCAACATTACACAGGGAACACAAAATTCTACAACACTTCTCAACTGCTTCTCAAAATAGTACTATTGCTGAGGAACAGCCCCGGGTATTGATGTAAAATATACAAAGTGTATCCGTGATGATGTCACAAACTGTCAGGGAAGATGGAGAACGGCAAATGGATCAATTTGAGATAAAGAACCATAGTCCGGAAACGTTCGAGTCAAAAGTTATTAATAATCCAAGTTGGTTAACGTCCGCCCGTTCTTAATAGCAGCAGTGTACTGTACACAGTGGTGCTCAGAGATGTACTACCCATTAGAGGTGTGACAAACGGTTACTTTTGTTTAACTGTTACATCTGTCACTGCTACAATAAAGTAACTGTGAAAAGTAACAGTTACAAAACAACGTCCAACGTTACTCGCATTTTATTGGTCACAGCCTGGTCACCGCTTCAAGCATGTCTGTGCTGCGAAATCCCATTCATTCACTCGCACATGCGCGCACGCATCGCTACACTGTTGAAAGTCGGTGCAGCAAAACACGCATTCCTATTTGCTATAAAGTTATTGAGAGGCAGACAACGGATGAAATGAGAAGACAACATAGCGTCTTTTCTGAAATCTAGAGGAGTGAGTTTGACAATGCCCCGATCAAGGATAGAAGATAAGAAAACATGATGATCTGTCTGCCAAAGCTCGACACAAACCGGTACAAGAGGATCGATTAAGTAAAATGAAGTAATATTATGTTATCTATAATATCAATATGGAAAGTTAGCATAATAATTTGTTTGTGGTACAAGAAAAAGTATACGGGTGAAACTTATAATACTAATATTATAATGTAGGTAGCCCTGCGCGATGTCTGAGTCAACGATTACCCCTGAGCAGTTGAATATGTCATAACAGTTTACACTTTAGTTACCAGACGACAAACACTATAGAGCATATTAATACTAATTTCGTGTGGCTATTTCTAGCCGAGTGCAGCCCTTGTAAGACAGACCCTCCGATGAGGGTGGGCGGCATCTGCCATGTGTAGGTAACTGCGTGTAATTGTGGTGTAGGATAGTGTTATGTGTGGTGTGTGAGTTGCAGGGATGTTAGGGACTTCACAAACACCCAGTCCCCGGGCCATTGGAATTAACCAATGAAGGTTAAAATCCCCGACCCGGCCGGTAATCGAACCCGGGACCCTCTGAACCGAAGGCCAGTACGCTGACCATTCAGCCAACGAGTCGGACATAGAGTATATTATACCCTACAGTGTATATATGACTTAAAGCAATGTCCTACGAAAGCGCTCTCACTCGGAAGACATGCATACTATCTGAACTCTGAAGGTCACATTGTGTGTCTGTAAGCTGCTACTAGTGACAGTTCCCACTTCCCAGTTACTGTTTTCACTAGTACGTTATTCTGTTTTCGTTACTCGGTAACCTGTTATTTTTGTCACCGTTACATGTGTAACAGTGACAGGCATGTAACTGTGACAAATTAACTGCTACGTTATTTTTCAGCCATCTCTACTACCCACGTTCCTGGAACACATACCACTTGCCCTTCGTCCAACATGATGGAGCCCACCTCACTTTGGACTGAGGGTTCGTGAACACCCGGATAAGGCATTCCCTGCAATGTGGATAGGAAGAGGAGGTCCTGTTTCGTGGCCCGCTAGTTCACCTGATCTCTTCTTGTAGGGCCATGTGAAAAGCCTTGTGTATGAGACACCTGTCGAGACTGAAGAGGATCTCATGGCAAGAATTCTCGCTTTCTGCGACGCTGTTCAAACGACACCGGGGATATTCGAACGGGTACGACAGGACTTTGTGCGATGATGCCATGCCTGCATTGACATAGGGGGTCGCCATTTCGAACGTTTGCAAATGGAGCAGCTTCTGAAACTTGTGCAGGTAAATTGATTTAAATGAGTAGAATTTTGCTTAACTTTTTCCAGAATATGATTCCTTATCTCAAACTGATCCATTTACCGTCCTCCATCACCCCTGAAAGTTTGTAAGATCAACACGGGTACACCTTGAATATAACGAAAATGAAAATTAAAATCCACAGCCTGCTTCCAGTCATTCGGCCGGGTCAGGAATGGAATGAATGAAGCCCCATCTAGCGGCGAGGATAGGAACTGTGCCGACTGCCGAAGCCTGTCGCACTCCTCTGAGACGATGATTAATGAATGACAGATGAAATGAAATGATATTGGATTGTTGCTGGAATGAAATATGGCAGGGAAAACCGGAGTACCAGGAGAAAAACCTGTCGGATAAGATCAAGAAAGTGTGGTATACAAACCACAGGACCCTTATATTTTCTTTCAAAAATCTCACTTAACTGGCTGGGATTCGAACCGTAGCTGTCTTGGTAAGATGCCAGTGACGACCACTTGTTTATCAAGTCCCCAAAGCAATATTTAGTCTATTATTATCCTCCTGAGAATAAAGTCAATTATAGCAGACTGACTGTGATGGATGACTTCCGGGAAGCTGAGACCGCCACTACGACATCACGTCATATTGCTGGATTGTAAAGGTCAAAATAATTGTGTGTATTTATTTATTTATTTATTTATTGTATGAATTTTATTACACAGAGTGCCCGAGGACATGATCGGCCCATCAGGTGCAATTCTTTCTATTTGATTTCCTTGGGACGTGAGATGATGATGATGATGATGAATTAGGAATAGGGTAGAACTCAGTGACAGCACACAGCCTACTCCTGTTGAATGACACCAAGGTGTCTGCTCAAGGTTTCAGCCGGCGGTTGTAGAGTAGGCTTTGGCCTACAAGTGGCTACGGCTGGTCCGTGGTCCGACAGCTCTGCATTCCGACCGACCCAAACGAGTAGAGGAGGGGTGGTCACGGTTCTACCATGGCTCTACGCCTCTACATTCGCGAGACGGAGAGGGCCTGGTCCAGGCCGTCAGTTATCCTGACTATCCATGGTTTTCCATTCTCATTGCGGGAAAGTTCCTAAAATAGGTGACGGTCGCCAACCATCTCACCTTCACCATAAATTTCCTTCTGCAACACAACGCCTCTCCCTTCAGAGGAGGAATGAAAACATTGAGTAGTAGTAGTAATAGTAATAGTAGTAGTAGTAGTCAAGGTTTCACTTCTCCACCCTAAGCAAAGGCCATGAATGTCCTTGAAGAAATGAAAGGTAAAATCTTACATTATCCATAAACAGCGCACCTAACAAGAGAATTCTTCGAGGAGTTTATCTCCGATTACGTTCAAAATTTGCATGCGGGTAACTGAACTGGAGTATATTTCAAAAGTAAAAGTCGCATCTGCCTACAATAATACTGAACGCTGTTTATTTAACGTCGAAAGTCGTGAAACAACGCGCTGAGAGGCCATGGCATTATAGGCGCTGAGCATTTGGACAGCAGGCGTTTTTTAACATCGTTCTGTACAGTAAATTTAAAATCTGTCGCTGTCTTCTGCTGAGTTTTCTGAGCTGTACATTTATATCACTACAAAAAAGAAATGGAAAACATCAGCTAGGAAAGTACCCTTCATTTCAATGTTGACACAAGTAGTACGGTCCTCCCCGAAGTAAATCGTGACTATTTTGTTTTTGTCTATATCTTTCATCTTAAGGAGTCAAGTTCCTATGCCCTGATACCGTAGTTAGCCAGCTCGAGTCCCGTTGGTGGGGAAAATATCATCAGAATGTTGGCCAGCAATTTATAATCACTAGATCGCGTGTCAAAAGCCTCGACTAAATTCTAAAACTGTCCACAGTGTCTGTATGAAGTGAAGGCAATTGACCCTGTTGCCGTTGTTGTTGATGGTGATCATGATTATTATTATTATCTCCCACTTCGCACACAGGCAAGCAGGTCACCCATAGGTGTCAAATAGAAGAACTTGCACGACGCGAGCCAAACATGTCTTCGGACACTCCCGGCACTGCCATACGCTTAATAAATCATAATAACCAGATTAACGAGGAAAGTATATGGTTAAATAAACATTATTTGAAAAATCAGATTTATTCATTTCAATGTTGACAGAAGTGGTTTATTTATTTATTTATTTATTTATTTATTTATTTATTTATTTATTTATTTATTTATTTATTTTCACCCATACAGGCGTATCTCCCCCTTGAAAGGCGTGTCGAGCGATCTGTTATATCTCGACGTTGTAGTTAACTAGTTACCTGATGGAACGGAAAGCCGGTCGTTACTAGGTCAACGCTTAGAGCGATGTAGCAACCATTATGATGACAAGACTGAGAGTTTAAAACTGGACCAAGTAGTAACGATTTGGCCTGCGGGGGATAACTTCACGCTTAAACTCTCTAGCTGGATCATGCAGAGACAGTACGAAGACCAGGCTCGGTATCACTACAGCTCTGCTCACTTACCCCACTGTGAAAGTTACTCAGACAGATTGCCGTTGTTTACTCTTTAACGCCGGTATTCACGAACGCTAATAAAATCTTTTATCTAGGTTTAAAACTAAGAACACATTTGTATTCACTTTACAGAGGAAAATTTAATGTGTCCTATTCAATACATAACATAATTCCATCATTAGATGGAGTAATAAAAGTCAAACATGTTTCGATTCGTTTGAGCCAACTTCAGTGAAAAAAGGGGGTTAAATTAATTTACATGATAGAAGCTAAAAATGATGAAGGAACAAATGAAAAACAAAAGAGACATAGCGGGAATTAAATATCAATACAATATGCACAACATTTCCATCATTAGATGGAGTAATAACTCGTTTGAGACATCTTCAGTGAAAAAAGTTAAAATTTTTACATAATTGAATCTGAAAACTGTGTTAAATCTAAGAAGAAAAGAAAAGAAAAGAAATTATATAAGACTGAAACGAACAATAAGTGTTGATAGTGGGGTTGTGGACCTCTTAGTCTAAAAATTTTGTAGTGTGATATAATTTAAAAACAGGACGAAATCACTGTGTTAAAAATTCAGAATTGATAGTCTGTCTTTGTAGAGTCACCATCACCACGAATGGTTAAGAGGGGAGCGAAAAACTTGAGAATCTAAGTTAGAGAGTAGACACGCGCCAGGTGAAATGTATGTGGCACGTGATGGAAAAACGCCAATGAATTTCAAATTTTAGAATAGTAGCACTTTAGAAAGGCATCATCTTCTCAATTTTGGCGGTCCTGTTCTCGATGATTGTTTCCAGTGTTGAGAACATCTCATGATGGATATGTTATGTATATTGTATTGTTTCTTATTTCCGTCATGTCTCTTTTCTTCTTCATTTGTCCCTTCATCATGTTTTTAACTCCATTGAAGATAGCTCAAACGAGTCGAAATATGTTTGACTTTTATTACTCCATCTAATGATGGAATTATGTTATGTATTGAATAGGAGGACACATTAAATTATCCTTTGTAAAGTGAAAACCCTCAATACGGAATGATTATAATATCTTGTAACATTTGTATTCACCAACGGTTATTATCTCAGTTTAAAATTTTACCAGAGAAAGGTTGGTTGGTAAAACAGAAAAAGCCCGTAGATGCCTGAAATGTTTAACTGAAAGATAAAATCAAAGCGACGAGTAATATAACCAAAGGTTATGCAATAAAACGTTTTATGTGGATGAAAAAACGCGCTACGTGCTTTAAAGACTACGGTGACAGCGATTTTGAAACACATTTTGGGTTAACTAAAGCTTCGACATGGTCAGTGTTATCCGCGATAGAACACAATCTGTATTCCCAACACAGAGGTAGGCCTACGATGAGTTCTTGACCACAGCTTTTATCTTGTACGGTACACCACTGAATGACCTTTTAGTGAAGAATTAATGAACATGGCCTTATTTTTCGAGTGAAATATACAATGTGTAGGCTATATTTTTTCTTATTCTTTGTTGTTGATATTTTCTGTCACCAAATTCAATAACAAATCATTCTCTTGGAAAGTAATTTTAGACTTCCTTCTTCGTTTGTAGTCAATAGCGGCAATAATTTAGAATAAATTATTTGCCAACCCCGAATGAAATCAAAACTTTGTTTACATGGCGGCAGCGCGTAGTCATTTGTTTTCCGTACTTATGAACAATTTATGGTTCAAATTCAGACTGAAACAAAAACACAGTCTTCGTAAACGGAGATAATAAATTTTGTGGTGAATACAGAAGTGAAAGTTTTCCGAGTTTTGGAAATCTAAGATAACACAGCAAAAGTAACTGACGTTGGAGAATATGGGCCTAAAGGTAACTTCTCAGCTCTTTCCCATAACATGTTCCGGCTCTCCAGAACTTCATCAATTTCCCGACGCCATTGTAACCATGGCAACCACTGTTAGTCTATGCATACTAAGTGGGTAGCGTCATCTTCTCACTGTAAGCTTTCTTCCTGTAACTAGGAGCCTGAGAAAATCTCGTAGCAACTGAACTCCACTCTACTTCTCAGTCCAGAATTAAAACCCTTGAACTTCCGGGCGAGTTGGCCGTGCGGTTAGAGGTAACGGCTGTGAGCTTGCATCCGCGAGATAGCGGGTTCGAGCCCTACTGTCGGCAGCCCTAAAGATGGTTTTCCATGGTTTCTCATTTTCACACCAGGCATATGCTGGGGCTGTACCTTAATCAAGGCCACGGCCGCTTCCTTCCCACTCCTAGCCCTTTCTTATCCCAACGTCGCCATAAACCTATCTGTGACGGTGCGACATAAAGTAACTTGTAAATAATAAAAAAGCCGGGCTGAGTGGCTCAGACGGTTGAGGGGCTGGCCTTCTGACCCCAGCTTCACAGGTTCGATCCTGACTCAGTCCGGTGGTATTTGAAGGTGCCGGGAGTGTCCGAGGACAAGTTTGGCTCGCCAGATGCAGGTCTTTTGATTTGACGCCCGTAGGCGATCTGCACGTCGTGATGAGGATGAAATGATGATGAAGACAACACATACGCCCAGCCTCCGTGCCAGCGAAATTAACCAATGATGGTTAAAATTCCTGACCCTGCCGGAAATCGAACCCGGGACCCCTGTGACCAACGGCCAGCACGCTTACCAATTAGCTATGGAGCCGGGCACTGTACGATTATATTGCATAAAAATAATATACTCAGCAGGTACATCGTTGTGGCTTTGCTTGCGTCTTGACTCCGCATATCGCCATCTAGTCTTTACAGCACGAACTATTAGAAGTCAGCTGCTCTCGGCTCTTCCCGCGCTCATGGAGCTGGGCTCTCCCATTGCCCACCTATGTGTCAGTGCCACATTAAACCACTAACAAAATAATTAACGGCAGTGTATCAAAATGACACTGCCTCCGCCGGTTGTTTTTGTCCACAATGGTACAAATGAGTGGAAACAATGACAGACTCAGCTAGGGTGGTGGTAGTGGTGATGATTATTATTTTTAAAGAGGAAGTAGAGACTGGAAATCATTAATCTACTAACACTATTGTGAAAATTGTGAAAGCTGTCAAAATAGTATGGGCATCGTCTTCGAAGTATTGTTATAAAATAAAGTTACAGTATTTTTATCTTTGAAACAACAATTAAAGGAGAAAATCATCCTTTATGATCAACCTGCTGAAAGGAGATTAAAATCTAGAAAGAGCTTTCTTACAACTACTCATCCGTTACAAAAAAACAGTTGAAAAAAAAAAGACTTGCCATGTGGAAGGAGAGAACTAGTAATTTGTCTGAATGCATGGAACCTTTTGGCCACACAGAAAACTGGCCAATTTGGAAGTCCCTGAACAGACTGCGAGCTGAAGTTGCAAGAACAAGGGACAACTTATACAAGGTGTAGCGAAATTCGCGCACTCGGGCGTCGCAGCGCGACTCCTCACAGGCCAGCAATAAAAAAAATGTCTCTCACAAAAGTTCGTCCTGCGAGTATATCCGGCAGAAAAAGAACGGTGAAGAGTGGCAATCTGGCAACACTGTAACCACATGTAGGGTCACTATCTCTGTCAGCACATACTGGTCGTGGTGTACAGTTCGTGCAGTGGATAGAGTTTTGGGTTGGCATGCATTAGTTCGAAGGTTCGATTCTGGTTTGAGGCACACTTTTTTATTTGCTAATTTCCATCGGACATGTAATACTGTAATACAGTCAGACACAGTTTCTTAGGTCACATGTACCCTATATTTACAACATTTAGTAACGCTGAACACGTTGTAACGCATCTAGTAGATGAAATGGTGCGAATTAATTCACGCCCACGACGTGGAAAGGGCGTCTTTCAAAGCTGACCAATGAAAACGAATGTTCGTGCCTTTCTAGGATCGTAGTATGTAAGTGCAAATGGTTTCTAGAGGACCCACTGCAATCGCTGTTGACGATTAAGATGCCAGATACCATACCACCTGGACTACATTTACGAAATAGAAAACATACATCTCAAACCAGGATCGACCCGTCGACCTCCTGCAAGCTAACCCAGAACTCTATCCACTGCACCAACTGTACAGAACGAGTAATATGTGCTGACAGAGGTAGTTACCCTCCATGTAGTTACAGTGTTGCCAGATTACCACTCTTCAACGTCCTTTTTCTCCCGGATACACTCGCAGGACAAACTTTTGTGAGAGACATTTTTTTATTGCTGGCCTGTGAGGAGTCGCGCTGCGACGCCCGAGTGCGCGAATTTCGCTTCACTCTGTATAAGTGGCATTTTCAGACCAAGACAGTTTTATGTGATTGTGGCGAATTTCAAACAACACAACATCCCTTATGTTGTTCGTTGTGCCCATCCAGATGTACAATGAATTATTTGACTGAAGCTAATTCAAGTGCTCTCGAAGTGGCTAAGTTTTGAGTGAGAACTGTTTGAAGTCACTTTATGAACACATATTTGTGTACTAGTGTCCATTTCATGCTTCTTTCTTTTCATGTTTTCATGTTTCATAATTTGTACTTCTGGTACGAATAAATAAATAAACATATACTAAAGCAAACTCTTATCCTTGTCCCGAGGTGGTGCAGGTCTTTTTTAGGCACACCTGCAATGGATTTGAGCTGCGTGTACCATTTTAACCACCTACCAGCCCTCCTAGCATTCATAAATCTCTGGCAGTAGGAGGAATCGAACCCGGTCCTCTAAGGACGGTAGCTAACAGCGCTAACTGTTGCTGTACGTAAGCGTTGCGGTGTAGTGGTCTATTATATTTGACAAACAGCCCACTGCTATCTTCAGTTCACTGCTAGTTTTGAATGAGGCTAGTCCGTGTGCAATAGCAGTCTTGTGAATGGGTTGAGGACTTCACGACCTACATCCATCAGCCTAACCCCGGGGTACGTGAGCTGTTACTGGGTCACTCAACAGGTTTTACTGAGCTTCCACCATTGTCCCACCGTTACACAACCGAAAGTAAGATTTCGATCGCTCATTGAGATTGTACAGAGACCAGCTGCAGCAGACATATGACCGCAATAAGAATTATGAATGAAAGTTACGTCATACAATGTGAACACGCTAGCCTTCGTTGATGGGTTAGTATTTGTAAAATCGCAGAAAACGTATTTAATAAATAACACTGATATGCTACAGATAAACTGTTTATATTTTTCAGTTCCCCCCTATGGGTAGTTACAAAGTTTGGAAGTAGGAGGAAAGGAAGAGGTAGGAAAGGGAAATGTGGAGTAGTCGATAGGAAAAGACAGGTGGAACAGAGTGATGGGTTGGAGAAAAGGAAGGAGGAAGTAGCTTCTGCGGCTGTCAGGAAAGATAGGACTGACCAGGACGGGAGGGGATCAAATGAGATGGGTAGGGTTGAGGCTCTGGTCATGGGGGATTCTATCGTTAGACATTTCGGGAAAGTGTGTGGAGGAAAGGGTACCAGGGTAGAGTGTTATCCAGGAATTAGGTTAAGGCAGATGTTGAGGAAAGTAGAGGAGAAGGAGGAGCCCGTATGTTGTTTCGTTTCATCACGTCCATTATTTTTTTTTAAAAACGTATGTTTTGAAATTCATGAAAATGCCTAAATATTGAAATTAATGTATAACTTTACACCAATTATACGAACTGCCTGGCCGAGGTGGTAAAGGCGTACTCGGTTCACCCGGAAGGACGTGAGCTCAATTTCCCGTCAGGAAGTCGATACATTTAAGAAACGAGATCTCCTCTTCCGGAGGTGCACATGGTTCTGAGGTTTACTCCGCCTACACCAAAAATGAGTACCAGGTTAATTCCTGGGGGTAATGGCGGCCGGGCGTAGAGCTAACCACTCTACCCCCAACAAGTGCTCCGTAGTTGGTTGACATGCCAATGTGGCAGTCAAGTGTTCAAGATGGTGGCTCATTTGATGTGCAATTATTAATGTGTATATAATTTAATAATAAAACAATTCACAGCATCTCGTGTGTGTGTCTTTGTGACTACGATAAGATAATAAACACACAACACTTATTGTGAACCCAGTTGTAATTTTTGTAATGAGTACCAGGTTAATTCCTGGAGGTAATGGCGGCCGGGCGTAGAGCTGACCACTCTACCCCAACAAGTGCTCCGTAGTTGGTTCAAATCATCGGGATTTGAACATGAAGCGCCGCGGCGGAACCTGCTGCGCCACCGCTTTAGTTGAACTTGTTACATAAGGCACGTCGGAAACTGCTACAGCTATTTCCCCGGAACAGATCTATTGTCTGCGGATAAGCCGAAACACGTGTTCACTTCTTTCAGCCCCTCTTTCGCTGAACGAAGTGTCCGACTCGTTGGCTGAACGGTCAGCATCCTGACCTTCGGTTCAGAGGGTCCCGGGTTCGATTCCCGGCTGGGTCGGGGATTTTAACCTTAATTGGTTAATTCCAATGGCACGGGGGCTGGGTGTCTGTGTTGTCTTCATCATCATTTCATCCTCATCACGATGCGCAGGTCGCGTACGGGAGTCACATAGAAAGATCTGCATCTGGCGAGCCGAACCCGTCCTGGGATATCCCGGCACTAAAAGCCATAAGACATTTCATTACTGAACGAAGTTTGTGGGAAATCGGGATGTTACACTTGGTGGTTTCCTGATGATTATGACGACGCTTGTTTTGTTTTTTTTTCCCTCCTGCTATTTGCTTTATGTCGCACCGACACAGATAGGTCTTATGGCGGCGATGGGATAGGGAAGGCCTGGGAGCGGGAAGGAAACGGCCGTGGCCTTAATTAAAGTACAGTCCCAGCATTTACCTGGTGTGAAAATGGGAAACTAAGGAAAACCATCTTCAGGGCTGCCGACAGTGGGATTCGAACCCACTATCTCCCGGATACAAGCTCACAGCTGTGCGACCCTAACCGCACGGCCAACTCGCCCGGTACGCTTGTTGTGTAAAGGGGCCTAACATCTAAGTCATCGGCCCCTAAAGATACGAAATGTAATGACAATTTAAAAGTTCAAAATCATCCACTGACCAGAATACAAAATGTGATGAAGAAGGAATGGATGGATACGAATTTAAAACAATCAGTGGATCCGACCCAGAAACTATCATATACAATAGTATTACTGACCAAAAGACTGCTTCTAAAGCACAATCCTGCTGAATCGAAGATGCTTGTTGTCTAATGGGGTCCAAAATCCAGGTCAGCGGCCCCTCATAATGGTACTTATCACTAGTAGTTTAGAACCGTGACATTTGTCATGTTGCGGTACTAATCAAAAGTAGCACAGACTCACGGTGTTCACACATTATGATACTACTCATAAGTATAGTACATCGCATTGGTAACGCAGACCTATGGTGTTTCTCATATAATGGCGCCACTCATAGGCAAAGCAAAGCCGTGGTGTTCCTCACATAGGTGTACTAATCACGGGCGCCGGTATTCCCGTGGTGTTCCTCATATAGTGGTACTAATCACAGGCAACGCAGACCCACGGTGTCGCTCATATAGTGGGTACTAATTACAGACGACGCCCAGACCCACGCCGTCGCTCATATAGTGGTACTAATTACAGACGACGCCCAGACCCACGCCGTCGCTCATATAGTGGTACTAATCACAGGCAACGCAGACCCACGGTGTCGCTCATATAGTGGTACCAATTACAGACGACGCCCAGACCCACGCCGTCGCTCATATAGTGGTACTAATCACAGGCAACGCCCAGACCCACGGTGTCGCTCATATAGTGGTACTAATCACAGGCAACGCAGACCCACGGTGTCGCTCATATAGTGGTACTAATCACAGGCAACGCAGACCCACGGTGTCGCTCATATAGTGGTACTAATCACAGGCAACGCAGACCCACGGTGTCGCTCATATAGTGGTACTAATCACAGGCAACGCAGACCCACGGTGTCGCTCATATAGTGGTACTAATCACAGGCAACGCAGACCCACGGTGTCGCTCATATAGTGGTACTAATCACAGGCAACGCCCAGACCGACGGTGTCGCTCATATAGTGGTACTAATCATAGGCAACGCCCAGACCCACGGTGTCGCTCATATAGTGGTACTAATCACAGGCAACGCAGACCCACGGTGTCGCTCATATAGTGGTACTAATCACAGGCAACGCAGACCCACGGTGTCGCTCATATAGTGGTACTAATCACAGGCAACGCAGACCCACGGTGTCGCTCATATAGTGGTACTAATCATAGGCAACGCCCAGACCCACGGTCTCGCTCATATAGTGGTACTAATCACAGGCAACGCCCAGACCCACGGTCTCGCTCATATAGTGGTACTAATCACAGGCAACGCCCAGACCCACGGTGTCGCTCATATAGTGGTACTAATCACAGGCAACGCCCAGACCGACGGTGTCGCTCATATAGTGCTACTAATCACAGGCAACGCAGACCCACGGTGTCGCTCATATAGTGGTACTAATCACAGGCAACGCAGACCCACGGTGTCGCTCATATAGTGGTACTAATCACAGGCAACGCAGACCCACGGTGTCGCTCATATAGTGGTACTAATCACAGGCAACGCAGACCCACGGTGTCGCTCATATAGTGGTACTAATCACAGGCAACGCAGACCCACGGTGTCGCTCATATAGTGGTACTAATCATAGGCAACGCCCAGACCCACGGTGTCGCTCATATAGTGGTACTAATCACAGGCAACGCAGACCCACGGTCTCGCTCATATAGTGGTACTAATCACAGGCAACGCAGACCCACGGTCTCGCTCATATAGTGGTACTAATCACAGGCAACGCAGACCCACGGTGTCGCTCATATAGTGGTACTAATCACAGGCAACGCAGACCCACGGTGTCGCTCATATAGTGGTACTAATCACAGGCAACGCAGACCCACGGTGTCGCTCATATAGTGGTACTAATCATAGGCAACGCCCAGACCCACGGTGTCGCTCATATAGTGGTACTAATCACAGGCAACGCAGACCCACGGTCTCGCTCATATAGTGGTACTAATCACAGGCAACGCAGACCCACGGTGTCGCTCATATAGTGGTACTAATCACAGGCAACGCAGACCCACGGTGTCGCTCATATAGTGGTACTAATCACAGGCAACGCAGACCCACGGTGTCGCTCATATAGTGGTACTAATCACAGGCAACGCAGACCCACGGTGTCGCTCATATAGTGGTACTAATCACAGGCAACGCAGACCCACGGTGTCGCTCATATAGTGGTACTAATCATAGGCAACGCCCAGACCCACGGTGTCGCTCATATAGTGGTACTAATCACAGGCAACGCAGACCCACGGTGTCGCTCATATAGTGGTACTAATCACAGGCAACGCAGACCCACGGTGTCGCTCATATAGTGGTACTAATCATAGGCAACGCCCAGACCCACGGTGTCGCTCATATAGTGGTACTAATCACAGGCAACGCAGACCCACGGTGTCGCTCATATAGTGGTACTAATCACAGGCAACGCAGACCCACGGTGTCGCTCATATAGTGGTACTAATCACAGGCAACGCAGACCCACGGTGTCGCTCATATAGTGGTACTAATCACAGGCAACGCAGACCCACGGTCTCGCTCATATAGTGGTACTAATCATAGGCAACGCCCAGACCCACGGTGTCGCTCATATAGTGGTACTAATCACAGGCAACGCCCAGACCGACGGTGTCGCTCATATAGTGCTACTAATCACAGGCAACACCCAGACCCACGGTGTCGCTCATATAGTGGTACTAATCACAGGCAACGCAGACCCACGGTGTCGCTCATATAGTGGTACTAATCACAGGCAACGCAGACCCAGGGTGTCGCTCATATAGTGGTACTAATCACAGGCAACGCAGACCCACGGTGTCGCTCATATAGTGGTACTAATCACAGGCAACGCAGACCCACGGTGTCGCTCATATAGTGGTACTAATCATAGGCAACGCCCAGACCGACGGTGTCGCTCATATAGTGGTACTAATCATAGGCAACGCCCAGACCCACGGTGTCGTTCATATAGTGGTACTAATCATAGGCAACGCCCAGACCCACGGTCTCGCTCATATAGTGGTACTAATCATAGGCAACACCCAGACCCACGGTGTCGCTCATATAGTGGTACTAATCATAGGCAACGCCCAGACCCACGGTGTCGCTCATATAGTGGTACTAATCATAGGCAACACCCAGACCCACGGTGTCGCTCATATAGTGGTACTAATCATAGGCAACGCCCAGACCCACGGTGTCGCTCATATAGTGGTACTAATCATAGGCAACGCCCAGACCCACGGTCTCGCTCATATAGTGGTACTAATCACAGGCAACGCCCAGACCCACGGTGTCGCTCATATAGTGGTACTAATCATAGGCAACGCCCAGACCCACGGTCTCGCTCATATAGTGGTACTAATCATAGGCAACACCCAGACCCACGGTGTCGCTCATATAGTGGTACTAATTAAGTGTACTGGAAACCTACAGTGAACCGCTCTCTGCTGCACATAATCACAAACCTATTGTGTACCTAACATAGTGGTATTACTCGCAAGTAAAGGCGACTTATGGTTTTCCCCGCGTGATGGTATTAATCACAAGTAGTTTCATGGTTCTAATACAATCATCCCTTGGTCGCCCCTTTTAGTTGCCTCTTACGACAGGTAGGGAATACCGTGGGTGTATTCTTCGTCTGCGTCCCCCACCCACAGAAGGTGGTAGGTTCCTCTCATTAGCTTTGCACGTTTAGCCATTTCAGGAACAAATAGGAATTTTATGAGATATTCTCCACTTAATTATTACGTAGTAAGAGTTAGTCGTATAATGCTGCTATCAACCTAACCATCAATATTACATCTGGCCGTGTGCCCACGAATCATTGGAAAACGTACTTTTTTACCACTTCGCCGATCTGGTAACCTTACTAGGAGACAACAGTTAATACACTACTATTTAATATGCTTATTCCGTGAAGAAAAACACCTGCAGATATTACCCATTCATTGCCCTGCAGACAGGAAGAAAAACACTTGCAATGGCTGGCGTGAGGTATTTAATAATAATTCATGTTCAAGGTTAGTTCAGTGCCAGGAGCCGCGTGGGATTCGCTGATTGTTCGCTTGACGTACGACTGACATGACAGTTCGTCCTCGGTCTGATCAGGGTCGCCCGTACAGCTTGTGTCGCAGGAGGAAGCATTTTAATCATCTCAACTCGGAAATCCCGCATGTGCATGAGATAGAAGAGCCCTCTAACGAGAAAACAGAGAAATACAAGGAGCGAGACGTACCGTATATTCGTCTTTCTTTCTTTCTTAATCTATTTACCCTCCAGGGTTGATTTTACCTTCGGACTATGCGAGGGATCCCACCTCTACCGCCTCAAGGGAAGTGTTCTGGAGCTTGAGATATTGTGTCGGGGCCTCACTTCACCTGGGAATGGGAAGATCGGAAGGGATAGACAAGGAAAAGGGAAGGAAGCGACTGTGGCCTTAAGTTAGGTACCATTCCGGCGTTTGCCTGGAGGAAAAGTGGGAAACAACAGAAAACCACTTTCCGAGGTGGGAATCGAACGCCGCTCTACTCAGTTGACCTCGCGAGGCTCAGTGGATCCCGTTCCAGCCCTCGTACCACTTTTCAAATTTCGTGGCAGAGCCGGGAATCGAACCCCGGCCTCCGGGGATGGCAGCTTATCACACTAACCACTACACCACACAAGGTACATTTGTCTACTAGTGTAAAACATGTTCCCAGATCCAGAACTTCGCATCAGAGAATGTTTCGAAAAGTGGCACGCAGTTAAGAAATACAGTGGAACTTTGTTATTAGGCAAATCCATGAAATATATGCCATTTGGTGTTAAAATGAAAATTTGAATTGCAGCAGTCTACTGCACCTCGTTTTGTAGATAAATGTGTTCGATTGAAATGGTTAATTTTTTGTTGAATTAGTATAATTCCACTGCAAAAATATGTGCTGCTCTCAAAAATATTTCTCGGAAACATTGACAGATTGGTAGACGTGTTATGGACAGGGAAAACTGATTCATTACAATTAAAACAGCTGAAGAGTTCTCGCAAAGTTTGAATATATTCCGATGAAATATTTTGGAAGTCACAATATCAATTCATATGCACATTACCTCAAGGATGAGTTCTGATCAGCAAGCAACACATGACGTTCAAATAAAATATAATGAACTAACCTTTATAGAACTGGTTTTTCGAATATCTTGAAGTTACATTGGCTAGAAAACAACATGTGACTGAGGTACTTGTCACACCCGTAACCACTGATTACAAAATTAATATCCATTACTGACTAACTGCCACGGATTGCGCGGTATAAATTTCATTCCATATTGAGGGTTTTTCAATTACATCAAATTGAAGGTAAAAGATCATCCTATTCAATACATTGTAATATATTACATCTATAATGACGATATATCTACTGTACATTAACCATACATGCTCCGATCCATTTTAGAGTCATCTTCAACGTGCAACAGTTAAGCACAAATGACTGATCAATTCATTTACTGACGCTCACACGTAGAACAGTTCGCAACACGTGCTCAAAATTATCATCATCAACTACAGCGCACATACCAGTTCTCTTTACAACAGTACGTTACCTTGTCAGAGATTGTCTTGATGTTTTTTATGAGGGAAGATTTGCATAAAATAATATTATGGACCTGAATTATCAGAACTCCTACAATGTATGCAACTCAACCTACATACCTGTAGGGCGGTTAGACGATACTTGCGCCTTGTTCAAATACGTTTGCATTCAAGCCTATCAATGCCTAATTCTTCTTCTTCTTCTTCTTCTTCTTCTTCTTCGCGTTGTCCCGCTGGCGGAGGGTCCGCTTTCTTGGTCATTGAACGCCATTTCGTCCGGTCTCGTGCGCCTGCAAGTTGTAGGCCGACGATTTTTAAGTCACCATTTATTGTGTCTTGTCAACGCTGCTTCGTGCGGCTCCATGGGTAAATGGTTAGCGTGCTAACCTTGGTCACAGGGGTCCCGCATTCGATTCCCTGCAGGGTCAGGAATTTTAACCATGATTGGTTAATTTCGCTGGCAAGGTATATGTGTCGTCTTCATCATCATTTCATTCCCATCACGACGCGCAGGTCGCCTACGGGAGTCAAATCAAAAGGCCTGCATCTGGCGAGCCGAACTTGTCCTCGGACACTCCCGCCATTTCATTTCATTTCAACGTTCCTTCGGTCCTCCTCTGGATCGTATACCTTAATCATCAAGATGGAGGGCGGAGTTGCCAACTGTACCCAGGCGCTGAACCAAGAGTATGAGCATAACGAGTAGAAGAGAAAGTGTGAGATCTTAAGTTGTTCCCTGTTGGCTTGTATACGGACTGTGATGAATCGTCCGCCAGGGGCAGCACCGTTGCTATCTGAAGGTTGGTATCTGTAGTTGTAATATAGTTATGTTCGGTAGTGTTGTCCTGTGTGAAAGCAAAAGCTTAATTGTCGTGCATTATTGTTAAGTGAAAATGAAGAGCATGTGATTTGGTGATGGTATTCTTTTATTTAGTGTAAATATAGTGCTGACTCTATAAATCTTACAAAAATACCAACGAGGAAAAAATGCCTACTTGCTTCGTTCCAGGATGTAAATCTGGCTACAAAACTACGAAAGGTAAACACTTCTTCAAACCACCTAAAAATGAAGCAGAATTTTCAAAATGAGGAAAGGCGATTCCCAGAAAGAACAAAAAGCTTTCTGATAAGTGTTATGTGCGATTCACATGTTTCTGATGAGTTTATTGTTAAATTAGATTCATTTGTAATACAAGGCGAACAGGTAGAAATTCCTAGAGATAGATGGAAACTGAAAACTGACGCTGTCCCTCATATATTTCCAAATTTGCCACAATATCTCACGAAACTATTAAACAAACGAAAATCACCCCGTAAAAGACAGCCTCCGAAGACGGAGGAATGTTCAAGAAACAAATCATACAGGCCTCACCACGAATTAAATTTCGATGCTGCTTCTGAGAGTGCTAAAAGAAATGAAATAGATTCATACACAGCTAAAAAGACAATAATTCATTTAGAAATAAACTAAGGGGACAGGAACGTAATATAATGACTATCCGTAATAAATTGAAAATAATTAATACTAAGATTTTGTTGCTAGAAAAACAACTAAGAAATTCCAAATTACAGCCGAATTATTCAAGTGAGCCGACATTAAGCAAAAAGCAAAAGGTGATTATTGACACCATGCTAAAAAATATCTAGGAGGATATATAGTACGCAATGTATCCAAGGTCACAAAATGTCATAAATGTGCCAGCCTGCTTCACGGAAAGCTTACAGAAGAAATACTTGCCGCAGCCCTCACATTTATTAGGGACTATAGCAATAAATACAGCACTGACAGCACTTTCCTCAAACATCCTTCAAGAGCAGTTTATAATGTGTTCGTGCAAGTTGAAAGTGTAGTGGAACAAAAACTCTCCTGTGAACATAGTCTATGGGGCGATATATTTTACGAGTGTTTGGACAGTTTGCACAGGATGCTACGATGACCATGTTGCGGACATGTGTTACATTATATGAAATGCCGATTTTATTTTGTAACAAGACAGACTGAGAAAGGAACTTAAATCTTCTAAGACCACAAATTCTACCCGGAAGCTATCTAAACTATCTGACAACTGACTTCTGGAATGGTAATCAAAAGCATAGTATTTTGCATGCAATAATTGTCTTTTATTCGTATGCTGACTTGTAAGCTCAAGCTCAAATACTGCTGGGAGAGCAGCCTAGCGGAGGAACCGATGAACTAGGGGAGTGATCACACTTCTTCCTTCTACTCGCTATGGTATGAGCATACCATCGTTTTTCTCTCATTTTATCCACAATCGCTCTTGAATTGTGTCGTTTCTGACACTGTCAATACGGGAGATACCCATAGTCCAACGGAGCTTTCTCATCTCCATGGCATGTACGATAGTTGGTGTTCTGTTATTATTTCAGATGGTCGATATTCCGCTCCATACAGCACAACTGGTCGTACTACTGTCCGATATATCTTGAATTTCAAACGAAGTGGCATTTTTTTTTTGCAAAGTACACCTGCGACCTTCTTCCACCCCAAGCACGTTGCATTTACCCTGGCTCTTATGTCAACACTGAAGTTTCCATCACTCTGCAATATGAATAATGCGAGCGACCAATTCGCCTCTTCAGTTTGCTTTTCATCTAACCCCAAAAACAAAAACTGAAAACTTTTCCAAAAGACGAAGGATGAACCCTGAGCCTTGGGATGACTTGAATCCTGATCCGAGGACTGCAAAGAGACGTTTCAACTGAAACATTCTAACATGACAGTTGGTGAGCAACAAAATGAATGCCAAGGACATCAACACACTGGCCACATGTCATTCCAACATATGTAGGCCTACGGAATACTAAGAGCAGTATGAACTATGGGCTATGCTGTTTTATTTTCAGTATCCATACCATAGCTGGATTGAATATGAACAGTAGACAAGTTCAGGGACTCTCATTTGCAAGTCTAATGACATTTACAGCGAGGGTAAACACGGGATAGTGCAAACATTGGTCTTAAAGAAGAACTCTCTCGCGATTGCAGTGAAGACTTCTCAGTTTTTAGCTCAGTTATATCAGATTCATTAATAATCGATGTATACGTTATAGGGATTGGATCATATTCTTGACAGGGAATATCAAACCCTGTATGAGGGAGACTTTCTGCTTTTGCTCTTGATGTTTGGGTCGTTATTCCATACAGCGTTTTCGTGCCTTGCAATTCTAGTTTTGTCAACTCATTGAAACGTCAGTTACATCTACTCCCATCTGTTTGAAATGTTCAGAATAAGACCTCCTCCTATCATTCCTACATCACACTTGATTTAAAATGTAAGTAATCTGGATGGTTCAAGGTATGGGCAACAATTCCATCTCATTTCTGGTATATGTGTCTTCTATTGCTCAGGATTCTGGATACGAGTCTATTGGCCGTGATGATCTGCGGTCTGTGATCTTCATTTAATTGTACACGCCACTTTTGGTCAAGGAGTGAGCGAGCCCTGTGTCCAGTGTGTTGAATACATGTTGATGCTTTTTGCTTTGGGATTGTAGTAAGAATGTAAAGGAGAGGGCATATATGTCTCTAGAGTATGGTTCCAGTGTATTGGACCCTCACCAGGATTACCTGATTCAAGAAGTGGAAAAAATCCAAAGAAAAGCAGCTCGATTTGTTCTGGGTGATTTCCGACAAAAGAGTAGCATTATAAAAATGTTGCAAAGTTTGGGGTGGGAAGAATTGGAAGAAAGAAGAAGAGCTGCTCGACTAAATAGTAGTTCCGAGCTGTCAGTGGAGAGATGGTGTGGAATGACATTAGTAGAAGAATAAGTTTGAGCGGCGTCTTTAGAAGTAGGAAAGATCACAATATGAAGATAAAGTTTGAATTCAAGAGGACAAATTGGGGCAAATATTCATTCATAGGAAAAGGAGTTACGGATTGGAATAACTTACCAAGGGAGATGTTCAATAAATTTCCAATTTCTTTGAAATCATTTAAGAAAAGTCTAGGAAGACAACAGGTAGGGAAGTTGCCACCTGGGCGACTGTCCTAAATGCAGATCAGTAGTGATTGATTGATTTGAAGGGGCCTAACATCTAAGGTCATCATCCCCTTGAACACATATTATGTCTAGTGTGTGATGATAATAATGAGGTAGGGGGAGAGGAAAACGCGGTGTCGGCGCGCAGCCTACTCCTGTTTAATAACAATAAAGGACTACTCAAGGCTTAACATACCCATCCGACGGACCGATCATCAACAGCGTCGTGTGCCCCCACTCCATATGAACACTGCAGAGAGATTTGAAATTAAACCGAGGCTTTTGAGGTGCACTCTAAAGATTAGGAATTATATACCACCACATCTTCTATCCTACCGGTATATATTCTGATAGTGATTTTCTCCACCAACGAGACTCGAACCAGTTTTGCACGCTTATAGACTGTTAGGACTCGACACCTTAGCGTCCATGGCATATTATTTCCCGTTATCAATTCGATCCGAGATGTGATCCACCCATCGCCTTTCCCATTTTATTTCTAACACAACTCTAAAATTTCCATTCACTCTCTTCCTGCAGTGAATATCATTAGTAATGAGAAAATGGCTGCGCGGTTTGGGTCATGAAGCTACCAAAATGTATTCGGGAGATAGTGGGTTTGAACTCAACTGTCGGCAGCCCTAAAGATGGTTTTCCGTGGTTTTCCATTTTCACCGATTCAAATGCTGGGGCTGTACCTTAATTAAGATCACGGCCATTTTCTTCTTGACGTAAAGTCAAGTGTAAAAAAAGGAGAAACCCTCTTTTGTGCAGTACATCTGGCAGAAGCCCGTAAGAGACCGAGGAGATTAAATAAAAGCCTCTTCAGAGATCAGAACTGAGGGTACTATAAGACAGTGAGAGATCTCTGACATTAAGAATATTTTCTTCCACTCAGTTTTCGAGATAGTATACACTTTATGTCCTCCCGTTCTCTGTCGTCAGTAGGGCCAGATATTTTACGCAGTAGGGTAGAATACGAACGGGTTTCGAGTATCGACCTTCCCGCATCCCGCTACTGTAGGGAGAGTGTTATAAATATTAGGGGTTATAAGAGGCCGTACACCAAAACAACAATGCAAATAGACTTCACTAGATTCCAAACTGCGAAATGAGGTAATGTTAGCCACCTCTATAACGTGACGGTTAGCACTATCAACAAAATATCCTCGGAGGGCCGGGTTCCATTCGCGTCCTTGTCAGTACTTGTCATAGAACAGGTTGGTGCTCAAAGGAACCAGGGCGTCTCAGTTGATGACAACGAGACACTGATTGAAGTTTAGCCTGTATGGATTTTTATAAATATTCATTAATGTTTGCTCACTTCTTATTTATATGATTTTATTTCACCTCAAAACATAGCGATACCACTCGCTGCGAACCCCTGAAATGAGGTGGCTGATATCTTAATGTGAGCCTACGTGCCTTGGTTTGGGTGTTAGCGAGCCAGCTCCAGTGTCCAGGATATTGGCTCTAGTTCTGGTGGTTGGGAATTAGTGAGCTAGCATCCAGTGCCCAGGATAACGGCTCTAGTTCTTGTGATTGGGAGTTAGCGAGCTAGCATCCAGTGTCCAGGGTACTGGCTTGAGTTCTGGTGGTTGGGTGTTAGCGAGCTAGCATCCAGTGCCCAAGATAATGGCTCTAGTTCTGGTGGTTGGGAGCTAGCGAGCTAGCATCCAGTGTCCAGGATACTGGCTTGAGTACTGGTGGTTGGGTCTTAGCGAGCTAACATCCGGTGCCCAGGATACTGGCTTGACGTTTGGTGACTGGGTATTAGCGAGCTAGCATCCAGTACCTAGGATATTGGCTTGAGTTTTGGTGGTTGGGTATTAGCGAACTAGCATCCAGTACCCAGGATACTGGTTGGTGGCTGGGTATTAGCGAACTGGCGTCCAGTACCTAGGATACTGGCTTGAGTTTTGGTGGCTGGGTACTAGCGAACTAGCATCCAGTACCCAGGATACTGGCTTAAGTTCTGGTAGCTGGGTGTGGCTTGCTCAGCCTAGTGGCATTTCAAGGTGCTAAAATAAGCCAGCCTCATGTCTTTTTTTTTTGCTAGGGGCTTTACGTCGCTCCGACACAGATAGGAGTTGGAAGGAAGCGGCCGTGGCCTTAATTAAGGTACAGCTCCAGCATTTGCCTGGTGTGAAAATAGGAAACCACGGAAAACCATCGTCAGGGCTGCCGATAGTGGGATTCGAACCTACTACTGTATCTCCCGGATGCAAGCTCACAGCCGCGCGCCTTTACGCGCACGGCCAACTCGCCCGGTCAGCCTCATGTCGGTAGACTTACTAACACGTAAAGGAACTCCTGTGGGACGACATTTAGGCACGTCGGTGTCTTCGAAAACCGTAAAAGTAGTAAACAGGACGTACATCCAATAAGGTATTATTATTTACTAGGGTGGTACAAATAAGAATAGCCCATAGAAATTGAGGGTCTCTCAACTTGGGAGCGTAGGTAAGCATTGCTTCCACTTACTTGTACCAGGCTCCCCCATTTTCATCTCTCCCATGCGACCTTCCTTGTTCAATACTTGTTCTTTTCCTACTCCTACTGTACTAGGTTTGCAAGGCCTAGGGAGTCATTCATTTGTACACCATTTGATGCCCTTGTCTTTCTTGGGCCGACACCTTCATTTTTCCAAGTGTCAGATCCCTTCCATTTTTTTCCTCTGATTAGCGTTAATAGAGGACGGTTACACAGTTGTACTTCCTCTTAAAACAATAATCACCACCGCCACCACAACCGGCGAGATGAGTGACTCAGGTGGTTGAGGCGCTGGCCTTGTGACTCCAGCTTGGCAGTTCGATCCTGGCTCAGTCCGGTGGTATTTGAAGGTGCTCAAATTTGTCAGCCTCGTGTAGGTAGATTTTCTGGCACGTAGTAGAACAACTTCTGCGGGACTAAATTCCGGCACCTGGGCATCTCCGAAAACTTTTAAAAAGTAGTTAGTGGGATGTAAAACAAATAACATTATTACCATCACAACCCGCCGTATAGCTCAAAAACGGTAAACATTGATCCTTCTCCATTTCACACAAACCCCCGCTGTAGTGAAGTTTAGGTGACTTGTTCGCCTTGACTGTGCGGCGGGTTGCAGCCCTTGGAGAGGACACGTGCTTCGTCTTCAGATGTCGATCGAACTTACTTTGCATTCCACAGCATTTAAGAGTTACACATGTTGATAGCACAACCAGTGGCGCGCCATTACAGGTGTTGTGACCCGATATTGAGAAACTTATAATTAAATAATATTTATATTAATTTGAAGTTCGCGTAACATGACGTTTATCGTTAAATAATCGAGCGTAGTGGTCACGCTTGTTGACGCACTAATGCTATGGAGCCAAGCTCTGCATTCGGGAGACGAGTGAGTTCGAGCCTCACCGTCGGCTGTCCTGAGAATAATTTTCTGTAATTTTTTTAATGTTTTTATTTTCAAAGGCAAATGTACGGAGAGTTCCTATTCAGAGGCCACAGCCGATTCCTTTCACTCCCTTACCCAGTTTCATTACCCATCATCCATTTCATCTCCATTAGTTCTTCACTGAGGTTGGCGTCAGAAAGGGCGTCCAGCCGTAAAAATATGTCATCTAATTTTATCCCACCTCATTCCCGGCCCCGTATCAGGAAACCGGACTGAGGGGTAGACGTATCATTTATCGTTAATTATTTTGCCACTGTCAAATTACTAAGAAAGTTATGTACACTTCATTTATTAACAATTACTACAACAACAACAACAACAACAACAACAACAACGAAGAAGAAGAAGAAGAAGAAGAAGAAGAAGAAGACGATCGTAATGAAAAGAATAGGAAAAAATAATGATTATATACCGCGAAATTGCCCAATCCTCTATTCCCCACTGAACTCCTTCTTCTTCTTCTGTTTTTCCCACACTGGATGGGTCGCAGGTGCGAACTGTGTCACACACATGGATCTGGCCCGATTTTACGGTAGGATGCCTTTCCTGACACCAACGCTATATGTAGGGTCGTATTCTTCCCCTGTGGGTGGGGGTGGTAGAATAACACCCACGGTTTTCTCCTGCCATTCGTAAGCGGTGACTAAACGTGGTCCCAGAGGCTCTTCACTTGGGAGTGTGAGTTGGCGACCACGGGGCTTTAGATGAGTCCTGGTATTGCTTCCACTTACTTACGCCAGACTCCTCCATTTCATCTATCCTATCCGATCTTCCTTGGTCAGCTCTTGTTCTTTTCTGAGCTCGACGGTATTAGGTATGCGAATCCTAAGTCTTTCATTTTCACACCTTCCGTGGCCTTTCTCTTTCCTCGGCCGATACCTTCATTTTTTCAAAGTGTCGGGCCCTTTGCATTTTTTTCTTCTAATTAGTGTTGACAGAGGATGGTTGCCCAGTTGTACTTCCTCTTAAAACAATAATCACCACCACCACCAACACCACTGCCAATACCAGTTGTATTCACCACTGCGTGCTTCTCTGGTGGTTAGCAGTGTGGTATGGTGCGTTGTGTGAGTATGAATAGGAATGTGTTGGGACAAACACGAACACTCAGTCCCCGAGCCATACGAATTAACCATACGCAATTTAACCTTCCGGCCCGGTCTCGAATTGTACCCGAGACCCCCTGAAACTAAGGCCAGTTCACTGCGCATTCAAACGGACTATTTTCCACTGTATTCATTATATTTATGTGTCATAAACAAATAATCATTTGTATATGGGGTGGGGTGGGGTGGGGTGGGGTGGGTTGGCGGATAAGGTGATGCGGCCCTCAATTAGAATGTTTATACAATATTGACCCTCAGACCTGACAAGGTTGGACATCCCTGTCCTAGACTGTTGAATTTCTGTTCCCTTATTTTCATACACTGCCTCTTTTGCTTCTTTATATTACTGCCGATAAACTGATGTCCTTAAACTTTAGCCTCACGAAGTCTTTCACCGGGTATTACAGTTAAAAATGGCGTATGGCTTTGTCTATCCCTTCCAATCCTCCCATTCCCCTGCAAGCCCCTTATTCAGCATAGCAGGTGAGGCCGCCTAGGTGAGGTACTGGACATCCTCCCCAGTTGTATCCCCAACCCAGCGTCTGAAGCTCCTGGACACTGCCCTTGGCTGTAGGCGAACTGGGCGTCGTGATAAGGAAGAAATTATGATTAAGACGGCACATACTCTACACCCAGGCCCCGTGCCAGTGAAATTAACTAATTAAGGTTAAAATTCCCGATCCTGCCGGCAATCGAACCCGGGACCACTGTGTTCAAAGGCCAGCACGCTAACCATTTAGCCATGGAGCCGGACGGGTATTACAGTTGAACATACCTGATAGAAAATTCTATGCAGTATGCTCATTCGTCGCGTATATTAATAATTGAGAAATTCTGAACAAGGGATAGAGGTTACTACTACTACTACTACTACTACTACTACTACTACTCTCTTAGACGGTAACGCCGTCTCTCAGGCCGGGAGAAGGCGAAGGTGAAAGAGATGCACGGAGAAGGTGAAGGGGTTCGCGGCCGTGGCCTATACTAGGAACCGACCCGGCATTCGCCTTAGTGCAGGAGATTAGAAAACCACGGAAAACCATTCTCAGGACAGCCGACGGTTGGGCCCAGCCGTGAGGTCCATCCTGGTCCCGTCTCCCGAATACAGAGGCGCAGAGTCACGGTAGAGCCGTGGCCACTTGTGGGCCGAGACCTACTCTCTGCATCTACTGACGAGGGTTAGCACCTTCTACCACCATTTTTCATGCAGAACTCTGCTTTTAAACAGGCAGTAACATGGTGCTTACAAAATCATTATAGTGCTCAAATATCCAGTGGTTCTCAATCTTCCATCACCGCCATAAGAGACAAATGTAACATACAGCCATTGGCCTCAAACTTTAAGAATTTAATCTTATCTAGCAACTTGCATATCTGTTTTAGGTAAAAGGTCATGCTGGAACTGTTGGAAATGAGAGGGCGGACATGGTAGCAAGATCATCAGCTCGATGGAATAGAGATCCCGTAACTCATGTGGAAAAAAAAATTAGAAGTGAAATAGAAGAAAGTTGGAACTCTGAATGGACAAATAGCAAGAAGGAACATGTCACACGAGAGTTGTTCTTTTCAACCGTTTATCGACGTTTAAGTTCCAAATTCTTCGAACCCGCTTTTATACTTCTTTATCTGTTCACTCTCCAGGGTCGGTTTTTCCCTCGGACTCAGCGAGGGATTCCACCTCTACCGCCCCAAGGGTGCAGGATGCCAAGGGCAGTGTCCTGGAGCTTCAGACGCTGGGTTGGGGATACAACTGGGGAGGATGTCCAGTACCTCATCTAGGCGGCCTCACCTGCTATGCTGAATAAGGGGCTTGCAGGGGAATGGGAGGATTGGAAGGGATAGACAAAGTAAAGGGAAGGAAGCGGCCGTGGTCTCAAGATAGGTACCATCCCGGAATTTGCCTGGAGGAGAAGTGGGAAACCACAGGAAACCACTTCCAGGATGGCTGAGGCGGGAATCGAACCCTTCTCTACTCAGTTGACCTCCCGAAGCTGACTGGACCCCGTTCCAGCCCTCGTACCACTTTTCAAATTTCGTAGCAGAGCCGGGAATTGAACCCGGGCCTCTGAGGGTGGCAGCTAATCGCACTAACCACTACACCACAGAGGCGGACGAATTTTATACTTACGCAGTTTATTACTGCACATGATAAATTTAGAAGTTATTTTCAATGGTTTAAAACACCATCACCCGAAGGATACCTTTGTTAAGTGCAAATCAGAACGAACAGTGGCTCATTTAATTTTCTATTGTCCACTACATGCTTTCAAAAGGAACAGTTTGTTAGGTCACCTGAGTTACGGCAATGTGAACTTTTTCTGATATATTTGTGAAAATGTGTTCCACTTCAGCTTGTATCTGTTTCTTAGATAAGGTTTTTTACTCATTGTAATTTTTTTGCAGTATTTTGTTCTACAAGGTAAAGCATTAATAACATTTAATATTGTATTCTTATAAACAATACCCTTAACATACTTTTAGGTAAAATAGGACTAACTTCCTTGGAGAATAAATAATAATAATAATAATAATAATAATAATAATAATAATAATAATAATAATAATAATAATAATAATAATAAAGTCATCTCCGTACAGGCCGTCAAGGTCCTTGGAGCGGTGGAAGTCCAAGTTCGAGTTCCAGGCGGGTCGGGGATTTTTTAATCGCGTCTGATTAATTCTTCTGGCTCGGGGACTGGGCATTTTTGTTTGTCCCAACACTTTCCTCTTCATATTCAGACAACCGCCACAGAAGCACGCATTAGTGATTACATCCCTCCACATAGGGTTGATGTCAGGAAGGGCATCCGGTCGTAAAACAGGGCTAAATCCAGATGTGCGACACAGTTTGCACCCGCGACCTCACATGTGTGGGAAAAGCAGAAAAAATAAGACAAAGCATGACATTTTATGCAGACTGTCATTTCCTCGCTTATAATGTTTGGATCTTCGTACATTTCATTCAGCTCAAGATTACACCGCATCTGCCACTCCGGAGGGTTTTGCAGGCACGGTTGCTGTCTTGTATAGCTTGAGTTTGAGCTGTCTGGACAGACTCCGTGAATTGAGAAGCTGACTTAGGCTGTAGCAGCAGTGATTCCCGGCTTGGATTCTCACCTTTATCTCTCTTTTACATGATACTTGCTCTGTCAAAACTTCTCCCAAGTATTTGAACTCGCGGTCTCTACTAAAGGATCGACCCCAACTGACAGCATCCGCAACTGTCTTCCTGTACTATCTTCTCTCCGAATAAACAGAGATATTACCTTACAAAATCCAAGATATTAATTATCATTTTATTAAATATGATATATCGGTTACTATTGGCATTAATCAATGCCAAAGTTGGTTCTTTATCAGTCAGTCGTTTAGCACTGAATCTGAAAACTGAAAGAAGTCTTACCTGCTGCAGTCTCCAGTTATCCTCGACTTGGAGAGGAGCGACTCTGATGGCGCTATCCAGGATGCGGATGATGTGGTCGTTGGGAACGGTCGCCATCGTTCAGCTACGTACAAGTGCACCTGAAACGACATTCGATCGAACAAGTTACACACAGATACAAACACGCTGAAGTGAAATGAACACATGACCGCCTCACAGCACTAGAACTGTGATGATTCTTGGCCTGCCAAGCGACCACTCTGTCCGGCTCCATGGTTCAAGGAGCCCTGGGTTCGATTCCCGGCCGAGACGGGGATTTTAACCTTAATTGGTTATTTCCACTGGCTTGGGGACTGGGTGTGTATGTCTTCCTCAAATAGAAAATAAACACAGAACAAGAAAAATAAGAAAATATCAGTAAAACAACAAAGTAAGAAAACTCTACTCTTCCCGAAGGCCTCCAGATTACAAGCTCAGCGTGACGAAACTCTCGGCCGTTTTTCTTGGCTCTCTATTCCGGGTTCGCTATCTCACCGTCAGATATCTCGTCAACAGTTCTCACGTAGGCTGAGTAGACCTCGAATCAGCCCTCAGATACAGGTAAAAATCCCTGACTTGACCAGGAATCGAAGACGAGGCCTACCGGTAAGAGACAGGCTCACTACCCGTAGACCGCAGGGCCAGAAAATGAACACGTACTTGTGGTAAATTTAAATGAAGGCAACATTTCTGTGACGTCACTCATCTGCCGAAGGATTAACGGATCTGAAAACAAATTCTAAAATTCCACCCAGATTTAGATGAAAACATTCACTATTTTAAGGATCCTATCCTAGAACTCCTCATTTCTATCAGAAAATGAAAACTGACAGCATGTTTCCGATCATTCGACCGGGTCAGAAAAATGAATGAAGCTCCCATCTAGTGGCGAGGATAGGAATTGTGGCGGCTGCCGAAGCTTGTCGCACTCCTCTGGGACAATGATTAATGACTGACAGATGAAATGAAATTATATTGTAGAGTATTACTACAATTGAAGATGACAGAGAAAACCAGAGTACCTCGAAAAAATCTGTCCCGCCTCCGTTTTGTCCAGCACAAATCTCATATGAAGCGACCTGGATTTGAACCACGAAGCACAGCGCTGAGAGGCCGGCGCGCTGCCACCTGAGCCACGGAGGCCAGCACGCCCTAGAATTTCAGCAAATTGAAGGGAGAAATGAGCAAATGAATGAGTCAATTACTGAATAAATTACAATGCATGAGTAAATTATTGCAATTAATGACAATTAATGACTGTGTGAACTATTTAACGAATGATAATTAATGAATTAATGTAGGCCCTAACAATTATTGGATGAATGACAATAGATGAATGTATCAGTTATTGAATTAATTGACAATTAATGCATTAGTTATTGAATTAATTGGAAGTTAATGCACTAGTTATTTAATTAATTGACAGTTAATGTATTAGTTATTGAATTAATTGGCAGTAAATGTATTAGTTACTGAATGAATTGACAGTTAATATATTAGTTATTGAATTAATTGAAAGTTAATGTATTAGTTATTGAATTAATTGACAGTTAATATATTAGTAATTGAATTAATTGACAGTTAATGTATTAGTTATTGAATTAATTGGCAGTTAATGTATCAGTTACTGAATTAATTGACAATTAATGTATTAGTTATTGAATTAATTGGAAGTTAATGCACTAGTTATTGAATTAATTGGCAGTTAATTTATTAGTAATAGAATTAATTGGCAGTTAATGTATTAGTTATTGAATTAATTGACAGTTAATTTATTAGTTATAGAATTAATTGGCAGTTCATGTATTAGTTATTGAATTAATTGGCAGTTAATGTATCAGTTATTGAATTAATTGACAATTAATGTATTAGTTAAGGAATTAATTGGCAGTTAATATATTAGTTATTGAATTAATTGACAGTTAATATATTAGTAATTAAATTAATTGACAGTTAATGTATTAGTTATTGAATTAATTGGCAGTTAATGTATCAGTTATTGAATTAATTGACAATTAATGTATTAGTTATTGAATTAATTGGAAGTTAATGCACTAGTTATTGAATTAACTGGCAGTTAATTTATTAGTTATAGATTTAATTGGCATTTAATGTATTAGTTATTGAATTAATTGGCAGTTAATGTATCAGTTATTGAATTAATTGACAATTAATGTATTAGTTAAGGAATTAATTGACAGTTAATATATTAGTTATTGAATTAATTGACAGCTAATGTATTAGTAATTGAATTAATTGACAGTTAATGTATTAGTTATCGAATTCATTGACAATTAATGTATTAGTTATTGAATTAATTGGAAGTTAATGCACTAGTTATTGAATTAATTGGCATTTAATGTATTAGTTATTGAATTAATTGGCAGTTAATGTATTAGTTATTGAATTAATTGACAATTAACGTATTAGTTATTGAATTAATTGGCAGTTAATGTATCAGTTATTGAATTGATTGACAATTAATGTATTCGTTATTGAATTAATTGGCAGTGGATGCATTAGTTATTGAATTAATAGACAGTTAATGTATTAGTTATTGAATTAATTAACAGTTAATATATTGGTTACTGAATTAATTGACAGTTAATGTATTAGTTATTGAATTAATTGGCAGTAAATGTATTAGTGCCGAGCTGAGTGGTAGGTTCGATCCTGGCTCAGTCCAGTGGTATTTGAAGGTGCTCAAATACGTCGTCCTTGTGTCGGTAGATTTACTGGCACGTAAGAGAACTCCTGCGGGACTGAATTCCGGCACCTCCGAAGACCATAAAAGTATTTAGTGGGACGTAAAGCCATTATTATTATTATTATTATTATTATTATTATTATTATTATTATTATTATTATTATTATTATTATTATTATTATTATTATTATTAATGTATTAGTTTTTGAATGAATGAACGAATGAAAATTAATAGATTAATACATGAATTATTGAATGAATGACAATGAATTAATGGGTGAATAACGGAATAAATAATAATGGCGTGTAGCCTCCGGAGAGTTGACGCCGTATACGTGACCTGCACGTCTGTGAGGATCAGGCCCTATCTAAGATGAATTCTACTGCTGAAGATGCCACAAACACCCAGCCACAGAGCCGTAGGAATTAACTAATGAAAGTTAAAATCTTCGAACCGCCCGGGAACCAAACCCGGGACCCCATGGACCAAATGCCAACATCCTAACTATTTAATAATAGATCTGAAAATTCAATAAATGTCAATTAATGAATAAATTATTGACTGAATGACAATTAATGTATCAGTTTTTGAATGAATGACAAAATGATGATTTAATGTTTAAATTATTGAGTGAGTGAATCAGTGAATGAATGAATGAATTATTGAGTTACTTCATCAGTCAGTTACTCGGCATTTCTCATCAAGTGAACTACGATTGAATTCCAACGAATGCATGCTGGATATTTAAAATGAAAGGTCACGTGCCTGTTATCGCGTCTCTACAATCACGCTATTAAAATATGCCGGGTTAGTAGCTCAGAGAATAGAAGCGCTGGCCTTCTGAGCCGAAGGTGAAGTGTTCGATCTCAGCTCAGTGTAGTGGCATTCTGGTGTCGATTGGTTTACATATAAAAGCACCTGGGAGACAAAACTCCTGCATCTCGGCGTCTTTAAAAACTGTACAACCAGTTAGTGGGATGTAAAACTAGTATTATTATTTTACATACCTACCTTCAATCTCGGAGTGGCGAGCCTTCCTCTTTCCCATAGTCCCCAGGTTCGTTTCCCAGCCAAGTTAGGGATTTTACCTCCATTTGAGGGCTGCTTCAAGATCTAGTCAGCCTACGTGTGAACAATAATACTGAAGAACTATCTGAAGGTGAAATACAGGCCGAGAGGATTCGTTCCGCTGACCACGCGTTTTCTCCTGACCTTCAGGCTTTCGGGCTGAAAAGCGGTCGCTTGGTAGGCCAAGGCCCGTCTGGGCTGCAGTGAGATGGGGTTTGATTGTTTGTTTATTCAATTAAATATAAGCCATTATTCATAACTATCCACCTCCGTAGTGTAATGGTTAACACTATTACCGGCCATCCTCAGAGGCACGGGTTTGATTCCCAGTATTGCCAGAAATTCAAGATTGGCAGGAGGGCTGGTAGAGTGTTGCCAGGTCTCCCGAAATTTCAGGAGATCTCCCGATTTTTTGCAACACACCAGAAAGCCCGAGAAAACAAAAATCTCCCGAAATTTCTTCTAATCCAAAGTTAAGGACAATTAAACATAATGATTAATGGTACATAATATATTTGTGCCGAAAAACACTTTCCTCATCTCAGTGCGTGACGTTTTATCGATAGCATCACTCGTTAGGTACTTCCCCGCATTCATTTTAGGCTCGAATTACGTAATCTCTCTTCTCATATTGAACTCAAAACTCAGGCTTGACTGCATCATTCAAAGGGAAATCCCCGACCCGCATATAGAATACAAAATCTGATTCCTGCTACGACTTCAAAATTGGCACACAATTTCTGAGCCTGGTAAATAACTACATCTACAGGAACAAGAAAAATAATAAGAAGAAGAATAAGAAGAAGAATGGAGTGGCCAGAGCGTACGGGTGAGTGAACTTGTTCTCATGATAAATTCATGTGACTATTGCATTCTTTAATTTAGTTGTGTACCGGGAGGTACATGAAGCGCCTTGAGGAATGCCATCTGATATACGAAGGTTGCAACAACTAGTGCAAAAAGTTTGAACTTTTCTCTACAGATGTCTCTACCAAAAAACATGTTATGCCCTCTAGTGTGAAGAGGAAGTATTAAAATCCTAAAGTAATTTTTTATTTTAAGGTTTCCTAAACTGAGTGGATTATCCTTTGTTTTTTGTTTGCTACACTTCTATTTCTTCCAGCCAACTTGAGATCTTGGCCAATAGAAAATTTTCTGTTTTTAATTTTCAACCAATAATCGTTTTCTTGTATCTATGTATTTATCCAATAAAATTTGGATGTGTGTCGGGCCTTAGCTCAGAGCTCTCTAGAACCTTCCTCTCGTGTATAAAAGCTGGCACTTTTTCGAGCCACTTTGTCTTACTGATCGTCCAGTCTACTGAGTGTGTGTTAATAGAGGAGACGTGGCGTCTCGACCATCATCGAGTATTCCACCAGATTAAGGTAATGGCAACCATTTTATAACTATGTGATAGCCTCTGAAAGCTAGCTTGAGGGGAAGGTTTCGAATCTTTAATAATGTAACCTTAGATTTCAGAAAATGTAAATTTATATTTCTAATGTAAATTCCAAACAAGTCAATAGAACTTAGCTGAAATTCGGGAGTAGAGAGTGTGTTACCCTCTCGCGTTCCCTATCAACTTGATTTTGAGGTGACTATGGTTTCGTAACCTGTTTTAGTTTGAAATCGTTGTAATTTAAATGTTCTCTCTATCTAGTCACCGCGGTAGTTTAGGCTTAGCCTCTGTAACTTCGGGCCAAAAGCACAAATAGGATTTTAATCTTTAATTGCAAATTTCAAGGAGTGCAAGTGTCCGCCTTCAAGTCATTTTGATTTTTGGGCCAGTAACTTTAGCCTGTAGTTTTTCCACAACGGCCCGGTAGAATGGGTACTCGAAACCCCTGTATCATTTCTGTTGTGCAAATAGGCAGACTGTTGAGCCTAGAAGACAGCTAACACGGTCTTGTTAAATGTAGGTTGGGCCTAGAGAGGCCTGCGAAGTGTAAATCTTACTGAGAGATGCTCTGGTTATAAATGTTAAAGTTGAAGGTTGCCTTGAGAAGGCTGTAAGAGTATAAGGTTTGGAGCGCAGTCTTCTAGATAAATTTATAGAGCATAGATGCTCTTTCTATGCACGCAGAGATGTTAATGTGAATATTGAATGGTGCCTTTTGGAAGGCGGTAACCCTGTGATCTCCTAGATAATTTTGTGGAGCAAAAGAGCTTAAGTAACATTTGTAAAATTGGGAGCTTTAACCTCAGATTGTTAATTGGCAATTTTTGTTGATTTTTCTGAATTTGTACCTAAGCTAACGAGCTAGTTCTGTACCTGAAATCTTATGTCACTGAGTGACTTGTTTTGTTAAAATTCAGCATCTGAACAAAAAATCAGCAGAAAAAGGAACATAGCTCTGATTTTAAAGTTTTAAATTAATCTTCTGATTGCCTCATTTAGACCCATTCATGCCCGCACCTTCCACCACGGTATCCCCGTAACAAGTTGTATTATAAAATTCCAGTGCTCGAGAAATTACCGACATTTTCATTAAAACACCCGAAATGTTTACGTACACTCTACCGTCTTATTTATCTCTAGACTAGGCAACACTGGGCTGGTATTTGGTTAAAATGGTACCGTACTTGCAGTTCACCTCCACTGAGTATGTGCTTGAAAAGAGCTGCACTACGTCGAGATGAGGACACGAGATTACTTTAGTATTAATAAGTCAGTAGCAAAGGTTTGATGAATTTGATAAAGAGGTACTTACAGCGAACCCGAAATTAAATACTGGGCAGATGAACTTTGCTACCAGTAGGCCTACTGAGGCATAAAACATATGCCACGAGCCTCTTGCCCATACCTCCACAACTGTAAAACGCTATGTTCCCATACTGCACCCACCCAGTACATGTGCAGTAGGAGGTATCATACGTCAGACAATAAGCTATTCGCCACTTTTAAAATACCAAGCGCTCCGTAGCTATCACAACCTGACACGAACGAACAAGCTGTCTTAGAGCTCTGTTGGTCGCTTGTCATCGTGGTAAGTTTATCTTGAGCAGAACAGAAAAACTACACTTAAAGTAACCTACAAGGCATTATCACTGTCGAAAAATAGCCGAACACTTCAGCCATTAAAGAAACTATTTAGCACATGAATCAGTTATCAATCCTGTATAAGAATATCAGGAATTTCCACTAATCACAGCTGCCTATCGCCACCAGAATATTATCATTTTCCTTCTACTGCCTTCATTTTATCGCACGTGCGTGGATTTGCTTTATGAAAAAAAGAGTCATCAGAATAGCGCACTGAAACATCTTTATAGGTTCTTTGAATTATCTTCAAAAATACCACTGCCTTCGTGACGTACAGGCCGTACTGTAGCTGCGATGACGTCACGCAAAGAGGCGAACAGTTTCCTCCGTCCGACCCGCGCAATGCAAGCACATTATACGAACTGTACCTTGCACTTAAGAAATATTCCTGAATATCTTAATATAACAGGTGAGATCATTAACACATATAATCGTTTCATATGTCGTGATTAGGTCTATGTAATTTTAGGAGAAGTAGACTTAAAATGTGATCAAAGTGGTCGGTGCATAAAGATAGATTTACTCGCCCATGTACACAGCAAATCATAAGTTTTTGACACCATACCTCTAGATGATCATAAAGAGAGTGCAGCTTTCGTCGATTTCTTTTCTTGAAACTTCTGCCATGGAGCTTAAGTGCGGCCAGTATCCAATATTCGGGAGATAGTGGGTTCGAACCCCACTGTCGCCAGCCCTGAAGGTGGTTTTCCGTGGTTTCCCATTTTCACACCAGGAAAATGCTAGGGCTGTACCTTAATTAAGGCCACGGCCGCTTCTTTCCCATTCCTAGCCCTTTTCTGTCCCATTGTCACCATAAGACCTATCTCTGTCGGTGTGACGTAAAGCCACTTGCAAAAAAAAAAAAAAGAAAATGGAGCTTCTGGAACTATCCTTCAATAAATTAAGTTGCGTTGCTTGTGACACCTATACACTGTTTCTTCTTGCAAGTTGCTTTACGTCGCACCGACACAGATAGGTCTTATGGCGACGATAGGACAGGGAAGGGTTAAGAGTGGGAAGGAAGCGGCCGTGGCCTTAATTAAGGTACAGCCCCAGCATTTGCCTGGTGTGAAAATGGTAAACCACGGAAAACCATTTTCAGGGCTGCCGACAGTGGGGGGGGGGGGGGTGGCATTTAAATTGTTTACAGTGTATGTGTAATAATGCCAAAATCATTTAAAAGAAGGTTGGGTTTTATAAGCTGCATTTAGTTCTACAGTTTAGACTGTGTTTTGCTTTTACTTCACAGGTTCTCATTATTACCTAACTCAAGAAATAATATAATGTAGGTTCACTCGATTACTGATCACTTGGCTTACATTGAGTCTTGTTCTGTATCAACAATAAAACGCACTGCAATAAAAAAAAGCAAGAAAAAAGGCAAAAAAGTGAAACTCACCATCAGCTCGGAAAAATGAGTGAACTCGTAATAAACTTAGTTACATTTTCGTTTAGGATTGTCACCTTCCATCTTCACTCGAAGAAAATGAAATTATTGGTGTATAGTCTCATGTATAGCCTAGTTGGATTTTCATCGTGTGCACATAACGTCTTGTAATTGTGGCAATTTATTTAAATTCGCAACACATTATATTTCCACCAAAATGTGCTATGCGGTAACAATTCAGTGAATAAATTCCACGAGAAGTATTACGTCCTTTTACTTTTCCTTACTCGCCACGTGAAAATAACATACCCAACCTAAACTAGGAAGTCTCAATATTTCAATAAGAGCTGTTTACGTAAATCCTAATGTTATAAATATAGATAACAGGCATGCAATATACTTATAAATGTAGGTCTGTCTTTAGACAGCCACAATGCATGCTCTCAATCACTATGTATTACATTCGCAAATACTCCTCATAACATTCGTTCAGCCACCCTATTCGATCAGCTGACGGGCTTGGCGCGTTTTCTATAGTACGGCCTGTTTATTACGAAGGCAGTGATAATACATTTGACCACAGAGCGCGCAGCCAATAGGACGTAGCTGTACTTCTGATAAAGCAGCTGCCATATTGTCAGGCTGCAGCCCAAAGATTTTAAACGGAGAAATAAAACAGGATACAAGGTGTCTGGGTATAAGGTAGAATAATATAAAATTGAATAACTTGAGAAATAATGGAGATATTTATTGGCGGTTTGTTTCTACAACTAGGATAACTCAAAATGTTTTATGTGTTCGCTTGCGGTGGCGCTGGTACCACATGTGCGTAACTGCATTGTTCATGAGAAGCGCGCCAGTAACCTTGTGGACTCCACAGCAGGTGTTCTGTGTGCTTTCGCTCGCGGAGATAAAATCCGTTACACTAGTACAACTTAGATTTAGGCGTGAGTATGGACTGTTACCAACTGATGATGATCCCACTTACGTAACAATCGTGAAATGGGACAGGCGCCTTCGATAATCTGGGACTTTGCTGTCGATGTCGGGCCGCCACGCCAAGCACGCAATTTCAGAGGCTACTGTTGATTTAATCCGCGAGTCCTTCAAGCGGAGCCCTCGTAACTCAATTCGACAAGCAGGTAGGCAGTTACAGTTACCTCGTTCGACAGTACACGATGTTGTCCACAAAAGGTTGCGCCTACGGGCGTACAAACTCCAGCTTCGTCAGAAAATCAAACTTCAGGACAGGCCGCTACGGAAAGCATTCGCGGAGACAGTTCTGGCAAAAATTGATGGAAACGAGGCATTCCTCGATTCGGTCTGTTTCTCGGACGAGGCTACATTCCATATTACCGGCACGGTAAACTAGCACAATTGCCGCATATGGGGATCTAAACTCCTCCGTGTAGTGATAGAGTTGGAACGGGATTCTCCGTAAGTGAATGTGTGGTGTGGATTGTTGAAGGACAGGGTTATTGGCCCATAATCCTTCGCGGAGCCTAGAGTTAATGGAACACGTTACCTAGACATGTTGGAGCAGTATGTTGTGCCACAACTTCCTCGTGACGTGATCTTTCAGCAAGATGGTGCACCATGCCATTATGCGGAAGTTGTGAGGAATTTCTTGAATCGTGAGTTCCCAGATCGCTGGATTGGGAGGGGTAGTCCATCAATTGCTTGGCCCCCTAGAAGCCCCGACATTACGCCACTTGATTTTTTCCTGTGGAGGTTTGTCAAGAATCAAGTGTACCAGACACCAGTTTGTGACCTACCAGATCTGCGTCATCGCATTTGTGCAGCTATCGCAAATGTTACGCATACAATGCTGCAGAACACTCGGAGAGAAGTGGAATACCGATTAGATGTCTGTCGCACCACAAATGGTGGGCATATCGAGGTTCATTAGGTATGTAAACAAACATTTTGAGTTACCCTACTTGTAGAAACAACCCGCAAGTAAATATCTCCTCTACTTCTCAAGTAATTATATTTTATATTATTATACCTTTAACCCGGACTCCTTGTATTTTCCTGCTCAAATTTTTACAGGTTGCTTTACGTCGTACCGACACAGATGGATCTTATGGCGACGATGGGATAGGAAAGGACTAGGAATGGAAGGGAAGCAGCCGTGATCTTAATTAAGGTACCAGCATTTGCCTGGTGTGAAAATGAGAAACCACGGAAAACCATTTTCAGGGCTACCGACGGTGGTGTTCGAACCCAATATCTCCTAAATGCGAACTTACAGCTGCGGGCTCCTAACCGCACAGCCAACTCGCTCAGTTTTCGTACTGAAAGTTTTGCTCTCTGAACATGACGTGACGAAATTACATACCTGATTCGCTTTTACTCATTTAATGTCCACCTCCGTAGTGGAACGTTTAGCGCAATTAGCTGCCGCCCAAGGGGCCCGAGTTCGATTCCCGGTACTGCCATACATTTACGAATGCAGCTCACCTCCACTTGGAGTGTGACTGAAAAAATCTGCACCACCTCACGAAGAGGAAACAAATTTACGTATTTAATTTCATAGTTATTCGCTAAATAATGAAATAATCCAAATTCTCTCAAGATAAATTCTAGAGATCTTGTATTACTAAGGACAGAGTTGGAAATCGAACTCAGGACCTCCAGCACTGTCTTCATACTAACACCACGAAGGCGAATTTGAAATCTATTTCACTCATATATCTTCTTCTTTTTCTCTGTCCCGTGTCACTGGCCTTTCTTCATTTGGGTCTTTTCCTCGGTACTTCGCAATTTCCCTGACAATCTGATATCAATTCATCCATGAACGTCCCATTCTTCTACTTTCCTCATGTCTAATCTAAACCACTTGTTTAGATTTCCTGTTAGCATTCGTACGCACCAGGTGACCAAACTATTTGAGTGACTTCTGGTCAATATCGTCCATTACAGCCCCCAAGCTCTTCTCTTATACCTTTCTTCCGTATTCCATCTCTCCTAGTCTTTCTGACAACTTGACGCACGTATTTCATTTCCGAGCTTGTTACTCTGCTGTCATACTTCTTTCCTCTAGTTTAAGTCTCTGATCCGTACCAGAAAGTAAATAGGAACACAGTCTTATAGTTCTGAAGCTGGATCTATAACGCTTCTTTCTCGTTGACTACGTTCTGACTCAGCTGGTAATAGATGACATTGGCTTTCTGAACTCTGTTATTAAGTTCATGTTCATGTTCGATCTTAGCATCTTCAGAATCAACGACGGACTTGCTCCAGTTATTCTGCCTTCTAGTTGATGTTGATATCGTCTTCCTTGCCTCCCACCTCCATCACTTCGCTCTCCCTATTCTACGCGTTGGCTGAATGGTCAGCGTACTGGCTTTCGGTTTAGAGGGTCCAGGGTTCGATTCCAGGCCAGGTCGGGGATTTAAACCTTCATTGGTGAATTCCAATGGCTCGGGGGTTGGGTGTTTGTGCTGTCCCCAACATCCCTGCAACTCCAACACCACACACAAAACTATTCTCCACTACAATAACACGCTGTCACCTACACTTGGCAGATGCTGCCTACCCTCATCGGAGAGTCAGCTTTACAAGGAGTGCACTCCGCTAGAAATAGCCACACGAAATTATTATTATTATTATTATTATTATTATTATTATTATTATTATTATTATTATTATTATTATTATTATTATTATTATTATTACCCGCGTACCTCATTCTTCAAGCTACTCTATTACTGCCTACTGTAGATCTTGAGGATTAACTAGCCTAAGCCCATGACATTACAGCCGTTGAAAGGCCTTGGCCTACCAAGCGACCGCTGTTCAGCCCGAAGGCTTGCAGTCGTGTGGTCAGCACGACGAATCCTCTCGGTCGTTATTCTTTGCTTTCTAAACCGGGAGATCTTGAGGTTTACTGTTAATTAAGACAATGCCATCTACATAGACCAAGCTCTGCAGGTATAGAAGGTACAGTATAACTGTCAGCTGACCACTTTCAATTTCTTTGTTCTTCTTTTAAATTCACTTGATCCATGAAAATGATCCTCTGTTTTGTAAGGATCACCGGCCCAAATTCGACGTCAAAACATTGAAAACTGAAAAATATGCCTCTTTGAAACTATGTCTATCTGAACGGGTCAAGCATTGGAGTTATATCCTAACAATTGTTCAATTAGAGTACCGAGCTGGGTTTTTTTTTGCTTTACGTCGCACCGACACAGATAGGTCTTATGGTTACGATGCGACAGGAAAGGCGTGGGAAGGAAGCGGACGTGGCCTTAATTAAGGTACAGCCCCAGCATTTGCAAGGTGTGAAAATGGGAAACCGCGGAAAACCATCTTCAGGGCTGCCGACAGTGGGGATCGAACCCACTATCTCCCGGATGCAAGCTCACAGCTGCGCGACTCTAACCGCACTGCCAACTCGTCCGGTACCGAGCTAGTTGGTTACACGGTTCGGGTCACGTAGCTGTGACCTTGTGTTCTGGAGATAGTGGGTTCGATCCCCACTGTCGGCAGCCCTGAAGATGGTTTTCCATAGTTTCTCATTTTCACGCCAGGGAAGTGCAGGGGCTGTGCTTCAGTTAAGGCCACCAATCCTACCACTTTCCCATCCTTGCCTCGGCGAAAACCTTCGATGTGTTAGTACGACGTTAAATCAGTTACAAAAGGAAGCCGAATGGGCTGCATAGGAGAGACAACTGCAAATTTATCCGCAAATACGTCTCTCGCGATGGAATGTTACATATTCATCTCAAACATCCTCCGGAAGTATTCCACTACGAACTTCCAATATCTCTCCAAATCCGACGATCTTTGAAATTGTACATCAAAATCTATCGTTTATGATCACTAGCTTTGGAATGCTCGTTTACATACTACTACTACTACTACTACTACTACTACTACTACTACTACTACTGTTATTGGTTTTAGGTCCCACTACCTATTTTTACGGGTTTTAGAGACGCTGAGGTGCCGGAATTCTGTCCCACAAGAGTCACTTTATGTGCCGGTGAATCTACCGATACGAGACTGTCGTATTCGGACCTGCCAATTTCGAGTCAGAAGGCCAGCCCTCTACCGTACAAGCTACTCAGTCCGACTCGTTCACTCGTTCACATCCACGGACTGCGGTACAGGCGCACTAGAAGTTCCCACGTCATAGTCGACACGGGCTTCTTCCTCTCTCTCTCTCTCTCTACGCCTTCTGCACCTGTCAGCTTTGGTAAGTTTGGACTTGTTACCTTTGTCTCGACGTGCTCTATTGTTTGCTATCCGTCGCTTGTATCGCCCATCCCATCTGCACTTCACAAGCCTGGACATTGTGAATTTCCTCTCTTCTCCCAAATTCGCTCGCAATTCTTTCTTTCAATTTAATCTCACGACTGCTCAATTGAAATTGTATCAATCACATCTCTGTGAGCGTTCTATCCCTTCGCATTCTTGCGTCGGCTGCCACGCGACCCGCCAATTCCTGCCTTAACTTTCCCCCTCCGCGTTTCGCCAGATGACGTGACACGCTCCAAATCAAGGTCACGTTGGATACACTGATCCTTCGCCTGTCAATCTTCATTTATTCATTGGAATGTGTTGAGTAGCTTAATAATTATGGCAGTGACAAAAATTCGCCGAAAAATGTGTATGTCTTCTGAGATGACACCCTCTAGTACTGGACCGAAGCTATAAATATCTACAGTACGCCAAAAAACAAAAAACCCAGCTCGATAGCTGCAGTCGCTTAAGTGCGGCCAGTATCCAGTATTCGGGAGATAGTAGGTTCGAACCCCACTGTCGGCAGCCCTGAAAATGGTTTTCCGTGGTTTCCCATTTTCACACCAGGCAAATGCTGGGGCTGTACCTTAATTAAGGCCACGGTCGCTTCCTTCCCACTCCTAGTCCTTCCCCGTCCCATCGTCGCCATAAGACCTATCTGTGTCGGTGCGACGTAAAGCAAAAAAAAAAAAAAAAAGACGTAGTAGGCTGTACTAGGTTCAGCACTTGGATTTATTTCCGTGAAATGTTTGTCGTAAATTGTAGTTAGAAATAATGCCCGGCTCCATGGCTAACTGGTTAGTGTGCTGGCCTTTGTTCCCAGGGGTCCCGATTTCGGGAATTTTAACCATCATTGGTTAATTTCGCTGTCTCGGGGGCTGGGTACATGTGTCGTCTTCATCATCATTTGGTCCTCATCAGGACGCGCAGGTCGCCTACGGGAGTCAAATCAAAAGACCTGCACCTGGAGAGCCGAGAACATATCCTCGGACACTCCCGGCACTAAAACCATACGCCATTCCATTCCAATAGAAATAATAAACAAGCTGACTTTTTTCCCATCCGACTCTTTGCCTCAATAGTCAGCTTTCAGTGCAGAGGGTCTCGAGTTCGATTTCCGGACGGGTCGGGGATTTTAATCGCGTCTGATGAATTATTCTGGCTTTGGGATTGGGTGTTTGTGTTTGTCCCACCACTTTCCTCTGCATATTCAGACAACTCTACCACCTACCACAGAAACACGCAATAGTGATTACATCCCTCCACATATAGTTGGCGTCAGGAAGGGCATTCGGCCGTAAAATAGGGCTAAATCCACATATGTTTGACACAATTCGCAACTGCGACCCTACAGATGTGGGAAAAGCGGTAGAAGAGGAAGAAGAGACAAGCTGTTCACAGCGTTCTCTGTATTCTTTTTTTCTTAGCATCACTGCAGGCTCAAATTTCCGCCGCTCATGTAGGCCTTTACCCAGTTACTAGCAGATCTGAACATTTTTTTTGTAAAGTATTCCAAAATTCGTCAATATTCGGTCACAAATGGGAGGCCATCTTCTGATGACGTCATGTGAATTACATCAGCTACCGCCGTCACATCCTGTACATCGCCCTGTTGCTTCCAATTCCCACATACAGAATGGTCGGAAGCAACGCGTATCGAGTATATGAGTGATAGAGGGTTGGTCATATTGGTAAATGATTTAGAAGAAAGTTCGATATCTCACGTCACTATTAATTCAAGACCGACACCAATCCTCAGACTTTAATGCTACTCTCGATCGTTCAAAGATGGCGAATCGAGTAGCCAGATATGTTGGAAACGTGGGTTTGTTTTGGTTTGTTGTTATCGTATGTAATCGGTGTAATTTCATGAACGTTGACGATAAATGTTACCACGTGAGCTGTCCCGTCTGTTACTTAAAAATCTATGCAAATAACATTGAATATTTTAGATAATTTTGGAGTGGTCTGTAAAGTTGGTGTTTTACATAAAGTATGATTTCTTATTAACATTAACATCATACTATAACAAGTAGCTTATGTCTTTTGGTAACGGACGGGACAGTTGATATGGAATTACTCAAATACACTCGCTGGAACGATAGGTACCGACTTTTGGTCTTGAGCATGGGGGCAAGGGTGAAAATATCAAATATTCTTACGGGAGAAATGCCACTATATGTATGGGGCAAGTGCTCCAGTGGAGTCGGCACCTATGGTTGGAACTTGTCGCTGTTGGTGTCCTGAATTTCATCCTGAACCTTATGGCAACCCCTACTCAAGCCGGTCATACGCCATGTGCAGATTTATCAACACCGCCTCGCAAAGCCCATTTTAATTCGCCCGCGAAGCGATCTGATTCACTAACTTCAGCAGCTGTTAAATGACAACGACCAGATATATCGATTCTTATTTTGAAATTGTTTATCAGTATGACCAACCCTCTAGCTTTCATATACCCGGTTTACGTTGTATATAACACTTTTCGAATATACAGTAATCACATGTTGCGTTATATGAAAACCGTCGCATCGATTTTTCACCGACCCCTCCCCTGACCAGAAACGGGGGGGGGGGAGTTTCTCACTTTGCAGCGTGACTTCGCAACCATTGTTCCACTTAGATGTGTGACAAACGGTTTGTTTAACTGCTACATCTGTCACTGCTCCAATAAAGTAACTGTGAAAAGTAACAGTTTAAAATAACGTCCAACGATACTCAGCTTTTATTGGTCACGGCTTCAAGCTTGTCTCCTTACAGCCGTGTTGCGAAGTCCAATGCATTCACTCGCACATGCGCGCACGCATCACTACACTGTTGAAAGTCGGTGCAGCAAAACACGCATTCCTATTAGCTATAAAATTAACGGGAGGCAGACAACGGATGAAATGAGAAGACAAGATAGCGTGTTTTCTGAAATCTAGAGGAGTGAGTTTGACAATGCTCCGATCAAGGATAGAAGACAAGAAAACTTGATTATCTGTCTGCCAAACCTCGACACAAACCAGTACAAGAGGATCGATTAACTAAAATGAAGTAATGTTATCTATAATATCGATACTGATATGGAAAGTCAGCATACTAATATTTATTTATGGTACAAGAAAAATTATACAGCTGAAACTTATAATAATATTATAATGCAGGTAGCCCTGCGCGATGTCTAAGTAAACGATTACCCCTGAGCAGCTCAATATGTCATAACAGTTTACACTTTAGTCATCAAATGACAGCATTAAACAAATACACTATAGAGTATATTATAGACTATAGGGTAGGGCCTATTTGATTTACAGCAATCTTCTACGAAAGCGCTCTCACTTGGAAGACATGCGTACTATCTGAACTCTCAACGTCACATTCTGTGTCTGTAAACTGCTTCTAGTGACAGTTCCCACTTCCCAGTTACTGTTTTCCCTAGTACGTTATTCTGGTAACCTGTTATTTTTTGTCCTCGTTACATTTGTAAAAGCGACAGGCATTTAACTGTGACAAAGTAACTGCTACGTTATTTTTCAGCCATCTCTAGTTCCCCTAGTTGAGTACGGCATTGCTTCCATTTTCTCGTCTCGGGCTCATCACCTCCACTTCTCCTATCCGATCTCCCTTGGTCAACACTTATTCTTTTCCGACCCCGGCGGTGTTAGGATTGCGAGGCCTCGGGAGTCTTTAACTTTCCCGCCGTTCGCGGCCCTTGTATTTCTTTTGCCCATAATATTCTTCAAAGTACCAGGCCTGCTCCACTGTTTCCCTCTGGTTATTGTTAATATAAGATGGTCGCCGAGTTGTACTTCCTCGTAAAACAATAATCACCACCACAAGAACCCCGACCACATTTGAATTACGTTTCATCTCAAAGAAATGTTCGATCAAAGGTGACCTTGAGCTGACATTAGGTAGTCCGGAACGGGAGTATCTGATGTAATAATCTAGTCAATGAAAACAGTGGCGTGCCGAGCGAATTGGCCGTGCGGTAAGATGCGCGCAGCTGTGAGCTTGCATTCGGGAGATAGTTGGTTCAAACCCCACTGTCGGCATCCCTTAAGATGGTTTTCCTTTGTTACCATTTTCACACCAGGCAAATGCTGGGGCTGTGCCTTAGTTAAGGCCACGACCGCTTCCTTCCCACTCCTAGCGCTTTTCCATCCCATCGTCACCATAAGACCTATCTGTGTCGGTGCCTGGTGTGAAAATGAGAAACCATGGAAAACCCTCTTCAGAACTGCTGACGGTGGCGTTCAAACCCACCATTTCCTGAATGCAAGCTTACAGCTGCGCGCCCCCTAACAGCACGGCCAACTCGCTTGCTGCTAAATAATGTGATGTGTTGAGCATTCGCAGCCGGCCCCAGGGTGTAGGGGTAGCGTGCCTGTCTCTTACCCGGAGGCACCGGGCTCGATTCCCGGCCAGGTCAGGGATTTTTACCTGTATCTGAGGGCTGGTTCGAGATCCACTCAGCGTACGTGATTATAATTGAGGAGCTATTTGACGGTGAGATGGCGGCCCCCGTCTAGAGAACCAAGAATAACGGCCGAGAGGATTCGTCCTGCCGACCACACGACACCTCATAATTTGCAGGCCTTCGGGCTGAGCAGCGGTCGCTTAGTAGGCCATGGTCTTCTGGGGTGTTGCGCCGAGGGGTTTGATTTGCTTGGGCATGCGCAGAAATAAAAAATGAAATGGCGTATGGCTTTTAGTGCTGGGAATGTCCGAGGACAAGTTCGGCTCGCCAGATGCAGGTCTTTCGATTTCACGCCGTAGGCGTAAGCCCGTAGGCGACCTGCGTATCGTGATGAGGATGAAATGATGATGAAGACGACACATATACCCAATCCCCGTGCCAGCGAAATTAACCAATTATGGTTAAAATTCCCGATCCTGCCGGGAATCGAACCCGTGACCCCTGTGGCCAAAGGCCAACACGCTAACCATTTAGCAATGGAGCCGGACTGCGCAGAAATGTGATACAATGTATTGAAACTGTGACGAATATCACGTGTGTAGAACAGGCTGATGAACTGAACATGTGCGAAACTCACCACGTGCACGAATTTATCAACGTAACAGAAGCTACCGAACTTAGTTAGGATCGCAGCTTTTTTATTATTATTATTATTATTATTATTATTTTATTTTATTGCTACTGGTTTAACGCCGTCCGACTCGTTGGCTGAATGGTCAGCGTACTGACCTTCGGTTCAGAGGGTCCCGGGTTCGATTCCCGGCCGGGTCGGGGATTTTAATCGCTTCTGATTAATTCTTCTGGCTTGGGGACTGGGTGTTTGTGTCCGTCCCAACACTCTCCTCCTCATATTCACACAACACACTACACTACCAACCACCACAGAAACACGCAATAGTGATTACATCCCTCCATATAGGGTTGGCGTCAGGAAGGGCATCCGGCCGTAAAACAGGGCCAAATCCACATGTGCGACACAGATCGCAACCGCGACCCCACAGGTGTGGGAAAAGCGGTAGGAAAAGAAGAAGAAGAAGAAGATTGCTACTGGTTTAACGCCGCACTAACTCACTGAAGGTTTTCGGCGACGGAAGGATGGGAGGGCTAGGATTGGGACGGAAGCACTGGTGGCCTTAATTAAGGTACAGTCCCAGCATTTGCCTGGTGTGAAAACGAGAAACCACGGACAACGTGTAATCGCCTGCACCATTGAGGTCAGCATATGGAATTAAGGAGGATTCTCTTTCTCCGGCATAGAGGAATTGAAGAAAATCCTTTCGTATGGCAGCCACAGATAATTATTCAAACGCCCGAAGGATCTATCTGAAGCTTGATCTCTTAATTTCTATTTTTAAAAATGCTTTACGTCGCACCGACACAGATAGGTCTTATGGCGACGATGGGGTAGGAAAGGTCTAGGTGTAGGAAGCAAGCAGCCGTGGCCTTAATTAAGGTACAGCCCCAGCGTTTGCCTGGTGTGAAAATGGGAAACCACGGAAAACCATCTTCAGGGCTGCCAACAGTGGGGTTCGAACTCGCTCGGTTCTTAATTCTCTCGTGCTACTGTACGTGTCCTTGTGAATTCCTTGCACTAGTCTCTGCCTAGTTTAATTGGAATCAGATGTTCTTCAAGTGTCCTCCAGACTTTAGTTCATTTTCTGAATTTATTTGTACTTCAAGTTTTGGTCATCGCTCCTCATGACAGAGTCAAGTAGTCTGTAACGAGTTCTGATTGATTAAACTGTTGCTTGAGAGGTCACATGGTCTCTGTGATGTAACCAATAGACACTCAGCCAATCAATGATCTAACTTCATAATAAGCATCCTTCGTTTGTTTCATCGATGTGTATTCTTGTTTGCACCAACAAGATGTGATGCTCAGAGACATTAGCCTCCAGCCAATGGCGGAATATGTAACTATGTGTTGTTTCTGTCCGCAGTATGAATTGTCAGCGATGTGTGACCTTCGGTTCATAGTAGTTACCCAAACCTGAATTTTGGTGGCCTATTCAGTGCCCCCACCCCCCGCTAGTTCAGAGGTCCTGATTAGGCATTCTAAGTCACAGTTTACTTGCGTCAGAAGCCCCATTTTCTTTCGGGTATTTCTCTAGCCAACAGCACGAGGCTACCCATCCAAGTGGTTAACACGCCGAATACGGAGCAAGTGGTCGCGCGGTTTGGGTCACGTAGCTATCAGCTTGCAGTCGGGAGGTATTGAGTTTGAACCCCACTGTCGGCAGTCCTGAAGATAGTTTTCCGTGGTTTCCCATTTTCACACCAGTCAAATGCTGGGGCTTTACCCTAATTAAGGCCATGATTGCTTCCTTCTCGCTCCTAGCCCCTTTCTATCCCATCCTCACCATAAGACCTATCTGTGTCGGTGCGACGTAATCCGAATTGTATCCACGCCGAACGTTGCTTAACTTCTGATATACCGGTACCACGGAATCCATTGTTCCAATATTCCTCGCCGGTTATCTCTGTTTAAAAAGACCGAAATTAATTTGGGTGAAGGTCCGCCTCCGTAGCGTAACGGTTAGTTTCATTAGCTGCCGTCCTTGGGGACCCGGATTCGATTCCCGGTACTGACAAAAAATTAAGAATGGCAGGAGGGCTGGTATGTAGTTAAAATGGAACACGCAGCTCACCTCCATTGGGGGGTGTGCGTGAAAAGAGTTGCACCACCTCGGGGTGAGGACGCGAGTTCACTCATTTGGGTGAATAACACAATTAGGCAATCAATTATATATATTTCAAAATATTCACGGTAGCTGTTTGAGTAAGTCAGGCTAAATTAATATCAAATAAACAGAAGACAGTGAGATATATGCGAAATGGCACAAAAATGGCAATGGTTTAGAAGAAATAATAAGAGGATGTACACTGCAATCTTACGTTAACGGGGCGGTTGCGTTTTGACGATGGTTCACAGTGCTTAAAGTCTACTCTGCAATTCCTAAGTTTCTCGTTAAGAACACAACAGCCAGGTCCTCTATCCTTCGCCCAGAAAACAATCTCTAAAAAACTGGAATCGGAGGCTCTCCAGTTTTTCAGTTGAACTGTGCAGTAGAAGAGAAGAAATGAAGTATCAAGTGAGCTTGTCCTGGAAAGAATACCCAGAACTTTTAAATAAAAGAGCTTTAGCAGAAATACAAGTATTAAAAATAAACTTTTCCCTTTGCGAAAATCTAATGATCATGAATAGGGCTCGGATGTTTAAGACCTAAAAGTAGCCCACATAAGAAAGCAAATATGACCTCAAATATGACGAAATATGACGCAAAAATGACAGAATATGGCCCGAAAATAAGGCCATTTTAAAATAAATTCTCAACCGAAACGGCAATTCCTTTGATACACATTAGTATCTATTCTTACTTTCATATTGATTTTCTGAATATACATGTTTAGCAGTTATTCGCAGCCAATGCCCTTGATTCGCTTAACAAACATTTGTGAATACATACCTATAAAGTACTAATTTCGCTAAGATTATCAGATCACACAACATTTTGAAAGTCAGAACATGTTTGCACCCTGCACTGATGTATTAAAACACGAGAAACTAGAAATTAATCTATTTTTTTAAAAATGTTTTGGAACGTTTAAGCCCAGATTTCATGAATATTATTCAAATGCGTTAAAGTTTGAATAGAATACCACGAAACGAATTAAGTATATGTCTTTCAATACATTATGGTAGGGCGGCAGGTTCTACAGTGCAAACTCATATACGTTTCTCATACTTCTCCGCGGCTGGGATGGAAGTGTATGACAAGATTCATGTTTTGTGAACACTTGTTCGTATTCGGTATGTTGAAGATGATTTTGCACAGTTACAGCTGTCATCAAACCGCCGAAATATGACAAAATATGACGTTTCTACGAAAATAGCCCAAAATATGACCTTATCACAAAAAATAGCCAAAATATGCTTTTATATGACAAACAAAGATCACTTAGTTGTGACCATAATCACCTGATTTTCCCCAAAATCCAATCAGGCAAGAAAACAGAGACAAAGAAAAAATATGACTTTTCCTAAACATCCGATCCCTTATCATCAATATCTTTCAATAAATTATTTATAACGAACGATATTTTCATCATTTTACAGAGCATCGTTGGCGCCCAAGGCCTACGATAACGACCAATGTGACGTCACTAACGGTAGATTTTCTATTTCACCACACTCCATTTATACAAATCCATAGGGCTTTGGGGACAAAGGCGTGCGGTAAATTATTAATCTCCCCCCCCCCCCTCCCTCCATAAGACATATTCATGTCAAAACTACAAGGCCTACACTATAAGTTTGCTCGAAATTACTCCCTAACACGAACTGGAGGATTATTTGTTGACAAAAAATTCCCACGGAGATCCCATAAACCGTGGAGTTGACGTTTCTCAAAGAAATGAAATTGCAAAATGAGTCCTTTCCCTTTCCACTATATTACTGTATACTGTACAGTACATTCAATGAATCCCTGGCCGTGAATCGAATCAGCGACCCACTGAAGCGAAGGCAATTCCACTGACCATCCAGCAATGAGTCGGATCACACCAGATTCTGGATGTTAAGAACAATTTGGAAATGTATAGACGATCATGGTGGTAATGAAATGGCGTGTGGCTTTTAGTACCGGGAGTGTCCGAGGCTCGCCAGATGCAGGTCTTTTGATTTGACGCCCGTAGGCGACCTGTGCGTCGTGATGAGGATGAAATGATGATGAAGACGACACATACACCCAGCCCCCGTGCCAGAGAAATTAACCAATTAAGGTTAAAATTCCCGACCCTGCCGGGAACCGAACCCGGGACCCCTGTGACCAAAGGCCAGCACGCTAACCATTTAGCCATGGAGCCGGACATCATGGTGGTGAATCTCTGTTTTGTAGTTCGAAAAAAAAACTACAGTAATGCAGCCATCTCCATAGGGGCCATGGAAGCCCCTGAAGGCCTCGGCACTACACACTAACAAAATGTTATGCTTTACTGTGCCTATTTTAATTTTCAACGAACTTCCACATGTGTAGCAATTTTCTGTCCTTGAGGATGTGTTTATACTGGTGTAACATTCCACTTGTCTAAACAACGATAACTTTAACTGTTATATGTTCTGAGTGAAATTCACAGGCGGAACGCGCACTTTCTTTTTCTGATTTTGCCTTGCACAATTAAATTAGTGTGAAAAAAATTACAATTTGTTTTACGTCGCACCGACATAGATAGGTCTCATGGCGACGATGGGACAGGAAAGGCCTAGGAGTGGGAAGGAAGCGGCCGTGGCCTTAATTAAGGTACAGCCCCAGCACTTGCCTGGTGTGAAAATGGGAAACCACAGAAAACCATCTTCAAAGCTGCCGACAGTGGGGGAAGGAGGGGAAGTGGCAAAGGCAGAACCACAGGTCGTCAAGTCAGCGCGCAGCTTATGAAAACAATATTATTTATGACAGTTCTGTGAACACATAAACACACAATTTATTCTGTACATACTTTGCGTATGCCTTAATGTACATTTAGCGTTTAAGTCGATTGTTGACATCGTTTTGCGGCAACTAATTTACCAATATTGGGTACAATCGATTTGGCAGTAGAAATTCTAATTACAGCCTCTAACTCAGCATCAGACAGAGAAGTCCTAGTTCTCCATTTATTTAAATTCAGAACTGAAAACCTCTGTTCACATGCATACATTGTACCGAACATTGACGTAAATTTTAAGGCAAGTGCTTGAAGTCTAGTAAATTCTTTTGTAAAAGGAAATTAAATCAACGCTTTAGTCGTAGTACCTGTCCTTTAGGATTGCGTCACACTGTAGTTTTATCAGCTCTGTTTGGAAATATGATGGTGATTTTTCAAAACGCGCTGAAAATAGGGTCATAAATATTTCAAACTGAGGTTACATACCATTCATTTCTTTGAATCGGGCACTGAATTCGGAGTGCAAAGTCTGTAACAACGTCTGATAATCTTCAAGATTTTCAAAAGTAGACAAAATATGTAATGATTTTTATGAAGGAAAATTGTCAAAATTTCCGGCTTCAAGCTGACTTTTCAATAACAAACTCCGCATTTTGAAAGCCTTAATTTTATCACACATGGTGCTAATCAATTTTTTTCTCCCTTGCAATGAAATATTTAAATCATTCAATAAGACGTTATGTCTGCCAAGAAAGCGAGGTCAGCTACCCATTGTTTATTCCGCAAAGTTGGTAAGGAGAACCTTCCATCTCCATGAACAGAGCAATTGCTACAATTATTACAAAGAAGGTTCCTTCGCGCAACTTAACCAGCGCACAATACAATAAAAGGGAATGTCGCTACATTCTGCCTCGAGATCTTTTAAAATTTCTTTGAACTGCCGATGGTTCAAACATTGCTTTCTGCAGAAATTTATGCATTTTGACACAGTGTCCATAACAGATTTAAAGATAAGAAAGTTCTTTGCTCATAATTGTTTTTGATGTCAAACACAATGTACCGGTACCGATAATATTGGAGGTAACCCAGCATCCCGCATCTTCGTTTTGATGAGGCCTGTAAAACCTTGTCCACCCGACGACTTCGCTGGTGCTCCTTCATTAGCGACACTAGACAGATTTCCGAGTGATAAGCCCATATCGTTCATTGCATCTTCAACAGCTGCAAATATATCTGCGCCGGTGGTAGTATCTTTGAGGGGAATGATGTCCAGTAGTTTCTCAGTTATAGCGAAATCTTTTTCGACACCCCTGACGAAAATAGATAGCTGTGCCGTGTCATTTTTGTCAGCAGTCTCATTGAGAGCAATCGAGTACTTCTGGAAAGTGCCTCATTTGTTCCGCAATTCTATTTCTAGTCGGCACCAAGTTCCTGTACACGACGAGAGGTCATTTTTTTTGTTTTGTTTTTGTTTTTTGTTTTTTGACAAACTTATCGCCTCAAAGTGGGCCACAGCACGTGGACATAATATTTCCGAGCACTCTATTAAACATTCTTTTACAAATTCACCATCAGTAAAGGGTCGCCCACTTTTTGCAAGTTTCAGAGCAACAATAGCCCAAAACTTGCTCGAACTGCGCCTTCTAAAGTGTTGGGTTCAAGTATCTGTAGGACAGGGAGATAAAATAATTATCTTTGTGTTTTCTTAGCAGCACATCTAAGTTTAATTCTAAACAGTTCTTAATAATACAAACCCCAAAACGAAAACAAATCCCCTACATTGCATGTGAAACAATTCCTAATGAGTAAGTTATTACTTATCTCTGAAGAACTTGGCAATTCTGATTTTAACTTCGCATTTCGTTCGGTTCTTGCTGCGCGAACAATGTCATCATAGGTTGAAACATGTTTATTGTGGTAGTGTAGTCGAACGTTTGAAGACTTTACGCGTAAAATAACATGACAAATTAAACATTGAGCTTTTCCTTCGGTATTGAGAACAAAATATGAATCCACCCATGAAGGATTAAACGACATTTTTAACGAAGGTGAAACCAAATGCTCCGCTATTTGTTCTATCGAATAGATTCCACTGAGAATGACACACATAAAGAGAAAATGAGAATGAATGTATTGTCTCTTTCGCACACATGCAACGACCAGTGTGTGGGATAGGTGGGGAAGGAGGGGAACGGTGCTGCTCAGTGCAGCGCTGGTGCGCCCCAGCACTAAGTGCTCGAGTTGGAAAGGCCTGGTCTAACCACACAGTCTATTGTTGTTATTTTTCGATCTACGGTCGTGAAGGCCTTACTTGGCACAATTAGTGTGTTAGAACGTGAACCTCGTGGCTGAGAAACTTTTGAAGTTATGAAGCACAAAAGCGACTTATTAATATGCCGTTGTAAATCGTGTGGCCAGTGATTTTTCTCCTCCTCCTCCTTCTTCTTCTTCTTCTCTTTCTTGTTCTTCTCATTAAACTTATTAAGGTATGATTTTCACTGGTCTGAGTATATCGCATTTGCTTCTCTCCCGGGATGGGCCGATGACATTCGATGTTAGGCCCCTTTAAACAATAAGCATCATCATCATCATCATCATCATCATCATCATTTCTCCCGGTAATGTTTGTACGGGTCATTGTTCTCTTCCCCCGTATCTCTGCTGCTTTCACATGGCTTCCGTTCTATTTTCTCTAATGTCCAACTCCCTAACAAAGTGTCCAAATAAGCCAGTTTGCAAATATATTTCCATATACGTGCGTATACACTGCCTGACAAAAAAAAGCAAACCGCCCAGAAGGAGTGGCCCAATATTATCCCATTTCGGTATACGTCCATATCATTGATGTGTGATTAAATGATTACATTTACAAGAATCTTTAATGTGTAGAACGCCCACCAGAGTGCATTCGTGATGGCACCGTCTTGTTGTTGATAAGTTGTTGCCAGTCAGCTGCTGTGAGTCCGACAGTCAAGCAAGACGTGCATAGAGGACTGCGTACAGTACGAAGCACCCGCGATGCCACGCAGACGCGTTAGACAGCCTATCCACCAACTGACAGCATTTGACAGAGGCCACATTGTGCGACTGCATGAGGCTGGTTGGTCGTATCGTGCAATTGCCAGGCGTGTGGGCCATTCAGATGTCACAGTGGCCCGATGTTGGACTCAGTGGGTACATGAGGGCACCCAATTACGACGTGCAGGTTCGGGTCGACCAAGAAACACCACCCCAAGGGAGGACCGTCGTATTGCGGGATCCCATTACTGCGGCATCCGCCATCCCCGAACGTGTACTGGAGACTCTACAATATCCTGTGAGTTCCCGCACAGTGTCTCAACGACTCACACCCGCCGGACTGGGGTCCTACCGCCCCATGCGTTGATTACCATTGACACCAGAACACCAACGCCTGCGTTTGGAGTGGTGCCTTGCCCGGGAGGCATGGACAGAGGACGACTGGCGTCACATCATGTTCAGTGATGAGTTCCGCTTCTCCACAACCTCCAATGACCATCGTGTGCGGGTTTGACGGCGTCGAGGGCAAAGGACAGATCCTGCCCACATTGTGGAAAGACACACAGGCCTAATCCTTGGCATCATCGCGTGGTGAGCAATAGGATAAGTGTTCAGGTAATCTCTAATAGTGCTTCGGCAGACTTTGACGGCACAGCGATACGTCACAGACATTCTGCATCTGCACGTAATACCCCTTATGGCACAGCAACCTGGGATAGTGTTCCAAACTAGATAATGCACGTCCACGCACAATAAGTGTGTCAATCGACTACCTAAAGCACGTTGAAGTCCTACCGTGACCAGCAAAATGACTGGACCTCTCCATCATAGAACACGTGTGGGATGACATTGGAAAAGGACTCCGTCCCAGTATCAACCTGTAGAACCTGTAGGGACAGCTGTAACAACTGTAGAAGAACTTGCCTCAGGAGTGAATCCAAACGCTGTCTGACACCATTCCGAACAGAATAACACATAAGGGCAAGCATTGCGGCCAGAGGCAAGGCAGGCCACAAGGCTCGGACCGTGACGTCACGCCAGTGGCTGGCGTTCAGCATGGGAGTATACGGCCCGCTCTCACTGTTTCCATGATATTATTAATTTATTGAACCTTAACGATATAACTGAACACGCCTTTAATTGTGGTTTTATTTAGGCTTGTGCACTACATCAGTTTTATGCGGGGGAAAACTAGCGGAACAGTTTATGTACATTTATTTACGTAAAATTAAGCTGACATCTGTCATTTGTAACGGAACACGGTTTCATGCAAAAGATTAAAACCCATAATATACCGGGCGAGTTGGCCGTGCGCGTAGAGGCGCGCGGCTGTGAGCTTGCATCCGGGAGATAGTAGGTTCGAATCCCACTATCGGCAGCCCTGAAGATGGTTTTCCGTGGTTTCCCATTTTCACACCAGGCAAATGCTGGGGCTGTACCTTAATTAAGGCCACGGCCGCTTCCTTCCAACTCCTAGGCCTTTCCTCTCCCATCGTCGCCATAAGACCTATCTGGTTCGGTGCGATGTAAAGCCCCTAGCAAAAAAAAAAAAACCATTATACGTATAAAAATAGTTTTAATGTTACTATGCAAATACATGATAGCAATTCACAACAATAGTCTGGAACCTTTCTTAGAAATTAGGCTTCAACTTAAAACTTATCTAACAATTCTTAAGGTTTCAGTTTATCAATTTTCCTTTTCTTCGCCGATTTATGGCTATCCTTACTTGAGGATTTCTTCTTCTTAGCAACGAGTTATGCCTTTGATGGCGGGACCTAGTGTTTACACTGCACTAAGTCTTCTGTTATGGGCTAGAGCAATTTTGTTACTTTCATTGACCTGTCTCTGTCTTAACCTTGGCTTTGACAAAATGAAAGTGACTGAGGTATGAGCGATAATAGTAATGCCATTCCTTACGCAGCCAGTCCCTGCTATGAATGGTGTGAAACTGTTGCTCACAGGGTCGGTTGGTGCATCCATTTCAGTGGGCTTGGCAGACTGATATGTAATAGCAACTTCTGGCTCGGTGAGGAAAGCAACGGGAAACTACCTCACTCCTCATTTCCCTAGTACGCCTCTTCAGTGATGCCTAGGCCATCTATGACAGCTCATGGCGGAACTATTGAGGATCCAACCAGCCTTCGGGCTGATGACTAAACATACATACATACATACATACAGCAACGAGTTTGTCTGCGATAACTTTTCTATAGTTATTCAATAATATATTACAAAAGATGTATATACATTTGTCAACGTAATGTTTAAAACTACTTCTACAATCACTGCATGTTTCAAACATGACGTTTTCATTTTCCAGAACTTTGTTGACAAGCAAAATCAGAATGTTTCTTTGAGAATCACCATGTAACAACCTCGATTCAAATTTATCTCTTATAAGTACACTAAATAATTTAAACTGTGTGATCAAAATGTTACTGTTAAAATAGACCCATCAGGTCTTTTAACAGAATCCTCCCTAATTACGAAACGTTCGTCGAAGTGTTTTATGCACACAACTTAGCTTGCTGAAGGGACAAATTCTGTTCGATGGATCCACTTTTGTTTCCGAACCAAATCAGTAGGAAATTTAAACACTGAAATACTGGGCTCTTCTGAACTATAGTTGCTTCTACAACCAGGTACACAACACGACGTGGGCATAATTCACAATGTTCACACACGTTTAAGTCATTCAACACCATTGATAGCCTTACTGCTGCGAGGTTCATATCAGCCTACAAGTCACTGGCGAAAAATGAAGCGGATGGCTCTTCGTGTAGCGCCGGAAGTGGAGGGGGAGCCTTATGGCCTGTATATCTAGTTGGCCTTGCCAGAGGGCGGTGCGACACCCTACTGACCTGGCGCCAACATTCCACCTGTAACTGCCAACGACCTTATTTCTTTCATCCCATTTTGTGATCAGTTCACTAAAGGCACATGGTTTTTCAGCATATGTGGTTTCATTCGCATTCAACCACTCCTTCTGGGTGATTAACTTTTTATGTCAGGCAATGTATATGTGTGTATTCAATTCTATTCAATTATGAGTGTTCGGTGATCAGGATTTTGGACCGCTTTGGACAACAAGCATCATCCCAGAAAATAAGATATTTTGAATCGGATGCATTGATTGTTTTGGATTCATGGTCGTTTTTTCATCATCATTCACTTTTCATTCTGGTCAATGGATATATTTTGAAGTTTTAATTAGTACTAATCACAGGCAACGCAGACCCTTGGTATTCCTCACGTAAGGGTACTGCTCACAAGCAACGCAGAACCATGAGGTTCCTCACACAAGAGTACTACTCACAAGCAACGCAGAATCATGGTGTTGCGCAAATAGGGGTACTAATCACAGACCACGCATACTCATGGTGTTGCTCGAATACTGATACTCATCACAGGCTACGTATACTCATGGTATTTCTCAAATAATGGCACTAATCATAGGCAATGTAGACCCACGGTGTATCACACATTATGACGCTACCCACAGGCAACACAGACCCAAGGTGTTCCTCACATACAGGTATTACTCAAGGACGCCGGCTAGAACCGTGATGTTCCTCATATGGTGGCACTGATCACACGCCACGTATACTCATGGTGTTGCTCGCATACTGATACTCATCACAGGCAATGTAGACCTATGGTGTATCACACATTATGAGACTACTCACAGGCAACACAGACCCATGGTGTTCTTCATATAATGGTACTACTCCCATAGTAATCGTCCACCGATGGCACTAATCACAGACTCAGCTGGAGGCAGTAGCGGTACGCGTTCCTCAGGTAGTAGTGATTATTGCTCTAAGAGGGAGCACAACTAGACACACGTAGTAGTACTAATCGCGAGCAAAGTTGACCAATGGTGGTCATAGCATAATCATAGATTGTCTCATGGTACCTGTACCGGGGGTACACTTTCTCCGTCCCGTTAAACTGCGCGCCTTCTATAAGTTATCTGTGTCATGAAACTGGAACTAGTCTAATACAAGATACTTGGATTTTCACCATTAGATGTCTCTACCATCGGCATATGTGCCCCCTCTGGCGGAAAGGATAATGAATTCTTAAGGGAAAGTTAATTTTTACGGGTGGCAAACTTTAAGTTTTGTAGACTGTTTTTATGTATCGAAGTTGTCAACACTCCTACTGCTTCCTTCTTCCTTAGTTATTAACCAATCAAGAATTTTTGGAATGTTCTCTTTAACCAATTAAAATTGGGGGTGTGTACAGGCATCCTGCCTATCTGAAAAGAGTTCTGGAAACGTCCACTGTGGAATGCTATAAAAGCTGGACGCATTAGGGCCGTATTGTCATCTTTATCGCTCCGGTCTAGTGAGTGCGGCGAGTTACTAGGAGGAAGGGGCTGTAGGGCGGCGTTCGGAAGGCGTAACTACTCAAGGCAATGGGAGAAATTTCTTAAATTGTGATAGCTCCAGGCAGATAGCTTGAGGGGAAGGTTTCAAACTTTTGTAATGTTATGTAAAGTCCTAATTTCAGGTTTTAAATGTATATTTTCGGCAATTCTGAGGACTCTGCTCAAATCCCTGCAGAGAAATATGTAAATTAAGGGAACAAATAATTATCACCCTCTGTTGATTCCCATTCAACTAGGTATGGAGTGACTAAAATTTTCTAAACATCTAAATTCTTAACGCTCTTTCGGCATTTAATATTTCTCGTTTAGTCACCCCTCCGTATTATAGGCTTAGTCCCTGCAACTTCGGGACATAAGCCCATTTAGGGTTGGAACTGTGCAAGTGTTTCGCCCCCTAGCCTTTTGACCATGGCCATTCGTGTTAAACCTTTTATTTTTACATTAAGGCCATTTAGAATGGGCACTCACTGCCACTGTTTATTTGGTAATTGTTTATAGACGAGACTGTTGAGCAGAAGTTTGAGAGGCATAATTTTGTAAGAAGCTTGTTCCACTTAGAGGCTGGACTACAGTAACCTGTTGGAGCTCAGTCTCCTACAATGTAAATGAGCAGAGCAAACATAAAACCCAAACCCTATGGCTCAACAGCCTGTGAAGGGCCTTGGCCTACCAAGCGACCGCTGCACAGCTTGCAGGCCTGCAGATTACGAGGTGACGTGTGGTCAGCTCGACGAATCCTCTTGGCTCTCTAGACCGGGTGGAGCAAACATGCAAATTGTACCTGTTTATAGCTATATTGCTCATCTCTTGTAGATCATCGTGTCGATAATTTTCTCTAGTTATATGTTGCTATCAGAGCTGACGAGCTCATTTGTTGTTTTTTGTTCCAAATTTTCTATCAATCACATGTTAAAATATAAAATAAAAAGAGGAAAGAAATAAAATTTCAAAATTTAGTGATTTAACTTATGCTCTGTTCATTTCCTTGCCCGCCCATTCACCTCGGTACCTTCTAACACCTCTCTATTCCACGATATTTCCGTAACAGTACTAAAAGTATCATCCCTTGGTCGCCCCTTTTATTCGCCTCTTGCGATAGGCAGGGGATACCGTGGGTTTATTTATTTATTTATTTATTTATTTATTTATTTATTTATTTATTTATTTATTTATTTATTTATTTATTTATTTATTCTTCTTTTTCTTCGTTTAGGCCTACGATGCACCACGTGGTTCTTAACTCTGGTGAGTTCTTTTCTTCCTCTTAGCCCAGTATTCCTTCATTCTAGCACTATGGATGTCTTTTCTTTCTTGAGTCCATTTCACTCCTACTCCTGGTCGCAGTGTGATTTAGCTGTTAGTGACTGAAGAGAGTCAGATGTCTTGATTAACTTTCTGAACTTATCTCGGTTGTAAATGTCAATGTAATCAATGTTTAGGTATTGTAGGTCTTTCCGAACTAAATTCGTCCATTTGGCATTTGTTGCTTTCCCTCTAGATACAGTCTTGAAGATCTTTGAAGCGAGTCTCTGGCTGTCCATCCTGACTACGTGACCATAGAACATTAGTCTTCTCTTCCTCATAGCTGTTGTAATGCTCTCCATTTTACTGTAGAGTTCCATGTTGTGCCTGATTCTGTAGCCATCTCCTTCTTTAATGGGACCCATAATCCTTCTGAGGATCTTTCGCTCTTTCAGTTCCAGTTTTCTGAGTTGTCCTTTCCGGGTCATGTTTAGGCATTCTGAGGCCTACAGTACAGATGGTCTTACTACGGTGTTGTAGTGTCTAAGTTTAAGATTCAAGGACAGGGATTTAGACTTGTATATATTCTTACAAAGATGATAAGTTATTTCTAATTTAGTGCATCTACTCTTCATTACAAGGTCCTCATTAACATTTAGAGTTATCCATTCTCCAAGATATTTGAATGAGTTGGCCTTGTATATTATTTTGTCCCTCACAGAAATGAAGTTGGGTGCTTCTCTGATGTTGGTCAGAAATTCGGTTTTATTTATTTATTTATTTATTTATTTATTTATTTATTTATTTATTTATTTATTTATTTATTTATTTATTTATTTATTTATTTACGAGGGTCCAGTCATAATTCATGGCAAATATTGTTTTCTCGCGAACAGGAGACAGCACGAAAAATCTAAGATACGCATTTGGGAATATAGGGCATGTACTTATGCATAGCGCCTGAAGACAAATTCTGACTTCAGAAGATTCTCATAGGAAAGTGACAGAACACAGGCCATTGGTAAACATTGTTTTATTATGGTATGGACAGCAAATACACAAGACTACGTACAAAGGACAGGTCTCCACTGGTTACAGACCTTCGAAATAATCACCCAAGGTTTCCACCGTGCGTTGCCAGCGGCGGGGCAGGCGCTGAATACCATTCGCTGCATGTGTATCGCTAACGTGTGACACCTCTCTCCGCAAGGCTGTTAGGATGTCCACTTTGTTAGCAAACCGTTGTCCACGTAATGGCTTCCTGACTTTGGAGATTAGATCATAGTCACATACCTAATGCTTCCCGCAGCTCTGCATGGCACTGGCGTGCATTTCTGCCGCGGAGAACTGCTATTGTAATATACGATCGTTGCTCCTCCATGTTGACTTCCATTTTGTGACTCTCTCACTCACACACTGAACTTGGGGGTATGCTTAGACCCACACTGTTGTTTACATACACCATCTAGTGGCATCATACGCAAGTACATACCGTACGTTTCCAAATGCATATCTTAGATTTTCCGTGTTGTCTCCTGATCGCGAGAAGAAAAAAAAGTAGTAGTTGCCATGACTTATGACACGACCTCCGTATTTATTTATTTATTTATTTATTTATTTATTTATTTATTTATTTATTTATTTATTTATTTATTTATTTATTTATTTATTTTATGCAAATATACAGGCGTTAGCCCAATTACAGTATTTGCTCATAACTCCTAATCTTATTAAACATAATTAGAAAAATACAAGAAACGGGAGCCTCCGTGGCTCAGACGGCAGCGCGTCGGCCTCTCACCGCTGGATACCGTGGCTCAAATCCCGGTCACTCCAAGTGAGATTTGTGCTGGACAAAGCGGAGGCGGGACAGGTTTTTCTCCGGGTACTCCGGTTTTCCCTGTCATCTTTCATTCCAGCAATACTCTCCATTATCATTTCATAGCATTTATCACTCATTAATAAATCACCTTGGGAGTGGCGACCCCATTGTAATAACAGCCTATATATGCTTCATTCATTACATCGCTGACCCGGTCAATGACTGGAAAACAGGTTGTAGGTTTTCATTTTCACAAGAAACGAAACAGACTCAAAATATATTAAATAAGTTCTTCGTCTGCAGGGGGTAGTGGGACGTTGTAAAATTCGCTTATATATGGGAGGCGTGGTTCATAAATATCTCTCTTTTCTGTGTCAACCTCAAGCGCCCGCTCAATGTATCCTTCAAAGCGTACAGTGGGATGCAGCACTAGAGTAGTGTGCTTTCTTAGATGAATGGCAGTGATGCCGGCTCTTCTATTTGACGTCCGGCTCCATGCCGAAATGGTTAGCGTGCTAGCCTTTGGCCACAGGAGTCCCGGGTTCGATTCCCGGTGGGGTCGGGAATTTTAACCATAATTGTTCAATTTCGCTGACACGGGGTATGGGTGTATCTGTCGTCTTCATCTTCATTTCATCCTCATCACGACGCGCAGGTCACCTATGGGCGTCAAATCGAAAGACCTGCATCTGGCGAACCGAACTTGTCCTCGGACACTCCCGGCACTAAAAGCCATACGCCATTTCATTTTTTCTATTCGACCCTGTAGCAGACACACAGTGAACTTCTTCCTAAACTTGCCAGTTAATTTCTCTTAATGCTGAAGCTAGAGCTGATCTAACCCTGTGATGGCGAGTATTCCTTTGCAGTGCTCCCTTGGGACAGATACCAAGCAAGTGTCCTAAAGTTTCAGTCTCACCACAGTCAGGATGACGGCTACTCATAAAATTTACTCTGAATTATAATTTTCTACCCATCGTTCGATTAATATCACTATTCCGTAATTTTTTCTAACGATTCTTTTCTATATCGATAATTCTTCTTGTCAGGGCCATGGAAGGCGGCTCTGAATTATCCAGTTTCGTAACAGTGAACCGAGTATGCCATTACCGGCTTGGCTAGGCAGCGCTCACGTATGAAAACAACTAGGAACATGATTTTGTCACCATGAGTCATCTTGCTGTTGAAGCTCAACCATCCCAAACGTTCCCGGTGTTCAGTTTCCGTCTTTAGTAGTGTGCATACAGTAAATTCCTTACGTTACTCAGCCCTCTCCTGTCAAGAACAGCTGCATCGATAACATTCATACAGGAAGTGTATGATATTACTAACAATTCAACCTGACAATACCATATCACTGAGTCATTCTCTGTTTGGTCTACACACCAATGTTTCTACGTTGTGATGGGAAATGAATAATAATAATAATAATAATAATAACTTGAAGTCAGTGCTCCATCAGGTAAAAATGGTCGGTAAGAAATATATCATCATCTTTGTCGACTTTATGAAAGCGTATGACTCATGAAAATCCTGGAGGAATTAGGACTGGACCAGAAGATCCATAACCCAGTAGACTTTAAATAACACCAGGTCACGAGTGAAGTTCAGAGGAACGCTCTCAAAAGTTATGAAATCAAGACAGGGGTAAGACAAGGAGACGGCATCTTCCCACTCCTCTTGAACTGTGCACTGGAAAAAGTAATGAGAGAGTGGCGAAAAGAGTGGTATCTCTCTGGGACACAAGCGTAATGGACTGAATGTTGATTGTCTGGCATTCGCCGACGACCTGGGACTTCTATCTCATTCAATAGAAATACTATTGAAACAACTCAATGTTCTCAGACATCAAGGAGCACTTGAGAAAACACAATACATCACAAACATAAGCGAATCTCCTTGTACACTACATATGGAGCAAGGAACGACCAAGAAAACCAACAGGTTTAAGTACCTGGTAGAATGGCTGGAACCCAATCTCTCCTAAGGAGTAGCATTATCAACTCGAGTTCATCAGCTAGAACTAGTATACCAACTGACCAAGAACACCTACAATAAAAAGTGTCTCTCCCGAAACACTAAAATGAAACACTACCTGATAATCATCTTCCCTGAAGCCTTACATGCTTTAGAACAGGGGTTTCCAAATGGCGGCCCGCGGGCCGCATGTGGCCGCTAAGCCATATAATGCGGCCCGCAAGAGTATTTTAATAAATGATGTGAAGAATAGTTAAAAAATAATATTTTATAAGTCATTCAAAACGTATTAATTTTTATATCCAGTATAGACCCAAGTCCAAACGAGTTCATTCTTTAATATTATTTCCTCTTTTTAAAAATTCACTTGATCTGAATAGATTATTTTTCATTTTTAAAAACTGAAAATCAAAATTTCAGATAATAATAATGATCCATTCTTACGTCCCACTAACTACTTTTGATGTTTTTGGAGACGCCGAGGTACCGGAATTTTGTCGCGCAGGAGTTCTTTTACGTGCCAATAAATCAATCGACACGAGGCCGACGTATTTGAGCACCTTCGGAATGATCTAACATCGAACCTACCAACTTCAGAAGGCCAAAGCTTCAACCTACTGAGCCACTAAGCCCAGCTCCACATTTCACCCTTTTATGCAATTGTGAAATAACGTTTTAACTAAGTAGTTAAAACTATCAAACCTTTATTTCAATTGAATTATGCATATTATTTTTTTCCTAATGGTACTTCTGTAGGCCTACTATGTGCAGAATTTTACGAAAATTGGCCTATTATTCAAGTGCGGCCCGCGAAAATGACTAAAGTTTCCAATATGGCCCTCGAGCCCTCACAAATTGGAAACCCCTGCTTTAGAATGTCTAATATTCAACAGGAAGGGACTCACGGACAAGTTCGAAATTTAGGAGAAAAAAATATTGAGGAAGATATTAGGACTAGTCAAGGAAGGGAATGAATAGAAAAGGTGACCCAACCAAGAGCTCTGCAAACACTATGAAAAAATCACGGACTTGGCCAGGAAGAGACGCCTAGCATTTTATGTCACGTCTACAGGATGCATCATGCCAGATGACCAACCGGCTTCTAGTTACTGGCAAAAGAGGAAGACCAAGTCACCGTGGTTGATGAAGTAAACAAAGAATTGCAGGAACTGGGAAGAACAGAAAGAGACTTAAAAAAACGGTCATCTTTCAGGAGGATGCTTAAACGAAAGAGGTTCCATGACCAACCACCAAGAACGAAGACAGGTACCTCTGAACAAGGAGAAAAAAGAACGACACAGCCCGAGGATGCAATTATTGGGCAAACATCAAAACCCGCCCCAAACGCAATAGTTGAATATCGTGGTCCTTAGTCGGCCTATAAGGAGCAAGAAGAAGAAGAATGCCCGATTTAGTGTCTCAGACGATTGAGGCACTGGCCTTCTGACCCCAACTTGGCAGGTTTCTATCCTGGCTCAGTCCGGTGGTATTTGAAGGTGCTCAAATACGTCAGCCTCGTGTCGATAGATTTACTGGTACGTAAAAGAACTCCTGTGGGATCAAATTCCGGCACATCGGCGTCTCCGAAAACCGCTGAAGTAGTTAATGAGACGTAAAGCAAATAATATTTACAATAATAATAACAATAACTCTTCGCTTTTCCATTGATGCACAGTACTTCACTGATGTCCTGGATGTGGAGTTGCTGCTGTTGCAGATCCTCCAGGGTTATAAGAACATAGATGGTGCAGTCTGAAAATATCGGATCATGAAACTGACAGGAAACAGTATCAACACATTTGCAAGAAATATGGTGTGTACCCGAAAGAAATAAGCTAATGAGTTTCAAAATATCGGAGAAGTGTAGAAAGTTGCATAGGCAACAAGGAATTTAAAAACAAATATTTTTTAAGTTTACTAGCTGGGTGAATTTTTATTTTTATTCATTATGATTGGAAGATTTTTTCGAGTAGGGTTTATTTCGCCGACCACTGGCCGAACAATCTATTTACGCTGTGGAACTTGGGTATCCGTATTTTCGACATCTAATGGAGCGTCCGCGTACGTTTTCACGATTTCTGCTAACGTCCGCATTTTTTTATTTTTGGGAAATAAGATCTTTTGATTTTTGTTTTCATCTCGTATCGTCAACAAATTAGATATTTTATATGGATCTTTGAATTACATCGCTTGTTATTCGCTTACAATCGATATTTAATGCTAGTAAAACCGAAAGTATCGATTTACCTTGCTCACGATCGATATATCGATCTTTTTAGCTAGTTTAGAGATAGCTGCGATAGTTCTCCTTCCTTCCGGTTTCCATTTAACAGTTTATGTTTGCGCGATACCTAGCGCATTCATCCAGCTGTATCTTCTTTAAATTACATATTCCTCACCCAATAAGTCATCTTATGAGATAAGTTTATTTTCAAAATGTACGCTGAGAAACATTGTTTTATTTTGTAAGTTAAGATTTTTTATAGCTGAACAATGTGTTTCGATCATGCTTTGTTTCGCTTTTTTTTTTAAAAAGATTTCTCATCATGCCGAAGAGGAAATGTGCATTTATGGATAAACTTCGAGAAAGATGCCCAAGATTTCGACCCGGAAGAGTACAATGGAAAACAAAATGTATGACTTGCTGCCCAGAGACCTATATACTTACTTACTTATTTCTTCTTCATGGATTAGGCTAACAGTCTGTTCCGACCTCATATTTCATTCCATCTCTTCATAGAACGACCAATATCTCTTCTTCCCGTAGGATGGTATTCCAGGACAAGTTTTGAGATTTTGTTGTTATCCATCCTCAGAACGTGGTTTTTCCAATTTATCCTGTTTTGGAACTTTCTTTTATTCACTGAGAATATATTTAATCGTTGTCTTATCTCTTCATTTAGTATTTTATCTTTTAGGGAGTATTCTTTCAGTGATCTTAGGAATCTCATGTCAGACGATTGTATTTTGTTCCTATAGCTTGTTTTATCCACCCATGTCTCACTTCCATATAACAAAGTTGTACAGCCACAGTCTTATAGAATTTAAGCTGAGTATTTTCTCTTACTTTTCCATTCATTGTTCGGCGAATTATCCCACATATATATTGAAATCTTCAGCTCGTCATCATCATTAAAAGATATTTCAAAACCAAGGTACTTAAAAATTGAGACTTGTTCAACTGGTTGATTGTCAATTACTATCTTCACTCTGATAGCCAAATATTATAACTTTTACAAATGGTGTTTAACTGATGTATTGATTCCTGGAGTTTATCTTCACCATACTGCAGGATAAATTGATCATCTGCAAAGAGCATACCGTAGTATTTATGTATGTGTCTGTATTCAATTTTATTCCAGAGTACACAGTTCGTTTCCAGTTTCTGATTACTTCATCTATATATATATATATATTGAATATTGTTGGAGAGAGGCTGCATCCCTGACGTACACCTTGATTATTTAATATTTCTTCCGTTAGTTTGTATTCGCGTTCTTTTGCACATACTTTAAATATCTTGAATAAGATGTTTAGGGTAACCAATTTTTATCATTAAATTTCATAAGTGTTCGCTATCTACTCTATCAAAAGCCTTTTCCATAGTCGACACAAGCGACATAAGTATTGAAGTTAAATTCTCTTCTCTTCTCCAGTATCTGTTTGAGGCTAAATATATTATCTGTACAGGTCTGTCTTTTCTAAATCCACATTGTTCTTCCAGTATGAGATTGTGTGCAATAATCTCAAGTCTATTGTTTACTATTTTAGCATAATTTTTATAGCCAACATTTATTACGCAGAGACCTATGTTTCAAACGCAAATCATGGCGCCAGCGATCTGGAACTCCTCTTGAAGACAGAGAAACATATGAAGTGTGTTAGGGATGTAACTTCATCAAGTAAAGTGACTAATTTTACAACATAAAACTGAACTAATAATGTTTCATTCGAGATTCGGCAGTCCTAAGAGTGTGTTGATCAATCCCGTTGAGGGTGTCTTCATTGTGTGGTTTCAGAATATGGTAACCCTAGTGGAACTGTCGTGAGAAACGACACCCAACAAACAATGCCGTAGAAGGATGGAATTCAATGGTCAATACTCTGATTTTTTTAAAAAGGACATTCCCGCTTCAAGGAATTTGAGGAAAGAAGCTGAAACATCGTAAACCTGTTGCATCATTCCGACGAAGAAATTGTAAATATTTTCATAGTAAAATTTGTAAATAATCAAGATTGTACATACACTGGAACCTCGATATCTCGAAACGCCTCGGGAGTTAAATTTTATTTCGAGTTATCGAAATTTCGAGATATATAGAATATCATTTTTGAGCATATATAGCGCATAATTGAATCATATGTATCTCCGTGCTTATACTGAATAGAGTATCTTTTTTTACAGTGTTTAAAAATATACTAACAAACCCGCATCGCTTTATGACCTCTAAAGCAACTGTTTAGGAGATAGAATACAGTACATACAGCAGTGAAACAAGAAACATGCCTCCATTAACAACTTGGAAAAAAAAATCCGTTAGTCTCTTCTGTTTTTACTGTTAACCTTCTTCTCTTCCACATACTTTTCAACAACATGTATTGCTGTGAGAAACAATGTCATTTATATTCGACTGTCCGACTCGTTGGCTGAACGGTCAGCGTACTAGCCTTCGGTTCAGAGGGTTCCGGGTTCGATTCCCGGCCGGGTCGGGGATTTTAACCTTAATTGGTTAATTCCAATAGCACGGGGGCTGGGTGTATGTGTTGTCTTCATCATCATTTCATCCTCATCACGACGCGCAGGTCGCCTACGGGGGTCAAATAGAAAGACCTGCACCTGGCGAGCCGAACCCGTCCTGGGATATCCCGGCACTAAATGCCATACGACATTTCATTATATTCGACTGACTCTGTATGTAAGTTCGAAACACGTAGCCAAGATTCGTAAATGGAGCTTGTCATCCACGACTTCCGGGGTTGCTTTCGTACGTGATCGGTAATGAATTCACACCCGAAAAACAACGAGGCTTCGCCGATTTTCTGATCACTAGAAGTTCGTTTTTCGGTTCCGGTCACATTAGCCCTCAGCATCACTGTAACTTGTTAACTGTTCCTCACAAACTACAGATGCTCTATTGCACATTCAGTATTGTACAAACTTCGAGTTACAGAATATTTTCTGCATCAACGTTTGCTTCGAGTAATAGAGAAGTGATTACACGTGAAGAATAGGACAAACGGCCGCGAAATTGAAGTTACTTCGAGATACTGAAAATTCGAGTAATGAATGTTCGAGATATCGAGGTTCGACTGTATATGACAAAGCAATGCCTGCATTTATTTTTAAAATAGGACTAGACTTAAGTTCGCGCGGATTAATGGCGTCCGTGGATCTATTGCCCCGTGTCGTATATGTTTGTGCAAGGCTATACAGCACTCAGGACTGTGGTAAGAAGAGGGCACGCAGTCCCGACTGGTGCTAACAATAAACCTTTTCACACTTCATTGTATTATGTTGTGTTTGTTATTCTAATGCTGTACACGTGCAGAGTTTTTAAAATCAGTACCACGATTGGAATATGGATATTTTGAGACTTGGATGTTGTGAGATGGTACGACACAGTTGTTGGCAGCTGCTTGTGTTGTAGCACCAGTAGTTGTCATCGTCACCTTATCTCAGCCCTTCCTTTTCTTCGTACCCCGGGTAGCTGAAAATCAAGGGCTCTCTTGACTGCACAGTTTTCGTCCAGTTCGTTCACCTTCCTGAACCAAGTCACCCTCATACGCTGAACCTTCTGAACGACTGTCTCCTTCACGTGTAATGTGCTTCTGATGCGCTCATTTCGGGTTTTATCTTGTTGGAATCTTCTCTTGATATCTTAAGCATCTTCAGCCCCTCCCTGGTTGTTCGTATGAGCCACCTATCTCCGAAGAGATAGACAGTTTGAGAGGTACTGATACCGGTACGCCTTCAGCGCTCCTCTGTCGGTCATTATTTAGGGAGAGTCTTTAACGAATTTGATAAAGCAAAAGTAGTATATTTTATGCTATTTTTAATTATTGGTTAATTTTATAAAATGTTACTAGAGAACGCAACTTGTTTCTATTCCTTACAGGGCTGACACAGAGATCCTACGGGGAACAGCATATAGTTAGACCTGAACGGTCGCCCATTCAAGTAGTAACCATGCCGGATGTAGCTCTTTGGAAATGCTATGACATATGCCGTATACAGTGCGCTAATTTATACAAGAACCGGGCGAGTCGGCCGTGCGGTTAAGGGCGCGCAGCCGTGAGCTTGCATCCGGGAGATAGTGGGTTCGAACCCCAATGTCGGCAGCCCTCAAGATGGTTTTTCGTGGTTTCCCATTTTCACACAAGGCAAATGCTGGGGCTGTACCTTAATTAAGGCCACGGCCATTTGCTTCCCACTCCTAGCCCTTTCCTATCCCATCGTCGCTATAAGACATATCTGTGTCGGTGCAACTTAAATCAAATTCTAAAAATAAAGAAAGTTTTAGCTACCCTGTCCTCCAAGGCTGAGCAGGCATTACTCGCTGTATACAGCCCGTATAGAGTCGTGCCATAAAACGCGTAATATTTGCGGTCTTAATGTTGGTGTTATATAATCGGCAATAAATTGGCGGTGACATCCACAAGGAGCAGACATTTGGTCGAGGTTCTTGTCCTGATAAGAGCTAACAAACAATTTGTTTTGTACAAACTGCAAATGATTTTTATTAATGACATAAATGGTGGACAGTATACAGTTGAATCTCTCGTAAGACATCCCCACGGCACTTAATGCCCTTGAAAGGGCCTTGGCCTGCCCAGCGACCGCTGCTCAGCCCGAAGGCCTGCAGATTACGAGGGGCCGTGTGGTCAACACGACGCATCCTCTCGGCCATTATTCTGGGCTTTCGAAACCGAGGCCGCCATCTCACCGTCAGATAGCTACTCAATTCTAATCACGTAGGCTGAGTGGACCTCCAACCAGCCCTCAGGTCGAGAGAAAAATCACTGACCTGGCCGGGAATCGAACCCGGGGCCTCCGGGCGAGAAGCAGGCAAGCTACCCCTATACCACGGGGCTGGTCTCGTAAGACATGCTTGCAGAAATTCTTGTACTGAAGTTTAACAATGCTTTTGGCTTATAATAATAATAATAATAATAATAATAATAATAATAATAATAATAATAATAATATTGTGGTCACAACTACTGTGTACAGACGTTTTGATTTTAGGCTGCCTGCTTGTCAATTATGAGGTGTTTTACTCTACCAGGTAGTAACGAAATTGGAATTCTGTTAGGCACCGTCTGGTTGAAATTTTAATTAATTCTGTCTCGACCTGTGTCACCAGAGATCTTTTACATGCCGATATCGTGCGACATGGAGTGTTGAATGGACATTTTTCACCTTCACAAATCCAAGAACCACAGTCGGATTTTAAGACGCGACCTTGGGATCCTTAGGCCGACACTCTAACGCTGACCCTCACTGCAGGTCTGGCCTGCAGACAAGCAGCTCGGCACTAGTCGATACTACACACACGAACAATGACCATTCATTAAATGTAGAGCCGTGATAACAGAGCTCTAGCGTATTCCACATGAGTACATCCATATTCTAAACAGCGGCTTTACACCGAACAAAAATCATTTGCGAGGAAATAAATAACGGAACACTAGACGTTAATTAACTAACAAAGAAGATTATCTTTTATATGTGTTGTGATATACAAGGCGTGATCAAAAAGTTTCCGTTTGAGGACGTTGCTTCAGCGGACATGCAACGTAGCGCGACTCCAATTCGGTCATATAAGCACGGACATGTAGGCAAAGGGATTAGTGTGGCAGTCGTATCGTACCTAGGTGCGTGCGTTAAATGCGGCCACGTCAAACTATGGCGACGTTATTACCAAATGCGTCCAAACAGGACCAACGTGCTGTTATTCTGTCCTTGGCTACCGGAGGACAAACACCGGTGGACATCCATCGAAGAATGAAGATAGTGTATGGGGCAGCATGACTGTCGAAAACCACGGCTATGGAATGGTGCACCAAGTTTCATGCGGGTCGCGTTTCGACACAAGACGCCGGTCGATCTTGGAAGCCAGCCTCATCCATTATGGACAACAACAAGCGGGCGGTGGATGAGGCCTATAGTTCTGATCTCTCCTCATGTAATTATCATGCCTTCAGTCTCCTGAAAAGGCTTGAAGGGTCGCTACCTGTCGGAAGAGGATGTGCAGCAGGCAGTTATGGACTTCTTCACGCAGCAGGACGCGGTGTTTTACCACACGGGGATCTTCAACCTGATGCGTCGGTGGGATGAGTGCCTCATTGATCACGGCGATTTTGCCTGATTGGCATCCCGATTCAGGACTGTATGGCCGTCGAAGGGAAACGATTTTTTTTTTTTTTTTTACGATTTGCTTTACGTCGCACAGATAGGTCACATGGCGACGATGGGATAGGAAAGGCCTAGGAGTGGGAAGGAAGCGGCCGTCGCCGTAATTGAGGTACAGCCCCAGCATTTACCTGGTGTGAAAATGGGAAACCATGGGAAACCATTTTCAGGGCTGCCGACAGTGGGGTTCGAACTCGCTATCTCCCGGATGCAAGCTCACAGCTGCGTGCCCCTAACCGCACGGCCAACTTGCCCGGTCGGAAATTTTTGATCGCAGCCTTATACTTACAGGGGAGAGTTCCAGAGTTGTCGACGAGAATCTCGACGAAATTTTCAACTTGAAACGACAATAGCTCCAGGGGAGTAAGCGTAAGTATTAAGTTTCGCCTCTGCCTCCGTGACGTAACGGTTAGCATTATTAGCTGCTGTCTTCGGTGGCCCGGGTTCGATTCCTAGATCTGTCAGAGATTTAAGAATGGTAGGAGGTCTGATATGTGTTAAAATGGTACAAACAGCTCACTTTCATTGTAGAGTACCTGGGAAGATCTGTACCACCTCGGGAAGAGGACACGAGTTTACTTGCTATTAAGGGGACACTAACCATAATAACAACCGTTGGACAAAACCAGTTGGCATCTCTTTAACCATACAATTTATTTTAATGAAAATATCAGAACGTACTGTATAACTTAGTTCATTAATGGCAGCTTTGTACAGTTATATCTAGATAATTTATTTCTCCGCCTGTTGCCATTTCTTGATGGATGCAGTATTTTTGTATCCGTCTCTTGGCACAGGCCAGAGCAAAGTGTAGCTTCCACCGAAATCCCAGTCTCATTCATGGCTGTGACAATATGGAAGCTGCTGGGGTATGGGTGGTGCTGAGTAATGACAGTTGGAGCACAACTAGTGTCTGAATGTTATGAAAGGTGTTGCTCATAGGATCAGTCGTGCTGCAGTGGCACCTTCTGGTCCAGTGAGGAAAGCAATGGCAAACTACCTCACTCCTCATCTTGCCTAGTACGCCTCATTTGGGCTCTGCCATTGGTTTTAGCAGTTTCCCTATAACTGCATAGCCTTTGGTGGTGCAATTTGAGGATCCAATCAGCCTCTGGACTGATGACCTAACAGACAGACAATTTATTTCTTGAATATCTATTTCCTGTGGGTTTGCAAAAATTACTTATCCTACATTATATTTGAAATCGCTCGTGTTACCCGTATTTTCTCGCTGTATAGTGTGGGGACTAATCTGATCTGCCAAAATTATTTCTTTGTCAATAAATATTCCTTTCAAAATAATTTTTTAATACCGGGAGAATTGGCCGTGAGGGTAGGAGCACGCAGCTGTGGGCTTGCATCCGGGAGATAGTGGGTTAGAACCCTACTGTCGGCGGTCCTGAAGATGGTTTTCCGGGGTTACCCAATTTCATACCAGGCAAATGTTGGGGCTGTACCTTAAAGTAAATTTAAAAATCAGTTGAACAATTCTTTTAAAACATTTAATTATTTTGAGTAATTTCTTTTTTTCTTTATTTGCGAAAAATATATAGCCTATTACCAGTATCGATTTGATGGTGTCATTCATATTTTACTCTTTTATACTACTTACATATTTACCGAGCGAGTTGGATGATCGGTTAGGGGCGCGCAGCTGTGAACTTGCATTCGGAAGATAATGGGTTAGAACCCCACTGTCGGCAGCCCTGAAGATGGTTTTCCGTGGTTTCCTATTTTCACACCAGGCAAATGCTGGGCCATTCCTTAATTAAGGCCACAGCCAGCTGCTTCCCACTCCTAGCCCTTTCCTATCCCATCGTCGCTATAAGACATATCTGTGTCAGTGCGACGTAAAGCAAATTCTAAAAATAAAGAAAGTTTTAGCTACCCTGTCTTCCAAGGTTGAGCGGGCATTACTCGCTGTATACAGCCCGTATAGAGTCGCGCCATAAAACGCGTGATATTTGCGGTCGTATTGTTGGTGTTATGTAAGCGGCAATAAATTGGCGGTGACATCCACAAGGAGCAGACATTTGGTCGAGGTTCTTGCGTAATCACTTAACGTTATATAACAGTGAATTCCTTCCAGATTTGTATGTTGACATTCGTTTAGGACGGCGGCACTCACATCTCACACCACTAATTCGCTCGTTTTCCCAATCAACATGCAAGGCCTTTGATCGGTGCCGTACCATTCGCAAAGCCAAGCAAGAGTGAATGTTGATATCGTGATCATAGTCAAGCAAGCCATCTCTGCGCAGGTCATTGAAGGTAAAGGCTTCCGCTTAACGTTACCTCGGCACAAAGTGGGATAGAGAGTTTAGCCAGTCGCCTTTCCCCCATAGGAATTTACCTGGTACTCATTTGTGGTGCAGGCTGAGTGAACCTCAGGACCATGGGCCTCTACAGAATTTGAATTTGAATTGTTGTTCGAAAATGTCTCGACAGTACTTTTTTTCACAAGTTGATCTATGTCGCACCGGCACAGATAGTTCTTATGCTATTTGTTTTACGTCGCACCGACACAGAGAGGTCTTATGGCGACTATGGGATAGGAAAGGTCTAGGAATGGGAAGGAAGTGGCCGTGGCCTTAATTAAGGTACAGCCGCAGCATTTGCCTGGCGTGAAAATGGGAAACCACGGAAAACCACCTTCAGGGCTGCCGACAGTGGGGTTCCAATCCACTATCTCTCGGATGCAAGCTCACAGCTGCGCGCTCCTCACCAACTCGCCCGGTATTCTTATGATGACGATGGGACAGGAAAGGGCTACAATTGGGAAGAAAGCTGCCGTGGCTTTAATTAAGGTACAGTCCCAGCATTTTCCTGGTGTGGAAATGGGAAAACACGGAAAAACATCTTCAGCGCTGCCGACAGTGGGGTTCGAACCCATTATCTCGCGAATACTGGATACTGGCCGCACTTAAGCTACTGCAGCTATCGAGCTCGGTGACTGTACTTCTTGTCGGGGAACTGAACCTTCGTCCTTCGAAGAGAACCGAGTACACCTTTTCCGCCTGTATCCCTTAACTATTACCATATAACCTGCAGTTTTACGTACATTACTTATCTTTAAAAGAAGACCCACATGCTTTGTCTAGGATTCGAACCATGATCACTCGAACAGAAGTCAGTGGCAACACCACACCACTAACATGTCCACTTTAAAGGATACATTGGCAAAATTAGTTATAATCTGGTCAGGCAAACACTTTCCACCTGTAGAGTTTTGGAGTAACTATATATGCATTGTATGCACTAACTAGGAGCGTCCGTGGCTCAGGCGACAGCGCACCAGCCTCTCACCGCTGAGTTCCGTGGTTCAAATCCCGGTCACTCTATGTGGGAATTATGCTGGACAAAGCGGAGGCGGGACACGTTTTTCTTTGAGTACTCCGGTTCTCCCTCTCATCTTTCATTCCAGCAACACTCTCCTGTATCATTTCATTTCATCTCTCATTAATTAATCACTGTCTCAGACGAGTGTAACAGGCTCCGGCAGCCGGCACAATTCCTATCCTCGCCGCTAGATGGGGGCTTCATTCATTCCATTCCCACCGGGCGAGTTGGCCGTGCGGTTACGAGCGCGCGGCTGTGAGCTTTCATCCGTGAGATAGTGGTTCGAATCCCACTGTCGGTAGCCCTGAAGATGGTTTTCCGCGGTTTCCCATTTTCATCATCATCATCATCATCTGTTTACCCTCCAGGTTCGGTTTTTCCCTCGGACTTAGCGAGGGATCCCACCTCTACCGCCTCAAGGGCAGTGTCCTGGAGCTTCAGACTCTTGGTCGGCGATACAACTGGGGAGTATGACCAGTACCTCGCCCAGGCGGCCTCACCTGCTATGCTGAACAGGGGCCTTGTGGAGGGATGGGAAGATTGGAAGAGATAGGCAAGAAAGGGGGAAGGAAGCGGCCGTGGCCTTAAGTTAGGTACCATCCCGGCATTCGCCTGGAGGAGAAGTGGGAAACCACGGAAAACCACTTCCAGGATGGCTGAGGTGGGAATCGAACCCACCTCTACTCAGCTGACCTCCCGAGGCTGAGTGGACCCCGTTCCAGCCCTCGTACCACTTTTCAAATTTCGTGGCAGAGCCGGGAATCGAACCCGGGCCTCCGGGGGTGGCAGCTAATCACGCTAACCACTACACCACAGAGGCGGACGGTTTCCCATTTTTACGCCAGGCAAATGCTGGGGCTGCACTTTAATTAAGGCCACAGCCACTTCCTTCCCATTCCTAGGCCTTTCCTATCCCATCGTTGCCATAAGACCTATCTGTGTCGATGCGACGTAAAGCAACTAGCATTCTATTTCTGACCTGGTCGAATGACTGGAAATAGGCTGTGGATTTTCAAATACTCGAACAATCTTCCAGGTGTTAGCTCCCCAATGTGAGAACAGATAGACTACACTGCTCTACAGCAAGGCGATCATCGTTAGCTCCATCGAGAAACAATATGGAATATCTCAACATTGGCTGAATGGTCAACCTGATGGTTAAAATTCCCGACCCTGCCGGGAATCAAACCGGGACCCCTGTGACCAAAGGCCAGCATGCTAACCATTTAGCCATGGAGCCGGACAAGGGAAAGGTTTCGATGCTATACCTAATTGCTAGCCTTACCACTGTCTCGTCGAAGCACAGTGAATATTGTACGGAAATAATTGTTATAAACTATATAACGAATGAATTAATTATTGAAATAAAAATAGTATGATGACTGATATTGGTTGACATGTTCCTTCGCTACGTTGCGAACAGCCGACCGTGAACATGGGATATGAAGCGCAGCTGTGAGCTTGCGTTCGGGAGATAGTGGGTTCGAACCCCACTATCAGCAGCCCTGGAGATGGTTTTCGGTGGTTTCCCATTTTCACATCAGACAAATGTTATACCTTAATGAAGGCCACGGTCGCTTCATTCCCATTCCTAGCCCTTTCCTATCCCATCGTCGGTGTGACGTAAGGCAACTTGTAAAAAAAAAAAAAAAAAAAAAAAGAAATAGAACACTCACTCCTCAATTTACTAAAAGATAACACCAGATGTTTCACGTACTCATAATTACCGAAAAATATTGGGAAATGTTAAATCCCTCATGAGATCCCCAAACTAGCAGGAGATGCACTTTCCTGCAAAATTCATTTAGTGGAATTAACCTATATTTCGTTTACAGACAAGCAAATAATAAACTCGTCCTGCAAAAATGTTTTACCATACATATAATACTGAACGTTTCCCTGGAAAAAACATTCAAAAACCTCCCAGAGACTGACCTACATCTAGACCATGTTTTTCAAGACAATTTTTCTGTTAGGTCTGTGCTACTTTTTAACCTTAAAAACCCCTCCAGTTCGTCGGGCAGTTTGACGTCATGAGAAGGCAATGCAGTGACAAGTGTGACAGCTCATTTAGGATCAACTGGTGGCGGCTCTTTAGTCCGCTAGCCGATAACCTCTCGTGACAGCTCAACCACTCTGGTGTGCCCTGGGATACGAACATTAGAGAGATGTTACTGGAGATCGTTCATCATTGCCACCTGCGAATAAAGAACTTCATAGGATTCTTTCCGTCTCGGCAGTGAAATATAGGTGTGACAGCCTACATGTGGAGCTAGGCAATCCGCACACATGTGGGTTGTTACAGGAAGGAGTGGTGAGGAAATAACATTGACAGCTTAAAGGGTCTATGAGGTATCGGTTTCCGAGCCTCATGAGACATGTCTGGTCGTGACATCCCAGGGAAGGGTGGTAGCAGTTCCTCACCAGGGGTGATGTCGCGGCCAGACAGATTTAGGATAGATTTAGTATATATTCATGTAGTAAAGTAGTTAGTTTAGTTAGGTGGTGTGTTGCATGTGGAGCTGGCGATCCGCCCATGTGCAAGATGCTACAAAGTAGATTTAGAAGTAGTTAAGTAGTAAGTAGTTAGTGTCTAGCTATAAATAGTCTGTGAGTGTTTATTTTATTGGAACATTGTAACTGGGCGAAAGCCTGTTATGTTCAGTTCAATAAGTTCAATAAAAATTCATTCATTCATTCATTCATTCATAGGATTCTTGTTTCAGAAAACGAAGGGGAGATAGTCGATCGCGGGAGTTGATTGTAGAGAATGTAAATACTGTGGAATATGTCTTAAACGAACATCCCGTTATCATACAAGAATGTCCGTTGTGAAATATGTCCGCTTCAATAAAGCTGAACGAATCAAGTGATTTAAGTGTCCGGCTCCATGGCTAAATCGTGCTGGCCTTTGAGCCAAGGGGTCCCGAGTTCGATTCCAGGCTGGGTCAGGGATTTTAACTTTCACTATTGAATTCCTATGGCTCACGAGTAGTAGAGCAAAGATAGTTCAACGGCCCTCCAATCAGAGGCCGCGGAGCGGGTCACGTGACTGCCGAGTCAGCAGCGCGCGAAATTTGAATTATACGTGACGTCATTGACCCCTAGTAGTGTACCTAGGCCGATTCAAACTCCGCGGTCATTAACCCGAGGTCACTGACCCCTAGTATAGTAGGTGAGCAATGACGGTTTGCGGATTTTTCGTAAGAGAGCGAGCCTAACCTCACAGTCACAATATTGAGGGGCCTAACTTTACTTTAACAGCTAGTTGCCCTTCCCGACGCCTAAGAGAGCGATCCTAACCTCACATCCGCCATCTTGAATGGACTACTCTTAGTTTTACGGCAAGATGCCCTTTCCGACGCCAGTTGCACAAGATGGCGGCTATACACAACTCTTTATGAGACGGCCTAGGGGCGCTTGCGCAAGATGGCGGCTATACATGGCTACTTATGGAGAAATATGCCGGCCATGGGCGCTTGCGTAAGATGGCAGCTGCTCTTATGAGACGGCCTAGGGGCGCTTGCGCAAGATGGCGGCTATACACGGCTTCTTATAGAGAAATATGGTGATTGCACATGATGGCGGCTATATTTTTTTGCTAGTTGTTTTATGTCGCACCGACACAGATAGGTCTTACGGCGACGATGGGACAGGAAAGGGGTACGAGTGGGAAGGAAACGGCCGTGGCCTTAATTAAGGAACAGCCCCAGCATTTGCCTGGTGTGAAAATGGGAAACCACGGAAAACCATTTTCAGGGCTTCCGACAGTGCGGTTCGAACCTACTATCTCCCGAATACTGGATACTTGCCGCACTTAAGCGACTGCAGCTATCGAGTTCGGTGATGGCAGCTATACATGGACTCTTATGGAGAAAGATGACGGCAAGGGGTGATTGCGCAAGATGGCGGCTATACATAGGCTCTTATGGAGAAAGATGCCGGTCATGGGCGATTGCGCAAGATGGCTGTTATAAATAGGCTCTTATGGAGAAATATGCCGGCCATCTTCGCCCACGTAGTTAGAACTTGTCAAAAGCACGTAGATGGATGGATGAAAACGTGGAAGTATGGATTGATAAAGTGTGGGAAAGGAGAAAAGGTGCGCTACTAAAGAAGGAAGCTCTTGTTCTTGATCAGTTTCGATCACATTTGACGGAGTCCATCAAGCAAAAATTCCAACAATGCATTACTGAATCCGCTGTTATCCCAGAAGGAGTAACATTTCAACTACATCCCCCTGAGGTGTCATTGTCATTAAACAAACCGTTTAAAGCGTACACAAGAGAAGAATGGAACAAATGGATGATGGATACCAGTGTTCATAAGATGACGCTGAAAGGAGCTCTGAAATGGCCTACTATCACACAGGTGTACGTGTGGGTGAAGACATTATGGTCGCAAGTGAACGAACAAATTGTCATTAAATCTTTCTTCTTAAGTGTGGCATTGGTAATGCCCTTGATGGAAGTGAGGATCATCTTTGGTACCATATGGACGATGATGAAGAAGAGCAAGAAACAGATGTCGATGGTAACGATGATGTGAGTGAGGTGCGGGTGGAGGTGGGGGGGGAACATTCAGATAGCAATGGCACGGATTACAAGCGAGATGCTTAGCGGAATTTCGGAACGAATAACGTAAACTTATCACTAGAGCTAGGAATTTTAGGTGCAAATTTTGGTTTAAAAAAGGTGTAAAAACGGTGCAATAATATGAAGCAAGTGTAATGGACGAGTATAACTTAGAAACAATTCCCTAAACCAATGGGTAAATAGTAGAAATATCGAGCTCGATTAGTTGGTATTATTATTATTATTATTATTATTATTATTATTATTATTTACGTAGTTATGTACGGACTTTATTTGGTATAAATCTTGATCGTATTATTTGTGTGTTATTTGTGTAACAAAACATGTGAGGTTATGTCATGATACATCTGCTGTATGTACATTGATAAGAGTTTATTTAACGTAAAGACACGTAATTAATCGTATATAATTTATTATTACCTATAATATGATGTATAAATCCAGTGTAATGTTGTGCAACACAGGGTAATAGTCCAGAACAATGCACCTTGTCACTAGAGGTTTAATCGAATGTTCGATCCATCTGTACATAGGTTATTGGAGACACGAGAAATTACGAGAAGACATGTTGTGTCATACTCTTCTAGAAGCCTGGCCAGGCAATGTATATAAAGAGGCAGCCTTGGGAGTTGGAGTTGAGTTGTTAGCGAGAAATGCCAGTGGAAATCGTTAGTCGAATGGGTGAACTCATGTTGTGATTTTGTTGTGTTGGTAGTTGATTGATATGTTAATGTTGCAGTCTTCTACTTCTTCTTCGTAGAAGTGTTTTGTTCAAAATGGTGGTTTATTAGTGTGTGTGTATAATGTGTATATAATTTGTAAATAAAACAGTGTACACAATTGACAGAGTCGTGTGTTTGCGTCCTTGTATTTACAACAAATATAGTCGAAAAATATGCAAGAAAGGTGCAAATTTTAAATGTAAATATTCGTACAAACATCACCAAAACCACTTTTACGTCGAACACTGGCGGAAAAAATCCAAACACCAGGAAATAAGAAATGTAGAATACACAAATAATGACAACATACTGTATTTGTCGAGGTAACATATTTAATTGATTAAAGGTACAAGGCTGAAGGTTAATAACCGCGCGAGAAAAGCCATCGCAAACGTGCCATGCCGGTGCATTAATAACCGGTGGAATCGCCTGACTGTTGAATGCAGGCAAACGTGCATGCATTGTGTTGTACAGGTGCCGGATGTCAGCTTGTGGGATGGAGTTCCATGCCTGTTGCACTTGATCGGTCAATACAGGAACGGTTAATGCCGGTTGCGGATAACGCTGGAGTTGTCGTCCAATGATGTCCCATTCGTAATCGACTGGGGACAGATCACGGATCGAGCAGGCCAAGATAACATGTCGACACTTCGTAGAGCAGGTTAGGTTACAACAGCGGCATGGGGGCGTGCATTATCCTGTTGGAAAACACCCCTTGGAATGCTGTTCATGAATGGCAGTACAACAGGTTGAATCACCAGACGGACGTACACATTTGCAGTCAGGGTGCGTGGGATAACCACGAGAGTGCTCCAGCTGTCACGAGACCAGAACTCCCGGTGTCGGTCCAGTGTGTCGACGCCGCAGACAGGTGGAATGCAGGCGCTCACCTGGCCTCCTTCTAACCAACACACGGCCATCACAGGCACCAAGGCAGAACCAGATTTCATCGGAAAACACAACGGACCTCCACTCCATCCTCCAATGAGCACCTCCAAATCCACATTTCATTTGCTTCCAATGAACCTCATTCCCTTTTTTCCAAAAATCCAGCTCTCACAGCCGTAAAGTAGTACATTCCAGACAAAGGATTTTACAAAAGCCTTTCTTGTTTTTAAACTTATATGGGTATTTGTTAAAATATTTCTTTTACTTTGAAAGGCCTGTTTAGCAAGAGCTATTCTTCTTTTGATTTCCTTCGTGCATCCATTGTCTTCAGTGATAATGCTTTTAAGTGATTAAAAGGTAGCACTTGTTCTATTTTGGAATTTCTTTTTCTTATGTTTGTATTAACTTTCGTGCCATCTTTGCTCACAACTAAAATTTTGGTCTTCTTACTATTGATTTTAAGTTTGTAATGTTTGAATATATATCAGAGAACGGTCAACATTCTGTTTAATTCCTTCTCAGAGTCTGCTACTATGGAAATGCCATCAGCAAATCTAATACTCTGGATTCTTTTCCCCATTTAACTTTATTCCTTTAGTCCTTTGCTTTAAAACGCGAACTGCTTCCTCAATCAACAAATTGAAAAGGTATGGTGAAAGTGGACAGACAATCCTGCCTCACTCCTTTCTTAATTTTTGACACTTTTCATCCATTCACCACTATATTTGTACACTAATTCTTGTATATTTTCCGGATGAGCATCCTGTTTCCAGTAAATTCCTACTTTCTTCATACATTTAAACAATAGTTCCCAGTTTTTCATGTCAAAAGCTTTTTTTTCAAGTCAATGGAAGGAGAATGCATTAGTTATTAATATTCAGTAAGCTACTAACTGTATTATACATATACAGTAGTTATACATGCCTTGTCCCAATTAATTTGTACACTACTGTATCGGAAGAGGGCAATTATGTCATAGTATGAAATAAAACACGTTACATTATTAGCATTTTCTCCGGAACAATATGCTGAGTAGAATTTTCCCGGGAGAAGGCGGAGTGACATTCCTATTACATGTGGAAAAGACACAGCCCTTGGACAAAGCGACGACAGACCACAAGAATTCCAAGCAGGATTGGCACTTGGTTCACCTGAATTACAGTACTCTGGTTATGTTCAACATGCATTGTATAAGTGTTGTAATCATCACGTGTACTATACATGAATCTCAACCCCAAGGCTATTGTTCCACAACATTCCAGACAAGTTCCTGTACGGCCCATACCGAACAAAACAATTCACGTGTCACTTCACATTTATTTGAAGAATTTTCAAATAGTGGAGGCTCTGTCAAATCTGCCATATTAAGGCAAAATTGGAAGTACGACGCATTTTTAGAATGTTTATAGAAATGATGTGCCTAAGTAAAATGTTTGTGTCCCCCCCCCCCCCCACACCCTGATTGGTGGGTACGAGTGGCTTTTGCACTCCTCTGTCGATCTTGTTTTGTGTGTGTACTGTAAGTTTGAATTCTGTGATTTAATTTGAGATGTTTAAATTTGTGGGTGTTAGGTGAATTTGTGTATGATGTTTGTGCGTAATGTGTGGTTTACAGTGGGTGTTAATTTTAAGGGTAGCATAGAGAGTGACGAACGTTTTCGCACGTAATATGGTTGACACAGAATTATTTGAAGGTAATGCGGTATGTGGTGGGCCTGGACGGTCGCCCGTCTAGGTACTGACCACACCGGATGTTGCTGCAGTATAGGCAACTGGACAGTACCGCATATTTTGAGCAACTTATACTGGATAAGTTTATTGCGGATGTTAAGTTTTGGGGTGCAGCGTAAAAGTAAATTCAGCTAGATGTTCGGCGTATAGCAGCGCATTTCGATTCGGTTTCTGAACTTGCTGCTATTAAATGTTTTAATTCCTCCCCTGAAAGGGGAGGTGGGCCTTCTAGACGGTGACGCCGTCTCTCAGGCCAGGAGATTTGTATTGGTGAAGGAGATGTGCGGAGAAGGTGAGAGGGTTGGCGGCCGTGGCCTATACTAGGACTTGTTCCGGCATTCGCCTTAGTGCAGGAGAATGGAAAATCACGGAAAACCATTCTCAGGACAGCCGACGGTGGAGACCAGCCACCCCTCCTTCGCTCGGTTGGCCGGTCGTAGTACAGAGCTGTCGCACTGTACCGGGAGGTACACCCGCCCCGTTCATTTAAGTGAAGCGCCTTGGAAAATGCCATCTTTAAACTAAAACTCCCAACTACTAGCGCAAGAAGTTTGAACTGTTCTCTGCAGATGTCTCTAGCAAAAAAAAAAAAAAAAAAAAAAAAATCCTCATGTTTATGTCCTCTGTTGTGAAAAGGAATTATTAAAATTGTTAAGTATTTTCTTATTTTAAGGTTTACTAGATTGAGATGATTATTCTTTGTTTTTGGTATAATAAAGCTGACAACACTTCTATCTCTTCCCACCAATTTTGGATGCTGGCCAATAGAAAATTTTGTATATTTATTTTTCAACCGATCACATCTATCTTGTATCTATTTAATTACCCAATGGAAATTGGGGGTGTGTCGGGCTTTAGCCCAGAGATCTCTAGAACCTTCCTCTCGGGTATAAAAGCTGGCACATTTTCGACCAGGGGATCTTATTCATCACTCCAGTCTAGTGTGTGTGTTTATAAAGGAGGCGGGGAGCCTCCTCCATCGCCGAGTAATACTGCAGCTCCAAGTAATGGCAGTCCTATTTAAATGATAGTCTTTGAAAGCTAGCTCGAGGGGAAGGTTTCCAACCTTTACAAATGTAACTGTAATTTTCTAAAATTTAAACTTCAAACAAGTCAATAGATCTTAGCTGAAATCAGGGAATAGAGAGTGTGATACCCTCTCGCGTTCCCTATCAACTTGATTTTGAGATGACTGTGATTTCGTAAGCTGTTTCAGTTTGAGATCTTTGTAATTTAAATGTTCTCTCTATCTAGTCACCTCGGTAGTTTAGGCTTAGCCTCTATAACTTTGGGCCAAAAGCCCAAATAGGGTTTTAATCTTTTAATTGCAAATTTCAAGGAGTGCAAGTGTGCGCCTCCATATCATTTTTGATTTAGAGGACAGTAACTTTAACCTGTTGTTTTCCACAAAGGCCCGGTAGAATGGGTATTCAACAGCCCTGTAAAATTCAATTTCATTCTTTTATGTTAAGTGGTTAGACTGTTGAGTATCTACGACAGTGAATACTGATTGAATTGTAAAATGCTGGTTGTGCCTTTGATAGGCCCGGAGCTTTCTGGAACTAGGTTTCCAAGTGTAAAATTTTAATAGAGCTAAGACGCTCCTTCTCTGTATTGGTTAAATGGTGCCTTTGAAAGGCCGGTGTGGTATAGTGCTTGGAGAGCAGTCTCCTAGATAATTTTATGGAGCAAAAAGTGCTCTTGAAACATTGTATATTTTGAATAGTCTGTAAAAGAAATTGGGAGGTTCGCTTCCTAGACTGTTTTTGAAAGGATCCGCAGTGTTCATGGAGAACGTATAATTACGGAGCTTCAAGCTCAAGGTTCTTGTTATTCGATATTCTAAAATCTTATGAATTTTTGTACCTGAATTATAAAGTTTGTCTTTGAAAAAAAAAGATAACCGAGAAAAGAAATACAGTACTCATTTTAAAATTTTAATTAATATTTTGACTGTCTTAGATAGACCCATTCATGTCCGCGCGTTCTTTCACCTCTGTCCACCACAGTATCCCCGTAACACGGACCACGGGCCAGTCGAGCTAAATGCAAAGACTTCAACAAGATCTGTTAGACAACCGTAAGATATACTCAGAACATGCGAATTTGAAGCTTGGTGCGCTTATTCACAGAAAGCAAGAGGTGTTGCGTTATTTGCCCAAGTTCCTTTCGCTTGGGTTAACAAAAGGGATGGTTTAACTTGTTCGGCTGTTCCTTAATTAAAACCATGGCCGCTTCCTTCCCACTCCTGGCCCTTTCCTGTCCCGACGTCGCCATAAGACCTATCTATGTCGGTGCGACGTAAAGCCAATTATAACTTGTTCGGAATGGAGGGAGACGTTGAAGATGCAGCGATGGTTGCACGTCCTCTGCCGGGATGTTCTACTAGCACAGACCATCGCAGATAATGCAGTGAGTATGAAACCTTATCACAGCGGTGGCCAGCAATGTCGCACCTGTGCAGCTCAGTGATATGCTGTGCGATGAGCTGGCCCCATGCTTGCACGTTAAGGTTACCACCCCTCCGGGAACTGCTCCTCTCAGCGTGACCGACTCGACTAGCCATTCGGGAGGGGAATACTGCTCTCCCTCCCCACCGATTAACAACAGTACGACACCCCAGCCATCTAGTTGTAGCAGTCATCCTTTCCGAGTCCGAAACTTTCACACCACACAATGTTTTATTATTGTATTATATATATTTTAAAAAATTATGAAAACTAAAGTCAGTCAGTCCGGCCATTCTATCCGGTCGATTTCCTTCATTTTTGTTTTAACTTAAAGGTATTCATGCACAAATTTGTCATCAGGTACTATAAATCACTTAACTTCCGCCTTCCTCAAATGACATGCTTTTTTCAATTTTTTGTCTCTTTGAAGCAATTATATTTTGGTTCTAATTGAGGTACGGAGTTCGTCTTGGCCTAAGAACACTCAGTGCATCAAGCTCTTTCATTTCAGCTCTTAACTATTCAAATTGGTTGATTCTGAGGAAAGTTATGGGTCCACATTCAATTTGATGTCTCATTTCTTCAACATTTTTTCTCATTGAAGCAATCATATCCTTCGTTCTAACTGAGGTACGCAATTCGTTTTGGTCTAAAAACACTCACTTGTCAGTGGATCATGCGCTTTCTTTTGAGGTAATAACTACTTAAATTGGTAGATTCTGAGAAAAGTTATGAGTACATTTGTCTCCATGACGAAGATCGGCGCGTAGTGTTGTTCCAAGGAACGTTTAATTCAATTTCTTTGTGTGATGTATTTTCAGGTGTTTTGTTGACGTAATATTACATTCTATTACCACAGCAGATCATGTGCTTCATTTCATTAACTCGAAACTTTGCAAATACATCCGTGAGGATAGTAACGAACACCACCATACCTTGTATATTGCGGGTGAAGCCAGCGGGAAACTGCTAGTAATATATTACTTTATTGTGGCTTGTACGTCAGAAAGCCAGCGCTTCAACCGTCTGAGCTATTCAGGCCGACGCAGAAAAGAAGAGACTGAGGGCAATCGATAATTAGTGTTCACGCAGGATGTTCAAGATTCCCTGCGTGGACAAGATATCGACTGATGAGCTATTGGCGAGAAAATACGAAGAACCACCGTGTATTTGGAAACTCATCCAAACCGGAACAACCATTTGGATAGGACATCTGTTAAGACACGATGGTCTCATTAAAACAATCATCGAGCTAGAAGTTGAAGGTAAGAACACCAGAGGCAGGGCGATATTGCAGTACATCAGCCAGATCATGGAAGACAGCGGCTGCCTCTCAAAAGGAAGGCCGAAAGCGGGAGAGGCGTGGCGAGCTACTGCCAACAAACCTGCAGGTTGATGATAAAAGAAAAAATAATGGAATTCAAATTCCATGACTGAAACACAACTGATATTTCGAAGAGAATGTTTCAGCCAAGTCAACAATTTTCTCCATGGTAAGAATAATGGAGATAACTGACTCACTCTCCAACGACAGTGGAAAGCAGAGACTTGGAATGAGTCAATATTGTGTTGATGATGTTCGAAAAACGTTTAGTCTACATTAGTCTACAATAATAATTTGCATTCACTTGCTGAACTGAGCGAAGGCATTAGAGATGAAATCAGTTACACTGAAGTTTTTACTCCGTAATTCACAACAGATTGCACATGTTTGTTATAATCGTTCAAAACTTACAAGTCATTTTATAATTGTGAAGGTTAATATGGGTCGCCCTGTACAGGTTGTGTAGTTCTATTATGTGTTCTATTACGTTGCCTTTGCCGGGGAGACCTAGTGTTTACAGTGCACAAATTCTTCTGGTGTGAGCTACAACAAAGTTGTTACCTACTTTTATTCACCTGTCTCAGTCTCATCCTTGGCTTTGACACCGTGAAAGAGATCGAGTTATGCGCGATGCTGGTAATGCCATTCCTTATGCGCCGCCCCTGTTATGAATAGGGTTAAAAATGCTGCTCGTAGGGTCGTTTGGTGCGGGTATTGCAGTGGGCTTGGCAAACTGATACCTAATAGCAACTTCTGGCTCAGCGAGGAAAGCAACGGGAAACTACCTCACTCCTACACCTGTTCAGTGTGATGCCCGGGCCACCTATGATGGATGATGGCAGAGCTGTTGAGGTCCAAACCAGTCTTCGGGCTGACCACTCAACATACATACTATTATGTTAGGAAAGTGACAAACTGCGTTTAGGGCCATTTATTGTGAATGTTGCCATTTAAACTTGTTCTTAGAGAGCGGTCGGAAACAACGTGAGCCGGGTACGTGAGCGTTAGAGCGTTGGTCATACTGATAGATCATTTGAAAAAAATAATTCGATATCTCGCGCCGACTCCGTGTTATCAAACACACTTTAGAGAATGCGTGCCACTTTGCGAGATATCGCAAGACATTGATTGCCAGCGCACCTAGCGGGGCGGCCTTGAAACTGAGTGTAGTAGTGCACTATACACTATCAATTATGCCGAAAGTGTCAGGTTCCAAGTCGTCTTCAATTAAAAAGTGGTTACAGGAATTTTCCCCATTTTACATCGGATGGTAAAATTATATTTCGTGACGTTTGCAGTAAAGAGGTGAGTGAAAGTTATTTTATATTTCCCACTAACGAGTTATTGTAAATTTAGCAAAATAAGCATCGTTTTTAATTGATGCCTATTAAAATACGTAAAACTGAAGCTAAAACCAAACCCCATGGCACTACAGCCCTTGAAGGGCCTTGGTCTACCAAGCGACTGCTGCTCAGCCCGAAGGCCTGCAGATTACGAGGTGTCGTGTGGTCAGCACGACGAATCCTCTCGGCCGTTATTCTTGGCTTTCTAGACCGGGGCCGCTATCTTACCGTCAGATAGCTCCACAATTCTAATCACGCAGGCTGAGTGGACCTCGAGCCAGTCTTCAGGTCCAGGTAAAAAATCCCTGACCTGGTCGGGAATAGAACCCGGGGCCCCCTGGTAAGAGGCAGGATCGCTACCCCTACATCACGGAGCCGGCAAAACTGAAGCTACCTAAAAATATTTTAAAGCCTATTTGAGAGTCTATTTTTGGCATCTAAAATAACATTTAAGCTCCTAAAAATCCGATGTCTAGTAATCACTATTGCATGTTTCTGCGGTGGTTGGAAGTGTAGTGTGTTGTCTGAATATGAAGAGAAACTTGTTGGAACAAACAAAAAACACCCAGTCTCCGAGCCAGAATTAATTAGAAGAGATTAAAATCCCCGATCTAGCCGGGAATTGAATCCGGGACCTTCTGAACAGAAAGCCTCAACGCTGACCATTCAGCCAAGGATTCGAAAAAAAATCATTTAGTTTCATTATTTCTATCAATTTTAACACCCAACTTTTGTAGTTTAAATCTTGCCGCCTGATGTTTAAGGTCGAGCCGCCAGATGCGCCACTGTCAATATGTCTCTCAGTTTAGTACGGGAGAAAACGGAAGTGTCCATTATTGTCTATAGTGTATTTGATGTTATCAGCTGCTGAAGTTAGTCACTGAGATCGCTTCGCGGGCGAATTCAAATGGGCTTTGCGAGGCGATGTTGCTAAATCTGCGCATGGAATAACACTGGCCATGACGAGAAATCAGCATCAAGCACAAGCAGGCCGTAGGTTGATATAATTTTAATTTGTGAATAATCCGATCGGAATGCAGCTCAAGTTCGCAGACGTTTGCGCTGCAGTTTCCAAATAAACGCCTGACTTCTAGACACGTATTTTGCTGAACGGAGCTAATGAATCGTTCAAGACACATATCGCATACAAGCAACAGTTTGGTAGACTGGAATGTCTGCACATGAGTAAATTAATGCGTTATTGGTGGTGGTGATTATTGTTTTTTCTTCTTTTTTTTTTTTGCTTTACGTCGCACCAACACAGATAGGTCCTACGGCGACGATGGGATAGGAAAGGTCTAGGAAGTGGAAGGAAGCGCCGTGGCCTTAATTACGGTACAGCCCCTGCATTTGCCTGGCGTGAAAATGGGAAACCACGGAAAACCATCTTCAGGACTGCTGACAGTGGGACTCGAACCCACTATCTCCCGATTACCGGATACTGGCCTCACTTAAGCAACTGCAGCTATCGAGCTCGGTGGTGATTATTAAGAGGAAGTACAACTAGGCAACCACCTTCTATATAACACTTATCAGACAGGAAAAAAAAAACGGAAGGGATCCGACACTTCGAAAAATGAAGACATCGACCAAAGAAAGACAAGGGCCACGAAGGGCGTGAAAATGAAAGATTCTCTAGGCCTCGGTAACCTAATACCGTCGGAGTCGGAAAGGAACAAGAGTTGACCAAGGGAGGTCAGATATACATAAAAGTGAGGAGCCTGGCACAAGTAAGTGGAAGCAATGTCAGGACTCAGCTAAGAGCCCCATGGTCGCCTAAGTTGAGAACCCCTGGGGACCTCTTTTAGTCGCCTCTTACGACAGGCAAGAGATACCGTGGGTGTTATTCTACCGCCCTCACCCACAGCGGGATAATGAGTTATTATACTTTATTTTACTTTCTGCTTGTTTGGCGTATTTACAAATACACCCTGTTATAGAACGTATACGTACCAAGCGAGTTAGCCGTGCGGTTAGGGTCGCGCAGCTGTGAGATAGTGGGTTTGAACCCCACTGTCGGTAGCCCTGAAGATGGTTTTCTGTGGTTTCCCATTTTTACAGCAGGCGAATGCTGGGGCTGTACCTTAATATTGTGTGTATTAAAATGACTCCTATTTGTTTCACATCCGAAACATAGCACAGATTCCAGTGAAAATTTTGAGGAATTTGAATGCCTGCGATCCGAACACTGAACAATTGTTTCGCAGTAGTCCAGATACGAACACGTTTATATTCTATAAGCAGCTATGAAGACCGTAGTGAGGCCTACGTGTTTCTTAGTGGTGATGCATCAACACCGGTTGCGATCTACTATTTGTACTTGAATTCACTATGCTTGGTGCAAAATAGAATTTGAACAATATATTTCTTTCTTTCTTAATCCGTTAAACCTCCAGGATTGGTTTTCCCTCGGACTCAGCAAGGGATCCCACCTCTACCGCCTCAAGGGCAGTGTCGTGGAACTTGAGACTGTGGGTCGGGATACTACTGGGGACGACGACCAGTACCTCGCCCAGGCGGCCTCACCTGCTATGCTGAACAGGGGTCTTGTTGGGGGATGAGAAGGTTGGAAGGTATAGACAAAGAAGAGACTGTGGTCTTAAGTTACGTACCATCCCGGCATTTGCCTGGAGGAGAAGTGGGAAACAAAAAAAAACAAAAAAACAAAAAAAGACCACTTCGATGATGGCTGAGGGGGGAATCGAACCCCCTCTACTCAGTTGACCTTCCGAGGCTGAGTGGACCCCGTTCCAGCCCACGTGCCATTTTCAAATTTCATGGCAGAGCCAGGAATGGAAGTCGGGCCTCCGAGGGTGGCAGCTAATCACACTAACCACTACAGCACAGAGGCGTACACAAAATATTTACTAGCTGAAATTATAGCAGAACCTAAAGATAAACCATTTCCAGGACACTTCACGTAAGAAATAAACGCGTGCCGTCAGCAGAAGTTTGATGACAAGATTACAGGAAGAGGTGTGTCTCTCCACAGTGTGTTCCACAAGTGAAACACATGGGTCGTCATAGTTACGTACAGTGTGCACCATAAATGAATAATCGTTTACTCTCAACGACTGTAATAGTGAGTGAACGTGGTTGTAACGGGAGTTGTCTCCAGTACAGTATGGTCCCCAAGTTTAATGGCGAAGAGCTGGTCACCGCTGCGTCATCACTGTGTACAAGGCTCAAGGCCGCATGGACTGCCTGGAAATAAAATGCTTTGCCGTGGCATTGGAACAGAGGCGCCGACGAGGTTTTACGTAACTCCAGATCAGGCAGGATTAAGTAGAACTGTTATCGTGGTATTACAGAGAGATCACACCTGTGGAATTATGATCAGCATCGACCAAGAAAAGTGATTAGCCCAAGATCACGGCTTTGACCCTACCTCAATGATGATAATGATTGTTGCTTTAAGGAGTCTAACAGCTTCGCCATCGGCTCCCATAAATACCATAAAAATTAAAATGAAAAATCAAGTTTAAAGCATAAAATAGAGTTAATAAAGTGTAACTTGGATTAGCATTAAAATACATATAAACTTATTGTAAAAGGAAAAACCGTGAAAATATCTCATAAAATATAAAGTTAAAAAGGACAAAACACACTATCCATCATAAAACGTACGACGAGATCAAGTGACTGCTCGTCATTTTGTATAATGAGAGATACAGTGCTCTATAATTTTACATCAGGCCTGTCCAACGCGGTTCCCGCGGACGTCAGGTTTTTTTAAAAAAATTTGTTTTACGTCGCACCGACACAGATAGGTCTTATTGCGAAGATGACACAGAAAAGAGCTATTAATATGAAAGAAGCAGCCGGGGCCTTAATTAAGGTACAGCTCCGGCATTTGCCTGGTATGAAAATGGGAAACCACCGAAAACCATCTTCAGGGTTGCCGACTATGGGATTCAAACCCACCATCTCCCGAATGCTAGCTGATAACTACGTGACCCTAACCGCACACCAACTTGCTCGGTTCCATCATGTTTAGTGCCCTTCAAACTCAGATTTAATTGTACCAACTTCAACCACTGATAAAAGTTTAGGATTATATTTGAACATACAACTAATAGTTAAATTATTCCATGACATTCCCACAATAGTGATTCACCTGTTTCTGTACACAGATTCAATTCCTATTAATTAATTAATTAATTAATTCTTATCAAAGATTCGCACTTCAATACTTACCGTGTTGATCATTGATCTTTAAAACATTAGGACACGTTTAGGCCTATCAGATTTAACTGTTTTTAACTTTTAACTTATCTAACTTGTTTTAAAGAACTTATAGTATAAACAACACGATAAGTATTCAACAGGTGGATCATTAATACGATTATTTTACAAGAATTGAGTCTCTGTAGAGTATATTGCCAATACGGAACCGACATGAAATTCATCATTTGTAATCACCTCTTTCTCTGTCCGGCTCCATGGCTAAATTGTTAGCGTGCTGGCCTTTAGTCACAAGAGTCCCGGGTTCGATTCCTGGCAGGGTCGGGAATTTTAACCATAATTGGTTAATTCCCCTGGCACGTAGACTGGGTGTATGTGTCGCCTTCATCATCATTCCATCCTCATCACGACGCGCAGGTCGCCTACGGGAGTCAAATCAGAAGACCTGCACCAGGCCTCTCCGGAGGCCACACGACATTACATTACCTCTTTCTCTTCTTAGTTTTAGCTGAACTCGATCAAGAAACCTTTATTATTTCAGAACATTCTTTCAGGTGCTGTGTGGTTTTTCAGGTACACGCATGCACACAAATGGTGTTCCGACATAAACAAAGCATGGCCTCCCCCCACCTCCTCGCTTAACGCATTGCTGCAGATAAGACAGTCCGCTACACTGTTGTGATTGAAATCACTCCCTTCCCCTCGTTTTCAGTACTGGAGTGGCCTTCAACACTACCCCTTCACTCTCTCCCCTTCTTTACAGCACTGGAGTTCGGCAGAGTTGATTGTAATGTTCTGGTCCTAAAGTACTACACGATACTCCAAAATGAGGATATTCCTCTTCATGCTGACTTATCTGACGCTTGTCTAACCAGACTTCGTTCAAGGCAGCCCCTATATGAAGACAACTGCGAGACCAATAAGTGAGAACTTTACCACATTGTTCCAATGATTGGAAGATTTTCGCTCCTAAGGAGTTTCAAGAAATGCCATCAGTCACACGTAAAGTTCCTGGATTTGATCTACCTCGCGGGATATGGTCAAAAGTAAACCGTATCAGAACTGACTCTGGAGTTCGTGCGGACACACTGTTCAAGTGGAACAAGCTACCTTCTCCGAAGTACGACAAACAGTGAAACACGTCATTCAAGATAGTCCCTTAAGGGTCTACGGAGCAGACACCAAGGATTTTATTTCTGTGACTTCTGCAACAGTAGACTAGACTTTGAAATTAGATTTCAGATTGTTATAAATATGTTTCTTGTTTTTACTTCGTTTTCTATAAACTGTAAATGTGTGCCATACGATTAATAATAATAATAATAATAATAATAATAATAATAGCTGCCTCTGTAGATCGGCGGTAGAGTGTCGGCCTCCCGATCCCAAGATAGCGAGTTCAAACCCGGCAGAGGTAGTCGGATTTTTGAAGGGCGGAAAAAAGTCCATTCGACACTCCATGTCGTACGATGTCGGCATGTAAAAGATCTCTGGTGACACATTTGGTGTTTACCCGACAAAATTCATTCAAATCTCAGCCACAGACGCCCAAGAGAGTTTCGGTTTACTCGGTCTGCCATCTAGTGGGCCTATAGTAAAACGGAACGTCGAAATTGACGAGCAGACAGCCAGATGACGTCAAATTGAAATGTCTGCACACGGCAGATGAGGCCATACGATTAATAATAATAACAATAATAAAATGTGGATTATGAATGATGTTCACAGGTTGTAAAGGTGAGATTTCACTATTCCCAACGAACCGTGTATTATAGATATGAAGAGGTACGAAATCCTGTCCTTTGCTAAACTGAATCCTTTGTTTGAATTACTAAAACAGATACTCTATATTTCAGTCAAAAAGGAAATTTAAATTTTGATATCTTACTCATAAAGGTATATTACTAAACAAGAGATGACTTGTTTTATTCATCCCAAAAAGAAACGGAGCTTAACTTACACACAAGGTGACCGCTGCGGTACAGAATGACAAAACAGCATATAAGTTACTTGATGAGACAATTTTATCTAAATACAAGACACATAGAAAACACTTAAATACTTTTTAGATTTCCGGCTGGGATGTTTTCTGAATTCTTCATGATGGAGATGATCACTTTTTCTACGGTAATGTTCAATGAAGTGCAAAGTATTAATATATAATCTAACAGAACAGCTAGACGATGTCTAACTCAAATACACTAAAACTAAAAAACCAAACCACATAGCACAACAGCCCCGAAGTGGCATGGCCTACCAAGCGACCGCTGCTCAGCCCTATAGATTACGAGGTATCGTGTGGTTAGCACGACGAATCCTCTCGGCCGTTATTCTTGGCTTTCTAGACCGGGGCCGCTATCTCACCGTCACATAGCTCCTCAATTGTAATCACGTAGGCTGAGTGGACCTCGAACTCAAATACACTGTGTGACAAAAAAAAGTTAAGCACCCAGAAGGAGTGGTTGAAAGTGAATGAAACTACATATGCTGAAAGACCATGTGCCTTTATTGAACTGATCACAACATGGGATGAAAGAGACAAGGCCGTTTGCAGTTACAGGTGGAATGTTGGCGCCAGGTCAGTGGGGTGTCACACCCCTCTCCTGAGGCAAGTTCGTCTACAGTTGTTCCAGCTGTCCCTCCAGATCCCGCAGATTGGTACTGGGACGGAGTCCCCTTGCAATGTCATCTCACACGTGTTCAGTGATGGAGAGGTCTGGGGATCTTGCTGGCCATGAGAAGACATCAGCATGCTCTAGACATAGACAGTCCATAGACACACGTGATGTGTGTAGACGTGCATTATCTTGTTCGAACATTGCCCCAGGGTGCTGTACCTTGAGCGATAGGACGTGCGGACGCAGAATGTCTGTGACATTTCGCTGTGCCGTCAAAGTCTGCCGAAGCACTATTAGAGGTAACCTGAACGCATATCCTATGGCTCCCCACACCACGATACCAGAGATTACGCCTGTGTGCCTTTCTACGATATGGGTAGGATCTGCCATCTGCTCTCGACGCTGCCAAACCCGCATACGATGGTCACCGGAAGTTATGGAGAAGCGGGACTCATCATTAAACATGATGCAATGCCAGACATCCTCTGTCCATGCCCCCCGGGCAAGGCAACACTCCAAACGCAGGCGTTGATGTTCTGGTGTCACTGGCAACCGACGCATGGAGCGGTAGGACCCAAATCCGGTGGATGCGAGTCGTCGAGACACTGTGCGGGAACTCACAGGATATTGTAGAGTCTCCAGTACATGTTCGCCGATGGGGATGCCGAAGTTATGAGATTCCGCAACGCTTGGGGCACCATACGACGGTCCTCCCTCGGGGGTGGTGTTTTTTGGTCGACCCGAACCTGCACGATATGAGTGGGTCCTCCCGTGTACCCAGTGAGTCCAACATCGGGCCACTGTGACATCTGAATGGCCCACATGCCTGGCAATTGCACGATACGACCAACCAGCCTCATGCAGTCGCACAATGCGGCCTCTGTCAAATGCTGTCAGTTGGCGGATAGGCTGTCTAAAGCGTCTGCGAGGCATCGCGGGTGCTTAGTACTGTACGTAGTCTTCTCCGCACGTCTTGCTTAACTGTGTGACTCACAGCAATTGACTGGTAACAACTTATCAACAACAGGACGGTGCCATCTCGAATGCACTCTGGTGAGCGTTTTATACATTATAGATCCTTGTAAATTGTATCATTTACTCAGACATCAATGGTATGCATGTATACCGAAATGGGATAATATTGGACCACTCCTTCTGGATGCTTAACATATTTTGTCGGGCAGTGTATAAATTAATTTCACCAACATGTCATGAATGTACGGGGGAAATGAAATGAACGGTAACTCTGATCACAGTATAGTTGTATTTATGTTTGTAATCAACAGAACAGCTGTCCGGCCGAATGTTGTAACGTTGCTATGGTTACGGCTACAGCTAATCCCAGCCTGAGTTCAGTAACGGCATCAGCGAAATGTTTCCACTATCGTTAGAAAAGTACAGTAATCAAATGCTGTCCTGCACGCGTTAAACTAGTTATGTCGACGACGAAATCACATTTTTTCCTTTAAAATAATGTAGTGCTGGATGAATTGGGAGGTGTGAAACTTAGGTATTTTAATAATGTAAATGGAGGAGAAGCTGGATTATTTTATGAGAAGTGCAAGTTCCATCCCCGCCCCTCGATGTATCGAATCACGTCAAAGTGAAATCCATAAAAATAAGTAGCTCACAGCCTAAATAAAACGAAGTTTAACAATTTTTTTTTTACTCGAAGTTTGAAAACAATAATAAAGAGAATTACAGTAAGTTTTTCAACGTCATTCTTAGTTATTTCCTCATAGCCTTTCCCCAGAATTTCCAGGAGCACAGAGAACCATCAGATGCCATGATGGAAAGTGAAATAGTACAGGTTATCAATGAAAGAAGGAGCAATAGAACACCAGAACCAGATGGGGTCAGAAATGAGCTTCTAAGACAGTGAAGGACATTTTACAGGTGTGGAGTGCCCTACTAAACAAGTGCCTCGAAACTGGAAGGGTGTCATCAGACTGGAGGAAGACGACGATCCGAATGCTGGATAATGGGAAAGGAAACACTGGAGAATTTACTGAATCACGTTCGTCTTGTCCTAGAAATAACAAGAGGCAAATTTTTTGGCATTCCTTGATTATTCCAAGGAATCTTGTGATGTTTGGGACATCACTGCATGTTTTTAATTATTGAAATATGTAATTAATTGATAAGATGTGTATATTTAATCACTGATAGGTCATGTTTAAATTAATATGTATATATATATAGGGTATTTATCATCCATTTCAATCATCATTTCATTTCTTTGTATCGCGACTATAACGTATTCTGAACCAACAAATTATTGGGTAAAGTATTTCAACATCATGCATATTTATAACTTGCAGTAAATTTTCCAATAGCCGTTGTGAGGTGACCAGAGTCAGCAGGCTAATTTCAGCCCAATTCCAGGAAAAGTACGTCATCTAGGTTACGAGAGACCTTACCCTCTCTACCTCATGAAGAGACAGTTGATACATTATTAACACCCACTTTTCAAACTCCGCTTCGGGACGCTTTATTTCAGCGGGAAAGTTCAGCCTATGTGAATGAACGTAATGAAGCAACGTGATGGATTCACAGCAATACATAGGAGAAGGGATGAGACCTCGAATCTTACTGGACCATGTGATATGGCTGATGGAAGGAGACTTTTGAACCGATATATACCACCGACAAGAGCTGGAGAGGTCATTGAGATTCGGACATTCTTATTCAGATTCACATTCACATTCTTATTGGACATTCTGATTCTCACTCTTGGAAGAGACTCTTACTACGATTCTACGTCTGCACGTCGGAGAAGATTTTAACTTAGTTCACTTCGCATCTGAGTATATTCTACTCAAAAGTTACTCTCATTGGGACTCGTTATCTCAATGACGAGAGGTAGTCAACGGGAGACCGGTTTTGACTAGTTAGGGGAGGAGAGCTTTTATTATGAACTAGCGAATGTACCCGTGCTTCGCTACGGTATTCTACATTGTATTCGAATATCGAAGTAAATAGTGTACATGCAGTAAATAAGATAGTTTTAAAATTGCATGTCTCTTAGCGTTATCCGAGAAAGAGCATGGGGAGGTCCCCGTACGTTTCCAATGTAAAGTGTTTGTTACGGATTTGTGATATAACGGCAGGCTCACTTGCCTACTGGCATTCACAATCAGGTTGGGAAGTTTACATTATAATTGCAGGCCCCATTGCCTACTATGCGGACAGAATCGATTTGGGGAGTTTTCGTTAAAATGGCAGCCCCCTTTCCTACCTCCAGACAGATTACAGTTTTTATTATAATGGCAGGCAATTACCCTACTATCACTCGAAATTGAGTTGTGCAGTTATCATTATAATGACAGGCCCCTTTTCCTACTGCCAGCCAGCGTACTGCCAGTCACACCAAGTTGGTGAGTTTCCATCAAAATAGCAGGCCACTATGCCTAATGCCAGTCACATTTTAGATGAGTACATTTCTTTATAATGGCGGGCACCCTTGCCTACTGCCAAACACAATCGGGTAGGGGAGTTTTAAACAAAACTGCATGCTCACTTACCTTCTGCAAGTCAAATCGAGAAGGGAACTATTCATTACAATTGTAGGCCTTCCTTACTAATGACAGTTACACAGGAGTTGGAGAAGGAACCCTTTCCTACTGTCAGTCAAAGTCGGTGTGGGGAGTACTGATTACAATAGCAGACCGACCCTTTCTCGATCGCTAAATCGACATCAGTGAATATATATAGATCGACATACGAAAGTATATGCGTGTTTACAATATTGAAGACCTTCATTTACAGATTAACTGCTACTAAACGTACGTCATATCGACAAAGGATTATACCATAAGACACGCCGGATTTAGTGGCCTAAATGGCTGGTCCAATGATATGTCATCTATTCTTGGGTCATATTTAGAAACGTGGAACAGGGTAAAGGTTTTGTAAGATCATCTCACATTACATTACTTTTCGGATAATAATGTGACAGCTACATACGTAGCATTTGGCTCACAAATGGCTACTGAGTGGGCCAATTTTCGTGAAGAGTTTGATGATTCTGTATTTCATATAAGTAATTGAAAGTATGAATAATGCATGTGAAAATTCCAAATTGACTTAACATCGATTAATAGAGAAAAATCAAACGTAAAAGGGATACAGATACGGCATAAAGTCATAAGACCAAGGTTGTAGATCATTCCAAATTGAACGGAGATTGTGCAATCCGTTACGTGATAGGAATTTCCGAAGGTCTGCACCATCATTAAAATTGCCTGCATATTTCGATATTCTTCGGGGATAAAAAATGAAAAATTTAATGATATAGGATTTTTCATTCGTTACAGGCTAAAACGTATAATTTTGTCAAATTTCAATTATCTTCTTATTCTTCTGGCAGATTATGCCACAATGTGGATTTTGGGCGAGGCGGGTAAAAATTAGGACTTTCAGGAAATCAAAAATTATGGAGATTGTTATTATTACCCCTTAAACGGAAAGCTGTACGAAAATTTCGCCAAAATAGTCAGTGTAGAGGTACACAGTCGTTACGATTTGATTTATATAGATAAGGAATCTGCTCCATGTAAAACACCTTTTGGGCTATGTCCGCTGGACTTAACCTGCAAAAGTGACCATTCATGATATCTCCCTTATTAATCCTCCTGACGAAAAAATGCACATGAAAAAAAAAGGTTTAGAGGTGGAATTCCATCAGGTTTGGTCGATTTCCAGTCAGGTTGGTCTTGTTCTGTATATATTGTGGAAGAGTAAAATCACCATTTCGGTTCCTTATAAACCGCCAGTCCATTCCGGAACATGAAATGTTATTTACGTTTAAAACCTACCTTTGGACAGGTGGATGCTAAATATAAATTTTGTTTCGAATGTCTTCAGTAGTTTTCAAGTTGTAAGGAATACGCTTTACACGCACCCGCTCGTGAGTTAAGTCCGATGGGACTTGTACAGAAAAACGGTCCTTTAATGATATCTCCCTTATTGATCCTCGTATCGAAATGATGCACATGAGAAAAAAAGGTTTAGACATTAATTTCTACCAAGGTAGGTAGACTTCCATAAACTTTTGTTGTGTATATTTTTTGGAAGTGCAAAATCACTGTTTCGGTTTCGTATAAACCCCCAGTTAGTTCAGGGATTTAGAAACAATATTTGCCCTGAAACCTATCAAGGACAGGTGTATTCTAAATACGAATCTTGGTGGAAATGCATCCAGTAGTTTCTAGCATTCACGTACATACGGCGTAATTAAGGAAAAATAATACAGTTAAGAATGTTGAAACTAATAGAAAATGGATTATAAATGAGGACAGTCGGATAACGACAAATAAATAAATGCCGTGAGTTATGGATATAATAAAGCGCTAACAGAGGAGAAATTTAGGTTCAGTGATTCTTAGGTAAACAAATATGAAGATGACTAATGGTGTTATTACTTAATCTATTCGAGGGCGGTTATAACCTCCAACGATATTCCGCCAATATCCCGCAGATGAGCCGATTGATGCCTCTCTTGCCATCTACCCAAGGAACAACCACGAATTTAAAAGCATGATGAGGAAAATGGCAATACGTTACTTCCCTACTGGCATGCAGTCAGAGACGTTGCCATGGTAACCTGTAGGTTCGTTGTCGGTCTGTCGGTCACTAAATGCAGAGCATGATACCAGCAGAAAATTGTAAATTTCTCCGTCATGTGAAGAGTAAGGTAAATTATGAACATAACGAAAGTTGTTTATAATGAAGAGACGTTTCACGTACGGTAAACGAAGTTTACAGAAAATCAATAGTATAAGAGAAAATAGAGGAAAACCACTGTGGTTTTCCTATAAACACCCCGTCTATTCAAAGATTTTAAAATTATATGCATATCGGAACCTTTCCTGGGATGAGTATACTCTAAATATGAAGTTTGGCTGAGATCTATCCAGCCGTTTCGACGTGATGGTGGGAAAACCACTCTGGTTTTCCTATAAACCCCCCGTCTATTCAAGGATTTTAAAATGATATGCATATCTAAACCTTCCCCGGGATTAGTATACTCTAAATACAATGTTTGGTTGAGATCCATCCAGCCGTTTCGACGTGATGGTGGAAAAACCATTCTGATTTTCCTATAAACCCCCCATATATTCAAATATTTTAAAATGATATGCATATGGAAAACTTCCCCGCGATGAGTATCCTCTAAATATGAAGTTTGGTTGAGATCTATCCAGCCGTTTCGACGTGATGGTGGGAAAACCACTCTGGTTTTCCTATAAACCCCCCGTCTATTCAAGGATTTTAAAATGATATGCATATCTAAACCTTCCCCGGGATTAGTATACTCTAAATACAATGTTTGGTTGAGATCCATCCAGCCGTTTCGACGTGATGGTGGAAAAACCATTCTGATTTTCCTATAAACCCCCCATATATTCAAATATTTTAAAATGATATGCATATGGAAAACTTCCCCGCGATGAGTATCCTCTAAATATGAAGTTTGGTTGAGATCTATCCAGCCGTTTCGACGTGATGGTGGGAAAACCACTCTGGTTTTCCTATAAACCCCCCGTCTATTCAAGGATTTTAAAATGATATGCATATCTAAACCTTCCCCGGGATTAGTATACTCTAAATACAATGTTTGGTTGAGATCCATCCAGCCGTTTCGACGTGATGGTGGAAAAACCATTCTGATTTTCCTATAAACCCCCCATATATTCAAATATTTTAAAATGATATGCATATGGAAAACTTCCCCGCGATGAGTATCCTCTAAATATGAAGTTTGGTTGAGATCTATCCAGCCGTTTCGACGTGATGGTGGAAAAACCATTCTGGTTTTCCTATAAACCCCCTGTCTATTCAAGGATTTTAAAATGATATGCATATCAAAACCTTCTCCGGGATGAGTATACCCTAAATATGAAGTTTGGTTGAGATCTATCCAGCCGTTTCGACGTGATGGTGGAACAGACAAACAGACAGACAAACAGAAACAATTTTATTTATATAGATTTTTACACTCGTTCTTCACCCCCTTTCCATCCCCGCCCAAAGGAGTCCTATGAGTGCCTTACACAACAGTATATATTTTTCCCAGATATTAAGTCTTATTTGTACCTATTTTGGTTGACAGCTATGCCCAAACGTACATGCATAATCTCACTGCTCTAGAATCCTGGAGCTGACGTTGCCATGGTTACGGCAGTTCATTTCTTTATCCGATTCCTAGAGCAGGGGTAGTGTGGTGCCAATATCTCCGTAACGGTTGGTTTTAGGGCCTTAAAACATGGTTTTCGGGCCCGTAGGGCTTGCCGAGTTTTGTTCTTTGCGTCAAGAGGATTAAATTGAGCTTTGTCTCGTCCTTATACGACAAATTCGATATTTTGCCTATAATAGTATAAGAGAAAATGGAGGAAATCCGTTTTTCCTATAAAACCCCCGTCTTTTCAAAGATTTTAAAATGATATGCATATCGAAACCTTCCCCGGGGTCAGTATACTCTAAATATGAAGTTTGGTTGAGATCTATCCAGCCGTTTCGACGTGATGGTGGAACAGACAAACAGACAGACAAACAGACAAACAGAAACAATTTTATTTATATAGATTTAGCTACGCTACTGTTCCGTAATACGGAAGAATACGAGTGTATTCTCTCCATGAACATAACCCATGGTGGTTTTGCATTTAAAATTAGGACTCATTACGACTTTATGTAAGGAGTAAAGTAGGATGTGTTAAAGACAGGAAGTAGGACTGGAATCCAACAACAGAGGACGCAGCCGGCACGAGAGATCCACCCATCATCAGCTTCATGATAACAGAGTCTACAAATGGTAAGCTAAAGGCATAAGTTACTGCAAGTCTTCGCGCAACAGTTCATTTTTAAAATTAATTTTCTTCAATTTTTATTGTGCTTCCGTAAGTTCAGATTTCGTTAAAACGCCGTTACGTCACGTTTTTCATCTTAATAAATAGCTGTTTTAATTTGTATTTTATGAAATGATTATTAATGATCCTTAAATTCCAAGTTAGTGTACTTAATGATCTGTGTTCCGTTCACCTCACCCCTGGGAGTTTTTGAGTATCATTACGTATTATTATTATTATTATTATTATTATTATTATTAATTATCTACTTTTGTTTTCAAGCCATAAGCTTGAAGACTGGCGCCCATGGGATATTGTTTATGGAGAAACAAGGAGATATCTTTTATTTATTTTAATATTAAAGTGACCCGCCACGTTATAATTTTGTCTAACATCTGTGGGCCAAGTGGGTAAGTCACAATCTGATTGGGTAAACAGAAGGCTTCTCATAGATGAGCTGGAGAACTTAATCGGAACAGCTAAAGTCACAACACTCATTTCAAATCTGCTGGCTGAGAATTATATACAGGTCCACGAAGGGATTGGGACGTTATACTAGATGCCACAGACTATTGGAGTACTTCAAGGTGATCCATTCAGCCCTATATTATTTATTGCTTTCACCTCAGATGTAGTATCTGAGATAATGTAAAAGACCGACGCAGAAACGTATGCAGATGACATGGCAATGGCGGCTGAGGACATAACATAACTACAATGTGCAATGAACTTGCTGGCGGACTGGGCAAACAGGAATGAAATGAAAATTAACGAGAAGACAGAACTAGTCGTATTTAGGAAAGGAGGTAAACTAAAGGAAACAGAGCACATATCGTGTAATAACGTCCGCCTTCGCAGAATTAGCAGTTTCATATACCAAGGTGTAACCCTGCAGACCACATGCAGCAGTTTCAGAATCCATATAAGAGCTAGAATGGTTGCAGGACTGAAAGCGACGAATGACATTGAGAACACTGCACAAACTGCAATAGAGACAGCCATGGTGCTCTTCCTAGTACAAATGTTACCAGTGTTAACCTACGGGCTTAAGATCATAGGAGAATTTTTGAGTGTGAAGCAATATTAGAAGATCTGGAAAAGATAAAATTCAGATACCTGAAGCGAGTCCTGAGTGTAATAAAGACGACAAGATCTTGAACTTGCGAGAGAAACGATGGCACTGGAGAATTTACTGAATCACATTCGTCTTGTCCTAGAAATGCCAAGAGGTAAATTATTTGTGGCATTCATTGATTATTCCAAGGCGTCTGATTGGGTAAACAGGAGGCTTCTCATAGATGAGCTGACGAACTAGGACACAATCTTATTTTCCCAGGAGGTGCAGCATATGATAAACTGATTCATAAACTAAGAGAAAAAATCAGGGACATTTGAGGCGACTTTTACTCAACGGAGGCCATGACGGATCGGAAATGGATGGAAACGGGCCACCAACTGAGACATATAGTCACAAGATGGCTATTCCCGGCTTCCATTTTAAGATGTGTAAAAACAAAGTATTTCATGAACCAAACATAAACTGTGTGCGTAGGCTATGTGACGAAGTATGCGAAAGATATCATATCCAGAAGTGTTCCTCGAGATCCTGTTCCATTAGTGAGTTTATTAAAGACTAACACTTATACAAAGCGCATTAGTCGTCACGTTATTATAACTTATGTGATAACTTAGGGGCATCATATGGAATCACTTGCAAAATTTTGTTCTGGGAATTAATGACAGGCTTCCTCTATGCACATTGTGCGCAATAAAATTATAATTATTTTCCCAAAATACTTTACATCAAGCTAAGCTACAGTAAATTAGAGTAGAGTTGTGTGATATTTTAACCGGCACACTCCGAGCAATAACAATTGCCCTTTTGGGGCTCCCAAAAGAGAAGCCCAGGACACAAGGTTAAGTGCACCTACTTCTCTCTCTCTTTTTTTTTTTTTTTTTTTACAAGTTGTTTATGTCGCACGGACAAAGATAGGTCTTACGGGGACGATGAGATAGGAAAGGGCTAGGAATGGGAAGGAAGCGGTCATGGCTTTAATTGAGTTACAGCCCCAGAATTTGCCTGGTGTGAAAAGGGGAAACCACAGAAAACCATCTTCAGTGCTGCCGGCAGTGAGGTTCGAACGTGCTATCTCCCCAATGCAAGCTCAGAGCTGCGCACCCCTAACCGCACGGCTAACTCGCTCGATCGTATACAAATTAGTACCACGCTAATTCTTGTGGGTAAAGGCGATCAGCTATAGAGCGGACTACTCACTGATCTTTATACATGGATGGCTGGTGGCTTGGGTAGCAGTAAGCCGAATAGAAGATGACTGGCGTAGTAAGATGGCAGCGAGCGCACGGTGCAGTAGACCCATCGGATAGACCACGCGGAGCGCGCTTGCTTTGTTTATGCTTAATTCAGTGACGCCAACCCCCTTGATTGTAGTTCCACGGGTGTTCTGTGCTGTGTTATTTCAAAAGAAATAGTAGTGTATTTTATGAATTTAGGTGTGTTGCCTTGTAGTATGCTTGAAAATTCGTTCGTTCGTAATCTGTTTATCCTCCAGGATTGGTTTTTCCCTCGTACTCAGCGAGGGACCCCACCTCTACCGCCTTAAGGGCAGTTTTATGAATGTGTACATTTGCTTCAATGATATTTTAATTTGATAAACTGCGCATTATTTCATAGAAACAGGAAACAGGAATTCATTTTGAAGCACCGATTACGATATGTCGAATCTAGGCCTGTATAGTGAGCTACGTTTATAGGTACATCATTTTAAGAATGCATAATTTCGTGGCATACATGTATACAATTTACAGCAATGTTTCCAGAAACTGGTTTTCACTCGTATTGTGTTACCGATCGCTAATTGCATGTATTCAGCACCTAAGTTAATATTAGTCGGCCGTTATTATACATTCATTTTTATTGCTTTCCCGGAGATTTACTGACCTCGGAACAACGTGTCAATGATCCCAATGTCCTTATGCTTTGAGTGAACATGTCCCTATATTTTTAATTATTCCAACGCGCCATTAATTGCGATTTAAAATTGACTATATTACCATTGCTTCCCCATAAGGAGAGCTCTAGAATGGGTACGCCAACATGGCGAACCGCGCGCTCAACTTGGCGTACTTTCTCCTGCAGCGGAGAGCTGCCATCAGCGATCCATGTATAGAGATCAGTGGGACTACTCTATTATAGGCGCACTATCCTCCCTAACGACCGGCAGGATTTGGTAACAGCAAGCAACCATGTTACTGAAGTAGCGGAACCTGTTTCTTCACACCGCACCAATAAGCTGCGTTAATTTGTCCCTTTCTCCAAAAGCAGTGATAAAGCAGAATGACTACTCGTGAAGTGAGGACTGTATTGCAATGTTTCACGGTCTTTGACGAGCTTATAGCGCTGTTCGCAAAAACTAATACTTGTAGTCCAGTGCTGTATGAGAGTGCAACAGTTTAGTTCAATAGATTAATACCTTAATGTCTTTAAGAAATAAGGACCTTGAAAATACCGTAACGAAGTTGAAAACAGTGACGCAAATGCGTGTGTTCCCTCCTCAACTGGCGGATGTAAGCAGTAATTACGAGCCTTCCGGTGCATTAAATACGCAATCGCAAAAATTAGTTAGTAATGTTTATGGGTATGCAAAAAGTTAGTGACTAATTATACAATCTACGAAAATGGTACGCTTAAGTAAAATCATTGAAAGAGGGCCTAAAACACCAACAAAATAAAAAAATAGAATTAAAAAAATTAAAAAGTGACCATTTCACGCTACCCCTACACCACGGGGCCGGCTTCGTCTGTCGACAGGTATACTCGTCGCCATAAAATCTGCCTGTGTCGGGGCGACGTAAAGCAATTTGTAAGAAAAATACAGTTTTTTAATGGACAGTTATCTGCATTTCGCGAATTGTTATAAGAACTTCAAAATGTGCGTGAATTCCCCCACAAAGAAACACGACTAAGGCAGTTGCTTAGAAAATTAGGATTCCGGTTCCACACTCTCAACAAAAGAAGCATAATTAAGGAATTGTTGGCTAAATCAGGAAAACTCGTTGTAAATCTCAGGGAATCGCTGGATAGGTGGAGGGAATATGTTGATAATCGTGCCAATGTACAACACAATTATTTCGAAAAAGTTGTATATTTGTTGAGTATTCAGCCCGAAGGCTGGTTTGATCCTCACCACCTCTGCCATCAGCTCTTATAGATGCCTTACTGTACGTATCATTGAAGAGGCATACTAGGGAAAGGAGAAGTGAGTTTCCCGTTGCTATACTCCCCGAGCCTCAAATTGGTATCACATATCATTCTGCCAAACTCACTGAACTGCACGCATCAACCGACCCACTAGGAGACATGATGATGATGATGATGATGATGATGATGATGATGATGATGATGATGATGCTTGTTGTTTAAATGGGCCTAGCATCTAGGTCATCGGCCCCTAATGGTAAGCAATGAGACGAAATGAAATGACAAATTAAAAGCCCAAAAACATCCACTGACCACGATTCAAAACGTGACGACGAAGAATGAATGAATGGATATGAATTTAAAACGATCAGTGGAACCGACCCACAGTGCCTCACATGCACAGAAGCTGCCGTAAAACAATAGTATTACTGACCAAGGGACTGCTTCTAGAGCACAATACTGAATCGATGATACTTGTAATCGAAAGAGGTCCAAAATCCAACTCAGCGGCCCCTCACAATGGTACTTATCCCTAGGAAAGTAAAACCATGGTATTTGTCATGTTGCGGTACTAATCACGAGTAGCGTAGACTCGCGGTATTCCACACATTTTGGTACTACTCACACGTAATTAAATTCGCACATGTATTACAGACCTACGTTGTTTAGCACATTGCGACGCCATTTACAGGCAACGCAAACCTATGGTGCTCATCACATATGAGTACTAACCACAGGGACTCGTACTATCCCGTGGTGTTCCTCATATAGTGGGTACTAATCATAGGCAAGCCAGAACCATGGGTTCCCTCATCCCATGGTGTCGCTCATACAGTGCTACGAATCACAGGTACTGTAAAAGCCGTCGAGCCTTCGTTTGCTACTAATCACAAACCTATTTGGTACCTAACATAGTGGTACTACGCGCAACTAAAAGCGACCCAAGGTGTTCCCCACGTGGTGGTACTAATCACAAGTGGTTTCATGGTTCTAATTTGATCATCCCTTGCTCGCCCCTTTTAGTCGCCTCTTACGACAGGCAGGGGATACCGTGGGTGAATTCTTCGTATGCGTCCCCCACCCACAGGGGTTGTGTGTTTGGTCCGCGAAAGGTATTTTATTTCCCTCAAGTCCGCCGGCAAGCCGGTTAGGACCCCCCTATCCGCCACCTGGGACGCGCCACGTGGGAGTATCACCTCTCCCCTGCTACGCCAGCGTAGTAGGTTCGTGGCAATATGATACATTTTTACACCAATCATCACAGGGACTGTCTGCATAAGAAATGGCATTACAAGCATCGCTCATTTCTGAGCCACTTTCTTACGGTCAAAGCCAAGAATGGCACTGACACAGACCAATGAAAGGAACAAATATCTTCTAGCCCATATCGGAACACACAGTGCACTGTAAACACTGGGTCTCGTCTGCAAAAGCAAACCAATAAAATTATATATAACAGAATATAAGGAGAGTATAATGTTACAGTATACCAAGTGCCTCGAGCTAAATGTTGTACGTAACGTCGTTCACAAGGACATGAGAACTAACAGTCAGAGTTAGATCGCCTTGCAGAGAAATGAAACTTGATAATACACTTGAGCAATCTCGTATCACGTAATTCCGACGTGAGTCACGGGGAATATGATACACGCATTTTGTAATTCATTATTTATTTTCTTCTGACCTGTGGTACTCAACAAGAAGGCTGCCACTTTCTACCATCAAGAAAAGACGAAACTCTTTTTATACTGTGACAAATGTTTGAATAACTTCGGTGATTTATGTCGAAAGATACAGAAGTGGCTTGCTTTAAATAGGTAGGGAATACGAAAACGGGACAAGTGAGCCGTTTCAAGTACTTAGGATATGTACACTGAGTGTCCAAAAGTCACGGGGAGGGGTGTGTCATTAGGAAGTGTGCCGTGTATGACCCTTGAGCGTTACGGCTAGTTGCGGCGTAGCTGAGCAGTCTGTGCCAGACACCAGTGTCGTGAAGATGGCTGCACGTCGCGAGTTAAGCCTAACCGACTTTGAACGTGGGATGATCACCGAAGCACGACGCATGGGTCGGAGCATTGCGGAGATTACACGCGAATTTGGGTTTCCGAGATCAACAGTGTCGAGGATGGATCTTCAATATCGCGTAAACCACCACACGGGAAGTCCACAGGTGCTCAACAACGGACTTCACATCACTTCCGCAGAACCATACTGGGCGCTCGACGGGCTGCTGTGAGTCAGATCACCGCCCAGTTGAATGTTGGGAGTCAGGAACCCATTTCTACCAGGACTGTAAGGAGGCAACTGCACCGCATAAGGCTTCACCAGCCGATGACCAACTCGTGTCCCTTTGCTGACACCTCGACACAGAGCTCAACGACGTGCATGGGCCCATGAACATCAGCAATGGACCATAGAACAGTGGCGGCGTGTGGTATGGTCCGATGAATCCCGGTTCCAGCTGTATTGTGCTGATGGGCGTGTAAGAGTGTAGCGTATGCCCCATGAAGCTATTGATCCTGCGTGTCAACAAGGTTGTGTCCAGGCAGGAGGTGGCTCAGTTCTTGTCTGAGCGGCGATCTCATGATCACAATTAGGCCCCATTGTCCGGGTGCAAGGAGCGCTGACACGTGCACGTTATGTAGACATTCTCTCAGACCATCAGCATCCCTTTCTGGCCCTAGAGTACCCTGATGGAGATGCCATGTTTCAACAGGATAATGCATGGCGCTCTGTGGTGGCACGCGAGTGGTTGGAGGAGCACTCCAATAAAGTTACGACCAGGGATTGGCCCTTCAGATCCCCCGATCTTCATAAAATCGAGCATTTATGAGATGTTGTCGCTGCTGGTGTACGCTCCAATGAACCCCACACCAACTCTTAATTTGTACCTAGCTCTGTGGTCTTTTTTAGTTCCATACATCGTATCTTTAAATCATTAGAAACTGTGTTTGACCATCGTCGTCTTGGTCTCCCTCTACTTGTCTTTTCTTTATGTTTTTATTTTTACAATTTGCTTTACGTCGCACTGACACAGATAGATCTTACGGCGACGATCGGATAGGAAAGTGCTAGGAGTGTGAAGATTGTAGGGGCGTTTAGTACATTCAAAGAGGCTTGCAGACTGAACGCTGAAAGGCATAACAGTCTATAATGAAAATGTATGTTATAAATAATTTGCTGATTATAATCTAGCCAAGTATCAGTGTGCGTAATTTGCTAAAGGTGATGGTGAATTCGAGCAAATAGAAATAATACGTAACGAGTAATAATCATGAGATGAGCCTCCGTGGCTCAGGCAGCAGCGCACCGACCTCTCATCGCTAGGTTCCGTGGTTCAAATCCCGGTCACTCCATGTGAGATTTGTGTTGGACAAAGCGGAGGCGGGAGAGGTTTTTCTCCGGGTCCCTACTCCGATTTTCTCTGCCATCTTTCGTTCCAGCAACATCTCCAATATAATTTCATTTCATAAATCATTAACCATTGCCCCAGAGGAGTGCAACAGGTTTCGGCAGCCGGCACAGTTACTATCCTCACCGGTGGATGAGGGCTTCATTCACTCCATTTGTGACCCGGTCGCATGACTGGAAACAGGCTGTGGATTTTCATAATGATCATGAGATGTTAGTTATAATTAAACTGTAAGATTAATTTTATATAAAACTAGCAAGATACCCGTGCTTCGCTACGGTATTATACTGAAATTTATAATTGAATGCTTATTGTTTTAGATATACAATCCGCCGTAATTCGCGATCTGACTCGTTCTCTGCGAGAATCCACCAAAATTCCCGATCTATTATTTTACGGCACGTTTCCTCCCATTTTTAAATCTTCCTTTCCAGCAATCGATTTCGTACTTCCCGGGTTAGGCTCAGGTATTCCTCCAGGTCAGTTGGGTCCGTAAATCTTTGCCATCTTTTCCTATAATATTTTTAATACGGATATAATCCTTCAGGAGATCCGGCGTGCTGTCATACTGGGTGCCTTGGCGGCACTGAACCCGCGACCGGACTGCATTCTTAGTCATTACCCGTCCAGGAGCCGTTTCCATCGTGGTCCGCAATTTGACGACGGTCCGGACTATTATTATTATTATTATTATTATTATTACTATTATGTGTTGCTGGAATGGCTGATGACAGGGAAAACCGGAGTATCCGGAGAAAAACCTGTCCCGCCTCCGTTTTGTCCAGCACGAATGCCACATGGAGTGACCGTGATTTGAACCACGGAACCCAGCTGTGAGAGGCCGGCGCGCTGCCGCCTGAGCAACGGAGGATCCTTATAAGTACATAAATAACAGTAAAATCAATTGGTCTCACCTCCTTCTACACCCCACCGCCGTTAAGTTTATTTACAGCCCCCCCCCCCCGAAAAAGAATTAAAAGGATGCTTGTTTCTTTATGTTTAAGGGAGATTCCAAACACCAATGTTCACGTCTATTACCTTCAGTTTTGAGATATAAGTATCCACATAAAAATAATTTACTTTTTTTCACTTCATTTCACAATAATCCCTCCTCCCCCTAAATGAATTTTCCCGCAAAAAAGTACTTGTTTCTTTAATAGTAAAGGATCTTCTAAATACCAATTATCACGACTCTAACTTCTTCAGTTTTTGATTTATGTGTCCTCATGAAAGGAATTCAACTCCTTTACACTCCCGCCCTCCAAGATGGTTTCCCCACCAAAACGCCCTTTTCTTTGTTTTTAAAGGAGATCCAAATACGAATTTTCACGTCTGTAACAACTTTAGTATTAGATGTATTCTCATACAATTAAGTCAACTAATGTTTCAATTCTTTCAGCCCCCCCCCCCCCTCATTGGATTTTCCGAGAATACGTGTTTCTTTACTTTTAAAGCAGATTGCAAATATCAAATTTCACGTCTGTAACATCTTCATTTTTGAGATATCAGTAGCCTAATTAAAAGAATTCATCACCATTTTCAGTCACTTTTACCCCCCCCCCTCCACCCAAGTGGTATTTCCGAAAACTAAAAATACACTTTTCTTTATGTTTAATAGAGATAAAAAATACCATTTTCACTTCTGTAACATGTTAAGTTTTTTAGATATCCGTAAAAATTCTCATTTTAAAATTTCACCCCTTTTGGGTTCCCCTTAAGTAGAGTTTCCAAAAACAAATAACCTATATTTCTTTACATTTACAGGAGATTTACACCCACTTTTTACGTCTGTAACATTTTACGATTCCAAGATATTCTGTAGATATAGTCTTTCAAAAAATTCACCCCAATTTGTCACTCCTGTTTAACCGCCATTAATTGGCTTTTCCAAAAACTAAAAAATACGTGTTTCTTTATTTTTAAAGGAGATCCCATATGCGAATTATCAGTTCTGTAATATCTTTCGTTTCTGAGATATGTGTATCCTCATTAAAGGCATTCAACCCATTTTTCACCCTTTTACACCCCTCCTATTAGGACTTACTGGAAACAAAAAAAAAAATACGTGTTCCTTTATTTTTAGAGGAGATTCTAACCACCAATTTTTACATTTGTAAATTTTAAAGTTTTAAGATGTAGACACACTCATTTTAAAAAATTCACCCCCGTTTTCACCCCCCAATATTTGGATTTTCCAAAAACGAAAAAATACCTGTTTCTTTACTTTTAAAGTAGATCCAAAAAATACCAATTTTCAGGTCTGTAATACCTTAAGGTTCTGAAATATAAGTATCCTCATGAAAGGCATTCAACCCATTATTCACCCTTTTACACCCTTCCTATTGGGATTTTCCGAAAACAAAAGAATACGTGTTTCTTTATTTTTAAAGGAGATTCTAAATACCAATTTTTACATCTATAAACTTAAAACGTTTTGAGATATAGATAAAACTCATTTTAAAAAATCACCCCCCCCCCATTAATTGTATTTTCCACAAACAAAAAATACGTGTGTATTTATTTTTAAAGGAGATCCCAAACACCAATTTTCAGGTCTGTAATATCTTCAGGTTCTGAAATATAAGTAGACTCATGAATGGCATTGGACCCCTTTTTCAATCTTTTCCACCCTTCCTATTCGGATTTTCCGAAAACAAAATATACGTGTTTCTTTAATTTTAAATGAGATTCTAAATACCAATTTTCACATCTATAACCTTTAAAAGTTTTGAGATATAGATTCACTCATTTTAAAAATTCACCCCCTTTTCACCCTCCCATTAATTGGATTTTCCAAAAACAAAAAAATACGTGTTTCTTTATTTTTAAAAGAGATCAAAAGTACCAATTTTCAGGTCTGTAATATCTTCAGTTTCTGAGATATAAGTACCGGTATCCTGATTAAAGGCATTCAACCCATTTTTCCCCATTTTCACCCTTTTTTCACCCCTCCTATTGGGATTTTCTGAAAACAAAAAATACGTGTTTCCTTATTTTTAAAGAAGATTCTAAATATCAATTTTTACATCTCTAAACTTTCAAAGTTTTGAGATATAGATACACTCATTTTAAAATTTCACCCCCCCTTTTCACCCCCTTAGCGAAGGAATATCCAAAAATCCTCTCTTAGCGAGCACCTGCATCTTAATATGAATATATCTCCAAAATTTTATTTCTTTATGTCCAGTAGTTTTGGCTCGGCGATGATGAATCAGTCAGTCAGTCAGGACAAGTTATTTTATATATATATATAGATTAATTAATCTGAAAGGTCATAGTTTTGTCTTTTTGGATCACATTGGAATACTTTTTAGGTCACATTTGCTAGTTTTTTCAATTTTTAGGACACTGAAATCCGCTCCTAGTCATAAGCAACCTCTAGAGCTAATAAAAAACCGGCAAGCTGTCCGCTCTTACGTCTGCGGGAAAGTCCGTCTGCTACACCTTATCAAGTATTCGTATCACTGCTTGGAAGATGTCCAATGTTTACATAATGAAGAATTTAGAAGTATTACTTGTTCACGGGGAGTTCTTGTCGCGTGTCAAGGTCGCGAAGAGTCTGCGAGGAGGGCCTTGTCAAGGTTATGAGAATACAAGCTCTATCATACACTTCCTGACTGTAAAACTAAAGGCAAACTTCATATAGCTCGTATATTCTTGCCCGCACTGAATTCAATATTAGAAATCGGATTTGAACACTGTTGGTAACAATAGTGAACAGCGCAATAATAAATTACCTCTGATGAATCTCTCTGTCAGGTTACATTTCTCTCCTCAGTCTCCATTGTCAAAGGCGGGCACAATTCGGCTCACTGAGCATCGTTTAAGCTCAGGCAGGTAAAGGATCAGAGTGTGAGCTCTGACGGAAGGTACAGCCTAGCAGCTGCTTGCACGGCTCTCAGTTACAACTAGTAAAGGGGCGAGTATCTAAACAGATTTAAACTTGCAACAGTTTTATTGTGCCTAATTCCCGTTCTATTCAGTGTATTAGATTATGGTGAGGGGAAAAAATCAGTTATTTTGTGTATACAAACGTCATATGCTAAGTAAATATTTCAGCACATAAATTTCATTACGTTATGCATAGGAAACAGAATTTATTATTTTGACATGTGATAACTTAATACTCCTTTGACTACTCCTTGTAGTCATTGAAATACTGTAGGTCAACATAAAAGGTTGTTTTCGAAATAGTATAAGCCTACAGTACGGTGAATGTTATTTTACTCAGTACCTATGTGTCGCACTCTTTCACTTTTCGAAGCAAGTGGAGTGACATCGTCGTATACTCCATGCGATAAAACACCGTACCTTGACCGGCTTGATGAAATCCGTCTCCAGAGAGAGACTGTGCAAAGACTGCACTGAACTTGTTTGTTTGTTTGTTTGTTTGTTTGTTTGTTTGTTTGTTACTTTTATTTTTCTGCCTCAATCTCAACCTTGGCTTTAGCAATATGAAAATGACTGAGGTATTAACAATGTCTGTAACACCATTCTCAACGCAATCAACCAGATACATTGCTGTGGCTTTGCCTGCGCCTTGACTCCGCATATCGCCGTCTAGTGTTTACAGCACTCGGCTCTTCCCGCGCTCATGCTGTTAGCTCAAGGAGCGGGGTTCTCTCATTGTTCACCTATGGTCTACACTGCAGACTCTACATCAACTAGCGCGCCAATTCCCATACCAGAGAACATTAAATGTTCTTGTAGTCTTGTACCAGATTAGGCAGATGTATAATCGCTCAAGAAAAAAAGGAATGGGCACATGGTATCGTATGTTCTTCGTAGTTAAGGTGTCCGTCAAGCTTAAACCTAGAATGGTAAGGTGGGGTGAGGAACGCACCAGCCGTCATTCTCATTCTTGTCCTTCACAGCTGTAAATTTAGTGTATAGTGTTCCACTGTTGAAAAACACTGTTTTAAAATCAACAAGCAAACCAGAGGTAAGAGTATAAATTTTCACCGGCCTCTGCTAATCTGGGGTGTTCCACATCCTATTTTACCGGACTAATTACTTATTTTATCAGTTCTTCTAGTTAGAGCTTGCATTCGGGAGTTGGTTCGAACCCCACTGTTGACAACCCTTAAGATGGTTTTCCGTGGTTTCCTATTTTCACACCGGTGAATGCTGGGACTGTACCTTAATTAGGCCACGGTCGCTTCCTTCCGACTCCCAGACTTTTTCTATCCCATCGTCCCCATAAGACCTAGCTGTGTCATTGCGACGTAGAGTACATTGAAAAAAAAATCTTCCCGTTATTATTGTGTATTTCCAATGTAGAGTAAATGTATTATTGTTCGAACCTTGGTACATATTCCAGGCCAGCGAATGTGGTACAGTATATAGTAATTCACATAAGTTGTAATACTGATGAGGCAGAACCACGACAGCATGTTGAGACCAAACGACCTTTTTGTGTACCAAAAGAACAAAACGGCCGGCCCCTCGGTGTAGGGGTGGTGTGCTTGCCTCTTACTCGGAGGCCTCGGGTTCGATTCCCTGCACCTGAGGGCTGGTTCAAGGTTCATTCAGCCTACGTGATTACAATTGCCGAGCTATCTGACGGTAAGATGGCGGCCCCGGTCTAGAAAGCCAAGAATAACGGCCGAGAGGATCCGTCGTGCTGACTACACGAAATCTCGTAATCTGTAGGTCTTCGGGCTGAGCAGCGGTCGCTTGGTAGGCCAAGGCCCTTCGGGGCTGTTGCGCCATGGGAATTGGTTTTATTTTAAAAGAACAAACAAAGAAGTTACTCTTTATACTGTAAAGTGCGAACTAAAACTTGGGATAATACACCTTTTCAATGTCCCAAAGTCAGACAACTGTGAGTTTCAAAATATTCTAATTTCTTCTAGAATATATGTCAGGTTCAGAGTTCAACAACCTTTATTTATATTCCAATAAACTTTTGTTTAATATCTCAAAGTATAATATTGTAATATACTGTAACTGTACCTAATAATATGCCCAACTCGTTAGCTGAATGGTCAGCGTACTGGCCTTCGGTTCAGAGGGTCCCGGGTTCGATTTCCGGCCGGGTCGGGGATTTTAACCTTAATTGGTTAATTCCAATGGCCCGGGGGCTGGGTGTTTGTGATGTCCCCAACATCCCTGCAACTCACACACCACACATAACACTATCCACCACAATAACACGCAGTTACCTACAGATGGCAGATGCCGCCCACCCTCATCGGAGAGTCTGCCTTACAAGGGCTGCAATCGGCTAGTAATAGCCACACGGAAAAAAAACCTAATAATATAAATAAATAGAAAAAATAGACAGGATGATAAGCTGTTGGGCAGCTTTACGTTTCACAGCGAACTTTGATCCGTGTCTTCAGAAGGAATTCTCGTCTGTTCATGAACAAGACTTCTAATGAAGGTTTTAATTTAAGAATGCTTTACCAGTCATCTACAGTAAGTGGTACTCACTAGATGGCTCACTGCGCGCTAGCCTCCCGAGCTCCATTTAAGATGTTTCTTGTTCCATCGTATGTACACTCGAAATCTTTAGTATCTCGTGGCCAAAAAATATTCATTTGAGGAAAGAAATCAGTAAAGCCCTCAGAACCACTCTCTCTCTCATTGGCCACAACCATTAGACGCGTTAACATATGCACACATCTAAAGAGTGAGGGGAGGTAGAGAAAACGAAGTGCGAGAATATCTAGAATGAACGAAACACACGCGGAGGGGAAGGGTACTTGCTTCCCCGCCTGCCCACACATCCCACTGGCTTGATATGAAGGTAGAGGGGAATGAAGGGAGGAACCACACGGCCCATTCAAGGCAACAGACGTAATGTGTGTGTTAACTCACTGAGGATCAATTCTCCAGTTTCTTTGTAATTCTTGTGTGCCGAGTCTGGCTGAAATGTTAGCGGTCTCGACTATGACTTCATTATCAAATGGTATCGCCCTCAACCACTGTGAGAAAGAATGACCCTTATTTTCGTCAATATAGGCCCTGTTAAATATTACTACTACTACAACTATTATCCTCGAAAACCAAAGTAAAAATAACCTGGCATTAATAATTATGATTATCAGAGACGCAAGGGCGTTTGGAAAACCGTTCGTATGAAGTTATTGTCAGCGCTGATCAAACAATTAAATGCCATATATTGGGGTGGGATTACATCGTGCACATTTCATCGCAATTAAATTACAGTTAATTAATTGTTTTCCTTGATTAGGAAAAGCTAGTATAGCTAGAATGTTTAACCACAGAAACATCTTAATCAGTTCCCGAAAAAATGGTGTTGGGAGTGGCCTCTGAGTGCGCAACGTGGCAAGCCACACCTCCTGGAAGACGAACACATGTGACGTAGCCTTGGTTACTTCTCCTTCTTCCTGAGGGTTGACCAAAATCTTCGCCCAAACGTTACCTCTTTCCTTTTCCAGCCGGAATTCTTGTGATCGCGATTGTGCGTGCAAAGTAAACAATGAGATCATCAGACGAATAGGGACTAATGTGTTCGAAGAAATAACAAATGAAATAAAATTAAAACAATTAAATGCAACCAAAAGACTGATAGGGCAGAAGAACAGAAAAGAGTTGAAGTTGGAAAGAAAAGTGTAGCAGAAAAAAAAACGAGGTTCACCTGTGTGGTATAGTGTGATTAGCTGCCACTCCCAGAGGCCCCGGTTCGATTCCCGGTTCTGCCACGAAATTTGAAAAGTGGTACGAGGACTGGAACGGGGTCCACTCAGCCTCGAGAGGTCAACCGAGTAAATGGGGTTCGATTCTCAGCTCAGCCATCCTCGAAGTGATTGTCCGTGGTTTTCCACTTCTCCAGACAAATGCCGGGATGGTACCTAACTTAGGGCCATGGCCACTTCCTTCCTTCTTATTTGTCTATCCCTTCGATCTTCCCATCCCCCACAAGGGCCCCGTTTAGCACAGCAGGTGAGGCCCACCTGGGCGAGGTACTGGTCCTCATCCCCAGTTGTATCCCCGGACAAATGTCTCATGCTCCAGGACACTGCCCTTGAGGCGGTAGAGGTGGGATCCCTTGCTGAGATCGAGGGGAAAAAACCAACCTTGGAGGGTAAATGGACGAGGTTGAAGATACAGTAACAAGTGTATACAAGTTATGAAAGTATGACCCATAGCACAGAGTGAACTATCTAGTGATGAGGAGAGTAAGAATTTGTAAACCGTGAAAAGAAATACAATAGCCCATGTGAGTGGGAAAGCGCTAGATGAACATTTATTTAAATGTAGCGATCAGGACATGCCGCCTTCTTATCCCAGTTGTGCTGGTTACAGAAAGCTACAAAAGATGTATCAAAGTATCCAAAGCCATCTACGACATCATGTCATTAAGCAAACTTTCCCTGGATACAGCTATAGCCCTCTTTGAAGCCAAAATCGTTCCTATTCTAACATACGGAATAGAGATAACATGGGAAAAGTTAAGCTATGAAGACCTAATACGAATGGAAAAAGTGAAAGCCAGATTCTTGAAAGCAGCCCTCGGAATTTCAAAGTCCACCAAGTCAAGACTAGCGCACGAACTCGGGAGAGAAACATTTCTAATAGAGGACCTGAGATGGAAATTCAATCTGCCCTGTACAGACAACTGGAAGAAACTGCGGTTAGAAAGGGAGAAGAAAAAGAAGGAGATATGGCCAGAGTTCTACTCTTCAGAGGCCATGATGAACAGAGCATGGACCGGCACAAACCAGGAGCTGAGACATTTTGTAAATACCATGGCAGTCCATGGCTACCATCACAAAATCTGTAGGTTGAAGACATACCACGACCCGGACTCGATGTGCATATGTGAACTCTCTGGTAAACATTGTGACCGATATCACGTACTGTCGTGTAAAAATCGTGTGAAATCAATCATAGACCTCTGTATTGATTAATGTATCCTAATACTGCACAACTTGTGCGCAATAAAGTTTATATAAATATCCAGGGCTGGTACATCCATATAGAGCTTACCACAACACGACGGACAGTTCTTCCGCATAATGTTTGGAGTAAAAAGCAGTGCTATAGTCCCAAAATTCTTACAGGGTGTACTCTAAAGTCAGGGCATGACAAATCCCGAATGCTAGACCACCGAGGCGTTTAAAATTAGTGGGTTACAACAAATTGCCCTCAATTTGACATAAATCAGCCATATATAAGACATTATCTTTATCAAGACTTCGAAGAAGTCCATATTTTAATCCACTAGTTCGAAAATATTAATTTGCTTTACACAGTAATTTTCTACTGGACCCACTTCCAGCTATTTATTAAAAAAACAATCCAAGGTGCCGTTTGATTTACGATCACTCTTTTCACTGGAACAAATTCTTGAGTTGGTGTATGTTCAGTACGGCGGTTTTACAACCACGTCTTCATGTATTTCTCAGGCTTAAATCGGTGAAGTGGTGAAGCATTTGAATTTATGAACATAAGGCTGGAGGCGTAAGCAACGAACAGTGATGGCCTTAAATAAGTGATTGCTGATAATGTTATTCATCGATGTTTACGATTAGGAGCGTAGCTGGAAGTTAAAACTCACTGACTGATGGACAAAATAAAAAGAAAAGAAACCAAAGTAGAAAATATAAGGAAGAAATCAGAAGGACAGAAGGCATACTCTAATGAATGGAGTTAAGCAGAGGGCAAACGGCATATACCCGCGTGTACTCTCGACTACAGCCCTGGTAGATAGCACTAGTACTGTTTGTAAGACTGCCCGGTACTGAGTGTCCACTTGGTTGTGTTCCATATTGGCCTTGAATTATAAGTACAGATTTTTGCACGATATAAAGACTGTACAGAACAATCGCCGTTACGTAACGCCGCTCGTTAGTGGACACTAACAAGTGTTCCTGGAATGATTGAACCTAACTGATGTGGTATACAGGCTCATCTCATCAGTGTTGCAGTTTAATTCTAAATGCATTGTGCAAACTCTTAGAAGTAGTTTAGTATTTAGCAGATGTTTCACGTCAATTCAATTTGAGATAACTTTTCTATAAAATAATCTGCTAAATGAGGGACTACACTTAACAATACAACAGCGTATATAGAGTTAAAATGCAGCCCTATGACACAGCCGGTTTGCCTTGGTGGTCCGGCGGTCTCTGCGCCAGAGTCAATAACAATTTAAAACGTATGTACAACACATACAGTCCCATTTAAAATCAAATCATCAATTAAAATAACAATAAAAGGCCTAAGAGCTACTTGTTTAGCTGACTAAAGCTGTCAAAGGACAGGGATGAAATAACTTCATTCGTTCGTTCACAGCCGGGATTGATCCTGCTGTCTTGGGAACAGGAAGACAACAACCCACAGATTGTGCACTGTTCATCAATCAGTCTTCACTAGAGCCCGGATTATATGTAATTACATATTTTTTCCCATGTATGTAGCTACAAGAAAAACTAAAATGTCGGCGAATAACACTAAAAAGACCAATATTCGAGGAGTTTAAAGTTACATATTTTTACATATTTCGATGCATAATAAATATTTTGATAGTCTAAATATTACATATTTTGAATAATATTTTGTCCGGCTCCATTGCTCAATGGCTAGCGTACTGGCCTTTGGTCACAGAGGTTCGATTTCCGGCAGGGTCGGGAATTTTAACCATCATTGGTTAATTCCGTTGGCACTGGGGCTGGGTGTATGTGTCTTCTTCATCATCATTTCATCCTCATCACGACGCGCAGGTCGCCTATGGATGTCAACTCAAAAGACCTGCACCTGGCGAGCTGAACTTGTCCTCGGACACTCCCGGCACTAAAAGCCATACGCCATTGCATTTTTTAAATATTTTGAAGGATTGCGCATTTGAAGGGAAAAAATATTTTTTCACTAACTTTACATCGATTTAAGTTTTTTTAATTAAACATTTGAAAATAGTTTAAAAGCCTGTCCGGTCCAGAAAGCCAAGAATAACGGCCGAGAGGATTCGTCGTGCTGACTACACGACACCTCGTAATCTGCAGGCCTTCGGGCTGAGCAGCGGTCGCTTGGTAGGCCAAGGCCCTTCAAGGGCTGTAGTGCCATGGGGTTTGGTTTTTGGTTTGGTTTTAAAAGCCTGTACGTCTCTAACATCTAAAACATTAAATTAAAGTGAGGTATTCTGTCAAAGAATCGCATCCCTTAGCTGTGTTTACGGTGCAAGTCTTGGGTGTCTCGAGCTGTGTTTATCAACCTTCCCTTGCACAACATTGTCACGTTGTCCTCTCAAATTTAGTGACTCTTCTTTTGTAGCCCCTTCGCCAATCCTCGGTTTGATGTCCTATATATCAAAAGCGCCCTTTCGCTTTCTTTCTTTCTTTCTTTCTTTCTTTCTTTCTTTCTTTCTTTCTTTCTTCGGTTATTGCCCATGATTCACTTCCATAAAGGGCTACACTCCGTACAAAAGTCTTCAGAAACATTTTTCTAATAAACATATTTGTATTTGATGAGATGAAATTCCTCCTCTCTTAATAAGAACCTTCCTTGCTTGAGCAAGTCTACAATTAAATAGGCTGTTTCTTTGCCGGGCAGTTTGAAATACGCGCCAGTGACTCCATGTGAAGTTGAAAGGTCTTTTTCTATAAGAATATCCTAACAGGCAGAAGGCATTCGATGACCGCAGAAAATTTGGAAAAAAATATTTAGTTATTCATTTATTATGCCTCCAAATGAAAATTAGAGGTTGAATAACATCTGCAGTTTTATCTTTTATCGGTTGTTTACTTTTCTGTGTACAAGAATACTTCAAATATAGTCTACCTTATATATTAAGTTACATATTTTTATTTATTACATACTTAACTACATATTTTGTCAATTTTAGCTACATATACCCATATGTAAAAATTTCTCATTTTTATATTACATATAATCTGAGCTCTAGTCACCACTGATCCGCATTTAGGACTGTCGCCCAGGTGGCAGATTCCCTATCAATTGTTTATCTAGACTTTTCTTAAATGTTTTCAAAGAACTCGAAAGACCTGCGCCAGGCCCTTTCAGAAGCCATACGCCATTATAATTTTATACTGCATATGAGCACTGTGTAGAGGATTGGAATTGAATCCAGACTTCTGGCACGCAATCTAGTGATTCGAAATTGAACACCGCCAACCACTCTGCCGGCCAACATTCTGATGGTGAATTCTTCTTTCCACCAACGGGACTCGAACCGCCTAACCACGGTGTCAGACCGATCATGGCCAGCAGGCGGGCTAATTTAGTTAGTTCGGGACAGCACAAATACCCAGCCCCGAGCCACTGGAATTAACCAATGAAGGTTAAAATCCCAGACCCAGCCGGGAATCGAACCCGGGACCCCCTGAACCGAAGGCCAGTACGCTGCCCATTCAGCCAATGAGTCGGACAATTTAGTTGGTGAGAAATATGCTGTGGTTTGTGTCCTTTTGTTTGCCGTACTAGGATAAGAAATAGACGCCGGTGGTAAATTGTATTGTTTCTTTTAATGGTTTTACGTCGCACCAATGTTGCCAGGTATCCCGAGATTTCAGGAGATCTCCCGATATTTTTTCAACACACCAGAAAACCCGATAAAAGAAACAATCTGCCAAATTTTCTTCTAATCCAGATTTAAGGAAAATAAATAATAATGATTAATGGTACATAATATATTTGTGCCGAAAAACTCTTTCCTCGTCTCACTGCGTGACGTTTTATCGATAACATCACTCGTTAGGTTCTTCCCGCATTCATTTTAGGCTCGAATTACGTAATCTCTCCCCTCTTATTGAACTCAAAACTCATGTTTGACTGCATCATTCGAAGGGAAATCCCCGACCTACACACAGAATACAAAGTCTGCATTCTGCTACGACTTCAAAATTGGTACACAATTTCTAAGCCTGATGAATAACTACATCTACAGAAAGAGTGGAGGAGAAGCAGAAGAAGAAGAAGAAGCATAGAGTGGCCAGAAAGCACGGATGAGTGAAATTGTATAGTTTTCTCATAATAACTTCAAACGATTATTTCATTCTTGAATTTATTTATAATTAAACATTTCAGTGCTCGAGAAATTACCGAAATTCTCACAAAAACTCCCAAAATATTTACGTACAATCTACCGATCTTTTATTTGTAGACCTGGCAACACTGCGTCGCACCAACACAGATAGGTCTTACGGGGACGATGAGAAAGGAAAGGCCTAGGATTAAGAAGGAAGCGGCCGTAGCCTTAATTAAGGTTCATCCCCAGCATTTGCCTGTTGTGAAAATGGAAAACCACGGGAAACCATCTTCAGGGCTGCCAACAGTGGGGCTCGCACCCACTATCTCCCGGATGCAAGCTCACAGCTGCGCGCCTCTAACCGCACGGCCAACTCGCTCGGTGTTATTGTTTTAAGAGGGCCAACCATCCTCTCTTAATATTAATCAGAGGGAAACATTAAAGAGGACCAACATTTCAAAGAATGAGGGTATCATCTAAAGAAAGGAAAGGTCCACGAAGAGCGTAAAAATGAAAGAATCCCTAGGTCTCGCAAACCTGACACTATCGGGGTCAGAAGAGAACAGAGGTTGACCGAGAGAGAATAGACATGAAAGTGAGGAGCCTGGTACAAGTAAGTGGGTGCACTGTCCACATCACGGAACACACGTTTATAGACAGGTCAAAGATATTAAATACTTTTCGGACAACAGAATAAAATGCTTTGCTAGAAATTAATTTGAAGAAAACATCCCAGTAAATGACACTGGGGATCAATATCGAAATATCAGGTAAAACAAAAAAGATCACTGAAAATGCCCATCGAAAACTGCACAGAATCACAAATCAAGCATGGATATCAAAAATCATATAGAATCAACGAAAGATGGGACATCAGAAATCGTATAAAATCACAAGGTTATACGTCGAAAATCATATAAAATCCCAGAAAGGTGGACACACAAAATAACATGCCACAGTAAGATGGGCGTCGAAAATCGTATAAAATCACAGAAAGTTCGACACTGAAAATTACATAAAATCACAGTAAGATGGACATCATAAATATTTAAATCACAGTTTTCTTCTTCTTCCTCCGCTTTTCTCATTTCTGTGGGGTCGCGGGTGCGAACTGTGTAGCATATGTCTATTTGGCCCTGTTTTACGGCCGGATGCCCTTCCTGACGCCAACACTATATGGAGGGATGTAATTACTATTGCGTGTTTCCGTGGTGCTTGGTGGTGTAGTGTGTTGTTTGAATATGAAGAGGAAAGTGTTGGGACAAACACAAACACCCAGTCCCCGGACCAGAAGAATTAATCAGACGCGATTAAAATCCCCGACACGGCCTGGAATCGAACCCGGGACCCTCTGTACCGAATGCCGCAACGCTGACCACTCAGCCAATGAGTCGGAAAAGTATTAAAATCACAGTAAGGGATCGAAAATTGTGTAAATATCACACTAATATGGGTATCGAAAATCGTACAATATTACATTAAAATCTGCATCGAAAATCGTAAAAAAAAAAGTTGCGCTAAGATGGATAATAACAATCGTACAAAATCACAATGCCAAAAATAGTGCTCCGAGGAAATGTCGAAAGGTGCAGTGGAGAGCATCGAATGTCGTATAAAACTGTACTGGGGCATATTTATTTATTTATTTATTTATTTATTTATTTATTTATTTATTTATTTATTTATTTATTTATTTATTTATTTATTTATTTATTTATTTATTTATTTTGGTTTCTTTCAAGTAGCGAATCAAAAATCGTATAAAATTGCACAGGGGAATGTAAAAAGTCGTATGAAATTGTACGGGGAAACCACTCAAAATCATATAAAATGCATTAAGGATGGCCATCCAAAATACTATTTGATTACACTTAGAATAGTTTCGAAATATCTTCGAAATTTATTATACTCAAAAAACACACTTTCTTTGACTGGTCATCGAAAAAACGTATCTTGCACACTTGGCATCGTCGTCGGACAAAAACCAGCGCAGTGGCACACAATGGAGTCACTCAATTCAAGGTTCCCAGTGTTCCCATAGCACACGCACACTGCTACGGAGGTCAATAACACGAAATAATAACTTATCAATTATTTATTTATAGATGCCACTAATGCGGAAATCTAATAATTCTCACTTAATTCGTCACATAATACAAGTAAAAGAGATGTATTTATAGACAATATATCACATGCCTTCAGCTATTTATGCACAGGAAACTCCTTACTTACTCTCAACCAAAGATTATAGACGTCTGTGATCGCAACTGACTGATTAATGATTTCCTTATTCTGGCAAGATTAAGGCCATGTGACCTTCCTTTTTATCTAACCAGTTAGTTGTTCGGGTTGGATTTAAATTACATCTAGTTATACAGCACTCTGGAAACAAGGAATGTGATGTTAGTGCTCACATTTTACGCAAATGCCTATTTCGCTCCTTCAAGGGGTAGTAGAAATGAATATCATATTGTATGTTTACGATTCATGATAGAGAAACTTGGGTGGGAGACGCTGACAGCTACAGAAGTGTGAAAATTATTAGACTCAAAGGAGAAGATTTACAAAAATAAAATTGCCCTGGTTTTAATTTTTGTCTTCACTTGTCCTTCTAATTTGTACCCTGGAACTCCCTGCCCTACTAATCTGACTGACTAAAATTTGTGATATTCTCTATTATTCATAAATTTTAAAAAATTACGTTGAGATTGTATCTTTTTGCTTGGTCTGTTGACAACTGAACAGTCGGGCTGAGTGGCTCAGACGGTTGAGGCGCTGGTCTTCTGACCTCAACTTGGCAGGTTCGATGTTGGCTCAGCCCGGTGGTATTTGAAGGTGCTCAAATACGTCAGCCTCGTTTCAGTAGATTTACTGGCATGTAAAATAACTACTGCGGGAAAATTCCGTCACCTCGTCGTCACCGAAAACCATAAAAGTTGTTAGTGGGACGTAAAGCAAATAACATAATTATAATGACAACTGTACAACATCAATTTCCGAGAGTTTCGATAGTAACTAGTACAAAGAACAGTGAATCATATCAGCGCTCAAGAAAGAGCAAAATATCACACAACCACGTTATATGATTACGTTCTACGTAATTACACCCAAAAGAGGAATTAAAAATCCTCAACATTTGACTTTAATACTGATACAGGAGTCTACATTGGCCCTAATGATGTAATTAAAATAAAATATAATATGTGTTCTATAGTTTACTTGAAACAGACAAATAACACATTAAAGACCCCACTGCAGCACAGAAAATTTACGTTCATTTTTATGGGCAGGCAGTAATAAGTAATACAATGGAAATGCTGTAATAAAAATAAGAAAATAGTCGTCGTCATCATCATCATCATCATTGTGCGATTCGTTTCCCGGGCACTGTTAATGAGCCTCTTCCACTTATTCCTGTTTATATACAACTTGTCATGGAGAACATCATCCACTGTCCATCCTCTGGCAACTAGATCAACCTTGATCATGTCCATTCATCGAGATTTAGGTCTTCCTGCAGATCTCCCCCCTCCCCCTCCCCCCCCTGTCTTTCCAAATTTATTCTGACTGTTCTTGTAGGCTCCGTCCTCATCATACGTCCGTTCCACCGTAGCCTGGATGTGCCGATTCTGTCTAACAGGGATGTCTTTATTCCGGCTTCTTTCCTCACTTCCTCATTTCTTAACTTGTCCATCTTGGTCTTCTGGATGGTGGATCTAAGAAATTTCATCTCTGATGCTTGCAGTCTTGGTGAATCTCTTTTTGTGAGTGTGCAAGCTTCAGTACCATAGGTCAATACTGGCATGCATTAACTGTTAAACACAATCAGTTTGGCCGGTTTTGGAATCATGTCATCCCATAAAAGTGTTCTTACTAGTTGGTAGAATTGTGATCCCTTTTGCACTCTGTTTGTAATTTCCTTTCTGACCATATTATCACTGGAGATTACTCTTCCAAGGTAAGGAAAACTATCCACACACTCCAGCTGTTGGTCTCCTAGTTTTACACTTGCTGGACACCCTCCTCTGTTGACTGCCATCACCACTGTCTTGGTCTCGCTGATGTTGAGGTTATATTCCTAGAACTGGGATTTCCATACGTTGAGTCTGGTCTGTACTTCCTCTTCTGTTTCACCCCAAATCATGATATCATAAGCAGAAGCCACTGCATTCAATTCACCTAACTTTTCCTTGACGTTCTTCATTATATTATCCATAACAGTGATGAACAGTAGTGGGGACAGTGCACTTCCTTGCTGAACTCCACTCTTGGTCTCAAACCATGATGATCGACCTTCCCCAACTAGTACAGTCTTTGTACAACATCTGAATTTTCCTTACCAGTCCTTCAGGCACATTTCTTTTCCTCAGTCACTCCCAGATCGTATCTCTTATAACACTACCATAGGCCTTTTCAATATCCAGCAATACAATGACCAGGTTCTTGCCTTTCTCCCAATACTTTTCCATCAGCATGCGGGTGCTAGAAATTTGATCCATTTTTGATCTGTTACTTCGGAATCCATATTGCTCCTCCTCTAACTGTGGTTCAATGATGGTTCTCAATCTCCTTTCTATGGTCTTCTCTAGAATGTCCAGCCCATGATACAGCAGTGTTATTCCTCTATAGTTGGTGGGTTTCCGCCTGCTGCCTTCCTTAAACAGTGGAATATAACGCCCTTGCTCCAATCTGCAGGTATTTTGTTGTCTGTCCATACGGCATTGAGTACTCTGTGCGGCCAGTGTATACCCTGGATGCCTCCTGCCTTTATCATGTCCGCATTCACTTCATCCGCACCTGAAGATTTTCCTTTAGGCATAGATTTTAAGGCTGTCTCGGTTTCTGTCCATGTGATGGGAGGTTCCTTATTGGAGGTTTGGATTTCTGGTTCTGTATTTTATTCTTGAATCGGTCTATTCAGTAGGTGGTCGAAATGGTTCTTCAGGACTTCTCTCATGTCACTTTCTCTCCTAACCAGATTTCCATTTTCATCTTGACGTGCCTTCATGGTATTCACTGGCTTACTTTTACCTCTGATAACTCTATACGGTAGTTTCTTATTGCCTCTGCTGACTTCCCCCAGTTTCTGAGTGAATATATTCCATGCCTTGGTCTTTCTTCTGTAACAGTTCTTTTAAAGTCTATTTTCTTCTTTCGGTATAATTATTGTTCGAAGTTTCTGATCTTTGCCTCGTCTCTAGTAAGATCCGATTTATTTTTCTCCCGATCCCTTTCTTTCCGCAAGAGATTTCTTTCCCTGACTGCTGCTCTCACTCTTTCATTCCACCAAGGTGTTTCCTTCTCCCTTGTTTTCATACTCGTCTTTCCACAAACTTCACTTGCTTCCTTAACCAATGTGTCCCTTAGTAAGGTACATTCTGCCTCTCCATTTTTCCTTTCATCTCTTGGTAACATTGTTTTTTATCCGGTTCTGGTATTCAGTTCTCTTATCTGTTTTCTGGAGCCCCCATACTTTGATTTTTGGCATTTTCCTATTCTGTACTTTTGGCACATAGAAGCTTCTCAGGTCCGCTACTAATAGACGGTGGTCACTGTCAAGGCTCTCGCTGGGTATTACTCTGACATCTGTTACCATTCTGCTCCTTTCTTCATCTGAGATGACATATTCAATTACAGTCTTCTGTAGTCCATCCCACTGCATCGTATTATCTTATGGCCCTGTACCTTTTTGAACCAACTATTTTTCACCACCAACCCATTCCTCATACAGAAGTCAAGGAGATGTTTACCTTCTATATTTCTTCCGCCATATCCATGAGGTCCCATTACGTTCTCATATCCTGCTCTATCTGTCCCAATCTGCACATTTAGATCTCCTATAATGATTACTCCCTCTTTACTAATAAATAACTTTTTCCAAATCATCAAGAATCTGGTTCTTATCCTCTTGACAACATCCAGTTTGAGGTGCATACCCCTGTACCAAAGTTAGTTTTTCTTTCCCTAAATGCACAGTCACCTTTATTATTCTCTCACTAACATACTGAATGTCAGCGACTCCTTCTCGATCTTTACTCATGATGAAACCAACACGGTTCCTCATCTCTTTGTCATTTCCATGCCAATACAGTGTATACTGTTTTCTTAATTTCTTCATTCCTTTCCCTCTCCATTCGGTTTCACTCAGCCCCAGTATCATTAATTTCCTCCTTTCCATGAGGTCCACTAGTTCTTCACATTTTCCTGTGAGAATGAGCAAGTTGATGATCCCAATCCGTATTAGTCTCCTCCGGGATTTTTGCATTTTTGCAAGACTCTGTCTATCATCAGTCCATAAACCATCATCCCTGACATGAGTCTGCTCATGCTGGTGTCTTAATTTAGTTGATAAATGCATTCCGAGGCTTTTATGTGTTTTGAAAGCAACTACAAAATAATGAGCTCTTTTACTGGCTTGTTGGGCCTAATGTAATTGAGGATTTTCTTTCGGAGTTTACTCCCTTAGCCTTTAAGGATCCCTCCTCATCCCATAAGGCAGTGGGTTCCATCTGCACTACCCCCAGAGGAATGGGTTGCCTCCTCCGACAGCTCTACCGTACCGAATTTTATTCTCCGCTTTTGCTGCCGTTGAGGTCTTCACTCGTTACCCTGAGCTGGGACCCTTTACCAGTTGTTACACACCGGATCAGCTGTGCTCCGGAACTCACACAGGCAGGGGCGCCACTTCCTGGGCAGGGCTGCCTCTAAGAGGATCCCTACATGTTACCTAAAAACAAAAAAAAAAAAAAAAAAAATGTGGAGTCTAATAATATTCGCACCTCTGAAGAAGGAAGAAAGCACTATTATATGTCATGGTGCCTTTGCTGGCGAGACCTAGTGTTCACAGTGCACGATGTCTTCTGGTGTAGGCTAGATCAAATGTGTTTCTTTCATATACTTATCTCAGTCTCATCCTTGGCTTTCCCGATATGAAAATGACCGAGGTATGAGTGATGCTAGTAATGTCATTCCTTATCCAGCCAGTCCCTGTTATGAATGGTGTGAAAATGCCACTCATAGGGTCGGTTGGTTCGTGTATTTCAGTGAGCTTGGAGACTGATATGCAACAGCAACTTCTGGCTCGGTGAAGAGCGCAACGAGAAACTACCTCACTTCTCTTTTCCCTAACTTTCTTCTTCAGTGATGCATAGGCCATCTATGACAGCTGATCGTGGATCTGTTGAGGACAAAACCAGCCTTCGGGCTGAATACCCAACATACGAACATAATTATGTGCCATGTACAATAACGTAACGTAGCGGGAGTGGTAAATAAAAACATAACATTGGTAGCGTTGACAATTCTAAAACTAGGATGTATTAACACTTGTGATCACGTGATGAAAGAAATATTAGATTTTTTTGTTTTGTTTTTGCTATTTGCTTTACATCGCACGGACACAGATAGGTCTTATGGCGACGATGGGACAGGAAAGGCCTAGGAATGGGAAGGAAGCGGCCGTGGCCTTAATTAAGGTACAATCCCAGCATTTGCCGACAGTGGGGTTCGAACCCACTATCTCCCGAATGCAAGCTCACGGCCACTTCCTCAGTCAGTTGGCCACTCTTAGAGTATTCATATCACGACAAACTGCACTCGCCACAAAAACCACAGAAGTTAAAAATATTCAAGCTCTTTGGGCTTTCTCGATCCTAAAACTACCAGCGTCCGCTACTGTGGTGTAATGGTTAGTGTGATTAGGTGCCATACCGGGAGGTCCAGGTTCGGTTCCCAGCTGTGCCACGAAATTTGAAAATGTGGTACGAGGGCTGGAATGGGGTCCACTTAGTCTCGGGAGGTCAGCTGAGAAAAGGAGGGGAGGGTCGAGTCCTACCTCAGCCATCCTCGAAGTGGTATTCCGTGGTTACCCACTGCTCCTCGAGGCAAATGTCGGGATGGTATCTAACTTATGGTCACGGCTGCTTCCTTCCCTCTTCCTTGCTTATCCCTTCCGATCTTCCCATCCCTGTGTTGCCTGGTCTCCCGAAATTTCAGGATATCTCCCGATTTTTTTGCACCGCACCAGAAAACCCGAAAAAACAAAAAATCTCCAGAAATGTCTTCTAACCCAAAGTTAAGGAACATGAATAATAATGATTAATGGTGGATAATATATGTGTGCCGAAAAACTCCTTCCTCGTCTCACTGCGTGACGTTTTATCGATAACATCACTCGTTAGGTACTTCCCAGCATTCCTTTTAGGCTCGAATTACGTAATCTCTCCCCTCTTATTGAACTCAAAATTCACGTTTGACTGCATCATTCGAAGGGAAATCCCAGACCCGCATATAGAATATTTAAAAAATCTGCATCCTGCTTCAACTTCAAAATTAGCACGCAATTTCTACGCCTGATAAATAACTATATCTACAGGAAAAGTGGGGAGAAAGATAAGAAGAAGAAGAAGAAGAAGAAGAAGAAGAAGAAACAGCATAGAGTGACCAGAGAGTACTGGTGAGTGAAAGTGTATATTTTTCTCAAAATAACTTCACATGACTATTGCATTATTTAATTTACTTATATCATAACATTTCAGTGCTCGAGAAACTACGGAAATTTTCATTAAACTCCCGAAATGTGTACGCGTAATCTACCGATTTTTTATTTGTATACCTGGCAATACTGCCATCCCTCCACAAGGCCCCTGTTCAGCATACAGGTGAGGCAGCCTGGGCGAGGTAATGGTCCTCCTCCACAGTTGTATTCCCGACCCAAAGTCTCACGCTCCAGGACACTGCCCTTGAGGCAGTAGATTTGGGATACCTCGCTGAGTCCGAGGGAAAAACCAACCCTGGAGGGTAAACGGATTAAGAAAGAAAGAAAGAAAGAAAGAAAGAAAGAAAGAAAGAAAGAAAGAAAATTACCGGCCTTTCGCCCCGATATAGCAATAGGCTCATCAACTGGATTGTCACACTTTTCCAAGATAGCTAGTGTGCCATTGAGACACCAAACTCTCCTATATTGGACAATGAAGTCAGTGACAGTGCACTAAGGGAGATATGTACCTCCACTTGTATAAACGACTGATTTGGCATTTAAATCTGAATGTTTTTAACAGTTCCAATCCATGAAATTGAATTATTGTGTCCTTCTGGGAAGTTATTTTTTTACTGTAAAAAGACGTACAACTAACTAATAGCATTAAACTGCACTCTAAGAAATTTCTAAGAAAATCTGCACTGTTTAACTTATTGTAATTTGAAGTCATGACTGAACCACGTTATACTTTTGCTCACATCATGTACGGCAGGTGGAAATCTTCCAATGACTAACCTAGTAATTCTGATGAAAGTTATCCCCAGTGAAGACACCAACAACTTCCTCCTAACACTGGCTTGTGTAACACTTCACTCGCCATCCGTCTCAGGAAACAATGATCTTATTTCGAAACAGAACACTTATATCGACACTAGGGTTCTCCAGGGCCACACGTGATTTGATGGAAGTAAAAATAAGGATCTACTTGCAGTAATTAGAAGTTATGTTTAAACTAGAGGGCTGACTTCGTCGCCGTACTGATCGTGTGACACTCCAAAATCTGCTCACCATATCACTGAGGAGGGAAGGGTTATCTAGGAAGAAATGAGGAAGAATTGCATCTTCTCCTCTCTCTCTCTCTCTCTCTCTCTCTCTCTCTCTCCCTCTCTCTCTCTTAAATCTCCAGACCTCGTTCTTCCTTTCGAAACCTCCTCTGCCTTAAAGAGGCCATAGAGCACTTAACTTGGGAGACTGGGTTGGCGACCACGGGGCCTTTGGCTGAGTCCTGGCATTGCTTCCACTTTCATCTATCCTATCCAACCTCTCTCGGTCAATTCTTTATCCGACCCCGACGGTATTAGGTTTGCGAATTCTGGAGAGTATTTTAATTTTTGCATTCTTGGTGGTTCTCGTCTTCCTTTGGCCGATACCTGCATATTTCGAAGTGTCGGACCACTTCCATTTTTCCCTCGTTAATGTTAATAGAGGATGGTTACCCAGTTGTATTTCTTCTTAAAACTGTAATCAGCACCACCACCACCATAGTAACTCACAGTATCCTACACACGGCAGATGCCACCCACCCTCGCCGTAGGGTCTGCCTTGCGAAGACTGCGCCAGGTTCGTAACAGCCATATGAATTTATTATTATGATTATTATTATTATTATTATTATTATTATTATTATTATTATTATTATTATTATTATTATTATTATTATTATTAAATGCCAGGTAAAGTACCCGTTTTTCGTACGCATTTATGAGCAACTCAAGACACTCGCCACGTAAACTGACCGTGACTGAAGCACTGGTTCTCTAGATAATGACGAAAAATGAAATGTGAATTATAAACCCACTAAATATGAATCCTAAACCTACACAATATTAAAAAGATGGAAACACGGAATATACAGGAGGACCCGAAAGTCCATTGACATTTAATGAGGAAGAGAGCTGTTAATTGACCCACACGATTGGCAGTGCATGGGGTTTTACTGACAGCAACAACTAGTGCACAAACAGTCCAACAGATGGCGCTGGACAGCAACACTTCAGCGATGCCGCATGACATTCATGTACGATATAAAAAGAGCTGTCGTGAAAGAGGGCGTCAGATGCGCCTGCAGTCGCGGCATGTTTACGTTACCAGAAAAGGCACGGTTAGTGAAACATTAGTACTTTATTTTCGTGTCAATAAAACCCCATGTCATGCCAAACATGCGCGTCAATTATTACGTCTCTACCTCCAATATCCCATTATCGCCCCGTCAAATGTTAACGAATTTTGGGTCATTCTGTACATATAACACTTTATTTTTACAAGTTGCTCCGGCTCCATGGCTAAATGGTTAGCGTGCTGGCCTTTGGTCAGAGGGGTCCTGGGTTCGATCCCCGACAGGGTCGGGAATTTTAACCATAATTGGTTAAGTCCGCTGGCCCGGGGGCCATCATCATTTCACCCTCATCACGACGCGCAGGTCGCCTAGGAGCCGAAGTCCTCTGACACATCCAGGCACTAAAAGCCATACGCCATTTCATTTCATTGTACAAGTTGCTTTACGTCTCACCGTCACAGAGAGGGGTAGGAGTCAGAAGGAAGCGGCCGTGGCCTTAATCAAATTACAGCCCCAGCATTTGCCTGGTGTGAAAATGGGAAACCACGGATAATCATCTTCAGGGCTTGCTGACAGTGGGGTTCGAACCCACTATCTCTCTGTGCTAGCCACAGCTGCGCGCTCCTAGTCGCACAACCAACTCGGTCGGTTACATATAATACGATGACGATAATGAAAACGGCTGAATAAATAAAAATACGGCCGTCAGCAGTTCTCAAACACGGATAACGAGGCTTAGCACTCTGAACAGTACAACTGTAGAATCCAAACCCTTTCCAAGAATGGCTCGCTCAATCTTCAGCTGACCTGGTAAGAAACGAACGAGCTCGATAGCTGCAGTCGCTTAAGTGCGGCCAGTATTCAGTATTCGGGAGATAGTAGGTTCGAACCCCACTGTCGGCAGCGCTGAAGATGGTTTTCCGTGGTTTCCCATTTTCACACCAGGCAAATGCTGGTGCTGTACCTTAATTAAGGCCACGGCCGCTTCCTTCCCACTCCTAGCCCTCTCCTGTCCCATCGTCGCCATAAGACCTATCTGTGTCGGTGCGACGTAAAGCAACTAGCAGAAGAAACGAACAAGTTAACGCGCGAAATGTGTGGCCTATTTATTAGTGAAGGGGACCATCGGAAAAAACCGAACTGTATCGAAAACCGTTAGTTACGAAGAAAATGCACGTGACGTTTCTTGTAAAATATTAATTTCAGGGCCACATGGTGCACTTCATTTTTCGATAAGACCAACCATTTACTCCTTATTTTACTTGATGTAGGATTAAAAATGTCCATATTTGGGACATGCCCCTCTCAAATCCTGCATTAGTTCAAAACTGTGAAATACAGGGTGTATCCTAGATGATGTTACAAACTTTCAGAGATGATGGAGGACGGCAAATGGATCAATTTGAGATAAAGGAACCGTAGTCCGGAAATATTCGAGTCAAAAGTTATTAATAATCCAAGCTGTTTAAAGTCCGTCCGTTCTTAACAGCAGCAGTGCACACAGTGGTACTCAGAGATGTACTACCCGCGTTCCTGAAACACGTCCCACTTGCCCTTCGTCCAACATGATGGAGCCCCACCTTACTTTGGACTGAACACCTGGATCAGACATTCCCTGCAAAGTGGATAGGAAAAGGAGGTCCTGTTTCGTGGCCTGCTCGTTCACCTGATCTCACCCCACTTGATTTCTTCTTGTGGGGCCATATGAAAACCCTTGTGTATGAGACACCTGTCGAGACTGAAGAGGATCTCTTGGCAAGAATTCTCGCTGCCTGTGACGCTGTTCAAACGACACCGGGGATATTCGAACGGGTACGATAGAACTTTGTGCGATGATGCTATGACTGCATTGATGCAGGGAGACGCCATTTCGAACATTTGTTGTAAAATGGAGCAGTTTGTGAAACTTGTGCAGGTAAACGGACTTACATGAGTAGAATTTTGCTTACATTTTGACTCGATCGTTTCCGGAATACGGTTCTTTATCTCAAATTGATCAATTTGTCGTTCTCCATAATCCTTGAAAGTTTGTAACATCAACACGGTTATACCCTGTACTGTATATCAAAATCAAAGATATCCCTTGCGTAACTCGAGATTTCAAGCTGTATCCTTATCAAATTTCAGCTCAATCAGTCCAGTAGTTTTTGAGCCTATTCGGAACAAACACACGGGCACCATCTCATTTTTATTAATAGTATAGATTAGAAAACGTGCTGGTGGCCTCAGATTTCTCTCCCCACGGGCAACCAAGTGATGTTGATTTGGCGCTGCATTGCATATGACAAATTTACGGATAGCGAAGGGGAAAATGCGCCCATGACTTCTGATTTCTGTGTTATGTATCTCGGGCTGAAATCTCTCTCAGTTGTGTTGCCAAGTGTGCATATAACTAGAGATGAGCTTAATCGATATTTCAGAATATCGGTGACAGGCGTATCTGTGACACAAAAATATCTGTGACTTTTATCTGTGATTCAAGCACGAGCATATGATTATCATCGAGTATGGAAATACTTCTAGTTGATATTATGACAACGTCGGGTAGTATTTTTCGGAAGATTCGGGACACTAGAAGTGGGAAATATAATATTCACATTTGTAATTTGAAGTTTTGATGATGATGATGATGATGATGATGATGATGATGATTGTTGTTTTGAGGGGCCTAACATCGAAGGTCATCGGCCCCTAATTCGAAGTTTTAATAATGCATAGGGAAAAGGTTGTTAACGTGATGCGCAATAAATTAACAAGCGGAATGTGATTACCCGTGCCGTGTCTCGGGATACTAATTATTTACAGTACTTAATGCAGGTTTAAAAATAAAAATACTAAAAATAATACATTTATGAACTTAATACAAAGATTCCCCCATATACAGAGTTATTCGGCAAAGTTGTCCCCCTCAAATAACTCGTGAACAGTTAAAGATACTGACATTTTGTTTTCACATTTAGTAATGGTACGAAGGGCTAATATTCGGACTTGAAGTAAGTACTGTGTCATACGTCAATATTTTCTGGGATCAAGGTACTGACTTCGCATTTTTTAAACGGTACCACACTATTTTGTACATATAGCCTTAAATCTACGAACATTACAAATTCATCACCATAATTATTTTGAAAATAGGACAAGTTCTTCTCGAAAAAATAATATATATTCAAACATGCCTCATTTGCCAGCTGAGAACTAATCTGTTCGATTTGCGGTACGTATGAAACATGAGCTAGCTATTGACATAGTTTGTTTTTTTTTTTTTTTTTTTTTTTTTTTGCTTTACGTCGCACTAACACAGATAGGTCTTATGGCGACGATGACAGAGGAAAGGTCTAGGAGTTGGAAGTAAGTGCCCGTGGCCTTAATTAAGGTACAGCCCCAGCATTTTCCTGGTGTGAACATAGAAAACCACGGAAAGCCATCTACAGGGCTGCCGACAGTGGGATTCGAACCTACTATCTGCCGGATGTAAGTTCACAGCCGCGCGCCCCTGACCGCACGGCCAACTCGCCCGGTTTGACATAGAGTTGCTAGACAGGTATTCTCTCAACTGTGCTCATAATACACTATGATAAAATATGATTTTACACCTTTAATGTCGCCGTAGGCAAGTGGTAATTGAAAAACGGATATAAACCTTGAGCTACAGCTGGCAACATAGCCCTGTGAACGTGAGCCAAGTACACAAGAACCTCGTTTATCCGGATTAAGTGGGACCGGAACTAATCCGGATTATCGAAAATCCGGATAATCCGGAAAACTAAAAAACAAATACAGTACATGTTATATAATATATTAACATAAGTTGTACAGTACTACCTTTCTTGAATTGTACAAAAAATATAAGAACACTTTTCTTACATGTACGACTCTGTTTTATGCAATGTGTGAGCTTTCTCTGTTTTACATTATTTTGTATAGCGCATGCGCGCAGCACGATCACCAAGACATTTTTACTAACATCACTTCTGCCGGTGTGGTTTCAGTCTGGGATTCTAAATAGGCCATCAGTTTGTCCAGCTGCATTGCTGTATCTCCATGAGTCATTGTTTCTTCTGATGGAATGCCAATTCACCATCACTCTCGTTATTACATGCCGAGAAACAAGAGGCAATAATGTATTCATCTGTCGTTATGCCGTATCCTGAATTACAGTCATTTTTCAACCAGTCATTTACGTCGTTCGCATCTACGTCCGAGCATCCGGGAATGTGTGTAAATGTGTCAAGGAACTCACAAGACTCCGCAGTTCCCCATTCTCAACTCCAGGCCAATGCCGGGACGGTACCTTTGATAGACCGCGGCCGACTTACTTCCAATTCCTGTCCTTAACTATCCTTGTCGGAAAAAAACATTTAAGAAGAATCGACCCCGTAAAAGAAATACTGTACAAGTATTTTTTTTTTAATTTTCGATTGGGATAAACCGGAAATCCGGATTAATGAGGGCTGGATAAACGAGGTTCTGGTGTACACAACTTAACTTGTCACAGATAATTCCGTAAAAAATGGCGTATGACTTTTAGTGCCGGGAGATCCCAGGACGGCTTTGGCTCGCCAGGTGCAGGTCTTTTGATTTGACTCCCGTAGGCGACCTGCGCGTCGTGGTGAGGCTGAAATGATGATGAAGACAGCACATACACCCAGCCCCCGTGCCAGGGAAAGTAACCAATGATGATTAAAATTCCCGAACCTGTCGGGAATCGAACCCGGGACCCCTGTGACCAAAGGCCAGTACGCTAACCATTTAGCCATGGAGCCGAACAGATACTTCCCGGACAGCGTACCTGATATATCATTGACAGAAAAATATCGGTGACAAAATAACTCTATCTCTACTATCTCTACATATAACCTACTCCAGGACCTTTAAAATCATGAAAGAGCTAGTAATCGAGCTTAATCTACACGGAAGGGCGAGCTAATTTGCCAAGTAGTTAACGAACACAGAACCATGTGACACACTTTCCTTTATCTCCTCTCTTCCTCTTCTAGCTATTACTAGTCTTTCATTCGTTATCACAAATGGTTTTAACACTTCCCGCAACAATCAGCTCATTTATCACCATTGATGTGAGTTGTCACATTTTCTGATTACATCTGCCTGGTATTAACCATTCCTTTACTTCCAGTCGTATAGATAACGCATGTTTTCGGCGCGACGTTTACATACTGCACATGAAGGTCACCATAGATCAATGCCCGCCAACGTGGCCTCTATTCATTTAGGTACAGTAGCTTCCAACTCAGCTATCCCGAATTCTACTCCCGGCACTTCTGTGAATTTAGGCCCAGGAGCCGAACGCAATTATCTGTCTTAGTTTAAAGTGAATTTATCCTGAGAAAATCTGGATGTCGAGTTGTATTTACTTCGAGTTTTAGCGATTACCTATACAGTTAATTACAGTAATTAAATACCGAGCTCGATAGCTGCAGTCGCTTAAGTGCGGCCAATATCCAGTAATCGGGAGATAGTGGGTTCGAACCCCACTGTCGGCAGCCCTGAAGATGGTTTTCCGTGGTTTCCCATTTTCACATCAGGCAAATGCTGGGGCTGTACCTTAATAAGGCCATGGCCGATTCTTTCCCATTCCTAGGCCTTTCCTATCCCATCGTCGCCGTAAGACATATCCGTGTCGGTGCGACGTAAAGCGAATAGCAAGAACAAACAAAAAATTAAATAATAATAAACTAAATATATATAAGAGTTTTGTCTGTACATTGTTCAGAATTTAAAAAAGAACGCTATTTCTGTATCGGACGTGTCCACAGTAACAAGAAAATACACTTTTTAATTTTCCGTCATTTATCTCTGTCTGTCTGTCTGTCTGTCTGTCTGTCTGTCTGTCTGTCTGTCTGTCTGTCTGTCTGTCTGTCTGTCTGTCTGTCTGTCTGTCTGTCTGTCTGTCTGTCTGTCTGTACGCGTATCACGAGAAAATGGCTGAAGATAATTTAATGTAAATCGGTATGTAAAGTCGGGGAATAAGCCCCTACAATCTAGGCTATAAATCATTTTATTCACGCTGAGTGAAATGGTTGTTTAGGGGAAGGCCTAAAATATAATTGTCAAATATTTAAGTTATTAGTGGTCTTATCTATAAATGATGATCTGGCCATTTTTGCTAACAACATAGATTCAGCAGTCAACAAGATCAATAGGCTGTCAGAAGTTGCTGAAAAGGATGGACTCCAGATTTCTACTCTGAAGACAAAATACTTGACAAATATAAGTGATGGACCTGAATCGATGATCACTAATCTTGGAAAAATCGGTCGAGTCAAGAATTGCAGATATCTTGGTGAAGTCACCCAGCAGAATGGATTAGAAGAGGAAGCAATCAATGTCAGGATGAGGAAGTTAAACCAGGCATACCAAATGACACACAATATCTATAATAAAAAGTATATGAGTATAGGGGCCAAGTTCCGACACTATAACACAGTTGTAAAACCTGAGGGATTATATGCGTCTAAAACTTTGACCTTAAGTAGTAAAAGTCAAACTGACCCGGCTGGGAAAAAGAGAGCGCCGAATACTAAGAAAAATCCTAGTCTTAGATGGGTTGATGGACAGTGGCGAATGAGACCAAATGAGGATTTGTACAGCAAGACATAACCTCTCAGAGCGTCAGTTAAGTAGAGACAGCTATTAATTTTACGGTCACCTCTTGAGGATAATTGATGATCGAGTAACAAAAAGAATATGGAAATTTATTCAATCTAAGGCAACAAGGCCGAGATGGTTCCAGGAATGTGAAAATGATCTGAGGCAGATTGGTATTTCAGACCAAGAAATGTGGAACCGATGCACTGTGCACAGGAATTCTGCGCCGCTGTTTGCACGCGTGAGATTTTGGGCGTTTGAGAGGCCCTAATATGGAGTCAGGGCATATGACGCTGTTGATGGTGATTTGGCCGTCGGGTGGAGACGTTAAGCCTTGAGCAGATCCTTTAGTGTTATTCGACAGGAGTAGGCTACTTGCCGATACCGTGTTTCACCCTCCCCCCACCTCATCATCATCTCACATTCAGACGGTTGAGGCGCTGGCCTTCTGAGCCCAACTTGGGAGATTCGATCCTGGCTCAGTGCCGTGGTATTTGAAGGTGCACAAATACGTCAGCCTCGTTTCGGTAGATTTACTGGTACGTAAAAGAACTCCTGCGGGACAAAATTCCGACACCTCGGCGTATCCGGAAACCGAAAAAGTAGTTAGTGAGACGTAAAGCAAATGATATTATTATTATTATTATTATTATTATTATTATTATTATTATTATTATTATTATTATTATTATTATTATTATTATTATTACATTCAGACGCACCGGGTGAGTTAGCCATGCGGTTAGGGCGCGCAACTGTGAGCTTGTATCCAGGAGATAGTGGGTTCGAACCCCACTGTCGGCAACCTTGAAGATGGTTTTCGGTGGTTTCCTTTTTTCACACCAGGCAAATGCTGGGGCTATACCTTAACTAAGGCAACTGTTACTTTCTTCCCAGTTCCTCGGCCTTCCATATCCGATCGTTGCCGTAAGCCCTGTATCGGTGCGAAGTAAAGCAGATTGTAAAAATAAAACAAACATTCAGACGCGCAGGTCGCCCATGGGAGTCTAATAGAAAGATCTACACTAGGCGAGCCCAACATGTCCTCGGACACTCCCGACACTAAAAGTAGTAAAGAAAGAAAGAAAGAAAGAAAGAAAGAAAGAAAGAAAGAAAGAAGGTATTCGCACTTCTTCGCAACCTAATTTTCTATAATGTTCACCATGTTAAACTGTTTTTAAGGTATACGTGTAAAACCCTCTGAGATGAATGAGATGATACCTCACTCGGCATGCTATCTTTCACGTCGTAGTCCAGAGCTACACTAAGACTGTTAGGTGCGCAACGCGGCAATATTAATACCTGAAGATGGCAGCACTATTGAATCACCCGATGGCGTCATTGCGAAGTCAGGCTATTGTTGCTAGATACCTTGGTATTTCCCATTTACAATTACGTATTGAACACTGCCATCGCAAGTGTTGTCTAGAAATCATTTCGATTTTATAACTCCCATGTTTCTGGAACGCTCACTGGGTCAAGTACGACTCCGAAACCATTGACGTAATCTATGTGTTTTTTTTTAACCTATCTGAGTGGTGCGACGTTAAACCAAAAGCAAAGGAGAAGACATAAATTGAACACGTATCACATATATGCCTACAAGAGTAATGACTACGATGCCCACAACTCCAAAAATGAAATAACACAAAATAGATTCATTCGAGTAAAATCTCCGACTCTTTTGCTGAATAGTCAGCTTACAGCCCTTCGATTCAGAGGGATTTTAATCACTTCTGATTAATTTCTCTGGCTGGGGACTGTGTATTTATGCCTGTTTCAACACACTCCTCTTCGCAATCAGACAACACTACTAACCACAACGGAAACACGCACTAGTGCGCACTAGTGAGTGATTACATCCCTCCATATAGGATTGGCGTCAGGAAGGGCATCCGGCCGTAAAAAGGGGTCAAATCACCCTGTGTGATGCAGTTCGCACCCCCGACTCCACAGATGTGGTAAAAGTGGTAGAAGGCGTTCATGCAGCTACAGTGTAAAGTAAAACGTAACAACTAAGTGTCCCATCAGTCCAAATCCTTAACTGTTGCTGAAATAGACACACCAAAGTGAGTTTAATTAACTGTCCTTTACTCTTCCTTGTTTAACAATTCTGTCACGACCCTCATAACTAAGCGTTCTCCTCTCCTTGGGAAATAATACGGCACTAACTCCTGTTACGAACTCATATCTGAATCCATCTAGTGACGTACAACACCTTTGCGAACATTTGAAGATCTCGGTCAAAGAACAGCTATCGTCCGAATCTTTGACTGAATCAATCAATCAATCAATCAATCAATCAATCAATCAATCGCCACTGATCTGCATTTAGAGCAGTCGCCCAGGTGGCATATTCCCTATCAGTTATTTCTTTTCATAAATAATTTCAAAGAATGTGGAAATTTATTGAACATCTCTCGTCGTAAATTATTCCGATCTCTAACTCCCCTCCCTATAAACGAAATTTTCCCCAATTTGTACTCTTGAATTTAAACTTTGACTTCATATTGTGATATTTCCTACTTTCAAAAACACCACTCAACCTTATTCGTAAACTAATATCACTCCACTGACAGCTCGAACATGACTTCTTAGTCGAACAGCTGGAATCCGTAAGGGTCTTCGGTTCGGACGGCCCCGGCGTCTGAAGATTTCCTTTATAGCTCAGAGACTATGTCTTTGTGTTCATATTAATACACATCTTCGTTTACAAACAAAAAAATCACATTACAAACCACCACAGAAATACACTATAGTGAAAATATCCCTCCACATCCAGCCATAAAACTGGCCTTTATTCGCATATAGTGCCGATGCGAGTAGTTTGAAACAGACCAGGAAGAATAATAAGGTCAAAGAACAGGAATCGTTCACTAATATCTCCATGAAACATTGTTGTAACTCTCAAGCATAGAACTCGCAAACCGGTTCATAACAAAAATAAAAGACGAAGGAATGCTGCCATTACTTGCAACAAGAACACTGTAGCATTCCTCTCCACAACTCCTAATCAAAACAGACTTACCGTGTGTTCTTCAGTAAACTACGTTGCGAGAGAACCACGCACTATTGATCACCTGGTCCATTACACACACACGACCTATTCGTTGCACGTGCAGTCTCACACTAGCACAACAGCCCTTCCTCAAGCTGCACTGGGTTGCCACTCTCAAGGCCTCCCACCACTCCAGCTACTAGCGGGTCGGGCCAGGCTCATTCATAAGAGGAAGAGAGACGGCGATACGGCACACACATCCGCTGAGACCAGACGAGAGGAAATTTAATTATTTATCCCCTAATACGTTTCATATCATGGAGTGATCAGTTACTTTACAAGGCGTGAGATGGCGCTAATTGTATGTTTATATCTCCGTTTGCCTTGAATGCGAACGAAAAAAGTAGATAGAGAAAATTCGAGGTAGAACTTCATTATGACTTTTTTTTTTTTTTTCAAGTGACCGGTCACGAACTACGTTTTAAGTGAAAACATATCCTCGACAAACATCGGCTTCTGATGTTAAGTTAATGTTATTTGCTTTCACTAACTACTTTTACGGTTTTCGGAGCCTGATGTTAAGTAGAACTATGATATGGAGTGTAGAAAGATGGTTTTGTTGTTGTTCTTGTTGCTATCTGCTTAGGATATTGAGTTCAGCAATGCCGCGATTTTGTAGATTAATTGTCTTATAACTTGCATCAATGTTGTGTCACTTCTTCTTTTTCGACCGCTTTTCCCACACCTATGGGGTGGAGGGTGCGAACTGCGTCGCACATGTAGATTTGGCCCTGTTTTACGGCCGGATGTCCTTCCTGACGCCAACCCTATATGGAGGGATTAAATCACTATTGCGTGTTTCTGTGGTGGTTGGTAGTATGTTGTCTGAATATGATGAGAAGAGTGTTGGGACGGACACATACACCCAGTTCCCGAGTCAGAAGAATTAATCAGAAGCGATTAAAATCCTCGAAACGGCCGGGAATCGAAACCGGGACCCTCTGAACGAAGGCCAGTACGCTGACCATTCAGCTAACGAGTCGGACATTAATGTTGTGTCACTATTGGTATAATAATAATAATAATAATAATAATAATAATAATAATAATAATAATAATAATAATAATAATAATAATACCGAAAGGAGTGGACGCGCGTGTTAACGCGCTACGGCTGTGGAACGAAGCTCTGCCATCGAGAGAAGTGTGGGGTTGACCTGAGAAAGGTTTTCTGTGGTTGCCCATTTTCACTTCGGGCCAATGACCTTCGATGTTAGGCCCCTTAAAACAACAAGCAAGCATCATCATCATCATTTTCACTTCCAGGCAAATGCCTGGATAGTTCCCCAATTCCTTTCACCTTCTTACGTAATTTAATTCACCATCATTCATTTCTTATTCATTAGTTCCTCAACTGAGGTTGGCGTTAGGAAGGGCAACCGGCCGTAAAACATGCCATAAAATATAATCTCACCTCACCCCCGACCCTGCATCAGGAAACGGAACTAAGGGATAGACATACAACAACAACAATAATAATAATAATAATAATAATAATAATAATAATAATAATAATAATAATAATAATAATAATAATAATAATAATGTCCGCCTCTGTGGTGTAGTGGTTAGCGTGATTAGCTGCCACCCCGAGAGGTCCGGGTTCGATTCCCGGCTCTGCCACGAAATTTGAAAAGTGGTACGAGGGCTGGAACGGGGTCCACTCAGCCTCGGGAGGTCAACTGAGTAGAGGTGGGTTCGATTCCCTCCTCAGCCATCCTGGAAGTGGTTTTCCGTGGTTTCCCACTTCTCCTCCAGGCAAATGCCGGAATGGTACCTAACGTAAGGCCACGGCCGCTTCCTTCCCTCTTCCTTGCCTATCCCATCCAATCTTCCCATCCCTGCACAAGGCCCCTGTTCAGCATAGCAGGTGAGGCCGCCTCGGCGAGGTACTGGTCATTCTCCCCAGTTGTATCTCCCGACCCAAAGTCTGAAGCTCCAGGACACTGCCCTTGAGGCGGTAGAGGTGGGATCCCTCGCTGAGTCCGAGGGAAAAACCGAACCTGGAGGATAAACAGATTAATAATAATAATAATAATAATAATAATAATAATAATAATAATAATAATAATCGTATGGCGCTGGGCTGAGTGGCTCAGACGGTTGAGGCGCTGGCGTTCTGACCCCAACTTGGTAGTTTCGATCCTGACTCAGTCCGGTTGTATTTGAAGGTGCTCAAATACATCAGCCTCGTGTCGGTAGATTTTTTGGCACGTAAAAGAACTCCTGCAGGACTAAATTCCGGCCCCGCGGTGTAGGGGGTTCAATTCCCGGCCGGGTCAGGGGTTTTTAGTTGTAAATGATTAATATCCCTGGCCTGGAGACTGGGTGCTTGTGCCGTCCTTAACGTTCCTTTCCTCACATTCAACACTCTACACTTTCGCAATTCCAATTACACGCAGGTTCATATCATATGGTGCAAGTAGGGAGCATCGACGCCCCGAACATATAGCATTTTAAAAAAAACAGATCGTATGACCACAGCTGCCATTTGCCGGCATTTTAATATGATGTAATTTAGGCTGCTTGTGCGTCAGTTTCGTCGTTCCGTTTAACTCTACCAGATGGCAGAGAAACGGATATCTGAAGGGCGATTTTTGGCTGAGTTTTAATTAATTCTGGCCGGTAAACACGATCTTTTTCCGGTCTAGAAAGCCAAGAATAACGACCGAGAGGATTCGTCGAGCTGAGCACACGACACCTCGTAATCTGCAGGCCTTCGGGCTGAGCAGCGGTCGCTTGGTAAGCCAAGGCCCTTTAGGGCTGTTTTGCCATGGAGTTAGTTTTAAACACGATCTTTTATATACTGACATTGTACGACATGGATTGTCGAATGGACTTTGTCCCGCCCTTCAAACACTTGAGTACCTCCTTCGGGATTTAACCTGTGATCTTGGAATCTGGAGGTGATCTTGTAATCTGGAGGGCGACTCTCTACCACTAATCCACAGACGGAGCTTGTACTAGCGTGCTTATTACTAGTTAATTGAGGCGAAAATTGGGAGTAAAGCTTCTGTGGCTTGAGATAGCGGAAACCTCAGAAAATCTATTCCAGAATGGCTGATTGTGAGATTCTAACCCATTCATATCATAACCGAACGAGTTGGCTGTGTAGCTAAAGTAGTGGCATCTAGGTGGCAGCCTGCCTACCAATTTCAACATTCCGATTGTGCTGCTATCTAGCCGCAAAAGTGGAATACTACTGGACTGCAGTAGCGGCCGGTCCTTAAGGACTGCCAGACGGTGTCCTCCCTGAAAATCGAAAAGGTTTTTAAAAAATATATGTTCTCTCAACATTTGAAGTCAAATATTGGATTCGAATATTGCTAAGAAAATGACATTTAATTGTAAAACTGTAAATTATCATTAATAAGGAAGACTGTTCGGCAAGAACTTTGGTGATTGATATTCAGCGCGCAGTTCACTGGTAAACGTTTTCAGCTTGAAGGTCGGTAGATGCAGAGTGGGTCTCAGCCCATAAATTACCACGGCTGATCCGTAGTCCATCAGCTCTGCACTCTGACCGGCCCACCCGAAAATGGTTTTGCGTGGTTTTCCATTCTCCTGCACTAAGGCGAATACCGGGACAGTTCCTAGTATAGGCCAAGGCCGCCAACCCCCTCACCTTCTCCGAGCTTCTTCACCTTAACGCATCTGCCGGCCTGAGAGACGCCGTCACCGTCTAAGAGGCCCGCCTCTCCCTTAAGGGAAGAATAAAAACATTTTTAGTAGTAGCAGGTTGAAGATAAGGTACGTACTCTCGAGCTTTGTCCGAAGATATGGTGACGGTGAGGGGGTTGAGATGTAAGGGGGAAGCGCGCAGGTGGACTGTTTCGCGGGGCGGAAGGGTGCGGGAAGAGGCTTTCACGTGGGCAGAGTCCGTAGCAGTGTAGCAGTAAAGATGTCCTCACAAACCCTGTACGAGCATACGCCAGCCAAATCTCCATGGTTGCATACAATAAAATGAAATAATAATGTATGATTGTGTTTGCCCTATTATTTATACTTTAAGAAAAAAAAAAAAAAAGCAAAGCCATCTCCGTACAGGCCATGAAGGCCCTTGGAGGAGTGGAAGGTAAAGGCTTCCACCATTCGTAACCTCGGCACTTGGTGGGGTAGAGTGGTTAGCTCTACGCCCGGCCACCTTTGCTCCTCAGGAATTAACCTGGTACTCATTCTTGGCGTAGGCTGAGTGAACCTCAGGGCCATATGCACCTCCGGAAATGGAAATCTCGTCTCTTAAATTTTGCGACTTCCCGACGGGGATTCGAACCCACGTCCTTACGGGCGAACCGACCCTCGGCCAGGCAGCCCCTCTTTAAGAAGAATTATTTACCGGGCGAGTTGGCCGTGCGCGTAGAGGCGCGCGGCTGTGTGCTTGCATCCGGGAGATAGTAGGTTCGAATCCCACTATCGGCAGCCCTGAAGATGGTTTTCCGTGGTTTCCCATTTTCACACCAGGCAAATGCTGGGGTTGTACCTTAATTAAGGCCACGGCCGCTTCCTTCCAACTCCTAAGCCTTTCCCATCCCATCGTCGCCATAAGACCTATCTGTGTCGGTGCGACGTAAAGCCCCTAGCAAAAAAAGAAAAAAAAGAAATTTAAGAAGAATTATATTGAAATGGAACATTTGAGACCAAGAATTTTGATTCGCGTTTTGTGAGGGTTGGCAGCAGTGAATTTGTTTTCGCGCGGAATACTTGAATGAGTGATGTGGTACTGGTCAGTAGCAACGAAAGATTTGTGGGAGAAAGTACTGTAGCACCCCCCCCCCCCCCAACCTGAGAGTCCACGGCCGCCACTGCTGTGCTGTTCATATGGCTGAGTGCGGCACCAGAGATCTGTAACATGCCAACACCAATGACGTGGAGTGCCGCAATTTTTGACCGCCATTCAAAAATCGACTTCCTCAGCTGGGATCGAACCTGTGAAGAGAACAAGAGCTGACCAAGGGAGGTCAGATAGGAAAACTGAAAGTGAAGATGGCTAGTGATGAAGACGCTAGGCTATCATGTTCCATAAACTCGAAGCCGTGTTCACAGGAAAAATTCGTGGAAGATAATATTATTAATTTTGGAGCGCCCCCACCCCCCGTGGATGGGGGGCAGTAGAATAATACCCGCGGTATTTCTTGCCTGTCTCAAGAGGCGACTAAAAGGGCCCCAGGGGCTCTTAACTTGGAAGCATGGGTTGGCAACCTTGGGACCCTTAGGTGAGTCTTAACATTACTTCCACTTACTTGCCCCAGAGTCCTCACTTTCATCTATCCTGTCTGACCTCTCTTGGTCAACTCTTGTTCTTTTCCGCCTCCAACGGTGAAATGAAATGGCGTATGACTTTTAGTGCCGGGAGTGTCCGAGGACATGTTCGGCTCGCCAAGTGCAGGTCTTTTGATTTGACTCCCGTAGGCGGCCTGCGCGTCGTGATGAGAATGAAATGATGATGAAGACGACGCATACACACATCCCCTGTGCCAGCGAAATTAATCAATGATGGTTAAAATTCCCGACCCTACCGGGAATCGAACCCGGGAACCCTGTGACCAAAGGCCAGCACGCTGACCATTTAGCCATGGAGCCGGACGCCTCCAACGGTATTAGGTCACCAGGCCGAGGAAGTCTTTCATTTTCACGCCCTTCGTGGCCTTTGTCTTTCTTTGGGCGAAACCTTAATTTTTCGAAGTATTGGACTCCTTCCACTGTTTCCCTCTTATTAATGTCGATAGAGGGTGGTTGCCCAGTTGTGCTTCCTCTTAAAACAATAACCACCACTACCCCCAGTTTTGGTGTGATTAACTGATAGCCTGTTTACAGCAAGCCACGACTATACCACTGTTGTGTCTTGCTTTATGTTTAGATCAGGTTTATTATTATAGTTTTCATTGACCTGCCTCAGTCTCATCCTTGGCTTTGGCAATATGAAAGTGACTGAGATATGAGCGATTCGTTATGCAGTCGAGTGCTGTTATGAATTGTGTAAAAATGTCACTCATAGGGTCGATTAGTGTGTGCATTTGAGTGCGTTTGGCAGACTGACATGCAATAGCAACTTCTGGCTCGGCGAGGAAAGCAACGGGAAACTATCTCACTCCTCATTTCCCTGGTATGCTTCTCCAGTGACGCCTACGCCATGTATGACAGGTGCTGGTAGAGTTGTTGAGGATCAAACCAGCCTTATGATTGAGTACTCAACATTCTGAACATCCCTAGAAAGAAGATACTGATGTCATCAGTAAATGATGAGAGTTGGGAGAAGGAAAGTGAAAAATGATTACTGCCGTAAGTGAGTGAAAGTATTGCCAGACTCAGTTGTAGCCTCGTGGTTGAGGAAAATGGCTCATGACTTACGAGTAAGTAAATTCGTGTCCTCGTCCTGACCGGGTGCAGCTCTTTCCAAGCACACCCCAATGAAGCCCTCCTGCTTACATTTCTGGCAGTACCGGGAATCGAACCCGGGCCTCCAAGAACGGAGGTGGACGACTTAGGAGTAAGACTGACTGTGAGACCCAGGTATATGGATACCCGTTACAGAGGTTACCCGAAGCGAAATACCTGGGTTCGAATTCGAAAACTCAATACCCGTTAACTGTATTCCGGGCGATGTACAGTATTTGACACCCCACCCCAGTCGGAAGATTGCTTCTCTTCTCCGCCAACTTTTACCAAACGTAACTCTCTGCCCCAGACAAAGTAAACTTACTTTTTCTTTACATAAAAACCGAGCTTTTTTTTTCTATTTGCTTTACGTCGCACCGACACAGATATGTCTTATGGCGACGATGGGATTGGAAAGGCCTAGGGAGTGGAAGGAAACGGCCGTGGCCTTAATTAAGGTACAGCCCCGGCATTTGACTGGTGTGAAAATGGGAAAACACGGAAAACCATCTTCAGGGCTGCCGACAGTGGGGCTCGAACCCACTATCTCCCGATTACTGGATACTGGCCGCACTTAAGCGACTACAGCTATCGAGCTCGGTACCGAGCATTTTTAGAAGTCTTGAAGAAGGCCATGTTTTTCTTAGATTTTTTAATTTAGAAAATGTGTGTAAAGAAAAATGAAAACCACCCGTTTTCCAGTCAATGACTGAGTCAGGGATGGAATGAATGAAGCCCCCATCTTGCGGCGAGGATATGACTTTTTTTCTGCTAGTGGCTTTACATCGCACCGACACAGATAGGTCTTATGGCGACGAATGGATATGAATTTTGCCGGCTGCCGAAGGCTGTCGCACTCCTCTGGAGCAATGATTAATGACTGACAGATGAAATGAAATGATAATGGGGAGTGTTGCTGGAATGAAAGATGACAGGAAAAACCGGAGTAACAGAAGTACCCGGAGAAAAACCTGTCTCGCCTCCGCTTTGTCCAGCACAAATCTCACATGGAGTGACCGCGATTTGAACCACGGAACCCAGCGGTGAGCGGCCGACGCGCTGCCGCCTCAGCCACGGAGGCTGCTACAAAATATATGTATATATTTTTGTAAAATAATTTGGTTTGTTTACAGTCTGCTTGATCCGCCTTTGTGCTGTACTGTTTAGTGTGATTAGCTGCCAGGCCCAGGTTCGATTGTCGACTCTTCCACGAAATTGAAAACATAGTACGAGGACTGGGACGGAGTCCACTCAGCCTCGTGAGGTCAACTGAGTACAGGAGGTTCAATTCCCACCTCAACCATCCTCGAAGTGGTTTTCCGTGATTTCTCCCTTCTTCTCCAGGTAAATATCGGGATGATACTTAATGCCACAGCCCCCTTCCTCGTGTATCCCGTCCAATCTTCCCATCCCCCACAAGGCAGCATAGCAGGTGAGGCCCCTTGGGCGAGGTACAGGTCCTCCTCTACGGTCGTATCCCCAACCAAATGTCTCATGCTCCAGGACACTGCCCTTGAGGCGGTTGAGGTGGGATTTTTCGCTGAGTCCGGCGGAAAAGTCAACCCTGGCGGGTGAACGGATTAAATAAACAATGCACTTTTCTGACCCAGTGAGGAAAGCAATGGCAAACTACCTCACTCCTCATCTTGCCTAGTACGCCTCATTTTGGTGCTGCCATTGGTTTTTGGGGTTTCCTTATAACCGCATAACCTTGGGTGGTGCTATTTGATGATCCAACCAGCCTCTGGGCTGATGACCTAACAGACACAGACACGCTAGCGGAAGAAAGAGATCCAAACACCATGAAATAAGGAATGTAGAACAAGGAAAGTTTAGCCATATATTTGTCGAGGTAACATTTAATTGATAAGGTGCACGACTACAGGTTAATATCCGCGCGAGAAAAGCCATCGCAAATGTGCCATGCTGGTCTATTAATAACCGGTGTAATCTCCTGACTGTTGAATGCAGGCAAACGTGCATGCATTGTGTCGTACAGGTGCCGGATGTCAGCCTGTGGGATGGAGTTCCATGCCTGTTGCACTTGGGCGGTCAATATAGGAACGGGTAATGCCGGTTGTGGATATCGCTGGAGTTGTCGTCAAATGACGTCCCATACATTCTCGATTGGATAGATCGGGGATCGAGCAAGCCAAGGCAACTTGTCGACACTATATTTATAGAGAACGTTGGATTACAACAGCGGCATGGAGGTGTGCATTATCCTGTTGGAAAACACCCCCGGAAATGCTGTTCATGAATGGGAGAACAACAGGTCGAATCACCAGACGAACGTACACATCTGCAGTCAGGGTGTGTGAGACAACCACGAGAGTGCTCCAGCTGTCATAGGAAATTGCGCCCCAAGCCAGAACTCCCGGTGTAGGTCCAGTGTGTCGACGCCGCAGGCAGGTGGAATGCAGGCGCTCCCCTGGCCTCCTTCTAACCAACACACGGCCATCACTGGCACAAAGGCAGAAGCCGGCTTTCATCGAAAAATACAACAGACTTCCACTACATCCTCCAAAGAGCTCTCGCTTGACACCACTGCAATCGCAGACGGCGGTAGAGATGGCAAACGAATATCGATATATCGGAAATATCGATATTTTGAAGTGAAAATATCGATATATCGACATCGATATTTTGAGATTCGATATATAGTCGATATCGATATGTTGTGCCCGAATATACCGATATTTCTGTCTAATTTAATACTTTTGGCTACGATTTGATTCTTGTTTAGACCCTTTCAATATTTTCATGCTACAGTTACGAAATTTTAATTTTAATTTCTCAATTCACTTCGGTAAATACAGTGATAATATCACAACTCATTCATCGTGCATACCTTGTATGCATAGCTTTACACGTCAGTCAGGCAATACTTGAGCATTATAGCGACCTCTGTCCCAGCAGCGAGACTGTTTTCAAAGGCCAGCAACACCATCACGGAAAAGAGTAACCGATTAAATGGCAAAATGTTATCCAAGCGGTTTTTTCTAAATGACTTACCTTAGAGGTATTGGAAATTTACCTAAGATCATCATCATGTTGTTGTTTTTTTCACGAACAAATGGAATTGGAGTGCTGAGGAAGAAGTTGGGAGGAAAATGTTTTATTATTTTATAGAGCTCTGATAATTATCAGATGTACTTCGTACACAAATTAAACGTTTGTAGTTTTTCATATGGTTTTTTGGTGTAATTAAATCGTTACTAGACACCTTCTATAGGGTTTTTTCCTATGTATCATAACATCTTTCGGCTGTAAACGTTTTTATAATGTGTCATTGTAGTGAAAAAATCATATTACTTGGTCACCGTTTTATGCTTGTTTTTTTTTTTTTTGATCGGTGTCAAGATGTATTAAACGTAATGAATCGTTTAATCATTGTGTTAAGTGTGAAACTAGACTTACAATAATGGATAGTAGCACCAATATTTTAAAAACGGATATATCGGTGATATATCGATATTTTGAAGACCGATATTTCAATGACATCGATATTTTAACACCGATGTATCGAAAAACCGATATATCGATATTTTGGAAAGTTTTGCCATAACTAGACGGCGTGGTTTGGATCCACCCTCACGTAGCCCTATTATACGGCCTCGTTCAACCGCAGTGAGCTGTTGATACTGGCTTCTTCGTCGTCGTAAAGGCATTATTGACCCACTCACGGTCACTCCGTCCAATCTCACAGGTAACTAACGCTCTCGCACAGTACAGCCCTTGAAAATGAAAATCTGATGTGCAACGTCATGAGGCCGCTACTAACGCCACGCTAATGCGATTTGTGGGAAATTTGAATCAACGTCATCTTTTAGATGTATAAACACGCCTACCAACGTTCGTTAATCTAGCACAACCCCTTCTTGGTGTTTGGGTATTTTCTTCTGCCAGTGTAAATACAGTCCGCATAGAAATAGTCAACTTTTTAACATATTCGTCCAATGATTAGAATATGCAAAGTTTTGGCCCATTATGCCTAATTTTTGTTAATAAATAGATTATTGAGTGGCTGTAAGGTTTAATTGTATGACTAAATAATGTATTTTGAACAAAATAACTTATCCCGAAGATATCTTTTTACCCAACTCCAGTTGACAAACTCTACCCGATTGTTGGAATAGCTCCCCCCACTATCAGAAGGGCTGTTGCTGCTGATGCAGAGAGGACAAAGCAGACTAATGATTCTTGCCACCCACTGCATGATCACCAGGCTGTAGTCTGTCGACTGAAGTCGAGAAAGAGCTTCATCACCAGGACTCAACCACTGGTAGGAACACCTGAGTCTAACCGCATCACCAGGTGGAAGAGCATGCTGCCGCCTGATACTCCTACAAAAGAAGAGCTAGCTCCAGGACATGACCTGCCCTGTCCTATTTGGAGATCACTTAATCGTCTTAGGGTGGGCGTACCTCTTTGCAAGACTAACATGCAAAAATGGGCCGTACTTCCTGCTGATGGAGACGTATCCTGCGAGTGTGGTGTAACACAAGATCCGAACCACCTGCTCATATCCCTACTAGAACATTCCTACACTACACAGGACCTGATTGAGGCGAACAAGGCCATCGGAGTTGCTACATTTTGGAAATGCTGACCGGACACGGAATGATGATGACAACTTGCTTTACGTTGCACCGACACAGATAGGTCTTATGACGACAATGGGATAGGAAAGGGCTAGGAGTGGGAAGGAAGCGGCCGTGGAATCGTGTCTAGTGTAAAAATGGAAAACCACGGAAAATTATCTTTCGGGCTGCCGACAGTGGGTTTTTTTTTTAATTTATTTGGCTTTTGGTCCATCGACCATACAGCCAGCAAAAAACATTACAAAGTCACAAGTCACACAGTAATATATATACATATGACAGACACAGGAATGAAATTACATAAATGGCAGACAGAAAAATCGCCTGAAAGTCTCTTTCACTTCCCAAACTCCTGGATGTTCTGAAATTTACATATATTTTTTTTTTTTTAAACATGACTAAAATCAATATAAATGTCTGGTAAAATAAGAGCGGTCAAAAAGATACAAATTATATATTTAAAACGCTATATTTGAGAAATTGTGCTGAAGTCACTTACATTCTCTGTTTGATAGGAGAAGGAAAAACTGGCACGCTGGTTAGAGACAGTCTCCTTCACACACATATGCCTTGGATATTCTGACACTCACAATTCATGATTTGCACTTTTTTTTTCTTTTTTTTTCTGAACATGACGAAAACCATTACAAATTTTTGATTAAGAGAGGTAAAAATAAAAATTAAAAGGACACTAATTAGATATTTAGATCACTATTTTTGAGAAATTCGGCTAAAATCGCATATACTCTCTGGTTGGCAGAAGCAAGAAGAGCTGGCACACTGGTTGGAAATGGAGATCCAATTTTAATCAATTTTGAGAGCATTACTGATCGAGCAGTACTGTACTTTGAACAAACAAATACAACGTGATTCAAATCTGCGACACACGGAGGGTCATACTCACACGTGGGAGAGTCCAACACTTTTATACGGTAGAGATGGTCGGCGTAACATCCGTGTCCGAGTCGCATGCGTATGAGGGATGTGATGTGACGTCTGGCCAGTTTGATGCTGTCGAACCATGGTTTGTTAGGGATATTAGCTTGAAGTGCGGCATAATATCGTCCTTTGTGCAGATCCTGTGTATTCCATTCCGTTGACCATTTTCTTTGAGCTTTCATACGGATAATGGGGAGAAAGTCTGTATAAGGGAGTTGGATGGCTCGTAAGTTGGTTGCAGTTGTACTTTGTTTAGCGAGGAGGTCTACTGTTTCATTGTGTTCGATACCAGCATGTCCCTTGATCCATAGAAAGTGAACTGTTATTCCTCGGAGTTCTGCGTTTCTCACTAATTGCAAAATGTCAAGGATGTACTTATTAGTCTTTGTGGTCCAGTCAGGTTGTTTTAAACGTTGTAATACGCTGAAGCAGTCTGTTAGGATGAGAATTTTCTGGAATTGTTGTGAGGTACCATAAATTATAGCTGCTTGAATTGCTAGCATTTCCGCTGTGTAGATGGAAGTTGGCTCTGGTAGGGACCGTTGTTCAGTAACTGCTGTTAATGGGCAATAGTAAGCATATCCTACTCCTTCTGAAGTTTTGGAGCCGTCTGTGTAGATGCATGTGAACTCTGACCAAGCTGTTTGTAAGAGTACCTTGACTGAAGTGTTCATATTCGTCCCTGCAATCACTGTATCAGATATAGAGAAAGTGTTCGGTGGTGAGGATATGAGCTCATAGTCGTAGCAAAAGGCAGGTACTGAGGCGCCCTTGAGCACAAGGGGGGAAATATACCGTAGTTCATGGTAGCTCGTCACCAGCAGTGGAGTGCGACAATTTCGTAAGTGCTGATATGAATTTATTAATCTACTGAGGGTAAGTACTTTAGTAGAAAGTGGATGGTTGATCTGGGTAGCTCGGCGTAGGAAGAATATATCTGATAGCATCTGTCGTCTGATTGAAAGTGGCATTTCGATGGCTTCGACTAAGAGAGCGTTCGTGGGTGAAGAGTTCATAGCTCCTAAACAGAGCCTGATCGCCCGATACTGAAGGACATCAAGTTTGCGAAGAACATATTTTGGTGCGTTGCCGAAGAAAATGCTTCCGTAATCCAGAACCGGTCGAAGAAGGGCACGATAGAGTGTTAACATAGTGGACGGGTCTGCTCCCCACCACGTGCTAGTAACAGCTCGAAGAACATTGAGCACACGTCCGAATTTTGTTGTTACGTGGTTGATATGTCGACTCCAAGTCAGACGCCTGTCTAGATACAGACCCAATAATTTTGCTGTTGTCTGAAGAGGAAATGAATATGGACCGAGTCGAATGAAAGGTGATGTAATTGACTGTTGTTTCCTGGTAAATATTACCACTGAAGATTTAGCTTCCGAGAGACTGAATCCATTTTGAAATGTCCATGTGGAGAGAGCCTTTGCTGCATCGTCAAGCCATAATCGTGTGACCCAGAAGCAGGATGAGGACGCGTAGACGCAGATATCGTCTGCATACTGGAGGATCTTAATGTTTGGTTGGAATATGGTGTCTAGGTCGGCCGTATACAGAGCGTATAGTAACGGACTAAGGATGGCACCTTGTGGTAAGCCTTTCGTTACTATTCGTGGTCCGTAGAGTGAGTTGTCACGTCGACGGATATATATCGTACGTCGTTGAAATAAGGCATGAATCCCACGAAGATAAACTTCGAACAAGAATTGGTATAATGACGCTATCGTAGGCTCCTGATATGTCTAAGAATAAAGCTGTAAGGAATCCTTGTTTAAGAAAGGTCATCTCGATATCTGTTGTGAGGAGACTTAAATTATCTAGTGTGCTTCTTGATTTACGAAATCCATATTGAGAGGTAGATAAGATGTTGTAGCGTTCTAACCACCACTCTAATCTAAATTTTAATAGCCTTTCAAAGGTCTTACAGACGCAAGATGACAAAGCTATCGCTCGATAGGAAGCAGCTTCCTCTGGATCCTTCTCTGGTTTCAAGATCGGTACAATGATCTGTGTAGTCCAGTCATTAGGGAAAATACTTTGCGACCAGAACTCCATAAAAAGTTGCAATAGAATAATCTTAGCATTTAATGGTAGGTGGGCTATCATGGCGTATTGGATTTGGTCAATTCCTGGAGCAGTATTGGATGTATTTTTAAGGGCTGCTGTAAGTTCTCGAAAGGTGAAAGGCTGCAGGAGAATACGGTGTGGCATTTGTGAAAAGCTTGTAGGTGGGAATTCCGGGTCATCAAATGATGTTGTAGGTGGGGCTATGGAATCGGCGAAGTCATCGATCCAGCAGCGCAGTGGTTTTGGGAAGGTTCGTTTCCTCTTAAATCTGTTTATCATGGACCATACCTCGGGGAGCGGTGTTTCTTTATTCATCTTCTCACAATATCCCTTCCAACTATTTCTTTTTTGTCGTTTTAAGAAACGCTTCACTTCGGCGTCCATTTTCCTGTATGCAATATAGTTCTCCCACGTTGGGTAGCGTTTATAAGTACTAAATGACCGTCGACGTCTGGCAATCATTTTTGAGCATTCTGCAGTCCACCACGGGGCCGGTACGCGCTTAGAAGGGTCAATAGGCCGTCGTTGTGGGATGGCTAGCGATGCTGCGATGTTGATGATGCGTATAAATGCTTCATATTTTTCTAATGGATTTGGAATGTTATGTACTGTATCTAAATTAGCTTCTACACTATTTCTGTATTTAATCCAATCTGCTCTTTGAACATTCCACTTTGAAGTAGGTTGATGTAAGGCCGGTGTGTGTGGCTGTATAGTGGAAATTTCTATTGGGTAATGGTTGGATCCCATAGTAAATGGTAGAGTTTTCCATTGATAATCTGTAGCTATTGATGAGGAGCAAAATGTAAGATCTATTGCAGATTTTCTTTGGCCTGGGACTGGTACTAGGGTTGGCGATCCGTCGTTGAGGATAAATAAATTGTTATCTTCAATTAGATCTAAAAGAGTGTTCCCATAGACGTCATTTATTTCGCAACCCCAGACAGTATTGTGTGCGTTGCAATCGCCGCCAATTAGGTATGGAGCTTCTAGGTGACTAATTAAGTAGTTCCATTCTCTTACACTAATTATTGTCCTTGGGGGGCAGTAGATTGAAACGACCGTGAAGCACTTCCACTCGGGCTGCAACTACTTGAAAACTTTTTATGTTTGCATGATCTATTGGGATGTAATTAAATGGTATTGCAGATTGGATAAATATTGCTACGCCTCCTTTTCCATCTTCTCTGTCGTTGCGTAAAATGTGATATCCTCTGTATGTCACTACTACTCCGGGCCGAAACCAGGTCTCACTGATGAGAGCAATCTGGATGTTTCGGGTATATAACTCTCGTTGTAAGGACTCTCGATTTGCATTAGCAGATCTCGCATTCCATTGTAAAAATTTAAAGGCCATCTTCACACTTGAAAACGTTAGTGATCATTTGACGTATTGCATCTGGATGTAAAGTATTTGATGGTGAGGACTGTATGTGGGATAGTATCGTTATGATTATGGTAAATATTTGTTCAATTAGTTGGGAGTGCTTTTGGTTGGGCGGAATATGCTTGAGGTGCGGTGCTGGAGGGTAGGGATTGTGAGAGATAGGCGTTACTGGTAGGTGTTGGGGTATAAAAGTGCGTTCGGATATTGAAGGAAATGTTGGATGGCGCACGGGAGTAGGCGGGGCACGAACAGGTCGCCGTGGTTGTTCGATGGGGTTATGCAGGGTAAGTTGACGAGTTGTAGCCTGTGCTGTGGAGGTCACTTGTGCTGGTATATGAACAGTTGGCGCTGATGCTATATGACCCGTGCTATGTAAATGCTGTTCTTGGGTAGGGGAAACATCATGAAAAATTCCAGTCTGTTGTAATACATTTGAGTTAGATGTAGGTAAAGAAGGGAATTCTTCTTGACTTCGCCAACGAGGGACAGATTGGTTTACTGTGGACGCATATGTCCTGTTGTGGAACACGTGAAGAGCGGCCTCCTGTGTGATGTTATTGTGAGCCATGACGTGTTTAACGTAAGTCCACTTCTTGTATTCCGGGCAGTCTTTATCTGTCGACAGGTGTGCAGCGTGACAGTGTACACAGTAAGGAGGTATGCTGTCCGAGCACTCTCGAATTGAATGGGGCCCTGTGCACCGACTGCAGCGTACTGCAGAACGGCAAGCTGAAGCAACGTGGTTATATCTGAGACATTTTTGACATTGAATGACAGGTAAAACATATGGTAATACTGCACATCTTGTTCCGTGTATATAAACATATTCTGGCAGACACTGAGTGCGGAAAGTAAGTAAGCAGACAGGTATTGGTCTTGACATTGTCTGCCCATTTGTAACATTTTGCTTTGTAAAACGTTTAACTTTTACTACAGGGAAGGCACTCTGTATTTCCTGTATTATTTCCTCCTCGCTAAGTGTGACGTCAACGTCCTTGATTATACCCTGTCTGTGCACGGTGTGATGCGGTATGTAAAGATCTAAATTCCTCTGCTGTAGGAGTTTCGATTCCACAAGGCGATTCGCTGCAACGCTAGTGGTAGTTTCAATACGTAACCTGTTCTTCCCTATAGGAGTGATATTAACTATGTCCTGCTTGCAGGCAAGACGTTCACTAAATATCATTCTTCCCACGGACATGGGATGCAAATTTCCAATGGACTGTTCTAAACTTTCTAATATTACGTAGTAAGGGCCATTATCTAGGCGGCTGTAACGGTTAGTATTATTTCTTAGGTTTTTGTTGTTGTTGTTGTTGTTGCTGCTGCTATTGTTGTTGTTTGGATGAGGAGGAGACTGACTAGACAACTGAGATGGAATATTATTGGGTCGGACATCGGAATTTGAGATGACTATACTCTCCGAGGTTTCTGTAGTTTCAGAGCTAGAATTCGAATCAAGTAACATTAAGTTACTTTCGATCTCATGGCGGTCATTTGAGCAGAAACGCTTAGTTTGCGGATCTAATTCAGTATTAAAATAAGATCGATTGTTCTCAATACCTGTGTTGTTAGGAGACTGTAGTGGTAGAGTAGTTGAGATACTCACACGTGGACCGTATGTCAAGTTGCCTTGGAGGTGCTGCTGTGGGAATTCCTGCTGCTGGGGCTGTTGCTGTTGTTCACACAATGGGGTAGCAGTTGGTTGAAAGTTGACGGGATGTTGTTGAGGGTCCCCATAACAAGTCTGTAATGCCATGTTTAAAACTTGACCGGTATCAGGAGGTTTCTCCATTGCTGGAGATGAGTGAATAAATTATAATTCTGTAATAGTACACTGGTTATACTGACACTTGATAATGAATTAAAATGAGCACACACACTTTTGTTCACACACGTTTACCGAGTCGCTCGGCTAGCACTAGACGATGCGTGCGCTTGCTACGGCTACCTAAGCCAAACTGGACAGTGGGGTTTGAACCCACTATCTCCCGAAAGCAAGCTCACATATACGCGCCCCAAACCACACGGCCAACTTGTTCGGTTATTCCGAAGAGCAAATAATAGTCTTTGACTAAAATACAACTATTCCTACTCATTTATGAGAAATCCTTGCTTTTCAGATTGGTGGATATGCGGGAGGAAAATATAAGCAAATTATTGCACATCGTTATATACATGTCATTTATATCACCTCCATTACTTGAGATACGATGTACAATATAAGACTAATTTAACTCCATTATTTTAAGAGTTACAATCAACTTTTCCAAATTTTTCTTCTTCATCATTTTCCTAGTGTCCAATGTATTGAGGTCAGCACTTGATAAATATCTGGTCCTGTTTTACGGCCGGATGCTCATCCTGACGCCAACTCTATGTGGTGGATTGTAGACAATGTTACGTGTTTCTGAGGTGGTCTGTAATGGAGTGTTTTGTACAGTATGTAGATGAAGGGAAGTGTATTAAGACGAACACAAACACCCAGTACGCCAGCCAGAGGAATTAACCCTATGCAGTTAAAAATCCTCGACCTGGGCAGGAATCGAACCTGAGACTGCCTGAACTGAAGGCCAGTATGCTGACAATTCAGCCAAAGAGCCGGACATGTTCATTTCCAGACAACTGCTCGTCATTCGTCCTCCTCATTATCATAAGATTAAAGATTACAAAATTGTAACGAACGACTACCCGGTAATACGAGGACCAGTTTTTGAGTCAATGGGTGCCCGAGTACAAAGAGAATGAGTATCACTAGACCTATGTCCGGCTTCATGGCTAAATGGTTAGCGTGCTGACCTTTGGTCACAGGGGTCCCGCGTTCGATTCCCGGCAGGCTCGGGAATTTTAACAATCAGTGATTTATTTCGCTGGCACTGAGGCTGGGTGTATGTGTCGTCTTCACTATCATTTAATCCTCATCACGACGCGCAGGTTGCGTACGGGCGTCAAATCAAAAGACTTGCACCTGGCGAGCCTGACATTTCCTCGGACACTCCCGGCACTAAAAGTCATACGCTATTTCATTTTTACTGGACTTATGGTCGTAATATTGAAAGATGCATTATGACAGTCCTTAGAGGGAGGTCCGTTTACTGCCTACCTGTGTGGGAAGAAGAGAGTAGGGGGGTATGGTTGTCATGGAAACGTGGGCGTGCCCACTGCTGTTGCCATGGAGACACGCCTCCTGGCCGGGTCGAGTTGCTTGCAGTTGCCAAACCTCTCACTTCTCAGCGGTCTGAACGAACGAACAAATGAGCCGGAAACGAGGGGAACGAGAGCGAAATGCAGAAATGTGGCAACACTGTGCAATGCCCCTCCCTCCAGCTCTTCCTGTCAGAATACTTCTTTAAATATTACGGGTATACTCCGGAGTACGGTTAGAAAAGTACAACATCTGAGCAAGGGAAGTCGAGCACAAAGCGTGAACGAAAGTCACTTGGCGCATAGACTCAGCTCTGAACCCTGCATTTATTGACTGAGGGTGGCTGCAAGAGCCGACTCTGCGGTCTAGGGATAGCGTGCCTCATCCTCAACCGGAGGCTCCGGGCTCCGGGTTCGATTCCCGGCCAGGTTAGGGATTTTACCTAGATCTAAGGGCTGGTTCTAGGTCCGCTCAGGGTACGTGATTATAGCTGAGGAGCTATCTGACAGGGAGATATCGGCCCCGGTCTATAAAAGCAAGTCCGGCTCCATGGCTAAATGATTAGCGTGCTGGCCTTTGGTCATAAGGGTCCCGTGTTCGATTCCCGGCAGGGTCGGGAATTTTAACCTTAATTGGTTAATTTCGCTGGCACGGGGGATGGGTGTATGTGTCTTCATCATTTCATCCTCATCAAGACGCGCAGGTCGCCTACGTGTGTCAAATCAAAAGACCTGCATCTGGCGAGCCGAACTTGTCCTCGGACACTCCCGGCACTAAAAGCCATACGCCATATCATTATAAACCCAAGAATAACGGCCAAGAGGAAACATCACCTCGTAGTTTGCAGGCCTTTGGGCTGAGTAGCGGTCGCTTGGTAGGCCAAGGCCCCTTACGGCTGAAGCACCATGTGGTTTGGTTTGGTGTTTATTCCCGTGAGTATAACAGGTCCACAATATGACAGTGTGTAATCAAACTGTAACTTAACAGGAAACATGCAGAGTCACGAGGACCGATATTTATTCTTAGACAGTTTTATTGTGCCACGCAATGTGCGTCCATAGCAAATAAAATCAACGGCTGACAGTTTATTAGCGACAGCGTAAGGTGGACGGGGTCAACCTTGAATTCTTCGACTGTTGATTATCATGTCCAACCAGTATTTGTGAATACATGAATAACAAACCAGCGAATTCCTTATTGGTCACACACACACACACACACACACACACACACACACACACACACACACACACACACACACACACACACACACACACAGAGAGAGAGAGAATTACTACATACAACCACTTATGTAACTAGGAGAGGTGGTTGTTGCTTTTATGGGAAATACAATGAGATGATCGAAAATCCGCCTGGTGGCCAAGATCGTCGGTCGGTAGATGCAGAGTGGGTCTCGGCCCTTAAGTGGCCACGGATGGTCCGTGGTCCAACAGCTTTGCACTCTGACCGGCCAACCGAGTAGAGGAGAGGTGGCCACGGCTCTACCATGGCTCTATGCCTCTGCATTCGGGAGACGGGACAGGGTTGGACCTCACGGCTGGCCCCAACCATCGGCTGTCCTAAGAATGGTTTTCCGTGGTTATCCATTCTCCTGCACTAAGGCGAATGCCGGGACAGTTCCTAGTATAGTCCACGGCCGCCAACACCCTCACCTTCTCCGAGCATCTCCTTCACCATATCAAATCTTCCGGCCTGAGAGACGGCGTCACCGTCTACGAGGCCCGCCTTCCCCTTCAGGGGAGGAATGAAAATATTTTAGTAGTAGTAGTAAGATGGTTAAGTAAGCCAGTGTTCATGTCATTTCTGTCCATCTATTCATTTGTACCTATCATTGTTCCAATTCATTCTATGTTTCTAGCATTGTAAAATTGTTCTCAAAATTCAGATGCAACTCTTGTTCTATGTTCTACCAGCACATATATACCGCCAAAAATAAATCCAGTTGACATCCATATTTTTAATGGACATGACAGTATTTCCATTTAAAAAAACGTAAAATTCCTGTTATTTATATACATAATTAAAAAAGTAACTGCTTGATTTTGCACAGTGCTTTAGTGTTGTGTGACTTTCCCTGTTCACTGAATTTCTGAAAATAGTATTTAAAATTTAACAGGCGTCCGGTGATAGAAGCTAGCCTCTAAATGGCGAGAGGGAGAGACGAGTGAGGACGTAGATATTTACTATCCAATATTAAAGAACAACTATCCACCAGATAGATACGAGTATACAGTATGCCTTCAAAGAAATAACCAAAGTGATGTTATTCGCGGTAAGCATGATTGGATTGTTGGTGGATTTATCAGATAATTTAAACCCAAACAATCACAAGCCACAGCTTATCCTCCTTAACTCCGTATTATATTAGACGTGTTTCTAAAGCAACTCTTGACATTTAATAGTGAAAATTTTAATTCATTACGTACATTATAAACATATTTGAGATTTTAAGCCTAACTCTTTATTGTATCCGGTCGAAATACATAAACTTCAATGGACGCAAATAACTTATTTCTTACAACGTACCGGTAAATTGAAAATGACGTAGATATCTGCCCTCTTTCTTTCATTATTTTCTGCCTCCATTTCAAACTCGGGTATCGCCGCAGTGATCGAGAGTGTCTGGAAGAACTTCACCCAACCATCGTGGTATGTGACGTAGCCACAACGTCACTGTGATTGAATACTGTACCATACGCTGCACTCATCGCCTTCCAGCCCGGCCCGCCCGCTTACGGTGATGGGCGCTCGTGGCACGGAATGCCCAGCGTGAGCACCTCTGCCTTAGATTAACACCAGGAATGTGTGTGTGTGTGTGAGAGAGAGAGAGAGAGTAGTTGTCATGACATCATCGTACTTTATCATCAGCTGCCCTAAACGCAAAGTAATCCTTGTCTTATAAAGATGTGCTGATTAGATTATTCAAAAAAATTCCAATAATGTTTTTTACCTCGGAAGCAGTTGTTTCTACTGAAGTCACCAGATACCTTGATAATGATAACTAAGCAAACGGAAAAGAAATAGGAATTGATCATACAACAAAAATGCTGGCATGGACGGCTGCCAAACTAACCAACCAGTGGATGATATACTGTAGTGTCATACGTACAGATTATATAAGATACAGAAGTATTAGCAATTTATAACATTTCTTTATTTAGAGCCGGGAGTGTCCGAGGACACCTGGAGAAGGTCTTTCTGCTTCATTCCCATGGGCGACCCGCACGTCTGCGTGTGAGATGATGATCATGGTATAGTATTGCCGCCCTACTCTCGCTTTTTAATGGCTCATCACTGCTGCCACCTCACAAGGACAAAGAGGGACAACAATCAAACCAGAATAGTAAAATGTAACCTTTCTAAACTCAAGCGCAGTGCCCCAAGAAACGAGCCGCTTTCCAAGCCCTTTTCCACAGTGGAAGTAGAAAATGAAATTAAACAACTGTAAATCGGCAAGGCTGCAGGTCCCGACAATATCTATAATGAATTTATTAAGAACATGGGCCCGCATTGTATATACAGGCTCACTTCTCTCTTCACTTACATACTCCAAGACAACAGATTGCCCAGACAATTCAAACTGTCAAAAGTTATAGCCATTCTCAAACCTGGCAAACCTGATGACAGCCCCGAAAGTTATCGACCAATAGCACTGCTCAGCTGCATATTCAAGTTTCTTGAACGAATCCTCCTAACCAGAATAGCTCCTCTCATTGAAGCCGCCGACGCTGGGGTCGAATTCAGCATCTCCCGAATACATGATTCGTCACAGCTGATGATCCTGCGCGAGTAGTATGGGTCATCCGTGGTATGCTCTATGAGATTTTGGGACGCTGCGATGCGATGTTATTTCTGCTCAAGGGTCAGGAATCGGGGGGAAATCCTGGATGTGGCAGGCCGCATATCCATTTCCGACGTTAGAATTGTCTGCACTGACCCCTACGACACACCAGCACTGATGATCCTCCGATGATCCTCATGCACAAGTTCCTGAATTCGCTCCACGTTTTCGGGGTCGATACTCGTGGGAGGCCTCCTCGTTTCCAAGGAACTACTTCCACGTGTGAATCGCCTGTGCCAGCCGAAATATGGCCTACGACTCTTTGCCTCTTGGCCGTATGCATTCCAAAGCATGTGCAATGTCTCTGTGGCCGATTTGCCCGTTTCTTGACCCGAACTTGTAAGTTCCCTGCTGTATATAATCGCCATTGTGGTCATCACTGATTTAGTAAGACATTGAAAGTCAATCTACTGAAATGAAATGGCGTAAGGCTTTTAGTGCCGGGAGTGTCCGAGGACATGTTTGGCTCGCCAGGTGCAGGTCTTTCGATTTGACTCCCGCAGGCAACCTGTGCGTCATGATGAGGATGAAATGATGATGAAGACGACACATACACCCAGCCCGCGTGCCAGTGAAATTAACCAATGATGGTTAAAATTCCCGACCCTGCTGGGAATCGAACCCAGGACCCCTTTGACCAAAAACCGAGCACGCTAACCATTTAGCCATTGAGCCGGACAATCAACTTATGAATGCTGATGACATGGCCCTAGTTTGTTCTACAATCTACTCCAAAAACAGCGAGCAGAGAAAAATGAGCTGAGACTAAACGAGAAGTAGACTGTATTAATGACTTTTAGGAGACGAAGAAAGGGTGCAACATTTTACATTCATGATATACCGCTTAAATCAGTGACTCGGTTTAAATATAAATCAATCAATCAATCAATCACCACTGATCTGCAGGTGGCAGATTCCCTATTAGTTGCTTTACCTAATATTGTCTTAAATAATGTCAAAGAACTTGGAAACATACTGATCATCTCCCTTGGTAAATTATTCCAATTCCAAACTCCTTTTTCATATAAACGAATATTTGCCCGAATTTGTCCTCTTGAATTTCCTCCTGTGGGTGGATGTGGTAGAATAACACCCACGGTATCCCCCGAATGTCGTAAGAGGCGACTGAAAGGGGCTCGAGGGGCTCTGAATTTTGGAGCGTGGTTTGGCAGCAACGGGGCCCATAGCTGACTCCTGGCATTGCTTCCACTTACTTACGCCAGGCTCCTCAGTTTCACCTGTCCTATCCGACATCCTCTGGTCAACTTTTGTTATTTTCCAACCCCGACGGAACTAGGTTGCGAGGCCTAGGGAGTTTTCATTATCATGCCCTTCGTGGCCCTTGTCTTCCTTTGTCCGACACCTTCATATTTCGAAGTGTCGGACCTCTTCAATTTTTTCCTCTCTGATTGGTGTTAATAGAGAATAGTTTCCTAGTTGAACTTCTTACAACAATAATTCCCACCACATACTCTTGAATTCCAACTTTCTTTCTACTTTTTAAAACACCATTCATCTTACTTCTATTAATGTCATCCCATGCCATCTCTCTACTGACATGTCGGAACATACCGCTTGGTCAAGCAGCACGTCTCCTGAGTCTTCCCAGCCCAAAGTTTGCAACATTTTCGTAACTCTTTTGTCGGAAATCACCCAGAACAAAGCGTGCTGCTTTTCATATCTAGGAGTGTTTCTGCAAACCTCTGGAAACGTTTTCTCTGTTCACCTAAATTATCGATTGAACGGCGCTCTGAAGGCCATGAATCATATTAAATAAGTCAATAAATTGCCTCTCTCTGCAGCCTTAGAGCTTCTCCAGTTAAAAGTCTCACCAGTGACGACGAAAGGCCTAGAAAAATACGGTAAACTTAACGGCACAATATCTGGAATGCCTGGAAAGACCGAAGAGCACCTCCTAAAGAGATAGCCTACTATGATGTCCAAGTTTACTCAATCTTGTTTAACATACCATTTAACAAGAGAACAATTCTACATCAAAGAGCTACGTGTATGATGCATTTGGGAGATAGTGGGTTCGAATCCCACTGTCGGGAGCCCTGAAGATGGTTTTCCGTGCTTTCCGATTTTCACACCAGGCAAATGCCAGGACTGTACCTTAAGGCCACGGCCGCTTCCTTCCTATTCCTAGCCCTTTCGTATCCCATCGTCGTCATATTATCTATCTGTGTCAGTGCGACGTGCAGCAGATTGTAAAAACAAAAAAACAAAAAAACTGCGTGTAGATTTAGTACTGCCAGCTACGCCCGCATACAAAGCCGCATCAGAAGCCTTGTAACTTATTCAAAGAAAGCTACTATATTGAAAGATTTCTACTCCACGGATGCTTTTATTAAACGCACTTACGTTGTACCATGTCATCACAAGATGCTGGTGGCGATGGTGATTATTGTTTTAAGAGAAAGTACAACTAGACAACTATCCTCTATTAACATTAACCAGAAGGAAGGAGGTTCAACACTTCAAAGAATTAAGGGATTGACAAAAGAAATGTAAGGGCCACAAAGTCATCATAAAACTAGCAGTGCATAGCTTTCATCACTATCTCTGCGTCAATCAAATGTTCTGGGTCCAGGGTATTTGTGTGTTAGATGAGGAAAATCATGCAGACACCATTTCTTAACGTGTAGGTGAAGACCCAAATCTCTGACGAAGTTCTGTACTGAATAGAAACCACATTATATCTTCTTCTACCGCTTTTCCCACATATGTGGGGTCGCTGTTGCGAACCATGGCGCACATGTGGATTTGGTCCTGTTTTACGGGCGGATGCCCTTCCTCACGCCAACCTTATATGGAGGGATGTAATCACTATTGCGTGTTTCTGTGGTGGTTGGTAATGTGGTGTGTTGTCTGGATATGAATAGGAAAGTGTTGGAACAAACACAAACACCCAGTCTCCGATTCAGAAGAATTAATCAGACGTTTTAAAATACCCCACCCGGTCGGGAATCGAACCTGGGACCCTCTGATCCGAAGGCCTAATCGCTGACCATTCAGCCAATGAGTCGGACAAAACCATATTATATCTATAAGATCTACTAATAATTTCGTGTTGTTTGGCCATTGGGTGCAATAAATATTTCATTCAGAACTGTTTACGCCTACGTCTGAATAAAACATTCAAGACGAGAATTGATGTTCTTATATAAGGATTACAGAAGCAAATATCACAAGTGTGTCATTCATCATCATTAACTCAAAGATTATAGGGCTTGAACATTTCAAGTGGTGAATACATTTGTAGCATAATCATTTTATAAAATATATTGTTAAACATTTTATTGTCCGACTCGTTGGCTGAATGGTCAGCGTACTGGCCTTCGGTTCAGAGGGTCCCCGGTTCGATTCCCGACTGGGCCGGGGATTTTAACCTTCATTGGTTAATTCCAGTGGGCCGGGGGCTGGGTGTTTGTGCTGTCCCCAACATCCCTGCAACTTACACACCGCACATAACACTATCCTCCACCACAATAACACGCAGTTACCTACACATGGCAGATGCCGCCCACCCTCATCGGACGGTCTGCCTTACAAGGGCTGCACTCGGCTAGAAATAGCCACACGAAAATATTATATTGTTATAACATTTTATTAATTTCAAATACATTTGATTTCTAGAGTTATCTTCGTTTTTTTAAAAAACAACATAAACACTTCAAGAGGCCACGTAAATATAATGTTAACCGAAAGAGAGCCATTTCACCAAAGAGTTTGAGAAACAGTGATCTAAACAATGGAGTTTTGTTATTATTATTATTTTTTGTTTCATTTAACACCCGTCCGAAATTAATTTAGAAATATATCGGGTGTTGACAATGAAAAGCGCAAGGTTTCACTCATCGCAAAAGCACGAGACAACCTCTGCCGGGACTAGCAGACTGTTCACTTTTTGCCACAACAGCGGGTGGAGGGATTGGTCAGTTTACGTTGTGATGGACGACCTGTGCGACCTCCAGCTGCAATGGGTAAGGTCGTCGTTAAAATGGTTCATTATAGCTCGTTAAAGAGCTGGTTCCACCGATATGTAGGGAATGTGAAGCCAGGAGGATGTGAACACTTACCTTCATTGGACGAGCTCGCGCTGCAATATCCCGTACACTTCCCCCCGTCTGGCTCTCCAATCCTTTATTAACCAGACTATCGCTAGTAATAACACAGAAGAAGATCTACTTTACTCATTTTGACACAAGAACTTCTCAGAAGGACTAATAGCTACTTTTCTGTGATTGTAAACCGTTTACCTACTGTTCTCTAGTGAACAACCTTCTCTCTATTGTCTATTCTTCGTTCTCACGGCCGATCCATGACATTCTTGTCACTTTTTTTTCTGAGGATCTATATAGGTATAGTGTCGCCCCCAGACAATGCCAAATTTATAAGTAGCTACACGTTTTATAACCATTCCATTTTCTTCCAGCTTTGTTTTAGCATTCTGCGATTCGCTTATTTCTTTTGAGTGGTTTACTCATTTTCTGACTTAACAAACTCAAGAGGTACGCAAGGCTAAGGAATAATACTTAAGAGTCCAGCTGTGTAACGTAACGGTTAGGACCATTAGTTGCCTTCCTCAGATGGCGCGGGTTCGATTCTCGGTACTGCCAGAAGTGTAAGATTGGTAGGAGGGCTGGTATGTGGTTAAAATTGTACACGCAGCTCATCTAACCTCCATTAGGGGCGTGCTTGAAAAGCAGCTGCACCACCTCGGGACGAGGACACGAACTCCATTCGATCGACTTTACTGGAAATAGTTTGAAACATAATTAGACAGTTTTCAACCATGAATCAATGAATCAGTCACCACTGATATGCATTTTATGGCTGTCACCCAGGAGGCAGGTTTCCTATTCTTTTCTTAAATGAATTAAAAGAAGTTGAGCATCTCCGTTGTTAAATAATTCCAATCCCTAATTCCACATCCTATAAATTGATATTTTTTCCCCAATTTGTCCACTTGAATTAAATTTATCTTCATATTATATTTCCTGTCCGACTCATTGGCTGAATGGTCAGCGTTGAGGCCTTCGGTTCAGAGGTCCCAGGGTTCGATTCCCGGTCGGGTCGGTGATTTTAATCGAGTCTGATTAATTCTTCTGACCCGGGGACTGGGTGTTTGTGTTTGTACAAACGCTTTCCCCTTCATATTCACACAACACACTACACTACAAACTACCACAGAAACACTCAATAGTGATTACATCCCTCCATATAGGGTTGGCGTCAGGAAGGGCATCCGGCCGTAAAACAGAGCCAAATCCACATGTGCGACACAATTCGCGACCCCACAGGTGTGGGAAAAGTGGAAGAAGAAGAAGAAGAAGAAGAAGAAGAATGATCTCTCCTATTTTCAAAAATTGCATACAAACCTATTCGTATACTAGTCATTCTACCACCTCTCCACTGACAGCTTGGAACATACCGATTAGTCGAGCAGCTCGTATTCTTACTCCAAAAACGTCTCCCCAGGCCAAACTTTGCAACACTTTTCTAATACTATTCTTTTGTTGGAAATCACCTAGAACAAATCGTGCTGCTTTCCTTTGGATCTTTTCCACTTCTCGAATCAAGTCATCCTGGTGTGGGTCCCATACATTAGAACTATAGTTGGCGTCTTTCCAGTGCATTAGACCCCCTACCTTTTACATCCTTACTAACCCCCAAACCCCACGGCACTTGATAGGGCCTTGGCCTGCCCAGCGACCACCGCTCAGCCCGAAGGCCTGCAGATTACGAGGGGTCGTGTGATCATCACGACGGATCCTCTCGGCCGTTATTCTGGGCTTTCGTCACCGTCAGACAGCTCCTGAATTCTAATCACGTAGGCTGAGTGGACCTCGACCAGCCCTCAGGTCGAGAGAAAAAGCCGTGACCTGGCCGGGAATCGAACCCGGGGCCTCCGGGTGAGAGGCAGGCACGCTACCCCTACACCACGGGGGCCGGCTTACATCCTTACTACAACCCCTAAATACCCTCGGTAACTATTTGAAGTAATCTGTAAACTTTATTTAGAACCTCGTTAATATGGTTACTGTTGTATGTCCGGCGCTCCCTTCTCGCTCCGCCAGCCAGCTACACGCGCGCCAGTGTGTCATTCTTCTAGCCTCGACGCGCAGCCCTCAGTGCGCGTGCCTGAACTGTCGTGTGTGTACTATAAAGAGGAACTCCCAGCCTGTCCAGATGATCTTACCTCTGCATTCTCGAGGAGCGCTGGTTTCAAAAATCTGTGAAGACTCTCCTCATTATTTTTGTTGCCGGCCGGGTGGCTCTACATCTTTAACTCAGCTCCCCGCCGGACTCTCAAGCATATAGGCCTGACACCGAGTTGGAAGTCGGCCGTTCCCACACCATGCGCACCTGTGTCATCCCCGATGTTAATCCTGCCATATCCGAAGAAGAGATTTGCTACGCCCTCCGCACCGCTGGCTACCCAGTCCACGATGCCCACCGGATGTTGGATGCCTCAACTTCATCACCATCATCGCAGGTTCTTCTTTATCTACCTACGTTGGACGACTGGAAGCGCCTCCTTGACACGGGAGTGTCTATTCACGACCGATACTACCTAGTGGAGCCTACCAGCCAGCCTATATTAGCCCAGCTTACAGCAGATCCCACCACATTGCCTGTCGTCAACGCGCCTCACCCCAAGCCTCTGCTACAACAAACATCGCCCTCCTTTCCCCCTCATCACACACCACCTACTACTACCACCGCGACCACTACGATGTCAGCCACTATTCGCCACCATATTCCTGTTACTACCGTTACGTCATGCCATCCTTCCCCTGTAATGATATCCTCCCCCTCTTCTACCCTGACTTCTGTACAACCTCGTCCCGAGCAAATTCCCGACAACATCCTAGACTCCCCTGCGGTGTCACCACCAGACGACACCGCAACAGCCGCCGCAACATCGTCGCAACGGTCGCAACCACCACCTCTGGACACTATGTCAAGCTGTGTCATCCGCGGCGTAGAACCTACCATCTCAGAACGGGAAATTCTCCAAGAACTCCAGGCTGCAGACATCCCCGCTCGTCGTGCGTTCAGGATTTACAACGCCTCCGGCCCTACTTTTATGGTCCGAATTCACCTTCCCACCGCCAATGATGTGGAACAACTTATCAACACTGGGGCCTACATCTTTCAACGTCGCTTCAAAGTGGAGCCCTCACGTTCCCCACCCCAACCTTTTCGCAACACTTCCAACACTCCCTTTCGTCGCCCCCGGCCAGCCAGTCCTTCATTTCAACCTAGTCAACCCGTCCGTCCACCCCTACCTCCACCTAACTTCTTCTATCAACCTCCTCTGCAACTTGAACTCCTCAGACTCCTCACCACCTCCTTATGCAATATAACCGCAACGTTACACCTTCTAACTCTTCAATTCCATCCTAGCCCTCTCATCTAAAACTTGTCCATCATTGCACTCCCCTCTAAATATTTAATCCTTACACCCATCTCCGATCATTAAATACTATCTGCGCACACCTCCTAATTCCACACATCAAATTACCCACCTCCCTATTTTCTCACATCCTTTCAACCCCGTCATCTCTCCTGGCCAGAGAGAGGGCGACACCCTCTAGGTGGCCCGCCCCACCCCTTCAGGGTGGGGAATGAAAACTTGGAAGCAGCAGCAGCTGTCCAGATGCCCACTTGCCCCGGTGTCCAGCTCCAGAATACACCCTACGTCGAGCACGGAGGCTACTCCTCTTGAAAATGTGCTTCGGCCAGGTGGACTGAATTTCTGGCAGTACGAGGTCTCACCTCTGGTCACCGCTCCTCTTCCGCTGCCCATATCCAGTCATACTATTACATACCGTTATATTTCCCTAATTAATGCAAGCTCCCTTGGTTTCGCCAAGTAAGAATTCTTCCAACATTGAACTTGCTTTTATGAACTCAGCAAGGAAGAACTTTCTAAAACATTTATGTCAGTACTTCTGATAGTTTTCGACTATCGACTTTTCATATCAAGGACGATCTTTTCGAGATAGAAGTGGATGTAAAGACTGTAAACTTGTATATAGTGTACAAAAGATAGACTCTTTCTCAAGATTCCTAATTCATTTTGCTTCAAGTTAAATTTCAGTTTTATTTGTGTAAATAGTGTATTTTGCATTTGAAGCTAATAATAAAGTTGTGTTTTGTAAATCTCAACCTTGGTTACAACAGTTACCTCAATGAAGATCATTCGTTATATTAACACCTAAGTACTTAAAGTGTTTCTCATGAGGTACTTTCACCCCATCAACACAGTACCTAATTGAAACCGAGAGGAGTTTCCTCTTGGTGTAACTTGCAACATCGCGTTTACAATCATGCCATTGTCTGTCAACTTTATCGAAGTCATTTTGCAGTCTCTCACAATCCTGTAACTTATTTACTGCTCTATACAGTATAACATCATTCTTGTCCGTGATTTTACACTTAAGAAAATGGAAATTGCAACACCATGAAGGCATTGGTCGTTTGTGTTGATTTTCAAGATATGGAACGATGCCATGTAGGTATGTAAACGATCAAAGTTTCAGACCCATTGGATTGTTGCTACAGGCCTACCCACGTGATTGGTCGCGGAGGAATCAACTCCAGTATACGGACTCTGGTGTAGCGTAGTTGACTTGCAGTCTGTGCAGTGAAGTGTTCCCCGTCAAACATGCCTCGGCGACAGAGAAGAGCACGCTATCAACAACTGTCACCGCTTGAGAGGGCTCGGATAATTAGGCTGTGTCTCTATTAACCTTGGGCTGTGTGAGGCTGGATTATCGCTAAGGACTGTCGCTGAACGTGTTGGCCGACAGGCATCTACGGTACAACGTGTATGGCAGCAGTGGTCAAATGAAGGTACCCACACTCGTAGACCTGGCACAGGCCCAGCGCGACAGACAACAGTGAGAGAGGATCGCCGCATCATTCGGATGGCCCGGATGGAACCCCATGCATCAGCAGCGCAAATTCGACCCGCTGTGGCACCCCACGTTACACAACAAACAGTTGGTAATTGCCTGCGTGCAACTGGCTTACGAGCCCGTGTCCCTGCAGAAGGTGTTCCATTGACCAGGATGTAAAGGAGAGTGCATATAAGTCTCTGGTAAGACTCCAACTAGAGTATGGTTCCAGTGTATGGGACCCTCACCAGGATTACCTGATTCAAGAACTGGAAAAAATCCAAAGAAAAGCAGCTCGATTTGTTCTGGGTGATTTCCGACAAAAGAGTAGCGTTACAAAAATGTTGCAATGTTTGGGTTGGGAAGAATTGAAAGAAGAAGAGCTGCTCGACTAAGTGATATGTTCCGAGCTGTCAGCGGAGAGATGGCGTGGAATGACATGAGTAGACGAATAGGTTTGAATGGCGTCTATAAAAGTAGGAAAGATCACAATATGAAGATAAAGTTGGAATACAAGAGGACAAACTGGGGCAAATATTCATTTATAGGAAGGGGAGTTAGGGATTGGAATAACTTACCAAGGGAGATGTTCAATAAATTTCCAATTTCTTTGAAATCATTTCGGAAAAGGCTAGGAAAGCAACAGATAGGGAATCTGCCACCTGGGCGACTGCCCTAAATGCAGATCAGTATTGATTGATTGATTGATTGAACAGCGACGTGTAAGGCGGGCCTGGTGTCGAGAAAGATCGATGTGGGTCGACGAATGTCATAGGGTCGTCTTTAGTGATGAATCGTGCTTCTGTCTTGCCCGCAGTGATCGCCGGAATCGTGTGCGCCGACGTACCGGGGAGAGGGGCCGCCCAGATCTTATTGTCGAGAGGCACACCGGGCCAACACCAAGCATTATGGTCTGGGGAGCTATTGGCTTTAATGTGAAATCACAAGTAGTGCTTGTTGAGGGCACTATGACTGCTCGACAGTACGTTGATCGGGTACTCAATCCAGTGGTTGTCCCTATGATGGCAAACATTGCTAATAGGATGTTTTAGCAGGACAATGCCCGGGTTCACACTGCACACATCTCCAGAGAAGCTCTCCACGACATCACGACCTTAGAATGGCCCGCCAGATCCCCGGACCTCAGTCCTATTGAGCATGTGTGGTACATGATGGGTCGACAACTAGCCAACCGTCCTCAGCCACCCAAAACTCTGGAACAACTGACCCGTGCAGTGCAGCAAGCATGGGCCACAATTCCTCAGGAAGCGATCCAGGGCCTTATTGACTCCATGCCTCGAAGAATTCATCCTGTATTGATTGTTGTCCAAACTTGCAGTCAGAGGGACCTGAAAGTGTAATCATCGAATCACAATCGAACACTCGCCCTGCATGTTCAATTGTAGCAATGTTGCACCACTCCTTCTGGGTGTTGCAATTTCCATTTTCTTCAGTGTAGTTCTTTACTCATATAATTTATATGCATTAGAAAACATCTTCTTTTCTTATTTTGCTACCGCTTTTTCTCACACCTGTGCGGTTGCGGGTGCGAACTCCGTCACACATATATGTGGATTTGGCCCTGTTTTACGGCCGGATGTCCTTCATGACGCCAACCCTATATGGAGGGATGTAATGATTATTGCGTGTTTCTGTGGTGGTTGGTAGTGTGGTATGTTGTCTGAGTATGATAAGAGTGTTGGGACAGACAAATACACCCAGTCCCACAGCCAGAAGAATTAATCAGAAGCGATTCAAATCCCCGACCCAGCTGGGAATCGAACCCGGGACCCTCTGAACCGAAGGCCAGTACTCTGACGAGTCGGACATACATTAGAAAACATAAAGGTCCAATAATACAGACTTGTGGAACCCCCTCTTAATCACCACAGGATCAGATAATGCTTCACCTACTATAATTCTCCGAGTTCTATGTTCTAGAAAGTTAGCCACCTATTCAGTCAATATTTTGTCTAGCCCAAAAGCCCTCATTTTCATCAGTAGTCTCCCACAAACTTTCTTTCTTTCTTTCTTAATCTTTTTACCCTCCAGGGTCGGTTTTTCCCTCGGACTCAGTGAGCGTCCCACCTCTACCACCTCAAGGGCAGTATCCTGGAGCATCAGACATTAGGTCGGGTGATACAGCGGGGAGGATGGCCAGTACCTTTTCCAGGTGGCCTCCCCTTGTATGCTGAACACGGGTCTTGTGGGCAATGGGAAGATTGGAAGGGACAGGGAAGGAAGAGGGAGGGAAGTGGTTGTGGCCTTAAGTTAGGTACCATCCCGGCATTTGCCTGGAGGAGAAGTATGAAACCACAGAAAATCACTTCAAGGATGGCTGGGGGAGAAATCAAACCCCCTGTTTACACAGTTGACCTCCCGAGGCTGAGTGGACCCCGATCTAGCCCTCGTACCACTTTTCAAATTTCATGGTAGAGCCAGGAATCGAACCCGGGGGTCTGGGGGTGGCAGCTAATCACACTAACCATTACACCACAGAGGCGGACATGAACATACTTCTCTCTGTGAAAAGTTTAACCAATAAGTGTTTCAAAAACATATTTCACTTTTTAAATATCTGTAAATAAACGTTTCATCCGAGAACAGACTTATTTCTTACAGAATAGGCCTGCTGTTGATCGCAACTCCAAGCTCACTGCATTGGCTTTGCAGCACCTTAATTCAGTTTTACATAAACATCCATACATGGAATCTGTGAGGTAGCAATAAGAACCTTCTATGCAAGCTGCGTCATAGCAGGCTGGTCCAATGAGTAATCAGCACAAAAGGAACTGAGTGGGGGAGAGAACATACCACCTTATCACTACACATGTGGCTGTTAGTCTTGAAGTAGAGATTATGTCAGAATGGGAATATCACACAACTATCACACTGAAAATTAAAAAAGCTAATATTAAAGTATGGTATCCTTAGAGAAGTCAGATGCATCATACCAAGATTTAGATGTGTTCTGTAAATTTGTGTTATATATGAAAAGATATATGGGACCCTCAGAGCAGGTTTGACTCACCTGCTTTCTTTTTGGGACTATCTGGGAGAAAGTGAAGGGACCACGCACTACTAGAATCCACCCTCTCCCGGGTGATGTCATACGTGAGTACACTTCAGAGATTCCATGTACAGAGAGAACACACATCCTTAAGTAATTAAATTAATTCATAAAGTGAATTAATAATAAAATTATAGCTCCTTCTGTGGATCAGTGGTAGAGTGATGGCCTCTGGATCCCAAGATCATGGGTGTAAATCTAATCAGATTTTTGAAATGTGAAAAAAAAAATTCCAATCCACACTCCATCATTCGGTGTCAGCAATTAAAAGATTTGGTGTTTACCATGACCATATTAATTAAAACTCAGCTAAGATTGCCCATCAGACATCCAGTTTACTCTGCCATTGGGTTGAGTTTTCAAGAAAAGGCAAATGTATGCTATGAAGTGACTGAAGAATAGGGAGTGAAAATTTTACAAGGAAAAGAGCAAAACCGATCTTCTTACACAAGGTCCAAAGAATGGAAGAATATCAAACTTGTCACTTAATGATAATGGTGTGTGCTTGAGTTTCTCCAACTTTGCCATTGTTCAAACTGCAGTTAACTCTCTCTCTCTCTCTCTCTCTCTCTCTCTCTCTCTCCTGGTGCTACAGGCCATGAAGGGCCCTGGCCTCCCCAATAGCTTTTGTCCACTCCTTTCGGTCATGCCTTTGGGCTGGGCAGCAGTCACTTGGCAGGCCATGGCCCTTTGAGCTGTTGTACCATGAGGTTTGGTTTTGGATGTAGTAGATTTTATTAATTCCAACTCCTACTTTGAGGGAATGTTGATACTAGGTAAATGAGGATGTTCATGGACTTCTGCTCATTGAATCCTCTGAATGGATAGGTACAATAGTTATTCCAACAAGCTCGACTGAAGGATTTATAATGGACCCTATGCCTACAGTTAGAAGTGAGGCTTCTGAAACTCAATCAGTGGAAGTTCATAAAGAAAAGTGTAACATCTATTAACCCACAATTCCATATTATAAAGAAAAGTGTAAGTTAACATCTGTAGAAATAGTGTGTCTCATAAATGGACTTAAAGGCACTGTAATAGCCAGTGTATGGGCACTATGTATGTAAGCTGCAGTCCACTGATGTCAATAACCTTCTCAAAAATGCATTCAAATGCTACATAATTGTGTGTATAATAGGCAGCTTAATGTTCTTGGGGTATACAGACTTGGAAAGGGTGACACAGATGCTGATGTGGAATTATTATGAAGGGAACGACAGTGAAAGAAACGTGATTCTAATGGGTGATCTCAAATACCAAACATTACCTGGGAAGGTAATGCGAAGGACAGAAAGCATGACCAGCAAATGGTAGGTAATCTGGGAATGACAGCTGAATCAGTAAGTCATGGAACAAACTAGAGGGAAGAATATTCTGGACATGGTGCTGGTAAAACCAGATGATCTCTATAGAGAAAATTAAGTGATAAATGATGTAAATGATCACAAAGCTGTTTCAATTGCAGTTGAAAATAAATGCGATAAAGGGAGATTTTAAAAGTAGATATGACTATTAAGCAGTACCATGTGATTGATAAGAGAGGCATGAGGGAATTTAAAAATAATAATTATAACATACTGATTATATTATATCTGATAAAGAAGCTAGAGCACATATCACCGTATCACCAATGTGAAGGCTTTTCCAGGAGAAAGTTTGGACAGTGATCATAGGCTACTTGCTGTGACTCTAAGAAACTGTGCAGTAGAAAAGGTCAAAACAAGACGAATACCCAAAATTAAAGTTTGGAAATTGGAAAAACTGGAGAAACAGGAAGATTATCTACTGAAAATTTGAGGCCAGTTACCCAGAGATAATGCAGGAAATGAAGAAGAAGAATGGACAAAATTTAAGAAAGATCTGGTGGGTATTGCAATTGACACTGTGGGGAAGACTAGCGCAAGAGTGAAAGAGAAAGAAACCCCATGGTGGAATGATAGTGTCCGGAGTGCCATAACAGAACGAAATATGGCAAGAAAAGAGAAGGACAAGGAGAATCAGAAGGATGTAGAAAAGAACATGAACAGGCTTAGAGAATTAAATCAAAAATATAAAGAACTGAAACTGAAAGCAAAGAGAATAATTAAGATAGGAAAATGTTGGACACAGTTTACTGAGAGATTGAAAGATGACTGTAAAAGCAGGAAGCTATTGTATAGGGTCATGGAAATAAAAGGAACCCATTAACTCCAATAAATTCTCTAGAGAAAGAAGATCACATGAAAGAGTATAGACATGCAAAAGGAGATGAGGGATCATTTTGTATAGTTCTATAATGGAAAGAATCTAAAAGAAAAAGGACAGGAAAAGCCAGAAATGTTAGGAAAGACTGAATCACGTGACACACCACCGCCTTGGTCAGAAGTGAAAAATGCGCTGAAGAGTATGAGTAAGGGCAAATCACAAGCCATAGACGAGGTGAGTACAGACATGATCAAAGCTGCTAGGATTCATGGACTTCAATGGTTATACGGAGTGCTGAACATCATCTGGAAAGAATGGAAGATCCCAGAAGAAAGGACAAAAGTCATCATTGTTCCTCTCTTCAAGAAAGGAACCAGGCAAAAATGTGGCAACTACAGAGAAATTACACTTCTATCAGACGAACTTAAGTTGATGGAGAAAATTATTGAACGACAATTAAGCGCCATTATCGAACCACAACTTGAAGAGGAACAGTATGGGTTTAGAAGCAAAAGAACAACAACAGATCGTATCTTCCCTATTAAGATGATAATGGAAAAGCACTGGGAGAAAGGAACAGATAGTATCTTTGTCTTCTTGGATATAAAGGAACGTGCCAGTATATTTCACCAACAAAGTAAAAATGTTGTACAACGACTGCCAGAGCTGTATCCAGATAGGAGATGGTATTCTGACTGGTTCACTGCAAATAAAGGAGTGCAACAATCAATCAATCAATCAATCAATCAATCAATCAATCAATCAATCAATCAATCAATCAATCAATCAATCAATCAATCAATCAATCACTACTGATCTGAATTTAGGGCAGTCGCCCAGGAGGCAGATTCCCTATCTGTTGCTTTCCTAGCCTTTTCTGAAATGATTTCAAAGAAATTGGAAATTTATTGAACATCTCCCTTGGTAAGTTATTCCAATCCCTAACTCCCCTTCCTATAAATGAATATTTGCCCCAGTTTGTCCTCTTGAATTCCAACTTTATCTTCATATTGTGATCTTTCCTACTTTTATAAACGCCATTCAAACTTATTCGTGTACTAATGTCATTCCACGCCATCTCTCCCGTAACAGCTCGGAACATACCACTTATTATTACATGTGATAAATATCATTTTGTATTGATTAGGTGGTCTAATAAATAACTTAATGTTATTATTTCAATCACATACCACTTAGTCGAGCAGCTCTTCTTCTTTCTCTCAATTCTTCCCAGCCCAAACATTGCAACATTTTTGTAACGCTACTCTTTTGTCGGAAATCACCCAGAACAAATCGAGCTGCTTTTCTTTGGATTTTTTCCAGTTCTTGAATCAGGTAATCCTGGTGAGGGTCCCATACACTGGAACCATACTCTAGTTGGGGTCTTACCAGAGACTTATATGCACTCTCCTCCTGTTCATTATGGTGATGGATGAAGTAATGAAGAGAGTAAAAAATTAATCTAATGAGGACATCAAAGCATTAATCTTCGCAGATGATGTTGTGATTTGGGGAGGAACAGGAGAAGAAGTTCAACAGAAATTAAACACTTGGAACCAGCAATTTTAGCAGTTTGGCCTAAAAATAAGCCACAAAAAAACAGCAGTGATGCCACTCAGCAGGCAAGTCCTACAGATTAACTTCCAACTGGACGGTAAGAAACTAGAAAATGTTGACCATTTTCAGTATCTTGGTAGTATTGTAACTAGTGACGTGAAGTCCTCTGCTGAAATCACTAACAGAGTCCAAAAAGAAGCACAATTATATCACCAAGTTAGGTCTCTTCTATGGGATAACCAAATACCTTTCAGTACAAACACAAACCTTTTATCAGGTATATTTAGTGCCATTCATTACATATGCCCTTGAAACCTGAAAGATCAACAGTAGAGATAGTAGCAGACTTCAAGCTGCAGAAATGAAGTTCCTGAGGTCAATGCTACAGAAAACAAGAAGAGATAAGATCCGGAATGAAGAGATCAGTCATAATACACAAGTAAAGCAGTCGGCAAGTGAAAATGTAAGAACATCAAGACTCAAATGGTATGGCCTTGTAAAAAAGGATGGATGAAATGAGAACAGCAAAAAAAATGGCTAGAAAAAAGAATTGGAAGGCAAAAGACTTAGAGGTAGACCAAGGAAACAGTGGATCAGTCGAGTAAAGCAAGACCTGGAAAGAAGAGGAGTGGAATGGCACCAAACTAAGAAGGAAGAAATGTACCTGGATAGACAAGGATGGAGAGTGTTCTTGTACTGCACCTGGGCGACTGGAGACGGTTAAAGGATGATGATGATGATGATGATGAATTATCATCTGTGAAAAATGGTAAATAAAATTGTAAATGGCCTATGAGATGGGTTTAAAGCAATAGTTGAGGAGTGCGAAGACAGTAATGAAGAGAGTAAAAAATGAATCTAATGAGGACATCAAAGCATTAATCTTTGCAGAAGGAATGGTAAACAACTAACAGAGTTAGGAATGGTTGTGGAAGTAAGGAGAGACTGAAAGAACTTACAAAGAAATTATATTTAGCAAAAAAGTCAGCTAAAGAAAAAACAGCAAGCATAATTGGCAGTCATGTGAAAAAAAAATTAAAAATGGAAGAATATCCTGAGCTACTTGAGAAAACTTGGGAATAAAGAGATATGCTACTCGACTAAGCATTATGTTTCAAGCTATCAGTGGAAAGATAGCATGGATGACATTGGTAAGCAAATAAATAGAAGGGTTGAAGTATTAATACCTATTCATACTCCAGGTTCCAGGAAGAACATTCAAGAAATAATAAATGACCAAAGGAAGTATATATGTGAGGATTTTAAGAAGGCAGAAGTATTTAGTCAGAAGTATGTAAAGTTAATTGGAAATATGAGTAATGCCCAAGTAGAGGAAGTGACTAATACTAATGAACTACTGAAATTTACCTATGATAATAAGGATATCTATTTTTTAAAAATATACAAAAGTTTAAAGCTAAGAAAGCAGCTGAAATTGATAATATTTCTAGGGATATTCTAAAGGAATGTAGTACCATACCTGAAGTACTTATCTGATTATTGTTTGCATGAAGGAGCTATACCAAATGAATGGAGAGGCTATAGCAGCCCAAGTGTATGAAAGAAAGGGTGATAAACATAAAGTGGATAATTACAGGCCAGTCAGCTTGACATGTGTTGCATGTAACCTCTGGGAAAACGTTCTTTCTGACTATATTAGACACATTTGCAAAATTACTAACTGGTTTGATAATAATAAATGCGTGTGGCCTCCAGAGAGACCTGGTGCAGTTCTTTTGATTGACGCCTTGGCATTCCCTTCACATACAATTAACTTTGATACAAATTCAGTTATAAGAAACCTACACCAAAAGTTAGATGACCAGGCAAGTTGGCCGTGCGGTCAGGAGCGCACAGCTGTGAACTTGCATCCAGGGGATAGTGGGTTCGACCCACACTGTCGGCAGCCCTGAAGATGCTTTTCCATGGTTTCCCATATTCCTTAATTAAGGCCACAGCCGCTTCCTTCCCATTCCTAGGCCTTTCCTACCCTATCATCGCCATAAGACCTATCTGTGTCGGTGTGATGTAAAACAAATAGTAAAAAAATGTTAGATGTGCTTATATCTTTTCCTCTACTTAAGCCTGATTAGAAATATGTTGTTATGTATACAGTGATATATCCTGCAGTTATCTATCCACTTCAGACTGCTCAACTGACATAGTTTTCTCAATGAAACTGATAAAATAATATGAAGCTCCCTGAAAGAAATTTTACCTTTTCAATACAATTTATTAATTGTACTTCAATATAATACAAAAATGAAATTTATAGCTTATAAGAAATTTTACAGTTACTTACTGACATCCCACACTGAACATTATTTCTGACAGAAAGCATAATGGTCTAAGTCTCTTCAAAGTGTTGTGGGAAGTACCACTCCAAAACATTAATGCTTGCAATGTTTTAATTAGAGCTCCCATTGCATATGTTTATGCAAGTTGGGAGCCATTAGACGATAGAATTATTAATCAACAAAATAGTCTCTATGATACAAGAGAAATACACCATCAAGAGCTTTGAGACTGCAAAATCACCACCTGATATTCTCTAACTTTACCTAACTTCATAACGAATATACGCCTGCCAATAAATGGATGAAACACCATGAAGGTCTCTCCTGTAGCGAATAGCGGGATGCAATTAAAATTACGGCTAATGTCACTGCAGTAAGAACTATGTTGGGTAGATCTCTGGATGGTAAACTCTGTTGCCGTTGCCACTGAGAGGAAGACATACCGGCCCACATAGAATTTATCGGCACCATCGAGTAAGATATAAGGATATATAAGGTTATATCAATTATGAAGAAGTCTGTGGCATATCATCAAATGGAAGCACTAGACTCATAGACAGGATTGCTTTTGAAAATAGCAAGGCTATATAATAGACCTGACCATCAGGTTTGAGTATTGAGAAGACCACCCAGAAGAAGTAAACTCTGAGAAAAACAATATTTACATTCTAATAACCCCCTTCTACAAAATAAATACCATCTACAAGACACTGCAGTGAATGGACTGATACTTGGATCATGCGGTACTGTACCAGTGTTCTTCATGAAGTTCTGGAAGAAGTTTGGCTAGACAAAAAAAAAAGGAATACATGACATTGTTCTTAACACTTTCAACACTATCCCCATACGGGATACAGGCGCACTGCTTTCTTGGTTGCGGGCGGCACCTGTGTACCATATGGGCGTGATTATCACGCATGTTTATAGGCAGCAGCACGTATATCCTGTACGATTCCCATGTCTTACTTGGAGGTAGTACTTTACCTAGTGTCCACTAGAATGCAGCAGTTATCGGGAAGTTCAAACCTAAATGATAAAAAGGGGTAGTTTCTCCTTGCCGTGGCCTCTACCGGGTACTGAGCACGCCAAATCTGATGTACTGTCACCTGTGTTACTGTACAAACATACCCTCCCACCGGCTCAATGATAGTGATATCTTGGATATTTTATCGGGAGAAGTGAGTTCAGAAATAGATGACAATGATGAATACTCTGCTTATGAATGAGATAACATATCAAGTGATAGTTCGAGCAAGATTTTTAATTGTTACATCACTTTTGAGAACAAGAATTTTTAGCTGCATTAGGTATTCAACTCTGAATACTAACAATAGAAATACTTAACCTCTCCCAAAATATTGGCTTATTTTTTTCTTTTAGGCAAAGATATGCAGGTACCTGTACTGTAAAAAGAAAGTACCGTACTGTAGATGGTGGTGCAAAGTGCAAGGTTGGACTGTGTATAGCACAATGTTTTCAGGCTACTTTACCAAAACAAGCTATTCCTAAATAGGTCTATTTTATATTTCAAATATACTTGTGTTTATTTGTGGTTTAAGTAGCCATATTAAATGATTCAGTTTTATTGTTTGAGCAGGCTTATTGGTAAAACTTGAATGTAAAAGTTTTTTCTCGTATTTTTTATGTTTGTCATAAGACTAGTATAATTAAAATACACTGACTGACAGTGACAATGCAACACCAAGGAGGAGTGGTTCGAAAGGGATGAAAGTTGGGGAAAAAACAGAGATGGCACGGACGAATAATTGATGTTTATTTCAAACCGATATGCAGGTTACACAATGCGCACGGCATCGACTCAGTAGGATGTAGGACCACCGCGAGCGGCGATGCACGCAGAAACACGTCGAGGTACAGAGTCAATAAGAGTGCGGATGGTGTCCTGAGGGATGGTTCTCCATTCTCTGTCAACCATTTGCCACAGTTGGTCGTCCGTACGAGGCTGGGGCAGAGTTTGCAAACGGCGTCCAATGAGATCCCACACGTGTTCGATTGGTGAGAGATCCGGTGAGTACGCTGGCCACGGAAGCATCTGTACACCTCGTAGAGCCTGTTGGGAGATGCGAGCAGTGTGTGGGCGGGCATTATCCTGCTGAAACAGAGCATTGGGCAGCCCCTGAAGGTACGGGAGTGCCACCGGCCGCAGCACATGCTGCACGTAGCAGTGGGCATTTAACGTGCCTTGAATACGCACTAGAGGTGACGTGGAATCATACGCAATAGCGCCCCAAACCATGATGCCGCGTTGTCTAGCGGTAGGGCGCTCCACAGTTACTGCCGGATTTGACCTTTCTCCATGCCGACGCCACACTCGTCTGCGGTGACTATCACTGACAGAACAGAAGCGTGACTCATCGGAGAACACGACGTTCCACCATTCCCTCATCCAAGTCGCTCTAGCCCGGCACCATGCCAGGCGTGCACGTCTATGCTGTGGAGTCAATGGTAGTCTTCTGAGCGGACGCCGGGAGTGCAGGCCTCCTTCAACCAATCGACGGGAAATTGTTCTGGTCGATATTGGAACAGCCAGGGTGTCTTGCACATGCTGAAGAATGGCGGTTGACGTGGCATGCGGGGCTGCCACCGCTTGGCGGCGGATGCGCCGATCCTCGCGTGCTGACGTCACTCGGGCTGCAACCTGGACCCCACGCACGTGCCACATGTCCCTGCACCAACCATCTTCGCCACAGGCGCTGCACCGTGGACAAATCCCTATGGGTATCGGCTGCGATTTGACGAAGCAACCAACCTGCCCTTCTCTCTCCGATCACCATACCCCTCGTAAAGTCGTCTGTCTGCTGGAAATGCCTCCGTTGACGACGGCCTGGCATTCTTAGCTATACACGTGTCCTGTGGCACACGACAACACGTTCTACAATGACTGTCGGCTGAGAAATCACGGTACGAAGTGGGCCATTCGCCAACGCCGTGTCCCATTTATCGTTCGCTACGTGCGCAGCACAGCGGTGCATTTCACATCATGAGCATACCTTAGTGACGTCAGTCTACCCTGCAATTGGCATAAAGTTCTGACCACTCCTTCTTGGTGTTGCATTTGCTCTGTCAGTCAGTGTACTTTAGATACCGTATGTACTTCCTGATTAACATCTTTATTTCAGATGGCTGACACCTTCATATGATACAAAAATTGGGTATGTACTTTGTTTCACTGTTGTATAATAATGTATTACAATTCAGGAAAAAGGACCCAGTTCATAGATTATAAATTTACAGCTATATAGGCCTATATTCTGTATTGTATTACTTCACTCGCTCCATAACAGCAACCTTCAAATACAGGAAGTTGATGGTTAAACAAGAAATCATCTTTTCTATGCAGGCAGCATAACCTACATCTTGTGTAAATGCAATGGGAAACCACTTTACTCTCTCATTCCCACGTGTGCATGCTATGAAAGGAAGAAATAATGGATTGAATTTGCTGAGCACCCCAGTTGGAACCGGCACTATTTCAAATACAGTTTGGACAGTGAGAAATGGGCTACCAGGCAGGTTGTTGTAGGTAACCAGGCACAACACATGAAATATGTGACTGGAAGGGGACAGAAATTACAAGCCCAAAAGAAGATCAAGATAGGAACTTGGAATGTGAGAGACTTCCTACAGGTGGGAAAACACCACATCTTGGAGAAATAACACTGACAACTGCATCCGAACAGACACACTAAAAGAACCAGGGACACTTCACCACAAAGAACCACATGATGCATATCTCAGGATGGAAGAACATGGGCAGGAACGGCAGATGGCAGTCTTGGTGAGCAACAGATTGGCAAAGTACATTCTGGCATATAAACCCGTATATAACAGAATAGTAAAGTTGACTGTGGGAGCCAAATTGGAAAACTGTCATGTGCAACAGGTTTCATGCCTACTACGAATGTGCCAGATGATGATGCACAACAGAATAAGAGAGAATAAGAGAGGAGATTGAGAAAATCTTGATGAAGGAACCAGTGGCGGTGCATGACTTTCGTCACTGGGGGTTCAACAGAAGTAAAAATCCCCCCCTCCCCTCAATATTTCCTCTCCCACCTGTCACCTGTGACTGTGGATGAAGAAGGAGGTGGAGAACATCTGCGATGGATATCAAGGCTAAAACAGAGGCAGAGGCAGAAGCGGACTGTGGCTGATATCACAAACTTCTCATTGCTATCTGCACACTCAAAGATTACAATACCAGGAAAACAAAATGGGCAGCTACATCTCCAAAGCACAGAACTATCTCAAGCGAATCTGTCATGGAAACAGTTCAAAAGCTGGATCAAAGAGGCAGCTAAGAAATGGAAACAGTTTCCAGTTATAAGGAGAAAGCACTGGATGACGAATGATATGCTTACGCTAGTTAAAGTATGAAAAATGTTCAGGACTAAATGGGCAGTCCAAGAAGACATTAAAGCCAGGTTGAAGGAGCTAAGGAGAAGAATTAAGACAGGCTCCAAAAGATACCTACCTCAGAAAGAGAAGAATTAAGACAGGCTGCAAAAGATACCTACCTCAGAAACATCTGTCGAGATTTAGAATATGCTGACCTACATGAATCCAGGGAGCTCTTCAGAAAAGTAAATTGCTTGTCCAGGGAGCTCAAGGTGATAACCCATGTCATCTCTGATGCAAATGGTGAAGAGAAAATGGATCCTGATAGCTTAGCTGAAGTGCAGACTTGTTACTGTGAGATACTTTATAAGTTTATTTTGTTGTTGTTATAATGGAAGCCTTTTCTTTTCAGTTTCATCTTAGTTAATCTATACTTTATAAGGACAATTCAGTGCAACCCACAAGAAATCAAAATGCCCCAAATAAAGAGAGAGCCAGCAATCATGAGATCAGAGGTGGAAAATGCAATAAGATATCCTCTATGGAACAAGTTGTCTAGTGTGGTCGGCATCACAGTGGAAACCACCAAAGTGATGTGAGAAGCTGGACTGGATGCAGTGCTGGACCTGTGTAAGAAGGTTTGAGAGACAGAAAATTGACAACACAAATGGTGTCAATCAGCTTCCACAGTATGCACTAGCCATGCTTCTTGGTGAGTGTGCTACGTACCAACTGATGAGCCCAGCTTAGCACACAGGGGCAAAACACTGGCAACCAGGAATGAGTTAGCTGGAAAATTTATAATGTCCAATAACGGACCATTTATATTGGTATTATAAATTTACTCATTCAGGACAAATATTTCAGGCTCCCTATGGGAATCAACATCTATACCATCTGATGTCCTACCAGGCATCAATTTTTTGTAATGAGACAAAGTCTCTCATAGTGCATTGGCACTGCCGGTGGCTCCAAGTAGCCTATGCAGTGGCCTCCACAGCACCCTTCGTCGACTGCAGTGACAGTTTATACCACTGCATAAGTCTTCACGTCCGTCGACATCTGCACACCAAACTCTAGCACGGAGATTTATAGTCGCTTAAAAAGTGTATAGACAGGTGGACTGAGTGGTGCTCGACATCAGGACTGGTATTCCTACTTCAGGGGGACTTTTTTTCTGCTCCAAGCTCACCAAGAGGACAGTCTACATCTCTGCCTTCTCCACCAAATATTGCAGAACAGCGAACTGGATCGTCATGTATCATAACGCTGTCACCACCACTACATCAATGACTTCTGTTGCGTCAGCTGCCATCGACTCCGCCACCGTAGCCTACCGTGCTGCCAACATGTCCTCCTTCGCTGATCCCAACTACCAGGGGAGATTTCTACCTCAAGTTCCATCTCAAGCGTGGGACACCAACAGCCCTCAGTATAAAAGGTCCGCCCCAACCACCCCTCCAGAAGATGCAGAACCAACCCGACGCTTGGCGGTCAATATGACAGATACTTGTCAGGAAACTGCATCTGAACCTCCTCTTCCTCCCACCAGCGACTCACTTCCAGTCTCAGGAGCCCGCCGTCCTCTCAACAATTCACGCTCTCTTCAGACCTCACCTACTGGTACCCACGTCTATCTCCTTGAAAATCCAAGTCAGCAATTTCGATCCCCATGCTGCATCCTTTTCACCCTCCTTAAGTTTAATATGCACCGTGAAGAGATTGCGGACATATGGCCAACCACCAACAGTATTATCATCAAACTGAAAAGAGACCTCGCCGTCCAAAAACTCACTCTGTCAATTGGAGCAGGCAAGTGGTTACGATGGAATCCCAGCAGAACTGTTCAAAATCCTAGGAGAGGATGCAGTGAAAGTGCTACATTCAATATGTCAGCAAATATGGAAAACCCAGCAGTGGCCAAAAGATTGGTAAAACTCAGTGTTCATCCCAATTCCAAAGAAGGGCAGCGCTAAAGAATGTTCAAACTACCGAACAATCGCACTTATATCGCATGCTAGTAAGGTTATGCTCAAGATCCTGCAAAATAGGCTTCGGCAGTATGTAGATCGAGAACTACCTGAAGAACAAGCCGGTTTCCGCAAAGGCAGAGGAACCAGAGATCAAATTGCTAATATTCGCTGGATTATGGAGAAAGCAAGAGAATTCCAGAAAGACCTATACTTATGCTTTATTGACTATGCTCAAGCCTTTGACTGTGTCGACCACAATAAATTGTGGCAAGTACTCAAGACTATGGGAGTACCAGATCATCTTATTTGCCTTATGAGAAATCTCTACTCTGATCAGGAAGTTACGGTGAGAACCCTATATGGAACAACTGAATGGGTCAAGATTGAGAAAGGTGTACGTCAAGGCTGCATATTGTCACCTTACTTATTCAACTTATATGCAGAGTATGTGATGAGGAATGCCAAATTAGATGAAACAGAAACTGGAGCTAAAATTGGTGGGATACATATAAATAACCTTAGATATGCTGATGACACCACCCTGTTGGCAGAAAGTGAAGAACAACTTAAGTATCTACTAATGAAGGTGAAAGAAGAAAGTGCAAAAGCTGGACTAAGGTTGAATGTCAAGAAAACAAAGATCATGTCAACTAAACCTATCACCTCCTGGCATATAAATGGTGAAACAATGGAGGTTGTTCCTAGTTTCATCTACTTGGGCTCCAAAATAACTGCTGATGGCGATTGCAGCCATGAAATTAAGAGATGCTTGCTCCTTGGGAGGAAGGCAATGGCCAACCTTGATAACGTTTTCAAGAGTAGAGACGTAACTTTAAGAACGAAGATTCGTATAGTGAAGGCTATGGTCTTCCCAGTAGCAATGTACGGAAGCGAAACCTGGACAGTAAGAAAGGCTGAGCACCGAAGAATAGATGCATTTGAACTATGGTGTTGGAGAAAACTCCTTAGAGTTCCGTGGACTGCGAAGAGATCTAATAAGTCCATATTACAGGAAATCAACCCAGGCTGTTCACTGGAAGGTCAAATACTCAGACAAAAACTAAAGTACTTCGGTCATATCATGAGAAAACATGATTCACTGGAAAAGACCTTAATGCTGGGGAAGACTGATGGTAACAGGAGAAGAGGGCGACAACGGATGAGGTGGATTGATGACATCAAGGAAGCCACGGCTCTCAATTTAGAAAGACTTCGGAAAATAGTATACGACAGGAAGAAATGGCGCACTTTGGTCTATGGGGTCATGGAGAGTCAAAAGCGACTAAACGACTAACAACAACAACAACAACAACTTGGTTCCACCGCTCCCTTCAAGCTTCTGTCACAACCAGTGCTCAAGTCACCACCTCTACCACCCAGACATAGCCTCTTCAGCTGTGTGGTTTGTGGTATAGATCCAACTATCACCGAAGAGGAAATCATCACCGAATTGAACACCAGAGGTATTCCAGCTCGTAAAGCCTACCGAATCCGGAATGCAACAGGCCCAACATACATGGTGAGAATTCTACTGCCTACCACCGCAGATCTCGACAGGGTGCTGGCTTCGGGTGTGTCCGTCTACCGACGCCACTACAAAGTTGAATCCTCACGTGCGCCACCACTGCAATCTACTCGCTGCGAAAGATGTCTGATTTACAACTCACACACGACCAACAAGTGTCGAGCTCCGAGCCTTAAGTGCGGGCATTGTTTACAAGCACATCAAATGTACAAGTGCCCTAACAATGTGCAACCTCCTGTCTGCAACTCCTGTGGAGAAGCACATCCGACCTATGCCCGCAGATGTACAGTAAAGCTCGTCCCACCCCTCCTCCTGATAACCCCGAACTCGTCGCACCTATCCGCACAGTCGATTCACCTACCAGTCCCAGCCACTCTCTTTTCCCATCTCCTACCATCAAGGATTTAATTCGATTCGTCACCATAGCCCTCTACAATATTCACCCGTACCACCGTCCTCTCGTCCTAACACACCTACAAGCTGCCGCAAACCAAACCCTCAATGTCCACTTTCAAACTGCATATTCCAGCCTAAATACTCACTTCCATTTTACCCAATTGGAAACTCTTGTCTGAACCCTGTCCGTCCTTCCGTCCCCACCTATAACTCTTCTTTTCAGTGAACACTTCACAGCATCAGGATTCAATAATGCACATCCTCTACAAGTGGACTACAATCCTCTAGACCATCCCAACTTATTTTTGGTTCGGCCGGGTGACGCCACAACTTAAACTTCGCACCCAGCCGCCACAATAAAGCATATTGGCCTGACGCCAAGTAGGAACTCGGCCTACCCAACATGTTCACCTGTGTTGTCCTGGACGTCCACCCATCAATCTCCAAAGAGACCATCCTCTCCGACCTCCGCAAGACTGGAGTCTATTGTCCAACCCGGCTCTACGAAGGCTCTGAACCAGCAACAGACGTACTTCTCTATCTCAACTCTTCAACCGCCCGTGACAACCTTCTAACTACTGGAGCGCATATCTGCTGACGCCTCCATCGAGTGGAAACCACTCCGAACGATCTTCTGGTACAACTACCTGACTATTTGACTGATTTCCCTGCACCCGCTGATTTAACTACCGCCACCACGCCACCTCCGTACACCCCCCGTCACACCCTTTGTCCTTTCCTTCCACTACTTCTACCACCACCACCACCACCACCACCACCACCACCACCACCACCACCACCACCACCACCACTACCCCCACCACAACCTCCTCTGTTTATAACTCCCTCACAACTTCCATCACTAGTACGGTTAGATCCCATCCTTTCTTATAATGACAACATCTTCCTCCACCCCTCCTACCCCTGCCCCATTAAGTCAACAACAAGCACCAGCAGTTGAAACTACCACCGACACAGCACGTCAATCATCGCCACCACCACTGCCCGATTGCATCTGCGTCGTCCGCGGCGTGGACCCGCTATTATTAACAGACGACATCGCTCAGGACCTCCGCCTGGCAGGAACACCAATACGCAGAGCAACCCGGATTTTTAACGCTTCAGGACCTACATACCTCGTGAGACTCCACCTACCGACTCCAGACGACGCCCAACATCTCATTGCCAACGGTATCCATCTTCAAGGTCGCCATCATCAGATTGACCCATCTCGCTCTCCTCCCCAACCTTCTAACCGTGGCCAGCTCCTCCTTGCTATCCACCGAGTCCACAACTCTGTTCTTACCCTCCACCCAATTTCTCTCCCCCAATACTACTCCCATCAAACCTCCTCCATCTCTTATTCACTTCCTTGCATAACTTCTCTTGTCTGTTTCACATCCTCACCCATTACCTTACCCCTCACACAAACCCCTCCTTTGTCCCATAGCCTTTGCATCTTCCTCCTACCCCATCATGCTTTCCTACATGCCTGTAACCCAGTGAATTATCTTCGTAACATGCCACAATCAGTCTTGTATTTTTGTAACTTCATAGCTGGAATAAATAAAGCATTGTACAATACTTAGGCATAGGCACACTTCCTCTCCCATCTGCTAACTCTTCACATCCTTTACCCACCTCCTTCTTCCATCGTATCTCCCCAACCCACCCGCATCACTTGGCCAGAGAGAGGGCGTTACCCTCTAGGTGGCTAGGGGTGGGAATGAAAACATTTATAGATAGATTAGCCTCCACAGTATGCACCAGCCATACGTCTTGGTGGGTGTGCTATGTACCAAGTGATAAGCCCAACTTAGCACACGGGGGCAAAATGCTGGCAACCAGGAATGAGTTAGCTAGAAAATTTATAATGTCCAATAATGAACCATTTATATTGGTATAATAAATTTACTCATTCGGGACAAATATTTCAGGTTCCCTATGGGAATCAACATCTATATCATCTGACGGCCAAGCAGGCATCAATTTTTGGTATTGAGACAAAGTAGAGCATTGGCACTGCTGGTGACTCCAAGTAGCCTACGCAGTGGCCTCCAGAGTATGCACTAGCCATGCGTCTTGTTGGGTGTGCTATGTACCAACTGATGAATCCAACTTAGCACATGGAGCAAAATGCTGGCAACCAGGAATGAGTTAGATGGAAATTTTATAATGTCCAATAACAGACCATTTATATTGGTATTATATTTTTATACTTTGTTGACTTCCAGAAAGCCTTCAACACAGTGAAATGGGATCCATTCTGGGATATACTGAGGAATGTGGGAACTTCAGAACATCTCATAAATCTGATCAAGGTACTTCATGGAAACAACAGGCCCTATGTTCACGTTAACGAAACTATACTCTCTCAGGACCACTGAAGACCGAAGCTGGCATCTGACAAGAGTGCATCCTATTACCTCTGCTCTATAATACATTCTCAGAGCACTTTATGTGGAAGGTGCTGGAAGACTGGGAAGAACGAATTCAAGTAGAGGAAAGATGATTAGCAACTTGAGGTCTGCAGACAATTACCGTCATTATAAATTCAAACGCCAGGTGGATGGAGGTTGTAATGGATCAGCACATGTGATCGAGCAGGGAGTGTGGACTAGAGATCAACATTGGCGAGACAAAGGTCCATGATCAAGGACTGGGCAAACAACAACTTGCCACAACTGAGACAAGTAACAGGTTTTGAGTTTGTGGACAGATTTGTTTATTTTGGTGCCCTGAGAACAAACAATGGAAACTGGTCAGATGACATCAGGAGATGCCTTGCAATGGTACGCAATGCAACAATGAAGCTAACCAAGGACAGGGCCATGTGTGTGAGAAATCAGTAAGATACCATATAAAATTACTACAATAATACTCATAATAATTTAAACAAGACACTAGAACAGAATTGAAAGAAAATAAATTATATCTAATGACAAAAAATATTACATAATTATTTTATTTTAAGCGAACAGTAGAGAAATTCTATTAGTCTCTGAAAACATATTATAGACTAAAGGAGCAAGAAAAATATACAACCTATTATATTATAACAACTAAGAATGGTGTTAATAACAGTTAAATGAAATATGTGTGTGCGCGTGCATGCGTGTGTGTGTGTGTGTGTGTGTGTGTGTGTGTGTGTGTGTGTGTGTGTGTGTGTGTGTGTGTGTGTGAAGTTCTTCAGTGTGTCGAAAACCAATTCAATATAACATAAATTTAGACAATAACTGGAAAACAAAGCATTAATGAAATGATTATGCCTGAAAAGATGGCATTACTGTAAAATCAATACGGATCAATGAGATCCTTAAATTGCAAGATAACATTCATTAAAACCAGAACTATATGTTTCGTTCTTAGAAGAACATCATCGGATTCTATCAAATTACACTTCCTTTTTTTATCAGTTGATGGATATTATTAAGAGCTGCACAAACATGTATATATAAATTGTGTTTATACCCTTCTAATAGTTGCATGTTGGAACTTATCTTAATGAAGTGCTCCAGCTTTGCTTCCTGTCTCCCTTTACTAGTCCAGCAAAGAGTGTAAGGTGGTGTCTGGCGTGAGGCCTGCTTTGCTTCCTGTCTCTCTTTACTAGTCCAGCAAAGAGTGTAAGGTGGTGTAATGCTCTGGTGTGAGGCCAGCTTTGCTTCCTGTCTCTCTTTACTAGTCCAGCAAAGAGTGTAAGGTGGTGTAATGCTCTGGCGTGAGGCCTGCTTTGCTTCCTGTCTCTCTTTACTAGTCCAGCAAAGAGTGTAAGGTGGTGTAATGCTCTGGTGTGAGGCCAGCTTTGCTTCCTGTCTCTCTTTACTAGTCCAGCAAAGAGTGTAAGGTGGTGTAATGCTCTGGCGTGAGGCCTGCTTTGCTTCCTGTCTCTCTTTACTAGTCCAGCAAAGAGTGTAAGGTGGTGTCTGGCGTGAGACCTGCTTTGCTTCCTGTCTCTCTTTACTAGTCCAGCAAAGAGTGTAAGGTGGTGTAATGCTCTGGCGTGAGGCCTGCTTTGCTTCCTGTCTCTCTTTACTAGTCCAGCAAAGAGTGTAAGGTGGTGTAATGCTCTGGCGTGAGGCCAGCTTTGCTTCCTGTCTCTCTTTACTAGTCCAGCAAAGAGTGTAAGGTGGTGTAATGCTCTGGCGTGAGGCCTGCTTTGCTTCCTGTCTCTCTTTACTAGTCCAGCAAAGAGTGTAAGGTGGTGTAATGCTCTGGTGTGAGGCCAGCTTTGCTTCCTCTCACTCACTTTACTAGTCCAGCAAAGAGTGTAAGGTGGTGTAATGCTCTGGCATGAGGCCTGCTTTGCTTCCTGTCTCTCTTTACTAGTCCAGCAAAGAGTGCAAGGTGGTGTAATGCTCTGGCGTGAGGCCAGCTTTGCTTCCTGTCTCTCTTTACTAGTCCAGCTAAGAGTGTAAGGTGGTGTAATGCTCTGGCGTGAGGCCAGCTTTGCTTCCTGTCTCTCTTTACTAGTCCAGCTAAGAGTGTAAGGTGGTGTAATGCTCTGGCGTGAGGCCTGCTTTGCTTCCTGTCTCTCTTTACTAGTCCAGCTAAGAGTGTAAGGTGGTGTAATGCTCTGGCGTGAGGCCAGCTTTGCTTCCTGTCTCTCTTTACTAGTCCAGCAAAGAGTGTAAGGTGGTGTCTGGCGTGAGGCCTGCTTTGCTTCCTGTCTCTCTTTACTAGTCCAGCAAAGAGTGTAAGGTGGTGTAATGCTCTGGCGTGAGGCCAGCTTTGCTTCCTGTCTCTCTTTACTAGTCCAGCAAAGAGTGTAAGGTGGTGTCTGGCGTGAGGCCTGCTTTGCTTCCTGTCTCTCTTTACTAGTCCAGCAAAGAGTGTAAGGTGGTGTAATGCTCTGGTGTGAGGCCAGCTTTGCTTCCTGTCTCTCTTTACTAGTCCAGCAAAGAGTGTAAGGTGGTGTAATGCTCTGGCGTGAGGCCAGCTTTGCTTCCTGTCTCTCTTTACTAGTCCAGCAAAGAGTGTAAGGTGGTGTAATGCTCTGGCGTGAGGCCAGCTTTGCTTCCTGTCTCTCTTTACTAGTCCAGCAAAGAGTGTAAGGTGGTGTCTGGCGTGAGGCCTGCTTTGCTTCCTGTCTCTCTTTACTAGTCCAGCAAAGAGTGTAAGGTGGTGTAATGCTCTGGCGTGAGGCCAGCTTTGCTTCCTGTCTCTCTTTACTAGTCCACCAAAGAGTGTAAGGTGGTGTAATGCTCTGGCGTGAGGCCTGCTTTGCTTCCTGTCTCTCTTTACTAGTCCACCAAAGAGTGTAAGGTGGTGTCTGGCGTGAAGCCTGCTTTGCTTCCTCTCACTCACTTTACTAGTCCAGCAAAGAGTGTAAGGTGGTGTAATGCTCTGGCGTGAGGCCAGCTTTGCTTCCTGTCTCTCTTTACTGGTCCACCAAAGAGTGTAAGGTGGTGTAATGCTCTGGCGTGAGGCCTGCTTTGCTTCCTGTCTCTCTTTACTAGTCCAGTAAAGAGTGTAAGGTGATGTCTGGCGTGAGGCCAGCTTTGCTTCCTGTCTCTCTTTACTAGTCCAGCTAAGAGTGTAAGGTGGTGTAATGCTCTGGCATGAGGCCAGCTTCTTTCCTGTCTCTCTTTACTAGTCCAGTAAAGAGTGTAAGGTGGTGTAATGCTCTGGTGTGAGGCCAGCTCGTTAGTTTTTCGGACTGAATCCTCAATATTCATCCCCCTGTGAATGGGGGCGGTATGCCCTGCCTGTCGTAAGAGACGACTAAAAGCGGCTCCGGAGGCTCTCGGCTTGGGAGTGTGGATTAGCGACTACGGGGTCTTTAGCTGATTTTTTTACAATTGACTTTACGTCGCACTGACACAGATAGGTCTTATGGCGACGATGGGAGAGGAAAAGCATAGAAATGGGAAGGAAGCGGCCGTGGCCTTAATTAAGGTACAGCCCGAGCATTTGCCTGATGTGAAAGTGGGAAACCACGCAAAACCATTCTCAGCGCTGCCGACAGTGGGGTTCGAACCCACTATCTCCCGGATGCAAGCTCACAGCTGCCCGACCCTAAATGCACGGCCAACTCACCTGGTGCCCTTAGCTGAGTCCTGGCATTGCTTCCACTTCCTTCTGCCAATCTCCTCACTTTCATCTATCCTATCCGACCGCTCTTGGTCAACTATCGTTCTTTTCCGATCCCGACGGTCTTAGAGCACTCGACGCTTAGGGAGTTTTTCATTTTCACGCCCTTCGTTGCCCTTGCCTTTCTTTGGCTGATACCTTCATTTTTCGAAGTGTTGGATTTCTTCTAGTTTTTCTCTCAGATCAGTGTTATATAGAGGACGGTTTGTTTGTTATACTTCTTCTTAAAACAATAATCACCACCACCAACATCACTTCAACATACAAGGGCAAGGGATATTTTAAAAATGATTGTTTTATTTGTATTGCAATTTGTGCCTATGACATTTGCAATTGAGTGAGTCGAGGTTTCCATATGCAGCCGTGTGGCGACTCTAGTGTGCAGTAGAGGCTCGTGGCTCAAATGGCAGGTGGGGCTAATGTGGGTATTATTATTATTATTATTATTATTATTATTATTATTATTATTATTATTATTATTATTATTATTATTATTATTATTATTATTATTATTATTATATGATACTATTATTAATGTTACGGACTTTTCCGTGGTAGTTAGAGGTGAAAGAAGGTGCGGGTGTGAATGGGTTTCAAGCTACGAAATTATAGTGCAATGTAAAATTAATTTAAAATTTAACAAGGTTATATTTTCTTTTCGAAAACAAAGAAATAGGTACAAGGTAGCAATTCAAAAGGGGTTAGTTACAATATTTACAGAATTTGGGCTTCGCGCCCTGACTTCACAATGCTTGGGCAATCAGCTCAGTTTTACCCCAAACACAAGTGTTAACAGAGGGGGAGAAAACCTCATTCATACCTAGGAGCCCTTGCTCCAAATTACACTGAAAAACCTCCATGAGGCATACAACCCAGAATTTTCAAAAGAGCCACTCGCTCTCAAAATTTAAGCCTCTCCCAGGCCACACCAAACTCCACCTTCAAGTTGTCCTCAACGGACATAAACACAGGGGTAAAATACCCAATCTACTGAGGTCTATTAAAAGAAAAGCAGGTTAATTAAATGACCTCTAAAATAACAATTTGAGAGGAGGCGAACTTGCACTCCTAATACACTTTGATTAAGACCTACTTGGCACTAGGCCGTTAATACAAGGGCTAATCCCATGCTAAAGAGGTGACTTAAGAAAAGAACAATTTGTTTTACATTAACGAAAAATAGGTTGAGAAAATAAGTTCACCCCAAGACAATGTGAGTGGGAGCTCGAGAGGGTTAGCACTCTCTATCCCAATATGTCGTTTTAAAAGAGAATATATGAAAGGAGTAGTTACATTTTAGGAAAAGGTTACATGGCTGAACGCTTAGAACCCGCCCCGAAAGTTAAACTGCTGAGCTAGCAAAGAAAGAAGTTATTAATCGGCCATTACCTTGTGTTGAACGGCTGGAGAAGAAAGAGGCGCTTCCCGCCCCCTGCTATGTACTTAACACACTGAAAGATGGAACAGAAGTGGCCTAGAGACCCAAAAATCAGCAGTTTAAATACCCTCGCGGAAGTTTCTAGGCGTTAGGGGAAAGAAAACACCCTCCCACAAACTCTTTATTGGATAGGACCCCGCAACAGATTAAAGTTGGGGGAAGATACATCTGATTGGATAGAAATTAATTTAAGAAATTCGGGATTGGTTAGGTTCAACACAAGGGGAAGAAAGGGGTAAATATTGCCAACTTAAACAATGATAGAAAGAAATTTAACAAAGAACAAACTCTTGAAATTAAATTTTCTCCAAAAAATAGTTCTTTGACTCCGCACTAGGTTGCACTATTGTAGATCTTCAGTAGTGTCCTCTAGAAGAGAAAGTTCACACTTCTTACTTCAAGCGAAACAAAAACACATCAAAAATGACACAGTTCAAAAACTCAAAATTTTCCACGTGGTGACATCTTCTGAGACGGTAGAAAATTAATACAGTCAATAAAGTTCAGACTTCCTCCAGCAGAGGAGTTTCAACAGGCGCACATTTTAAATTAGCGGAGTGGAGGTGTACCGCCCGGTACAATTAATATTATTAATGAAGTTTTTTTTTCTTCTGCTGGACTCATATTAAACCTTGTTATTACATTTTTCCTCCTCTGCAAACCATGTGACCTTGCCGCGGTGGGGAGGCTTGCGTGTCCCAATGATGCAGATAGCCGAGCCGCAGGTGCAACCATATCGGATGGGTATCTATTGAGAGACCAGACTAACGAATGGTTCATCGAAAGGGGGGTAGCAGCCTTTCGGTAGTTGCAAGGGCGGCAGTCTAGATGATTGACTGATACGGCCTTGTAATAATACTCAACATGGCTTAGCTGTGTTGATACTGCTACACAGCTGAAAGCAACGGGAAACTACAGCCGTAACTACCTCCCGAGGACATGCAGCTCTCTCTGTATGAATGATGTACTGATGATGGCTTCCTCCCGGGTAAAATATTCCGGAGGTGAACTAGTCCCCCATTCGGATCTCCGGGTGGGAACTACACGAGAGGGGGCGATCATCAGGAAGATGGATACTGACATTCTGCGAGTCTGAGCGTGGAATGTTAGAAGTTTGAATCGTTGCGGTAGGTTAGAGAATCTGAAAAGGGAGATGGATAGACTAAAGTTAGATGTAGTTGGTATAAGTGAAGTACGTTGGCAGGAAGAACAAGATTTTTGGTCAGGCGACTAACGAATTATCAACACAAAATCAAACAGAGGAAATGCAGGAGTTGGTTTAATAATGAATAAGAAAATAGGGCAGCGGGTAAGCTACTACGACCAGCATAGTGAAACAATTATTGTCGTCAAGATAGACACCAAACCAATGCCCACTACATTAGTGCAGGTCTATATGCCTACTAGTTCAGCGGATGATGAAGAAATAGAAAGAATATATGAGGAGATAGAAGATTTAATACAATATGTTAAAGGTGACGAGAATCTAATTGTGATGGGAGACTAGAATGCAGTGGTAGGCCAAGGAAGAGAAGGTAGTACAGTAGGAGAATTTGGATTGGGACAAAGGAACGAAAGAGGAAGTCGGCTGGTTGAATTCTGCACTGATCATAATTTAGTCCTTGCCAATACTTGGTTCAAACACCACAAACGACAGCTGTATACCTGGACGAGACCTCGAGACACTGGAAGGTATCAAATAGACTTCATTATGATTAGGCAGAGATTCAGAAACCAGGTGTTGGAATGCAAAACTTTCCCAGGAGCAGACGTGGACTCTGACCACAACTTGTTGGTCATGAAATGCCATCTGAAGTTGAAGAAATTGAAGAAAGGAAAGAATGCAAAAAGATGGGATCTAGACAAGTTGAAAGAAAAGAGTGTGAGGGATTGTTTCAAGGAACATGTTGCACAAGGACTAAATGAAAAGGCTGAAGGAAACACAATAGAGGAAGAGTGGAGAGTCATGAAAAATGAAGTCAGTAGGGCTGCTGAAGAAATGTTAGGAAGGAAGAAAAGATCAACTAAGAATCAGTGGAAAACTCAGGAAATACTAGACCTGATTGATGAGGGACGAAAATACAAGAATGCTAGAAATGAAGAGGGCAGAAAAGAATACAGGCGATTAAAGAATCAAGTGGATAGAAAGTGCAAGGTAGCTAAGGAAGAATGGCTGAAGGAGAAGTGCAAGGATGTCGAAGGCTGTATGGTCCTGGGAAATGTAGATGCTGCATACAGGAAAATCAAGGAAACCTTTGGAGAAAGGAAATCTAGGTGTATGAATATTAAGAGCTCAGATGGAAAGCCATTTCTAGGGAAAGAAGACAAAGCAAAAAGATGGTAGGAACATATCCAACAGTTGCATCAAGGTAAAGATATAACTAATTGGTTCTGGAACATGAATAGGCTGTTGATGCTGATGAAATGGGAGACCCAATTTTGAGGTCTGGGTTTGACATAGCTGTGAGTGACCTAAATAGGAACAAGGCACCTGGAATTGATGACATTCCCTCTGAATTACTGAAACCAGCATGGCAAGGTTATTTCATTTAGTGTGAGGTATGAGACAGGAGAAGTCCCATCCGATTTTCGGAAGAATGTTGTTATACCCATTCCCAAGAAAGCCGGTGCTGACAGGAGTGAAAACTACCGCATCATTACTTTAGTATCTCATGCCTGCAAAATTTGAACACGTATTATTTACAGAAGAATGGAAAAACAAGTTGAAGCTGAGTTGGGAGAAGATCAATTTGGCTTCAGAAGAAATGTAGGAACACGTGAAGCAATCCTGACTTTACGTCTGATCTTAGAGAATCGAATCAAGAAGGACAAGCCCACGTACATGGCTTTCGTAGATCTAGAAAAGGCATTCGATAATGTTGGTTTGACCAAGCTATTTAAGATTCTGAAGATGATAGGGATCAGATACCGAGAACGAAGAATCATCTACAATCTGTATAAAAATCAGTCTGCAGTGATAAGAATCGAGGGCTTTGAAAAAGAAGCAGCAATCCAGAAAGGAGTGAGGCAAGGCTGCAGTTTGTCTCCTCTCCTTTTCAATGTTTACATAGAACAGGCAGTAAAGGAAATCAAAGAGAAATTTGGAAAGGGAACACAGTCCAAGCAGAGGAAATCAAAACCTTGAGATTTGCCGATGATATTGTTATTTTATCTGAGACTGCAGAAGATCTTGAGAAGTTGCTGAATGGTATGGATGAAGTCTTGGGTAAGGAGTACAAGATGAAAAAAAAAATAAGTCCAAAACAAAAGTAATGGAGTGCAGTCAACCGAAGGCAGGTGATGTAGGAAATATTAGCTTAGGAAATGAAGTCTTAAAGGAAGTAGATGAGTATTGTTACTTGGGTAGTAAAATAACTAACGATGGCAGAAGTTAGGAGGCCATAAAATGCAGACTAGCACAAGCAAGGAAGAGCTTTCTTAAGAAAAGAAATTTGCTCACTTCAAACATCGATATCGGAATTAGAAAGATGTTTTTGAAGACTTTCGTGTAGAGCGTGGCATTGTATGGAAGTGAAACATGGACGATAACTAGCTCAGAAAGAAAGAGAATAGAAGCTTTTGAAATGTGGTGTTACAGAAGAATGCTGAAGGTGAGATGGATTGATCGAATCATGAATGAAGAGATACTGAATCGAATTGGTGAGAGGAGATCGATTTGGCTAAATTTGACGAGAAGAAGAGATAGAATGATAGGACACATCTTGAAACACCCAGAACTTGTTCAGTTGGTTTTTGAAGGAAGTGTAGGTGGTAAGAACGGTAGGAGTAGACCAAGGTATGAATATGACAAGCAGATTAGAGCAGATGTAGGATGCAATAGTTACGTAGAAATGAAAAGGTTAGCACAGGATAGGGTGGCATGGGGAGCTGCATCAATCCAGTCTATGGACTGATGACTCAAACACAACAACACATTACATTTTTATTGGCAATATCAGTACAGTTAAGCACGCTTGATTCAAATCATGCTAACAATAAAATACTTTTATTTCTTGGCCATTGGCTGCCTTAAATTCTATTATTAAAATGGAAATGTCTGACGCAATAACAACAGTAAATTCCAGGAATGTAAAAATATATGTTTACGCGGATGACATGGCGATTGCGTCATGATCTCATGCAGATCTGCAAGCAGCCTTCAATAGATTAGTGGAGTGGGCCGGCAGAAATGACCTACAGCTCAATGCAAATAAGACAATGGTTATGACATTCAGACGAGGGGGAAAAATTGCATCACATGACACAATTTATTATAAGAACGAAAGATTAACTTTTTTTTTACGGGGGGCCCCCGTAGCCCGCTCCCCCGCCGTGACCATCGACTCAATCTACATGGCCTCCGACATGCTATTAATTTCTAAGAAGAAAGAGATAGCTGGGTAGAGTGGGAAGTGATACAAAGGAGTATCTGCCTGTTTCCATATCGGACACGTTACCAGGCGAGATTGTGTTGGTTGGATAGTATTAAGGTATGGTATTGAAGGGTCAGGGAAAAACCACATAAGCAGAAAGAAGAAAGAGCCTACATGTAAAACCTGACTTCTTTTGATAGCACATGCAAGGATGTGGGCTGGAGATAAGACCAGAGGTTGTGTCAGTTAGGAATATGTGTCATGCAAACATAACCATTTCCTTGCCATTTTCTGTTATTATGGGGAACAGTCCTTATCACTGCCTGGTGCGGCTCGGGTTTGCTAGCGTCTGGGCTCTGGGCCACAGGTTCGTCCCATTGCCCAGCTGCCAGCAGTCCCTGGTGCCAAATCTCCTTTTGGAGAGGGGGGAATTAAAGCCAAGCCTTACATGATGCAAGGGGCTATCTTCTTCCGCCTGTCGATTAACGGCAGTCGCATCCTTTAAATACCTGGGAATGACGCTACAGACTACAGGAACCACATTCACACTTCACATCCAGGACAAGGTCGCAACTGTGATAATAGCAATGCACGACATCTTACACATAAGGAACCTCTCAGTGGATACAGCGATAAAGCTATTCAGAGTGAAGATCTCGCCTATTGTAAGCTACGGTTTGCATCTAATATGGGACCATCTTTCTAAGAGCAATCTTCTGGAATTGGAAAAGATCACTGAACTGTAGGTAATACTGGAACGCTGACTCGAAGTGCGGCTTCCGGCGCGACTAGCTGCACGACATGGAGGCATGACTGACGTATACGTACATGCGACGAGACACAAGTATCTTAGCGAATTTTAAACATTTAGGCGAAATGTCTCCCGAAAATTTCACCTTATTTACGGTGAAATATATATTTCAGAGGATTAATAGCAATTTAAAACTGAAAATGGCTTGGAATATTGGATAAAATGAAAATATATTCTAGGCCTGATTATTCCCAAACATTTTTTCTTTAAGAGATCACAAGACAGTAAATGCGTATATCTACACTAAAAAAGTACCAAACCCCTGGCGCAACAGCCTCGAAGGGCCAGGGCGTACCAAGCGACCACTGCTCAGTCCTAAGGCCTGCAGATTAGGAGGTGTCGTGGGGTCAGCACGACGAATCCGCTCAGCCGTTATTCTTGGCTTTCGAGGCCAATACCTACACTAGAAAGGCAATAAAATAGACGCCATACAAGCAAAACATAAGCATACAAAATTGTAGCCTACCGGTAGTGATTTTAGACGAGAAATATCTGCGAATGATGGTCAATTGAAAATACATTGAAATCAGTTTTTGAACCATGTTTATTATCAGGACAAAGGCAGCATACGTACCGGTATGCGTGTATAGTACGCGAATCTTTTCTTGAGCCCCAGTTCCCATTCAGCACTATGGAGCTCAGGGCTCAAGAAAAGGTTCACGTACTATATATATTCATACACAATACACAACTAATTGCATCTAATATGGGACCATCTTTCTAAGAGCAATTGGGAAAAAATCAAGGCAATTTATCTAAAAAGAGTACTCAGCGTATCTAAATTTACCTCCTCGCGGTTGGTATATGAGCTGGTGAGAGAAAGGTTCTTTATTGAGGATCTTCGAGAATGGATGCAATTATATTCTACACAGTGCGTTAAAAGAACTATAGTACGCGCACTTTTTAGTGAAAGATTTTTGTACTCGTTTGAGAAGTAAGAAGGGAGCACTGCCGGTTCCGGTAGGACTGCCAACTGAATGAAAATGAAATCTGAATTGAATCGATAATATGATCGATCGATATGAATTTTCTAAACCTTTATTATCTTACGCCAACAACTATGTCACACACACAATATATAATACTATATAACATTTCCCTATGCGAAACGTGTTCCTAGCATGAATTCTATAGTTTGGCTTTGCTGTGTAAACAACAACAGTACGAGTACTTAAAGTGTACGCCAGATGTCGCACGGCGATGATAAGCGATTCTTAGTTTGTGTTTCAAAGGTTGCCAATACGAATCTCGAAGATAACTGAAGTCGACCGATTCAGCACTAGGGTGTAAATCTATCGCTAAAAAGTGCACAGATAATACATGACAAGAAGAAAGAAATATGGAGCACGTTTAACACCACGGATGCTATGATGACTCAAGACTGGCAACGTCCAAATTACGACCTGCGACATATCAAGACGCGATTCGCTGTGCATGGATTCAATACCGCCCCAGGACCAGATAAAACCCGGTACCTCCACATCCGATACGCACCGCAAAGCCTACTAACCCTACTGGCCGACCAATACACCTACATCCTCCGCACCGGTTTCTACCCCTCATCCTGGAAACACACCACAATGCTCCTATTCCCCAAACCAGGCAAACCCCCTTCTGAACTAAGCTCATACCGCCCAATAATCCTCATTACAGTCCTAGCAAAAATCCTAGACAAACTTCTGGTCCACCGCCTCCACCCCGACCTACAATCCCACCATCTACTCCCCACATCCCAGTTCGGCTTCCGCCCAAAACTCTCCACAGAAGACCAACTCCTCCGACTCACCCAAACCACAGCCAACAATTTCAACCGAGCCCGCCCTACCCTTCTAATCACCTTTGACTTCCAGCTAGCCTCTGACTCCGTCTGGCACCCCGCCCTCCTATTCAAACTACGGTTCTTTGCCCTCTCTACCTCCTACGTTCGCTTCATTGCCTCCTACCTGACAAATCGATCAACCCAAATCTCCATCAGGAACCAACTGTCACCCTCCTTCCCCCTCACATTAGGCGTCCCGCAAGGCTCACCCCTCTCCCCACTCCTATTTATCCTATTCGTGGCCGATATCCCCCAACCACCTCCCCCCATTCAACTTCTCCAGTTCGCCGACGACACCGCCATCCTAGCTCCTTTACACGCCGTCCAAGCCATCAACCACTCAGTCCAACCCTACCTTAACACCTTCCTAACATGGTGCGACCGGTGGCACCTAAAACTCAATCCAGAAAAAACCCAGTCCATCCTCTTCAGGCGTAGACGAGGAAAAATCAGCGCATCCCGCAACCCGGTCAATCTCCAACTCCAAATCCGTAGAACCCCTATCCGCACACTACCCACCCTAAAATACCTAGGTATCCTTTTCGACCAACACCTCACCTTCCGCCCCCACTTCCAACACCTAAAAACCAAGACTGCCGCCCGATCCCGGCTAGTGCGCCGCCTAGCCGGGACCCGGTGGGGTCTCAAATCCTCACTACTACTACACACCTACAAATCTTTCGTACGACCCGCAATCACCTACGGCCTCATCACCTGGGCGGTCGTTGCCAACTCCCACCCGAATCTTTACCTCCCCCTACTGTCCATAGAACGCCGCACAGTCCGTCACGCCCTCCGACTCCCCTTTCGATACCCCACGGTTGACCTACTCGCAATATTCCCCTTCCCACCCCTAGACTCCTACGTCCTCACACAGTTCCAGCGATCCTACCGCCGAGCCTTAGACCGGGATAACCCAACCCGTAACCAACTCCTACGAGGAGACCCACCTCCCAACCCCCACTTTACCCAAACCCCGTACCATCTTTTTCGGTCTCTCATCCCACCCGATGGGGATGCCACGTAAGAAAAAGGAGGCTGTGACGCAAAACCCCATCCTATAACCCCCAATCCCTAAAAAATCCACTAAAATACCTAAAGAGCCCCCGGCGACCTCCTCCTCAACATCAGAATGTACAGTGGCTCAAAAAATTATTGATCTTCCCATAGCCGTGGTACGAATGGAACAGTATAGTACAAATAATGGTGCATATAATGGAATTACACGCATGTAGATATGCAGGACAGTCAAGTACATAGGCAGATTGAATATGGAGCCAAGGGGATTCATGTTGTTCGTAAACAGACCAGTAATACAACGGCGTCATTACACGCCAAATAAGTATTGGTCTAGTAAAAAATATCATCGTGACATTGTGCTGTCTGCCACAACTCAGGCTCATTGTGCCTGTGCTGACACCTTGGAAGGTAATATTCAACACTGTTTCCGTGCTCAGCTAGCAATCGGAAGGAAAATGAAAGAAACAATCGTGGAAGAAAGAAGGATTGCAGTGCGACTATTTCAAAGTGGTAAACTTACAAGGACATAAGTGAAATTATTGGAAGAGCTGTTACCACTGTTAAAAATATTGTGTACTGGTACAAAAGAACAAAGATAATAGAAAATAAACCAAGAAGTGGCTGCCCCTCAAAGTTATCAGTACAAGACAAACGGCAGATTGTGCGTAAAGTGGCCCAAAATCTTCAGCTAAGTGCGCCGAAGATAGCAGCTGCGTTACAACAAGATGTAGGAGTGCAAATGTCATCTGAAATCATCCGAAATGTGCTACGCTAAAGAGGGTATGCGGGAAGAACAGCCCATAGAAAGCCGTACATCAGAAAGGCTATCAGGAAAAAGAGAGTTGTGTACGCTAAAGAGCCCAGAAATGACACTATGAGGATGGGAAGAGAGTAGTTTTTATCGATGAGAGTAAATTTACTCTCTTCAGGTCAGACAGACGAGTGGCTGTGTGGAGAAAGACGAATTCTGAACTTGAAGAGAAGAACCTGCAGCTACTGTGAAACATGAAGGCGGTTCTCTGATGATCTGTGGTTGCATGAGTGTGAAAGTGTAGGTGAATTAGCCTTTATTGAAGGGACTATGGATCACAAAGCATACATTAACATCCTCAAGACACATCTCCCATCAAGTGTACAAAAAATAGGACTCTCAGCAAAGTATACGTTTACGCAAGGTAACGACCCCCAACACTCAGCCATGAACATGAAGTTATGGCTGTTGTATAACACACCGCGTTGGATGGAAATCCACAAAAATCTCCCGACATCAACCCCATCGAGATTTTGTAGCACTATTTGGAGAAAAACGTGAGAAAACTTGCAATATCAAACAAAGCTGACCTGAAAGAAGCCTACTCACCGAATGGAATAACATACCAAAGGAAACTACGGAAACCTTGGTACGACCGATGCAAAATAGGTTAAATGAGATTATAAAGAGAAGAGGAAGGCCTACCAAGTACTGAAACGTTCACGAAGGATCAAGAAACTGCATTGTGTTAATTCAGACCAATACTTTTTTGGTGACAAGTGAAAATGATTGTTTTAAGTTATGTTTTATAGTTATATGGACGTGGAAGAATTATGTTCTTTTTACAACGTACATGCTACACAAGATGATAAATAATCAAGGATTCTAGTATATGTCAATTTTTGTCATCATTCCCTTCGATTTTCTCCTCCTCACATGTAGCATATCTCGACAGACCAATACTTTTTTGAGCCACTGTATGTCAAATTACAAGCCCATGTATTAACGTACTTCTTGTATGTTTCAGAAGCAGATATCAACCACAAGCAACGTAAAAACTTTGTAACAACATCAAAACAACAAATCTTGTAAATATGTAAATAACTAGTAATTGTAAATATCCTCAATGTAAATATTCTGATAATCATCAACTATAAATACATTGGTATCAACAACTGTAAAAAACAATGTTAATAACTATTTAATCAACAAATGCATTATAAATAACCTGTAATAACACCATTGTAAATATCCTAATAACCCCCCCAATAAAAAAATAAAAAACCGGGGGTAAGGGATATATTTCAAAATATTATAGGAGTCGCCAATGCCCAAGAAAATAATGAAAAATGGAACAACTATTGATGTAAAATCACAATGCAAAAACATATGTATATTGTAACCAGATTGTATCTATCACATGTAAATTGTAACCAGATTGTATATTTTGACAAGAACAATAAACACTAGGCCAAGAGGTCGAGACCCCCTCCCAACTCCTTCAACATAGCAAATCTCCATCCCTCTCTTCCAAATCCATCAAATCCTCCAACCCCGCCTAATCTCCTGGCCAGAGAGAAGGCGTAACCTTCTAGGTGGCCCGCCCCTTCCCTTCAGGAAGGGGAATGAAAACTTTCCCCTTGGTCCTTGGCATGGATTCCATCACAAAATATGCGACAAGACAAGACATCACGACCCTACTAATGACTGTACTTGCAAAATGTGCAAGAAACAATGCGATTGGTACCATCTTCGGGCGTGTGCGGAAAGAAAAACGTCGTTGACCTCATTTTGCAGTGAATGATCAATGTACGACATTGTATTTATTTCTTGGCCATTGGCTGCATTAAATTATATTATTATAAAAAAATACTTGAAAAGTGAGGGCCTACCTCATTTATACAGGAACTGACTGCACTCGTCGATTCATCTACAGTACAAACTATTCACTATTTTAAACGCTACGTACTAATCACTGTTGAACAAAAACTATCCAGAACTTACGCTCTCCATTCCGTAACTGCTTAAAGCGAACTGTAAACTAAAATTCGAAACGTGTCGAAAGCTTCACTCTGTGAATGATCACAAGAACATGTTACATGAGGTTAGAAGAATACAAGTGAGTTTGCAATAACATCGCCATAACACCCGCCGCTACAGCTTCGTCTATATGGTCCTTTTTTTAATTTCGGTGTCAAACCTATCCCCTAGCTTGACATTTTAAAAAGCATTGAAACATTCACTCCCTCAAAGGTTCACTGACCTTCAAAACAGTTACTAATACTCACTATGAGGACTGAGAGCGAATTAGCCCCAGTGTCAGGATAAACGTAGAAAGCATGTAATAACTTACATACTTTTATTTTCTCATATCATTAATTATTTCAGAACAGTGGTACTCAGATATTAATTTGGTCTCGTTTAATTAATTATCTAAAACATAAATAATATAACATTTCTAAACTCCGAAAATCTGGTGGGGCTAAGCCCCTTTAGCCCTTAATGACGCGCAACCCCTCCTAGTGTGTATGATTAACAAACATGGTGGTCACGCCGCAACAGCGCGGACAATATGTCGTAAGGTGCGCGAAATGCTGTAATCCAGTGCACTTTTAGATTCCAGTACAACTGTTACCACGCCCCTTCATATTGGGGCATTGTGAAATCGAAATGGTACACAATGCTCTGCGTATGCTTCACCCAGGTGAAAGAAATAGTGAGAGGAACGGGGAGAAAGACATGACTCATAGTCGACGGAAGTCGCTGCATCGCTCATCAGCAGAAGATCACGTTCCACACAGTACGTGTCACAAGATTGCCAAACGGTACCTCAAGATATATCCATAACACAATCAGTTCCGGCAGGCAGTGATGCAGTGATTACACGGCCCGTCTCAACTTCACAAACATTATTATGCGTGAGCGGGAGATAACAAACGATTAATGATTACATCGATGGATGTTCACGGACGAAGTCACATTTCACGCGATTGGCAGAATCAACACACATAACGATATCATTTGGGGAGCTGAGAATCCACACGTCTGCTACAGTAGCGCTTCGTGCACGAGGGCTTTTGGGCGGTGCCCCACCGCTTTTTCAAAAACATTTAACGTTACTTCACTCTGTAATTGAGTACATAAACAAATGGACAAATGTAGCGAAGTCAAACTTGTGTGGTTGCTAGTCAGTTATACATGTTATTATTTCGGCCGTAAACATTTCGCTTTTCTATTTTCAAGAAAAAGCAAAGGCTTTCAGACCGTGGCTGCTGTCAAGCAAGCAGGAAGTTTTCTCTTTTTTTAGTCTTGAGGCGCTCGGACAGTGGCAGGAGAGCCCTCAGTAGGTCCCTAGACTTAGCAAGTGTGCGGAGTGCAGGAGGAGCCTGGCAGGACGACGTGGGCTTGTCAGGGGAAGAAAGAGTCCAGGTGGTTGTATGGTCTGTCCGGCAAAGCCCTCAGTAGGTTCCTAGAGTTAGCAAGTGTGCGGGGTGCGGGAGAAGCAACATCGCCAACCACGTTACATTGTACCTAGGGTTTTCCCCCACGTCTTACGTTAATTGTTGTTAGAGATTTATTGCAAAACATTTTACAATGAGCAATGAAACAGTGCAGTGCCATAGTAGTCGGTATTGCATTAGCTGTTAGCCTGTTAATGTGTGTGCATAAATGTCATTGTAGTGTAGTTAATTAATTAATAATGATGTAGTGCAAGCAGATTTCTATTCAGCCAATGTCATCGGATTATTATTATTATTATTATTATTATTATTATTATTATTATTATTATTATTATTATCGTGGTGCTGGTCAGCGAAAACTGGACCGATTGGGGAGTGGGAAGAGACGGCGGGACAGACTTGCCGGAGTAAAATGTCACGAACCGCCACTGGTCTGCTACGAACTGGAACGAGCCAGCCCTAAAGTCAACGTATGGCGTGGAGTGACCCATGAGAAAACCTATGGCCCCCTTTTTTATTTCGCGGAGGAAACTTTTCAACACGATGGTGCTGCGCTATATTGGGCTCTCATAATGAGGGAGTGCTTAAACGAGAAATTTTCTTACGATAATAAATATATTTACAAAAAGATACATTGAAAGCTAGAAAAACAGCTGGGATTGATAAGATTTCTGGAGATATACTAAAGGCAACAAATAGGTTAGGATTTAGTACCGCATCAGAAATATTTATTCGATTACTGTTTGCGTGAAAGAAGTGTACCAAATGAATGGGGAGTTGCATTTGTATCCCCAGAGTAGAAAGGAAAGGGTAATAAACATAAATCGGATAATTACAGGTCAGTCAGCTTGATATTTGTTATTTGTAAGCTCTGGTAAATCATTATTTCTGATTATATTAGACACGTTTGTGAAGTTACTAAATGGTGGGATAGTTCGTGTTTAGGAAATGTTATTCCTGTCAGGCTCAATTTGTAGGATTCCAAGAAGATACAGGAGATACACTGACTGACAGAGCAAATGCAACACCAAGAAGGAGTGGTCAGAACTTTATGCCAATTGCAGGGTAGACTGACGTCACTGAGGTATGCTCATGATGTGAAATGCGCCGCTGTGCTGCGCACGTAGCGAACGATAAATGGGACACGGCGTTGGCGAATGGCCCACTTCGTACCGTGATTTCTCAGCCGACAGTCATTGTAGAACGTGTTGTCGTGTGCCACAGGACACGTGTATAGCTAAGAATGCCAGGCCGCCGTCAACGGAGGCATTTCCAGCAGACAGACGACTTTACGAGGGGTATGGTGATCGGGCTGAGAAGGGCAGGTTGGTCGCTTCGTCAAATCGCAGCCGATACCCATAGGGATGTGTCCACGGTGCAGCGCCTGTGGCGAAGATGGTTGGCGCAGGGACATGTGGCACGTGCGAGGGGTCCAGGCGCAGCCCGAGTGACGTCAGCACGCGAGGATCGGCGCATCCGCCGCCAAGCGGTGGCAGCCCCGCACGCCACGTCAACCGCCATTCTTCAGCATGTGCAAGACACCCTGGCTGTTCCAATATCGACCAGAACAATTTCCCGTCGATTGGTTGAAGGAGGCCTGCACTCCCGGCGTCCGCTCAGAAGACTACCATTGACTCCACAGCATAGACGTGCACGCCTGGCATGGTGCCGAGCTAGAGCGACTTGGATGAGGGAATGGCGGAACAGCGTGTTCTCCGATGAGTCACGCTTCTGTTCTGTCAGTGATAGTCACCGCAGACGAGTGTGGTGTCGGCGTGAAGAAAGGTCAAATCCGGCAGTAACTGTGGAGCGCCCTACCGCTAGATAACGCGGCATCATGGTTTGGGGCGCTATTGCGTATGATTCCACGTCACCTCTAGTGCGTATTCAAGGCACGTTATATGCCCACCGCTACGTGCAGCATGTGCTGCGGCCGGTGGCACTCCCGTACCTTCAGGGGCTGCCCAATGCTCTGTTTCAGCAGGATAATGCCCGCCCACACACTGCTCGCATCTCCCAACAGGCTCTACGAGGTGTACAGATGCTTCCGTGGCCAGCGTACTCTCCGGATCTCTCACCAATCGAACACGTGTGGGATCTCATTGGACGCCGTTTGCAAACTCTGCCCCAGCCTCGTACGGACGACCAACTGTGGCAAATGGTTGACAGAGAATGGAGAACAATCCCTCAGGACACCATCCGCACTCTTATTGACTCTGTACCTCGACGTGTTTCTGCGTGCATCGCCGCTCGCGGTGGTTCTACATCCTACTGAGTCGATGCCGTGCGCATTGTGTAACCTGCATATCGGTTTGAAATAAACATCAATTATTCGTCCGTGCAGTCTCTGTTTTTTCCCCAACTTTCATCCCTTTCGAACCACTCCTTCTTGGTGTTGCATTTGCTCTGTCAGTCAGTGTATATTAGATTCAGGAACCGAGCGGAGTAGTCGCGCGTGTTAAAGCGCTGCGGCTATAGAGCCAACCTCTGTATTCGAGAGAAGCGTGGGTTCGAACCCCACCATCGGCTGTCCTGAGAATGGTTTTCTGTAGTTTCCCATTTTCACTTCCAGGTAAATGCCTTCCACCTCCTTATCCAATTTAGTTCACTATCGTCATTACCTCCTCAGTTGAGGTTGGCGTTAGGAAGGGTAACCGGCCGTAAAAACATGTCATATAAGTTCATCTCGCCTCATCTCCGACCCTGCATCGAGAAACGGGACTATGGGATAGACATAGTAGATTCAGGAGGTCAAATGGACTGATCGCTGTTGACCTTGACGAAAATGTTGCAAACTTCATGCTAGAAAGACTGGGGAGTAAGGAGACGAGCTGCTGGACTATGCGGTTTGGTCCAAGCTCACGGTGGAATGACATCAGCAGATGAATAAGCTTGATTGGAGTTTTTAAAGGTAGGAAAGATCATATAATGAAGATAAAAATAAATTTCAAGAAGACAAATTGAGGCAAATATTCATTTATAGGAAGAGGAATTAGGGTTTGAAATTTTCTGTCAAGAGATTCGATAAACCTCCAAGTTCTTTGAGTTATGAAGAGCCTAGGTATAATTGGGAATCTGTTACCCGGACTACAGTACTAAATGCAGATCACTGAAGATTGACTAATCAATCATTACTGATCAATCAGTCACTACTGATCTGCATTTAGGGCAGTCGCCCAGGTTCAAGATTCGGCATATCTTGTATTCCTAGCTTTTCTTAAATGATTGCAAAGAAATTAGGAATTTATTGAACATCTCCCTTGATAAGTTTTCCAATCCCTAACTCCCCTTCCTACAAAGGAATATTTGCCCCAATTTGCCCTCTTGAATTCCAACTTTATCTTCATATCGTAATCGTTCCTACTTTTTAAAGACACCACTCAAACTTATTCGTCTATTAACGTCATTCCACGCAATCTCAACACTATCAGCTCGGGTCATACCACTCAGTCGAGGAGCTCGTCTACTTTCTTCTAATTCAATCAATCAATCAATCAATCAATCAATCAATCAATCAATCAATCAATCAAACAATACTGATCTGCATTTAGGGCAGTCGCCTAGGTGGCAGATTCCCTATCTGTTGTTTTCCTAGCCTTTTCCTAAATGATTTCAAAGAAACTGGAAATTTATTAAACGTCTCCCTTGGTAAGTTATTCCAATCCCTAACTTCCCTTCCTATAAATGAATATTTGCCCCAGTTTGTCCTCTTGAATTCCAACTTTATCTTCATATTGTGATCTTTCTTACTTTTATAAACGCCACTCAAACTTATTCGTCTACTAATGTCATTCCACGCAATCTCTCCGCTGACAGCTCGGAACATACCACTTAGTCGAGCAGCTCTTCTTCTTTCTCTCAATTCTTCCCAACCCAAATTTTGCAACATTTTTGTAACGCTACTCTTTTGTCGGAAATCGCCCAGAACAAATCGAGCTGCTTTTCTTTGGATTTTTTCCAATTCTTGAATCAGGTAATCCTGGTGAGGGTCCCATACACTGGAACCATACTCTAGTTGGGGTCTTACCAGAGACTTATATGCCCTCTCCTTTACATCCTTACTACAGCCCCTAAACACCCTCATAACCATGTGCAGAGATCTGTACCCTTTATTTACAATCCCATTTATGTGATTACCCCAATGAAGGTCTTGCCTTATATTAACACCTAGATACTTACAATGATCCCCAACAGGAACTTTCACCCCATCAACGCAGTAATTAAAACTGAGAGGACTTTTTCTATTTGTGAAACTCACAACCTGACTTTTAACCCCGTTTATCAACATACCATTGCCTGCTGTCCACCTCACAACATTATCAAGGTCACGTTGCAGTTGCTCAGAATCTTGTAAATTATATATTACTCTACACAGAATAACATCATCCGCAAAAAGCCTTACCTCCGATTCCACTCCTTTACTCATATAATTTATATATATAAGAAAACATAAAGGTCCGATAATACTGCCTTGAGGAATTCCCCTCTTAATTATTACAGGGTCAGATAAAGCTTCACCTACTCTAATTCTCTGAGATCTATTTTCTAGAAATAGAGCAACCCATTCAGTCACTCTTTTGTCTAGTCCAATTGCACTCATTTTTGCCAGTAGTCTCCCATGATCCACCCTATCAATCGCGATACAGTCCATTTGACCTCCAGAATCCATTATATCTGCTATATCTTGCTGGAATCCTACAAGTTGAGCTTCAGTGGAATAACCTTTCCTAAAACCGAACTGCCTTCTATCGAACCAAACATGTCTAATATAATCAGAAAGAATGCCTTCCCAAAGCTTACATACAACGCATGTCAAACTTACTGTCCTGTAATTTTCAGCTTTATGTCTATCACCCTTTCCTTTATACACAGGGGCTACAATAGCAACTATCCATTCATCTGGTATAGCTCCTCCGACCAAACAATAATCAAATAAGTACTTCGGATATGGTACTATATCCCAACCCATTGTCTTTAGTATATCCCCAGAAATCTGGTCAATTCCAGTCGCTTTTCTAGTTTTCAACTTTTGTATCTTATTGTAAATGTCATTGTTATCATATGCAAATGTTAATACTTCATTGGCCTTAGTCTCCTCCTCTATCTCGACATTATCCTTGTAACCAACAATCTTTGCATACTGCTGACTGAATACTTCCGCCTTTTGAAGATCCTCATATACACACTCTCCTTGTTCATTAATTATTCCTGGAATGTCCTTTTTTGAACCTGTTTCTGCCTTAAAATACCTATCCATACCTTTCCATTTTTCACTAAAATTTGTATGACTTCCAATTATGCTTGCCATCATGTTATCCTTAGCTGCCTTCTTTGCTAGATTCAATTTTCTAGTAAGTTCCTTCAATTTCTCCTTATTTCCACAGCCATTTCTAACTCTATTTCTTTCCAGTCTGCACCTCCTTCTTAGTCTCTTTATTTCTCTATTATAATAAGGTTGGTCTTTACCATTCCTTACCTCCCTTAAAGGTACAAACCTGTTTTTGCATTCCTCAACAATTTCTTTAAACCCATCCCAGAGTCTGTTTACATCTTTATTTACCATTTTCCACCGATCATAGTTACTTTTTAGAAACTGCCTCATGCCTGCTTTAGGTACTGCCTAATAGTCCTAAAGACCTTCCTTTCTATCACATTTATTTTTGACTACGACAAAAACAGCTTCATGATCACTAATACCATCTATTACTTCAGTTTCCCTATAGAGCTCATCTGGTTTTATCAGCACGACATCCAGGATATTTTCCCTCTGGTTGGTTCCATCACTTTCTGAATCAGCTGTCCTTCCCATATTAACTTATTTGCCATTTATTGGTCATGCTTCCTGTCGTTCGCATTTCCTTCCCAACTGACATCTGGCAAATTCAGATCTCCCGCTACAATCACATTTCTTTCCATATCGTTTCCCACATAGCCGACTATCCTATCAAATAATTCTGAATCCGCGTCAGTGCTACCCTTTCCCGGTCTGTACACTCCAAATATATCAAGTTGCCTATTATCTTTAGAAATGAGCCTTACACCTGGAATTTCATGTGTCTCATCTTTAACTTTTTCGTAGCTTACAAATTCTTCTTTCACCAGAATGAATACTCCCCCTCCCACCATTCCTATCCTATCTCTACGATACACACTCCAGTGCCGTGAGAAAATTTCTGCATCCATTATATCATTTCTCAGCCATGATTCAACTCCTATTACAATATCTGGTAAATATATATCTATTAAATTACTTAATTCTATTCCTTTCTTTACAATACTTCTACAGTTCAACACTAACAATTTTATGTCATTCCCACTTGATTTCCAGTTCCCTGTTCCCTTATCACCGCTCCCTAGGCCATCCCGTTTTCCTGAATGTACCTCCCTATTACCCTTCCAAACAAATTTCCTAACTTAAACATACCACTGCGGTTTAAGTGAAGGCCATCTGAGCACAGATCCCTATCTCCTACCCACCCATTAGGATCTAGAAATTTCACTCCCAGTTTCCCACATACCCACTCCATAGTCTCATTTAAATCCCCAATTATCCTCCAGTCAGTATCCCTCCTACACAGTATTCCACTAATAACAATCTCCGCTTTCTTAAACTTCACCCGTGCTGCATTTACCAGATCCCACACATCTCCAACTATGTTGGTACTTATATCAGCTTGCCTTACGTTGTTGGTACCAACGTGAAACACTACCACCTTCTCCTTCCCCTCCTCCCTCTCTTCTAATTTCCTCAACATCTGCCTCAACCTAATTCCTGGATAACACTCTACCCTGGTATCCTTTCCTCCACACACTTTCCCCACGTGTCTAACGATGGAATCCGCCATGACCAGAGCCTCAACCCTACCCACCTCATTCGATCCCCTCCCCTCCTGGTCAGCCCTATCTTTCCTGATAGCTGAGAAGCTACTTCCTCCTCCATTTTCTCCTTCCCATGACCCTGTTCCACCTGTCTTTTCCTGTCCTCTACTCTACATTTCCCTTTCCTACCTTTTCCCTTCCTCCTACTTCCACACATCACAGCAACAGTTCCCTGTCCCTCATCTCTCCCTCTGTTGTTCTACCTGGAGTGACTCGTACCGATTTCGCACAGACACCTGTCCTGAATTCTGATCCTGAATAGAACCCTTAGCCTGCAATCTCCTTCCCCTTAGAACATTAGACCACCTGTCTTCTACAACTCCCCCCTTTCCTTCCTCTCCCTCTTGTACACCTAATGTAACCTGTACATTATTTGAGGGAGTCCTATCTTCCTTCCTGTCTTCTGTGAGAATCGTAATTATCTCCCTCAAACTCTCCAACTCCTCCCTCATACCCCTCAATGCCTCACAACACCCACAGTTTGTACACTCGCGCTCCTTAGCCATTCTTATGGAACTTTGCAAAATTTTTGTAATGCTATTCTATTGTCGGAAATCACCCAGAACAAATTGAGCTGCTATTCTTTGGATTTTTTGCAGTTCTTGAATCAAATAATCCTGGTGAGTGTCCCATACACTGGAACCATACTCTAGTTGGGGTCTTACCAGAGACTTACATGCCCTCTCCTTTACATCCTTACTGCAACCCCTACAAAGATATGTAACCTTTATTTACAATCACATTTGTGTGATTACCCAAATGAAGATCTTTCCATATACAGTATTAACACCTATGTATTTAAGTACTTGCACCGTAACAACGCAGTAATTGAAACTGATTGGACCTTTCTTATTTGTGAAACTCACAACCTGACTTTTATGATAATACCATTGCCTACTGTCCATCTCCCAACATTATCGAGGTAATGTTGCAGTTTCACACATTCTTGTAACTTATTTATTAGTCTGTACAGAATAACACATCTGCCAAAAAAAAAAAACTTATCGTTGATTCCACTTATTTAGCCTAGTCATAACATTTATATATAAGAAAAGATAAAGGTAAATAATACTGCCATGAGGAATTCTCCTCTTAATTATAGGATCAGATAAAGCTTCACCTACTCTAAATCTCTGAGATCTTTTTTCTAGAAATATAGCCACCCATTCAGTCACTCTTTTGTCTAGTCCAATTGCACTCATTTTTGCCAGTAGTCTTCCATGATCCACCCGATCAAGTGCCTTAGATAGGCCAATCGCGGTACAGTCCATTTGACCTCCTGAATCCAAGATATCTGCTATATCTTGCTGGAATCCTACAGGTTGAGCTTCAGTGGAGTAGCCTTTCCTAAACCCGAACTGTCTTCTATCGAATCAGTTATTAATTTCGCAAACATGTCTAATATAATCAGAAAGAATGCTTTCCCAAATCTTATATGCAATACATGTCAAACTGACTGGCCTGTGATTTTCAGCTTTATGTCTATCACCCTTTCCTTTATACACAGGGGCTACTACAGCAACTCTCAATTCATTTGGTATATCTCCTTCAACCAAACAATAATCAAATAAGTACTTCAGATGTGGTACTATATCCCAACCTATTGTCTTTAGTATATCCCCAGAAATCTTGTAAATTCCAGCTGCTTTTCTAGTTTTCAACTTTTACATCTTATAGTAGCGGTAAATGTTATTGTTATCGTAGGAAAATTGTAATACTTCTTTAGTATTAGTCACCTCCTCTATCTGGACATTATTCTTGTAACCAACAATCTTTACATTCTGCTGACTGAATACTTCTGCCTTTTGAAGAACCTCACATACACACTCCCATTGTTCATCAATGATTCCTGGAATGCCCTTCTTGGAACCTGTTGATTGATTGATTGATTGATTGATTGATTGATTGATTGATTGATTGATTGATTGATTGATTGATTGATTGATTGATTGATTGATTGATTGATTGATTGATTGATTGATTGATTGATTGATTGATTGATTGATTGATTGATTGATTGATGAAACATTCAACAATCGCTGGTACGACCCTGATGGACCCATCCCATGGTCCTCAAACAGTCCGGATTTAACGCTTCCAGAATTTTTTCGGGTGGGAATGCGATAAGTCACACGGACAAAGATCGCAGGACGAAACCGAGCTTCGATGGAAGATCACAGCGTCCTTTGCACAGATCACTGCAAGAGCAAGACCATCTACAATAGTTTGGTCATTGATCACTCCAGGTTACTACACGTCACGTGACGCTATCTGTTAGCGCGGTATGATCTGTGCGGGGTCCACAATGGCGGCCATGTTGAATGCTAATGTAACGAAACCGTTGACTCTCTTAAGCATGTACATACCAGAAACAGGTAACATATTTGAATATTCTCTTGTATATAAATTTTCTGACATCTCAAACGGTTCATCCTGTATCCTACATCTACAGGGTACTATTTCGCGACAATTCAACTAGGAATTAATCAGCGACTGTGTTTTTGTAACCTAGTAACAATCCATAACAACGGAATATTATCTTCTTAATGTTTGCATTTTGAATTTAAATTATTCAATTGAACACCTGACACAACGGTCAGAGAGAAAACTAAGAAATAATAAGGCGACGCTCATTCCAGAGAACAGCGTAATTTGAGCTATCTCGAAAGTTCTGCGCATGCGCAGGAGACAAGGGGCTCTATTTGAATAGCCCACTGCGCATCCAAGCCACACTGGCCGCAAAATATTGCCTCCAATACAAAAAATATCTATTAAGAGCAGTGAAGTACGGTGATAAAGATACTCATTGCTTGCACACTTGTACCTACGTAACGAAATCACAGCTCTGTGTCAGGTATAGAGATGGAGGGGGAACATCAAGGTAGAAGGTAAGGTCAAGATTCGTTTCACAATTTGATGGGACTTTTCTAAAATATTTAAGGGGAGGTGATGGCATTTTTTTGGAAAACTACATTTTTTTAAAATATCTTTATGCGGACGGCCTATGCTTTTAGAAAATATCCCCAAATTTTTATGCCTGAAATAAAACTATTAATAGGTAAATAACCTAAAATTCAAGGTCTTGCAGGAGCCATGCCCCCTGTTATGTCAAATGTAATTTCTTATGCTCAGTATTCTGAAGAATGACAGGCGATCTGGCATGTGGCAGATTCAAGATGGCTGTAATTTTTACGTAATCAGTCGATCGGTTTGGTGGTTATTCATTGGCGCTTAGTGTTCAGCTTCGTTTTGGATGTTTAGTAATCATTTCTTGTTAAAACAATGATATTATTTTTGTTTCACTAAGATTAAATTGAAAGTTAGTTCAGAATGGCAAGGCTTGGTAGAATGTTCAAGAAAGTACAAATACAACTATAGGGAGGGTTCAGAATAATAGATTTGTCATCGATTAGCGAAGTAACTAGGCCAGCTTTCCTGTGCAAAGTTTGTGGGTAGGGAAGTTCGAATTTTTCCCATCAATGAATATCCCTCTTCTTCATGATCCCTTTTCATGTTGGCCTTTTTCTTTTTTTCTTCTAAATTTTACAATTTCATGGTGTAAGTACATTTTTTTTAAAGAAAGGGGCATGATTAGTTCAATGGCTTAGCTGTTGGCTTGCCACCTGAGAGGCTGAGGTTCGAATCTCGGTCGATCCTGGGTTGGGGCTTTCATCTTAATAATCACGTGGTCTCAGGAAGGGCATCCGGTCTTAAATTTCTGGCTAAAACCAAACTGAACCTGGGTGATCCAGCGATCCCAGAAAAACCGCCATAAGCTGAGAAAAGTTTTTTAAGTACCTACATTCTAAATAATTATTCACGGGATTTTAACGAAGCTGGCCATACTTTTTCTCTTTTAGGTAATGCAAATTTCACTGGGAGCGTCCTGTGATATATTTGTTATGTTGGTATTTAGCTTGAAGGTTGCAGTTAATAAAAAATGAAAAGTGACCGAAAGCATCACCCACAGAGCAAATATTAGGCCTACAAAGGCTATGGCGATTTCAAGATGTCAGTTATTCAGCCATCGTCTCCCTTTATATAAAAGGAAGTAAGGACTGATTAATGGAAGAAGAAAAAATAATGTTCATTAATATAAATACCTCAAAAATGTATTTGCTTTCATTCTAGGAAAGTTCACCAGAATCAGAATTGTATTGTCGTGGTACCTTCGAGATTGAAAGATACACTGGTTGAAATGTTTTATTAAAAAGGTCTGAATATGAAGAAGATTTTTATTTTTTCGAATATGAAATTCATGGAGAATTATATTTTGATCTATGTTAGGACGACTTTAGATAAGATGTCGCCATTTTTTTTTTTTTCCCTCAGCCGTCTTTAATCTGCCGGTGTGCCCGCCCTTCAGAGGTATCATTGTCTTTGAGTTAAGAAATAGTTGCCAATCTTTGTTGCAGTTAGATATTCTACCTCACATAACCTGCAAAGGTGTCAAATTCTATGAGTAAAGTTTCCTAGAGAAGTGCTAAAGGAGAGAGTCCAAGGACGTTGTTCTGCTGAGCGCTGTTTGAGAAGGCGTGGTGTGAAGATTGTGAAACATGTTTCTTGTGAGCGAACGGCTGTTGGATAGGCCAATCACGGCTAGTTTCTCCGTCCGTCACCTTTCCTGCACCACAGTCTTTCTATGTTTACAAAGCCTGACCTACTGCAACACTCTTCTCTGATCAGTGGTGAGGCGAGCTCTCTGTCATGCGTGTGGTCCTGAGTGCAATTCTCCTGCTTGTTGCTTGCGTGTGCGCCAGGAAATCAGCCGTTCTTGTGGTGTCTTTCGATGGATTTCGATACAATTATTTCGAGAAGAAAATCACACCTTTCATGGACAAATTAAAAACTGAAGGAAGTCATGCAGAATATATGAAAAATGTTTTCCCGACGAAAACCTATCCGAATCACCATTCCATGGCTACAGGATTCTACCCTGGTGTCCACGGCGTCTTACAAGCTAAAGTTTACGATACTGTCAACAAGAAAATACTAGATCCTTACGAATTATTCCATTACAACGAAGAAATTATTCCAATTTGGGTAAGTCTTCCAAAAATAATACAAGGAATAGTTGTTGTAGTAGTAGTACTAGTTATTGGGTCAGGCGGTAGTGTGTTGGCCTTCGGAGCCCACGTTGGTGGGTTCGGTAATCTTACCAACACGTACGGTAAAAGAACTGCAGGACAAAATTCCGTCAACTCGACGTCTTCAAAACTAGTTAAAGTTAATTGAACGTAAAAGCAATAACGTTACTATTACTACATTGTTCTTACCTTCCCGCTAGGAAATTGAAAGTCATAGCAACAGTTCCTGCATACGTGCATACATCTATATAATAGAGTTTAGTCTATAATTCTCTGTGAAATAACAAAGCGCCTCCACAAATTCTCTTTGTGCAACTAGCTATATGGCCTCGATTAGTTCTGCGTCTCTGATCTCTACCATCAAGACGTGCGTCTAACCATCACCACCATCGTCTCACCAAATTGAGTCCCAGTACCGGTTTCGCTTTAGCGATCCTCACCTGGGCTGTTTGGAAAATATGTATAAGAATAATAGATTGTTGTTGATGATGATGATGATGATAATAATAAAATAATAATAATAATAATAATAATAATAATAATAATAATAATAATAATAATAATAATAATAATAATTAGGAGCGTGCCGCTGTGAGCTCGCATCTGGGAGATAGTGGGTTCTAACCCCGCCGTCGGCAGCCCTGAAGATGGTTTTCCGTGGTTTCCCATTTTCACACCAGGCAAATGCTGGGGCTGTACCTTAATTAAGGCCACGGCCACTTCCTTCCCATTCCTAGGCCTTTCCTGTCCCATCGTCGCCATCTCTGTCGGTGCGACGTAAAGCAAATAGCAAAAAAAAGTTGTAATCGGTGTACTGACATTCGTATGAGAAGGAATATTAATTTGATGTTATTTGGCACGATTTTCTTCGCAGCGTGGTTGGCCATGGCTGTTGAGTTCGTTTTTTCCTGATTTAGTAGTGTGTTTCGGTGATAGGTGGTAGGCCTGGGCGGTTACCCATCCAGGAACTGACCATGGCCGATGTTGCTTAACGGCATGTTTGGATGAGTCAGCTTCAGCGGGCCCTACCGCTGTTGTTTCACAAGGATATTTGTAATCCTCGGGTGTCAGATCCCTCTTCTTCTCTTACCCTCCGTGACCCAGTCCTTTATTCTACAAGGTAAGCTATTCTCCTCCATTCACCTCACACGACTCCACCACCAAAACCGGTTTATACGTCTTCATCCATAGTTTCTATTCGTAAACTGGAATGTAATCAAAAATGGTACATGCAACTCACCTCCACTGGGGGTGTGCCTGAAAAGAGCTGCACCACCTTCGGGCAAGGACACGAGTTTCGTTCTGCTCCTGGCTGAATGGTTAGCGTACTGGTTTTTGTCCACGAGGTCCCGGGTTCGATTCCCGGCTGGGTCGGAGATGTTAACCTTGCTTGGTTAATTCCGATGGCTCGGGGGTGTGTGTGTGCCGTATTCATTATAATTCATCATAAGTAGGGTCCCATCTTGAAAAACCTACACCAGGCCTACACACGCCATTATTATTATTATTATTATTATTATTATTATTATTATTATTATTATTATTATTATTATTATTATTATTATTATTATTATTATTATTATTACCATCATCATCACTCAAGTGTATTACCGGTATATTTGCTTCTGTAAAATGCTTGTCTATCAACTATTTTTTATTGACCATGTCTTTATTATTATTATTATTATTATTATTATTATTATTATTATTATTATTATCACCATCATCATCACTCAAATGTATTACCGGTATATTTGCTTCTGTAAAATGCTTGTCTATCAACTATTTTTTATTGACCATGTCTTGATTATATTTTCCTTCAGCTTCATTTTGAGGTATCTGAATTCGAACGAAAGAGAGCAGAAGGATGGAAGCTAAAATGGAATACCATTCCTACAATTCACTCATTTCAGGGAATAACAAGATAAGTCAAAAAATTAAAGTTCTCAGGGGAAGCACTTTTTTTTAACAATACGAAATCACCGGTTCACCAAATGGTGTCAAACCATTCTGCGTTATAGGGCCTATAAAACAACGTTTTAAATAATGGTTTTGGTTGTTCTTCTTTTTCTTTTTCTACCGCTTTTCCCACATCCGTGAGATCGCGGTTGCTAACTGTATCGCACATGTGGACTTGGCCCTGTTTTATGGAAGGATGCCCTACCTGACGCCAATGCTATATGGAGGGATGTAATCACTATTGCGTGTTTCTGTGGTGGTTGGTAGTGTGGTGTCTGAATAAGAAGAGGAAAGTGTTGGGACAAACACAAACACTCAGTCGCGGAATTAATCAGAGGCGATTAAAATCTCCGACCCAGCCGGGAATCGAACCCGGGACCCCCTGAACAGAAAGCCTCAACACTGACCATTCAGCCAATGAGTCGGACAAATAATGGTTTTGGTTGGATCTCGTTTAAAAAAAAATGAATGAAGTATCTGTTTTGGATAGTGAAACTGACTTGTATGTTGAGCAGGCATTATTTTCTTGTGTGAACCAGTAAAATAGCAAAACGTGTACATTTGTGTATTGTTATGTCGTGACTTTACTTCGAGGGAGGAAATGTTTGCTTGGAGAAATCGAGAAATTCGTGTAAAGGACAAACGGCCGGAAAATTTAAGTTACTTCGAGATACTGAAAAATCGAGTAATGGAGGTTCGAGATATCGAGGTGTCACTGTATAATAGTTCTCTTTAAAAGAAGCAGCTGTGTAAATTCACTGCCAATAATTCATTTACAAGACAATAATGTCCACGTCCACAAAATGTATTACACCTGGCTGTAGCCACGTTTATTAACAATATTCAGAATATTAACGAGATCTTACCAGGGATTGTTTTGTGTTCTTGAAACCGGGCTGAGTGGCTCAGAAGGTTGCGGCGCTGGCCTTCTGACTCCAAGTTGCCAGGTTCGATCCTGGCTCAGTCCGGTGGTATTTGAAGGTGCTCAAATACGTCAGCCTCGTGTCAGTAGATTTACTTGACACGTAAAAGAACTCCTGCAGGACTAAATTCTGGCACCTCGGCGTCTCCGAAAACCTTAAAAGTAGTTAGTAGGACGTAAAGCTATTATTATTATTATTATTATTATTATTATTATTATTATTATTATTATTATTATTACCGGGGTTTCGTGGAGCAGAGAGAGGTGAAAGAAGGTGCTGATGGGAATGGGTCTATCTACTATATCAAAGATTAACTTAAAACTTTAAAATAAAGGTTATATTTCTTTTTGAATCTCAGACTGAACAAACTTTTCACTTAGTGAAATAACAAGGTTACAGGTACAAATAGCGGTTTGGAAATTACAAGTGCTGAGCTTCCAGCTCCAAATTTACAAGTTTTACAACATCGCAAATATTGCTTTTAGACGAGGAGAGAAATCCCCTAATTCAAGAGCACTTTGCTCCAAAGGTTACATATACGGCCTTCCAAAGGCCCCACTCAATAGGCCTATTACACAAAAAACCGGAAAGAATTTACAAGCTCTCCGAATTCAACAAAGGAGACTGGCTCCCAATTTCTTACAGCCTACTCAAGGCAACATTACACAAAAATCTTACAATTTCTGGCCTCTCTAGGCCCAACCTACAATTTACAATTTGTACACAGGGGTATCTATTACCCAAACTACTGGGCCTTCGTGGAAGGGAAGAACAGGTTGATTTACTGGCCCGAACACAAAATGTATGGAGGCGTACACTTGCGCTCCTAAAAAACCAAGTATAAAACCCTAATTGGGCTCGCGGCCCGATGATACAGAGGCTAATCCCGAGCTACTGAGAATGAAAGGTTAATTTAATGCATTACAGGAAAAGAAACAGTTACAACATCGTAGTCACTTCAAGATAAATTGAAGGGGAACTCGAGAGGGTAATGCACTCTCTATCCCCGATTTACAGTTCAAGACTTTTACATTAGCCGAAATAAAGTTTACATTTTAGAAAACAGGTGGTTACATAGTTAGAAATTCGAACCTTCCCCTCGTGTAAGTCTGCGGAGGTAGCTACAGAGATATAACACTGGTGGCCATTACCTGGGCTGGTGAACTGCCTGGCGAAGAATGAGGCACCCCGCCTCCTGTCTTAACACACACCCTCAGTAAGACGACTATCGATAAGACAAGGTAGCCTGAAAAAGCCGCAGCTTATATACCCGACGGGACGGTTCGAGAGGGTTCTGGACTAAATCCGGACACACCCTCTCATTTTTATTGGCAAATTCAAAAGGTACAAAAAACCTATTATTGGCTGAAAAATCATTACAGAAAATTCCTGATTGGCCAGATTCAAAAGCTGGCGGAATGAGAAAGAAGTGTTGCAAACCTTGAAATAACAAAATAAATGAAAGTTAATTTAGTTGAGAAAACATAACAACACAAACCTTCTTTACATCACTAGTTGTTCCACCGTGCACCAGAGTGCATGACCACAGTTTTTATAAGGAGATCTATGGAGAAAAGTTCAAACTTCTTGACGTAAACCAACACAAAACAAATAAATCCAGTCAGTTTAGGCAACTTCAAAATAACACATTACTCTGTTATTTCTGAGTGACATCTTCGGATTAATGTCCCAACTTCATGCCGTAGCTGTTTCACGTTTTGTATGAGAGGTAGCGTTCCTTAAGGCGATTCTTTTAAATGTGCGGGGTTAAGGTGTACCTCCCGGTACAATTATTATTATTATTATTATTATTATTATTATTATTATTATTATTATTATTATTATTATTATTGCTTTCTTGAATAATCTGGAAGTAAAATTTGGCTGTTTCTTCAGTATTGCCTTTTGATTTCAAATGTCGAAATGATTTATCTTCTTAGTGTCGAAGGATACAGAGCATTGACCGAACGTAGTACGTTTACACGCAGGATTCAGATCGATCTGAGTACACTTCCCGTACTGAAAACGCCATGTGAACGGGGACTCAGTTCGGATTGAGTCTCAAGGTCGACACGGTAAAATCTGGGATCGTATCGTACTCGGTTCGAATTGAGTTCCATGTAAACGCGGATCGTACTGAGATCGTATTGAAAACGACTGCGCACACATTCTATGTTTGTTCTGACGAAATCATCGTCATCAAAGTTCTGTCGAAATAACAAATATAATAAATCAGTAAATATGTTTACCTGTATAAATGATCAACAACTGCAATCATCTTATAAGACGGCCAGCTCTTGCGATTAACAAAATCACGATAACCTTCTGTTGGGGGTAAAATTGGAATGTGCGTTACATCTATTGCACCAATTACATTTGGAATACCGCACATACTTTCAAAACTGAAAGTATACGTCGATGTTGCCTGGCGGGTTCAATACGATACTCAAATAGGCGACTACATGTAAACGGGGATTGTATTTAATACGGTAAGTGCACTCAAATCTATCTCAATCCCCATGTAAACGTACTGCGTAGGTTACTGCAAAAATTAAAAAAAAAAAAAAAAAAACGAAAAATTGACTTGTCTGGTTTTCCCCCGGGATGAGTGAATATTTTTATATATATTGTCATAATGTTGGGTTAGGCCTTAAATTATATGTCATTATTTGATTGTAATCATCTACACTTCTTTGAACATTGCATTAGACTACTTTGTTCATACTTACGTACCGTCAATTAGGCCTACTGGCTGAAAAGATTATGAGCATTTTCTCATAGCTTGTTTGTAATTCCATTGCAGCTGTTCACAATATAATGAAACCCGAGTTCTTATTGATGACAAAACAGATGTCCTGACATTATTTCACAATTCGCAGGTTATAGGAAAACTATTAATTAGAAGTAACCTCCTCATCTTGGAATATAAGGTGAGAATCACATTATTCGCGGCAAACAAAACTGATTTTAGTAGCCTTTGTGTGCTTAAATCCGAAAAATATCTTATATACGAGATGGAAATGTTGTAGGGAACGACCGCATGAGTCCGAAGATGGCGGCTCCATAAGGAACATTGTGTCCTGTTCTGTATTATAGACTTGTCGCCCCGCGGTGGCCTGGATTCAATGTGACCGTTAATTTCACTTTTGTTTCAACACACCAAGAGAACCGTTCTAGAACTGCTGATGGATCCGCAGTAGCATAGACGCTGTTCCATCAAAAATCCAGAACCAGTTCTGAACTGCGACTTTTGAATTCATGCCATTCCAACTAAATTCAGAAGAAATTAGGAACCGATTCTAGCAGTTTCCGGTCAAGAACAGGGACTGTGAGTTCTGAACATGAGCATTACGTTCGACCAATGAGCGGCGTGATCACGTACTTCATATTTTAATAATGAGGTCATCCGTCATTGTTTTATAATTTAATTCGTAGACGGCGTAGTTTAAGTTCAGAACTTCAGAACTTACATTTACGTGTTCCAATAAAACATTACCAAAAACAGTTCTGGAACCGTTCTGAGTTGCGCGTGCTCATTAAGAAATGCTATACTAGTTCAGAGTCTGTTTGGAACTGGTTGTTGAAATAAATCTTTCATCAGATCCAGGAGTTTGGTTGGCCCGATACTCACCACCGGTTTTCAGTACCGTACCGCTAGTTCAAAAACATTGCTAAATGAGTTCCTAGTATAGGCAGGGAGTAAAGAATAGAGGGAAATACCTTGGAGCTCTGAGAGTGAAGTCCTATGACAGTGGTCTACATAGGGGGCGTGGTCGTAAATAGGCGCGAGAACGCATCCTGTTTTTTGATAGTCAAATCTATCACAGCTCACTAAAGTGAATATGGTGAGTGCAAATTGTAATTGCGGGAATTTTCAGATGCCAACACTGTACGACACGCTAAAATGTAAAAGATATACTAATATTTAGTTGGTGTTGTAGCTCTTACAATGTCGTGTTGTGCGTACTGTTGCACGAATCAGAAATCCAAAATTATTCCTGGAATAACATTTCACAGGTAAGATTCTAAGTATTGCTAGTAATACGTAGTACAGTATATCATATTACCTTCATTGTTATTGTGCTAGTATTTCAGAGTCTCAGAAGCACCGTCCACTTTTCGTAAGAATTCTTAGGTTAGACTTGTTGTTTATCGTCAATTTCTCCTGAGGTTTCCTGTTCATGAAGAAAAGAGAGCAGAGTGGATTAAGGCCATTATAAGGGAAAATTGGACACCTTCTCCTTACACCAGAACATCTTCAGCACATTTTAAACCAGAATTGTTTGATCGGTCCATGAAGAAAGTTGTTTTGAAGGAGATTGCAGTACATGTTAGAAAGTGGTGGAACGCTCTAGAACTCATGAATATTCTATTGATAAACATCTTATTTCTTGTGATTTATTGGTTCAGATTTTGTACTTACAGCACCAAACAGGTGGTGGTGGTTGTGATTATTGTTTTAAGATGAAGTACAACTAGGCAACCATCCTCTATATGTCCGACACTTCGGAAAAAATTGAAGGTATTGGCCAAAGAAAGACAAGGCTCACTCCCTGTCATATTTTTATTCCCGCTTAAGTAGTATTAACTAATAACAACATTCAATCCATTGATGATAGACAATTCTACAGAAGTCTAAACTGAGTAGAGTAGGCTTCCACTTAACAGCGGCGTAGTTTCACTAGCCTTGCAGCTCTACATTCAGAAGGCGAAGCGGCTGGTCCCCGCCGTCGGCTGTCCTGAGAATGGTCATGTCACTCGCTGGACCTAACCAAAGCAGACCAATGATCGTGTCACTCACTGGACCTAACCAAACCACACCAATGGTCTTATCACTCGCCGGACCTAATCAAAGCAGACTAATGATATTGTCACTCACCGGACCTAACCAAACCACACCAATGGTCTTATCACTCGCCGGACCTAACCAACTAGACCAAAGGTCTTGTCACTTGTCGAACCAAATCAGTGCAGATCAATGGTCTTGTCATTCGCCGGACATAACCAGACTAGACCAATCGTCTTACCACTCGCCGGACCTGCAAACCAATGGTCTTGTCATTTGCTGAACATTACCAAACTATATCGACTAATCGTCTTGTCACTCGCCGAACGCAACCGAAGTAGACCAATGGTCTTGTCACTCGCCGAACATAACCAAAGCAGACCAATGGTGTTGCCACTCGCTTGACCTAACCAAACTGGAACAATCGTCTTTGTTTAATGCGCCAACGTTGGGAACACTTTTTAATGCATTGTCTTGTCGTCTGAGCGCGCCATATTGGGTCTCTAACCTATCTTTCGCGATCCGGATAAGGACGCTTCATGAAAATATTTACAAGTAACAGACAGTACAACAAAGATAAAATTGAGAAGAAATAACTAGGCGATATCCTTCCTTCCTTTTTTTTTTTTTCGGCAGTCAACGCTGTTTCAATATCCATGAGCCTTCAGCTCCATGAATGAAATTGTGACTTCTATCAGAAATACCCTTTTAGTGAAATACGTAGCAAACATTTTACGGAATCCATACTCCACTAACATATGTTGTTATTTGGAAGACGTTCGACAGATGACCCCCAACTCCCAAGAAAAAAAAAAATGACAACAGAACCTCTTTTTCCAAAATTTAAAAATACCTGATTTTTTAATTTGAAAAAAGAATATTGTTATGAAGTTCCAGGGAAATACATTTCATTTTTTAAAGAAAAGCTGTACCAAGAAGGAGTTGTCGGAATTGCATGATACGTGATGCGGATGATTGTAAGTTGATGACAATATCAGAGCAAAATAATAGTTTGTTGTGGAGATCTGAACACCTGAAGGGAGCCGCTAGTACCCTGTTGGTACACCTCTAGTTAAAGTTTGCGAAGTTACTAACTGGTTTGATAGAAGGCAGTTCGGGTTTAGAAAAGTTACTACAATGAGGCTCAACTTGTAGGGTTCCAGCAAGATATTTTAGATTCAATATGTCAAATGGACTGTATCGCTATTGATCTATGCAAGACTTTTGCTAGGATAGATCATGGGAGACTAGTAACAAAAATGAAGGCAATTGGACTGGGCTCAACTCAAGAGAGAAGTGTCGGAAAGGAACAAGACCTCCAAAATAAAAGATGTAGAAAAACTCAGCTCAGAAGCCATCGACCGTGTGACTGCTGCAGATTAGGGAAAATGCTTCAGTCACGCGAAAAATATTCAAACAGATGTTTGGGTCAATGATGCAATGGAGCCATTTATCATCAGTGTGAATGACTCTACAGATAAGAGCGACTAAGACAGCGACTAAGGAAGCGCAGACCGCCTTGAAGCTAGAAAGCGATTCTTAATACATTGTAATTATTAATGCAAACGCATTCTTTAAAGCAGTTATTTTTCTATATTACACATTCCAGTATACCGCATACTATTCAAATATTTAAAGTTATATTGTAAACCATAAACAAATTAAAATTGTAATAAAATTGATACAGTTTCACATGTAATCCGAAAGTACTACTGTGAGCTACGCTGGAGCGCGTGACCAGAACGACCTCAGCTATATGCCATTCCATGTCAAGAAAACAGTATTGCTCTTATGACAAGAGGGTTGCCATTTCGAACAGCTCTGTTCAACAGTATCACATGAAAACGGTGGCACATACATTGGTGAAACTCATTCTTAAGTGCAAGAGAAAAGGTAGGAGAAACTAAGCTGAAAATTATGTTCGTGAACTCTAGTGGATTGAGGGAGCGGGGGGGGGGGGGGGTTATAGGGGATCAATTTGATGTTCACAGAATAATGGAAGACCGGCGGAACGTAAATTTGTGAAACTCAGTTTTTAAGTTCAAGATAAAAGGGGGAAGAAAATAAGCTGAAAATTAAGCACAATTTGCTTGTGTTTCTACCTCAGCCTCATCCATAAAGTAAAGTAAATAACCGGGCGAGTTGGCCGTGCGGTTATGGGTGCTCAGCTGTGAGCTCGCATCCTGGAGCTATTGGGTTCGAATCCCACTGTCGGCAGCCATGAAGATGGTTTTCCGTGGTTTCCCATTTTCACACCAGGCAAATGCCGGGGCTGTACCTTACTTAAGGCCACGGCCGCTTCCTTCCTATTCCTAGGCCTTTCCTGTCCCATCGTCGCCATAAGACCTATCGGTGTCGGTGCGACGTAAAGCAAATACCAAAAAAAAATGTCATTGTGTTCGTGTTAAAGAATCCCACGCGTAGGCTGATTAATCACATAACATTCACTCAACACAAGACAAGTAGGCTCTCCACTGATATAAAGACAACTTCTCTACAACCATAATAAGCTGGCAGGATTCACAGAGTAACGGATTACGCGTTACATGTAGCAGAACGGCATAGAAGGAAAATGAAGGAAGGCAACAAAGCGATGGCTGTTTCCGCCATTGTGCTTCCTCCCTGAGAATGTATTTATGAAATAGAAAAGTTCCATTAGTTATTTTAATAACGCACGGGCGAAAAATGCCTCATCCTTGTTTATTTCATCCATAATAAAATATCAAGTACATTATAATATTCCTTAATCGCGAGGAACTATGAGTGTTTAAGAGGGGGCGTGTGCACTCCTTGTAGGTGCATACAGTACTGTCTTCTTAACATTGAATGGTCTATAGAGACATTTATATGGCCACTTTCCGGGCCATTTTCGAGAAAAACCTAAAGTCCCATGGAAACAAGTTTCAGATAAAAAAATTAAGTAAGATGATTTTCTGCATTTTTCCCGCAGACAAAATTTTATAGGCTCAAGAAACACAAACGTAGCAACTTACAGAAAATTTCAATACATTATTTTTACGGATTTAAATTTACTTCTTAAGGTTTTTATTTTTAATAATGATTTAAAGTGCCGTAGTGTATATTGATAATAGTCATGACGCAGAAATCTGCAGTCTTTTCTGAAGCTTGGCGTACAATTTGTTTTGCAACATTATAGGAGGTAACAGTAGGAGCTTGAGAGAGAACAAGCTGCCTCGCGCACTGAAATGATCTGTTCAATTAGACATTTCTTCGCCAGTTGCCGCATAACCTTGGCAACAGCGTAATTTCATTGACACGCCTAATTTGGTGGCCGCAACAATAGGTACTTACAGAGATCCACAAGAGCTACTCTCATCCCATTAATACAGTAATTAAAACTGCAAGAAATTCTCCTCTTAGTGAAACTTACAACCTCACTTTTCACCCCGTTAACCATCATACCATTGTCTGCTGTCCACCTCACCACTTCTGTTGACGTCTTTCTGCAGTCGCTCACAATCCTGTAACTTTTTTATTACCCCACTAGCAAGATACCCCTGCTTCGCTACGGTATTATACTGAAATTTATAATTGAATGCTTAACATCTATATAAAATAAGAGTTTTGTCTGTACATTGCTCAGAATTAAAAAATGATATTTCTGTACCGGCCGTGTCCATGGTAACAAGGAAATGTACTTTTTAATTTTCCGTAATTTCTGTCTGTCTGTCTGTCTGTCTGTCTGTCTGTCTGTCTGTCTGTCTGTCTGTCTGTATGTATGTATGTATGTATGTATGTATGTATGTATGTATGTATGTATGTATGTGCACGCATCACTAGAAAACGGATAAAGAGAATTTAATGAAAATCGGTATGCAAAGTCGGGAAATAAGTAGCTACAATCTAGGCTATAAATAATTTTATTCACGCTAATAGAAATGATAGTTTAAGGGAAGGCCTAAAATTTAATTTTCAAGTATTTATGTTATTAATGGTACTATGATAATGAAAATCGGTATGCAAAGTCGGAGAATAAGTCGCTACAATCTAGGCTATAAATAATTTTATTCACGCAGAGTGAAATGGTAGTTTAGGGGAAGGCCTAACATGTAATTTTAAAATATTTATGATATCAATGGTCCTGTCGATAAATACTACATAACTAAAGTCATATAGTATTAAATTTTCAATCATTTATGTCATACATTTTTACCGTACCGGCTATGATAACAGAGATATTCATGAATTTGGATTTTCGTTGCTTAAGTCCATATCAGTGCCGAGTCACGAGAAAATGGGCGAATAGAATTTAATGAAAATCAGTATGCGAAGTCTGTGAATAAGAAACTGCAGTCTACGCTATAAATAATTTTATAAGACTCCCTAATATCACAGAGTCGGAAGAAAACTACATGTGAAGGCCTACAATATATAAAGCTCATAAAATTGATCAACAATAACATTACATCGACCATTGTTTGTTGTGATGTGATTTGTGACTTCTATTGCCACTCATCTCCGATAGATGGGATTACTGTTGCGTGTCGAGTATTTTGTTTTAAAAATTGCTTTACGTCGCACGCCTTATGGCTACGATGGGATAGGACAGGGCTAGGAATGGGAAGGAAGCGGCCGTGGCCTTAATTAAGGTACAAAACCCCATGGCACTACAGCCCTTGAAGGGCCTTGGCCTACCAAGCGACCGCTGCTCAGCCCGAAAGCCTGCAGATTACGAGGTGTCGTGTGGTCAGCACAACGAATCCTCTCGGCCGTTACTCTTGGCTTTCTAGTCTGGGGCCGCTATCTCACCGCCAGATAGCTCCTCAATTCTAATCACGTAGGCTGAGTGGGCCTCGAACCAGCCCTCAGATCCAGGTAAAAATCCCTGACCTGGCCGGGAATCGAACCTGGGGCCACCGAGTAAAAGGCAGGCACGCTACCCCTACACCACGGAGTTAATTAAGGTACAGCCCCTGCATTTTCCTGGGGTGAAAATGGGAAACCACGGAAATCCATGGTTAGGACTGCCGGCAGTGGGGTTCGAACCCACTATCTCCCGGATACAAGCTCACAGCTGCGCGCCCCTAACCGCACGGCCAACATGCCCGGTCGTACCATGTATAACAGCCTGCCTGAATATTGGCGGGAAGTACCTGGGGAGTTAGATAACTTTCTTCTTTAGCACGCCATTCCTCTGACTCATAAATTTTCTGATATTACTGGTACGTAACAGACTGGTTTATCATAGGCATCATAGCATTCGAGCTATTCAATCCCTATTCTGTGGCACTGATTGGAATGAGCTGTGTACACACTTACATAAATAGTGGCAGAGGAGTGTTCACGGCTATCTGCGGCCTAATTATTCCAGCACTGGGACTTTGGACTATCAGATCGCCACCGTAGTACTGTTCATTAAAGGTGAGAAAATGTGCGGTTTTTCATTTGATCGAGTATTTTATATGACAACATTGCTTTTAATCGCTACATTCCTACTGACATTTTTGTAATGACCTATGTAAACTTCACTTAGAAAACCACCAAGACAGTCTTTCTGAGAATCCCGTAGCGAAGCACGGGTACATCAGCTAGTTTTATATATAGTCCGCCAAAATTCGCGATCTGACGGCAAAGTACCTCCCACTTTTCAATCTTTCTTTCCAGCAATCGATTTCGTACTTGCCGGGCTAACTCCAGGTATTCCGCCCGGTCAGTTCGGTCCATAAATCTTTGCTATCTTTTCCTATAAGCATTTTTAATATGGATCAAATCCTTGAGGAGATCCGGAGTGGTGTCGTTTTGGGTGCCTTGGCGGTACTGAACCCGCGGCGGGACTGCATTCGTAGTCATTACCCGACCAGGACCCGTTTCCAGAGTGGTCCGCACATATTGATGACGGCCCAGAACAATATTATTATTATTATTATTATTATTATTATTATTATTATTATTATTATTATTATTATTATTATTATTATTATTATTATTATTGATGTTCTGGACCCCGCAGCAAGATGCAAGACCTACTTGGCAATAAATTACATCTGCTGCCTTTGTCATTGCTGACAATGTGACCAGCACCATTGTTGCGCGTAGACAAGGGATTTCTGGCGATACAAATTATATACTTCCGTGCATTATTGACCTTATTATAGAGGTGAACAATTGCACGGTCAACATAATTCCTATCGTTTATTATAATTTCGTGTGGCTATTTCTAGCCGAGTGCAGCCCTTGTAAGGCAGACCCTTCGATGTGGGTGGGCGGCATCTGCCATGTGTAGGTAACTGCGTGTTATTGTTGTGGAGGATAATGTTGTGTGTAGTGTGTGAGTTGCGGGATGTTGGGGACAGCACAAACACCCAGCCCCGGGGCCACTGGAATTAACCAATGAAAGTTAAAATCCCTGTCCCGGCCGGGAATCGAACCCGAAAGCCAGTACGCTGACCATTCAGCCAACGGGTATCAAGTGTTTAATTTTTTATTTATATGCCTAAATTTAAGTTCTCCAAAGGAAAAGATCGCGAATTTTGGCGGATTATGAATAAAATGTTTGTTGTTGTTTTTTTTTGTTTTTGTTTTTTGCTAGTTGCTTTACGTTGCAACGACACAGACAGGTCTTACGGCGACGAGAGGACAGGGAAGGGCTAGGAGTGGGAAGGAAGCGGCCGTGGCCTTAATTAAGGTACAGCCCCGGCATTTGCCTGGTGTGACAATGGGAAACCACGGAAAACCATCTGCAGGGCTGCCGACAGTGGGGTTCGAACCTACTATCTCCCGAATACTGGATAATGGCCGCACTTAAGCGCCTGCAGCTATCGAGTTCGGTGAATAAAATGTTAATGCTAGTTGTAATATAAATTTATCTTCAAAATTTCATTTCTTTATGTCCAGTAGTTTCGGCTCGGCGATAATGAATGGGTCGGTCGGTCAGTCAGGACATGTTCTTTTATATATAGACTAGCTGATGTACCCGTGCTTCGCTACGGAATTCTACATTGTATACAGAATTCTAGGCTAGGTAGTGTACACGTTGTGAGCAAGATTGTATTAAATTGCAAAGCTCTTAACGTTACCCTAGAAACGCGACGGGGAAGTCACCAAACGTCTTTTCTCATATGAAGACTGTGTTAGGGAATATTCATTGTAATGACAGGCCCGCTTGCATACCATCAGTCACCACCAAGTTGGGGAGTTTTCATTATAATGGCAGACACTCACTCCACCAGTCATTTTACATCCTCAGAAAGAGGATGGCGCGATTAAAAGCAATGCTTTTATATGAAATACTTGATCAAATGAAAGACCACACAATTTCTCACTTTTAACCAACAGTACTATGCTGGAATTCCAGAGCTGGAATGACCAAGCCGCAGACAGCTCTGATCCGTGAATACTCTTCGTCTTATTGCGGCGGTGGGGGGTGGAAGGGGAGGCGAATAGTGGAGAGTCCCAGCGCAAAAACTATGCCCTTTTACTAATTTGTTTCCTAGGAGTACCCGATGAGTCGTAAAATCTCAATTCATTACACTGGCAACGGAAAAATCTATTTGACTTGGAGGCAATTTTTTCTTCCAAGTCAGAGGAGAAGCCCCTCTTCACTGCTAATTTGGAATTAAATGAATGTAGATTTTCCAACTCCCCAGCTATTTCCCGCCAATGTTCAGTCGGGCTGTTATACTCGGTACACAGTAGTAATCCCATCTATCGGAGTTGAGCGGCACCATAAGAAACGAAGAACATCACAACAAACAATGGTCAATGTAAAGTTATTGTTGATCAGTAACAAACAATGTTCAATGTAAAGTTATTGTTGATCAGTGTTATGCTCTTTCGATATTGTAGGCCTTCTGAAATACCACTCTTATCATAGTCGGTACAGTAAAACTGAATTAAACATAAATGATCGGAAATTGTATTGTCTATAACTTTTGTTATGTAGTACTTTGCGATAGCACCAATAACATAGGTACCGGTATTTAAAAAGTAAATTTTAGGCGCCTTCCCCTAAACTACCATTTTATCTCGGGCGAATAAAATTATTTATAGCCTAGACTGTAGTTTCTTATTCCCCGACTCTATATAGCGGTTTTCATTCAATTCTGTTAACCCATTTTCTCGTGGCTCGGCGTTGATATGGACTTAGCAACAAAAATACAAATTCATTAACATCTGTGTTATCAGAGCCGGTACGGTAAAAATGTATAAGACATAACTGATTGGAAATTTAATTCTATATAACTTTAGTTATTTAGTATTTATCGATACAACCACTAATAATATAAATATTCGATAATTAAATTTAAGGCCTTCCCCTAAACTACCACTTCACTCAGCGTGAATAAAATAATTTATAGCCTAGATTGTAGCGGCTCATCCCCCGACTTTACATACCGATTTTCATTAAATTCTCTTCAGCCGTTTTCTCGTGATGCGTGTACATACATACGGACAGACAGACAGACAGACAGACAGAAATTACGGAAAAGTAAAAAGTACATTTTCTTGTTACTATGGACATGACCGATACAGAAATACCATTCTTTTCAAATTCTGAGCAATGTACAGACAAAACTCTTATTTTATATAGATATATAGATAATAGATATATAGATAGAAGATAGATAAAGTACAGTCAAACCTCGATATCTCGAACCTCCATTACTCGAATTTTCAGTATCTCGAAGTAACTTAAATTTCCCGGCCGTTTGTGCTATTCTTCACGTGTATTTATTTCTCTATTACTCGAAATTCGGTTTCACGAATTTCTCGATTTCTCGAAGCAACCATTTCCTCCCTTGAAACAAAAAATACTTTGTAACTCGAATTTTGTGCAACATTAACTGTGCAATACGGCACTTGTGGTTTGTGAGGAACAGTTGACAAGTAAAGAAAGGTTTACAGTTGGCCGTGCGGTTAGAGGCGCGCGGCTGTGAGCTTGCATCCGGGAGATAGTGGGTTCGAATCACACTGTCGGCAGCCCTGAAGATGGTTTTCCGTGGTTTCCCATTTTCACACCAGGCAAATGCTGGGGCTGTACCTTAATTAAGGCCACGGCCGCTTCCTTCCAACTCCTAGGCCTTTCCTATCCCATCGTCGCCATAAGACCTATCTGTGTCGGTGTGACGTAAAGCCACTAGCAAAAAAACAAGAAAAGTTTACTGTAATGTTGGGATCTAATATGACGGGAACCGAAAAACTTAAACTTCTAGTGATCGGAAAATCGGCGAAGCCTCGCTTTTTCTCGGGCGTGAATTAATTACCGGTCACGTATGAAAGCAACCACCGAAGTCGCGAATGACAAGCTCCATTTACGAATCTCGGCTGATTGGTATTGACGAGAACTTTCAATGTGAAGGGACGAAAGGTTAACAGTAATAAACAGAAGAGATTATCAGATTTTTTTCCAAAGGTGTTAACCGAGGTAGGGTATTTTTCTCGTTTCACTATGTATGTACTGTATCCTGTCTGCTAAAACGTTACTAAATAAGGGTTATAATTAAAGTGATGCTCTAAAATAGAGTTTGTTTGTATATTTTTAAATACTGTTGAAAATATTTGGGATGCACCAAAATTTCTGAAAACAGATATTGGCCAAATAGAGAGGGTAAAAAAATTCAAATATCTAGGGGAAATAATCCAAGAAAATTGTTTAGAAAATTCTGCAGTAGAGGAGAGGGTACATTAGAGGAGAGGGTACATAAAATGGAGAGAGCTTATGGTGTCACCAAAGATATCTACAATAAAAGATGCCTATCCAAAAATGCAAAAATAAGCCATTACAACACAGTAGTGAAGCCAGAATGCCTATATGCAAGCGAATGTCTGGCATTAAACTATAATTTAGATAAACTAGAAATACTAGAAAGGCGAATCATGAGGAAAATATTAGGCCCACAAAACACAGCAGAAGGTTGGAAATTACGAAGTAATGCTGAAATATATCAAAAAATAGAAAATATATCAGATGTAATGAGGAAAAGGAGACTTATGTTTTTTGGACATTTATATCGAATGCAAGATAGTAGATTAACCAGTAAGATTTTCAGATATTTGTGGGGTAAGAAATCAACGACAAGCTGGGTCAATGCAGTAAGAAAGGATTTAGAAAAAACAATATAACAACAGATGAAATAAATAATAGAGAAGGCTTTCGGGAAAAAGTACTGAAAATAGAAGGATTCCAAGGTAGGAAAGTAAAAAAGACTGGTTCAAAGTGGTCTGAAGACAAAAAGAAGAAACATAGTGAACAGATGAAAGCGTACTGGAAGAAAAGGAAAGAACAAAGAAGAAGGAACTGAAATTGGCACGTGGTCCTCTGGTGGCCCATTCGAAAGGAGAAGAAGAAGAAGAAGAAGAAGTGTATTCAGTATACACCCGTAGATACGTATGATTCAATTATGTGCTATACATGCTCAAAAACGGTATTCTCTATGTCTCGAAATTTGGATAACCCGAAATAAAAGTTAGCTCCCTCGGTGATTCGAGATATCGAGGTGTCACTGTATAACATCATCATCATCATCATCATCATCATCATCTAACATCTTATCAGTGGATCAAATAATACCATCAAAGATGATGCGGTATAGGGAAACCACGAAACCTAATGGCGGCGCCACGATACGGCTGTACAAGGCAAGATGTGCAGTGAGGTTACAGTAGTTTGCCATTGCTTTCGTCACTGGGCCACAAAGCGCTAGTGCAGCACGGTGCTGATTGTGGTGGTGATTATTGTTTTAAGAGGAAGTACAACTAGGCAACCATCCTCTATATAACACTAATCAGAGGGAAAGTATGGAAGGGGTCCGACACTTCGAAAAATTAAGATATCGGCCAAAGGAAGACAAGGGCCACGAAGGGCGTGAAAATGAAAGACTTCCTAGCCCTCGCAAACCTAACAGCGTCGGGGTCGGAAAAGAACAAGATTTGACCAAGCGAGGTCGGATAGGATAGATGCAAGGGAGGAGCCTGGCACAAGTAAGTGGAAGCAATGATAGGACTCAGCTAAGGACCCCGTGGTCGCCAACCCACGCTCCAAACTTCAGAGCCCCTGGGGCCCTTTTAGTCGCCTCTTACGACAGGCAGGGGATACCGTGGGTGTTATTCTACTGCCTCCACCCACAGGGGTACTAGTGCAGCACGACTAGCACTATAATTAAGACCTTTCATAACATTCAGACATACTGGTTGTGCTCCAAATGTCAGTACTAAACATTACGCATACTTCAGCAGCTTCCGCACAGTCACAGCCACAAATAAGACTTCGGTGAACGCTACATTGTGCTTTTGCTTCGGTCTGTGTCCAAAAAAAAAAAAAAAGAAAAAAAAAATCCGGCAGCCGAGCGAGGTGATTAAATGTTATAAATGACTGATTATTAGAATCGTTGCCATCTCTCTAGTGTCAATATGATTATTTTGGCAGTATAATTTATGAATAAATGTTCTTTTTAGCACAGTGTTGCTTTTGTTTTTATTGTGCAGTGTTTTGAGGAATATTCGTCTGTCAAGGAGTGTCGGTTTCAGTAGATTTCCTGCCATCCGTCTTTCAAATATGAATACGGTACGTGATACACTGAGGAAGTTCCGCACTACCAGGCCCGTTATTAACCAAAAGAAACATCAGAAAGGAACTATGTTAAAAGAGGAAAAATTCAATTAAATGTGAGCTTTGCTGCAAACAACCCTTCTAAAACTCTGTCACGTCTTGCCGTAGAAGCGAGTCAACGTGTCCTCACCGATTTGAACAATTTTCAATATACATGGAGACTATAGCGAGAATTTTCACTGGTTCAAATTGCCTGGCGAGAAAATGGGAAACCACGGAAAATCATTTTAGGGCTGCCGACAGTGCGCTTCGAACCCCTATCTCCCGAATGCAAACTGATAGCTACGAGACTCAAACCGGGCAGCAATCTGCTCGGTTTTCCCCCAAAGAGTTCGAGGATTAGCGATGGGAATTTTAAGAAGCAATTATTTTGTAAAGCAAATGTCAAATTATTTGAAACGCTAAAAGTCAATAATAATGTACATTTCTATCCTGCAGATTTGGTGATCCTAATTCAGCGACCAGTATTATATTGGCTTTACGGCCTACTAACAACTTTTACGGTTTTCGGAGACTCCGAGGTGCCGGAATTTAGTCCTGCAGGCGTTCTTCTATGTCCCAGTAAATTTACCGAAACGAGGCTGGCGTATTTGAGCACCTGCAAATACCACCGGACTGAGCCAGGATCGAACCGCCACAGCCGTCTGAGCCACTCAGTCCAGCCGCTAAAAGTCACTAAATAAAAATAAAATTACGGAAAAATACAATTTTTAAGTTCCAAGGTATCATGTTCAGAATCACCTAAACTTACCGTCATGGACGAGTTGGCCGTGCGGTTAAGGGCGCGCAGCTGTGAGCTTGCATCCGGGAGATCGTGGGTTCGAATCCTGCCGTCGGCAGCCCTGAAGATGGTTTTCCGTGGTTTCCCATTTTCACACCAGACAAATGCTAGGGCCACGGCCGATTACTTCCAACTCCTAGCCCTTTCCTATCCCATCGTCGCCATAAGACATATCTGTGTCAGTGCGACTATATATAGTGTTATGCACATGTGTACATGGTTCCTTAAGTGGAGATACCTAATGCTAGGTATTTACGACATTAACAGTATTATGTTAATATGTATTTACGATAATGTAGTGCAATTAGTATTCTAGTGATTTGTTTATTTGTTTATATACTTGTATCCTGAAATGTGTGAAGTCGGGGGTCTTTAGGCCCAGATGGTTAATTACTGAATATATTTACAGCGGTGGATTATTGTATGTGTGATTAATGGATGAATTTAACACTTGTTGTCAGGGGCTGGTTAGGCAATCTAGTTGGTCGGGTAGGCAACACGCTGATATTTTCTTTCTTTCTTTCTTTCTTTCTTTCTTTCTTTCTTTCTTTCTTTCTTTCTTTCTTTCTTTCTTACTTACTTTCTTAAATCCCCACCCCCATGGCACTACAGCCCTTGAAGGATCATGGCCTACCAAGCGACCGATGCTCAGCCCGAAGGCCTGCAGATTGCGAGGTGTCGTGTGGTTAGCACGACGAATCCTCTCGGCCGTTAGTCTTGGTTTTCGAGACCGGGGCCGCTATCTCACCGTCAGATAGCTCCTCAATTCTAATCACGTAGGCTGAGTGGACCTCGAACTAGCCCTCAGGTCCAGGTAAAAAATCTCTGACCTGGCCGGGAATCGAACCTGGGGACTCCGGGTAAGAGGTGGGCACGCTACGCCTACACTACGGGATCGGCACTTTCTTAAATACATCGCGTTATTCTGCTTCTATTATTAAGTGTATGTTTTACTCATTTGTTAGTGTTTTAGGGTGTAGAATACGCATCGTCCATATGTAGTTGATGTATGAGTTCGTTGGCGTATTCCTGATCGGGTCAATAGGAGTATTTGCAGCTCTTATTTTTTCCTTTTTTTATCGTAGGCACCTTTAGCTGCGTGTGTATTTCTCTGTTGCCCAGATGCCAAGGAGCGGTAGAACATATTGTGCCAGATCTAAAAGCTCCTACACACGACCCAAACTGCTGGGCAGCATCCCTGCAGATCGGGTGGTGTGTAGGCTTGTCGGGACCGGTCGGGCCGACACATGTCGAGTGGTTGGTCTCCTAACTCACTACTGCAACACTCTGCAAGTTAGGTCGTGTGCAGAGTGGTTGTCCAACTCGGGCCGATTGTCGTCAGCTGCCTCGCGTCCCCATTCCGAATGCAAACGCAACGTAATATAACGTAAACTTAAAATTCACGTTAACTTAGAAGTTTGCGGCTATGTTATCTGATGGAACCATTCACAATGCACCGACGCAAACATAACTGCGAGTCCGTAAAATTAAGGGATTGCAAACCCCAAGCTCTTGCGTTTAATTTTATGTTAAGTTTAAGAACCAGCCAACCTTCGATGTTAGGCCCCTTAAAACAACAAGCATCATCAGCAGCACCAATCAGAGCAGACGTAAACATTGTACACTGCCCGGCAAAAAAAAAAAGTTAAGCACCCAGAAGGAGTGGTCCAATATTATCCCGTTTCGGTATACATACCATTGATGTGTGAGTAAATTATATTTACAAGGATCTGTAATGTGTAGAACGTCCACCAGAGTGCATTCGTGATGGAACCGTCCTGTTGTTAATAAGTTGTCACCAGTCAACTGCAGTGAGTCAGATAGTCAAGCAAGACGTGCAGAGAGAATTGCGTACAGTAAGAAGCACCCGCGATTCCTCGCAGAGGCGTTGCCAACTTATCCACCAATTGACAGCTTTTGACAGAGGCCGCATTGTGGGACCGCATGAAGTTGGTTGGTCGTATCGTGCAATTGCCAGGCATGTGGGCCATCCAGGTGTAACAGTGGCCCGACGTTGGACTCATTGAATACATAAGGGCACCCTATCACGTCGTGCAGTTTCGGGTCGACCAAGAAACACCAGCGCCAAGCATTACGGAATCCCATAACTTCGGCACCCGCCATCCGCGAACATACTGTGTACTGGAGACTACAACAGAGGTGCCCACGCTGGAAATTCCGTCAGGCGGGCGCCCTTCGCAGTTTTCACTATTAAATTTTAAGAGGTGCTTTAGAAACATGTCTAATATAATACGGAGATAAGGTGGACAAGCTGTGGCTTGTGCTTGTTTGGGTTTAAATTATCTGATAAATCCACCAACAATACAATCATCCTTAGCGCGAATAACATCAGTTATTCATTAGAAGGCATACTGTATATCTATCTAGTAGATATACTTACACTGTTGTTGTACTTTGAACTTGTATAGTAAATATCTATGTCCTCACTCGTCTCTCCCTCTCGCCATTTAGAGGCTAGCTGTTATAATTGGGCGCCTGTTAAATTTTAAATACTACCTTCAGAAATTCAGTAAACAGAGAAGTTCACACATCACTACAACACTGTGCAAAATCATGCAGTAAACTTGTTGCATTATGTAATTATTTTACTTTTTGCTTAATGAATAACAGGAATTTTACTTTTTAAAAGATGGAAATACTGTCATATCCATCCAAGGAATTGTAAATCGTAGCTTGTACGCTTAAACCCTGTACCTTTGTAGATTGCAACAAAAAATTATAAAGTGTCAGTTTTCTTTGAATGAATAAATATAAGAAAATAAAACTGACTGTTTATCTCGAGCGCAGTATAAATCAATCCTAAACATCTTGAAAAGGTTTTTTTGTTGTTGCGATTATAGCGCTTTCTTCTAAATACTGCAACCCAATCAGCATTTCGCTGAGTAGTGGAGGAGAGCTTCGTAATCACAAGTGAACGTCAATGCTCCCTCCCTTCCCTGCAAAGCGTGTTCGCACTCTCGCTTCACTGTGACGTATACTTGCTACGTAAGCTGCCCGCATTTACGTCACGCCAGCCCGGCCGCAGTGGGCTAGCCTCAACGGGCGCCCAGCTGAGCACCTCTGTTCTACAACATCCTGTGAGTTTCCGCACGGTGTCTCGACAACTCGCATACGCCGGATTGGGGTCCTACCGCCCCATGCGTCGGTTGCCATTGACACCAGGACACCAACGCCTGCGTTTGGAGTGGTGCCTTGCCCGGGAGGCATGGACTGAGTCGCATCATGTTCACTGATGAGCTCCGCTACTCCATAACCTCCGATGACCATCGTGTGCGGGTTTGGGGGCGTCGAGGACAGAGGTCAGGTCCTACCCGTATTATGGAAAGACACACAGGCGTAATTCCCGGCATCATGGTGTGAGGAGCCGTAGGATATATATTCAGGTCACCTCTAATATGCTTCGGCAGACTTTGACGGCACAGCGATTCGTCACAAGCATTCTGCGTCCGCACGTCCTACTCCTTATGGTACAGCACCCTGTGACAAGTGTTCCAGCAAGATAGTGCACGTCCACACACAGCACGTGTGTCTATGGACTGCCTAGAGCAGGTTGAGGTCCTCTCATGGCCAGCAAGATCCTGGGACCTCTCCATCATTGAACACGTGTGGGATAACATTGGAAGGGAACTCCGTCCTAGTACCAACCTACGGGATCTGGAGGGACAGCTGCAACAACTGTGGGCGAACTTGCCTTAGGAGAGGACCCAAAGGCTGTTTAACACCATTCCAAACCGCATAAGGACATGCATTGCGGCCAAGGGGGGGGAGGGGTTACACCCTACTGACCTGGCGCCAACATTCCACCTGTAACTGCCAACGGCCTTGTCTCTTTCGTCCCATATTGTAATCAGTTCAGTAAAGGCACGTGGTCTTCCAGCATATGTAGTTTCATTCACTTTCAACCACTCCTTCTTCCTTCTGGCTGGTTCACATTTTTTGTCAGGCAGTGTATTTCGTGCGCGATATAATGACTTCTTTCGACGAAAAACTTGTAATTCTCTTTCAAAACAATCCTTGTTTGTACGTATGAAAAAAGGAAAAAAAAAAGAATTACAAAGAGGCAGCATCGAAAGAGAATACGTCGAAATAAATATGCTGTAGCAATGAAATCTGACAGCAAATGGCGGTAGACAGGCTCGTACCGCTGGCGATCGGGTGAGTAACAATCCCCGTCATAGATAAAACAATGTCCCTGTATATTTCTTAACATCATGACAGACTACTAGTTTACGAAAACGATATTATACAAAAAATCTCATCGGAGTGTGATAGCTAGGCGCATAGATGTCGGCAAAGGAGACCTTTGGCATAGCGAGGAGGGGGGGGGGTGCATGGGGGTTAGATCCCCCCTCCCCCCGACGGAAATTTTACAAAAAGAAAATGAACAGAAGCTGACAATAAACTAAATACATATTCAGAGACATAATTGTAGAACCAATAGTTCTGAAGCCTCGAAAGTTGGATTTTAGATTATAAATTGAACATAACCATTCATTGTAAAACTGTTGACCTTGGTCGTATTGTTCTTGTTCTGTATTTTAACATAATACTTTGTAGTGCACTGCGATCTGAATATCAACATAATACACTTGTATCAGTGTCCTTATAATGACAAGCCATGCATGGGTGCACCACACACGCACAAGCACCTTCACTGTCTTCTATCATCATCTCTTCCCCCACCCCACCTATCAACTGATCCTGGCTACCCTACTGCCTTACATTTCTTTTTATTAGAAATGGGGACAGTAATCGTAAAACAGAGTCCAACAGTTCAGGTTCCATCCAGACGTACAAAACGAACCGATGAGAGTCATTTCTTGCTGTAGATTACCAAAATCGTCCCGAGATAACCTTCTTTGATTCAAGGGATGAAGCCATCTTCTGCGCCGTTGTTTACTTCGCTTTTTCAGATGCACAGCTCCCAGGAGCAAAGCAAGAGATGTTTGAAGTAACATGATTTCTGGTTACGTTTGCACTGTGAGTGGAGCTTTACGTATTAATAATATTTGTATTGAGCCGTATCCTGCCGGCCCATAAGAGATACTCGGATTATTATTTGACATAATATGTAAATTTTATTGATATGAATTGCAGTCATATATGGTAAAGTAAAGAATCGCAAGATAGCTGAGACCGGAAGTCGATGGAGACATCAAGTCGCTGGATATTGCCCAATACTTCCTCGGGACCGTGAGAATGGCTTAGCGTCACCAAGCGTTGGCACAGCTCGGCACGTGTACAAAGTGCTGACCAAGCGAAATATTCAGCCAATGAGAACGTGAGGATATGGCAAACATGGAGTCTACATAGCGCGAAGTCATAATCACAGGTTGACCAACGTGTACAGTTGCTTGAGATAAACTCTGTTATTTGGCGGATTTCCACAAGTCTATAAGTGAAATATAATCAGGAATACGGTATAAAAATTATAGGAAGAGATTTGATATAATCTGAACTGTGTTTTATTGATATGTTATAATTGATATTGTGTCATTATAAATGGCAAGCATTCTCATTGGTGGTTTGTCTAGACAAGCGGGAATCCCATAGTTGCAACGGCGTTACCTACCGTACGCTTCCTTAGCACCACAAGCTCTGGAGAGCGTCACTCTGATTGGGTAGTTTGGAGAGTGTAGAAGTGCGACTCTGATCGGGTAGTCTGGAGAGTGTAGAAGTGCGACTCTGATCGGGTAGTTTGGAGAGTGTAGAAGTGCGACTCTGATCGGGTAGTCTGGAGAGTGTAGAAGTGCGACTCTGATCGGGTAGTTTGGAGAGTGTAGAAGTGCGACTCTGATCGGGTAGTCTGGAGAGTGTAGAAGTGCGACTCTGATCGGGTAGTTTGGAGAGTGTAGAAGTGCGACTCTGATCGGGTAGTCTGGAGAGTGTAGAAGTGTAACTCTGATCGTGGATACTGACGTGAAGTGGACGTTGTTCGGTGTGCTCCGAAAATTGTACTTAAAAGTTGCCACGTGAATATATCATTAACATTACCGACCTACGGTTCTGCAAGTTGTACTTGCGCCTTGCAGTACGTACCCATGGCCAGTAGGTAGTAATGTTCGGTCTTTGAATGTTAAAAGCTTAGCGTAAAATCGTGAAAAATCGTATATATATTCAACTATGGCAATCCACATCACATATGAGTGTTAAGCTATTAGCCCCAGTTAAGAATTGCTGGTACATCTAATACACTAAACATATGTTGAACATTAAAGCTTGAAATTTTCTTCACCAAACGAAAACGAAAAATAATTCATGCAGTAGAGGGTTAATTGCAGATTATATTATCGCAAAGTTCACTACCAATGTATAGACGGTGATAATTAGCCGCAGTGTAGAAAGTGCAGGAGAGACGTTCCATTGTCTCATATTTTCGTGTCGGTCGCGTTTCGCGAGGAACTCTCGATTCGTACCGCGTGCCGCTCTCAAAAACTGTGTACATAAACCTTCAACTGAAAATTTTACAGTGAATTTATGTGTCAGTGTGTTTGGCTGAGTTCGTAGCCACAAAAGGGTTGTTCGGCACGTGCAGAATTGAGCGGTGAAGAGATATTCATCCGAAGCCTTCTGTGTTGCAGTGTTCAATAACTTTTAGCAAGAAGATGGCTTCGCCTATGGAAGAAGGAAGTGTATGTCTACGTGTTGAAGCAGTGATCAACATGGAGTAGACACCCAGCAAGGCAGAGATGTGAGCTGCTGCCATGTATCCAGAGAGTCGTCCAAGATAAGGTGCATGTGTTAATTATGAAATGTTATATGGGTTATGTTAAAATACTAGTGCAGTTTAGAATAGGGATTTTATTTAACGTAAAGTAAGCCTGACGGCATGTGTTTATTTCACTTTTATATTGTTGTATATACGGATAAGAGAGTAATGCATGTTCTCTTTATTTTTATTTATGACTAGATAGTTGGGATAATGAGGGAATTGTTAGGATTAGTTGTTCATTCATGCATGATAATTTAGTTTAGTTTTATTCCGATCTTTCCTTGTATATTAGTGCTAGGAGGATTAGATTGACAAGTTCATCCAATTTTCAAAGTTAAATACTTGCTACGTTATTTTATTTTGGTCATTTAGAGAGACAGTAACAATTAATTGCATGACGCATGGTATTTCAGAAGCTGTACGTACGGAGCTGCATAACATCGTTGAAAGAATAGGATCTTCGAATTTAGGTTGGAATCTGTTTTTGCCCAATGATTTGCACAGGAAACGAACCGGGTCTCATAATGTAAAAGGCTGATGTGATTTGTGAGAGATATGAGAAGTTATAATGCATGCGGAGTTATAAAGTGATAATGCAGGCCGATTGCATGCCTGATAAGTGAAAGAATTATGTGCAGTGGATATGTATCTGCTATTGTCTTCTGAGAGAATATTAGTTATCAGAATTGACGGAATTGATTCCAGACCAATGAGTCTGATGTGTGTTAAATTGTCAAAGCATGCTAGGAAGGAATACGATTATACGTGAGTTTCCGTGTAGCCGACGAAAGATGATATTTCATGGCAAGCTGATATATTGGCCGTGTTGTCTTTGATGGCGTGAATGAGATGGTATTCCGTGTTACAATCTTGGCGGACAGAATCCAAGCCTTAGTACAGTGTTGAGTTCCAACATTTCCTTTCAGCTCACAGCACACCAGGAAGTACGTGACGGATGATCGCACTGTTGAGTGCGCAAATGCAGCAGAAAAAGGCAATGTTGCCCATTGCTTTCCACATGAATATTGATGGATAATTATATGTTTTTCTCTTACAGCAAGGTGTTTTATGATGTTTCATGTTGTTTAAATATGTTGTCTTGTTTAATGGGGAACAGCCCGAATGCTGAGTTATATTGATGGTCAATCTAGTTCTCACTAGATCCTTTGTGGTGAACCGCGATTCACGTAGAATCTGTATAGTATGTAAGACTTTTCTCTTTATCCGGTGTAAATAGATGTGTTATTTTGCTTATTTTGTTTATTGTAAATATAACGTAGGAAATGCCACTAGTCTTCTTCTTCTTTTCCTGCCGCTTTTCCTACACCTGTGGGGTCGCGGGTGCGAACTGCGTCGCACATGTGGATTTAGCCCTGTTTACGGCCGGATGCCCTTCCTGACGCCAACCCTCTATGGAGGGATGTAAACACTATTGCATGTTTCTGTGGTGGTTGGTAGTGTAGTATGTTGTCTGAATATGAGGGAAATGCCACTAGTATTTTTCATAATTCATATCATGTCCCATTGCGTCTTAGTTTATCTTTTCATCGTAACTTTCTTTTATATTGTAATTTTCCTTTAATGTTTAATCTTGCGACGACTCTAAATTAAATTACAAACCCGTATCGATGTGATTATTTTCAAGTGGGACTCCATCTGAAATAAATACGTATCAGTATATGTGTACATATGATATCATATAACATGAACAATGGACAATAAGAAGAAGATTATTTCTGAACGTATGCAAGTATTCAATGTTGTGCTTGATACTTCATTTCACTTTTGTTTCTTTGAACAATTAACGTTGTTAATGTCCAGTTATTTCTTTAATTTTGAGATCTTTGTAATGACATTTTATTATTTGATTTATTTGATTTTCGAGTAGTATGATTCGGGGATATTTATGAATAAACTAATCCTACCCCATATTATTGTTTCTCATTCGAGTTATACCTCCATTTTCCTGTCATTTACTTATATTTAAGTGTAGAACTTCGACTTTTAGCCTGACCCAATGACGACCAACTCACTTTCTGCCTAAACCTGAGTTAGTCGGATGTTCATGCAGGAATGGAGGCATCGTCCTAGAGCAGGGCCATCCAGCTATTGCGCTCCGAGAGCGCGCCCGCGCTCGGGGAGCACTGGGCAGTCAGACGAGCGCTCCTTCCCCTACCACCACTATAGTGTGGCAGCGAGGAGACCTGAGACGGACGATGTTCGGACCGCGCTGAATAGATACGTACGTACAGTCGTGCGTCCGACGGCTTTTGTGGGTTTGTTGACAACATATTAATAGCGCTGTTTTGCCATAACACATATACCGCATATACAAATCGAAAGGTACTCCGATGTATGGAATATGCAGGAAACGAAATCAAGTGTTAAGTAAAGAATACAGTAATGCGATTTATTCAAAACTGAAATTATGAACATATCTGAGAGGAAAATTAAACAAACTTTTACCAATATTTTACCAATATTCTTAAACAATTACGTGAGTTTCTATCGCTCATCGTTGCACGATGTTTACTTTTGGTAAGCTTAAGAACCGAAAAGAAACGCTCACAAATGTACGTTGAGCCGAACATTGATAGAACTTTTCATGCATGTTTATATAAGAGGGGGTATTCTTCTTGCGGAAAACAGCTGTAAAATTCTTCCAAACTTCGTGACATTAGAAAGCGGTCTTTAAGACGAACATTGCACTGCAGTTCAAGCAACTCTAACTGAAATAGCTGTGGAGCACTGTCTGCACTAAGTGAAAATGTTCGAACAAATACATCTAACACCGCTTGGAGTTCTGATAATTCTGAAAATCTCTTTTCAAACTCTTCTTGTAATTGGCGAATTACCTGCAAGTACTCATCAAGGTCGACACCTTATTTCACTGTTTCAAGCAATGGAAAATGTCCTGTGTTCCTTGCACGCAACTGGTTTTCCCACAAAATCAATTTTCTTTTGAACGCTTGAATTTCTTCCACCAAATCGCAGATATTGTGCTTTCCGCCCTGAAGCGAAGTAATTTTTTTTTTTTTTTTTTTGCTATTGGCTTTACGTGGCACCGACGCAGATATGTCTTATGGCGACGATGAGGCAGGAAAGGGATAGGACTGGGAAGGAAGCGGCCGTGGCCTTAATTAAGGTACAGCCCCAGCCTGGTGTGAAAATGGGAAACTACGGAAAACCATCTTCAGGGCTGCCGACAGAGGGGTTCGAATCTTCTATCTCCCGAATACTGGATACTGGCCGCACTTAAGCGACTGCAGCTATCGAGCTCGGTAAGCGAAGTGTTCAAGTATTCAGACGGGCAGTAAAGTCACTTAAAAAGGCCAAGTCCGCCATCAACTTAGGGTCACGCAAAAGAATTTCTGGCCGCCCTTTTATGTCATGAAAGGTATCTCTTGTATTCTGCAAGCAAAAAACTCGATGAAGCACCTTCGCCCTGCTCAGCCATCTTACTTCTGCATGGTACGGGATATCCGGATACTCCACTTCGATGTCATCCAAGAACTCTTTGAATTTCTTTTTTTTTTCAATTTGCTTTACGTCGCACCGACACAGGTAGGTCTTATGGCGACGATGGGACAAGAAAGGCCCAGGAATGGGAAAGAAGCGGCCGTGCCCTTAATTAAGGTACTAATTAAGGTACAGCCCCAGCATTTGTCTGGTGTGAAAATGGGAAACCACGGAAAACCATCTTTAGGGTTGCCAACAGTGGGGTTCACCCGATTGCGAGCTCACAGCTGCGCGCCCCTAACTGAACGGCCAACTCGCCCGGTGCTCTTTGAAGTGACGGTGCGTGAGTCCATGGGATCGACGAAAATTTACCACTCCCACAACTGTTCCGATTACGTCTTTAAGTTTGGCGACTTTTGTACAGATTCCCTCCTGGTGTATCAAGCACTGGATCGCCGCCATTAGGGTAGTACCGCCCTGTCATTTTTAATTTTACATAGCTGAGGGACCCCGTGCGTAGACTACGTAATGCAGGAGCTCCATCCGTCGTTACACTCGTGAACCGCTCCCATTTTCCCATTGACTCAAAACGCCCCCCACTGCTTTGAAAATATCGAAACCGGTAGTGGTGTCTTTGATAGCTACCAAGTAGGAAATCCTCGGTGACCCGAATATCGTCATCTACCCCTCGAATGAAAATAACGTGCTGAGCTGTGTCCGCAATGTCGGTTGATTCATCGAGGGCGATGGAAACTTATACAAAATTTGCTGCATTCTCCATTAATTGCTGTTCCATATCAACGGCCATGTTGTCTATTCTGCGAGCCACAGTGTGAGGAGAAAGAAAGATTTTGTGAAATTTCTCGACTAGCTTCATAGGACAAATACATGCCGCCGCGTCCATTAGGTACTCCTTGATTACATTCTCTTCCGCGAAGGGTTTCCCAGCTTTGGCAATTTGCGACGAACATTTGTAGCTTGTTCGTAAAGTGGGTCCACCAACCTCACTCTCCTCAATCTCCTGTCAGACAAAAATACGGCAAGTCACAACTTTAGTGTTCTTCAGATAATTCAATCATTTATTCATTCCCGTTTGTAAACAAGTATTTAAAAATTAAAACTATAGACTAATACTTACAGAACAGTGCTGCTTGAAATTTTCTTTCATTTCTTCCAACTTCGATTGGCGACTGGCGTCTGTCAAATCACCGTAATCATCCCTGTGGTTGGCACTGTAATGCCGTTACAAATTGTGTTTTTTAACACATAAAATCTCAGTGGCACACTAAAAAATCGGCTGCTCCCTTCGGCCCGGCGGGCAGACCGCTCGCTCAGCTAGCCAAGCTCCTCCCACCACTACCGAAACTACCTCCCCCCCCCCCAAAGCGCTCGGAGCACTGGCTTGGAGCGCGGCCAGAGCGCTAGCGCTCGGGGAGCGCTGTTTGGATGGCCCTGTCCTAGAGGGTATTTACCCCTGGGTACGGTACAGTATGACAGAATTATTTTCTCTGAAATAACCACGTTTTAGCGCAATATTTTCTCTTTCGTATTAACTTCAGTGACAACAAAGACAATGCAATTCCAGTTTTTTGAAACTTAAAAAATGAAGGAGCCATGATCACGCGTCTTTTCAGAGCTGATCGAGCCAGCCTACTGCAGATCGAGTGGTCCAGCAGATTGCGTCGTGTGGAGAACACAACCCGATTTACCGCGCCAACTATCCAGGAAATTGTGTCGTGTGTAGAGAGGCCTTTAGGACTGTCTTATATATCACCAATATCAGCAGCTTATCAGGGGTATCCAGTTGTGATCGTCTGTTGAGTAGGCATTTTACCGACTTGTACGCTTTGTGCGACTTAGGCCTATCGATATGTATTTGAAAATGACGTGTCTTGTATTGGAGGGTACGGGCAATAACATTGTTATTGGTTTTACGTCCCTTTAACTATTTTTACGGTTTTTTAGAGACGCCGAGGTGCATGAATTTTGTCCAGCGGGAGTAGTTTTACGTGCCGGTAAATCTACCGACACGGGGCTGATATATTTGAGCACCTTAAAATATCACTGGATTCAGCCATGATCGAACCTGTCAACTTGGACTCAGAAAGTCAGCGCCTTAGCCGTCTGAGCCACTCAGCTCATCCCCAGATACTTGGCTTCATTTGCCTGTGGTATTTCTTCGCCAGTGAACTGAATTTTCTTCGTGGGCTTTTTGTCGTATTGTGCAGTATACTACACGGCTGTGAATTTTGCTGGGTATTATCTTGACGCCGCCTTTCTATCACACTAACCACTACACCACGGAGGGGGACATAAAGACGGTCAAAAGAACAAATCAAAAGTAAATACGAATAGGCTACATTTCCTACAGTGTTGATTCGGTTCCATGAGCCTCGTATTGTAGTGAGCTTAACCAGCTGTTCAACGTAAAACCTTACACGATTCATTTCGTTATCATGCTTGTACATATAATTTGTTCTAGCAATAACAGGATATCCTGTTGATATTATACGCTTGCGTTTGTTGACAGTACCGCACCTCTTTCTTCGGATACTGTCTAGACGAGACAGTAAAAGTACAAGGACGTGGGTTCGTAAACTTATCAGAAGAGTAGAAAAATGGAGATATTTCATTGTCTGAGAGACACAGGGACCAGTTTTCTCAAATGTTCATCATTTGATTGTTTTTGCCGCAGAACTCACTGGGATGAAATAAAGGACACCTCGCATAACGTGTTTTGACGTAGAATGCTGTATAATGGCATTAGTAGACGAATATACTTGACAAGAGTTTTTAAAAGTAGGAAGAATCCTAATGAAAATCCACAGTCTGTTTCCGGTATTTCAACCGGCTGAGCAATGAAATGAACGAAGCCCCATCTCGCGGCGAGGATAGGAATTGTGCCGCCTGCCGAAGACTGTCGCACTCCTTTTGGGCAATGATTATTGACTTACACATGAAGTAAAATGATATTGGAGTGTGTTGCTGGAATGAAAGATGACAGGGAAAATCGAAGTACCCGAAGAAAAACCTGCCCCACCTCCGCTTTGTCCAGCACAAACAAATCTCACATTAAGTGATCGGAATTTTAACCACAGAACCCAGCGCACTGCCGCCTGAGCCACGGAGGCTTACAGGAAGGATCATGATTTGACTTGACGTATTGCCTTTAATTCCTAGGTGAAACATAGGGCCTCGACGAAATTTCTCCAGCCTGTTCTGTCTGCTGTCAATGCCTTCGCCTCCGTCCATGTCTTGTGTTGACTGCAGCAACCTCCCTGTCTATGGTTCTCTTTCGGGTAATCCTCGGTCTGCCTTGCCTGCGGCTACCTTGTGGATTCCATCTCAGTGCCTACCTTGTGATACTTTCTTGTCGTCTTTTCAGGGTGTAGCCAATCCATCTCCATTTTCTTCTCATTATCTGTTGCTGTCACTTGTGGCCTCCCAAATGTCTTTTTTTGGAGATGGTCTTTGGCCACCATATTCTCATAACCTACCTCACACAACGATTATAAAAGTCTGTAATCTTGTGGTAATGTCCTTGGTCACTTTCCGGATCTCACTTCCATACAGTAACACCGATTTAACATTCGAGTTGAATATCCTTAGCTTCGTTTTTATGCGAATGTGAGGGGGATCTCCATATTGGCCGTAACTGTGCAAAAGCTCCTTTGGATTTATTTATACGACTCACCACATCTCTAAAAGCATCTCTACTCTGGCTTTTCATGCTTCTTAAGTAACAAAATTCCTCTACCCTTTCTATATCCATTCCATCTAGAGTCAAGCTGGAATTGTTACGATGATTTTTGCGCATTTCCTTAGTCTCTTTGTTAAAGCTTACTTCTTTAGCTTCTATATTTAAGTCATTCAGTTTGATTTTCATGTCCCGAAAACATTCTGCAAGAAGACAGAGATCATCCGCATAATTCAGGTCTTCCAATCGGTTATTTAATCCCCACTGAATGCCACACTTTATATTTGTTCCCTTTCTCAACGTACAATCTAGGGTCACAATAAACCAGATTGGTGACATTCTTGTCTTACTTCAGATTTTACAGCAAAAGGTTGAGATAGATTCCTTTTATGTTCTACTTGACAAGTAGATCATAATATGAAGTTAAACTTGGAATTCAAGAGGACACATTGGGGCAAATATTCGTTTATACGAAGAAGAATTAGGGATTGAAATAATTTACCAAGGGAAATGTAGAACACTTCCCGCGTGTTCGTATGGGTTTGAGATTATTCTACTACTGAGACAGTAGATGTGCTTGGCTGGGGCTCCAGTTGTGAGGAATTCGCCTCACGACACACGACCGCCTTAACTTTGAGACGCTCCCGTGTATTCCTTTTGAAGCTTGACATAGGTGATTTTGGATAAGCTACCTTAATCTGTGGAATGCGTTTCTGATCATTTGGAAGCCATTCATTGTCCATATCTCGCGACATTTTGCGAAAGAAATTCGTCGCTCTTCTTCACACCTCAATTTTCTTAAATGTTCAGCGTTATATTTCTTTTTCAGCGTGTAGGTACTTTTAGATCTCACTGCGATGAATGAAATGGCGCCTCACATGGCGTGCTACCACACCGAGTCTACAATGTTGTTATCCGCGGCATGGCTCTTATTATACCGAGATCAGATTCTAGTTGCTAGGTATATTGTCCTTCCTCTTCACAGTGAGATATACAACATCTTCGCCACATGTTGTCCAGAAGTTACTTCGATTTTTGAAATTTTCACGCTCGTCAGCCCAAGTACGGTTCCGAAACTATAGATTTTCAACAATCATGACAACAGCCACCACCACCACCACCATCACCAGTTGATTCTTTGCCATGGCCGACTGAACAATATTTTCGCGTCCGCGATGATCCTCAGTCATTGGCGTATACTGAGGACTACCAAGGCTATCAGTGAAGCTAAAACCTCAATTAAGAATGATGGAAGTCTAAAGCACATTATAATGTAAGCATCTGACACATTATTCCATTTACAAAACTTGAAAGCAGTGAGAGAAAACGTCGCACCTATTTCTGAGGGAAAGGCATCGGAGACTGATATTGCAGCCCAGACACTCGTCCCTCTCATCTCGACTCACCCGCGCGGCTTGCTGTTGTATATCGGATAGGAGCGGGCACCGGGGTGATAGGTGTGCTAAGCTTCGGTCCATCAGATCGCCACTGCTATCAACCATGCATTATAAAGGCTAGTACACACCAAGCCACAAAGTTGCGGAACACGTGTATCGCGACAAGTTCCAGGGATGTCCTGCGACATTTTTTCCGTGTTTGGGACTGTCGCGATACAAAAGTTGCATGTCGCAGGTCTTCCATTCGAAATGGGATACATGATACAAATGTTGCGCATAATGATGTAGTCTGGACGTGTCGCGAGACAAAGTCCCGGGACACGCCGATGCCAGTGTGAAGATAGCCGCCGCGTGTTGGTGTTGTGTTTCGTATTCTGTTGTTCTCCGATGGAAACTGCTCTAAAAATCATTGAGGATTTACACACCCTCCCTTGTCTTTGGGATGTTATGTCTACCGAGTATAAAAACAGAGACAAAAGGAGGGAAGCAATGGAGTCTCTGGCTAAAAAGTTCACTATGTCCATTCACGAGATGGAGAAAAAGATTACAACGTTAAAAGCACATAAAGCAATTTCTTGCGCCATTCCGCGCCGGTTCCTGTGGTGCAACTGGCTCTATAGATGTGGACGCGGGACATGGTATCGCAACAGTCTAGGGACAGTGTCTCGGAACTGTCCCCATACAATGTCCCGCGACTTTGTCGCTAGGTGTATACTATAGCCTTAATACTCATCGTATTTATACTTCCTCACCTCATACTTCTGACTTAATTATATAGATAACGGAGTGCTGGTATTTCACTCCCGTTTACTTCTACATCCTTGTAGGAAGACACTGCAGGGCTGCTGTTATAGGAACAATATAGTTTTCTTTTTATTGCAAGTTGCTTTACGTCGCACTGACACAGGTAGTTCTTAATGGTGACGGTGGGAGAGGAAAGGGCTAGAAGTGGGAAGGAAGCGGCCGTGGCCTTATTTAAGGTACAGATCCAGCATTCCTGGTGTGGAAATGGGAAACCACGGAAAACCCCCTACAGGGCTGCCGACAATGGGGCTCGAGCCCACTATCTTCCGAATACTGGATACTGGCAGCACTTAAGCGACTGCACCTATCGAGCTCGGTTTCTTTTTATTGGTAGATCTGTTAAAATGAAATGCAGTCTTTCAGGTTTAGTGTTCTCTTTTCTTGGTTGGAATCGAAGCCGTGATCATGGGTCGGACACCACCACTGATCTCCCGAGGAAGCTAAATAACCAGTGAACGATGGGTACGACCGCTGTAAAATTCAACGTTTTATGTAATAATAATAATAATAATAATAATAATAATAATAATAATAATAATAATAATAATAATAATAATAATAATGGAGCATGGCATCTGTATAGGCTTAGTGGTGACCTAATGAGGATAAAATGAATGGCGAAGTGGCATAAACTCCCAGTCACCAAGCCAGGGGAATTAACAGTATGAGGGAGCTGATTCTGAAAATTGGGGCCATTTAGCCACAAAGCCGGACTTTAATTTGCTAAACCTTAGGCTACCATCTCCATTGATCAGGGGTTGAGCACTGGTAGTAGTAGAGACCAGGGCAGTAGTTTGTTAAGCAGCCTTGACAACACAGCAGGCTTCTCCATTGGCTATAGGCTGCAGCTCAAAACGCTGAAAGCTTGTCGTTCACTAAAACAACCAATGAAAAGGAATAACCTAAGTCTAGTGGTAGCCCACGTCTTGATCCCAGCATACACCACTGTCCTCAGTGGTAGACTTAGAGCAATAAAAATGTAAATTCATGAATATCTGCATTATTATAGCTCGTACAGCAAACACTCGTATTATATTAGATCTCAGTTAAACAAAACAGCAAATATGATGAAGTCTAAGATAGGTACTCCTTGGCCAATCTGCCGTCCTGGGCATCCGACTCTTAAAACAGGCCATGGGGGCCAAGAAGCTGAATACAAGATTTGCGTAAACATCGCTGACCGTGGCTTACTTATGACCTGTTTTAATTCGAACATTTCAGCCTTACCCAAATTTAACGTTGAATTCCAGTAATTAATTCGAAATTGGTTTCTTAACCCTTGTCTGGTCGCGCAAAAATTATTACATTACTAGTCGCGCACGGAAGTAACCTCCGGGGTGAAAAATGCGCGTAATTTTTGTCCTTTGAGATGTTGTTTTGGCATGTTCGTTTGCAGTATTCTTCGGTATAATTAAAAGAAACCCTTTTAAGTACTTGCAGGTTATTTTTACACAGTTTGTTTGATCTAAAAGCAGAATACTGTATACCTTAAATACGTCGAATGATCTTATGATATTAAATTCGTGAGACTCGCCATTACCTACGACGATCACATCATATGAAATAATATTTTTCTAAAATAAGCTCAGAAGAGCAAAACAACAAGGTCATCGACCTCCAAAATAAAAAAATGATGCACTAAAATATAAGGTAATTTAATCGCTCACGGAGGAAACGACCAGGCGATGTCACTCGTCAAAACAATGATCCCACACTCGCACACAGGATGCATGATCGTGCCGAAATGCTGACAGGACGAGTCCAAATGAACAAGGAGAAAGGTATAGGGATGGGGAGATCCACAATTCAACTGGGAAGTTCAGTACCGTACAAAATGTAATCGGCCCATAGGAAATCTCCGTGAGTGACTAATTAAGGGTTAAGGACAGAGATTACCCCTCGATTTATTCAAAATTTTGCCGACAAATTTGTCAATGAAATAACTATTAGCTTAGCGATGAGGGGGTTTATTATCAAACTTGAGGGTATCATACCCTCAGGACATATAGCTTCCTCCCTTCTAGTAGAGAAAAATAGAGTTTTTCCAACTCACCGGGTATTCTCAGAAACAGATGAGTGAAAGGGCAGTGTTTCCACTCTGGAACTCTCATGTACTCATCCTAAAAAAATGCATCAAGTATAAACTATCCTATTGGAAATTGGATGTTCTATCATTTTTGTAATTTACATATTTTAGATAGAACTATTACCGGTATTTGATTTGGAAGTTTGTGAAAGATATAGGCATATATATATATATTACAATATTAGTTTTACGCCACATCGACACAGTTAGGTCTTATGGCGACGATGGTATACGAAAGGGATAGGAGTGGAAAGGATGTGGCCGTAGCCTTAATTCAGGTACAGCCCCGGCATTTGCCTGGTGTGCAAGTCGGAAACCACGGAAAACCATCTTCAGGGCTGCCGACGGTGGGGTTCAAACCCACTATTGCCTGAATGGAAGTGAAGGATATAATAATCGTCGATACCCCCGTTGTAAGGTAAAACGCATGAAACATAAAAGTACGAAAATTATAGGACTATTTAGTACAACTTCCGTAATATAGTGCTTTTCGATACAGCTAATATTAATGGATAAGTCTGACATTTCCTGTATTGCCTATTGTTATGTCACTGTACACTAATCAAATAATACATAGCCTAGTGCAAGCATGTTTAAACTCAATGGATCTTCTCTCTCCATCAGTGGATAAGACAGAGAAAGGAAATGTTTTAAAACAGTTTTCATGAGAACATCACGCTTAGAATACATTTTTTTTATAGCAACGAAACGACACAAACATGTAGATGATTTTTAAAGATTTATTATCCGAGTATACCTTTCCAGGTATCATCTACCAAGAAATTAAGCTGGGACTTTATTGTTTTATTAATATTACTATTTGCAATGTGTTTGTAGGCCTACTTATTACTTCTGTTACACTTTATTCATGCATATACCAAATTTTGTTTTGTTCAGGTAGAACTGGTATCAAAAGTTATGCATATACCAGATTCTGTTGTGTTCAGGCAGAACCGGTATCATATTATTTAATGTGAAACCAGGGTCGTAGACAGCTTTGACGGGTCCCGGGCAACTGACTTGACTGCAACACGTAATATTTCACTTTCATATGCAACATTTTTAGCACCATAGCACTTCGCCTAATTCAGCCATACATCAGTGTTAACTGTATATTTGTTTCATACTGTTCTTACTGCTCATTAGAAACATGTTTTAGTATTTCATCAAATATTGTGTGTTGTTTAAATACAGCTGATGATGACCCCAAGTACGGTTGAAACTAGTCCGAAGCAACCCATGTAATGTACAGTAAATACACACAGTGTAAATAAAACTATGAATTGAATAGGTGGAAAATTTTTGTGTTTATAATTTATATATAATAGAAAAGAGAGTGTCAAAAAAGCTTTTTCAGAGAAGTTAACAGGAAAGAGACAACGAGGAAGACCCTGGAAGAAGTGGACAGATTCAATGTGGGAGTGCAGAGAGAAGAGGGGAGGAAAACCAAAAGATGTTCTCAAAAAAAGGAGAAGAGTGGTGGAGAGATAGGCAGCGATGGAGGTCCTTGATTCACAACCCAACCCGGGAAGCTGGAAATGGGAAATGAAGATGATGATGATAAGATAAGGAAAATAACATTTACCCAAACAAAATTTTAATATTACACAAATCTCTACTGAAAACTCACTCCACAAGCGAAATGGTCGAGAGGGTTGCCAGGTCCCGCTACATAAGATTAAGTGGTGGTGGTGATTATTGCTTTAAGAGGAAAAGCAATTTGGTAACCATCTTCTATTAACATTATCAGAAGGAAAATTGACACTTCAAAAAATGGAGATATAGGAAAAAGAAATGGAAGGGCCACGAAGGGCGTGAAAATTAAAAACTCCCTAATCCTCGAAAACATAATACTGTCAAGGTCGAAAAAGAAGGGAGTTCGGGTATGAAATATAAGAGCAAGGAACCTGACACAAGAAAGTGGAAGCAACGCCGGATTCACCTAGGGGAACCGTTGATGTTGTTCTATCACCCCCACCCACACAGGGATGTAAAATTAAGTAGCAAAATGGGGTGCAGATGTGCATTACATAGCTTACATTAAACCATCTTTATTATTTTACTGCCCATTTTTGTCATTATAAATGCCAATTTAAATTATTTCACTGCCTATTTCCTAAATTTTAAGTGCTTATTTGCCTGCCTATTTTAGCCAAAATAAATGCCTGAACTTCCGGGCTCTAGTTATCATGTTAAGTTTTGTTGATGTAACAAAAAGCATGTACTAGCTATAAGCTAAATAAATAAATAATTAATATTTCAGTCTCTGAATGAGCAGTCCCCTGGTAGTTGGCGCCACAGCGGAGTGATGATGTGGCCGTCGGGTGACATGGAGTTCCAAGGCAGACTCCCCACGTTCCACCAGAGCTACAACTACTCAGTTCCCTGGGAAGAGCGTGTTGATACAGTCATGAACTGGTTCACACATCCACAGACAGCAGCCAACCTGGTATTCATGTACTTTGAGGATCCTGACAGACACTCTCACGTGTTTGGACCCGAGTCTCCACAGGTCACGGAACAGATACGCAGAGTAGATAACATTACCAGGTACTGGAACAATGTTTTACAATACCTATGGGTAAGGTATCATAAAATAAAATTTCACAAAGGTTATTTTATAAATTTATAATGTCCAATAACGGACCATTTATATTGGTATTATAAATTTACTCATTCGGAACAAATATTTCAGATTCCCTATGGGAATCAACATCTATATCATCTGATGGCCAAGCAGGCATCAATTTTTGATAAGGAGACAAAGTCTCTCATAGTGCATTGGCACTGCCGGTGGCTACAATTAGCCTACGCAGTGGCCTCCATGGTATGCACTAGCCAGCGTCTTGGTAGGTGTGCTAGGTACCAACTGATGAGCCCAGCCTAGCACACGGGGGCAAAACGCTGGTAAACAGGAATGAGTTAGCTGGAAAATTTATAATGTCCAATAACGGACCATTTATATTGGTATTATAAATTTACTCATTCGGAACAAATATTTCAGATTCCCTATGGGAATCAACATCTATATCATCTGATGGCCAAGCAGGCATCAATTTTTGATAAGGAGACAAAGTCTCTCATAGTGCATTGGCACTGCCGGTGGCTACAATTAGCCTAAGCAGTGGCCTCCATGGTATGCACTAGCCAGCGTCTTGGTAGGTGTGCTAGGTACCAACTGATGAGCCCAGCCTAGCACACGGGGGCGAAACGCTGGCAAACAGGAATGAATTAGCTGGAAAATTTATAATGTCCAATAACGGACCATTTATATTGGTATTATAAGTGGTATGTTCCAAGCTGTCAGTGGAGAGATGGCGTGGGAGGACATCAGTAGACGAATTTGAGTGATGTCTTTAAAAGTAGGAAAGATCACAATATGAAGATAAAGTTGGAATTCAAGAGGACAAATTGGGGCAAATATTTGTTTATAGGAAGTGGAGTTAGGGATTGGAATAACTTACCAAGGGAAATGTTCAATAATTTTCCAATTTCTTTGCGATCATTTAAGAAAAGGCTAGGAAAACAACAGATAGGGAATCTGCCACCTGGGCGACTGCCCTAAATGCAGATCAGTAGTGATTGATTGATTGATTGATTGATTGAACTAAATTCAAATAAAACTTATGTAGTGAGACTAGAAATACCATGTAGGAAGTGCTTACAAGTCCTGTTAAAAACAAAACAAACAAAACAAAAAACTTAGGAAATAATTCTGAACAGTACAGTTTTGTCTCCTTCAAAATATTCTCCACCTCTATTAATACAATGCCATTTCTATGTACGGAAGCAGTCCTGGTGAATAATTTGTGGGATCACGTACAGTTCTACTTCTGATTTCAGTATGATCTCCTGAAACTATTGTCCTTTCAGTGTGAATTTCAGTTTAGGGAATGGAAAAAGTCTGTCAGTGAGTAGGGTGAATGCAGAAGCACAGTTGTCTCATCATACAAAATTCACAAATCAACAGTGATGCATGATCTGGTGCATTGTCTTGGTGGAGACTCCAGCAGTTTTTCTCCAAAGGTCTGGTCTCTTTCTCCTGACCTCTCTCAAACATCAAAGTCTCAAGACATCAAGTGATATACTGTTTACCCTCATGGTTTACAACACTTTCATATTCAACCTGCTTGTTGTGTTTTGTCTGCTCTCAGTGAACCACCATAAACTGTCTTCATCATTTCATATGTCCCTATAAATGTTTCCCCCAATTTGAGGTAGAAGTGAATGTTGATATGCTGCTTGTAATATCCATGTATCTTGACAATCCTACATACTCTACACGCATGCAAACTAAGAACTGCTGAGAGATTACTAATTGTTTCAGAAATGTGTGGCAAGTGGCTAGTTATTTAGGAAACTACTATACAATGCCACATACGAGAAGCTGTAGTATTTTCAAAATTCAGTTATATTTTGAACAGGCTTTGTATTTAAGTAAGTCACAATTTCTGACCTCAACTGTAAGTGTGAGACAGCCCTATATGACTTGGAGAGTGCAAAGATTGTCTTCATGGGTTCACACATATCTATGTCTAATTTGCACTCCTATGCTATCATTGCATTGCACATACAACACAATCAAGTAAAGTTCAAAATGTTTAGGCTCTTTAACAAAAGTTGTGCCAATTGTCCTCCAGTGCAATAGCCCTGTAAAATTTCCCTACCATAAAGGCAGAGAGTTAAACAGAAAAATTCACTTACAGAGCAGATAACATTTTGCAAATTTGTTTAGAAATCCCAAATAACCACCAGATAGGCCTTCCATACCAATGGAAACTTAAAAACAGAAAATGGATATTTTAGTCATAAAACTGTTAAATATACAAATAGAATGATAGCTATACAGGTGATACTGATATGTGATCCTTTTGATATGATGAGAACACTTAAAAATCCTAAGTAGCCTTCTATAATTAAGAGATTCATTTATGTTAATTTTTATTATGATAGCCCGTCTGGTGGCGATGATCATAGGGCATTTAGTCTTTATGGTCTGATACTGTGGTTAGCCAGTTTACCATCAGATTGCTGCAGAGAGTTACAATAATTGAAAATCTTCCACCTTTTTGATACTTTTTATTTGCTTTTTAGCAAATTTTTATTTGTAAACAGTACATGTTTCGTTCTCACTTGGGAACATCTTCAGCTGTTGTTAAGCTTAGGTGGATCACTAAGTTTTTGAACACGTTATTTGCAAGTACATTGATTCTCTTAAAGACTACTAGAATACAAATTAAATTAAAATGATGTTAAAACAATGTGGGGGTTAATGGGTTAATGAAATGAGACTGGATGATTACATAGTTGGTCAGCTTAAAAACTATATCTATTCATTAGAACAGTTGTTAAAAGTTTCACTTTGTTACCCTTTAAAAATGTCTGTTTGTCTTCCGGTTAAAAGGTTTTAAAAATGATTGGCTTCATGACACTGTTCAAATTGTTGTTGAATGTTTTTTCTTTCACTCCTTCCAGGTAAGCTGTTATTTATTATGAGCTTGCCTAAAGTGCCCTAAATTGAGTCTAATGAGGATCTTTGGAGCTGATTGCTGATCAATTTTGGGAAGGGAGTTTCGTCTCAATTTCTTGCTGTTGTTAGACTCCAATTCTACTGTGACCCTGGAGGGGGAACGTTTGATGCTGCTTTATGTCTAGTATACTAGTATACTATACTTGCAAATAACGTGTTCAAAAACTTAGTGATCCACCTAAGCTTAACAACAGCTGAAGATGTTCACAAGTGAGAACGAAACATGTACTGTTTACAAATAAAAATTTGCTAAAAAGCAAATAAAAAGTATCAAAAAGGTGGAAGATTTTCAATTATTGTAACTCTCTGTGATTAGATTTTGATAAGGAAAATGAAGCTGATTACTTGCAATCAGATTGTTGGCCGGCAGAGTAAGAGAAGTGGTCATATACAATTTCTAATCACTAAATTGCATTCAATTCCAAATCTCTCCACAGTTCATATGGAGTGAGGGTGCATAATGCTGTTGATGGTCATCCGTCCACTGGGTAGAGATATTAAGCCTTGAGCAGACCTCTTGGTGTTATTCGACTGGAAGAGGCTAAATGGAAAATTCTAAATTCCCATGGAGGGAATTGCTAGGCGGGCAATAATTCCATTGTGGAGATTTATCTCCCGTATGCAGTTATCAGGCTGTGCCTCTTATAAGGGCTTCTGATAAGTTCACCTGCATACACTCCAGCGTCAGTGGGTAGGGTCTGACACATCCCACTCTGATGAGTCTAGTGTCAGACCTAAGACGAAACACTGGTTAATAGAGCAAACGCCTGAAAAGCCTTACATCTGATATGTTTTTGACAGGAAGAGGTTTCACCCTCTCCCTACCTCATCACCTCCACTACCACATACCCAGATGTGCAAATCACCTGTGGGTGTGAACTAGAATGACCTGCACCAGGCCTCTCCACAGACCACATGACATCACATCATCACTGTTATGATATTTATTAAAAACTAAATAGCCTAAGTACTTTATCAAAACACAGGGTCTCTCTTATAAACCCAGACCGTCCAGGGGTGTTTCTACTTTCCGAGACCTAAAGCTGTACGGGACACATGCGCATAGTTCTTTACCTTGCAAGGAGTGTGCACATGTTTGACCTAGCATCAATAGCCAGTCTGAATTTCAGCTGTTAACAGGTGAGACAGTTATCATTACAACACCATATTTTCGTATGTAAAAGTTATTTTAAGTACGAGTCAGCTTGACAGGGACATGATGCATTTGTTCAGCAATTTCCTGGTGATGTGCCACCTTCATGAGCACAGATTCACGTAATTGTGAATAAATTTGAAACTACGGGCTCAGTGTTCAATAAAAAACATACGCGTACACAAACAGTTTTAACACAGGAAAACGTAGATGACGTTGGTGCGAATCTTGAATTGTCACCGAATAAATCACTCACAAAATTACCACAACACGTAGGGGCTTCAGTTTCTTCTGCACACAGAACTACAAAGCTGTTAGACATCAAACCGTACAGGTTTACATGGGCCCATTGTTTGAAACTTGCTGATCCAGCCAGAAGAATGAGATATTGTGAGTGGTATCTTGCATCAATGAATGATCGTTTATTCGATCCACAGCTTATGTTCTTTTCAGATGACGCCTGGTTTCATCTTATTGGTCATGTGAACAGTCATTCAAAGTAATAAACTTCATGGTTAGGTTCCATATTGAGTTAAGACTATACTTAAAATAAATACAATTTTTTAATGTTCCACCTTCTCAGTACTAAAAATCATTTGATGTTTTACAAAAACATTACAATGATATTAACAGGTACTAGTTTCGGTCCACTGTGGACCATCATCAGCCTAGCCGAAGTACATAAGCAAAAGACATAGTCATGAAATAAAATAAAGTGTTGTTGGTGTTGTTGTTTGAGTCATCAGTCCATAGACTGGTTTGATGCAGCTCTCCATGCCACCCTATCCTGTGCTCACCTTTTCATTTCTACGTAACTATTGCATCCTACATCTGCTCTAATCTGCTTGTCATATTCATACCTTGGTCTACCCCTACCGTTCTTACCACCTACACTTCCTTCAAAAACCAACTGAACAAGTCCTGGGTGTTTTAAGATGTGTCCTATCATTCTATCTCTTCTTTTAGTCAAATTTAGCCAAATCGATCTCCACTCACCAATTCGATTCAGTATCTCTTCATTCGTGATTCGATCTATCCATTTCACCTTCAGCATTCTTCTGTAACACCACATTTCAAAAGCTTCTATTCTCTTTCTTTCTGAGCCAGTTATCGTCCATGTTTCACTTCCATACAATGCCACGCTCTACACGAAAGTCTTCAAAAACATCTTTCTAATTCCGATATCAATGTTTGAAGTGAGCAAATTTCTTTTCTTAAGAAAGCTCTTCCTTGCTTGTGCTAGTCTGCATTTTATGTCCTCCTTACTTCTGCCATCGTTAGTTATTTTACTACCCAAGTAACAATATTCATCTACTTCCTTTAAAACTTCATTTCCTAATCTAATATTTCCTACATCACTTGCCTTCGTTCGACTGCACTCCATTACTTTTGTTTTGGACTTATTTATTTTCATCTTGTACTCCTTACCCAAGACTTCATCCATACCATTCAGCAACTTCTCGAGATCTTCTGTGTCTCAGATAAAATAACAATATCATCGGCAAATCTCAAGGTTTTGATTTCCTCTCCTTGGACTGTGATTCCCTTTCCAAATTTCTCTTTGATTTCCTTTACTGCCTGTTCTATGTAAACATTGAAAAGGAGAGGAGACAAACTGCAGCCTTGCCTCACGCCTTTCTGGATTGCTGCTTCTTTTTCAAAGCCCTCGATTCTTATCACTGCAGACTGATTTTTATACAGATTGTAGATAATTCTTCGTTCTTGGTATCTGATCCCTATCATCTTCAGAATCATAAATAGCTTGGTCCAATCAACATTATTGAATGCCTTTTCTAGATCTATGAATGCCATGTACGTGGGCTTGTCCTTCTTGATTCGATCCTCTAAGATCAGACGTAAAGTCAGGATTACTTCACGTGTTCCTACGTTTCTTCTGAAGCCAAATTGATCTTCTCCCAACTCAGCTTCAACTTGTTCTTCCATTCTTCTGTAAATCATACGTGTTCAAATTTTGCAGGCATGAGATACTAAACTAATGCTGCGGTAGTTTTCACACCTGTCAGCACTGGCTTTCTTGGGAATAGGTATAACAACATTCTTCCGAAAATCGGATGGGACTTCTCCTGTCTCATACATCTTGCACACTAAATGAAATAACCTTGCCATGCTGGTTTCTCCTAAGGCAGTCAGTAATTCAGAGGGAATGTCATCAATTCCAGGTGCCTTGTTCCTATTTAGGTCACTCACAGCTCTGTCAAACTCTGACCTCAAAATTGGGTCTCCCATTTCATCAGAATCAACAACTTCTTCATGTTCCAGAACCAAATTATCTACATCTTCACCTTGATACAACTGTTGGATATGCTCCTGCCATCTTTCTGCTTTGTCTTCTTTCCCTAGAAGTGGCTTTCCATCTGAGCTCTTAATATTCATACACCTAGATTTCCTTGATTTTCCTGTATGCAGCATCTACCTTTCCCAGGACCATACAGCCTTCGACATCCTTGCACTTCTCCTTCAGCCATTCTTCCTTAGCTACCTTGCGCTTTCTATCCACTTGATTCTTTAATCGCCTGTATTCTTTTCTGCCCTCTTCATTTCTAGCATTCTTGTATTTTCGTCATTAATCAATCAGGTCTAATATCTCCTGAGTTATCCACTGATTCTTAGTTGATCTTTTCTTCCTTCCTAACATTTCTTCAGCAGCCCTACTGACTTCATTTTTCATGACTCTCCACTCTTCCTCTATAGTGTTTCCTTCAGCCTTTTCATTTAGTCCTTGTGCAACATGTTCCTTGAAACAATCCCTCACACTCTTTTCTTTCAACTTGTCTAGATCCCATCTTTCTTCATTCTTTCCTTTCTTCAATTTCTTCAACTTCAGATGGCATTTCATGACCAACAAGTTGTGGTCAGAATCCACGTCTGCTCCTGGAAAAGTTTTGCAATCCAACACCTGGTTTCGGAATCTCTGCCTAATCATAATGAAGTCTATTTGATACCTTCCAGTGTCTTCAGGTCTCGTCCATGTATACAGCCGCCGTTTGTGGTGTTTGGACCAAGTATTAGCAAGGACTAAATTATGATCAGTGCAGAATTCAATCAGCCGACTTCCTCTTTCGTTCCTTTGTCCCAATCCAAATTCTCCTACTGTACTACCTTCTCTTCCTTGGCCTACCACTGCATTCCAGTCTCCCATCACAATTAGATTCTCGTCACCTTTTACATATTGTATTAAATCTTCATATATTCTTTCTGTTTCATCATCCGCTGAACTAGTAGGCATATAGACCTGCACTACTGTGGTGGGCATTGGTTTGGTGTCTATCTTGACGACAATAATTCTTTCACTATGCTCGTCGTAGTAGCTTACCCGCTGCCCTATTTTCTTATTCATTATTAAACCAACTACTGCATTTCCCCTGTTTGATTTTGTGTTGATAATTCGGTAGTCGCCTGACCAAAAATCTTGTTCTTCCTGCCAACATACTTCACTTATACCAACTACATCTAACTTTAGCCTATCCATCTCCCTTTTCAGATTCTCTAACCTACCACAATGATTCAAACTTCTAACATTCCATGCTCCGACTCGCAGAATGTCAGTATCCATCTTCCTGATGATCGCCCCCTCTCTTGTAGTCCCCACCCGGAGATCCGAATGGGGGACTAGTTTACCTCCGGAATATTTTACCCGGGAGGAAGCCATCATCAGTACATCATTCATACAGAGAGAGCTGCATGTCCTTGGGAGGTAGTTACGGCTGTAGTTTCCCGTTGCTTTCAGCCGTGTAGCAGTATCAACACAGCTAAGCCATGTTGAGTATTATTACAAGGCCGTATCAGTCAATCATCTAGACTGCCACCCTTGCAACTACCAAAAGGCTGCTACCCTCCTTTCGATGAACCATTCGTTAGTCTGGTCTCTCAACAGACACCCATCCGATATGGTTGCACCTGCGACTCGGCTATCTGCATCATTGGGACACGCAAGCCTCCCCACTGCGGCAAGGTCACATGGTCCTGGAGAAATGAGATGGGATGGTGGTGGAATGACATACAAAAGTGAAAAAATGTTTACATGAATTGTGATAAATGTAGCAAAGATGCGTTAACATTGACAAATAAAATCTTTGTGAAGTCACATAAAATCTTCTGATGAGAAAGTCTTTGGTTGACGGTTACTCCTGTGTTGCACAATTAAAGTTATATCTGGTATATACGAAGTCCTATGTTTCTGGAAAGTTCTAGATGTGAGTTCCACATTAGCTTAGAGGGAAAATTGTCCAATTGAATATATTCAATACAGCAAGTTTGTTCTACATAGCACAAGGTGAGTCATCGTTATTTTGTTTCTTTCCCTTGCTCGTTCTCTATTTGATTCCTCGCGTTAATTCTAACTTCTTTTTTTCAGGTTCATTGGGTTCCTATTGAATTGAGACTACTTCTGTTTAACACAGCAAGTCTTCATTCCACCATAGAACATGCCCAACTCTGTCAACTTTTAATTTTATGCTGGTCTCATTGGACATTGCTTTTGTACTTCGGCTAGGGTGATGATGGTCCACAGTGGACCGAAACTAGTACCTGTTAATATCATTGTAATGTTTTTGTAAAACATCAAATGATTTTTAGTATTGAGAAGTGGAACATTAAAAAATTGTATTTATTTTAAGCATGTGAACAGTCATAAATCTTGCTATTGTTGTGCAGAAAATCCTAATGGTGTTTATGAAATCCCTCATTATGAAGGAAGACACTTCCAACATCTTTTATAAGGTAAGATTTCATGTAAGATTATATAAACGCTTAAAGCAGGGCGGTGGCACGCGACGTAAGGCAGCTGCTGTAGCGCAGAGTACAAACAGTGCTTGGTCTGGGTTTATAAGAGAGACCCTGTATGAACATTGCTGACCTAGTCCTTGCCTCCAGCTAAGTCAGGGGTCACTGATCAGGCATTCTGAACCAGAGTTTACACGTGGTAGAGTGACCAGTTCCTTTCTGCTTCTATTCTAGCCAACAGCATGTGGGTTACCTATCCAAGTGGTCACCATACTCATTGTTGCTTAACTTCGGAGATCTTACAGGATTCGGTGATTCAACATGCAGTTGGCGATATTTGTGAAGTGATCACATTTCCCCAGTCAGTGTATTTTGTTATCACTTACGTATAATAACAGGGTTCAGAAGAATTGAAAATTTAATAAGAAATTAATCTGCTCTGTGTACAGATATATCTACGATAGCCTGAAGGAGAACAACTTATCAGACACAGTAAATGTGCTGCTTGTCAGTGACCATGGAATGGAAACCGTGACAAAAGACAAGATTATCGACCTCAGCAGTCTGCTTACAGAGTATAATGTAACACAGGTGGGGACCTCACCAGTGTTGCACCTGTTCCCTTCAAATGGTAAGGACGCTTATTCTTCCCTAGACTTGGAGGTACCTACATGTAGAGTGCATGAAAAAGTGGTGGATTACACTGTCTTGCGATGGTTTCATTGCCGCCATCCTGTATTGCTTTTGAGGATGACTTCTGCATCCTGAATCAGGATCTGATGTTAATTTTTTCCCATCCCATCACATTTTTTCAAACATCCTATATTATGTTTATTTCATCACATGCACTAATGCACTTCTTACATTGTTAGAAAGAGTGTTGCTTTAATTTAGATTTCCATATTCTTTTATTCATTTATTTTATTATTTTATTAATTCGATGTCTTCCAGCTATCTCGTAGTGTTGTATTATCATGCTTAGAGTGTAGAGCCGGCAACGTGCGGTTTTGGCTGAGTGGCATCATTCTGTTGTGCTTCGTCTGCAACAGTCTGAGTTGTGTTTCGCTTGCTAGTGAAAAGAGATTTTTGTCTTTATAAGCATTCTATATGCGAGTGACGTATTGTGTTAATATTTTTATTGAACTTACATCTATCAACATGCCACGACATGACTGCAAGAACAATCCAGATACATTCTGCTATGTATGTGGAAGTTTCGTGCCGATGAGACAGCGGCGCAATATAACCGAGTTCATGAGAAAGGCCTCAAAGCATACTTTGGCTTGAAACCTGGAGACCAAGACAAGCCGTGGGCACCACATAAGGCTTGTAAAACCTGTATAGAATAGTTTGGCAATGGGTGAACGGTAAGCAAACTGTGTTGCCATTCAGTATTCCAATGGTGTTGAGAACCCCCAGACCACAGTACTCACTGCTACTTCTGTTCCGTGAATGTGAAGGGATTTAACAGCAGCAACAAAGGTAACATTGTGTATCCAAGCAATATTCGATCTGGAATTTTACCTGTTCCTCATCATCCTGATACACCAGTACCACAGCGTCCAGAACATTTACAGGATTGTCTCTCTTCTGAATCTGATGCAGAAATGGTAGGTACTAACTCTGGCTGTGATTTCTCCCCTGAATGTGTTGAAAAAGAACCAAGACTGTTCGAGCAAAGTGCATTAAATGACTTCATTCGAGATCTTGGCCTTACAAAGGAATCTGCCTAGTTACTCAGGTCTAGACTTTGTGAAAGGAACATGTTGGCACCAGGGATGACGTACTATTGGTACTGACATCGTGAACAAGAATTTACACCCTTCTTTTCTGAAGAGGGAGACTTGTTTTACTGCAACAACATTCCGGAGGTTATTTTAAAACTAGGAGCACCACAGTATGACCCTATTGACTGGAGACTTTTCATCGACGCCTCCAAGCATAGTTTGAAGTGCGTCCTTTTTCACAATGAAAACAAACTTGGATCCATTCCCGTTGCTCATTCAATTATTATGCGAGAAACATATAGAAATCTCAAAATGCTGTTGTGTAAACTGAAGTACCAGGAACACAAGTGGCAAGTGTGTGGTGATTTCAAAGTGATAGGTATTTTGTTACGTTTACAAGGAGGTTACACAAAACACCTGTGCTTTCTGTGCGAGTGGGGCAGTCGAGCAAGGTTACATCACTGGACTCAAAAAAGAATGGCCACGTAGACAATGGACTGTAGGGTTGAAAAACATAAAACAAGAAACTCTTTTTCACAAGAGCAAAATACTGTTACTTCTGCTTCATATCAAATTAAGGCTTATGAAGCAATTCATTAAGGCCCTAAACAGTACCTGTGTCATCGATTCTCAGGCATCAGTAATTCCAAAATCAAGGAGGGTATTTTCACAGGTTCAGATATCAGAAAACTTGTTTCTGATGTTAATTTTGAAGACGTTATGTGCACTGCAGAGTGATCGGCATGGACAACATTCTGGAATGTGGTCAAAACCTTTCTTGGAAACACAAAGGATTCAGAGTACGAACAAATGGTGGATGGATTGCTTGTTTCTTTCCAAGATTTAGACTGCAAAATGAGCTTGAAAGTGCACATGTTACATTCACATCTGGACTATTTCCCTGAGAACCTAGGAATGCTGAGCAAAGAGCAAGGAGAAAGATTCTATCAGGATCTACAGGGAATGAAACACAGATATCAAGGGAAATGGAACAAAAGCATGCTGGCAGATTACTGCTGGTTACTAAAGAGAGAAGGTCCAACTACTCCTCACACACGAAAAGCAAGGCAAAGAAGTTTCTTATACTAAGGTAGGACATTATAAAATTGAAACCGCAGACTTACCATTCTCAGTACGTTATGAGGCTTAATGCGTGGTAAATTTTGGTCCATTTGGCTGTGTTTTTCTACAGATCTGTTAACGCAATACACTACATATCTTTATATTATGTTCATAAGTACTGTATACCAGTGTAAGATAGGAGTGTTCAAATCGGTGAAAATAATAAGAAGCGTTCTTTACATGTGATAATAGTAATCTTGCATGTGCGCGTGCTGCATTTTTATCAAATTTTCATTTTGAATTTGCACAAAAACCTGATTTGATAAGGGAAAATTGACTTCAGTTCCAGAATCAGCATGCCCGAAATATAAAAGATCACTATGTAAATTTCATGCAATGATCGGAAAGTTTGAATTCGCAGCCAGTGTTATCAATAACTCTTCAATCTCCTTTTCAAACCTATAAAATTGGAAAAATTATTTCCCTATAACATACAGTAGCAATGATGTAATATTTAATCCTATTTCTAAAAAGAAACCTTCTTTTCAGAATACATGACAGATGAACACAGTCATATTTCTCTTTGATATTCGTAATTTTACCTGTTATCTATTTAACATCACAATATATGTGGACTGGAAATTTAATAGTGGCAACCCTACCGCGAACATGAAATGAAACGGAATTAATTATTGACAATTCTACCACATCTTACTACTCTATCTCTAACTAACTTCACTGTAAACTGAATCACAGACCTGTTGAAATGTGACCATGCTGTGGAGAGAAGAAACCGGTTTTGTTTGAGTAGCTACTAAACTGTTGTGTGTTGTGTATTCACTATTTTTAGCCCCCAGGGGCTGTTAACTTGCAAGCATGGGTTAGTGACCCATGGGCCCTTAGCTGAGTCTTGACATTGCCTCCACTTTCATGTGCCAGGCTCCTCACTTTTATCTATCCTATCCAACCTCCTATGGTCAACTCTTGTTCTTTCCTGACCCGGACAGTATTAGATGTCACTAAAGAGTCTTTTATTTTCACATCCTTCATGGTCCTTGCCTTTCTTTGGCCAATACTATCATTTTTCAAAGTGTCTGACTCCTTCCATTTTTCCCTCTGATTGTTAATATAGGATGGTTGCCCAATTATATTTCCTCTTAAAATAGTAATTACCACTACTCAACATGTTTACTAAACAGGAACAGTGATGCTGGAAGAAAATTCAATGGCCTGTGGCCATACAGCAAGACAATGTCATGAAAGTCTTTGTGAAGCATGTGGTGAAAGGTGTAACCATACAGAACGGTGATGACTTGGGTTAGAGATTTCAATGACGGTCACGAAAGCATGGCGGACCTGGCTCAGCCGGGTCACCCTAGTGTCGGTGAAGATGAAGTGTAGGCTCTTGCCACTGTTAGACACAGATCAATGTCAAATGATTCACGGGTTAAGTCACAAGACGGGATTATTGCATACAACTGTGCTGTGTATTCTAAAGAAATGCCCGATAACGCAGAAAATTATAAATCGGTAGGTTCCCCACGAGTCAATGGAACTACAGCGATGGTTAGGGTACGGCGGTGCTCAGTATCTCTTGGAGTGCTATGGTCATAATAGTGATGATTTCTTATGCCATATTATTGCGCTTTACAAGATGTGGGCCAGATCGTATCAACCTGAACTTATTCAATGAGTGGCGTCATAACAGGTCACCATGCAAAACACCACGCAGGTAGAGGCGGCGTGGCTGGCCAGTTCATCTTCCACGCTCTTGCTCTTTCTTTCTCGCACACATATTACTTCCCTAGCCTTGGCTTCCTCCCACAGCTCATTCCTGTCTATGCGATGCTCAAATGAACAAATTTTGACACACCAAAACAGGTGTTAAATACACAATTGGGCATCTAATTTTGATATGGCTGAATTTCTACTGAAGTCGTACGATATTTCAATCAGATTGGAGACTTAGAGATGAAAGAACTTCCTTGTAAGATTGTCAATCTCTTATGTTAATTTTAAGGACACTTCCTCTGAAACATTGAAACTTTGTCATTATATGAATGTTTCATCTAAACAGTGTTATGTGGCTGAAGACGTTGATAATATACAAAACATGTACCACTTTTAACCAATAAGTTGCCTCAAGCAATTTAGTGTATCGACAAGGTAGAAAATAAAAAATCCTTAGTTGTGAATCTAATTTTGATATGGCGGAATAAAATATTCTTATCAAAGTCGTCGTACCAAATCTCAGTCAGATCAGAGACTTACAGATGAAAGGGTTTCCTTGTTAGTACTAAATAAATAGTTGCCACAATTAAAGTTCCAACCCATATAATTTTTCATTGTATGTAATTGAGAAGTGTCTGTTCAAAAGGTGCTGTTTCCACTTTGAGAACAAATTCAGTATTTCATCCACATGCATTACAGTAGTTGAATATTATTGAATGCCTTGAGCAATCTAGACCAGAAAGATGTAATTCCTTAAAAGTTGTATCATATCCAGTCACAGGTACATTCCAAGAGCCTTTTACAGTATTATACTTTTTCTTGCATCTTTCCTCAACTTTCTTATGGTGGAAATAGTGTATTTTGAACAGACACTCGTCACTGATGGGTACTGTAAAACTATACAAAAAGTAATATATTTGTATTGACATCCTCCTACCATTCTTACCCCAATACTTCCCTCTGACAATAACTGAACAAATCATGAATGTCTCAAGATATGCACCCCAGGGGCTCTCAACTTGGGAGTGTGGGTTGGTGATCACGGGACCCTTAGCTGAGCCCTGACATTGCTTCCACTTACTTGTGCCACCCTCCTCACTTTCATTTATCCTATCCAACATCCATTGGTCAACTCTTATTCTTTTCCAAGCCCAATAGTATTAGACCATTCAAGGCCTAGGGATTCTTTCATTTTCACGCCCTTCATAGCCGTTGTCTTTCTTTGGCCGATACTTTCATTTTTCGAAGTGTCAGATCCCTTCCATTTTGTTCCCTCTGATTAGTGTTAATAGAAGTATAGAGGTAGTGTGCATGCCTCTTACCCGGAGGCATTGGGTTTGATTCCCGGCCAGGTCAGTGACTATTACCTGAATCTGAGGGCTATAATGCAAGGTCCTCTCAGCCTACATGATTACAATTAAGGAGCTATCTGATGGTGAGATGGTGGCCCCAGTCTAGAAAGCCAAGTTGAGAGGATTTGTCCTGTCAACCTCATGACACCTTGTAATCGACAAGTTCCAAGCTAATGGCACAGTTACTAAACAACATATTGTCAAATAGAATGGTATAGGCTGTGATGGGTAGTAAGCACAGTTAAGCTGAAGTTCTCGGCAATGGTCTCCCTCAAGGTTATGAGCTGTGTCCAATTCTGTTCAATTTGTACACTGCGCACATACCACTTATGACTATTCTGAGAACCCAGCAATGGTAACTCAATATTCCTCTGCAAAACAGTTGAGAGAATTCTTAGTGCCAATCCCTCTGCCTTGAGAGAGTACTTCAGAAATTGGTGTCTGGGAGACAAAATACCACCAAAACAAAAGTTGTTTCTTCTATCTAAATAATACACAGGCAAATGCTACTGTCTGAGTTGGCTGTGAGCTTGCATTTGGGAGTTATTAGGTTTGAACCCCGCTGTTGGCAGTCCTAAAGATGGTTTTCCATGGTTTCTTATTTTCACATCAGCAAATGCAGAGAGCTGTACCTCAATTAAGGCTACGGCCAGTTCCTTCCCACTCCTAGCTCATTGTCACCATAAGACCTATACTTGTCAGTGCAATGTAAAGCATATTGTAAAAAAAAAAAAAAGTTACTCTAAAGGTCTCACTTGATGGCACACTGCTACCTTATGACTCAAACCCAAAGTACCTTGGAGATAGTCTTGATTGTATACTATTTTTTAATAAACACCTGAATAAGAGTGCTGATAAGCTACAGACAAGGAACAACATTCTCCACAAACTGGCTGGTTCAACATGGAGAGCCTCTGCATCCACTCTCCAAACATAAATGATGTCATTAGTATACTCTACAGCAGAGTACTGCTCTTCAGTGGGGATGTACATTCCGCATGTTAAGAAGCTTAATGAAGTCTTGAATCAAATCATGCGTATCGTCAGTGGCCTTCGGTTTTTGGTTACCTGTGTTGAGTCACGTTGATCCTCCTAGGATAAGACACTGTAACAACCTGGTAAAAAAGTACAGAAGGATATCACCAAACACAGCTCTTCCTATCCATCAGGACATTGTTGTAGGATTCAGGCACATAAAGTCTCAATTGCCACCGATTGAGACGGCACAGGTGCTCATCAGCAGAACCTAAACTGGAGTGGAAAAACATCAATTTGAATGGAGAAGTGCAGCTCTGAAGGAGTGGAAGATATGTATTATTTAACACCTAGCACCTTCCTGCTGATGTTGAACTCCCATAAAAACTTGGGTTGCCCTGAATAGAATTCGAACCAACCATGAACAATGTGGGTTACTGCTTAATAAGAGGGGGTATACTAACTTTCCTTAACTGTGACTGTGGTGCAGAGAATCAAATGATCCACCCTATCATAGAAGAATATCCAAAGAGAGCATACTCTGGATCACTGAAGGATTTTGTGTCAACTTCTAAAGGCCATCCAGAGGAGTGTGACAGGCTTCAGCAGCCGGCACAATTCCTATCCTCACCGCTAGATGGTGGCTTCATTCATTCATTCATTCCATTCCTGATCCGGTCGAATGACTGGAAACAGGCTGTAGATTTTCATTTCAACTAAAGGCCATACAGTGGCTAGACAAACTGAACATATGCCCATGAAATCCTTAGGGCAATGGTTTGCTCCAATTCTTGTATATACGAAGGCTGATCAAATATAAACGGGAGTTTTGTTCCTGAACATCAACAGTTGGTAGGACTGGCTCTGCGCTTCTGCTATGCTTAGGCGGCTGTTAGGAGTGGGGAGAGCGTGCTGTTATGATATTTCCCGCCGTTTCTTCAGTAATGCTCATGATGTCGGAGCGACAGGTGCACCCTCCACTGCGCAATATATACTTATAAAATTTCTTGCTTGTGAAGGAGTTACAGAAGTGGAAATTTGCCAGAGATTGACTGCACAGTTTGGTGATCAAACATTGTCAAGGATGCGTGTGTCTGCCTGGCATAAAAAGTTCAAGGAAGAATGAGAATGTGTGGAAAATCAGCAACACAGTCGCCGTTCTCGGACCAACATTACAGATGAAAAAATTTGTGCGGTTAAAGGCATTATTGACGACGATCGACGGGCATGAGCGACGCACAATCAATGCTGCTTACTACTGTGAGCTGTTGAACAAGGCGAGGGTTGCATATCGCCTCAAAAGACGGGATCAACCGATTCGACAGGTCATCCTCCTCCAGGACAATGCACAGCCACATACTGCAGCTCTAACTGTCTCCAAGCTACAGGAAATGGACTGGATTACACTTGATCATCCTCCTTACAGCCCGGACTTATCACCCTGCAATATCCATTTGTTCGGACCGCTTAAGAAGTTATAGGAGGGCAACGATTTGAAGATGACGAAAGTGTGGAAGACTTCGTGCGCAACTGGCTGGTGATACGACCATGTTCTTTTTACAATGAGGGCATCAAAAAGCTGCCCATACGCAGGAAACTATGTGGAAAAATAAATTGTAATTGCCTTGTGTTTTTCAATGAATGAATTTAAATAAAAAATAAAATCCTGTTTATATTTGATCCCCCCTCATATGAGGGCTATTTCTTTATTAGTGGCAAGACTGTTATATGTACACCAGGATATCAAACAGTGTTTCTTGTATACACACACACATTAGGGTGATACCAAACTTGCCTCACAGTATATGGACTGTTCCATCCAATGGTCCACCCCCATGCACTGTGCTGCAAAGAATAGCGTTGTCCTTTAGAGACTGGTCAAATGGTTAGTATCCAAGATGATGGAGGTATTCCTACACCATATAATAGGGATGGATCAAACGGCCCATTCGTACGAGCCCGAATTGAAATTGAACTAATTGCATCATTATAGGTTATCACAAAAGTCAAAAGTGCATCAAAACTCCGAGAAAGTGATTATGATTTTACATTACAACTGTGATGGCATTACCGCATACTGTATCCCAAAGACATACCATCAATGTGCAGTATTATTGTTCATTTTTGGAGTAAAAAGTAAATTCGTCTTGTCCTGAGGTGGTGCAGCTCTTTTTAGGCGCACCCCTAGTGGAGGTGAGCTGCATGTGCCATTTCAACCACATAACAGCCCTCCTGCCATTCTTAAATCTCTGGTAATTTTTTTTCATCTCCGTACAGGTCACGACAGCGCTGGAAGGGGTTGAAGGTTAAGGCTTCCACTATCCATAACCTCAGCTGATGAGGTAGAATGGTTAGCTCTAAACCCAGCTGCCTTTGCCCCCAGGAATTAACCTGGTACACATTTTTGGTGTAGGCTGAGTGAACCTCAGGACCATGTGCAGCTCTAGAAGTGGAAATCTTGTTTCTTAAATTTTTTTACTTACTGACAGGAATTCAAACCTACATCCTTCTGGATGAACCGAGCACACCTCGGCCAGGCAGCCCCTTAAATTTCTGAGAGTACTGGCAATTGAACCCAGGCCTCCGTGGATGGCAGCTAATAACGCTAACTGTTACGCTACAGAGGCAGATAGTTTTGGAAGTGATACTGAGGATGTAGGAACCATTTCGTGGCACTCATTTCTGAACTGTTCTCGAAGTTCTGGAGGAGATAGAATGCTCTGTTCACACCATCTAGAGAACAGATGCTGCTACAGGGACACTGTGGCTTCCACATCACAGGTAATGAGTTCTACACAGTGCTGGAGACTACAGTGAGGGACTGTAGATGTTTCATAGAGGTATCTCTTTTGAATTAGTTGTAAATAATAGTTTCCACTAATAAAGAAATAACCCTTATGTGTGTATGTTGTATTTTTATGTACAATGCCATAAACTTCAAATTAAACAACCATGAGGATCACAAATATCTTGGTACAGACATAATCAGTTGGCTTTTCCAGATCTACAAATATGTATTTATGGGCATGCTCCATTTTTTTAAATTTTTTTTTCTTTTTCTTTTTACAATGAGACATGGAGTTTGTTTATGATTCAAGTGTTCCCACATTTCTTTGCAAAAGCAAGTGAGTTGTCCATGATAAGTTTGAATTCAGGAAATGATGGCATTGAACCCCTCATAGGCAGTTCTATAGATAGTTTCCGATTTTCATGCTTCCTCTTGCAATTTTAGAGCTGTCACAATCAAATTCCTTTTTTAGCTGGGCTGAGTGCCTCAGACAAACATGCCCTAGTTAGCAGATTCGATCCAAGCTCAGTCCGTTGGTACTTGAAGGTGCTAGAATAAGTAAGCCTCAATGTTGGTAGATTTATCAGCAGTTAAAAGAACTTCTGTGGACAAAAATTCCAGCATCTCGGCATCTCAAAAGACTATAAAAATAATCAGTGTGCCAAAAATGCGGTAACATTATTAATAAAATGAATGGACTCTGTCAGAGGCATGGCTGCAAGATTTCTGGAATAAAAACATCATTCTAACATAAATTAAGCAGATCGAATTTAGATGTACAACAAACAGGCTCCACTGACATGGTAGTTATGCAGGGCTGTACCTGCTGTGTGGATGCCACCAATTTCTTGCGCTGCCTGTACTCTCTGACCCATTCTGATCTGGACTTTTTGGGCTTACTTGATTCCTCAAGTATCCTTCTATCCTTCTGAATGCATTTACAGTGGATTCTGGTCTACTTAGACCAAATATATTTTGCAAATTTAGCACAATTTTAAGCTTTCAAACCGACCTGATCACGAAGTTATGGAGGTAATGGTGATCAATGGTAGCTAGTATGATAAAGATCTATGTAATAATACCACTTCTACCATGGACTCATGAACTATACTAATTTTCCTGCATCACAACAATCTTGATTTCAACACAAAATGACAGACACCACCACCATTTGCCATGATGTCACTGATTATTGAAACTAATCTCAAAGGATGGTTTCATCTTTCACCTATTTAATTATATATTAACCCTTTAGAAATCACTTACAGATACAAAGCTATGAAGCTGAACTTACTATAGATTCCCATGTGAAGCTCAAAATTCTACAGGGGCACAGTACACAAATGAAACAAAAGACTTACTCTATGTCAAAATTCTTTGAAAATCAGCCTATTCCAGTTTCAACTTATCTTTATATTCTTTTGTAAACAATTCTTACCTTATCACACTGCAGATTTCCCCAACACACAGGAATTGTACAAGCTCAAATGTAGTCTCATAACAGGATGTTTTTCACTGGCAATGACAATGTTCTGCTTATAGGTACAGAAGATAAGGTATATTGCATCTTGAAGAATTTGTCTAATCATGAGAAGTTCACAATCTATCGTAAAGCTGAGCTTCCTGAACGCTGGCACTTCAAGGAGAACAAAAGAGCACCTCCCCTCCTTCTTCTGGCTGATGAAGGGTACGCCTTCCATGATATGTATGCGTCAGAAACTTACTACAGGAACAAATGGAAGATACCAAGTAAGTGTATATAACTGTTTGGTTAAACTCAAGCTAGTCTGACATTCTCTCCATTTCTCTTAAAGCATCAACAAATAGTAAACTTAAGGATGTTATTAGCGTACCCACCCTCCCGCCCAGTGGTGGATCGCAGGATGGAATTTTCATGTAAAAAGTCATATGGCATAATACGAGTATCCAGCCCTAAATCCCAGGCCAAAGTCCAAAGTGAGCCAGGGTCCCTGAAATAACTGGGGTGAGCTCAATGTGTAGTATGAAGGTTCAATCATCAACCACTTGACATGATTTTAGGGCTGTAGCCCAGATGACAGATTCCTATCAACTTTCTTTTCTTAAATGATTTCAGAGAAGTTGGAAATTTATCAAACAGTTTGCTTGGTAAATTATTACAATCCCTAATTCATCCTCCTATAAATAAATACAGTATTTTGCACAATTTGTTCTCTTGAATTCCACCTTAGCTGGCCCCGTGGTGTAGGGGTAGCGTGCCTGCCTCTTACCCAGAGGCCCCAGGTTCGATTCCTGGCCAAGCCAGGGATTTTTACCTGGATCTGAGGGTTGGTTCAAGGTCCACTCAGCCTACGTGATTACAATTGAGAAGCTATCTAACGGTGAGATAGCGGCCCCAGTCTCAAGAGCCAAGAATAACAGCCGAGAGGATTTGTCATACTGACCACACGACACCTCATAATCTGCAGGCCTTCGGGCTGAGCAGCGGTCGGTTGGTAGGCCAAGGCCCTCACAGGGCTGTTGTGCCATGGGGTCTGGTTAGGTTTGGTCTGGAATTCCAACTTATTAGACTACTGATGTTCCATGTATCTGCCATATCTCCACTGACAGCTCAAAACATACCAGTAATGATTAGTCGAGCAGCTCATCTCCTTATTCCTAAGTAATCCCAGCCCAAAGTTTGCAACATTTTCATAACATTACTCTTTTGTTGGAAATTGCCCAGAACAAATTGGAGTACTTTCATTTGGATATTTCCCCATTCTTAAATCAAATATGGTAAGGGTCACATATACTAGAACCATACTCTAATTGGGGTCTTACCAATGATAACCAGCCATCCCAACCCAAAATATAAAATCTTGTTCATTAAATATTGGCAGCACCATTATTATACCCGCACATTCAAACATTTCAAACTCAGTCTTCATACATTTCCACAAACTGGTGAGGTCACCAAAGCACGACAAGCAGAAGGTTATCGGCAACACCAACCACTTGGCGTGACACAGTCCACCATGGTCCGCAGAGAGAAGAGGAAGAACACTAGATGGTGTATATTATGTTAAGTTCAAAAACATTCTCACATTTATTCAGAACATTCATCCACTATTAAAAAATAATGAAGAACAACTTTGTGATTTGAAAGAATCTGATGATTCAGGAACAAAACATATCTTTCATTTGATATCATTAAGTGTCGCGAGACTTGTATAATTTCCATTTTCTGGGATAATTTCAACATTACTTGTTACCCACCCACCCATTTCATTTTTTTTTTTTTTTTTTTTTTTGCTACTTGCTTTAACATCGCACCAACACAGATAGGTCTTGTGGCAATGGTGGGATAGGAAAGGACTAGGAGTGGGAAGGAAGCGGCCATGGCCTTTATTAAGGTACAGCCCCAGCATTTGCCTGGTGTGAAAATGGGAAACCACAGAAAACCATCTTCAGGGCTGCCGACAGTGGGGCTCGAACCCACTATCTCCCAGATGCAAGCTCACAGCTGTGCGCTCCTAACTGCACGGCCAACTCGCCCGGTCCTACCTATTTTAGCAGCTCACGTCAAACTAGGGATAGCACAGTAATAAGAAATATTTAAGTGGTAACATGATGCAACATCAAGGTCACCTTTGCAGCCACCTAGAAAATTACCAGCAGTTATGCTCAGCTAAGAGCATTCTCTCCAGCATAAGAATGTTTGTGCAGGAAGGATGAAAGAACATAATTTTCACTGTCGTCTCATCCAATTGGAAAAATCTGCAGTGGAGGAGCATGCTCTCTCTTTCCCTGATCGTGAAATTAAATTTTGAGAAAACCTCACTTCTAGCTACCATCTGCTAGTATTAGGCTCGTATCTACCAAGAAGCTGTAAAGATAATGATGAAGCATGACAACCATTTCGACAAGAAAGAAGAGGGCCTAGAGCAGATTTTAGCGACCGTGGTTCTTTTCAGATGACAGAAAAATGTCTCCCACTGGGTCAGACTGTGCAAGTTCTGCCTACACCAATGTGATGGAGAGCCACCACCTAGCCTTCTTGCTACTATAAATATGGACAACCACCAGTCCATGTCATTTAATTTTGTCTTGACAAGGGCTACTGAAGAGTAGAAAAAACATTACATATTTAAAATGTCAACAGGGCCTATTATTTGGGTAAACATCAAAACGTATCAGTTGACATCAGCTATGACAGCCTGCATCAGGTAAATTTTTCTTCTTTTTTAAAAATTGTTGTTTGCTTTATGTCACACTGACATGTCTTATGGCGACGATGGGGTAGTAAAGGCCTAGGAGTGGGAAGGAAGCAGCCATGGCCTTAATTAAGGTACAGCCCCAACACTTACCTGGTGTGAAAATGGGAAACCGCTGAAAACCGTCTTCAGGGCTGTGAACAGTGGGGTTCGAACCCACTATCTTCCAGATGCAAGCTCACAGCTGCACGCCCCTAACCGCACGGCCAACTCACCCGATAAATGTAATATCCATTCTTAAAAGTACACTGAGAGGCACGAAAAATACAACACCCAATAAATGATGTGTAATTATTGCGTAATTGTCTATTTAATCAAAGTGAAGCACTTCAACCAATTTTTTAAGGTGGGGTATGTTATTGGCATTGCTTTGCGAGCAAACGATGAAGTGTTGATTGTTTATTGCACTAGCCTCAATTGTTTCTCTCCCACGCAACCTGGAAAACACATTGGTGGATGTGAGCCAATAATGTTTTCCCCGCTCTTGTAGCGCTTATTGTTGTACCTTTAATTGTTCCCCTTTCAATCACACATGTTTGTAGAATCTTTCTGTCATTGTCTTAATCAGCTTTCTGGAATAAACATGCCGTTAAGCTCTGAACAAGTTGCGAAAGCTGTTGCTTTGGTAGAAGATAGTCACACCATGCATTACATTGCATAAGTGTTGAGGACTACACCTTCCACGATTTCCAGAACCATATGAAGGTACAGGGAAACTGGAGGCTTTGCAAGGAGACCAGGATCAGACCCAAGAAGAGCAACAACGGAGAGAGATGACCGCTTCTTACAACTTCAAGTTCTTCGCAACCGTCACACCACTGCCATTGAAGCACAAAATCAACTCCACCAAGTTCGAGGGGTTAATGTTGGTGAGAAAAACCATTCAAAGAAGGCTGGAAGAAGCCAATCTTAAGTCCAAAAGACCTGCTACAGGTCAAGAACTCACCAGAGAGCATCGCACAGCTCGACTACGTTTCGCAAGGGAAGATCTTGGCTGGACAATAATGGGATCAAGTGCTGTTCACTGATGAGTCGTGATTTGGCCTCCGATCACCTGACGGAAGAGGAGAGTCTGGAGAAGGCCAGGGGAAAGGTATTCCACTAGCACATTCTCATTGAGGATGCCTTTTCAGGGTGGTTCTGTGATGGTGTGGGCAGGAATCAATACGGTTGCAAGGACGGATTTAGTCTTCGTGGAGAATGAGAGCCTTACCGCACATTGGTATGTAGAGGAAATCCTTCTGGAGCATGTTGTGCCTTTTCCTCCATTTATTGGTGATGACTTTACACTAATGAATGCCCACATGTTGCAAGAATTCTTGAATGAAACAGGGATTCGTGCTATGGCTTGGCCTGCTCGAAGCCCGATTTGAATCTTATTGAGCATGTTTGGGACCAGCTGGGGAGAAGAGCCCGTCAGCACTATCCAAAGACCCTATAGGACCTACAGAATGTCCTCATGGAAGAATGGGAGATGATTCCTCAACAGGACATTACCGCATTAATCAGGAGCATGCCTGATAAGTTGAATGCCGTCATTGGTGCAAGAGGTGGCAATACACGCTTTTGAAGACGTGAACAGAGGTTCCCGAGATTGTCTCCGATGTCTGTGGAGTGTATAATATCAAAACAGAAGTGCATTACTTTTATGAGCTTGCTCAATATTTCCTTGAAAAGTACATCTCTGGCTTAATTTGTTTTATTTCCTTATAATCGTCTTTTCTTTTCATTGTTAGATGCTTAGATGGGACTGTACCAAAATATTCTATCATACGATAGTGGATTAGTGTTATAAATAAAATAAATAATTTTGGTTTTGAAAGAAGGTGAAGTTTCGCGTTTTTCGTGCCACTCAGTGTAATGTTATTGGTTTTACATCCCACCAAAAACTTTCACAGAAATTGGAGATTCCAAGATCCTCGAAGTTTGACCCGCAGGAGTTCTTCAAATATGACCGGAATGAGCCAGGGTCAAAACCTTTAATTTGGACACAGAGGGCTGGTGCTCTACCATCTGAGCTACTCAGTGCGGCTAACATTCATATTCTATTTTTATGAAAAAATTTATGAGATTTTTCCATTCGAAAGCTAATAAATATATTATTTCCATTACAGCCTCAGTGGAGATGACATTTGGAGTTCATGGTTATGATCCTAATGAAAAGAACATGCAACCTCTTTTCATAGCCTGGGGTCCACAAATAATGGAGAACTTCACTGTTGCTCCTTTTGAAAACGTCGATATCTTCAGCCTCATCAGTTACATGATGGACCTTCCACATGTCAACACTAACGGCACGATAGACAATGTGGTATCGTTGGTAACCACGAAGCACGTGGTGTCACGCCTGAGGCTGCACAACAGTAGACGTGCATAATCCTATCCTGCGAGGATTAAGTACCTGTACGCTCCATGAGCTCAGCATACCAGAATGAATAGTCATTGTAGTACTGTTTTACTGCCCAGTTTATTTCGGAGAAAAGGTAAACTTGAACAACTGTGATTGTATGTGTGTTATAGCACTATCCAAGAACAAACAAGTGTAACAAGTCTTCAGGGTCAATATACGTCGTAAGTGGTAAGAAAATATAGATGACATTTTAAAAAAGGGCAGATTTTCAATACCGTATGTAAAATTAAGCAACTTCCAGTCAAAAAAAAGTAAAGCCCTTCAATCAGGACTGAAACACACATATTAATATCTCTTTAATTATAGTATTTATGTTTTTATTAATTCATTTCATACAATGCTTTGTATTTACATCAAATTCCTAATACAGAAGAACTTGGTTAATTTGAACCTGAAGGGTCCAGAAAAAATAATTAAAACTGAACAATATCACACACCATTCTGAGTCGCATTGACAGTAGAACTATAATCTATTAGCTTCACGGTCCGTATTGATAGTTCTCCAGCTCATCCTTCATACTTGCACTTGACTGTAGAAAATGGGAAAAAATTATAGATCATAAAACTGTATTATAAAAACTACTGCACAATTTGAGTGAAGTAGGATGGCCTCAGTGCTGTACAGAGAAACAAAAGCAGGTATTATTTAGTGTATGGCTTTACAGATACAAAAGCAGGTATCCTGACTTAGCACACTGTACTGCAAGAACTTTACTGTAAACAACATCAGTGTACATTCTCTTATTAGTTTTGAGTCAGTAGCAAAAACTGTTTCGCATTTTTGCACCAGATAAATGCTGGAGCTGTACCTTAATTAAGGCCACAGACGCTTCCTTCCTACTCCTAGCCCTTTCCTATTCCATTGTCACCATAAGACCTATCTGTGTCAGTGCGACGTAAAATCAATTATAAAATAAATAAAAAGTAGCCAAGACTAACCATCGTGGCTTAATTCATACGATATTAATGACTGATATTTTATGAAGTGTCCTGACACTCCACCTACCAAGACTTCAGTAGCCACTGGAAGGTCTCATTTCATCTGCTGATAGCTGATCGTTCTGGGTTTCGACCTAATGAATGGATTTTTGTTTGGTTACCAAAACTAAAAGTTTACTACCTAGGAGAATATTCAAGGAACATATCCTCAGGCGGCCAAGAGCTTGAACCTTTTCTTAGCTTCACAACCAAAGTTCAGTTTTGAACACCAGTGCGATTGTACACTCGGGCAGCGTTCCATCATTAAATTAATTTTCTCTTTGATACTTCTAATAAGGTATTTTTACTATGAACTAAACAGTACAGTATATTATTAAAATGATTTTAACATTGTGGTGTATAGGAATGTCAAGGGACAACAAGAAAAGTTTAAATTATTTATTAATTAGAATTAAAACTAGTCGAATTAACCAAGTTCTACTATATATAAATCACAGATATTCTTCATTTCTAACCTTGCCCTAAAGTTGTAAAACTCTTGATGCATTTTTTTTTAATTAAAAAAAATAACAACTGAACACTATCTACAAAGAACAGTATATCTGAGGTGTGTGATACAATAATCCATACAAGATATCAGCATTTCTGTAGAAAATATGATCGACTGTTGCTTTTTCCCATTTCAAATTTCATTTTTCTTGTATAAATTCAATAAAACATTCTTTTTCTTTGCCTAGTCTCAAATCAATATTAAATGACCATGATATTTTCCTCAAATAAATAAAATTTCTTTTTTTGAGCATTTTTTTGAAAATGTGCGGGGTTTAATATTTTAAGAAAACATTCTCTTAAAGAACCTTCCTAATGCTACAGTTTAAGCTTTTATTCACTCTTCTATATTTTCAAATTCAAAAATTATTTAGCTTCAAAATTTCAAAATGTTGAAATTTCCCCCCTATCTTTTAAATATCAAAATACATTTTCTATTTTCACAAACACTTTCTGCAGCATACAAATGTGACACTAATTCACTTTAAAATGATGTACAGTGTAATCGTGGTACAATGATACCATGCATACAGAGAAAAAAGGAAGAAACTATTGTAGAGAGAGTTATAAAGAGTGATTAAGAATAACGGGTTCTCATGTCAAATGGAGAACACAATAACATCTGAAATTTGAATTACATTAACTACCTCCTGCATCATATCACTCAATTCCCACTAATATGAAGTTTATGACAAAACAAACACACACAAAATAAAACAAAATGACGATATCTTACCTATGATCAGCAGAGTACATTCATATTGACCCACTTGTCTTTTTCACACAATCGTTATTCACAGTATGCAGCACTCACATTCCTCTTCACAAACAGAGAAACACACAAAGACCTAACTGCATCAAGGTTCACTGCTACTGTTATGATAGTCCTGTATGACAGTGCATCAAAACGAAATGACAAAGGGGCTATTTCAGTTTTAAGCAGCAACAACAATAACAACTACTACTACTACTACTACTACTACTACTACTACTACTACTACTGCTGCTGCTGCTGCTGCTGCTGCTGCTGCTGCTACTACTACGTTTCCCACACTTGTCGGGTCACACGTGTTGATTTGGCCCTGTTTATGCCCCTGATGCCCTTTCTGACACACTATGTAGAGGAATGTAATCACTATTATGTTCTTCTGTGGTGGTGATTGGTAGTGTGGTGGCATGAGTATGAAGAGGAGTGTGTTGGGACAAACACAAACAGCCAGTCTCCAAGCCAGAAAAATTAAAAAGACATGATCAAAATCCCTGACACGGCCGAAATCGAACCCTCTGAACCAAAGGCCTCAAAACTGACCATTTAACCAAGGATGTCCAATAGTTACAGTACTACTGTTTAATCCTTCTGTTATGTATACTATCTAAATCTTCCTGGAATTCCATAGCTGCCAAGTTTGCATTGTTGCTCAAACAAACCCACCCCTCAGGTATATAAACAGATGTAAACACTTTTGCTTGTTATGCTTGCACATTATGAAAGTTCAGTCTTCGTATGGCAGTAACAGACATTCCTAATTATTTTTGTGCTTGGATTATCGTAGTATCAGGAAGAAAGCACATCATCAGGGTCTGAAAAGACAGTTGTGGTATTTTACATTCAATTAAAGGGATTGATTCCGGACCAGAATCTTTTATCGTTACAAAGGGGATTATCGTTGCGTCTCTAATCATTGTAATTTCACTATATACCATTGAAATTATCCCTCTTTTGTTTCACTGGACCAGCTGCCTACAGGCAGGATTTTAAACTCTTTCCACTCGCGTGTCGATAGCAGGTTGACAGCTGCCGTTCAGCGCTAACACTCATGCAAGACCACGCTGGTCTTGACTCATGTGTCGAGCTCTGGTCGACACGTGGTTTTGCGTCACATAACTACTCTGTGGAGTACATTATGACTTCTATTTATTATTCAATGAGTGCTGCTATCTTCTGGGCACTGTGAGAATGAATTTCAGACAACTTCTTTTAGAATGCGAAGACAATATTACTCTGCTTCCTTGCTGATGTACATGCTCAAAGGAAAGCGATTGCGGGAAAATGGCGGCACTTACCTTGACGGAGGATGAAATATTGATGACAATGATTGAATTTACAGATAGTGACCATGAGAGTGATGAATGTTTCAAGGCAAGGGATGTTTCAGAGAGTGATAATAATAATGACAACAATGCGTGTAATGTTTGGGGAGGTATAATGTATTGCCGCGGCTCGGACCTCACCGGCATGTACAAAATTCTAATACCGCTAGGAGATCATGGACTACAGGTGATGTAGGCCTGCCTAAATTCCCATTTAGGTCAGTAAGTGGATTTTTAAGCCATGGAAATAGGTCTTTTACAGAATTACAGTACTGGCAATTACTTTTTATGGACCAGTTACTAACCTCCATTACAAATGAAACTAACGAATACGCGAAACTTAACATTCAGAGAAACACTCCACTTCAGTAGCAGTCTATGTGGTGTTCATGGAAGGAAGTCACAGGAGATGGACCGCAAGGTTTACAGCAATAGGCAAGTTGCGTTGGGGAGGCGAGAAACGGTTCAATTCTGCAAAACCTCTGAGAAGCAACCAGGACTTCACCCAGGACTGTGCTTCGAAAAGTATCACACCCTCCAGAAATTCCGATGAAAATGTAGGGAAAAAAATCTATCTGTGTCTTTCTTATGCCTTTGTGTACAATATTTTTCCATTTTGAACCTGTACAAAGTAGTTGTAAATATGTAAGTAAGTATTTCATAATACATCTCCCAGTATGGCAAAAAGTGACTGAAATAATTACAAGTTGGGAGACATTGTGCCTATGAAAATATTCAAGGACAAAGGGTTAAAGTGTTAACACGTCAATAAGACACCTATACAGACTTTTGTTTCATGATCAGATGTTATGCAATGGCATTGGTTTTTGATTCTAACTTCTAATGGTCTTAAGAAATATAAATAATGGTTTCACATTAAAATTATTTTGTAAGTATTTTTTTATATATGAATAACTGGAAGATGACTGAAAATTATAATGGTGATTTGTCCATTCTTGCAAACTTCTGGAACAATTATACAAATGATTTCAAACAAATATAAGTCATCTTATTGTTTATTTAACTTAATTTACTGCCAACGTGATCTCATCAGCTGGTAAAATATCCTTATTATAAACAAATCTATATCAAATAAAAAACTCATCAAGTTACAGAATTTATCTATTTAATTTTCATATTTCTTTATTTTACTTTCTCTACCACAGTCAGTAAGTTTGTGGACGAGTGCTTAGAGTGTAGGAAGCCATGCAACATGACAAACACTTAAACAGTTCCACATTGTCCATCATTGGCTGCTACGCATGACTGTGAATGTTGGTACAGCAGTTTGAAACACTGCTAAAAGATACTGGCAGGAAGATCCTGTATGACTCGGGTTACTCTTGTGGTAGCGATGATCTCCTCAGTGGAATGAAATCTATGCCCACATTATTCTGTTTCAAAGCAGGAAAGGGAAACAAATTGCTTGGTGTGAGATCAGGTGAGTATGGGGGTTGTGGTAAAATAGTGACCTGTTGCCTTGCCAGATCCTCCTGGATAAGCATAGAGCTAAAGTGCTGAGGTGTCGTGTAACAACAGCCAGTTCTTCCTACGCCACAGCTCAGTACGCATTCAACAAACTGAATTGTGTATGATCTTCTTGTAGATGTTCTTGTTTATAGTTGTTCCTTGTGAGATGAAGTTTTTAACTTTAAAAGATTAATTCCAGGTCGTGGTGATGTGGGAAATTTCCAGGTGGCCAACTGTCACTTCAGTTGGGGATCATATAGAAAACACCTTGTTTTATATTCTATTATGCAATCATGTTGGTCTTACATCGGGACACGTGACATACTGTGCTGGTTAATAGATGTGTGAAAATCAACATGCAGACTTGCTCAAACTCATTTACGAGAAATAGGACCTGCTCGGTCTAGACTTCTTCAGAGTTTTCTGCTCGAACACTGTGGTTTTCCAAACACTTGCTCTACAAACTCAAACTCAACTTCACCAGCAAATTAGTCTACCAAACTTTCAAGCTCTCTGACCACAACAAGCAGCAATTAGTCTGGACAGATCGAGCAGCTCAGAAACTCGAAAATTCAAGCGACTCGCTCACTGATACACTGTTACCACATGCACTTGTTTTCCACATATCTTTCTTGTACAGACACTGCATATAACACTCATAACGCACATGCTTGAGATAGAAACATGAAAACAACTTGCAGTATCACCCACTAAATGAATGAACAACTGAATAGTCTGGTATAGCAAGCCTGTTACTGAGTTTAGGTATCCTGCTCAAATATTTCAAGTGAGCAGTGATGAGTCTGGCTCGAGTCTCTGTCTGTAGTTCTAGCAGCAGGCTCGTTCTCTGAAAAAATAAGCTGGGTAGTAGAGGTGGAGATGAAACGAGCTCAGACAGCATTGTGCGGCACATATCTTGGCTAATCTGTACTGTTGCTGTGAGTTCATCTACCCTATGTGAGAGGTTGGCATGAAGCAATGATGGTGCATTCAGTTTGACTTGTTTGTGGCCATCCTCCAAACTCTCTCCCCCTTGTACAAAGTGTCGGTGCAAATTAAACATAGCAATGTGTCACAAGGCATCGTCAGCGTACACTTGCTTCATTACCTGAAACCTTCCTCTAACAGATTTGCTTAATATGTGGCAGAAGTTAACGTTTGCCTGTTGCTCAAACTTGTCATTCTCGTGCTTCACTACTCGCTTTTAACTATCCTTATTATAGTTTATTATTTTCATGTCCATGAATCTCACAATTATATAACAGGGATAATTCCACCTAATCAATACTACTTGTTACAAGTACAATGTACTCACATTAAAAATACACCATCTGCAGGACCAGTTTCAATCTACAATCGATCATCCTCAGCTGCTTGAGAACATAAGATAAAATAACATACATAAATCATTGAACATCACTTAATCTAAGAATGTAGTTAATAAACAACAGTACCGGGCGAGTTGGCCATGCGGTTAGGAGCGTGCAGCTATGAGCTCGCATCCAGGAAATAGTGGGTTCGAACCCCACTGTTGGCAGCCCTGAAGATGGTTTTCCGTGGTTTCCCATTTTCACATCAGGCAAATGCTGGGGCTCTACCTTAATTAAGGCCACGGCCTTCCCTGTCCCATCATCGCCATAAGACCTATCAATGTCAGTGCGACGTAAATCAAATAGCAACAACAACAATAAACAACAGTGATAACAGGTTAAAATCAATAAAATTTGACTGTCATATCCATAGATGCCTAAACATATTCGCACCAGCTGCACGATATGGACAAGCGCTATCCTTCTGTAGAGTAAACCCATCTCCTACAGTCTCTGCAAAACCACCTACTGTGGGTCAGGGAATGTAGAGTTCAAACAACGCAGCCATCATATTTCCTTGATTGTGAACCTATAGTATATGGTGGCCAAACATGATGCCTGCCAAGAACAGTGCTGAACCTCAAAGTTGTTGGTGCCATTCGACAAAGAATGATTCATTGTCACATTAGTGCATAAATTTAATTTGTTGTGATTTATTTCAGTTTATTTACACATTTCTACTCTTAATAATTGCAGAAACACGTTCCAACAATCAGAAAGTTCATACATGTGATAGTTTTATTTACACAGGCTGTCTGATATATCGGGTCAGTACAGGTCAGTACAACAACACTAGTTACTCAGCATTGTATTATACAATAATGTTGCAAGCTTAGGCCGGCCCCGTGGTGTAGGGGCAGTGTGCCTGCCTCTTACCCGTAGGCCCCAAGTTCAATTCCCGGACAGGTCAGGGATTTTTACCTGAATCTGAGGGCTGGTTCGAGGTCCACTCAGCCTACATGATTACAATTGAGGAGCTATCTGACGGTGAGAAAGCGGGCCTAGTCTAGAAAGCCAAGAATAACGGCCAAGAGGATTAGTCTTGCTGACCACACGACACCTCATAATCTGCAGGCCTTTGGGCAGGGCAGCGGTCGCTTGGTAGGCCTTGGCCCTTAAGAGCTGTTGCCCCATGGGGTTTGGTTTTTAGTTAGTGTTAGAGTTTGATTACCTTATCCAATTTACACTGTAAAGTAGATCTTCAGTTTCCAATGAAGACTTATCACAATACTGTAAACTCTATTTACCGTTATGTATTTACTGATTATGATATCCACAGAAACATTTCAGGTGAAGTCCAAACTGGTCAAGCAGATCCACTCTTCGGATGCCACTATAGGACTTGAACAGCTTTCATTGTGGTACAGATATTTTTTACGCTGGACCACCTTGATGCACTGCTTATCTCCATCTGTTTGTAGTTCTTACCAGCATTGACGTCCGACTCGTTGGCTGAACGGTCAGCGTACTGGCCTTCAGTTCAGAGGGTCCCGGGTTCGATTCCCGGCCGGGTCGGGGATTTTAACCTTAATTGGTTAATTCCAATGGCACGGGGGCTGGGTGTATGTGCTGTCTCCATCGTCATTTCATCCTCATCACAACGCGCAGGTCACCTATGGGTGTCGAATAGAAAGACCTGGACCTGGCGAGCCGAACTTGTCTTCGGACACTCTCGGCATTAAAAGCCATTTCATTTACCAGCATTGACAACACAGTTGTCATTCCAGTGCACCGGCAACGCACCACCAAAACTCCTGCACTCGTATGATCCAATTCTTTTTCCTGTCCGCATTTTTTGAAGGGGGTACTTCTCTGTCTGGTTTTCTTGAAATGTCCCTGTTGCACTTATTCCATTTTAAGCCAGATGTCTTACCAATTTCAGGAATAGAAAGTAGCTATCAAAGAATATTGTATGCCCCCTGTTTGATTCAGTTCGACCTGCATTAATGAGAGGTAGGACTACATTTCCTCCAAGTCCAAATTCTTTCACCCTTTCATTTCTACATTGCTGTATATACTTGGAAAGGTGGAAAGGTATCCTATAACCACTGGTAGAGATAGAAGTCCAGCGGAATTTCACAATTTTGTGCATCATCTTTGTGGGGTGGGAAGAGAGAGGAGGAGGAGACAGGAAAACAGTCGGTTACTAATTGAGATGTAGATTGTGATCTTGTCCACTATGGGGTTGCTTCTTTTGTGTTACAATTTGACCCACTAATGCTTTTGAATTTTCTATTAGGGATATCGGAAACATGGGTACTGTCCCAATGTTATGTATGACTCTCTTTATTTTTGTATGACAGCTTCATTTTGCATGGTTTTCTGGCTTTTCAGTTCTATCTGTAAACTTTCAGTAACATTTTGACTACCACTGGACCTAGCCTTCACTTTTTCATATTTTGTTGAAGCAATTTGTGCTTCATATTTACTCAGAAGTAGGTTTCTACCCAGCTAATTTAAATTACGCTCATACTCATCTGTCATTATCATCAACCGTTTCACACCCGTCATCAGGAGGTTTGATGCGCTGCTCCTCTCCAAACGTCGGTTCTTCCTCCAAAACTTCTGATATTTCACTCACTATCAAACTAGTAAGGGAATACAAATGTCTGAGACAGTAGGACCCCCTGTGCATAGCATCCGATTTTCAAGACAGCTATATTTACAAGCCTCTTTCACGTCAATAATAAGACATAATTGACATCTTTGTGTGTCGGTCGATTCATAGGAGTGTAAACAATATGGTCCATACCAAAGTTTACAATTACTGGAAATATTTGGTAATTCATAAATAAAAATCTTGACTGTTGCACAGAAATCTGTACTATCTTGGTCCTTGTTAGCTACAGCCTTTCTGAAGCACAAGAAAGTACCACGGGCTTAAAACCATGCATAAATACCACACAATTTTATTTTTTACAATGTCCGATTTTTCGGGTGTTATGTGCACTAATGGGTTAATCTGAGAATGTAGTTAAAAACATAGTAAACAACAGTGATAACAGGTTAAAAATTAATAAAATTTGATTGTCATATCCAGAGATCCCTTAACATATTTGCAGCAGCTGCACAATATGGGCAAGCGTTATCTTGCCCTCCATATGTGCACAGAGATATCTCTTTTTTTCTCCTTCACCATCTGCTTTACATTGCACTAATACAGATAAGTCTTATGGCGACGATGGGATAGGAATGTGCTAGAAGTGATGTCCCCACATTTAGCGACGAGCAGCGTGTCATTGCCCTATAGGTATATGGAGCTGAACGTTGTTTGTCCAGAGCATACCAGTAGCCAATCACGGACCTTCTCCATTCCATAAATGTGTGTCAATAAACGACTTGGCCGTTCATTTCTACTGAGGTCTGTTACTGACATAGTAGGTACAACATAATTATAAAAGATATGCATTCTGGCATTGAATGCAGTGGTAAGTACATGAATGAGTAGGCAAATACAGAAACTGATGGCTACTGTAGGTGTACATTGTTATCACTCATGATTCATCAGACCCCACATTCAATACCCATTTGACCTGTGCTTTTCTTTACCAACATTATGGTGACAGAAGAACTAATCCCTTGCAGTGGTATAGAGTATTCGTGTCATAATTAGGTATACTTCAGTATAATGTGTAATTGTGTCTAATTGTACACGACAACTTTAAGACAATGTCCGAAACGCAACTTCAGTTGTGGACATGGGATTATTTTGAAGAATGTCACAAAGCATAGTCCGCTGTATTGTTTGTTAAAAAAAAGTAAAATACATCAGCAGAAATACTTCTGGGATGATCCAGCACTTAATAGCACATATAACTGAAGGCGAAGTCACAGAGAACACCTCCAGCATGGTCTGCATCACAAGAAAGTACCCTGTAAACAACAATTGTGAGGTATCCAGGTAGGTGTACATCCTATGTACAGTTAAGTTAGACAATGTTATTCAGCTAAGGTGTTCACCTCAAATATTTCCCGAACCATTTAAGATACTGACATTGAATTTTCACTTTCATTAATGGTATTAAATGCAGTACTTTTCCATTCTTTTGACAAAATTTATTGGCACACACATTTCCATATGAGAACGTTATTTCAAGCAACAACTGCTGATGATATACTATCAAGCTTACGGTCATAGTTACTGGGATGTCTTACAGGAGAATTGGTCTCGAGATTCTCAGAAGAGTCTGGAAATCTGAGACGTCAGTCTCGAGAGTCTTTCGAGTTGGGACGGGAATTTCTCTTGATTGAAATCTCGAGACAAATAGCCAAAATCTCGCGAGAAAGTGAATAGTGCTGCACTCTCTTGAGAAAGTTTGCAAATTACAACAAAATGTTAAGTGTTAGAACTTCTTGCTAGAAGCATGGCATTCGGGTTATTTTAAATGACCACATTTGAGATTGATCTGCCATGTAACACACAGAATATTTGCTTTGACCTTATACTTTAATTCATATGAACACAACTGCTTATTTACAGAAAGGAATGACAGAACAAAACTCAGTTTAGATGGTCTTCGGGGGGGAAAAGAAAAAGAAAAGAAAAAGAAAGAAAACCGGGCGAGTTGGCCAGACGGTTAGAGTCGCGCAGCTGTGAGCTTGCATCCGGGAGATAGGGGGTTCAAATCCCACTGTCGGCAGCCCTGAAGTTGGTTTTCAGTGGTTTCCCATTTCCACACCAGGCAAATGCTGCGCCTGTACCTTAATTACGGCCATGGCCGCTTCCTTCCCACTCCTAGGCCTTCCCTATCCCATTGTCGCCATAAGACCTATCTGTGTCGGTGCAACGTAAAGCAAATAGCAAAGAAAAAAGAAAAACAATAAAAATCAAATCAAACAGTTATTTAATTTTTTACCCTCAAAGAGAATTATGCGGGCCATTAGCTAAACAAAGTAGTTCTACAACCGTGGAATATCGATACATTATTTTAAAGGATGTTGTATTTGTTATGATGTATGTCTGGTACATATGTAATGAGAATTGCTTAGTATGTGTTTCCGGCGCAGAAGTCACCAAATCAAATATCCGCTCCACACTCGCTTGAACATACTCCCACCATCCCTAGTTTATTAAAAACAGTACATATTACAGATTTATACACATCCCTATACATTGAGTAACATTAACACTGAATCGTACAAGTATGTCGGCTTGAAGAAACAGGCAACGTGATCTTGCAGTCACTGAATGTCTAACATTGTCCCGTCTAACACAGACGGACTCTTTTGTATTGAAAAGGAGGATGCCATCAATATGGAATGAGATTTATAACATGCAATTAGTGGGTAAATTGCAAATATGCTCAACTTTTATTGAAAAGTTTATTTCCATATTATTATTCTGAAACTAACTTTTACGACTCACTGAACTATAATTAATCATTCAGCTGTTTTGTTACAGGTTCTGTTAACATGACATTTGGTGTTCATGGCTATGATCCTATGGAGAAGAATATGCAGGCATTCTTCATGGCTTGGGGACCAGACATTAAGAAGAATTATGATATTCCACCGTTTGGCTCAGTTGATATACATCCACTTGTTTCAAAATTAGTAGATATTTCCCTGGCAAATGTAAATGGATCTCTCAACAATGTTATTTCAATGACAACGTTTGATGGCAGCCAGCTGATATTAGTGAATGTCTGGCTGCTTATTCTTCAGATTATTCCTCTTTATCAGTACTTCAGTATCTGAAAAGAGAGAAGTTAGGGACTCCGAAGTTACGTTTGCCACAAAATCATAAAGAGGTTTACAAAATATTAACATTCCTTTAAAGCTATTTTAACGAAGTGACAAAAACAAAAAAAACAAGCTTTGTTAACCAGGTTTAACAATTGATTATTCTGTATTTGCTATCATTACAATGATGTTGAAAATCACACAACTAGTCAAGCTTAAGAACAAAACAAGTCATTTTGGCTGTGGATCAGACTTTAATATATCAACAAATCAAACTAATGTGTACAACTTAAGACAGAAAACAAGAGAGGAACATGCACAGAGGATTGAACACAATAACAGCCACATCCTTCTGTTCTGAGATCTCTCACACATTTTACTGGGAAATGACACATTATCCAAAAGCACAGAGAGGATGAATTACATTTCAGTGAAAAAGGAGAGGTTGGGAAAAGTAATATATTTAAAGGATATGCTTGAATGAGCCTTTTGAACAAGACTACAATTAGAGCCTGCTTTCTGATCACCCGTGATAGAGCATTTCAGAGCAGGTGAGATGCCTGCCTGGTGTCAATGGTCATTAAAGCATTAAGTCGACATGGTCTGTCACTGCAATTAGTCCAGTCCGAGTCCCATTGATGGAAAAAACCTTTCACCATCAGAATGTTGGCCAACAGTGTACGAGGGGTATTGGTGTTTGTAGTAGTCAAAATTATTTCTAACCACTAAAGTGCATGCCAAAAGCTTGGATTCAGTCTTAAACCTCTCTAAAGTGTTCATCAGGAGTGAGTGCATATGATGCTGTCAATAGTGATGTCCATTGGATGGAGAGGTTAAGCACTGAGCAAATCCCTTGGTGTTATTTGACTGGGGAAGACTATGTGCCGACACAGAGATTTATCCTCTCCCTACCTCATCATCTCACACCTAGGCGCACAGGTTCCCCATGAATGTCAAAGAGAAAGACCTGCATCATGTGAACTGAACATTTACTCGGACAACCCCGGCATTAAAAGTCATAAATAAATAATTCAAATTAGCAGTGGGCACAGACATTTAAAGTAAACGTGTAATTTCTTATTATTCCACTAAGGTATACTCCATTCTGCCAGCTATGCAATCTTCTTCTACTTGGGCTTAATGCTTTTCCAGAGGTATAGGGGTCTTTCTTCAGACTGACCAGCGCCATTTTATATGAACGTATGAAATACTAGGTTCAGCTCAATTTCCATGTGTGTGACTAGTGTGTCTTGCCACTATTGTCTAGGCTGGGCACTTGCCCTGGATGGTGAAACTTTAGGCTTTGTAAGCGATGGTACTCGTTGCTGCTCTCAAGACACTGCCGTACAACCTCAAGTGTGTCTCCCACAGGGAATGACTTTCATCCTCTGCCGGTTATAGGATGAAGAGAAACTCAAAAAGACCAGTGCAAAACGCACACCTATATGATGTGTAGAGGATGCTCAGCAATTTTGGTGACTGGTGAACAATCAACCCATTACAGTGCTACTGGATGAACCATAGTATGATAAAGTCCTGTTCTAATCAGCTGAGAAAACTCAAATCACCAACCAGTATGAAACACTGTATTCTGTGGGCAACATACAGGGTGATCGGAAACAACGTGAACCGGGTATATGAGAGTTAGAGGATTGGTCTTACCGATAAGCAATTTGAAAAAAATAATTTGATATCTCACGCTGTTGTCATTTTATCAGCTGCTGAACTTGGCCAATCAGATCGCTTTATATGTGAATTCAAACGGTCTTTGTGGGGCAGTGTTGATAAATTTGAATGTGACCTAAGATGGCTTGAGAGCACCAATGGCAGAAAAAAACTTTGGCTGGGGATGGACTGAAAGACAGACCTCTGAATTGACAGGACTGCACCATAGCAAGTGTGCTACGGTAACAACCGCTGAAATGCACAGTGTGTTTGTGTTTATTGCTGACTTATCGGCATGGATCTCAGGCCGGTCTTAGGTCACGTGCAGATTTATTAACATCGCCTCGTGAAACCCATTTGAATTTGCCTATGAAGCCAACTGATTGGCTAACTTCAGAAGCTAATAAAATAACAATGACGCAAGATATCAAATTAATTATTTTCAAATTATTTATCAGCAAGATCAACCCTCTAACACACATATACTCAGTACACGCTGTTTCTGACCAACCTGTGTATAACATTTGTGTCATACAGATTGCATACTTAACTGGTTAAAGAACGTTTACATCGGTTAGAGCAAATTTGGTCAGGTGTGAAATAAAACAAATTATGACCATGTATTTCAATCCTTGTTCCTTGATGGTCCAGCCGCCTCTTGCGATCTAGCTTAATGCAACCCTGCTGTATTTACTACAGTTTTGAAATACATCGGTCCCTCTCCCTAAACAAGGGTAATATAAAGAGATGTGTGGTTACAGGCTGGAAGGCAGCAGGAATCATGAGCACCACTATTCATTCATTATGGGTATCCTAAATGAACCTGTAAAATGAGCACATGAAGAATATATACCTTACAACAGGAGGTGCATACACACAGAACAGGAACAGGTATTGTATAAGCTGGGAACTGCCTGCTACATGTCAAGCCTCACAATAACTCACTTGGCAAGGACGCAGTCGGAGATGTGATAGTGGACAGTCCTCTATGATATGGAGGTTCGAATCTACCGCGTTATTTTTTTCCATCAATTGTCTGGGATGACACGTGATAAACTTCATGATCTGTTCCATACTGATTTACAACTGTAATCTGACAAAATATCTTATAAAGAAATCATAAAAATCAAATCCACCTATTCACCATTAGTATCGTGGCATAGGGTATGGAGGTGATTGTCTATGGCTAGGACACATGCACCAACATTTTAGGTAGCTACATCGCACGTTTCAAGCTTCATAGGACACAGGTAGGGCAAAGGGTGCCCCCTTGGGATGATAACATGCAATGGTGTGTAGATATGTAGCTGTGTGAACTTTCTTCCTTCCTTCGACATAAGTCATCACGACACAACACAAAGCTTATTCACTGCCTCGCGATGTGAATATGTTACTAGTGATGGGCAACGCTCTCGCTCGAGACTCTCAAGACTGACGTCGCAGGTCTCGAGACTCTCACGAGAATTTCGAGACCGATCCTCCTATAGTGCAAGTTGTGCGACGTACCAGTAACTATGACTGTAAACTTGATAGCATACCATTGGCAGTCATTGCGTGAAATAACGTTCCCATATGAAAAAGTTTTGAAGTGCCGGATCATCCCAGAAGTATTTCTGCAGACGAATTTTACTTCTTTTGAATAAGCAACACAGCGGGCTGTGCTACGCGACATCTCCTCAAAATAACCGACATCCACGACTTACGTTGCATTTCGGACATCGTCTTCAAGTTTTCGCATACAACTAGACACAATTTCACATTGCACCGCCATATATCGAAGTACCTACGTATGACGCGAATACTCTATAACATTGTAAGGAATTATATCCTTCGTCATCAAAATATTGGTAAACACAAGCAGTGGTCATATGTTGTTGAATGTGGAGTCTGATAACGATGTACACCTACCTGTCGAAAGAACTGGAGCAAACTGAAGCATTTTAGATTACACGTTCCACTCATGCGTAATGGTGATTGCATATGTAGCAAGGCGCACCTTGCCTCGTCTCGAGTTTGAATAATGCACGCCTCTAGTATGCAGGTACGTGTATCTACAGTAGCCGTCAGGTTCTGAAACCACTCATTCGCGTACGTACCAGTGCATACAATGCCAGAATGCGTATCCTTTATATTTATGTTATACTGTGTCAAAATAGACCTGGGTAGAAATGAACGCCCTAGTCGCTTGTTGACGCGTATTTACGAAATTGAGTAGGCCCGTGGTTGGATATTCACATACTCGGCACAAACAATATTCAGCTCCGACTACCTGTAGACCTACGACACGCTGCTCGCCGCACAATGCGGGGACAAGGCTCTCAAGATTTCTTGAATTTTCTCACGAGAAATAATGCCTGCGCTAGTCTTGAGAAATCCTGAGAAATCTCGAGACCTAATCTCAGACTGCCCATCACTATATGTTACTCATTTATGGAGAAGCTAGACGAAATGCATACCAGGCACAACGCCTGTATCAAAAACGCTATCTGGATAGATGACAACAACCAGCAGATATGGCATTGGAGAGTGTTGAAAGATGTGCATGGGCTCCTGCATACCTGGAAAGGACACGCTTTGTTCGAGATCATCCTGTGATGTCTACTCACAATGAAGAAGTTTTGTACGTGCTATTCGGCATAACCCTCACACTAGCACAGGGGCCATTGCATAGGAGACAAACATCAGCTGGGAGTCTGTTATCCGAATATTGAATACCAAGCTGTTTCACACATACCAATCTATACACTTACACCAGGTGTTCCACGATCATTATTTCAAAGCCTAGGTGGCGTTCTGTCAATGGACCCTATAGTTTCGGAACGATGCTTGAGCCGGTGTATATTAGGTTTTAAACTCGAAATAATTTTTACACAACACAACACAGGCGATGAGGGTGTTCACCATCACATAAAGAGGAATTACCTATGCACCCAGCAACAAGAGTCTAACTTAGGGATGACTGAGTGATATAATACTGCCACTGTCTTGAGGTACAAAAATCGCCATGCTGCGCAGTTATCAGGTAGTGTAGCTGTGGACTCAGATGGGATACCGCATAGTGTGAGGTGTTGTCATTTGATATGTCCCAGCATGTTCTACAAGTACACAAGACAAACAAGTCAAATAAACATTTGAGAAAATTGAGGTGGGAAGAAGTGTGAAAAAAGTCTTTTACATAAAATGTTGTGACATGTGGACATTAAATAGCTTCAAAATTATTGGAAACGCAAGAGGATGGAGTGGCTTGTCAGAATTCCCAACAGTCCAAAATCACCAATGCCAAGAGTCAACAGGCTTATCAAGAGTGTGTCGAGAAAGTTAACGCGCCCGAGCATTGTGAAGAGAGTTCCATGCCATGGGAGCACATCTACCGTCCCAATCAAGGAAAATGATCTGGAACTCATGGATGTGGATAGTGATTACCTCTGTCTTGAAAACATCTAAATTTGTTTCAAATTAAGAAATGGCAACAATCAAATTTCAATCCCATTGCAACTAGATATTGTATTTCAACAATATCTATCACGTGGTACATATTCTACGTCAAAATATGTGACAGCGACTCAAACATAACCCGTTTGAATGTTTAAATTTTAAGTTTAGGCTTGTATGACTTTACAATTTAAGTTTGTAGATTTGATCCCAGCTAAGGTAGTCTATCTTTAAAAGGCAGTCAAAAGTGTGTTGTTGGCATGTTCAAGATCTCTGGTGGTGCACTCACAAAGAAACCCTTCCATCTGCAAGTCTCTGATCTGACAGATTTGGTACGACTTCAGTAGGAATGTTTTATTCAGCCATATCGAAATTAGATGCCCAATCGTATACTTAGCACCTGCTTTGGAGCATCAAAGTTTGCTCATTTAAGCATCGCATAGACAGAAGTGAGCAGCCGGACAGTTCATGTGTCACACAATTCCCACCTCTACCTGCTTCCTGCCGCTCACTCCTGTCTATGCGGTGCTAAATATATGACTGGGCATTAATTTTGGTATGGCTGAATAAAGCATTCCTACTGAAGTCATTGTACCAACTTTCAGTCAAAGACTTACAGTTGGAAGGGTTTCCTTGTCAGTTTCACTTGGCAACATAAATTAAACCAGATTCAAAATTTGTGTGATTTGGCTGAATTTATCTTACAATGAACCCTCTAGGCCAACTACTACATGCATGTACTGCATCACTACAGCACAACCAGAAGTACTATTTTTATGCTGGTATCATACAGTACCACTAGGTCAATCCAGGAGCAGAGGTTTGTAAATTTGGAAAGTCATAGTAGTTGACTTGCTTGATTATAAGGAGCATGTTATTGATAAACAATAATACTGAATTCTGAATACAGGTATGTTTAGTATACATTTTATTAGAAATGCAATGTATTTTATTTACAATAAAGAAATACATCACTCCAGGGCCAGTATTCTCTCTTTTCTTCATAATTTTGAACACTGCAATGGCATTAGCTCTGGCTTTCTAGGCAGCACATTCCTAGCTATTAACATTAAAATCAACAAAACAATCAACACAGATCTGAACATTCCATTTTACGCACTCTGTGTGCATGTGATGTAAACTGCTTTCCTGCACAGCAGCGTCTTTGCTTTGTTGGTGCAACAATATGGTCTAGTCTGTCATAGCAGATGCCATCTGATACAATTTAAGGAATAAATCAAAATATTGTTCGAATATACTTCCTGTGACAAAATAAGAATCATATTTGTGGCTAATTCTATGTGCATTATATTTTACCTCAGCTTTGAAATTCTGCTACAAGATGGAACGTACCTTGGTGCTTTTGGAGGATAATTTTATCAGGTCTCCGCCACACTTTCGGTGCAATATCCATGTCTTATGCATGCCTATATGCAGAACCTAGGTGAAAATGCGCCATTATCACTTCTTTCTGCGTATGGCAATGCAGAACAGCGAGACATTCCCATCCATACAATCAGTTCCTCCCATGTATCGATTGTATTCTGTGGAAAGAAAGTACTTGTGCTTAGGAAGTCTGACTCTGAAAAACCACTTTCGCTTCACACGTCTCTTCTTGTAAGTAACGTGTTGAAGTGGCATTTGAACACTGGCCCACCACACTCTGCACAGTGTCACAGCTCTCTGGGGCATGGCATATTGATCTTTTTGCTCAAGAGGAATATTGTTGATTGGAGACAACATGATAGCATTGTCCATCCAGCAGACTACAATTACTCCCTTATCTTCGCTCCTCTGAACTTCATAAGTCCCTGTAAGATGTCTTCGTTTTGTGAAACTGAGAGGACAGTCTTTTGGCACCCTATTCTCTTGGATGGTTCCTGTTACCTCATAATCACAGGTTTTCAAATGGGTTAGGAGACCAAAACTCATAAATATGTTGTTCAAATAAAAGCAAAATGTTAAAAACTTAAGTTTTGAAGGTAAATCATCCATCATTATAGTAATGGAGGCGCTACCTTCACAAAGTCTGTTTCATATCAAAACTGTTTTCCTAGGCTTTGTTCCTAGTGTACGTCAAGATTCATCAGCCATCAGATGAATTCAGACACCGCATTTTATATCTGAACATTTCAGTTTTCCACTTGTGAAATGTTTGCAACTATGCCTACCAAAGGATGCTATCGTACTCTCATCGAAATCGAGGCACTGTTCATCCCTGAAAATGTTCCTGACATTTTTCCTGCATCTTCTGAATGAGAGCGCGCATATTCCACATTTTATCCCCAGCATCTGCACAGTGAGTAAACCTCACAAGCTGTTCAAAACATTCTCCAAACATTGTACTGAAGATCAGTTCATTATGTATTTCTGCATTCTCCCAGTACCTTCTTTTCCCTGGTACTATAGTGTACCTGCTGAGGAAAAGTATCTCGATGAAAATTTATCTCTTCAGGTGTTACTTAGGGATCTAGTATGTTGAGGAAAAGAGTGTAGTTTCTAGTACTTTGACCAAAACAAAACTATGTTATCAATAAACATGTCAAATTGCCTGCTGTATACATTTCCCTCAGCAGCAAGTAATCTGCTTGTGGGAAGGAAGTACTTGTGCTTAGGAAGTCTGACTCTGAAAATCACTTTTGCTTCAATATGTCTCTTCTTACAAATAATGTGTTTAAGTGGCATTTGAAGACTGGCCCACCACATTCTACACAGCGTCACAGCAATCTGACGTAGGTTGGTCTAGATGGTCATCACCAGCTGAAACAACCGAGTCTTCATCACACAACGAACAAAAACTTCTGATCTCATAGTCTAATTTTTCAGGAGATTGGCTTCCAATGATGACTACTGCTTGTAGTAGCAGACACTGCACACTGATATTATCAATGAGAACCCCTTTGTTCTTGTCAGCAGAGTCTTTGTCGGACACGACTGTAGCATCTCGTGGCTTGATGTAAACCTGGTTGACATCTAAAGCTTCCTCATCAACCAGGACAAGAACTTCATTGAGCGTGAGCTTCCTAGAAGAAAAGCCAAATTACTGTTAACCTAATGTTTATTAGGTTTTTTTTTTTTTTATGTTATGCCCCATTGGAGCACTTTAATCAGTAATATACATTAAAGTCTAATAGTATTAACCTTTTCACTGCCGAGTTTTGATGACCAGGCAAGCCCTCTGGGCCGGATATTTTTAAGGAAGAAGCACTTTTACAGATATATTTTTACTGATACTATTAATGAAATGCATGTCATCCCCTTAGCCCCGCAACCCAACACAGGGTTGGGGATGAAGTGAGATGGTATTTTACACCATATTTTTATGGGTGGATGCCCTTCCTGACGCAAACCTCAATTGAGAAGATAATGAACATGAAATGAATTATGGTGAATGAAACTGGGTAGGGAAGTGGAAGGAACTGGCTGTGGCTTGTGAATAATTTGCTTGGGAGTGCAAAAGGGAAACAAAAAAAAAAACCATTCTCAGGACAGCTGACTGTGGGGTTCGAACCGAGTGCAGAGCTTGGATCCATAGCCGTAGCATGTTAATACGCGCGGCTACTCCGCTCGTTGATACTATTACTGAAATATATAACAGTATAAAATTGTTGATCCAAGAACTGGTATTATCAAAATAATTTATATTTGGGTAAAAAAGTATATCTGAGGAAGGGGTGACAATTCCACACGAGATTCATCAGTTCTACTTTGTCTCGCACTTTCTCGTAGTTCCATATCGCCACGTAGATATTTTTCACCTTCACTATCAAAATATAGCACTTCAGAATCACTATTTATCACGAAACATTCAATTTCTTCATCAACAAGAGATGAATGTATACTTCAAGACGCCATGATGGTTACACATTAGCGGGAAAGATGTTCCACTACAACGAAGCTGAAATAATACCAGATCGCTTTCAATACACACGATATGGAGTGGTATATCTGCCGTACAGAACTTCTTTGAGCATTTCTACGGAATCTCAAAGCATGACAATATATAGCGTTCATTTGTAGAGATTGGAGAAGTAAACACTGCACCAAAACGTTTATATATGGGTTTGGCGGACGAGACATGGCGCTCAGTAATGTATATATAGGTTTGGCAGTGAATGGGTTAAATAGTCAGCTTTCCAGCTTCTTCCGATCCCAAAACTTCATCCTGTCAGACCTGCCTGCCCTTTGGTTGTCGTAATGGTGCACTTCCTTCCTTTAAATGTTATGAATTATTTATTCATTTACAATTGAATTTATTATTTAGATCCACTCCGATTATGACCAAGGAGCCATATTTGTCAAATGCGTAAGGACAATGAAACTATCAGTTAAGAATTTTGTTGAGTCTTGAAATACGTAATGACTGAAGAGACATGGTATTGATCTAGCAGTACCGTACAGTATCGTTTATAAGAAATGGTTTGAAAGTTGATGGTTTCTGTGATAATTTTCCATTTGATATAAGTTAGTTATATTAAATAATATGAATTTACATGCGAACATATTCGCTATTTGCTTTTATGTCGCACCAACATAGATAGGTCTTATGGCGATGACGGGATAGGAAAGGCCTAGGGATGGGAAGGAAGCGGCCATGGTCTTAATTAAGGTACAGCCCCAGCATTTGCCCGTTGTGAAAATGGAAAACCATGGAAAACCATCTTCAGGGCTGCCGACAGTGGGGTTCGAACCCACTATCTCCCGGATGCAAGCTCACAGATGCGCGCTCCTAACCGCACGGCCAACTCGCCCGATCAAACATATTCCATATTTATGAAAACTACCTATTTTAACATAACGCACACAGTCAAGTAAATGTAGCGGTGATAATATTCAACACATAAAAATTAACGTTAAAGCAAAATGAAACAATACTTTGCATACTTACTTCAAGCAAGCAGCCATCTCCATTGCCACCAAGCAATGAGCATATTATAGGCCATGATTGCAAAGGGGAACAGTTGAGTCAACCTGTGCTGCCAAGTTGTAGAACTTCAGCCTACCTACCAATTTTGACATTCCGATTATGCTGCTGACTACTGATGAAAGCAAAATTTTACTGAATAGTTCCAATGGCTGAATTAACTTTCTGATTTTTATTTGAGAGAATTGTTTTTACCTCTTTTTTGGCTAGCCATGCGACACAGTACTGTTGACATTTCAGTATTCTTTATCTTAGGTACTGGGATGCTTTGGGACCAATACTATAGATAATTTTAGCTGCCTGAGAAAAGAGATTATAAAATACCTCAGATCAAATAAGAATACATCAATTACCTTGATAAAGAATACTGCGATGTATTTGAAAAATCAGTGCACTGTACATTAGGTGCATAAAACCACACAGGTCCAGTCCAGATGATAAATGTAACAGTAGTTCAACAGATCATACAAGCTTCAACTCTTAAAATTTCAATGATATTGCTTAAACATAAGGTAATCTAATTTCTGACATGAATTAACAAATTTGAGGGTCCCAACATCAGATCATGGGATAGTGAAGGGAAGGTTTTAACTGCATTATATCATGCAAATAATTGGTCATTTATAAGAAATGGTTTGAAAGTTGATGGTTTCTGTGATAATGAATTGAATTGATTTCAGGCCAGTTTAAACAAAATAAAATTCTCACTGTGGTTAAGTACAGCTAACCAGGAAACAGACTGTAAATTCATGGAAAAGTTTCTAATTATGAATTTGTTTAATATTATATTGGAATGAAGAATTAATTCCTTTTTTTATTTGTAGCAGTTTGTTCCCAAGGCCTCAAATCAATAATATTAAGCCATACCTCTTATTTTATTACTATAATCAGAAGAATAGTAGTAACATGATCAAGCCAGTAGATAACATCTTTAAACTGGGATGCAAAAAGTGAAAGAATACAGAATAATTCCAACACTTGAGGACAAAATAACTGGAGGTAGCCAAAGTGATTCATTCGATCAAAGTAGAGGTTATATGGAATAATGTAGCAAAGACAAGGACAGTTTTTCTCTACAAAGGAAATCAGCTAAAGTTAACTAGTGAGCCTGGAATTAGAAATATTTTAGAAGCACTCAACTGAAGTAAAATACTTCATGAATTTAAAAAATGAAGCATACAAATTGAAACAATCATCATCATCATCATCATCAATGTCCCACTCCAATCGCCTGGGTGTGGTTCGAATTGAAACAATGAAGAATTAAATTCAAAAGAAGTTTGTATTTTAAGAACACCTAGACCTTTACTTTTCTTTTCAACATAATTATACATATACAAGAAAAAACACCCACAATCCTCTACCATTCACATGCTCAGCTATACAGTGCACACATTCGTCAGTAGCTTTCAACAGGTAAGTCTCATCAAGATATTTTACATGTAGCTAATGAAACACTCTCTTTGACATTGACTGGTAATAAATTCCAGTCTGGAACCTATCATAGTAAAATAATTGTTATATGCAGACGAATGATGAAGAGCACAGTGGAACAGCATTATGGAAGAAAATTACACTACAAATTCACATTGTCAGTAAACACTTCTGAAAATGAAATCGTTACATTTAGAAGATCTGTTCTCTCCCCTTTAAAGTGTTTAGAACTGTTGGAAAGCTAGTACAAAGTTTGTGATGTTTGGGACATCACTGCATTTAATAAATTATCAAACCGTGTAATTAATTGAAAAATATTTGAACACTGGTAGGTAATTTTTAAATTATATATATAGGGTTTTAATCATCCATTTCATTTCTTTGTATCATGGCTATAACGTATTCTGAACGAACGAATTATTGTGTAAAGTATTTAAACATCATTCGTATTAATAGCTTGCAGTAAATTTTCCGATAGCCGAGGTCATGTGACCGGAGTCAGCAGGCTAATTTCAGCCCATTACCAGGAAATGTACGTCATAAAGCTTACGAGAGACCGTACCCCTTCCATACTCTGAGGAGACAGTTAAAGCCATGTTAATGCCTACTTTTCGAAGTTTGCTACCTGACGCTTTAATTTTGCAGGAAAGTTCAGCCTATGTGAATGGACGTAACGAAGCAACATGATGGATTCACAGCAATGGATAGGAGAAGGGTTATACATAAAATCTTACTGGACCATGTGATATGGTTGATGGAGGGAGACTTTGGAATCTATATACTTTGACGACAAGAGCTGGAGAGGACACACTTATAACTACTTAGGACTATTCTAATCTATCATAGGAGGAGGGCTGTATGTCTTGACATCGGAGAAGATCTTAACTTAGTTCGCTTCGCATCTGAGTAGTGTACTACTCAAAAGTTACTCTCACTGGGACCTGTTATCTCAATGACAAGAGTTAAAGTCAACAGGAAACCGATTTTGACTGGTATAGGGCAGGAGAGATTTTGTTATGAATTTAGTTACGCTACTGTTCCGTAATACAGAAGAATACAAGTGTATTCTCTCCATGACTGTAACCCATGGTGGTTTTGCTATTAAAATTAGAATTCATTACGACTTTATGTAAGGAGGACAGTAGGAAGTGTTAAAGGCAGGAAAGTCGTAGTACAGCTAGTGTACTATGCACAAAGCAGAGGTAGGACTGGAATCCACAACAAGAGATGACGCTGCCTGTATGAGAGATCCATCAATCATCAGCTGCTACATAGATTGTATCCAGATAACAGTCTGGAAATGGTGAGCTAATGGCATAAATTACTGCACGTCTACGCGTAACAATTCATCTTCTTAGAGTTTATTTCATTCATTCTTTTGCTTCCGTAAGTTCAGATTCCGTTAATACGCCATTACGTCACGTTTTTCATCCTAATAAATATTTGTTTTAATTTGTGTTTTAGGAAATTCTTATTAATGATCCTTAACTTCCAAGTTAGTGTACTTAATGGTTAGTATTCCGTCACCCCACCCCTGGAAGTTTTTAGAGTCTCATTACGTATTATTATTATCAATTATCATTTTCAAGCCATAAGCTTGAAGGCTGGCGCCCATGGGATAATGTTTACGGAGAAACAATGAGATATTTTTTATTTATATTAAAATTAAGGTGATCCGCCATGTCACAAATTTTGTCACACATCTGTGGGCAGAGTGGTAAGTCACAAGTTTCCAAAGCTGCAAAAACTAGCTATGAAATATTTATATATACCACCAGCAACAGTATTTCCTGAGAGACTAACACAGCAGGACTCATACGTAACACAAAAAGAAGTAGGCTTGATCCCAACAGAGTGAGAATGCTTGTAATTTTGAACAAAAACTTTAACACTTCAGTTATTGTTTTACCATTCATTTCATTTTGATTTTTTAAAATAGTGTCAAATACTTTTTAACATTTGGTTTGAGGAAAGATGCGTAAATAATCACTAACTACAACTACATATATTTTAATGTACCAGTATATACTGAAGAGTCAACATAAAAATGCCTATTTAATAAATGTTGTATGAGGGTTATTTTTCAACTAACAAGGGGACATTCCCTACTCGTCGCCACTGATTTCGCTCAAATTTATAGATCATGCAGGGCTTGGCTAGAAATGAAAGTACCCGAAATGGGAACCCCAGATGGCCAAGCATATAGAAAATGAAAATAGAAATGTTCTCGCGGCTTTCGCACCTTATAAGCCACTTACGTCAATACACACGACGAGCAGTTGTTGGCGTAGCGGTAAGAGCTCGGACTGGTAATTCGATGGCCGTGGGTTCGACTCCGCGTGTGGAAACTGATTTTTTCTGTCAATTTTTATATTATTCTTTTTCCAATTAAGCAAAGAGGTGAATAATTAATTTTATTTATTTATACACAAAAGGCATTGAAAAGCAAAAAAATTGGGATTTCATTGTCAGACTTTTTTCTACCCACGCCAAGAATCTATTGTTTGTGTACAGCCACGAGGAGCAACCTTCACTTGTCTGGTGGGAACGAATCCTACAGTGAAATGACTTTTCACGTTTATGGCACATTCCCCAAGGAGGGGAGATAGCCAATAAAGGAGAAAAAAGAAAAATTTCTGTTTGAACACGTTGGGAAAGTTCGCAACTCCAAATTTTCTACAATTGTGCGTTCATTAAAAAAATGATGTCCTATATGCCTTTTGCATATAAATAAATAAATACAAAAATTAAAATATATGAATAATATAAAATTGAGAAAAAATTCTCCGTGCGGGGAGTCGAACCCACGACCATTGAATTACTAGTCCAAGCTCTTACCGCTTCGCCAACTACTGCTCGGCGTACGTACGAACATAAGTGGATTATACATTGCGAGAGCCACGTGAACATTTTTATTTTTATTTTCTATACGCTTGGCCATCTGGGGTTCCCACTTTGGGTACTTTCATTTCTAGCCAAGCCCTGCATGTTCTATAAATTTGAGCAAAACCGGTGGTGACGAGTAGGGAATGCCCCCGTGCAAGGTCCGATCAACTGTAGGTTTGTAAAGTTGGTGCGCCCGTCAAAATGCGCACGCTGTCTCCCTGCCTTGGGCACGAGTCGACACCAGTTGCAGTCGTAACATAATTGCAAATGGTTTGATGTGGGCAGTTGAAATGTTTCAGATAACTGAGCGTCCCACAGTGCATGAAATAAGATATGAATTTGATTTTCTTTTTTTTTTTTTTTTACATCAAGGAATGTGTCAGCTGCAGACATTCATCGCCAGATATGTGAGGTGTACAGTCCGAATGCAATGAGTGAGATTGTTCAAGTATGGGCGGGACAATGTCCATGATGAACCGTGATCGGGCAGATTCCATGATTTCCACTTTGTCATTGCAATTTCCACAAGTTTCAAGGTCAGTGCTATACAAAATCGTTTGGCATCTTGCAGTTCAGAAAACAGTGCGTGCAATGGGTACCGAGGAACACAAAACCAGGAGAATGGCTTGTGCTTTGACCTTTTTGTCCCAATACAGTGAGGAAGGATATCAAAGTTTGGACCACATTGTTACAGAGGACGAAATGTGGGTTTTGTATTTGACTCCCGATATCTATTAACTTGACCACGATTGCCATTAAGGGTCCATATTGACGTAACTATAACAGTTGTGTCCAGGTTCTGCCTAGTCAATACAATTCAGAATGTATTATTTAAACTATCATTTACTTATATACACACTTATATACAAACACAGGTACACGGTTTGAGAAAACAAATTCTCTTCTTCAGCTTGTTAGTAACATCACATGCATCGAAGACCTTATTTAAAATGAACTATGTGCCACGAGTTTGCAGACAAAATGACAATACAACAATGTTAAAAATTCAAATATGAGAATCTCCGTTTATGTCCCAAATCTATGAAATATCTATATAAATAATGTATTAAAATTCATCTGGTTGACTGTTGATCCACTGTATTTAAATGTGGCATTGTTATGGTCTTTCATAATCCCACAGTTTCGTGTTGAGACTGCTGTTTGAACTCCTAGTACCCACACATCCGCAAGACCTCTGCATCTTACACAAATGAAAAAGTCCATTTTAACCTGACAGACTTGATCTACATGTTAACAGATTTACTTTCCATTAAGATACTGTAATGATAGACGGTCTCAACACCAAACTGCGGGACTATGAAAGACCATAATGATGCCACATTTAAATACAATGGATCACAGTCAACCAGCTGTATTTTAATACATTATATACAGATATTTCATAGATTTGGGACATAAAATGAAAGATTCTCATATTTGAATTTTTAACACTGTTGTATTTTCATTTTGTCTGCAAACTGTTGGCACGTAGTTCATTATAAATAAAGTCTTTGATATATGTGATTTTACTAACAAGCTGAAGAGGAGAATTTGTTTTTGTACCTGTGTTTGTATATAACTAAATGATAGTTTAAATAATAATACATTCTGAATTGTATTGACGAGGCAGAACATGGGCACAATCAACTGTTTGACTCCTGAATCGAAGTAGCAATCAATAGAATGGCGACAAGTCATCTCTAGTCAAAGTGAAAGCCAATCAGACAATTTCAACACGCAAGATTATGGCCACTGTGTTTGGGACAAACGTGGTGTCCTATCAGTTGACTTTATGCCACGAGGGACAACAATAAACTCAGCTGCATACTGCATGACCTTCAAAGAGCTTCGGCGTTCTGTACAGAATAAGCGACGAGGCCTACTGTCATCTGGAATGTTGTTACTGCATGACAATGCACGACCTCATTCTGATGCTCCAACTCAACAGATAATCTGATCTTTTGGTTGGGAGCAAATGGATCACCCACAGCCCAGAACTTGTGCCTAGCGATTATCACGTTCCGTTACGTGAAGCAGTTCCTTGCTGGTCAGCGGTTTGACACCGACGAAGGAGTGAAAACAGCAGTTGAAGACTGGCTTCAGAACAGGCGGCAGAGTCTACGATGAGGGAATACAAAAATTGGTGGGATGCTATGATAAATGATTAAAGAAACATGGTAACTATGTAGAAAAGTAGCTTAATGTGTAAAGAGGACATAATAAAAAGGTTTTGACAATATCAATATTACTTTTGTTTCTACTGACAAACAGAACTTACTTAAAAAATAACCTTCATATGTAGAAACTTATATTTTACTATTTTATTTCAAGAATGAAAGTATCCAAATATGTCAAAAAAACATACACTGGCATGAACAAAATTTATTATTGAACAAGTAATATCACATCTCTTATTAGGTTTTAGCCAGTGAAGTTCTTGATAGAAAGGAGTTATATGCACATCATAGCTCAAGTTAAAAATGAATCTGGGGCAATTGTTCAGAGCTCACTGCAATTTCATAGTTTTCCTTAGTTATGTCCATAAGAATTACAACACAGTAGTCAAGGATAAGACGGATTAAAGTCTGTTCTAGTCTTTGTTGCACATCTGTTTCTTTTCAAGGTTGAAGTGAGGCAAAGATCTTCTGACATATATTTTTAGTATGTTCCATTGAATTTAGAGTTTCAGTTAGTCACACCATGGTTTCTCACGTTGTACTGTAAAGGATGATTTAATCATTTAGCAGCAGAGGTAGAATAATTGTACTGTTGATCACGTGTAGGAGCTGCCAAGAACCGAGAATGTCTGCTTGTGTTTGATCGATTTATGAAAAGCCTGTTTGATCATGCATTCACTTAGTTGTTTCAAGTCAGCATTTGTGTTTTACCTTGTATCTCGTAATTAAATTATTTTGTCATGGCTATATATTTTTTTTTGCTAGGGGCTTTACGTCGCACCGACACAGATAGGTCTTATGGCGACGATGGGATAGGAAAGGCCTAGGAGTTGGAAGGAAGCGGCCGTGGCCTTAATTAAGGCACAGCCCCAGCATTTGCCTGGTGTGAAAATGGGAAACCACGGAAAATCATCTTCAGGGCTGCCGATAGTGGGATTCGAACCTACTATCTCCCGGATGCAAGCTCACAGCCGCGCGCCTCTACGCGCACGGCCAACTCGCCCGGTGGCTATATATTTGAAGGTCATCTCTATATAAGATGATTTTAATGTAGACAAGACGTCACTTATGTACACCAAAAGTAATGATTTCCAAACACCATCCTGCGTGATGCCTACTTTCCTAGGTCGCTATTCTGAACTGCTGTCAAGAGTTGTCGACCGCTGCCGATGATCATTCAAGTAAGATGGAAAAAAATGAGCATTAAAGAGTCAAACTAATTGTTGAAAGTCTTATCAAAAGCACCACTGAAGTCAAACAGCGTTCGTACTGTCACTTCCCATTGTTCCATGTCTTCTATCACATTAAGGCGATTATCGGCAGCACTGTAACCTTTCTTACAGCCCGACTGTAAGGACTCAAAAAGAGAATGGTTATTTAAATAATGCAATATTGTATTTGTTTGTACAAAGACCATTCCAAAGCTTTAGGAAGTGCCAGGAGAATAGAAATGGGGTGGTAATTAGAAGGTAGTTCAGGATCAGGTTTCTTGGGTACTGGAATAATATTCACAGGTTTCCAGAGATGGAAAGGTACTCGTTTTAAGACAATAGCTGAATATGTGTGTAACTATAGGAAAAATAGCACCCTTCAGATAATGGATGAAATATATAAGGATGTTGCCTTCTCTTACAGCTTTAGATTTAATATGAATAAAACATTTTCTTAACTTGGTTGCTAGAGACTGCTTGGAAAGTAAAACATGGGCCATTAGGTGAAGAGGTGAAGGACTGATTAGTATTTACGTGTAGTTTGTTAACTGGGTTAGACGGTGTTCTATCTTCTGAAAAATATGTATAGGATCATAAGGGGGGGAACAATTGGTTCTATCTGTTGCTGCTGATCTTTCACAATACCTAGTAAACAAAGACTTACTGGTGTTTAGTTTGCCTGAAAGAGAGTTTAAGTATTTATATTTCTGATTTCTTAGAACTTGCTTGCCTCTGGTCCTAAGTACACAATAGTTTTTGAAATCACATTCATTGTGAGTTCTCTTGTACCATTGGAAACGTGCATCATGGTGAGCCCTCATTTTTTTAATTTCATCACTTAACTTTGGGCAGGAAGGGGAACAAACTTTCACAAGTCATTTGGGAGCATGCTTGTAGTACAGTCCGGTAACAAGCGAGTGTCTACTTTAGCGTCAACATCACCTACTAGCAGAATATCATTTCACGGTAGGTTACAGGCATCATACTTCAGGTGATCCAAATGAATGTCTTCTGTATTTCTACAGGTGGTGAACTTCAGCTTGTGTTTGGGTACATGAAGGAAAAAGATAAGTTGTGTGTTGAGATCTATGGAACAGGAATTTGGCTACAATTTAAGACTTTCTGGGGATTCTTAGTTATGATATCAATTAGTGTGTGCGTAAGATATGATTATTTATATTATGTAATTAACTAGGTTTTAAAGGATAACAGCTTTGCTAGTCCGCCTGGTGGTCATTATTGTTAAGGCGTCGAGTCTATAGGGTCAGACATCATGGTTAGGCAGTTCGAGACCCGTTGGTAAAAAATGTGATCATCGGAATGTTGGCCGGCAGGATACGAGAAGGGGTGGTATACAATTTACAATCGCTAGACTGCGTGCCAAAAGCCTGCGTTAAATTCCAAACATCTCTAAACTATTCATATGGAGTGAGGGCATATAACGATACTGTTAATTATTCATTCATTGGATAGGGACGTAAAGCCTTCAGCAGACCTCTTCGTGCTATTCGACAGTAGTTGACTTTAAAATTAAATTGACTGTTGATACCTACTTTAAGGACGGTACCAAAAATTCATAAACAAGAAATTCCCATTAGACCAATAGTTAATTTTAGAAATAGTCCGGTATACAAGACGGCTAAATTTATACTAAGATTTTTAAAAGACCACTAATAGCCAGGTGCACCTAATTAATACTACTGACTTTTGTAACAAAATAAAAAATCAGTGAGCTAACAGACTACTACACGACACATACTTTGGATATCAAAGATATGTACTCCAACATTTCCATCGTAGATACTATACAAATAGTAAGAAAGAATTTAATGCAACACAGCAAATTAAGTAAGGTGGAAATTGAAGAATTTTTAACATTCCTAGAATTTACTTTGGAAAATAACTATTTTGTTTTTGACAAAATTTACAAACAATCTAAAGGCCTAGCAATGGGTTCGCCGGCTCCAGGTATTTTAGCGAACATATTCATGGATTACATGGAATATAATATAGTGGATAAAATAGATGGATTGATTACATGGTTAAGATACGTCGATATATCTATTATAGATTTTAAAAATGTTAAACCTGATGGTCTATTTAAAGTACAGTGAAACCTTGGAATGCGAGTAACGTGGTCTACGAGTGTTTTGCAAGACGAGCAAACATTTTAAATGAATTGTAACTTAAACGAGTGAGGTTCTGCAATACGAGCTACACGTGTGTCTACGTTTTCCCCTCCCCTGTGCCTTTGTTGAATGGATGAACAAGGTCTTTGGTCCTGTAGTGAAGAAATATCTTTCAGAAAATAATCTGCCACTCAGTCTTGTTGGTTATGGACAATGCTCCTGCTCATCCTCCAGGCCTTGAGGACGACTTACTGGAGGAATTCAAGTTCGTTAAGGTTAAGTTCCTTCCTCCCAACACTACTCCAGCCTACTGAGCAGCAAGTCATTTCAAACTTCAAGAAGCTATACACCAAAGCACTATTTCAGCGATGTTTCAAAGTGACCGAAGGAACAAACCTTACCCTCCGAGAGTTTGGGAAAAAATCGTTTCCCCATCGTGAACTGCCTGAAGATCATCGATAAAGCCTGCGATGGAGTCACCAAGAGAACTCTCACTTCCGCTTGGGGAAAGCTGTGGTCTGACTGTGTTCTTGGACGTGACTGAGGGGATTGTTGGTGAAATTAATCCGCCGAGTGTCAATGAAATTGTGTCCTTAGGGAAGACTATGGGGCTGGAGGTGAATGACGTGGACATTCAAGAGCTGGTGGAAGAACATAGCCAGGAACTGACACCAACGAACTGATGGACCTACATCGCGAGCAACAGGAGGAGGTTATGGAGGAGATCATCTCAGGGGAAGAGGAGGAGGAAAAGTCAATGGAATCTCTCACTTCAACTGAGATTTGGGAAAAGTGCAAAATGTGGAAAACAGCGCACAATTTTGTAGGAAAACACCACCCGAATAACGCTGTAGTAGTACGAACGATGAATCAGTTCAGTGACAATTCAGTCATATTTTTATGAAATCCTCAAAAAGAGGCAAAAGCAACAGTCATTGGACAGGTTCCTCAGTGCTGATGTCTAAGGATGATCATACGGCGGCAACCGTAAGGGTGATTGTAAAGGAACGAGAAGGAAGACAACTACAACCAGTGACACGGTATAAGAGAACTACAACTGCCGCACTGTACGAGTAGGAAGTAGTGCTGGATATACGGTATTCGAGTGACACGGCTGCAATGGACTGGACTTCAAATGTTCGTGGAACGTAGTCTTGTTATGTTCATGGAAAGTGGCTGATCAACAAATTGTGGAGGGCGAATGCGTTAAGTATTGTAGTACTTGTGGAGGTCTGGCATTATATGTTGGTGAAAGCTATCTTAGACTTTCCATAATTTATGTTGAGGATCAACAGATGTGTGTATATATCTTTACAACAAGAGTTAAAATAAGTGAACACAGTATTACAAGGTATAGTATCTGTGTGATGTGATAACTGCCGATTATGAGAATCGGTAAGTCGAATTGATGTAGAGACAGTGAAGGGTATCTTCATACATGTACATTGTTCATCGGACTGTCTACAAATGGTAGCTTAGTTCTCGCTTTGGTTTTCCCAATGTTTTCATTATTGTTATTGTAAATATGGAGTCTTCCAGCAATCTTTAGTGTGTGAATTATATGTATAATTGTGTGTGTGGATGAGGTGCTCATGCATGGATTTTGTTAAGAATATAGTTAGCTATTTTAGAATTAGTGAGTTATTGATGAACCTAGGTATAGTTCCTACCTATTTAGTCGTTTTCAAGAGGTTAGGTAAGGCCTGCAGCAGATGTACCAGTACGCAGCATTATGTACACGCCCTGGGATATAAAGTTTATCATGCTCTATCAAAATTCGAGGGATCCATTCTGGTGAACTCTGGCGCCCATACTACGGACAGTTCGATTAATTATGTTTATTAATTTAATTTATTTCAATTGTATTTATTCAGTTATTTATATAATTTATTGATGATATTTTATTATTATTTATTATTATCATCAAAAAGTTACAATACATTTTAATTTGTTTTAAGTTATATTTTGTTTCAGAAATGGTATGCGAATAAATATTTTTGTCTTGTGGACAAATCATCCGCATTTCAGTTGTTTCTTATGGGAAAACTTCCTCTGAGCGCTTTGGATTACAAGCATGTTGCCGGAACGAATTATGCTCGCAATAAGGTTCCACTGTATTTAAATACTTTGATAAACAAGTAGGCCTACATTTTACTGTGGAATCTGAGAATGACAGAACTTCGAGTTATTTAGATTGAACAGTTACTAGAAATTCTAGACATTTCGATTGTCAAATTTTCAGAAAAGCTACTCAAACAGATACTATTATCAGAAACGACTCCAATCATCCAGGACAACAAAAAAGGCAACATTTTACAGCTAATAGAGCTACGAACATACCTATGTCTAAGAAGAATTATAATAGAGAGATAAATATAATCCACCAAATTTCTCGTAACAGATACTCCAGAAAATGTATTAATAGAATGATAAATAAAATGAAAAATGAATCAAAAACAACTTTAAAGATCAAAAGAGGAAAAAGAAATTTGCAGTTCCAATTTTTTGAAATAAGCACTCTTAACAACTGGCTAAAGTTTTCAGAAAAAGGAATATCAATGTCGCATACAAAACTGTTAATAATAGGAATAATTTTCAATTCAGATAAAACAGAATAAATGCATATTTAATAAGTCAGGAATTTATAAATTGACAAGCCAAACATGTACGCAACTATACATAGGAGAGTCTGGAAGAAGTTTGGCTATAAGGTACTTTTTTTTTTTTTTTTTTTTTTTTTTTTTTTGCTAGTTGCTTTACGTCGCACCGACACAGATAGGCCTTATGGCGACGATGGGACAGGGAAGGGCTAGGAGTGGGAAGGAAGCGGCCGTGGCCTTAATTAAGGTACAGCCCCAGCATTTGGCTGGTGTGAAAATGGAAAACCACGGAAAACCATTTTCAGGGCTGCCGACAGTGGGGTTCGAACCTACTATCTCCCAAATACTGGATACTGGCCACACTTACTGCAGCTATCGAGCTCGGTGGCTATAAGGTACAAAGAACATGTTAATGCAGTCAAACATAAGATATTCGGCAATGGGTGAGCATATGGTTGAAGAGAATCATAAATTTACAGACATTTCTAATGACATGGAGTTAATACATTTGGCGGAAAAGGAAAAATTCATTATGTTTTAGAAATTTTTGAAATTTATCTTGGTCAAAAAAAATGACTTTGAATAAAGTTTAAATGAAAGACTTACAGAAGAGAACCCATTGTATGAACTAGCATTTGATCAATTAAGAAAAAGAAGGGGAAAAAAGAAAAACTAAGATATTTAGTTTCTTTAGGTATTCTCATTCACTTCATCAAAATATTAAAATTTTATGTAATGATAATTTTCATAATATTTCACTAGTTTGTTTATTCATTGATATGGTGAATTAGGATATAATACTTCTTTAAATTGTGGGCTAAACAAAAGATAGTGTTGTATTGTTTTTTATTCCTTGATTTGACTTCACTGATGAAGGGAATGCATATTGTTCCAGAAACATGCATGATAGAATAAATAATTTTCAATCATTTGAAGTGTATTGACAAGGTGGACCCAAGATAAATTATTTTAAATAGTTTCTTTAATAGATTCAGTAGTAGACTGCACTGGTACTGGGTTTCACCTCCTCCCTATCGTACATCAAGTCATTCATTTCATCTCAACTCCTCTGATGAGGCTGACATCAGGAAGGGCATCTGGCTGTAAAACCATGATACGAAGATTCATCTCACTTCATACCTGACCCCGTAGAGAAACGGCAAGCGTTAGACACGCAAAGAAAGAACAGCCATGCTATAGGAAGATATGTGTACTGGTTCTTCAATTTGAGCTGTTATTGAAGTCACCGACAATTAGTACATGTTCATGGGTAAGCATCAAGTCAAATAAACAAGCTTCAAACTCAGTCATGTTCATGATCAAAGCTATGTACAAAATTATGAAAGCTGTGTGAGTGAGAAGTTAGGCCAAATAACATGGTTTAAGATGAAGAAAGGGCTGAGACAAGGTCGTGTCCTGCCACCCATATTACTGTATTTATCACAATTATGGAAATAATAAAGAATGGAGCAGATAAGACGATAACAGGTTGAATGAAAACAATGCTATTCGTAGACGATATCATATGGGGTGAAAAGTAGTAGTTTAACTAAAAGTTCAATTGTGGAATCACAAAATTGAGAATTTTGGAATGAAGAGGAGTACAGCTACAACTGAGACAATGGTAGTGACAAGGGGTCATGTGGTCAGTACGATGAATCCCCTCGGCCGTTATTCTTGGCTTTCTAGACCGGGGTCGCAATCTCACCGTCAGATAGCCCCTCAATTCTAATCACGTAGGCTGAGTGGACCTCGAACCAGCCCTCAGGGCCGGGTAAAAATCCCTGACCTGGCCGGGAATCGAACCCGGGGCCTCCGGGTAAGAGGCAAGCACGCTACCCCACCACGGGGCCGGCAAAATTGACTCTCACTAACACCAAAGGGGTGAAATATCAGAGTCATTTGAAATTAAAACTGGATTACGGCAGTAAGATGAGCTCTCACCACTATTATTTAATTGTGCTCTAGAAATGGTAATGAAGGAATGGTTTAGGAAATGTCCCCTAAAAATAAAGATCGGCCAAAAAATCAAAACAAATTGCCTGGATTTCGCCGACGATTTAGCGTTACTAGCAGTTGACATAAAAGAAGCAAAAACCGAGATATCAGAACTTCAAAACATTGCAAATAAAATTGGCCTCAAAATATCATTTGAAAAAAAAAAAATTAGAAATTATGTTCCAAAAACCAACACAACTAAAAGAAGTTACCATAAATGGTAATAACACATAACCTAAATGAAAAAATCTCAACCCAAACAAGAACAAATAGATTAGCTAAAGCACAAAAATTAACATGGGATACTTAAAAAAGAAATGTCTATCAATAAATGCAAAAATAAAACATTACAATAAAGTTATAAAACTGGAAGCTACATATAAAGTAGAAACACTTTTTCACCTGAATAAACAAAGACTGACAGACTTCAGAAAATTGAAAGGAGGATTGGAAGGACCTGCATCAACAAAAAATACCAGAAAGATGGACAGTGGCAGATAATACCTAACAAAGTTGTGTACACAGAGCTAGAACCCATTACAGATACTATGCGTAAGAGGAGACGGATTCTTTGGACATATCATGAGGATGCAGGATTCGAGACTTCTGAAACAACTAGTACAACACAATCTCCATCTCAAAAAATACCACAACAGGATGTAAATGGATCAGAGAAGTAAGATAGGATCTGAAGGAAATAGGCCTTACAACAGAAGACACCACAAATAAGATAAAATTGAATACAAAACTCAAAAATACAAACATCTGCTTTACCCTTACACGAAACAAACCAACAACATCCATATTTTCAACTGAGAAAAGGGCGCGAAGTTCGGAGCGTCTGAAGAAGTACTGGGAGGACAGCAAAGCCCGAACAATCCCTTCAAAGAGACCTGAACGATGGGCTGACTAAAGTGATCCTATGCGGTCATAAAACAAGAAGGTATATCATACAGGTACTTACTAATGAGCACTGTTAAATAACTTCACTTAATATAATTTTAATTGCTTTAGACGCTTAGAGAAGCAAGCTAACAGCAGCAAAATATACAGTACATACGAGAAACAGATTGAGAGCAACAACTTACCGTGAAAGCATGCGTGGATAAAGTACACATAAAAGTAACACCTGGGTCCAAAATTTTTGCAGAAGCCTTCATCAGTGGAGGAATAATAAATGTTGGAGCTGAAAATTATATGCTTCTAGGTTAATAAAAGGAAAAATCAGCAAGGGAAATAAAGAAATCGTTGGAGGGGAAAAGAGTATCTCTACCTATAAAGGATGATTAATCACATACTGCACAAAACTACAGTTTGAAGTAGTACATATAACCTTTATATTTTTAAAATACTTATATATATATACAATTGTTGTAAATATGATAACACTGTAAAATAATATACTATTCACATACATGGTGCATATACAGGGTTGCCATTTGTGGTCCATTTCTTTCTTCATGTTATGGCATATATTAAATTTCTTTTAAGTAGGATATTCACTTGTGCCTAAATAGGTCATTTGATATGGATAACTAAGAACAGGATGAGGCAAACTTAATGTGCTGGGGAATTTACAGGCTGTAGAACATCCCACACGACTGTCAGGGCCTGGGTGCCTTCTGGCCAGGTATGGGAGCTTCCCCGAAATATAAGGCAAGAAACTTTCCACTTTCTGGTCCTTGATGACTTGTATCTGAACACACAAGGTGTGTTGCAGAGAAAAGGTAATACACATGCTCCCGATAAGAAAAAGCGATGTCTGAAATGAGCCCAGGCTGACTTAACTGATTATGATTATTACCTTAAAACAAAGTGTACAGAAACAATCATTGTACCCTTCAGGTTCTCGAACAAGAAGACTAGTCTAGATGAACTGCAGAGGCAACTTATGCTTGGATATAAATAGCGAGTATTTTCAACGGCTGTTGTCAAGTAGAGGTAAGTACCATAAACTGTCAGTTAAATATATTAGTCTAGCACATCAGGTTATGGCTCTGCCATGAGTGCTGTCAGTCACATGGAACTTGCTCCAGTCTATGAATTCCCCAGGGTGTTAAGTTTGCATCTCCTTGAAACTATCTCACTATCATCAAGTTACTCATGCTAGGAGTGCAAATTCCTACCTTACTCCCACCAGCGAGAAACATCTACATATATAAGTATCTAAAAACAATAAATTGAATTTGTGCAAATCTATAGCAAATTCTTTTCTCCCAACTACTTGACATTAGAGTTAGAGGAAGAAGTAAAAAAATGGTGAATAAAATTAATATCTTACATGCAGAAATACTAGATCACATCAATAAAAAAATTAAGATATCTCTACAGTTATACAAGGGCAAATTTTGATTCTTCTCCCTTAGATAAACCAAATCCCATTTAGCATAATACAAGTCAGCAAATTGCTAGGAAGGCATTATCAATCAGATTACAAAAACAGTATCAATATTCTTGGTGTACAAAAACTTTTCACAAGATTCTGCCATAAAGATGTAGGAACTACACATAGCAAGAAGAGAGTAAAGTGACAATGAATAACACTTTCTTAGACAATCTCTTTGTCAACAATAACAATGGACACTTATGTATCTATATTACCAATTTCTGTTATTCCATTTCAGGTTCTGCAACACTTCCACATGAATTTATATAAATATGAGGGGCGTTCTTTTAGCAAGTACCATTTCTGTATATTTCTAGTGCAGCGCTGCGGTTGTGATGTTAAGCATGCGCAATGGCTTCCTTCATCTGTTGACATGCAACATGCAACGCTGGAGACATTCAAATAGTGTGGCCATCTTAAAACGTTCAAGACAATAGATCAACCTACCAACTGTGAGATACGGTCTATGATAGTGTCTGTTGTTGCAGATAATTTGGTGAGTGTGGCTGAAGCAAAAGTTCATGTGGACAGATGGTACATAATTTTGTCACACTGCTTTGGATGGCTTTCATTATCGGCATTGTTCAATGATGAAAGAATTAAAAAATTGGTGCCCTATTATGACAAGTGCCTTAATAACTGTGGTGACTATAGTTTAAGGTGTGTAGAATCCAAAGAAAATACAATATTTTCAAAATAATGTTCCATTTCTTTGGAAAAAAGTTGGTGCTTAAAAAAACGAGCCTCATATACCTATATCCAAATATTTCTATTAGCAAAGGAAACAAATAATTTAACACAAACAGTACCAGTTTTGAACAGTCTTACATAAACAACATATGCACAACTACTGGATGAACAGAATATGAGTTGCCCATGAGCAGGGTAGGTCCAGTCCAGCTACGATGTCAGTTGACAGCTGGGAATCTCGAGCTAAATCGCACAAGTACAGTAGTGAGCTAAGAAAGCTGTGGAGAATAATACGCCTAAGTATTCTATTCCACAAGGAGGGTTAACTTTTTTTTCATATGAGCGTACAGAATCGGCTCGTACTGCAAGGAGGTTATTTCAAGAAAACTTCCACGATGATCAAGCCTCGGGTCATATTACAATTCATAAATTAATTACATTTCTGGAACTGGGGAGTATTCAAGATAAGGAACAAAGACAATGACACACTGTGCTCACGGAAGTTTTCACTGACATCAGGGAGCACCTAAAAGTGTTCCCTAAAAAAATCCCTATGGTAACTTTCTATGCAATCAGGAATTTCGTACGGCTCTGTATGAATGGTCATGAAGCAATTTAACATGGTGACATGGGTGAGTATAGGTCTTTTTAATCAATTCCTTTTTTTTTTTTTTTTTGTAATATTGACTAGCGACTTTAGCATTGAAGGTACAGTTTGCTAGGAGCGGGCTTGTGTTGCTGCCTGCCTGCAAAAGAAATTCATAATCTGTTCACCCAGTATTTCAAAATAACAGTTGTGGAAAACATTTATACAACAAAATTTACACAATGGAATGCACAGCACATATTTAATATCAATGGAAGGTAAAATAAAAACAAGAGGTAGTAAGCTCTACCCTATACAAATATAACATTAAAGCAAAGTCATCTTCATACAGGCCATGAAGGCCCTTGGAGGGGTGGAAGGTAAAGGCTTCCACTATCCGCAACCTTGGCACTTAATGGGGTAGAGAGGTTAGCTCGACGCCCGGCCGCCTTTGCCCCCAGGAATTAACCTGGTACTCTTTTTTGGTGTAGGCTGAGTGAACCTCAGTGCCAAGTGCACCTCCGGAAGTAGAAATCTCATTTCTTAAATTTTTCGACTTTCTGACGGGGATTTGAACCCACATCCTTCCGGGTGAACCGAGCACGCCTTTACGACCTCGGCCAGGCAGCCCCTATGTAACATTAAAGCAACATCTTAAACATTTTTGAGGAAAACTCAGACTGTCGAGAATGAAAGATACCACGATTTAGTGAACTTTCACAACACCACCTCCCAATCATCTCTAAGGGCACTTACAAATATCTCCTCAACTAAAAAGTTCCAACAGCATTTATCGTCTCTGCATAAAATTACTCACGGCTGAGAAATTTGGTCTTTTTTAAACAGATAATTTTTGCATATGACAGAAATGTAGGATTTCAGTAATACTACTTATCAAAGCAACTTTCTTCAAATGTGCGAGTATCAGCGAGAGGTACTTTTCTTTCTCAAAATTCACAGAAGTTGACAATTTATAACTTGATAAGAAACCAACAAATTGCTTACTAGTGTTGTCTGATAACTTTCTCTGGACATCCATCCAACACATCAATGGGACATAGAAGTATCCATATAACATGGCACAAGCTAAAATGATGATAATATTATTCAGGGCTGATGGGATTCGCCCTTTTAACAACATTCTGCAGTGGGATAATATCTTCCTCTAAGAAGAGTCCAAAAATAAATAGGCTGTAGTAATTTTGAAATAAACACAAAACAAACCCGTCGCACAAGTCGCATAAGTTTGGGCCTTAGTCTGCCAAGATGACAGCTGCCCGGCAGAATGGCCTCCTGATACTAGAGTACCACAACATCAGCACAACGTTATCCTTAGCGGAAATGCTTGTCAAACAACCAAAACAAATTATTGAAAGAAAGGATCTGTCACCAATTCTCAACTGCATGCATTTTATCTCCTGTATCAGCCTTGATATTGAGAAATGGATTTAGAAGACTACAATCAGTCTCCTTCCTGCCTTAACTATTTCCACTCCCATACCAACATCAGGCTGACGACAGCCATTCACTGCTAACACCTGTGTGTTGAGTTCAGGTCGATGCACTGTTTTGCATCATATAACTACTCTGTCAACTACATTTGAATGGGTGTTCGCAAAAACGGGCTAACCAACAAATTTGTAAAAAATGAGTTATGTGCTGCCATCCACTGCGGAAGGTTCAAAGTATCTTCTGTGAGTTGGGCTAACATGAGGTAATCCTGTGTGATGAGATAAAACGCTTTGAATTTTATGCCATTTTATTTAGACCAATTTTGTTATTGCAAAATAGGGCTAACAGACGTTTACGGAGGAGGCCATAAGATGGCATTGCTGTATATGTAGGTTAGCAAACCTTATTCCCATGTATACTAGAGGCTGTGGGTGTTTCTTGTGCTTTGTGCCAGATGAATGGATGGATTTAGTAAAAAGAGCTAGAGTAAGAAAGCCATTTCAAGGAGTAAAAATGACAAGTGATAAGTTTGTGAGCACTCAACCTTTGCTAGAAAAAGTAACCAAGCGAATGATATCAGTAAATAAGCAAAGAGTACTAATTAGTAAAGTTTCAGCCGTACTATTTAAGAGATGTACCATTTAAGTATTTGTTAAATATTTATATGGTATAGTTGAGGAATATGACTGTGTTAACCTTCACAAAAGGAACAGTAATGCTGGTCGGCCATCACTTGCTAGTGTTCAGCTGTCACTAAAGTACAGTGTTACAATGCCAATACAGCTAGCAAAGCTGTATTGAGCTACTTGAATATGTCCCTGCAAGATATCACCAGTATTACAGAGAACTGACAGCTGGCAATGGCCAAGAAGTGACTGAGGAATCATTTTCCAATGCATTAGAATATGACCCATATGACTTATGATTATCCCATGAGGGAAAGTTATGTCATATTTCAAAATAAGTCTGAAGCATCTTTATGTCTTAAAAAAACCCACGGCACTTACGCCCTTGAAAGGGCCCTAGCCTGCCCAGCGAACGCTGCTCAGCCCGAAGGCCTGCAGATTACGAGGGGCCGCGTGATCAGCACGACGCATTCTCTCGACCGTTATTCTGGGCTTTCTATACCGGGCCCACTATCTCACCATCAGATAGATCCTCAATTCTAATCACATAGGCTGAGTGAAACTCGAACCAGCCCTCAGGTCGAGAGAAAAATCCCTGACCTGGCCGGTAATCGAACCCGGGGCCTCCGGGCGAGAGACAGGCACGCTACCCCTACACCACGGGGGCCAGCATCTTTATGTCTAGTTTACTGTATAAAACACCTTTTTTGTATTGTATGATCATAAAATAAAGTTTGGTTACGAAACTAAGGTTAACTATTAACTATAGCTAGGTCAACGCAGAAGTCAATTTTCTTCCATTTTTTATATTCCTATTTTTTCAATCACTTTTCATTTTTAATACAGTTCCAATATATAGTATTGATAATTTAAAGGTACTAAATCAAGATAAAATAATGAAACAGATATTATTTTTATGGTATAATTTTTGTTTTTTGACATTTGCAAAAGTTGATTTATCTCTGTTCTGACAAAATGTTGGTTAGCCCGTTTTTGCGAGCACCCATACATTTCGACATTGATTTATTATTCAATGATTGCTGCTATCTTCTGAGCACTGGTAAGAACGGAGTTCAGGCAGCTTTCTTTTGAATGCAATGACAATATTACTCTTTTTCCTTGGTGATGTATATGCTTAACGGAAAGCGATCTCGGGAAAATGGCAGCAGCCGGTTTGACGGAGGATGAAATATTTGCACCAATTTTGACTGAATTTACCAATAGTAACCATGAAACTGATTGACTTTTGAAGGCAAGTGATGTTTCAGGAAGTGATCTCAGTGATGATAATTATAATACGTGTAATGGGGTAGTTGGTATGTGTTGCCACATCCCAAACCTCACCGGCATGCACAAAATTTCAATACTGCTTGGAGATCGTGGACAACAGGTGATGTAGGTTTGTCTACATTCTCTTAGGTCAGTAGTGGATTTAGAAGGCATGGTAATAGGCCTGTAAGAGAATTACAGTACTAGCAACTATTTCTTACGCATCAGCTACTCACCTCCATTACGAAAGACACCAATGAATATGCAAAGCTAAAAATTCAGCAAAACATTCCACTACAGATGACAAAGTGCGACTAAAGGGCCAGCTGCATCTGCTTTATTCCCATCTCCAAGAGAGAAAGAAGGACTGCAAGTTTTGCAGCAATACAAAAGTTGTTGGGTGCAGGGGAGAAATGGTCCACTTCAGCAAAACCTGCGAGAAGCAACCAGGACGTCACTCAGGACTGTACTTTGAATTTCATACGAAAATATGAAAGAAAAAGAAAAACCTATCAGCATCTTTATGTCTTTGCCTGCAAAAATTTTGCATTTTGAACATGTATAAAGTTGTGAGTAAATACGGTAAGATTTTCGTTATACATCTCCTAGTATGTCAAAAAATGACAAATAATTACCATTGCAAGTTATGAATCTCATTCCGTATTGACGGTTATCACTTTACAAAAGAAAATACTTGTAAAATCCTCCTATCAATACAAGTCAAGTCATCTGTTAGATGAAGCAAAGTCTACACATGTTTCAGGCTAATCTCAAGGCCATCTTCAGTAGTAAAACAATGATTACATAATATACAAACAAATTAAAAATCGTAATGATGTGAAGTGACAGTGATCATGATTAGTGAGTCAAAAACACATTGAGGTGCAAAGTCCTCTCGTCTAATAGATCTTGTTGACTATTAAATAAAACACTATGCTGAGGAGTGTAGTGAGAATTTTAGAAAGGAAATCAACACCATTTATGCAATAGCCGAAGGTAATGGTTTCAGTAAAGCTTTCGTGAATAAAATTCTCAATAAATTTAGAAATAAACCCAAGACCACCTTAGAAAAACAATCTTCCCATAAAGAGAAGTTCACCACATTTACCTTTAATAATAATAATATATACCCTATTTCAAACATCTTCAAAAAGCACAAGTTAAAAGTAGCTTTGAAGACCATTCACACCAATACAAAAATGTTTTTTAATTCTTATACTGTCAACAGCAAAAAATTTTCTAACTCTGGAATATACAAATTAAAATGCCAATCATGTCTTTCAACGTATATTGGGCAAACAGGCCGCAGTTTCAATGTAAGATACTCCGAACATCTTAATGCCCTAAAGTATAATCGCTACTCAGCCATGAGCGAACATTGTAGAGAGAAAAATCATAAATACACAACAATTGATCAAGATTTAAAGATCCTGCATTACGAACAGAAAGGTCCCTTACTTAATATACTAGAGAATATATATATATATATCGACCAATATAACAATCCCGTCTATAACTTAAATGAAATCAACGAAAAGAAAAATATTTTATTGGAAACCTTTGTCCCGCTCATCTGCGAACAGTTCATTAATAAATAAGTTTCACTACCGACATTCTAGAACAACACACGCCCTTCCATCAACACCCTCCTTCCGCGAATCACAACGTCCCTCCCTCCCTGCCCCTCCCCCTCCCAACCACATCGACACAGATACACAGTAAGCCACACACAGGCTTAGTTGTCAATGTGACTTGAGACCGACAAGGTCATCTCCATTCGAGACGACAACTTTTAGTTACAAGTAAGTCATATGAGTTTTCTTTTCGTACATCATTTTTAACTTGTTCTTCATCCACTCATATATTCCTTTTTCTCATTACAGATGTTATACACGTTTTATTCGTAGTATTAACGGTCTCACTACGCTCCTCAGCATAGTGTTTTATTTAACAGTCAACAAGATCTATTAGATGAGAGGACTTTGCACCTCAATGTGTTTTTAACTCACTAATCATGATCACTGTCACTTCACATCATAACGATTTTTAATTTGTTTGTATATTATGTAATCATTGTTTTACTACTGAAGATGGCCTTGAGATTAGGCTGAAACATGTATAGACTTTGCTTCATCTAACAGATGACTTGACTTGTATTGATAGGAGGATTTTATAAATATTTTCTTTTGTAAAGAAATAATTACCAGTTAAAATACATTATGACTACAAATATATACAAGGGGAAAGGGTTAAATGACCATACGTTTAAATAATAATAATAATAATAATAATAATAATAATAATAATAATAATAATGCCTGAGCTACCATTTGCAAGCATTTTAATGAAGTCATTTAGCTATTTGCTAGTCAATTTAGACATTCAATTCATGCCATACAATTATTATATGGACATCTCTATAATGCCTTCTTTACACATCTCATCCCTAAATTTAACAATTCTTTTGTTGCTTTCCTTTCCCTTTTCTTCCAGAATTTACTAAGCAACAGTGACAAGTCTTCAATACCGTATTTACGCAAATAATCCCCGCATTTTTTTAAAATTTTAATTTTGAGGCAAGAAATTGGGGCGTGGGTTTTATTTGTGTCAAGGTTGCCAACACGCTCCTGGCTCACCTAGTTTTCGATGCTAAATGTACAGTTATGCTTTGTGCAACCGTAGATGGAAGAAAACTGTCCCCATATGTCATATTTAAATGGAAAACAATTCAGACTTCTAATTCTAAACTGACTTTACTCTTTTTAAAAGAGTACCGTATTTTAGAGAGTAATTTGAATCCAAAATTTTTCCGCATTACGATAGAACGTGTCTTCCGGAACGTGAGGGGTAGCTTTCCGCACTTCCACTCACTTCGGTGTGTCTATAGTGTGTTTCATAGTTGAAAATAGAGTGAAATCTTAATTCTTTTGTATTCAACGTTTTAAGGAACGCCACAATATCACATAGCAGGCAGTAAGCGGAAAAGCAGAATCTGCGAAAACTGGTGAGGGTTGGCATTTCTGAATTAAAGGATGGCTGTTAATTCGAAATCACGTAATTGGAAGTCTGATTTCTGTATTACAAAGACTTTGAATTAATGAGGTTTTACTGTCGCAAAACTAATATCAGATTAGCTGGTGTGTCTATTTTAAGTGTTTACATTGCACGAAAAGAATTATCCACCACCAGTCATGTTACTGTCCAGTAAAAAGACCGTGTGAGAGAAGTGTTTTAGACGTGGAGTGTGACAAACTTGTAAGTAATTTAGGAGAGGATTGTAGTGATCAAGAGACAACGAATCTTCCCGTCTACAGGGAATCGAGCCTATTGCAAGTTCAGATTAATGGAATACGGGTCACGTAAGTGGGCCTACTTGCTCATTTTCATTTTATATGTTCATATTTGCGTAAAGACCACATGGACCTTGCAGAGTGATACAAAATGTTTGGTTATGCCTACGTTACTCTTTCGATGGAAGAAACTTTAGTTAATTTCTTTTTTTTTCAAAACGAGCCTTCCCAAAATGAGGGAGCGGGGATTATTCGGGTAAATACGGTACATTCTTTTCAGAAGCTGGACAATATGCCCATTTTACAGGTATGTGTGTGGTCTTAAACAAAAGCAAAATAACAATATGGGTTTCCTTTCTGAAGACATACTGGTCGATCAAGTAAGCAATGGAGGATATATAACTCCTGCAGTATGAACATATTTATAAACATAAAACTTTATGTGGAAACAACCTCATTTACCCAAGCATGCTTCCTCAATGATGCTTACTATGGTCGCTGATGGTAGAACTATTGGCGTTCCAACTAGTCTTCAGGCTGAGAACACACTGATAACATTTGGCTTAGAAGAAAAGTTCACGTTACATGATAGCATAATAGTACTGATACAGAACACTTGCCTTTGACATCAGTATAACAATGATGTTCAATGCATATTCAGGCTACTTAATTTAATTACAATATACCATCACTACCGAACAAAAACACTAATGTTCAAAAGAGAACTAAAACCAGTTTAGCGCTCTGTTCAGTAGAGTGATTTCGAGCTTGACATGGAGGTAGGAGGGAGAGAGGTAGACCCACAAGAAGATGGATGGATTGTGTGTGGGAAGATCTCGCAGAAAAGCAGTTTACAGAAAATGACGTTTGGGACCAAGGGAAATGGAAATGACTTGTCAGAAAAGTTGACCCCATGTGAACGGGAAAAGGAGTAGTTTGGCAATATGATGTAACCATTGAATATTTTGCATTGTGCTTGGGAAGTATTGAGTTTATGTAAATCACAGGGGGCAGAGCTTGTTGAGTTTGTTCATTGCTTCAACATTCACTTCTATATCCTCTTCAGACCCAACACCCACGCCAGTGGACAACTATGATGAAATTCACATTTCTGAAGTCTTATATTCCTAAATGAACAATATGTACCAATTTTTATATTTTTTACCGTCAGATGTTTCTAATATAATTTGTCCACAAATGTGGACATTAGGTCTGCATTATGTCTATGCCTCTTGCTCACTTTTGTGAATAAATGGTGAAATCTGCTAATATTTTAAGTATGATAATGGGTTAACTTCAATAAAGAGTGGGGTAAACTTAAATAAATTGTAAATGTATTGTAATCTTTTGAATCAGCTGACATGAACACATGAAAGAAACACATATTTACAAATTATTTAAGTAACAGCCTGTAAGTTTTCTTCCCTTTTGCATATGGAAATGCACAAAACAATTCCTGTACTTAAGACGGCACAGGTAGACTTTGCGTGTTATGCAGAGAATGCGGCTTTTTTCATTGCAGCCAGAATTTCGGCATCTTTTCATGTCTTTAAAATTCATGGCCAAAGGAAGATGACTGGCAAACCTAGAAACATAATTGATTGTGTAACTAAATAAGTATGATTATTTATGAGAGTTTCTCCTATGTGTTCTAGATTAATGTAGATTTAGTTAAATTAGGTACCATGGCAACATGGTCTCTACATTACCTTGAGCAACTTATTGTTGGTAAGACCAAATGTCCACATGCGTGGACAAATAGTCTTACCCAGCTATTGTTATAGAGATCCAATGTCCACGTGTGTGGACAAAATAATTTGCATGCCCATACAGTCCTCACCAAATAAAAACAATACTACATTTCTGCATTATTCATCAATTTGGGTCTTTGATTACAAGAAACTAACTGAAAGAGTTTATTAGACAAGTCCATAAATGAAGTATTATCAAGTATTTACCCGTAAGTCGAATGTCCTGTGATGTATCCATGTCTTCACTTCCAGCCAACTTGCTGAGTGCTACCAAGGAGGTTATAGAATGTTGAAAAACACTGAAGTTTAAAGAGAGATCCTTTGAGAACACACACAAAGTAAAATTGGGGGGAAATTCAAATTTCACTGTTAGTTAGAGGATAACACATAATTGTCCACATATGTGGACATTGGGTCGGAAGAGGATATATCTCTGTACTGTCCCACAACCACAAAAACATGGGTCAATAATCAACAGCAAAATAAGTTGAAAATTTAAACTAAATCTTACATCTTTACCTATAATTTTGGCCCATTTAAATTTTAGATCATTCAATATGATAGCGTGAAGCAGCTGGCAGTAATGCCAGTGGGAGATGAGAAATGTGGTGCAGTGGCGACAATGAGATTGGGGCCAGCAGCGAGCAAAACAGCACCAGTGAATTGTTGAGGTTTGTGACAAGGAAGTTCCTAGAAGCAGCTAGGTCATTAACAACGGGCCAGGCACCCAGAATGATCTGGAAGTGGGAACTACTAGAATCTTCTGCAGACCTTCATAAAGGGTGCTACTAGTGCACGTGGTCAGTCTTCAGGGCATCAAATGCGAGTGAATGTAAGCAGTCATAAGACAGTTGCAAGTCGTGATGAGTCAATTGTTGGCAGCGAGTCAAACGACTACTCAGAGTTCAATGTGGCTGCTAGTTGTAAACTGTTCTTGAACTACACTGTACTGTGAAAAGCTGTGTGGAGTATGGAGTTTGACGCACCACTGTCCAAATGAGTGTGTGCGCGAATTAAAAAAAAAAGTGTCGAGTCAAAAACTCAGACACGAGTGAACTTGTAATTAAGTGTAAATAGTAGTTCTATATATGAGCCTCCGTGGCTCAGGCGGCAGCGCGCCGTCCTCTCACCGCTGGATACTGTGGTTCAAATCCTGGTTACTCCATGTGAGATTTGCGCTGAACAAAGTGGAGGCGAGACAAGTTTTTCTTCGGGTACTCCGGTTTTCCCTGTTATCTTTTATTCCAGCAACACTCTTGATTAACATTTCATCTGTCAGTCATTTATCATTGCCCCATAGGAGTGCGACAGGCTTTGGCAGCCGGTACATTTTCTATCCTCACCGGTAGATGGGAGCTTCATTCATTCCATTCCTGACCCAATCGAATGACTGGAAACAGGCTGTGGATTTTCATTCAGTAATTCTATAAATTTAATGGACAGAACAATATGCTACTTCTCTGCATAGTAACATTAGTTTTAAGGACTCTGATAACCTGCCATAACACAGAACTATGTATCTCCCATTGCTTCTAAGGGTAACCTTCTGAGTGGTGTTAAAATAACATCTACTCCCCGTTACTTCCCTGATACTCTGAAACAGCTGAACCGAGTTCTAAATTCTTCCCTATTGCAATTTATCCAGCCTAAACCTGGACGATGAAGATGACTGATCGCCAGAGAATTGACCCTCTAGAAATGTGGTGCTATAAGAGATTACCTACTCTGAATACCCTAAATGGCACACTGAACTAATGAACTAATCCAAAAACAGATGTCAGAAAAATGCTGTTGACCCTCATCAGATAATGAGGAACTAGAGGCAATGCAAAGATTCACCATAGAGGGTAAAGTCAACAGCCAAAGACCCAAGGAAGTACTCTATCGTGAAGGATGGAGCAGCAAGTCACCATGCCTAAAACAGAGTCTCCTTGAGGTAGGCTGTCAACAGTATTACATTAAGATGCCACAACACCCTTATGGGGGCAGTGAGGGAGAGTGCAAGAGACACTTGGCAGACAGGACACAAATTCCTGTAGGAACAATGCAACAGACCGAATTCTTCTCTCCCAGCAAGTTGCTACGATTGCTTAAACTAAAGGTTGGAAACAATAGTTTTTATTCAACCTAGGGCCGGTTCTACCATCTGCTGGTAAAGTGGCTGGCAGCTGCCCGGGCCGGTTCTACCATCTGCTGGTAAAGTGGCTGGCAGCTGCCCGGGAGGTAAACTACCTGGAGGTGTAAATCGGCTGGTACTTTGGGTTGCGTCCAACCACCTCCACGCAAGCGCTAGGTAGCTACCCGGAGCTAGACACCGATATACGAAGTTGGCTAGACTGATTTTCAGCGATTTCTCGCTTTCGAGTGTGGTGCTATCTACCGTCAGATGCATGAAACCCATTTCGATTGTCTTATTCCCCTGTGCTTGCGTCTGCTGATTATCACCATAAAGCCCAATACGGGGAGTCTTAAGAGTTATGGACAACGATTCATGTCAAGCTTTCGTGACTTTAATCTATGATCTTCAATATCAATACCTAATTGGGATTAAAATCTCGAGATTACATTTTCTTACGCCAGTTATAACCTGTCATGTAAGGCAGCGTTTTTGAAAAGTATTCTCGTAGTAGATTGGTCAAGTCGCTCGCTCCGTAATAGAAGGTACACAGGTTTTCATCGTATTTCTAATTTACATTTTAAAATGTATTTTCGTTCCCTGCCGTTGTTCTTAACTCTCTTTTACGCGCTTCCATATACGTATATACACACACATCATCTTTACGGACTTAGGCCTACCTATTGCCTTTGAGCATTCTATCTGCAGGCTTCTGTGAATTGATTAAGTATCTCCGCGATGCTCTATTTGCAACTAGTTCTGTGACCTCGTTTAGTTCCAGATGCTTCCATTTATTGATAAAGCATTTCATTTTAATTTTTAACTTTATGAAGATAAAGTTGGAAGGTACTGTAAATGTAAAGAACTAATCGGGATAAATATCCATTCATAGGAAGAGGAATTCGGGAATGGAATAGTTTCCAATTTCTTCGAAATAATTTACAAGACTATGTAAACAACTAATAGGGAATCTGCTACCTGGGTGACAGTCCTATGTGCTATTAATCATAACATCACTTGCTATAAGTAGCATACATATAAAGCAATTTTCCTAATAGACATAATATTGTGATAAGAACGTATGAAAAGAGGCATACAGATTAACACAACGCTAATAATGGAAATAAAAAAGATTCGTCAAAATGAAGTCTCGAACCTGCACACTTCGTATTACGAAGCGAGCGTGTTAACCATTACGCTACGAAAATGCTTGAGTTAGGTGGGATACATACAGTAATATATATCTTGTGTCCAGAAACTGAAAAAGTAGAAAATTAAAGCCCATTTGAAATGATTTCGAAATAGATTTTGATTTTATATCCTTTTAGAGTTTCTTTACGAAAGCTTGACGTATAAAATGTGTTCCCTGCGCTACCGATGCAAGAGGCTGGTGTGACCGTTGCAACTAAAGGGAAGCATTAATGTTCAAAATCCTGCAATACAATATCGATCACTGTTACAGTATACTGTTTATTTCAGTATACTAAGCTAATTTGAGTTGCATATCACCAGAAATACAGCTAATAATGTTCAGCTCTCAGAACTTGCCCGGCAGGTAAAGTCTTATCGGGCCCTCGAAGTTGCCGATAAATCACGCGCCGGGTATCGACGATTTATTCTGCCGATAGTGCTACCTGGGAGTAGTCGGACGGAAACATCCTTTTACGCGGAGGGCAAATTACGCGCTACTTTACCAGTAGGTGGTAGAACCGGCCCCTAATCTTGCAATAATATAGGAACTTATTTTTCTTAGTTTTTTCCCCTCTGCAAGAAATCAACAATTAAGAAACAAAAACTCACATCAACCAGCTATGAAATAACCTGGGAGCACTATTATTTCCAAATTCATCATTCTATCCTAACAATGTAGATATCAGCTTTACCTCACTTTCTAATTCCTTCCTTATTGTTTTTAATGCCATTCTTGATCAACAAACTGAATATTGCATTCATTATGTAAGTAGAAATAGTTTTGTTGATCACTGTACAATAAATGATGGTAATTAGTCTAGAGGAGAAGAAAAGTAATTAAGGAGCATCTCCTTCTGACAGATAGTCTGCATAAAGATTCACAGTTCATCAAAGAAAGGGTTAACATGAAAATCAAGTCGAATGAAATTTTCTTTATTCCAAAAGAAAACACCTGTCGCACAATTCACTCCTAACAATGAGTAATAGCCTTATCACAGAGGTCTGAGTTCTGAATATTCTAGATTGTATCATTCAGTTCTGAGATATTTTAATGAACTACTTAATAAATTAGGCTTATTATGTACAGTATGGAGGAATTATATTATTTTGAAAGGAATTTAGCGAATGTACTCCGTGGCTCAGGCGGCAGCGTGCCGGCCTCTCACTGCTGGGTCCCGTGGTCGCTACAGGCGAGATTCGTGCTGGACAGAGCAGAGGCGGGACAGGTATTCCTCTGGGTACTCCGGTTTTCCCCTGTCATCTTTCATTCCAGCAACTCTCTCCAATATCATTTCACTTCATCTGTCAGTCATTAATCATTGCCCCAGAGGAGTGCGACAGACTTCGGCTGCTGACAATTCCTATCCTCCCCGCTAGATGGGAGCCTTCATTCATTCAATTCCTGACCCAGTCCAATGACTAGGAACAGGCTGAATAATAAATAGAACCTCGATTATACGTTCCCGGAAACTAAGTTTTATTGGCTTATTCATTCAAATTATATGGTCCCGCGAGCATCCTAATTAAATCACGTTGTAAAAATCCTGCATTATCCGTTCCTCGAAGAAACAATTTCCCGGATCAAACGCGCAGAAATTTCAGTCCCATTAATGCTAAATCCTCGATTACGCGTTTTACAAGAAACTGTATCTCACAAAAGAATGGCTACAGCATACTTATGGAACTTGGTGTTAACATCCCGACATTGCAATAATTAGAGGAAGTTCTGTACTGGAAAAGCGATCGGCAGTGAACTTGCGTAAGGGACCATCGGGTGATATTATTTAGAGAATCCTTGGAAATCACAAAGCAGGGAGTGGCCATAACAATTGGAAGGAGACAGAGCGCATTTCGATAGTTCTACCTGAAGTTTCATCAAATGTCCATACTTGCAAAACGTATACGTTATGTCCAGGTTTAATGTGTTTTTTTTATTACTTTTTTCGATTGTATCACCAAACAGGTTTTCGGCACTTCCCTGAAGGCATTGTATAGTCACTGGGCTTTCAGGCAGGAATCCAAACTGCTCCTTCTTAACACAAATTTAGTATTTTAATATTATCGTATACAATTATGTTATCGAGACCAGAACAGATGTTGCACCCGACATACATAAAGCAATGGGAGGTTTTGGGATTGCCTATTACTGTTTTGGTCCTAATATGAGACTGGGAATTTCACATTTTTGTGTTAAAATGTTATAAAAACCGCAGTCGTCGCATATGCGCATGTTACATGTAAAAAGTTTGTATTATTTCGCACTCGTATCGACTTGTACAGCAAGTGCGCTTTCCAGCTGAGCTCAAGGTCACGAATAACCATAATTTCTGAAGTTTTGATGATATTTTTTCTCTTTCCAATTTGACTGTGATTAGTGATTGGCAGAATTGAATATAATGCATTCGAGAACTTTCGAGAATCGATACTTACATTCAAAACCATATCCTCGAGTTCAACATAACCTTTAAAAATCAATGTAGGCCTAATTTTGTAATTTACGCAGTACAAGATTTCCATAAACTGACTATAAACAGTATACCATTAAAAAATTACAATGGAAGATTAAAGAAAGGGATTTCACCATCATGTTGGGCGCTTTTATACCTAACATGCTTTATTTCATTAGATTAGAGATTTAAAAACTACTTGGGGTCAATTGTTGTTTGGCTAGGCGTAACCGGTATTAGATTTTTCGAAGAGTTTGGCTGATCAAAGTTGCTGAACTAAAAGAAGTTTGCAAATGATGAAGTTTCACCAGTAAAACTGAATGTAAAGTTTTGATAAAGTCGCGAACCGGTAATTAATGTTTGAAGCCGGCCCCGCGGTCTAACTTGCCTTCCTCTCACCCGAAGGGCTCTGGTTTGATTCCCGGCCAAGCCACATGTTTTTACCTGGACACAAGGGCTGGTTGCAGGTTATTCATTCTACGATTACTCTTAATTGAGGATCTATCGAATGGTGAGATGGCGACCCCGGTCTATAGAGCCAGGAATAATGGCAGAGAGGATTCGTTACACTGACCATGTGTCACCTCATAATCTGCAGGCCTTCAGACAGAGCAGCAGTCGCATGGTAGACAGAAGGCCCATTGAGGCTGTAGTTTGATTTGGTTTAGGAGTGTTTGTAAGATTATAATTATACATGATTCATTTTAATGATTAGTCAAATTGTTAATGGTTCATTCGTTCCCGGATTTTCTGTTTTCCTGTGTTGTACTTTTTTTCTGTGGTCCCTCCAAAAACTGTGAATCGAGATTCTACTGTAATAAAAAAAATTAATAATGTGGTTTTGCATCCTGTGGGGATTTCTTCCACGAGTTCTACTGACATGAGTCTGGTAAGCTCCTTCAGATACCACAGGACCTGCCAATTTGGCCTTAGAAGACTAGCGTTCTACGTCTAAAACAGTTCGGCCAGGAACATTTACATATCTCTACAATGGGAGGGGGGAGTGTGATCATAGCAGCAGTTTAGCTGCTGGGGGCTGAGGTTTGAATCACAGGTTGGAATTTCCACCTGAAAAATCAAGTGGCAACAGGAAGGTAAACTCGTGTCCCAATCCTGAGGTGATGCAGCTCTTTTCAGGCACACCTCCCAGTGGAAGTGAGCTGCATGTACCATTTTAACCACATACCAGCCCTCCTGCCATTCTTAAATTTCTGACAGTACCAGGAAGCGAACCCTGGCCCCCAAGGACGGCAGCTAATAGTGCCAACTGTTACGCTACGGAGGCGAACGTCACAAAGCCTTTCCACAATTTCAGACAGAAAGCAGGCAGGATCTATTTCTGAAAGTGTTCAAGGAAAATACAGACTTAAGTTTTTGTCATCTCCATTACAATTTTGTATCATAATACCTATACTAAATTATAAAGCAATAATCAACATGAACACAAGGCAAATGATGCATAGTCTGCACACGTCATGAAAATTCACTTTCTCCGAAGTTAACAATATTGAAAACTGACTGAACATTTGGTACAACATACATCGCTTGCTGACGTATCTTGTGTGATAAATAGGTACAAAGCCTTCAAATAAGAATTGAGAACATATTCACCTTTAATTTTTGTCATACTCATGATCACTCTCAGATCACACCACGTTTACAATCCTCTCAGTCATGGTTTGCAAACTGGTGATTTTAATGGAAATTGAAACAGGAAATTTTTCATCATCACAGAATAAAAAAAATGGTAACTCATGGTTTTTACCAGGTTTCCACACTTTCCTTATTTCCTTTTCATAGAGAATAGCCACGGCATATTTTGCAGGACTTTTATCAGGATAATATATTAAAAAGCAGGATATTTAAGATATTCAGTACTTGACGTGGACTGCAGTAAAGGAGATAAAAAGAAAAAGAGTATCCCGTGAAAAGCACGACACCTGATTACGCTACTTTAAAACGTGGCCGAAACCAAAATGAGCTTGAGTGGCTCCAGGAACTCCGGAAATATCTCTGACAAGCTAAAGAAAGTTTTTACTTTTATCTCCATATTAATATTATTGAAGGAAAGCATAGAACCTGAAAAAAAGGGTCTCTCTTAAAAATCTACAATCTTCAACAAAATACAACTTTTATAAATTAAGAAATTTAAATGAAGTGTCTCGGTATCTTTTTTCTGAAAAAAATATAGTGTCTATTTTATCTCCTGGCTACAGTACGAGCTGTTTTCATTTACCTAGCCACTGTTTAACTGGATATGTAAAACTGCACATTATAGCTTTCTTAAACCAGAAGAACATTTAACTCAAAGCAGGAAGTGCAGCTGAAAAATTGTAATTTATACTACATCATTTGTACTTACATAATTCTTAGCTCTGAAAATGCTTTATATGCTGTTTAATAATGTTACCTTGTTTTAAATATTATCCCTTCGTAAGTTTTCAGAGGAAGGTATTTACAAAAGCAGAAACAAAACATATCTAGAGAGACCCTATCTTTCCTGGTGTAATTACCAGCTTTCAGCACTAGGCAAAATAGGCAAAATAATAACAAAAAACAAAGAAATTCTCCCAATGTTATTCATTAAAAAAAATTATATCAACATTAAACAAAATTCAACACATACAAAAACCAATATCTGGCAAAATAACATTTCCTTTCACAAGAAACTAAAATGAAATAAACACAATATGGTTCAGGGAGCAAATTTCTAGTCCACCAGTTAGTGGCAGTCACGAATAAAGTCATCATCATCGGCACTCATGTTTGGGGTCATCTTCAATGTCTTCAAAATCAAATCCTTCACTTTCTTCTAGCCAGTCACGTAATCATCTATAGTTAGGATTTCGTTTGATCACACTTTAGGCCAAGATGAATCATATATACCAAACAGACTATAGATTTCACCATACCGGAGTATGTGTAGATCAAAGAACAGGGTAGTTTTCTCACAGATTAGAACAAACTATGGATGTGCATTTGTGGGAATTTGAAATATGGAAAGTCATGTTATCTGTTAGCAGAAGTTTGGCAACTAAATGAAGATACCCTGGAGAGAGAGAGAGAGAGAACTACTGCTTGTTTACATCCAGTGCTCTGTCATCTGGCTGTCGCCAGGTATGGCTGCTCAGTCATTTGTGATATAGTAATCCTTTCACTCTAACATTACTAGTCACTGAAAAATCACACATTACATTTTGAATTCATATTTTTTTCATTTAGGGCAGTCACAAATTTTTCTCTAAAATTCATCTTGTCCTGTCGGTAATTTGAGACTCCCATGCTTGTACTCAGTCCGCTGTTCGCCCAGCTGTCATCTACTAACTGTGACAAACATACACAGTGCTGCTTTACTCAAGTGCAATCGTATTTTAAATATGTAATGCTACTAAATTTGCTTTCCGGGTCACTACAGTCACTACTTTTGCAAAGTCATGTTGCTGATATTACTGATATTCAGCTGATCCACCTAAAGAAGTAAAAGACAATCAAAATGAGCTTCATGCTTCTGACAATAGACACCACCTCAATCCAAAGTGAGAATTTGCTGAAAATTGGTCTAGTCAACACCTGCTTAACTCCTAGGAGCAACCTAACACTTACATGTAGGTGGTAGGATGCAAAACATAATGCCAAGGAATTTACACCTCCAGGGAGTTTATCTACAGCGCAGCTACCAGCAAATTTACCAGCAGATTGTTGAACTGGCCCTAATCTGCCCACTGTCATAGCACAGACATGACCTGGACCTAATATAGACTGAAAACTGATGACAGGGTGATAGATGGGAAAGAAAGAGGATGTTAACAGGTGAACAACAAGGGTGCAAAGATGAAAATTAACTCTGTAATTATTAACAGAAGAATAGGGCCTCTCATGCTATTTATACAACATATAAAACATTCTAAGGAATATTAACACAACAAAACACAAAAGAAATGATACAGGAGAGAAAATACATTGTTGCACAATGACATGAATTTATGACAAAATATACAATGGCAGAAGCAGCTGTCAATATGACAAGTTCTGAAGAAATCCAATATGTGACAAAGACTTAACAATGCAGAAATGATCATGATGAAATAGTTTATAAGCTTCAGCAGAACACTTACTTAAACAGGGCATGTAATAGATAAACGGAGCAAGTTTACGACTAGCAAATCACAAGCACATGGCACTGGGTCAACTGCATAGATTACAGTTTAGCTGCCAGCAGCAAATGACACAGCACTTAAAATTCCAACATCAAGTAAAATTCACAACCTAATCAAATGGATACACCTTTCTACAATCTTTTAAGCTTATAACAAACTGTTTCCCCCCTCCAATACAATAACACACCCTCTAATATTTAAAAAAAACCTCTGTGATTCAACAGAGTTCAATAACAGTTTGTAGCAATCTGGTTGAAACCATTCAGAAAACCATAAATTTTATAGTTGGGTGTTTCTCAAGCTGGCATCCTACTAGCAATATGAAAACAAGCACAAAATAAGGGTGGGCCATTTTTATATATATGACTGATAAGGTGTTATTATCAATGAACATAAACGAATAAGAATATCAAGAACACTAATGATTTTTCATGTTCTCCCTGCCATCCTCTGCATGCCATTTCAATACTTTTCACCTGGAAGATGAAATGTTACAGCCTGTGAAATATCATATACATAAATATGGGCCAATGGATATTAGAAACCATATCAAACATGCTAAATGATAAATCTACATTCAATTGCTATAAATTTGTAAGAGATCCTGGATTGCCAGAATTTTCCCTGAAAAGGGTTCTTTTAGGTGCCAGTAAATCTGCTGACTATACATGCCAGCCACCTGCACCAGGATTTGATCCTGCAATCTTAAAACCTACTACGCCATGCAGCTGGTCCATTTCAATATTAACTATGGAGGAAATTGTACAACAGGATTAATTTGTAACTAATTTACCATAGATCATAATACTGACCTACTACTACAGTGGAATCTTGACCTCATTTCTGGAAGCTCAATTATCCTGGATTCATCTATTATTCTTTTAAAGTATAAACTCAAAAGTTTGGAAATGGGGATAAGCACAGAGGTGAGTAAAACAATAGTAATGACAAGAGTTGTGGAAAGTTTTAAATACTTGGGAGGTGTAATCACAGAAGTTGGAAGATAACTGAGGAGACTTGAAAGATTACAATAAGCACATGGCTTTTACCAGTGTGAAGGATATACTGTGGAACCAAGCAGATCTAAAAGAGATGCAAAGAAGATCTGTATGTGATCCTATGTACCAATATTGACATATGCAGCAGGAACATGAACAACAAAATGAGAATAGAGCAGAGTTCAGGCAGCCAAGATTACAAAATCAGAAAATGAAGAGATTAGAAAGAGGATTGAAATCTCAAAATTACATGACAGGATAGAAACAAGCAAGCTGAAATGGTACAGACACACTAAGCACATGGGAGAAGAGAGTATTTACAAGGAAACCAATATGAAAGAGACCGCAAGGAAGGCCTTGATTGGATACAGAGGAGAGTTTTGAGAAGAGACGAGGAAAAATAGAAGATACAATGGAAGCATGAAATGAGTAGTGGAGAGACTGATAGAGGTCCTTGATTCTTAACCCAACCCAGGAATGAACCAGAAACTACAGAAGAATTATTATATCAAGTATATTTCTACTGAAACATTCACAGTTTCTCGAAGCACTGCTTTCTGGTACATCGTCCAGCAGTAATGGCCCCCCCTTGCCCGGTACCCAGTAGCCAAAATAACAGCCATTGCTATTGATGCCAACAATTTACAGGAGAAAGCACTCACAATCCATGGAAGAATGGGCAAGGAGAATTTCTCCATAATCAACGGATGAATCTTCAAGATAAATCATAAGCTGGAGTATGAAAAGAACTATTTGAGGAGAGTACTGAGAAGACACTACTGCCATGGCTCTGCTCTGCAGATATGACATACACACCTCATAAAACAGTGGGTCTGGTTTTCAATTGCCTCCTGATCACATAAACAAAGGAGATGCCTGTGTTGGTGGAAAAGGTACGAGTAGGATAGCAGAACTGCTTCCTTTTTTCTTTTGAAGACAGTATAAATAATGCAAGAAGAGACAGAGCAAAATGCAGCAATATGAGAACTGAAGGTGGAATAGGTAGTGCATACCATCAAAAAGTAAGCCCTGAAATGGTATGGACACATTACTTGAATGAAGAAAGAATGAAGCCAAAGCAGGTATTTCAGGCTAAGTATAAATTATTAGAATCCTACATCGTACAAAAGTTTTTACAGCAATATGAAGTTTCAATGCTTAACACAGGCCAGTGTGTGCCACACATAAGCAGTAAACACTGCTTTTTTTTTTTTTTTTTTGCACAATGCACTCCATACAGCCAGAATGAAGTTGCTTCAGTCATTCACCATGTAATTCATGAATGAATACACTGACATGCTTCTTACCTATGGAAAAGATAAGAGGGAATTTGTTGGAGGCACATCAGACTGCAAAGACTTTCTGCATTACTGAAAGATGTTACCGAACAACAGCATACAAGCCTTGAAAACATCAGTTATTTACATGAACCTAGTTGTTAAAGTTGTTATATATGGAAGTTATGTTTAAATCATCTAACTGTCCACTTAGACACTGACATCACATAGTAATACTACAGAAAGTAGTTGGAGTGGACAGGAGATGCTCTCATGAATACTGAAAAGGAGTTTAAAATTAATACCCTATGGATGTATCAGTGAGACAAGTGAAGACTTTATGAAAGAAGGTAGTATGTTTGAGAAATTCTGAGCTTACATAACAGTGAGCAAAAGAAGTCCACGTTGAAGAAGCCTTGTTTCAATGAAAGCACACAAGTAATTGTCATTTGCGTGTGCTTATCCTTTTAGCATAATTCCACATCAATTGCATCACATGCTTTCTCACATTAATAGTTTCTTTTAGTGCTCCCTACAAAAATGATGAATCAAGATTTCACTGTATGTGAAATAAGCAACCACAATAACTGCCATTACATGGCTCTTTCATTGATAAAACATTCAAGGAATGTTTTAGACTTAAGACGACTACTTTTTCTCCAGACTACTGAACTAGTCACATAACAGAAAGAAATCAGGTTGACTATATAAGACAATAAGGGGCTGTCAAGGCCCAAATGACTGAAATGTGGTATCACTAGCCTAAAAAATATGCTACGTACAATATTTCAGTCCTAGCTTTATTGAAGAGTCGAGTGGTATTGAGGAATACAGTTCTGGTGTAAAAACAGACGCAACATCCCAGTTCAAATGATTAAGGGGATAAACAATGGAGGACAGGAACCAAACATCTACTAGACACATACTTCAATGGACTTGTAGTTCATGTAGAGCGTCACATGAAGGCATTCTTGTGTTCTGAGCTCTCTGGAATAGTTCACGATCTCCAAAGTTGCGGGCTTTCCATAACAGGGTCTCACCTGAAAGAAAAGGTAAATACCATGAGAAATTTGTTCCCCAATTCAAAGTTTAATTAATATTATATTTCTCTCGGCTCCTTCCTTGAACATCCATATTGCATGCTGAATAACTGTAAATTTTCATGCAAGTTCCTTTTCTCCTGTGCACATACAAAATGGATACTAATGTTAACACGTTCCTTGTGGTTTGGGACACATTGTGTCCTGAAGCACATTACTCATATCTGTCAGCAATGACCGTGCAAATTTCACGAAACTGCTTAAAAATAAATATACGCATTTCTCAGAATTAACGGTATTAACATTTTGTTCATAAAGAAGTAAAGGATCAAGGGATACTGTTAGTTTCAATCAACTCTCTGGTGACTGAATGATTAATTTTTTTTTTTTCATGTTCAATTCATATCACTTCTCATCATCCTGTGTTCTGGGTGTTATCTAACCTATTTTTTCCACAGGAATATATATATATACAATTTGTTTTATGCTACACAGACACAGATAGGCCATATGGCAACGATGGGATAGGAATGGTCCAGGAGTGGGAAGGAAACAGCTGCAGTCTTAAGGTACAGCCCTAGCATTTGCCTAGTTTAAAAATGGGAAACAACGGAAAACCATATTCAGGGACCACGGGAATCACTTGGTGTGCTTATGGTAAATACGTCTACAATGTTTCTGCCTTGAGATGGCAGACTGTTGTAGAATACTAAGACAAGCAGCACCTCTTTTGGCATCTCATATTGCCTATTCCTTTTCACATTGCTCGAAATAAAGAAATATAGATTTTCATATTTCTATTTTCTGGAGTGGTTAGTGAACAGGTCAGTGCCTTCATGAGTAATATTTACAAGCACAATCACGTCCTTTTTAGGCATGGAGCCTAATCAGTACGTGTAGACATTTTTCTTCCGGTTCAACTATAAGCAGCTGTTTAATTGTCTTTTTTCTATATGTAGTAAAATTATTTTCATTTAATTTCTTTATGATTTGAAGCTGTCCATGAAGAAAGACAACCACTTCAAAAGAACAAGTAGCTGCAAACATAATAAGGGACAATGGGCCAGAATAGGATAAGCACAATGACAGGTCAGCAACAGAAGAGGTAGCAATAGAAAAGGAGACAAGGACAAACAGGAAAACAATCGCCACATCTTCATACACGGTCTTCTTCAAATGGACTTGCTCACAAATCCCAGTTCTTCTAAATTAACTTCTTTGTCATATGACGAGCTGTGGTCGTGCGCTGTATTCTGGCATATGAATCAAATGAGCTCAGCTAGCAAAGACGCAGAGCCTCGCTTATCTTCATATATTAGATTCCCTTTGCAATACAATTTCTAACAATACACACTGTAGAGAACTAGAGGCATGTACTGTTGGTAAACAATGCTGTCTGTATTTCTGTGCGACACTGGAATCGTTGAATAACAGTATTTTCATTGGTATTCAGTATTCATAATGCATTTCATTTTGCGGCAATGTTGATGAGATATGTAAAGTGCTTGTATACGTTTTAGAGGACGATTCTGGCAATAGTGACGTTTTGTAAAATTAATTAAAGTTCGAGGATAGTGATAGCAACAGTTAAAATTGTTGAAGCAAGCACAATATTGAAGAAAGCGAGATTTAAAGTGCTGCACCAGATTGTTCCAAGCGCACACGGCAGTCACACAAAAGAACCACAGTGACTGGAAATTGGAGAAGATGATAATCCTGATATTCATCCATTTGGTGGACAGCGGTGTTTCATAAGTACTTACAAAAAAACCAATGTCCAAATCTTCGATATTTTTAGAGCACACAGATCCGCTCTTTTTGAAATTATTTTAAATGAAACATTTGTACCACGGCCAGCAGTCACTCAAGTAATGAAGAATGAGTAAGTCATAACCTTCAATGGCATGAATACATAATTTGAGTGAATTATCTGTATTAGTTTTTATTTTACGCACTACGGGCGGACAAATTAAACCTAATTCCACAGTCAACAATGTGGCTATTTATTGTGACTTGAATGGGTTAATCACTGCAATACTGAAGAGTGATCCTTTCACTACCAGATAAGTGAAGGGAAGATGCTTAATAAAAACTGGTTAATTTCAGAACCGTTCCCGATGACCTTGAATACATTCAACTATTTAGAAAATAATGAATAGGGGTGCCCAAAATTTCAAAAAACTGGAACTAGGAAAAGCACAACTAATTATTGCTCACTGAGGATCGGTGGTAGTGTGTTGTCTTCCAAATACCAACAACATGAGCTCAAATCCACCAGAAGTAGGCCTAGTGTGATTTTTCAAGGGCGAAGAAAATTAATTCGGTACTCCACGTCGTAGGATGGCAGCATGCAAAAGATCTCTGGAGACACGTTTGATGTTTATCCAGTAAAATTAGTTAAAAACCATCACTTGACTCATTATAGAGCATTCTTGGATTTCATTGTTGAAACGAGCACTTGCTATTCTCAAATGCAGTAGCGGCGATTGGGAATTAAAAGTGGGGGGCAAAAAATGTAGACAACAAAAAGTACATGGGTTAGTGGGATATAGTAGGCGGGGGGAGGGAGGAAGACAGCGTGGTGTATGCCTGTAAACTGGAAAAAAACCCTCCAAAGTGGGAATTATTTATGCTCTCTGAGCTAATTTCCACAGAGAGGTAAATGTTTTACCAACTTAAGTGTGGCAATAATTTGAGATTCTGATTCAATAATAGACTATACAATAAAACTCTTGTGATTATGCAATTAAAGTCATTTAGTATTTGACTAGGCCTATACACTAAGAAACTAATAGACAGTAAAGAGACTGCTAGATGGGTGAATGTGCGCGGCAAGTCGGTGAATCATACCTCAGTGTCCATATCTTGGCAAAAGATTATACCACTGATACCCTTTCTCACAGCATATGCAAAGTCCCCACTACTTACTGTGGCGCTAAGCAAATCAGTTAGCCGCGACAAGCAGCATTTTGTGCGTATTTCTGCTAATAAGTAACGAAAATAAAGTAAAGCATTAGCTGATAAGAAAACAGGGCTTGTACAAAGTGATTTTATAAAAAAAATTACTCCTATATTCCTAGTTTCAGACGGCTAAAATAGAATAATTTCTTCTCCACAAAGTGGGGGGGGCAACTGCCCCCCCCCCCTGACCCCCTTTATTGCCACTACTGCTCAGATGCCATGCTTGCCTCTACAGGGCGAGAATATAAAGCACAGAATATACCGCAATGTAAACTTGCAATATATATCAAAAACAAAGTCACCAGAACATAGTTATTTGAACACTTGCCAATGGTTATGACAGCAAGGCGATATTTTCATTCCCCAAGACCCACTACAATTCCAAAAAAAGAGTTGCTCAGAGCGGCGGTGGCAAGTTTTGTGAATTTCTTCAGATCATTCACAGCATCTGTGGCACTAAAAGGTTAAGTTCATGGCATCTCCACTACTGGCAGCATCCATCAAATTGACATCGCTTTTGACGAAAAACAAAGAGCAGGTATATAACCGACCCAACTGTCAGTTACATAAAATTAGCTTCATGGTCTGTATCGCACTTCAATAGATTGACATGTTAATCTTATCTCAATCTTATGTTAATTTTAAGGACACTTCCTCCAAGGCATTACTTTGTCAATTTATGTATTTTTCATCTAAACAGTGTTATGTGGCTGAAGATGTTGATAATATACGAAACATGTACCACTTTTAACCATTAAATTGCCTTAGGCAATCATTGTATTGACTAGGTGAAAAATAAATAAATACTTAGTTGTGAACCAACTGTCAGTTTCGAGACTAAGGAGACTCAGACAGTAGAAGTTGACAAAAGAGAGAAAGAATATATACAATCCATGTATCCCGTACTAGAGAAAAAGAAGATATACAATTCATATATCCCGTACTATCTTCACAAAAATCACCTGAAAACTTGAAGTTCTTCATCAACTTCTACAAAAGACTCAGAATCAACAAAGATGTCATCCATGTCGCTGCCCTCAAATTGTGTGATGTCTTCCACATACTATACTTAAAAATTGTAAGCAAGCCATGTAAAAAAAAGAGGTGGTTGTGAGTTTTACTCTGGCAGTACCAGGTGCAAATGCTGTTGTGCAAAATCTCTTTTCAATTGTGAACTCCCTTTGGATTGAAAAAAAACACTACTGAAACTAATGTAGTGTCAAGACTCACTTTCAAGACATTAGCTGCAAGGAATTCTACAACCGGCTATTAAGCCATTCTAAGTTCTTGTACGAATCAGGTCTTCTGATAAGTACAAAGTTAACAGTGATGTTCCTGATTCAGAAGCTACAAGTTCACGATCAGCAGGTTGTTGAAATCTAGTTTACTTGTTAGGAATTAATCATTTCTTTGATATTTCATATTATGGTTCAATTCTTGAGATATTGATCAATTACAATAGGATGCAGTGCCATTAGTATTATTTTTAAGTAGGTTATTAAAATATATCTCTTTCTATGTGTACTCCATCGTCACCAAGCTACAAGGTCTCACCTCAGTTCTCGCAAGAGCTTCCTTCTAGGACTCTGCTGCTGGAGGGAACACCAGAAGAAAACTCCTCTTAACAGGTGGAGGAGCTGACTGCCCACAGACATGTCACCAAAGGAAGACCTAGCTCCTGGTGCCAACCTGCCTTACCCTATATGGAGGTCCCCCAGCCGCTTAATAGTGGGCGTCCCATGGTGCAAGATCAACCTGAAGAAATGGGGAATCCTTCCAGCAAACACAGATACCTCGTGTGAACATGGTGCTGAACAAGACCCGAGCTATCTACTTATCTGTCCCCTCATGGACAACCCATGCACATCACAAGATGTTTTTGGAGGAAACAACAATGCCAGTGCAGCTGCAGTTTTTTGGAAATTCTGATCGGACACGTAAATGATGTGAATGAATGTGTAAATATCAAATTTTATTTATCTCAGTAAAGCAGCGCATTCATATTTGTCGAATATTTTCTTTGCAACTAGAGTCCTGTTTTGTCCTGTTATCTTATTTCAGAAATGTCCTGTTTTGTTTTTATTACCTAAAAAAGTCTGGTCACCCTCATATATCCCAATACATGTTTAAGTGTGGAAGTCCAGCCAACGGGTTAGCATTCAGTATACATTCAGTGGCACTATGTTCACAACGGTTAGACAAGCTCGCACAAATTTACTAACATCTAGTGTTCACATCAGTTCTAAGCAAACACTCAAGCAAAAGAGATAAAATTCTCCAGGTCTCTTATGGACTTTTGAATACAGAAATGTTTTAATAACAGATACTAACGGTAATTCTTCTCTCGATAACAAGCGTGCCGCAAGTTGGTAATGTGCTCTTCCTCAACAGACATCTCCAGTCTCCTTAGGCTGCCCTGATATTCAGAGTGGAAATTCTCTTTGACATAGTACGGCACTTTCAGATTTTGAGTCTTCTTCAGAATGGGAAATTTCCTAAAATCAAAATGTCACTAAAATAACTGCATTATTGAAATGGAAGGAAAAAAAATTAGGCATGCACACATTTGTTGGGAGTAATTACTTACGAGCTCTGATGAAGGCTGTAGATAGGATCAGATATGAAGAAACTGCTCATCATAGACAGAACTATAAGTAAGAGGATAGGCATCATCTGGAGGAATACTGAGTATCCACTTGCTTGCTGCAACACAGAAAATGGAAGATAAACATCAAAGAAAAACCTATAAACATCAAATTGCTACAAACATTGCAGACACTCAAAATACTGCTTCCAAGTATAAAATATATGTACATGTATGTGATGATCTTAAGGACACCATACCTTAATTCTTGTGGCAGATTTTACACGACGAGGAAAAAAATGTGATGTGTTGAGCAGTATCTATTTTCTCTTTCAGTACCATCTGTTAGCCTAATTCTTAAACTACACGATAGATAGCATTGACAGCACTGTCAATGAACTGAAAAGTCCTTGAAATGCTGTTAAATACAGGTTATCCACTTCAATACCGTATTTATGCAATGACACCACAGCAGAATTAATGCTTCCTAACCTCTCCTTTAAAATTGGACAAATTTCATTCTCACAAAACTGTCTTGGTAATATTTTTAATTAGATGGATTGCAGTATGCAGTAAAACTAATTTTTTTTTTTTTGCTAGGGGCTTTACGTCGCACCGACACAGATAGGTCTTATGGCGACGATGGGATAGGAAAGGCCTAGGAGTTAGAAGGAAGCGGCCGTGGCCTTAATTAAGGTACAGCCCCAGCATTTGCCTGGTGTAAAAATGGGAAACCACGGAAAACCATTTTCAGGGCTGCCGATAGTGGGATTCGAACCTACTATCTCCCGGATGAAAGCTCACAGTCGCGCGCCTCTACACGCATGGCCAACTCGCCCAGTGGTAAAACTATTAAATGGAGATTAAAAGCTATGACTTGGTTGTGCTGACCACACAATGCACTTTCTGCAAAGGGTAACAATTATTTCCAGAGAGAGAGAGAGAGAGAGTTTGTGTAATGGAATGATTGTATGTAGTGTTTATTGGCAATGATGAGAAATGAAGGACAGAGTAGCCAAATTCAAATTCAATTTTGTAAAAATCTTCCAAGATCTTCAGAAAATGAACTACACAATTAACTGAATTTGATGATGATCAATAATACAAGCCACAATGCTTATTTTTTGAAGAGTGGTATTGCTTTAGGAGGTCTTTAAGAAAACACATGCACTTCTGCAGCAGTTAAGAGCTCACTTGCAATCATCTAAGGAGGCGAGGAGAGTAGAAAGGTTTATTCCTCCAACTTGCATGGTGTGAGAGGTAGGAAGTAGGGAAAGGTAACTCATTACCACAAGGTTTGAACCTCCCTGCATTTCTCTTAATTGTCTGCTCAAGAGACCATCATGTGTGTCACTTCCATTAGCTATATACACACTGACAAGCTTCAAATATGGCTTGCATTGAGGGCTGAAGCACTCATCTCACGGGAAACCAGACAAGAACTACCATTGGCTGAAATTCATATCAAACTGGAAGAAATTCCACACATGTGAAGCTAGGTTTTATAAACCGAAATACAACCATTAGCTTTTCACCACAATTAAGAATGCATTAATTTGTAATCTATTAAGATCTACATAACTGCAATCATACATCACTGGTAGGCCCAGATAGGGTGGCAGTACCGATTCTTGTTTTAAGTCGCGTATGAGCAAGCCCTGAATCACATGATAAGCAAATTGCAAAGTCAGCAATCACCATGTACTTCAGAACGAACCAGTAGATGAAGGCATAAGTGGACAATGAGTGCACTGGTGATTGCCAATTCTTGAAAAAAAAACACTGATAATGGTTTATACAGTATGTACTTTTAACTACAGTAAAGAAATAATAAACTACAAGATTTTACTTTTAAATACCTGTGTATATATCTCTTACAACTGCATGATACAAAAACGAGTGACAGACAAATGAACATTGAGATCTGCACTGTCACCTCATTAGTCTGCAAGATCATGAACCATTAAATGGCCATGCATGTTTCAAGTCCAAAATAACAGGATTATCAGCCCCTGTTTAAAATAATAATAATAATAATAATAATAATAATAATAATAATAATAATAATAATAATAATAATAATAATAATGACAATAACAATAATAATAACAATAATAATAACAATAATAATAATAACAATAACAATAATAACAATAACAATAATGGATTTACATCCCACTAACTACTCTTGTGGTTTTCAATGCCAGTAAATCTACCAACAAGAGCACCCTTCAAATACCACCAGACTGAGCCAGGATTGAACCTGCCAAGTTGGGGTCAAAAGGCCACCTGAGCCACTCAGCCTGGCTTGTTTAAAACTAAACTGAAGAGAAAGTCTGACCCTTTGAGGATTAAAGATATGAGCTAAATAAAGGAACAGGCCATGAAGAAGATGAAAATGAAAAACCACCTAGGCCTTGCAGAAGAGAATAAGAGTTGACCCAGTGAAGATTAGTACCAAAATTGAAAGAGAGGAGCCTGGCAAGTGAAATCAATACTAGACTCAGCTGGGATGCCATAGCTACTATTTCACTTGTAAGTAGAGACACCTGTTTGTGGTGAAAATGTTTGCCCAATTTCACAATTTTTAAAAGGTTATTTCGGTACATTTTTTTGCATTTTTTCGTCAATAATTTTGTTAAATTTAATTTTTTCTCGGCAATAAAAAATAAACTAAAAGATAAGTCCTAGCACATTTGCAATAAAATATAATTTTATTTTTACACATATGTAAGCAAAATGAGAGTTATGCTTCTGCTAGGAACGCATTTTACACACATCAAAGCATCGATGTTTTAAACATTTCATCCTGCCACTTTAACAAGCAGGACATAGCCTACCCTACGTACAGCATATAATTTGCAGGTCAGAGATACCATGAGTTCCATATTGCTCGGAGTCAGATATTTTATTACACTATCAACATTACTTACTACAGCTTCCCTATTCTGATTTCAGAGAAAGAAGAACGGCAGTCACGATAATATCTTACCTACTCTACATGAACTACCAACTAGACACCTGAACGCTGTGTATGGTTCAAGATATTCTCATGTTGAAAGTTCTCATAGGATGGGAAGTTGGTTTATTAGACGAGATACTTCATTTTCAAAATCATCTCTCATTATGCTTCTTGGATAAAAGAGTTATTCAACATAATTTCGTGATTTTGCTTAAAAGATGAAGAGTTTTGTGTTTTGAGCCGAATTTTTAAAATATCGCGATTTTGCGCTTTGCAAAAAAACAGGTGCCTCTACTTATACGTAATACAGTAACCTCAGGGACTGAGCCCAGATGGAGACAGGCATCATGAAGACAGCCTAAAAATTTAATCCAATTTCAGGAAATTCAGCATCATATAATTGAACTGTTAGTAATAAAAGGAACAAGTCCGTACATTCTGTACTGGTTGAGATTTTAATTGAAATGCTTATTACTTACCTCCCTATTCTGCGGCTGACTCTCACTAGCATGCTGCCACCTTCCTCCTCTTCTCATGTATACATTTTGATTGGGAAAGCCTCCACCAAAGAACATATTAAACAGTTCTTCAGCTGAGAAGTCAGCTGTAAAGAAAGTACCATTAGATAATGCAATTAAAATACAAATTGAAGTTACCATAAATGGTAATAAAATCAAAATAACAGTAGTAACTCAATTTAAATATCTTGGAGAAGTAACACATAACCTAAATGAAAAAACTCAATCCAAACAAGAACAAATAGATTAGCTAAAGCACAAAAATTAACATGGGATATCTACAAAAAGAAATATTTATCAATAAATGCAAAAATAAACACAACACAGTTATAAAACCAGAAGCTATATATGCAGCAGAAACACTTTTTCACCTGAATAAACAATCAAAGACTGACAGACTTCAGAAAATTGAAAGGAGGATTGGAAGAACCTGCATCAACAAAAAAAATACCCGAAAGATGGACAGTGGCGGATAATACCTAACAGAGTCGTGTACGAAGAGCTAGAATCCTTACAGATACTATGCGTAAGAGGAGACTGGGATTCTTTGGACATATCATGAGGATGCAGGATTCGAGACTTCTGAAACAACTAGTACAACACAATCTCGTCTTAAAAAATACCAAAATACCACAACAGGATGTAAATGGATCGGAGAAGTAAGAGAGGATCTGAAGGAAATAGGCCTTACAACAGAAGACACCACAAATAAGATAAAATTTAATTCAAAACTCAAGAATACAAACCTCCGCTTTACCCTTATACGAAACAAACCAACAACACGCAACTGGGTACGAAGATCAGAGCATCTGAGGAAGTACTGGGAGGATCGCAAAGCCTGAACAATCCCTTCAAAGAGACCTGAATGATGGACTGAAGTGATCCTATGCGGTCATAAAAGAAGATACTTTTAAGTTCTCTACCATAAGTCATTTGGCTTATGCTGAATTGATGTCAGAAAGTCAAAAATAATTCAAGTTGCAATAAGTCAAATGCAACAGACCTAAATCAAGAAGGATTTTAAAAAAGCTGGGCTCTGACACATACTAGAGTAGGGTACAAAAGAACATATTCTGACAGTTACCATATCAGGGGAGTCCAGTTACTGCATGTTATAAGTGTTGTGAAAATATGCCTATCAGGGGAGTTAGCCGTGTGGTTAGGGGCACGCAGCTGTGAGCTTGCATCCGGGAGGAGGTGGGTTTGAATCCCACTGTCAGCAGCCCTGAAGATTGTTTTCCGTGATTTCCAGTTTTCACACCAAGCAAATGCTGGGGCTGTACCTTTATTAAGGCCACAGCCGCTTCCGTCCCACTCCTGGGTCTTTCCTATACCATCGTTGCCGTAAAGACCTAACTGTGTCTGTGCAACGTAAAACAAATTAAAAAAAAAATATGCCCACACCTCATCCACTGCTAACCATTCCCACCCTGCCTTGAACATACTGTCCTACCACTATCGCATAACTTCGTAAAGCACTATTCTTCCCAAAACATGCGGCATTATGTCGAAGTATTAGTAATGGAAATAACCTGTGGAGATTGTCTTTTACTTTTTGTGTTTTCTTTCTACTGCTCCCTCTTCCCACACCAACTTGTCATGTTTACCCTACTGTGTACAGTATTCCTAATTTCTATATATTACATGATTTGTCACTTGCTTGTAGTACCTTTCCGTTACTTATACTGATCCACCAACATGTACCCGCGACTTCACCTGCGTTTGTTAATTCAAACATTAGATGTTTTTAAACCATTTATTTAAAAGCAAAATAAAAACATTGTATTTATGAACACATTACTTCTACATAAATTGTGTGAATTACATTTTATTGTTATAATGATGTTACTTTCAAAGCTTAAGATAAGCAGTTAGTGGATGGAATAAATAATATTAAAACAATATAAAAAACCATTATGCATTTAAAAAACAAATACAATTTCCTTATAGAGCTTCCAAATAAACTATATTAAAGTGTCCTCCCATTCGAAGCTAAGACGCATAGTGTATTTGCCTTCCCGACTCGTAAAGAACCCATGTAAAGTTGACCATGAGAGAAGCATTGTTTCTGAAGACAGACTGCCACAACTTTAAGCAACTGTCCTTGTGCTTTGATGAACATAGCAAAACTCAAATGAGCAGGGAAACTGCAGATGTCTAAACTGAAACTGTATATCCAAAGGTATGATTTGAAACTGAGGAATGAATATTACTTCGCCCACAGCATGCCCAGTTATGGTAGCTTTAATAATATTCGGTATCACATTCTTGACTGAGAGTCTTCTATTGCAAAGGGAAGGAAGTTTCATATTCCTGAGAAGGATAACACCGGCCTGCGAAGATTTTCCGGCAAAAGTAGTTGTATGTGATATATGTTACATTTATTGTCCTTATGTAAAAGTTAATACCAGTTGTTTCGTATCACGTACAGATTTTTCACAAGTACGTCTCATGTTTATGCTACTGGAGCTTCGTTGTTGTAAATGAGGTTTGGATTGGTTGTATGGAATGCAGGTATGAACATGTCTGAGAGAAAATATTGTATGTGCTCTGCTTTGGAGGGGAGTAGGTAATAACACAGGAACACAGGAAGAACAAATAGAACAGCTGCAGTTCGCGAATGCGCAATGTCAGACAAGGTCAAGACACCAAGATCGCGTTTCTCCATAGTCTGAGAGGAGAATCTGAGAACGTGTGTCATGCCTTTGTCTGCAAGTTACAATGTGCACTTGAAGTCGATTGAGTGAATGAGTTTGTTGTTAGTCGCTTTCGACTCTCCGTGACCCCATAGACCAAAGTGTGCCATTTCTTCCTGCCGTGTACTATTTTCTGAAGTCTTTCTAAATTGAGAGCCGTGGCTTCCTCGATGCCATCAATCCACCTCATCTGTTGTCGCCCTCTTCTCCTGTTAACATCAGTCTTCCCCAGCATTAAGGTCTTTTCCAGTGAATCATGTTTTCTCATAATATGACCGAAGTACTTTAGTTTTTGTGTGAGTATTTGACCTTCCAGTGAGCAGCCTGGGTTGATTTCCTGGAATACAGACTTATTAGATCTCTTCGCAGTCCACGGAATTCTTAAGGAGTTTTCTCCAACGCCATAGTTCAAATGTGTGTATTCTTCGACGCTCAGCCGTTCTCACTGTCCATGTCTCGCTTACATACATTGCTACTGGGAAAACCATAGCCTTCAATATACAAATCTTTGTTATTAAAGTTACGCCTCTACTCTTGAAAATGTTATCAAGGTTGGCCATTGCCTTCCTCCCAAGGAGCAAGCGTCTCTTAATTTCATGGCTACAATCACCGTCAGCAGGTATTTTGGAGCCTAAGTAGATGAAACTAGGAACAACCTCCATTGTTGCACCATTTATATGCCAGGAGGTGATATATTTAGTTGCCATGATCTTTGTTTTCTTGACATTCAACCTTAGTCCAGCTTTTGCACTTCTTTCAGTTTCATCAGTAGATACTTAAGTTGTTCTTCACTTTTCGCCATCAGGGTGGTGTCATCAGCATATCTAAGGTTATTTATATGTCTCCTACCAATTGCAGCTCCAGTTTCTGTTTCATCTAAATTGGCATTCCTCATCACATACTCTGCCAGCCCCGTGGTGTAGAGGTAGTGTGCCTGCCTCTTACCTGGAGGCCCTGGGTTCGATTCCCGGCCAGGTCAGGGATTTTTACCTGGACCTGAGGGCTGGTTCGAGGTCCACTCAGCCTACATGATTAGAATTGAGAAGCTATCTGACGGTGAGATAGCGGCCCTGGTCTAGAAAGCCAAGAATAACAGCCGAGAGGATTGGCTGTGCTGACCACACGACACCTCAATCTGCAGGCCTTCGGGCTGAGCAGCAGTCGCTTGGTAGGCCAAGGCCCTTCGAGGGCTGTAGTGCCATGTGGTTTGGTTTCATCACATGCTCTGCATGTAAGTTGAATAAATAAGGTAACAATATGCAGCCTTGATGTACGCCTTGCTCAATCTTGACCCATTCAGTTGTTCCATATAGGGTTCTCACCGTAGCTTCCTGATCAGAGTAGAGATTTCTCATAAGGCAAATAAAATGATCTGGTACTCCCATAGTTTTGAGTACTTGCCACAATGTATTGTGGTCAACGCAGTCAAAGGCTTGAGCATAGTCAATAAAACATAAGTATAGGTCTTTATGGACTTCTCTTGCTTTCTCCATAATCCAGTGAATATTAGCAATTTGATCTCTAGTTCCTCTGCCTTTCCGGCTTGTTCTTCAGGTAGTTCTCAATCTACATACTACCGAACCCTATTTTGCAGGATCTTGAGCATAACCTTACTAGCATGCGATATAAGAGTGATTGTTCGGTAGTTTGAACATTCTTTAGCACTGCCCTTCTTTGGAATTGTGACGAACACAGTTTTTCCAATCTTTTGGCCACTGCTGGATTTTCCATATTTACCGACAGTGACTGTAGCACTTTCACAGCATCCTCTCCTAAGATTTTTGAACAGTTCTGCTGGGATTCCATCAAAACCACTTGCCTTATTGTTTGCAATAATTTCTAGGGCCGACTTGACCTCACTTTCTACGATATCTGGTTCTGGCTCTGACAAAAGAGTAACTTCATCATCAGGAGTATTCCAATCTTTCCTATACAAATTGCCTATATATTCCCTCCACCTTTCTTTAATCTCCTCTGATTCAGTAAGATCTTTTCCATTCTTATCTTTTATTATTCCAATCTTCACCTGCAATTTCCCTCTGATGTCTCCAATTCTTAAGTAATGATCTCTTGTCTTACCCAGTCTTATGTTCCTCAACTTCCTTGCACTGTTCATTCAAAAATGCATTCTTATCTCTTCTAGCTAGTTTCTGAAACTCTGCATTTAATTTAGACACGTTCAATCTTTCCCCTTTGATTTTTGCATTCCTTCTTTCTTCTGTTATTTGTAGTGTTTCACCCGATAACCATTTGACCTTCTTGTTCTTTTTCTTGGGAAAATGCTTTTCCGCTGTCTCCGTAACAACAGAGCATACTTCTGACCATAGCTCTTCTGGGACTCTATCTCTTTAATCTAATCCATTAAATCTGTTTCTAACCTCTACTGTATACTCAAGAGGTATGCTATTTAGGTCATACCTGCTTGATGGTTTGGCTTTGTCAATCCTTTTCAATCTGAGCCGGAATTTGGAAATTACGAGCTCATGATCTGATCCACAATCAGCCCCAGGCCTTGTTTTGGATGACTGTACAGCGCTCCTCCATCTCTGACTACAAAGTATGTAGTCAATCTGATTCCGATATTTACCATCTGGCGAGGTCCAGGTGTATAGGCGTCGTTTGGGCAATTGAAACAATGTGTTGGTAATGACCAGCGAGTTGTCTTGACAGAATTCTAGGAGTCGCTGTCCAGCTTCATCCGTTACAGTTTGATTTCCTACTTTGGCATTCCAGTCGCCAATAATGAAGGTGACATCCTTCTTCGGTGTTAACTGTAGCAATTCTCGTAAGTCTTCATACAACTGGTCAGTATCTTCCTCTTCAGCTTATGTGGTTGGAGCGTAAATTTGTATGACCGTGATGTTATAAGGCTGGCCTTGAAAACGTACCGACATCATTCTATCAGTTTTAAAATTGCACCCCATTATAATGTTACGCACCCTGTTGCTAACTATAAGGGCAACTCCATTTTTCCTTTGGTTTTCATGTCCAGAATAGTAGACCATGTACTCATCTGTAGCAAATTCACCAATACCAATCCATCTCACTTCACTTATTCCCAATTTGTGTTAAAATGGCAAGTGGCAGTGATCTTTGGAGGTGAAAAATGTGTGAACAATCACAACTCTTTCTGTTATATATGTGGCCAGTATACAATTAAACGCCAGAAGTGAAATATTACACCGTTTATGAAAAGCCTGTACTTGGCATACTTTAACATGAAGTTAGGTGATCAAGACAAGAATTTTGCACCCCATATTGTGTGTAAAACATGTGTAGAAAACCTACGGCAATGGTACAATGGGTTGTTGCCGTCAATGCCATTCAGAATCCCAATGACTTGGCGGAACAAAGAAATCTTTTGAAGAATGTTATTTTTGTGTATGTAAAGTGTCTGTTCAATACGAAAAACAAATAGAACATTGTGTATCCACGCCTTCCAACTGCCATAACTCCCGTACCACATGGACCTGATATTCCTGTCCCAAAACCACCAATACAGTTATCAGAGAGTATCTCTTCGTCATCTTCAAGTGCGGAGGATTGTGATGATACCTTTGTACCGGATATTGAGGATAAAACTCCACGTCTTTATAATCAGTGTGACTTATGATTTGGTGTGTGACCTATGCCTTACTAAAGAAAAGAGTGAACTTCTAGGATCAAGATTAAAAGAGGGGAAAATTTTTACTTCCTGGGACAAAGTCATACGGTTATAGAAATCAGCAGGAAGAATTCCAGCAGTTTTTTGTTCACGAAGACGAACTTGTGTTTTGCTGCGATATCCCTGGCTTGATTCGTCGTCTTGGAACTATTTACCAAGCAAAGGACTGGCGTCTATTTATTGATACCAGTAAAGGAAGTCTCAAGAATGTTCTTCTGCACAATGGAAATAAACTTGCTTCAGTGCCAGTCACCCATTCAACATCTCTTCATGAAAACTATCACAATTTATCTAAGGTGTTGCAGAAACTTTTTTTTTTTGCTAGTTGCTTTACGTCGCACCGACACAGATAGGTCTTATGGCGACAATGGGACAGGGAAGGGCTAGGAGGGGGAAGGAAGCGGCCGTGGCCTTAATTAAGGTACAGCCCCAGCATTTGCTTGGTGTGAAAATGGGAAACCACGGAAAACCATTTTCAGGGCTGCCGACAGTGGGGTTCGAACCTACTATCTCCCGAATACTGGATACTGGCCGCACTTAAGTGACTGCAGCTATCGAGCTCGGTGTTGCAGAAACTGAACTACAATGAAGACAGAGGGGTACGTGATGCGATTCAAAAGTGTGCGGTATCATATTAGGGCAGGAAGGAGGATATACAAAGTTCCCGTGTTTTCTGTGCGAGTGGGGCTCTCGGGACAGGGATCATCACTGGTTAGTGTCCGAGTGGCCCAAGAGGAAACAGTTTGTGTCTGGAGGTAAAAATATTGCAAATCGTCCATTAATTGATCCTCAAAATAGGACTGTCGGATGCCAAAATTAAGGAAGGTATTTCGAACGGCCCCAAAATTCGGAAGCTTATGAAGGATCTGACATTCAGTAAGACTATGAACGAAACAGAGCTTCAGGCATGGGAATCATTCAAGGATGTTTATAGCGAATTCCTGGGTAATGTTAAAGATGTCAACTACCAACAGATTGTGGAAACCATGTTGTACAACTTCCAGAAAATGGGTTGCGGCATGAGCTTAAAATTACATTTCCTGCAGTCATCTGGATTATTTTCCTATAAACTTAAGAGCATTCAGCGAGGAACATGGCGAGCAGTTCCATCAGGATCTAAAAGAAATGGAACAAAGGTATCAGGGGCGATGGGACTTCTCCATGATGTCAAATTACTGTTGGTGTCCAGTGCAAGATAACACTACTGAGGAAAACAAACACAAATCAAGACAGCGTTCATTCACATCAATGTGCAGCAAACAATAGTGTTCTTGTAGTGAGATTCATACATTCTAGCAATGAACATGTTACTTTTTTGTATATTCGTTGCAATTTCATCATGTCCCATTAAAATTACACATATTCTCTATTATGGCATTTTCTATCGAAATTACAATATGCCAAATTAGGATTTCAAATAGCAAAAAAAACTGTGCATGATAAGCAAAAACGGTTTACATACTTGAAATCAGCACACCTAAATTAGGGTATAACACCTCTTCAACCTTTTGCCAGAAATATTTTTTTTTTTCACAGGCCGGTGTAATCATCCACTCCAAGATGTTTGAAAGTACTCAAGGCTCTGTCATATACATAATAGCCTCGTCAGTATTCAGAGATGCCAACTTTCAAGTAAGGCAATTCGTAATGCAGCCATTAGGGCACCGGGGGGGGGGAGAATTTACTAACTTACATATCATTTAAAGGTTGTAGTTCCTGTTTGGTAAACGTACACTGGTGACATGCTTTTTCTTTTCATATTATGTGCATCCTCTGCACTAATAGAGCACTTAACAGTTCGGAGTTCATATTAGCATGGAATTCAGTCTTGTTCTTCCCTCATCGTGCACATCCGAAAAATTGCAGCTACAAACACTACAATACACGTGTGAATGAGATTTTGAGGAACGCAGAAAACAGGGCCATTCTTTCGAGTATACCTCCCTAAATTTTTCAACTATTTTTGGTTTATTACTAGTGTCGCTAGTCACGGTAGTGTAATCACACGTATTTTCCTGCACAAGAAATCGCTTCATTATTTCAAACCTTTCACATTCCGTAACACACGATTAGCATAGCATGTAAATTTGGCGACCAAAATCGCAATAAATACTTCAACAGTTACGCACACAGTATTCACAATTAAACGAAGTTTGTCACCACTTTACTGCCAAAACAAAGAAAAAAGAACTCTCATACTTGCATGGAAGTCTGATCATGTGACAAAGACAACAACTCTGCAAGATATACCACTCACAAGTGCCTATATTTCCGGTGCTGGAAGCAGACACTGCGTTCGGCGCGTGAAAACTCGAAATATTCTTAAACGAGGGACAGGAAAGGGGTATATATTATTACTGAGAAATCCGAAAATAATATTCTGAGAATTCAAGCTGTAATGGCATTCCTTGTGTATCCTTTTGAACACTTCATACACTTAGAATTAAAAATCAACAAAAAATCATAATTTGTGGTGTGTGATTCGTAAAGGCGTAATTATGATGGGTAATTCGTAATTATTACGATTGAATTGTAATAGTTGGCATCTCTGAGTATTACATGTTGTGCCGACAGACTTGTAAATTTGTAGAACACTGGATAATTCTTGTAACAGTTGCTTGTTGATGACTAACATCTTCATTTCTTGGAGCAAATTGATCTTTGACATAGCTACATGTGATTGGCAAAATGCTGTGCCTACGTATTTAAACATTTCAGATCTCTGTGCGCCATAGATTTGGCTGGGCATCACAAATACCACACGCAAACACTTCCACATATCACAGAATGAATAAGACTCCGTGTCGGTAAATGAAAATAATTTCCTATGCCATGGATTTAAGATAGTACCCTGACTGATATATGTACTGTATCACTATTCCTTGTTTATTATTACTATATGTTTTCTCTAAATCATATATATATATAAAATAAGAGTTTTGTCTGTACATTGCTCAGAATTAGAAAATAATGGTATTTCTGTATCGGTCATGTCCATAGTAACAAGGAAATGCACTTTTATCTTTTCCGTAATTTCTGTCTGTCTGTATGTACACACATCACAAGAAAACGGCTGAAGAGAATTTAATGAAAATTGGTGTGTGAAGTCGGGGGATGAGCCTCTACAATCTAGGCTATAAATTATTTTATTCACACTGAGTGAAATGGTAGTTTAGGGAAGGCCTAAAATTGAATTCTCAAATATTTATATTATTAGTTGTCCTATCGATAAATACTACATAACTAAAGGTATATAGAATTAAATTTTCGATCATTTATGTCATACATTGTTACCGTACCGGCTTTGATGACACAGATATTCATGAATTTGTATTTTTGTTCCCAAGTCCATATTAACGCCGAGCCACGAGAAAATGGGTTAACAGAATTTAATGAAAGTCGGGGAATAAGAAACTACAGTCTAAGTTATAAACAATTTTATTCACTCTGTATGAAATTGCAGTTTAGGGGAAGGCGACTAAAATTTAATTTTTAAATAGCCTAACTATGTTATTAGTCCTATTGAAAAGTACTAGGCCTACATAACAAAAGTTATAGAGAATAAAATTTCCGACCATTTATGTTTTATTCAATTTTACCGTACCGACTATGATAAGTGGTATTTCAGAGTCGGAAGAAAACTAAATGTGAAGGCCTACAAAATTGAAAGTGCATAACATTGATCAACAATAACATTACATTGACCATTGTTTGTGGTGATGTTCTTTGTCTCTTATGCTGCCGCTCAACTCCGATAGATGGGATTACTGCTGCGTACCGAGTATAACAGCCTGACTGAATATTGGCAGAAAATAGCTGGGGAGTTAGAAAACTTTCTTCTTTAGCATGATATTCCTCTGGTTCATACATTTTCTGATACCGTATTACTGCTATGCAACTCACTGGTTCATCATAGTATTCCAGCTATTCGATCCCTACTCTGACGCACTGTTTTGAATGAGCAGTGTGCACCTTAAGACAGAGGTTCACTTAAAAGTAGTAGTAGTATGGCCTGGTCCAGAATTACAATTTAGGCATATTCCAAATTATAGCACCACAATTCACTAAATAACTCAAAATTCAACCCTGAAAAGAGCCATTTCTTAAAAAGAGCTTCCTCTTCACTTTTATTAAATTCTACATTCATTTTATTCAAAATTAGCATTGAAGAGGGGGGTTTCTCCTCTGGCTTGGAGGAAAAAAATTGCCTCCAAGTTAGATTTTTCCGCCGCCAGTGTAGTGAATTGAGATTTTTCGACTCATCAGGTACTCCTAGGAAACAGATTAGTAAAAGGGCATAGTTTTTGCCCTGGGACTCTCCACTGTTAGATCGCCCCTCCAAAAAAAGACAGTGTTCACGGATCACGGCTGTCTGCGGCCTGGTCATTCCAGATCTGGAACTTCGGACTGTTAACTCGGCAGCGTAGAACTGTTCGTTAAAAGTGAGAAAAATGTGTGGTTTTTCATTTGATCGAGTATTACATATGAAATCATTGCTTTTACTCGCGCCATTCCTACTGACATCATTGTAATGACCTATGTTCATTTCAGTTGGGAAAACCACTAAGACAGTCTTTCTGAGGATGTAAAAAGGCAGGTGGAGAGTGAGTGTCTGCCATTATAATGCAATTCCCCAACCTGATTGCGACTGATGGTAGGCAAGCATGCCTCCCCTTACAATGAAAATTCCCTAATGCAGTCTTCATATGAGAAAAGACGTTTGGCGATTTCTCCATCGCATATAAGGGTAACGTTAAGAGCTATGCAATTTAATACAGTCTTGCTCACAATGCGTACTCTACCTAACCTACAATTCTGTATACAATATAGAATTCGGTTGCGAAGCACGGGTACATCAGCTAGTAAAAAAAAGAGACTGAGTTAGTTGAAAGAAAACACAGTTCAAGTTTTATTGCTGGTATAGCAAAATCCTCCCATTCCCTAAAATTTAACGGACTGAAATGAATATTTCATAAATAAATAAATTATAAAAACTAATATAAATAATTAACAAAAGCAGGTATTCTTCACCTGTATAAAGAATCATTTAAGAATATGCCTATGTTAAAATTTTCATATCTGTGTGTGCTGTAGATTTGGCTGGGCATCACACACACACACACACTCTCTCTCTCTCTCCCCCAGATATCACAGACTGAATATGGCTCTTCAGGTAGGGACCAAAAATATCTTCCCATGACATGGACTTAAATTGGCTTCTTGACTTGTATTACCTATCTTATGTACGTTGTCTAGCGACAGTAAATCTATACATTTAATCCTAGTGACAGCACGTTGGATTGTCATATCCCAACACACGTTTTCAGCCAGTTTTACATTCATAATTCCCAGTGAACACAAAAAATTAAAAAACCTTGCTCCACGGTGCATTTGAACAACCTTCCATCCACCTATGTTAAAAATTTCAGATCTCTGTCTGCAGAGGATTTGGCTGGGCATCGCGCGCGCGCGCGCGCGCGCGCACACACACACACTTGCTTTTATTAGATTTGGCTCCTCTTCTCTGTGTTTGCTCTGCGTTCCTAATCTTTTATCGCCTGTATTAATTTTCATATTTTTGTCCCTTGACAGACTTTCTCCTGCTTTCTTACACTCCTCACACTGAGACCGAAGATCTATGAAGATGGCCCCTTATATCAGATTTCATGCCCATCCTTGTGAAGCTGTGAAGAAGAAACAAGAACTGGATGTAGAACAACTTGGATTGATGAGGAAAGATCCTGTCTATTTTTAAAATGGCAGTGTATGAAGATTTGGAGATTGCGTAGTCATTGTTTTTTCTTTCCATTGCTCCTTTTCCCACACTGACCCACTGACTGCGTTTATGACAATGTAGGGTCCTTTTGACATTCTTGTCTTTCTGTAAATGATAGTCAGTATTCAGTACAAGGTTTGTAGCTGAATAAAGTGTGAGATTTAAGTCTGTACTAAACAGGATCCAATATAACATGTAGTAAAAGAATAATTCACCTTGTATATTTGTCTTTATATTGTGATTTGTTAGTAATTACTTGATACATCAAAATATTATTTCCTATAATGTATCCTGTTTTTGCCTTGAAAGTTTCTCTTCAAGCCATAATTCTGTGAGTAACATCTCAAGTGTTATAGCATTTACGGTGTACCATTCTTGATAACACTCAGGTTAAAGAATAGTCCAATAAATTACCGTACTTCAAAAGTTTCAGAAATGCAATGAGAGCAACAGCTTGTGGTCAGAATTGCTATTACTTTTCTCCTTGTATAATTACCCATTAAAAATGAACCAAGAAGAAAAAAAAAAATTGTTTTTAATTAGCAACTTGTATTATCTTGCTACAAAACTTAAAGAGGCTAATTTACAACCTTACTCAGCGTGCTGAGATGTATTTTTTCCAACTTATAATTGTAATATTCCTCGATAGCACTGTATGTTATTGCTTCTGACTCAAGTAAATAATAAACAACTTGCCACAAATCAACACTTCGCGCCCCACCAACCCCACACATACAAAAGTCTTACGAGTTGATGGTTTCATTACTATACTCTTGTATCTCTGCCATCGTTACATACACTTAAATATACCATCGTGGCTTAACCTAACCATTCTCTTTGTACCGCTGCACTGACCACCACTGCGCCCATGTGAGTTTGCAATAATACGACCCCAATGCTCTCACTGTCACACACTGTGTCACAACTGCAGCTTCTGCCAGCCACTGGCATAGAAGATAGTGTTTATTTGCTTTCCGTTGATCTCCGATTCCTTCAAACTTCATTGAGGGTAATTTGAAAATAGCTTTGGAGTATAAGTTAAAAAGATTTTGTTAATGAAATGTCTGAAGATAGCTAGCTGAATATCACTGTGCTGTGTTAATGAATGTGAATATACTCAGACTTCTAGTGATGTCATAGGACTGCAAGTATTTTCATGCTTTGCACATACCTTCAAAACCTCTCGTGTAATTATATTCACAATGACTTCCCCTATTATGCCTCTGCACGTGTTGCATCCTTTCTTCTTCTGAGCCATAGAGGTCGTACTGTTTACGTTTCTCAGGGTCCGTCAGGATGGCAACTGCATTTCCAATAGCTGGAAAATAAAAAGACGTTAACAGAAAATCTCCACAATCTGGAAGAAAGGGAAACAATCATTACACTGACCTTTAAATGCCTCATTCGCTCCAGGACATTTATTTTTATCCGGATGCAACTGCAGTGCAAGCTTCTTGTATGCCTTCTTGATATCGCTATCAGTGGCATCTTTACTAACACCAAGGATCTCATAATAATCCTTACACTTCTTTACTCTGAAATAACAAACAAACATAAGACTCAGACTATGGGTTTTCAAAAGGTTCACTAAACATAGAACCTTCAGACAGTCCTCATTATATTTTCTTTTTCTGCTAAGGGCTTAACATCGCACTAATACATCACATCGAAGGTTTAAAGTGATGCAAGGACAGGAAAGGGCTATGACTGGGAAGATAATGGCCATGGCCTTGCCTGGTGTAAAAATGGGAAACCATGGAAAACCATCTTCAGGGCTGCCAAAGGTGGGCCATTACATATTCAGATGATACTAAATACCATAAACTACGAGTGTAAAATCTGGGGGACTACGGTCTTTACTCTCCTATATCCATGGATTCTACTGCATGGGTATATGATGCTCCCACCTGACGGGCTGTGGATACTGTCTGAACTTTTTGGCATAGTCACATAAGAGTCACTTCCCCAAGCAAAAAACAACCATATTTAATTTTCAATCAGTGAACTTTTCACGAGGAAATCAATGACTGCATAACCCTTTTAGTCACCTTTTATGATAAACAATGACATATTCTCACACTCCCACCCACAGGGGGGTCAATTCACAGATGCCAATCCACAATCTGGAGTAGTTCCACAGGAACCCCTTTTAGTCACTTCTTAAGACAGGCAAGGGTACTGTGGGTGCATTCTATACCCACACTTACAGGGGTGTATTGTGTGTTCATTTAGATGTTTCTGTCTTTCTACATATGGCTTTAATTGCACTTGTTCGCCATTTCCATTACCGATATTTCTTGTATGATAACCAGCATTATCTTGAACAACTTAAATCCTTACTATTTTTATCAAATGTAATTTAAAACATGGACGTGGGCAGGCACAGACACAGAACCTCCCAGAATATCCACGATATGGTAACTCTGATAAGGAAAACACAAATGAGGAAAAAATACTCCATGGGATCACCAACCTTTTCCCAAAGATGTAGCGAGAGCACATTTGAAAAAAAACACTATCACGGGCTGTTAAATTCTCTTCAAAATTGCCCATTCTAAAATCTGACAAAATAATACCTATTTGACACACTGATACCGTTTATTTTTATTCAGCACATATTTGATTTTCTCTTTGATTCCCCGAGTTCACCTTTTCCATTTTGTATACATTCTTCAGCGTTCCTGACTAACTAATGATTTGTCCAATGCTATGCCTTCTTCCAGACAATAACAGATAGACAATAGCCAGACAATGTAATATATATAAATAGTCACATAATATGTATTGATTAGGTGCAACCCTTAAGTCTATCTATTGTAATTGTATTAATAAGACCAATATGAAGATAATGGCATGGAATGACATCAGTAGACGAATAAGTCTGAGTGGTGTCTTTAAAAGTAGGAAGGATCGTAATATGAAGATAAAGCTAGAATTCAAGAGGACAAATTGGGGCAAATATTCGTTTATAGGGAGGGGAGATAGGGATAGGAATAACCAAGGGAGATGTTCAATAAATTTCCAATTTCTTTGAAATCACTTAAGAAAAGGGTAGGAAAACAACAGATAGGGAATCTGCCACGTAGGCGACTGCCATAAATACAGATCAGTAGTGACTGATTAATTGATAATTGCATATGATTCTTCTGATTTTTTAACTGTCTTCACATATGTTAGACTGAGATATCTTGACTCTTAAAACAATTGAAGGATAAGTCATTGTTTTTAGTGTTATCAAGAATATCACAAGTTTATTATAATATTTTTAGGCTGAAGATGTCTTACAATGAAGAGGCGAAACATGTCCCTTTTTAAAATAAAATATAACGGAATAATATTGCACAGTATTGTAAAGGTGGCGTTACTCAATTATTAAGACATATCTTGTTGACTAATGCAGACTAAGCAATTACAAAGCATTTCTGCATCAGTAGTGCAGGGGAAGAACAGAATCTTAAAACATGGAGGCACCAAACTGTGGTTTCAACACACTAAGGCGTTCCACTGTGGTTTCAATTATGTTGATATACAGACCAAAGGAAAGTTTAGTTGCTCTAAGAGAAAAAATTCCCACTGACCTCAGTGCGAAAAAAACTAGATCTCACCTATAAAAAAGACATAAAATGAACATTTTATCACAGGCATTAAAAAATTACCTATGAAAGTATGGAAAATAAAGGAAATGATGTAAAACTACACCAAAATGTTAATAAATGACAAACCTGGGAAATGTGGAAAAAATGCATTTTGATGACCTATAAAAAATTCATATATCGAACATTGCAGAATGCAGTTGATTACTATGCATCATCTTCAACTGCTTAGAACAAAGATTGCTTTTGACCAAAATCCAGACCCTATCAATTATATTAGGCCTACAGAAATAATAAAACTTAGGTAAACATCAAAATTAAATATTAAAACCTTTTGACAGCTTCCAAGTGATCCTTATTGTAATCCTTTTCTGTGGGCTCTGGTGCAGGTTCCTTGGGCTTTGGTTCCTCTTTCTTTGATGGAGCTGAAAATTTAAATACATAAACACATTAATACTACCAAGAGAAGTAGTGCCTAAATTTCAACAACAACAAGACCAAAGTCATAAGATATAACCATTAAGAAATAGATTCCATGTGTATAACATCCAACCAAAAAAATTATCTGTCAGAATAGCTGATAGATCAAAAACACTACTGATAACATACTTTCTCAGCAAAACATGACACTGTTGAGAAATCGAATGAAATCCTCTTCCAGGCCAGAAATCAAAACTGGAAACCCTTGTACCAAGGCCAGCATACTAACCATTTACCATGGAGCCAGATGTTTTTAAGATGTAATTTCAAGATATCTAGAAAGATCTGAGAGGATCTTGAGTTACGCTTGTTACATATGCTCGGAGATGCATTCATAAAACATGTTAATTATTCCTTAATCCCATTTGCCTCTTCATTTTGCACTAGTCAGCTTTCTCGAATATTAAACAACTGCTTCTGTTAACAAAAGGTCCTAAGTGACCATTAAAAATTCTTGCACATAATTTCTACTAGTTCTCAAACTTGCCAATTGATCATACTCTATAAATATACTGTATGGCTGAATGACTTCTGTAGTCCAATCCATGGAATTTTATTTCAGGTGGTGGTGGTGATTGTTTTAAAAGGAAGTACAACTAGGCAACCATTCTCTATTAATCAGAGAGAAAATATGGAAGGGGTTTAACACTTTGAAAAATGAAGGTATCAGGTAAAGAAAGACTGTGCTGGTGGTGGTAGTGGTGGTGATTGTTGTTTTATAAGAAAGTACAACTAGGCAACCATCCTCTATATAACCCTAACCAGAGAGAAAAATAAAGGCACCGAGCTCGATAGCTGCAGTCGCTTAAGTGCGGCCAGTTTCCAGTATTCGGGAGATAGTAGGTTCGAGTCCCACTGTCGGCAGCCCTGAAAATGGTTTTCCGTGGTTTCCCATTTTCACACCAGGCAAATATTGGGGCTGTACCTTAATTAAGGCCACGGCCGCTTCCTTCCCACTCCTAGCTCTTTCCTGTCCCATCATCGCCGTAAGACCTATCTGTGTCGGTGCGACGTAAAACAACTAGCAAAAAAAAAATGAAGGCATCGGCCAAAAAAAGACAAGGCCACGAAGGGCAAGAATATGTAACTCACTAGGCCTCGATACCTACTACCGTAGGGTCAGAAAAGAACAAGAGTTGACCAAGGGCAGTCAGATAGGTTAGATGAAAGTGAGGAGCCTGGCACAAGTAAGTGGAAGCAATGCCAGAACTCAGCTAAGGGCTCTGTGATCAAAAAACACACGCTCCCCAGTTGAAAGCCCCTGGGATCCATTTTAGTCACCTCCTACAACAGGCAGGGGATATCATTAGTGTTATTCTACTGCCCCCACCCAAAGGGAATTGATAAGATTTCTGAGGATATACTAAAGACAGTGGGTTGGGATATAGTACCATACCTGAATTACTTATATGACTATTGTTTGCAAGACAGAGATATATCAAATGAATGGGGAGTTGCTATAGTAGCCTGTGTATAAAGGAAAGGGTGACAAAACATAAACCTGAAAATTACAGGCCAGTCAGTTTGACATGTGTTACATGTAAGCTTTAGGAAAGCATTATTTCTGATTATATTAGACAAGTTTGCAAAACTTGTAACTGGTTTGATAGAAGGCAGCTCGGGTTTAGGAAAGGTTATTCCACTGACACTCAACTTGTAGGATTCCAGTAAGATATAGCCGATATCAAATGGACTGTGTTGCAATTGACCTATCCAAGGCATTTGACAGGGTAGAGTATGGAAGAATACTGGCAAAAGTGAGTGCAATTGGACTGGACAAAAGAGTGACTGAGTGGGTGGCTATATTTCTAGATAATAGAATTCAGAGCATTAGAGTAGGTGAAGCATTATCTGATCCTGCAATCATTAAGAGGGGAATTCCTCAAGAGGGTATTATTAGACCTTTATGTCTTTGTGCGTGTACACACACAAAACACACAAAACACACACACACACACACACAGAGTGTTAGGGGTATACATACATATATTTTGCTAGTCAGTAAATAAAAGTACATCTCACAACATATACCATGTACGTTTTACCTTGTCCTATTAGTTTCCCTATAAATGAGCCAAATATTTCAGGACCTAATGTGTTTTGAATTGCCGTAGTAGGAAACTCTGGTTATGTCATACTGTCCTTGTGTCGTTGAGTCACGTGTTCAACTACAGTAGCAGAGTATAGGAGTTGTTGAACCTATTTGCTATCGTAGGCCAACACATGTTGGTGTGCTCCTCCCATTTTCTCTGGGGAAGAGGGGCGACAGCCCACGTGAAGGACGAGGTCATGCTGTACTTGTAAACCGGTTTAGCTTTCGTAATAATAATAATAATAATAATAATAATAATAATAATAATAATAATAATAATAATAATAGGTTTCACGTCCCACTAACTACTTTTACGGTTTTCGGAGACACAGATGCCAGAATGCTGTCTCACATTGACTTATTTTACATGCTTCACAATGAAGTATTTATTTATTTTCCACCTAGTCGATACAATGATTGCCTAAGGCAATTTTTATTGGTCAAAAGTGGTATATGTTTCGTATATTATTGGTCAAAAGTGGTATATGTTTCGTATATTATCAACATCTTCAGCCACATAACACAGTTTAGATGCTACTAAATCTACTTATGCGAGGCTGACGTATTTGAGCACCTTCAAATATCACCGGACTAACCCCGATCAAACCTGCCAAGTTGCGATCAGGGGCCTATTCCACAAAAGTATGGTCTTGTACATTACAAGTTACTACTGTGGGTTCTTGTAATGTATGGAGTTGTATATTTCTGTTCCACAAAAGATTGAAAGTCTCTTGTATATTACCAGTGAATTACTACAAGTTTTACAAGTGACGACATATCAATAAACATACGTCATAGCATGAATCAGCTGTTTATCTTCGTATTCCATTTGTTGAATTAGGTTTTGCTTGCTTCATTTATCGTAATATCGTATTTTAAGGTAAGTTATACAGCAAAGATTCAAAGAACTCTAATATTTCTGTGAATTTCTTATTGCTACAATGTTATTTTTCAGTTTATTTCTTTGATGATAGGAAATTACTCCGTTATTATCACCCATTCTGTTCTTCCGCGATCCTCGCATATGTTCCACGATAGTCTGACATACCCACCTTGTCTGTCATTTGGAATCAGATGCCGCTAATAACGATATTTGGCCGCCAAACTTAATTGTTACAAAATTGCAAACTCTGTATGAATTGTTAAAATGGTGTCAACGAAAGGAAGTTATTCATTTTGAAGGAAATAGAAAGAAGGAAAGATATTCTTTCAGGCAAGGCAAGATAAATGGTTGGATGGAAATATTTGACTTGGGAAAAGCTCACGGAGCTTTTGAGGGGAAAAGTTGGATTAATGATTGGAATTAGTTGGAATTAATGATTCCAGGAATGTCCTCCTTGGAACATGTTTGTTCAGTATTTTCAGGCCAACAAACAATTTGAGGAAATTTTATATCATTTATTGCAGCTACCACAGAATGTATTGACCTACAGACTGAAGATTTTGCCATCCCATGCATATCTGCAATACCATGGTACTGACCACCATTTCCTAGCCAATGCAGTGTTGTTAGTAACTGTTGTTTAGCAGGGAGAGATTTACTTCTGTTCGTAGGATGTTTTAACCTATGCCCAATATTCATCAAAAGTTCTAAGACTTGTATTGTGCTTAACCTAAAATGCTCATTGTATTCAAATAGTGTTAAACTGGAAGTTTATTCTTTCCCTATACATATTATGGTAGTTTTCATTTTCATTACCATCACTATCACTACTGCTAGACCACATATTTATCAAAATGTATCTGAAATAAGTATATTTAAATAACACTAGTACATTTATGTGCTATTGTCCTTTCACTGGTAGAGAATAGTTCCCAATTCACTAGTAAGTTACAAGTACTAGTACTTTTGTGGAACACACCCATAAAAATTTACTGGTAATTTGTAAGTACGGAGTAGTAAAGTACAACTGTAGAAAATTATTTTGTGGAACAGAAACTCTGGTATTTGTACTAGTTACTAGAGAATTTACTTGTACAAGACCATACTTTTGTGGAATAGGCCCCAGAAGGCCTGCGCTCTACCGTCCAGCTAATCAACGCGGCATAAGACCGTCCGTTTCACCATATTTAGGAAATTATACACCCGTTGCGGTCCATAGTTATAAACGATGAGCATTTTCTAGGCAGAGCATTAATTACGAGTAGACAGTTTTTCTTCTTCCTGCTATTATTATTATTATTATTACACATGCCTTTGCTCCACTGATTTATTCCAAAATACATTCTTGTGTTTATTTTAAATGAATCTGAAGACACAAAACTCTATGTATACCAATCAGATGAGGAAATGATCTTATGCAGCTGTTATGCAAGCTTGATGATGATGCTTGTTGTTTAAAGGGGCCTAACATCGAGGTCATCGGCCACTAATTGTACGAAATGAAATAATAAAAAGTACAAATTAATCCACTGACCAAAATAAAATAAAAAATGCCATCAAGAATGAACCCAACAAAAAACAAAAACAGTGGAGCAGGCTCAAAAAAGATCGTAAATAATAGTATTACTAACCAAGGGACCACTTATAAAGCACAATGATGCTTGATGTCTAAAGGGGTGCAAAATCCATGTCTAAGGCCCCACAGAATGGTACATGTCGCGAGTAAAGTAGAACCATGGTATTTGTCATGTTGGTGTACTAATCAAAAGTAGCTAAGACACACGGTGTTCCACACAAGATGATACTACTCACAAGTATTGTACTTCGTACAGGAAACGCAGACCTATGGTGTTTCTCACACAATGGCGCCACTCACAGCCAACGCAAACCGATGAGGCTCCTCACCTAGGTGTACTAATCACGGGCACCGGTATTCCCGTGGTATTCCTCACAGTGGGCAAGACAGACTGACGGTGTAGCTAATATAGCGGTACAACACACAGGCTACGCCCAGACCTGCGGTATTGCTCACATGGGTACGACGCACGGGTACTGGTAACCCCCAGGCCAGCCTCTTTACTGCTACGAATCACAAACCTATTTTGTACCTAATTTAGTGGCACTACTCGCAAGTACAGTCAACCCATGGTGTTCCCGCATGATGGTACGAATCAAAAGTAGTTTCATGGTTCTAATTCAATCATCCCTTGGTCGCCCCTTTTAGTCGCCTCTTACGACAGGCAGGGGATACCGCGGGTGTGTTCTACATGTGCGTCCCCCACCCGCAGAGGGTAGTGTGTTTGGTCCGCGAGAGGTATTTTATTTCCCTCAAGTCCGCCGGCAAGCCGGTTAGGACCCCCCTATCCGCCACCTGGGATGCGCCACGTGGGAGTATCACCTCTCCCCCTGCTACGCCAGCGTAGTAGGTTCGTGGTGTTAGCAAGCAATCCGAGTTACATTACACTCAGCAGTAGTACGTGAACAAGTGAATGCGACACCGAGTGCAGACTCCACGCTACCTGCCCCACTGTCATTGCTGGCAAGTTGTTCCTGCCTGTCCTGCAGTCGTGGGCTAACATCACTGTAGCCAATTGATTACATAACGGAAAATTTACATGTGCCGAATTAGCTGATATTCACCTCGTTTACGGAACTGTATAGACAAAGATTTCCAAAGCTCCATGGGGTGTATGTGGGTAGGGTCTGACACATCCCACTCTGATGAGTCTAGTGTCAGACCTAAGATGAAACGCTGGTTAATAGAGCAAACCCCTGAAAAGCCTTACATCTATTCTGTACTTGTTACGGTTCTCGGAGACTCCGAGGTGGCGGAATTTTGTCCGGAGATCCGAGGTGCCGGAATCTTGTCCCACATGTATTCCTTAACGTGCCAGTAAGTCTACTGATACAAATCTGACGTATTTGAGCAGGTTAATATACCACCAGACTGAGCCAGGATTAAGCCTGCAAAGTAAGGGCCAGGATGCCAATTCTTTAACCGTCTGAGCCACTCAGCCCGTAAACTTGAATTTTGATGTGGTTAATAAGCACTGCAAACGCAGCAATAAGTTAACGATTCTTTATTCTACCATTATACATGTTCTTTTCGTTAGGAAGGATGAACTGTAGGTACGTTAATTTATGTAGTTTAATAACATGTACATTATCCGTTTGAAATAAAACGTATGAATAGTAACACAGTAAGGTTTCCACCTATTCAGTACTAATATGTATTTATGTATTTATATGTATTTACAAGTTGTAAATACATATTAGTACTGAATAGGTGGAAACCTTACTGTGTTACTATTCATATGTTATTCTCAGTTCAGTACGGACCAACAACATGAAATTCATAACCCTTGATGAAATAAAACGTTCAATGTGATTTAATAATTCACTTTCAATACTACTCATTTGGATATCCTATTCCATGCATTATTTCCTTGACGCAAGGAACGTTGTTTACATATACACTAGCGTGATTTTGCCTTATTCATTCTCCATTTATGCAATGCAAAACGGGGATAGTAGCATACTTTATGTTCTGGAGCACCTATCCTAACTCTACTCTCAAATAATTATAATACTACACAATCTTACAAACCCCATACCGACACAGATGATCAGGCCATTTCCATACTCACTAGAGCATGGGACTGATGACCACAAATATCCCAATCCCCTAAAGGACCTAACAGCAAAAGAACCCACATTAACACCGGCTATTTGATACATCTCCATTAACCGAGATCGCTGACCAGGGGCGTCTGGAGATCTTGAAAATGGAAATCCACAGCCTGTTTCTGGTCATTTGACAGAGTCAGAAATGGAATGAAGCCCCATCTAGCGGCGAGGATAGGAAATGTCCCGGCTGCCGAAGCCTGTCACACTCCTCTGGGGCAATGAATTTGTCCTTTGGCATTCCCGGCACTAAAAGCCGTACGCCATTTCATTTCATTAATGACTGACAGATGAAACGTTAATAGGAAGTGTTGCTGGAATGAACGATGACAGGGAAAATTGGAGTAACTGGAGAAAGCTGTCCCACCTCCGCTTTGTCCAGCACAAATCTCACATGGAGCGACCAGGATTTGAACCACGGTATCCAGAGGTGAGAGGCCGACGCGCTGCCGCCTGAGCCACGGAGACTTTCTGAAGATCTTGAAACGGAAACAAAATGCTAACAATTTATCGTGGACAGGCTGCTCATAAATAAACAAAATTGGTTTGGGAAGAATGTTACGTAACATATTATGAACCAGTAGTACCAGCCTTCAGCTGTTATCCTGGACAGGCTGCCCATATACACAAACAAAGCAAAGCTATCCTTTCACATCAAAGAGGCGTATTAACTACTCTAAAAACATCATATCCCTTTGCTCAAGAATCTAACTTCTGAAGATTATTAAAAAATTGATATATATTGGTTCAGCACATCATTTTCGATTGCTACAAGAAATATCTGCGCGTATACCCCTAACACCGTGTATATATATAAATGACATGAGTAAAGAACTGGAATCACAGGTAAGGCATTAGCAAAAGTTCCGTTACTGCAGCACTTTTTCAGCGCAGGCATCTACACGAGATTGCACTGTCATTTGATTCTTTCTCGCTAACTTCCCGCTGTAGACTTGATCGAGTGGGGCACAAGGCTGCCAACTTTTGAACTTACGAACTTGTGATGGCTAGTGACAAAACCATTGCTCTGGATTGGTTAGGTCCGGCTAGTGAAAAAACCATCGGTTAGGTTAGTGACAAAACCATTGGACTGGGATCAAGCCAAGGGCCATGAAACGGCTGTTAGGCCTCTAGCACTCCATACGGTGAGATCAGCACATTCAAAAAGCTGAAGTAATTTATCATGCCTGCTAGTGACAAAGCTATTGGTCTATACTGTACAATGTTTCGTTGCAGATTGCATTTAGTAGTGCTTTTATTGTGTGCGGGTTGGTAACTGAATGCATTTCATTCAATTCCTGGGAATGACATATCCGATTGTATCTCAGCCAATGGAAAAGCTACAGCGTGCTTGAGCAATGAATAACGGCGTGTGATAAATTATATTACGTTATAAAAGTAAATGTACTTCTAGGAGACGGCCGGAGGACTGTCGTAGTGAACACCTCTTCTCTACAATGTATTCCACAAAAGATTTATAACATTTCAAATCCTTTTTTTTTTTTTTTTTTTTTTTGCTAGCGGCTTTACGTCGCACCGACACAGATAGGTCTTATGGCGACGATGGGATAGGAAAGGCCTAGGAGTTGGAAGGAAGCGGCCGTGGCCTTAATTAAGGTACAGCCCCAGCATTTGCCTGGTGTGAAAATGGGAAACCACGGAAAACCATCTTCAGGGCTGCCGATAGTGGGATTCGAACTTACTATCTCCCGGATGCAAGCTCACAGCCGCGCGCCTCTACGCGCACGGCCAACTCGCCCGGTTCAAATCCTTTATGATGCTATAAAACTTATGCTGTATATACTGAATTTCCAGCAAGGCTTTTTGCAGATGATGTTATACTGTATAGAGTAATAAATTACAAGATTGTGAGCAACTGCAAAATGACAACAATGTTGTGAGATCAACAGCAGGGAATGATGATATGATAAACAGGGTTAAAAGTCAGGTTGCGAGTTTCACAAATAGGAAAAGACCTCTCAGTTTTAATAATAATAATAATAATAATAATAATAATAATAATAATAATAATAATAATAATAATGTTTATTTGCTTTACGTCCCACTAACTACTTTTTAAGGTCTTCGGAGGCGCCGAGGTGCCGGAATTTAGTCCCACAGGAGTTCTTTTACGTGCCAGTAAATCTACCGACACGGGGCTGTCGTATTTGAGCACCTTCAAATACCACCGGACTTGAGCCAGGATCGAACCTGCCAAGTTGGGGTTAGAAGGCCAGCGCCTTAACCGTCTGAGCCACTCAGCCCGGCTCAGTTTTAATTAGTGCGTTGATGGGGTGAAAGATCCTTATGGCAATCATTGTAAGTACCTAGGTGTTAATATAAGGAAAGATCTTCATTGGGGAAATCGCATAAATGGGATTGTAAATAAAAGTGTGTCTACACCAAGACGTTTTTGTTAACATTGTTAATAAACACTGTTAATAAACAATGTTCATGAACATCTTTGGATGTTAATAAACAAAATAGTGAGTTCATTAACTTTTCGAGCATGTTGATAAACAAAATTTCTTTAACTTTTGTGAATGAAAATTTTCATGTTTTTGTTAAAATTTCTTTCGCAATTAGAGCATGCAAATTCATAGCGTGGAATGATGATTTCTTATTTCTTCTAAAAATTGACTATCAAATTGCAAGCGAAAGGTCTAATATACAGTATCTTAAATTCTGTACGATTTCTTTTAACTATGTTCTAATGTAGTTTCATTTCCAGCTTTGCGCCTCGCTGAATAACCTAACCTCCCATTATCGCCTGTATATCAAAAAAATACTATACTATGTTAAATCAAGATTTTTTTGATTTCGTACCCTTACCAACTCCTTGATATTGTTGTATAAAGCTTCAAACACCTCACACACAATAACTGAAATTGCTGGTGTTGATACTCTACACCAGGGTCTCTCAAATGCCCAAAATCTCACGCGTGCAAATCGAGGCGCGGAGACTCCGTGCACTGTGCATCGGTCAGACTCGGCTCAACTCGGAAGGTGTAGAGTGCTGAGAGCAACAAAGCGTTCGGTGATAGATGGCTTGTTTATCAGTGAAATAGATAAGCGCAAGACAACATAATAATCTAGCAACCTGTTTCGAAGAAAGCAAAGACTTCCAAAAGTCCATTTCAATCAAACTGGGAACTTTCGTATTGTCATGACAATAAAGCCAAATGCTTAATCCGTGGGACAATAATTATGTAAGTTAATCAAAAAGATCTATTTTCCAATACAAAGGCTTTGCTCAAATTCTACGAAAATTTGTCAAAGGAAGATTTTCCCAAGCTGCATCGAGAAGCAGCTAAGATTATTTCTATGTTTGATTCTGCATGCATATGTGAAAGGTATTTTTTCCTGTTTTGACTTGTACGAAAACTAGATTCTGTGCGAGTAGGCCTATTTCTGATTGTAATTTAAAGAAGGCTCTCAGAATTGCTGTCAGCCAGTCCCTTGTTCCAGGCATAACTAGTATCATTGCAAAGATAAAGGAAAAGAAGAGCTAGAGAAGATAAATTGTCTGCTCAAACCAAATTGAAAGAAGAGTGTTGTAACACCGGGTACATTGTCCCATACAACAGTGTCGCCGCTCACTGCACATAAACATTTCGCAGTGAGGGGAGAATCAGCGGGGAAGGTGGAGAAGGCAAAGACGTGCCAAACGGGTGAGACAGGTGTAGGAGAAGTGGAGTGGGGGTTTGCACTCTGGTCAACCTAGTGAAGTAGTCTCCTGCACCTTGCGCCGTGCACTGCACGGGCGCATGCACTCTGAGAGGCTCTGCTCTAGACAAATACACTAGGTAAATAAGTGAAATGTCTGAGTCACCAGTTGCTATGAATCTTAAAGGTATACATATAAAACATATAGCAACTCTGGCTCGGTGAGGAAAGCAACGGGAAACTACCGCACTCCTCATTTCCCTGGTACACCTCTTCAATGATGCCTAGGCCATCTATGACAGCTGATGGCAGAGCTGTTGAGGATTCCACCAGCGGCATCGCTGACAGACTGAACATACATACGTAAAAAATTGCCTGTCTTTTTTTTTGGCTTTACATCGCACCAACACAGATAGGTCTTATGGCGACGATGGGACAGGAACGGCCTAGGAATGGGAAGGAAGTGGCTGTGGCCTTAATTAAGGTACGGCCTGGTGAATTTGACTGGTGTGAAAATGGGAAACCACAGAAAACCATCTTCAGAGCTGCCTACAATGGGATTAGAACCCCTTTATCTCCCGGATGAAAGCTCACAGCTGCGCACACCTAACTGCACGGCCAACTCGCCCGAAAGCATGTCATTAGCGGGGCTGGTTTTCCGATAATCTGTATTATTACTTGCAATTTCAGATCCAATTATTGTCAAAAAGAACTGAAAGCTATGTGGGGGAATTCTCAAGAAAAGATTGAAAGCCTGCTGAATCATCAATTAAAAGTCTGACATAGGGTGTTCTCTCCAAACTTAATTCTACTCGCCTTTCCAATATTATTCTTTGCCACACTTCGCGTCTGTCCTTTTCTCTAATTGTACTCAAAATAATGATAGCTGACTCTATACATCACAAACAGCTATTTTGGTGTGGACACAATCTTGAAGTTTGTTAACAAAAGTTTAATAACATGTTGAAAAATGTTATCATTAACATTGCTCATTAACTTTGTTTCGTTAACAATGTTTATTAACTTTGGTGTAGACTAACCATAAAAGGTACAAATCTCTGCACATGGTTATGAGGGTATTTAGGGGTTGTAGTATGGATGTAAAGGAGACAGCATATAGGTCTCTGGTAAGACCCCAATTAGAGTATGGTTCCAGTGTATGGGACCCTCAACAGGATTACTTGATTCGCGAACAGGACAAAAATCCAAAGAAAAGCAGCTTGATTTGTTATGGGTGATTTCTGACAAAAGAGTAGCATTACGAAAATATTGCGAAGTGGTATGTCATAAGATATAGGCTAAACTTCATGTTTTGATCCGTATTGACTTGTGATGACAATAACATTACGTCAGAAATGGTCCTCTTTTCAATACTATGTTACATAATGTTTTCATAACATTTTTTAGTCAAGGAACTAGTTTTGCCCTTGGCTGGCCATCATCAGACATAATACAAATCTGTACAAACACATCTAATAACTAAAATGTACAAACATACACGAATTACATTAAAAAATATTAATTGTATTTAGAGATCCTAAAATGAACAATGTGCACAACACGCAAAATATAAAATGGAATTAAAATAGGGCTCTTAGTGAGGTCTAAAATTCTTGGAAGTATTGCATCCTGTTAGAAACATGTTTAATTAATGCTTCCAGTTAAAACTTTGAGTAACTGTCTTGAAAATGCTGAAACGTTCCTCTATTGGAAGTTATCAAATGGTTGAGTCAAGGACAGCACACGAAAACATGTCTAAATAGCTGACACATTCTTAGATTATAGTTTGTACAGAAGAAACATTTGCAATTCAACACAGTGTCCAGTAAGTTAACCTTTCATTGCAGCATGGGGTGCATGACCTACAAAAAAAAAAAGAAAAAAGTACTGTTGTGCACCTCGTGGTGCAGCGATGTTAAAATACCAGATGATTAATAGACATCTATTTAAAAGAAACTGCATAACCTTCACAATATCAATATATACAACTTCTTGCTTTTTTTTTTTTTTTTTTTGCTAGAGGCTTTACGTCGCTCCGACACAGATAGGTCTTATGGCGACGATGGGACAGGAAAGGGCTAGGCGTGGAAAGGAAGCGGCCGTGGCCTTAATTAAGGTACAGCCCCAGCATTTGCCTGGTGTGAAAATGGGAAACCACGGAAAACCATTTTCAGGGCTGCCGACAGTGGGGTTCGAACCTACTATCTCCCGAATACTGGATACTGGCCGCACTTAAGCGACTGCAGCTATCGAGCTCGGTTATACAACTTCTGTTCCAGATTTCATTATAGGGAAATGTCACCCAGGGATAACCAAAAAAGACATTTCAGATCCTCATATCGAGGTACTTCATTCATCATTTTAATAGAATTTGTCATGCTGCGCTCCTGAACCACCTTTCCCATAGGCAATTCCATTCTCGTATTATGTATAGTTCACAAAATCCAGACTATTACGACCCATTCTATAAGACCAAGGAAAAAATTAACTTACCCGCACGTCTCTTTCTTGGAGCCTCATCTTGTTCATTTGGTGTCTGAGATGTCATATTCAGATGATCTAATAAACCTAAAGAAACACCACAACGTAAAATTAAAACCATTTTCTTGCACATGCAAGTCTGTTTTCCAATACTAATAATTGCATAAAAATAAGAACTCTGTTTTATCATTCAGAGTTATGTTCTACTGACCCATGGCAGATATAGAAACCACAATCACATGATTTTGAAAGTCCAACCTGACAGTTACGACACGCTCAATAGTCAAATATTTTTAACGTCTCAAATTGTCAACTTACTTTTGGCTTTCTGTGTAGGATAGAGTCGTTCCGCCTTCTGCAAAAACTTCTCGGCCTTGTCGCGTTTACCTTCTGAAATAAATCGGACTGCGAATTCAATACATCGTTCAGCTTCATCCTTATTACCATCCATCGTGACAAGTCAATTAAATTGCTGAAGAGCTTCCTTCCGTGCTTCCAATGTTCCGGAAGTTATCACTCAAACGTCATACATAAACCTGCTGACAAAATCACTTCGTTTTCCGATAATACAACATTAGGCCCCAAGTGACGAAACCCCAAGGATTACTGACACCACGGAGATATAGAAAACCTGTAAAACGCAGTGTAAAGAAAATAAAACAATAGAGCAAAGAATCCTTTACCAAGGAGTATAATCGTATTATATCCTCTTTGTATAATAGTGGTATAATCAAAGACATTTGTAGGTCGTCCAATAAGAGAGAGGACTTGACATCAGAGTGTCGCAATCACTCCGTCAACTGTTATTTACGCGCGCCTTTCCACGTGATTTTACTGCTCTTCTGGTTGCAATATACGGTAAGTATACATTGTATTCCTGTGCCCACTGTTTACTATCTCAATGTATTGTTTAAAAGTATTATTGTTACTGTTGTTATTTCTGCTGAATCCTGTGTTTCATTTTGGTGTTTTAAAACAGTTCGGTTTAATATTTATAGTTGAGCCGTACTGTAGCGAGTGCAGAAAAGCAATCAGCTGATCGTTAGGAGGGGAAGTTTAGCACGTGAGTTAGTTGAGTTATATGTGAAATCTTCGCCGTTCTATTGAAATTTTTATCGTTGGCCGCATGATTAGTCAGATATAACATGAGATGAGCCGTCATCGACTGCATAATTAAGTGAAAAAAAGGTCCTTAATTAGTGAAGAAAACTTGGTGTGAGAGTGTATTCATGTGAGTCTATAGGTTAATAAGATCGCTCTCCAGTGTTTTAATTTTGTAGTTTATTTGTGTAATGTTATATCCATAGTGTAAAATTAATTGAGTTAGTACATGAAATTTTTATTATCAACCCCGATGTGTATATAATGAAAGGTTGTCACGTTATCAGTAACAGAAACAATCATGCTTAAGAGTCGCTGTGTGTCTGGCTGCAAAGCCAATTATAAACGATAGTAGACTCCAGTATTTGTGTTTCCTTCTGATGAAAAAGAGTTCGATTATGAGAAAAGGCTATTCGTAGGGAAAATTTAATAGTTAATTAAAACACAGTTGTGTGTGTCAACCACTTTCTTGAAGACCAAATCCTGAAGGAATTAAAAGTGTCTCGCCCAGATGGGGACTTAAAATGTCTTATTATGTCATAAACATGAGTAACATTAGGTGTGTGCGTATGTTATCAGACTTACGGATTATTTGAAATCGGTGTATTTGAAAATTCAAATCCAATTTATGCATTTTCGAAATGTATGGTGGAATAAGACTGCCGAGATTTTTCCTATCAAAGTTCATATCATAGGCAATGAAACAGGGTTATTCCATGAAAACTGAATATCAAAATAATTGTATAGGTGTTATTTGCTGTTTATAAATATACATCTTTTAAGAGTAGCTTGACTTCATGACAGTGACAGTACCGTAAATGTTTTGTTACTGTTGGAGGTTAGTTTACTCATAATCTCTCTTGTAGGTCGGCTACTGAATTGGTGGTACGGAAATAATTTACATTTGTAGTTTATTGCATTGTAATTGGTTGCATATTTTCTATTAGTGTGTATGATGTCCATGTTCCAGTTGACTAGAAAATGGACAGAAATCACAAGGATTAGCCTGTGCTCACAGAAACGAAATGATATACATGATAAATAGAACGTAACGTAACGGGGAAGGATTCGCACTGTATGTCAGAATAAACGAATATTTATGGATTTTTTGTTTTATAAGGTGTTAACAGTTTCAAAGTAATTTAAACGAGTGTGTTATTCAAGCGGAGCGGATGCGTATCACCTCCAAGTCCCACCCAAAGCGTGACGTCATCAGAGCTACAGTACGGCCTGTACAGTACGAAGGCAGTGGTTGGGCCCACGAGAGTTGAAATCTGACGTTTAGCGCCACCGACGACAAAAAAACTAACGCTTCTCGAAAATGGGTTTGTTCCACTGCCTTCGTGATATACAGGCCGTAATGCAGCCCTGATGACGTCACGCTTTGAGTGGGAATGGAGGCGATACGCATCCGCTCTGCTTGAATAACACACCCGTTTAAAATAATTAAGAAACTGTTAACACCTTATAAAACCAGAAACTATTCATAAATATTTGTTAGTTCTGACGTACAATGCATATCCTTCCCCGCAACGTTCTATTTCTCGCATATATCCGTTCGTTTCCGTGAGTACAGGCTAACTTTTTGAGACATATCCTTGTGATTTTTATCCATTTTCTAGTCAATTGAAACATTCACATCATACACACAGATAGAAAACAAGCAACCAATACAATATACGGATACTACAAATGTAAATTATGTCTGTACCACCAATTCAGTACCTGCTAGAAAGATTACGAATAAGCTAACTACAAACAATAACAAAACATTTACTGTCACTGTCATGAAATTCAGTTATTGTTTGAAAAATGTATATTTTTAAACAACAAATAATGCCTATACAATTATTTGCATATTCGATTTCCATGCAAGAACCCTGTTCCATTGCCTATGATATGACATTTGATGGGAAAAATCTCAGCAGTGTTATTTCACAATGCATTTCTACCTAAAATGGTAAAATGCATAAATTGGACTTGAATTTTCAAATACGCCGAATTAAAATCAGCCCTAAGTCTGATTACATAAAGATATATCTAATATTACCCATGTTTATGACATAATAAGAAATGTTAACTCTCCATCTGGATGAGTCACTCTTATTTCCCTCAGGATTTAGTCTTCAGGAAAGTGGTTGATACAACCGTGTGGTATTCATTTCTACCTAGGAGTAGCCTTCTTCGATAACCTAACTCTTTCTTCATCACAAGGAAACATAAATACTGGAATGTAATCTCCTCGTTTATAATTTGGCTTTGGAGCCAGGCACACAGCAACCCTTAGCATGGTGATTTCTCTCACTAATAACCTTAATTCAATTATGTACACATCGTGATTGATAATAAAGCGCTGAATGCACTAGGTAACTCAATTCATTTTACACTATGGATATAACATTACACAAATAGACTACAAAATTAAAACACTGCAGGGCGATATTCTTAACCTATAGCCTCACATGAATATACTAAGTTTTCTTCACTAATAGAGGACTTTTAACTTAACAATGCAGTCGATTACGACTCAGTCTGATATATATCTGAGTAAACATGCGGCCAACGTTAAAAATTTCAACAAAACAAGTTATTCCAATCCCTAACTCCCCTTCCTATAAATGAATATTTGCCCCAGTTTGTCCTCTTGAATTCCAACTTTATCTTCATATTGTGATCTTTCCTACTTTTAAAGACGCCACTCAAAATTATTCGTCTACTAATTTCATTCCACGCCATATGTCCGCTGACAGCTCGGAACATACCACTTAGTCGAGCAGCTCGTATTCTTTCTCCCAATTCTTCCCAGCCCAAAGTTTGCAACATTTTTTGTAACGCTACCCTTTTGTCGAAAATCACCCAGAAGAAATCGAGCTGCTTTTCTTTGGATTTTTTCCAGTTCTTGAATCAGGTAATCCTGGTGAGGGTCCCATACACTGGAACCATACTCTAGTTGGTGTCTTACTTATATGCCCTCTCCTTTGCATCCTTACTACAACCCCTAAACACTATCATAACCATGTGCAGAGATCTGTACCCTTTATTACAATCCCGTTTATGTGAATACCCCAATGGAGATCTTTCCTTATATTAACAACTAGATACTTACAATGATCTCCAAAACGAACATTCACCCCATCAACGCAGTAATTAAAACTGAGAGGACTTTTCCTATTTGTGAAACTCATAACCTGACATTTAACCCCATTTATCATCATACTATTGCCTTCTGTCCATCTCACAGCATTATCGAGGTCATGTTTCACTTGGACTTTTTCCAGTTATCGTACCGAGTAATCCTGGTATAGGTTCCATACACTGAAATCATACTCTATTGATGTCTTACCAGATACTTATACGGACTGGTCCTTTTATCCTTACTACATCCCATAAACACCGTACCGTCTTAACTACGTGTAGAGATCAGTGATCTTTATTTACAAACTCGCTCATATTATTGTCCAGCTAAAATTAATTCCTTATAATAACACCTAAAACTTTATGTGATCCCGTGAGATACTTACACCGTATAAAAAAGAATAGGTATCCCTTAGAATCAGGAAAGGAAAATCCGCGAGGCTATGGAAATCAAGAAACATCCTAACAATATGAATTTAGAAGAATCAATCAATACTAATTTGCATTTAGGGCAGTCGCCCAGGTGGCAGATTCGCTATCTGTTTTTTTCCTAGCATTTTCTTAAATGATTTCAATGAGATTGAAAATAGGATATAAATTCAGTAATTCAGTAATTCTTGGATGCCTATCATACATGATTAAGACATACAGACCACAACATAATCACGCAGGTCGAACTTCCAATTGCAAGCCCGGCTACCTGGCTGTGACACATAACTTCCAGAATTCTTACGAGACAGCTAGGGGGGCTTTCGTCAGCCCAAAAGGCTAGGATATATAGACCAAGGTCAGGAACCACTTTCGTAGTGTGATTGATGCCTGGGAGACTGATTACCTTGGATCGAGTAGGGGTATTTCAGTCGCCTTGACAAAGAATACCGCAATACGGCAAACTGTACATAATGTACAGAAAACAACAACACGATTCAACCCGAAAAATGAACTAAATAATGCTTCACAATACTCTTATTCTCTGATTTCTATTTCTAGAAACATAGCCAGCAATTCAACCACTCATTTATCTAGTCTAATTGCCCTCATTTCCGTCAGCAGTCTCCCATCATGTACCCTTTCAAAAGCCTGAGATAGATCATAGGCTATACAGTCCATTTGACCTCATGAATCTAAATTACCTGTTATATTCTTGCTGAGGGCCAGTTGTACGAACAAGGAATAACATCTCTGTATAGCTATTCGCCATATATCCTTGATATCGTGCAATTTGAGCCTGCCTGGAATAACCTTCCTGAAACCCAAATTGCCTTTCATGAAACCAGCAAGTCAGCCATTTCAAGACTGTGGTCCGCGGACACCTCGGGGGTGTGACGATAATCCAAGGGATCCGCAATAATAATTTAAGTTATAATTACTTGAAAAGTAGCATTTTATTGTACACATATATGATTCATAGTTAATTATTTAAAATTATTTAAAATTTAGTAACTATGTCTTCACTGTTGTCTAACTTACATGCAGGCTAAGTAACGCTTTAACTTGGCCGATAGATAGTATAACTTAGCAGCGGAGAGTGGCTGATGGATGTTGTAGAGTGTTTTCATTGGTGGTTTGGTTTGGTAGACAACCATTTGAGCCACCGCAGTCAAGTATGTCGCTTGGTACCATCATTTTACACAATAGTTGGGCCCACGAGAGATGGAATCTGGCATTTGAGCGGCAAAAGCAGTAATTACGAAGTACGCTGCGTTGTCATAGTTACCCCAACCTGTGGCATAGCACCTTTTCATACAGGCTGAATTAATCAACCCTGTAGGCCAACGAGCTAGAATAGCATTTAGGGGGCTGTATGCCTGTCATCACGTTCCTTGCGGATGCAAGTTGATAAAGGGCAGCCATGTTAACGGTTATAAAAACAAAGCGAGATGGCGCGAGAACATTATATGTTGAGGTGACAGGGAAATTGTGCGTGGCGATGGTTCATCGTAAGTTTTAAAAAATTAAAAGTTAGATTCTCGCTTTCAAGAATGCCAGCTGCATGTTTGCGTATGCATGGTGATTGATAATGTTAGCTTTTTCCGACTTGTCATAAATCATTATTTCTTGGTAGCTTGTTTATCTTTTGTCCGTGAGAGTTCGTTTTTGTTTCCATCTGTTGTTAGTGTGTGATTCACTGAAGTTTGATATTCAGGTTCTTTCCTTGTTTTCTTCATAATGGTCCTGAAGGCTATGTGTCACTATGCCTTGTGATTGGGCATTGGTTTGATGTAGCCCTATTTCCGCCAAACGTACATCAAGCAGAGTAAAAACAATAGTTTACAGTTTTTTGCGAAATGTATGAAGTGTTTATTGTAGATGTCAATCGCATTAATGTTTAAAATTAGGCTACAGTTAATGGACAACTTTCAATGTTACATTTGATGATGCTGATGATGGTGCTTGTTGTTTTGAGGTCTAACATCGAAAGTCACCTGGTAAACCAAGCACCAAACGAGATAACCTTGCTGTTAGGGTCGCACATATGTAAGCTTGATGATGGCGGTGCTGGTGGTGTTTATTATTTTAAGAGAAAGTGCAGTTGATAGCTATAATCAAACGGAAAATGGAAGGGGTCCGATGTTTCGTAAACTGAAGATGTCTCCCATAAAGAGACAAATGCCACGAAGGGCATGAAAATGAAAAACTCCCTAGTATTCGCAAACCTAATTCCTTCGGGGGCGGAAAATAGCAAGAGTTGACCAAGGGCGATTTGATAGGAGAGATGAAAGTGAGGAGCCTGGCATATGTATGTGTTAGCAATGATTGTACTCAGGTAAGGGCCATGTGGTCGCCAAACCTCGTGCCCAATAATCAAACAGAAAAGTGGAACGGGTCCGGTGCTTCGAAAAGAGACAAATGGTTTCCCATTTTCACACCAGGCTATACCTTAATTAAGGCCACGGCCGCCATTTTCCCTATCCTAGCCCTTTTTATCTCTTCGTCGCCGAAAACCTTCGATGTGCTAGTGCGACGTTAAACAAGTAGCAAAAAATAAGTAATTCCAGTACGATACCGTAATGAGAAGTAATGAAGTTTCCCCTATATCATAAGAAATAATTACATTAAACCATTATAATGTTACTCATGCGGATTAAATACATTTTAAAATATGATCAGGATGAGGTTTTAACCTATCGTAAGTCCCTTTCGTTTTTCGTTTTAAGGATTTCCGTCATAAATAGTCATTTGTATCCATGGCTTTTATTATAATTTATGGTTAACCACAACAACCAAACTGGGTTTCGATTTCCTGGCCTATTCGTATGTCACGGTATGACGTTTCACCTTATATCATTTTCGAACTACCCTATAATCAGCTGATTGTTATGCTGGCCTCGCGTCACAGCGAGGATTAAGTGGCGCTATTCGCACTCTATGATTATAATGCTCTGCGTTTTCTGCTAACGGTCTTTACTTTTCCACCAGTGATTCTATAATGCATATTTTCAACATATTTCGTCATTCGAGACCCACGACCCTTTGTTTATGTGACCACTTGAAACATGGCGGATGTACGTTCAGTTAGCTTCAGTCACCGCCTCTCTATGTTATTCTAGCTCGTTGATGTAGGCCTCTTGCAATTCAGGAAACTTTGACCCGTTTAAGACAGAACATATCATTGTCGATAAGTATGAGATTGCACAATGACTAAACTGGCAATAACCTAAACAAATGAACATGTTAAATAGAGAATAGAACTGTATATCTAGCCACTGATTAACTTACAGAACATAAACTATATATAATAATAACCACATGGCATTACAGCCCTTGAAGGGCCTTGGCCTTCCAAGCTACCGCTGCTCAGCCCAAAGACCTGCAGATTACGAGGTGTCGTGTGGTCAGCACGGCGAATCCTCTCGGCCGTTATTCTTGGCTTTCTAGACCGGGGCCGCTATCTCACCGTCAGACAGCTCCTCAATTCTAATCACGTAGGCAGAGTGGACCTTGAACCAGCCCTCAGATCCAGGTAAAAATCCCTGATCTGGCCGGGAATCGAACCCGGGGCCTCCGGTTAAGAGGCAGGCATGCTACCCCTAACCACGGGGCCGGCATATATAATAATATTAAATATAAACTATCATCGAAAATAATACGCAGGAAACAAACACTTAAATAATTACATAAACCAGCAACAACTAACACAGCTAACACACTACTACTCCGAATAATATCAGAAAAGCAACTGAGAGCAAACCAAACCACGTGGCGATAGTTTCCTTAAATGTGACATCTCTGTTATCGTTACTATAGCAACAGACCATTTTCGAGCAGCGTTAAGGCCGGTCTCCACTGTTTAACATTAAAAGGCCTGCCTCCACTGATTAACATTTAACAACAACATGTTAAATGTCAAAAGTGTTAAATGTTAACTGGTGACACCATCAGCATGTTAAATGTTAAATGTCAAAAACTGTTTCATTTAACATTGTGTCCACACTTAATAAACATGTTAAACTTGACATCCTTTGTTGATATACAGGTAGTTCATCATATCAATTTATGGTAATACATTTATATGGCGTCTAGTATTTTTAAATAAGGACAATGTACTCAGATGAAGAGGAATTGGCCTTTGTTATTGCCACTGTTGCTTCTTGTTATGATATAGAAATGCAGTTTTATTAGGCACATTTCCTCCCCTCACTCTGCTCATTGCTTCAAAAGCAATCCACTTTGAAGTATAAACTTCGTCCGCTCCCGACTACCGAATTTTCTGAACTTTCTGCAATTCTCGACTGTACTGGGAGCGGAGGGACGTTTTTTTTTTTTCGATTTACTCGCGGGAACAATTATAGATATTTTCGAGTTCCTGGAAACTGTCGGCTTTCTTCGCTTTATATCTGTATTCCTCTGATGAGAAATCCCACAAATAAGGCCTTTCTATTATATCATTAATTAAGTCCAGAGTAATCTCCTTGCTCTACTCCATTTCTGACTATATATTTTAGTATAGTGCAGAGAGAACGACACACGTGCGTGTACTGTATTTGTAGCTTATAACTAGACCTGGGATTTTAAGGCAAATGCCTATTTTGTCCCTTACGAAATAACATGATTTTTTAAAAATATGTTGACATTTCATGATAAATCCCTTACATTAATAGAGTTTTATAGTGCCCTGAAATGCCTATTTGGACCTTTAGAGCCTATTTTACTATTTTAGTGCCTAAAAATGCCTATTTTCTGCATTTAAGATAAAATTCAACTTCTGTAATTTTTACTCCCTGTGTTCCGCATAGTATTGCCACACTTGTATCTAAAAAACCAAGTGGAGGATCATTTAGTTACATTTCGTATGATTGTGTTGGAGACCCTGATTCGGCGGGTCACGAACAAAGCGTGATCCGAAGATCGAAGGCACCGATTTAAGTTTATCGTGTTAATATTTTTGTTGGTGTACATCTATTTGTTTGCTTGTTTACATCTACAAGTATCTCTTCTCAAATTACTCAGACTTATTTCCATCGCATTTTGGTGAGCATGCTATTTGTCCCCGCATGAAAATATACTAATTGACTTAACATTTTATTTTCTGAACAGATGTTTATCCTTCAATTTAGAATAGTCATAAGGCACCTTTGAATATATTCTTATAGCATAAATGCTTTAAAACATGTCTTAATTTAAACTGCTGGAAGGCCGATGCAGTTGATTTACCGTTCGTGTGCATGTACAAACAGATTAGAGCAGATGTAGGGTGTAGTAGTTATTTAGAAATGAAAAGGTTAGCACAGAATAGGGTGGCACGGAGGGCTGTATCAAACCAGTCTATGGATTGATAACTCAAGCAACAATGTGCATGTACTACTTGGGTCGGGTATGAAGTGAGGTGAATCCTCGTAGCGAGTATTCTGACGTCAACCGTCAGTAAAACATAGAATTAGAAATCTGGCCTTATTCCTAGGCCTTGATATCACGTAACATCGCAGGAGGAAGGTGTCGGATACACTGAATGTTCATTCGAGTGTATTTTATACTTTGATTTGATAGGGGAACTGGGATATTTAAGTTGATAGGTTAAGGTATGATATAATTTACTAGCAATTATTGTTTTATAGATAGCTATCCGATAATTCGAATCAGAAGATAAAGGAATAGGTCCGATCTTTCGAAGAATGCAGGTATCGATACAAATGGAAGGGCCATAAAGGCGAAATATAGGACGATTCCCTAGGCATCGCAATCATAAAACCGTCGGTCATGGAAGAGGTCAAATTAAAAAAAAAAAATGTGGGAAGCCAGTTGCACCTAAGGGCCCCATAAATATCCAACCCATGCTCCCAAGTTCACCCCCAACCCCGCCCATTTTGACGAACATTATAATAGGCAGAGGATACATTGAGTGTATTCCGTGCCATCACCAATAGGGTGCTAGATTTGAGAAGGATCACATTGCGCTGGTATATGAGGATATCTATTGGGATATTTTTTTAATTAATGGGACACGGCTTTCATTCTGAATGTTACCGAGCTCGATAACTGCAGTCGCTTAAGTGCGGCCAGTATCCAGTAATCGGGAGATAGTGGGTTCGAGCCCCACTGTCGGCAGCCCTGAAGATGGTTTTCCATGGTTTCCCATTTTCACACCTGGCAAATGCTGGGGCTGTACCTTAATTAAGGCCACGGCCGCTTCCTTCCAATTCCTAGGTCTTTCCTATCCCATTGTCGCTGTAAGACATATCTGTGTCAGTGCGACGTAAAGCAAATTGCAAAAAAAAATTCTGAATCTTTCTAATTACTGTTGATGAGTTTGACACATCTGACCACAGATTTGTCACCACACATTATTTAGGTTCGAGCCCCACTGTCGGCAACCCTGAAGATGGTTTTCCGTGGTTTCCCATTTTCACACCAGGCAAATGCTGGGGCTGTACCTTAATTAAGGCCACGGCCGCTTCCTTCCAACTCCTAGGCCTTTCCTATCCCATCGTCGCCATAAGACCTATCTGTGTCGGTGCGACGTAAAGCCCCTAGCAAAAAAAAGAAACACATTATTTATTTTGAGTGAACTTGATAGTCGCGATAGTACTGTAATTTCCTGTACGGGAATAAAGAGAAAAATAGATACAGATGTCATGCTCAGCACTCACTCTTCACCTGGTAGAATCGTACCCCTCATGGTGAGACTCCCTACTTTAAAGGATCCAGAAGGCAATACTGAAGTGGTTTGGCCACATGTAAAAAAGGATAAGTGCAAGCAGGACTACAAGAAAGGAATATGAAAGAGAAGTAAAAGGAAAAAGACCAGTGGGCAGACCTAGATTATAATGGACCGATCTAGAAAAGAAAGATATTGAGGAGAGAGGACAAGATTGGGAGAACGTTATGTGAGAACAGCATTTCATGGACAGACAAAGGTGGAGGGGGCTTGTGCACTACACCTGGGCAATTGGAGATAGTCAACAATGATGATGGTGAGTCATGTTTTCAGGAATGCTTTCTTGCACATACCATTGGATTATGAAACTATTTAGTGTCTTTTGGTAGCATTGGGTATATCCTGATTCAGACAAACATCAGCTTTTTACTTCACAATGCTTCTACAACAACTGAGATTGATGTCTCAGAGACACTGGTCAGATCCTCCTTCACTGCTGTTGCCCATGGAGTGGTACATATCCAAGTCATGGGAAGATCAAGAATTCTTTGAGATATTCTGATGTTAGGCATTTGAGACATGATCCTAAAGCATATGACGGCGCTTCCTTATAACAAGTGAGAGCTTTTTAAATTTTGAGTAAAGATCTGCATTACATCTCGGGTGATATTCACCCTCAGAAATGTAAAAAGATCTGGGCCAAGGGTCTTTTGTTTGAATTCCCTCTCTTTCACCTGAATCTTCTCTGTCCGACTGTGGTGAATGAGGGCGAAGCATTCAGCAGCATATAAGGCTTCAGGACATGTTACTCTTGTGTAGTATCATCTCAGAGCACCCTCAGTGGATCTGTAGTATAGTATTGGCGTTGATACCATTCATAACAGGATAACTAGAACAACTAGTAAATTTTATGACAAAGCTTCATAAGAGTGAACAAATATTTCAGGTTCCCTATGGGAATCAACATCTTTATCATCTGATGGCCAGGCAGGCATCAATTTTTGAAAATGAGACAAAGTCTCTCATAGTGCATTGGCACTGCCAGTGGCTCCAAATAGCCTACGCAATGGCCTCCACGGTATGCGTCTTGGTGGGTGTGCCATTTACCAACTGATGAGTCCAACTTGGCATGCTGGGGCGAAACGCTGGCAACCAGGAATGAGTTAGCTGGAAAATTTATAATGTCCAATAACGGACCAACTATATTGGTATAATAAATTTACTCATTCAGAACAAATATTTAAGGTTCCCTATGGGAATCAACATCATTATAAATGTGGGTCATTGCGGATCAGATCCACTGATTGTTCTAAATTCATATTCATCCATTCATTCCTCATCATGTTTTAAATTGTCATTACATTTCGTCTCATTTTGTACCATTGGGGGCTGATGACCTAGATGTTAGGCCCCTTGAAACAACAATCATCATCATCACATGCGTTCTGTGAAGTACTTGTAAATGTAATTTTACTGATTGCTTGTTGAAAAGGTAATTAGTAATTGTAATTGATTAAAATATTTCTCAGGTAAGTGTATTTCAGACCAATTATTTTAATTTTTTCTCTTCCTATCACTGATTAAAACTCAGCCATGGATCATCGAACAGATATCTGCTATCTGGTAGAGTAAAATGGAACATCAAAACTAACATGCCGGCGGCTACATGCTCACAAGGAAACATACTGACAACCTAACATGTCATTTTCACCTTGCTATTCTGGGCACTATTTTTTTTTTATCAAAATAAAATGTTTTTAAACTAGGTTCTTTGTCATAGATATGAAGGAACAAAAACTGTTCACAATTCTTGAACCATTGGAGTTTTCAAAATGTAATGCTGTTTATCCTGATATATCGAGGAGTCTAGGTGATTTTTCTTATTTTCTCTTTTTTCCCCCTTTTTTTCTTAAATTTGTTCATGTCGCACCGGCACAGATAGGTCTTATGTTGATGAGGGGATAGGAGTGGGAAGGAAGTGGCCATGGCCTTAGTTAAGGTACAACCCCAACATTTGCCTGTTGTGAAAATGAGAAACCATCTTCAGGGCTGCCGACAGTGGGATTCAAACCCATTATCTCCCAAATGCAAGCTGATGGTTTCGTGGCCACTCGCTCGGTGCTAATTTTCTAATATTCATGACTTTGTAGTAGCTGGACATTGCCCTGCCTAACCTTGCAACTGTGTGTATTTCAAATTTGAGACCAAGCATTTTTCGGCCTAAGATATTGGTGCAGAATTCCTCTTTAAATGGTAGGAAGTTTATTTAAGGATAACGAAATGCAAGATCTCCCTCTCATAGGCTTCTAGCTCATCACTGACTTCCAGCTCATTAAAGAAATCCTGTAGGATATCATTTGTAAAATAAAACAGATCTCATCATTTTTGTCTTAGACAATAGTTTGTCAAAGGCTCTACTTGGGTCTATCCATCTATCTGTCTGTTGGGTCATCAGCCGAAAGTCTGGTTGGATCTTCAAATAACACCACCAGAGGTTATGTGTTTATAGGGAAACCAGAATAATGGCGGTGCCAAAATGAAGTGTACTAGACAGAATGAGAAGCAAGGCCATTTGCTTTTGCTTCCTCACTGTGCCAAAAAGTGCTATTGCAGCACTGTCAGCCCTTGAGTAGCACCTTTTGTAACACTCAGACGCACTGATTGTGCTCTGAATGTCATTACTCAGTACCACCCATTCCCCGGCAGCTTCCATACTGTCACAGCCATGAACGAGACTGGGACTTAAGTGGAAGCTACATTTTTCTCTGGCCTGTGCCAAGAGACAGATACAAAATCACTGCATCCATCAAGAAATGGCAACAGGTGGTTACTTGGTTCCAGGAATACTGAAACAGTATTTATATATCCTTTATCTGTTGCTAGTTGAATGTCATGGTGGTTCCCTCAAAAGGATGTGGATTTGATTCCCCCACCTCATGAATTAAATTTTTGAAATGAATCATCTACTTCTGGACAGGTTCATGGCCCTGGGATTCGCTCAGTCTACACTAGGAAAGAGTACCAGGTTTGTTACTGGGGATGAAAGTACCACTCTAACCCACTTACCTCTCTGGACCAGTAGCCAGCACGAGGGATTTACTATAGGATCGATGATCTTTGGAAGGCAACATGGAAGAGCAATCCAAACTACAGCCTCCATCAGCTTGAGAGCCCTGTACATCTTCCATAACTTGAGTTACGTAGAGGAACTTGGTGCCTATTGAACCAGTTATGGACTGGTCATGCCTGAACTAGGACATCTCTGTGCAAATGGGAAATAACTGATTCCCCATTGTGCGAGTGCATTTTCACAACAACTTTTCTTAATGTACCATCTTCCAGCGAAGGTTGGTGATTTTAAATTTGGTTGAAGTGATGCAGACCAGGGACATCGTGCTCAACCTGTACCAATTCACAAGATTCTTTGGCCACAGAGTTTGTCGTCTCCCACCTAGTCCTATTCTTCCTTGTATGACAAGTGGAAGGATTCTGTACTTATCATTCCACATTATATGGTCAAAATATTTCAGCTTCCGCTTTTTGATTGTCAACACAGTCAATCCAACACCTTGGAACTCCAGATTCTGTCTGTCCACGAAATGTGATGCATCCCTTTATATACCCACATTTTGAATGCTTCGACTCTCTTACAGAGAGCCTGAGTAAGTGTCCATTCTTACATTCCATACAGTAACATGGGAAGTATGTGGGCACGGACCAAACGGAGCCTTAGATTCAGTTGTACTGTAGGTTGTGGTTGGTGAGCAGTTTCCTCATTTGCATAAAGGTGCTTCTCGCACTTTCAATGTGTACCCAAATTTTTTGGCTGCAGTCCCAATGTTCAATGAGGTAACATTGTAGGTACTGGTATTGACCTTAGTGATGGTCTCATTACCGAGAGTAAGCTGGACATCTTGCTGTGATGATCATGAACCGGGTTTTCTTCATGTTTATCTTCAACTTTCTGCTGCTGCAAATCACATTAACTTTGTCTAATAATACCTGAAGTTCCTCTGCGTTATCTTCTGGCAACGCTGTGTTGTCCCCATGACAGAGGTTGATGCTCCCCATTGATACTGATGCCAATGTTAGATTGTTCTTTGAGAGCTTCTGCGAGGATAGCCTCTGAGTATACAGAATATTGAGTAGTAGAGGTGATGATAGTCAAACGCCACGGTGGATAACTATTTTCTTCTGAGAGGTTTTCTTTAATCTTGACTGATGCTTTCTGAACCCTGTACAAGTTGGCAGTGATCAGTATGTCTCAGGTGTCAAGTCGAATGTTCTGCAGAATCTCCATGATCTTCCCATGTTAGACATCATCGAATGCCTTTTCGTAGTCTATGAAACATGCATAGACTTCTTTGTTCATTTCTAAGCAACGCTGGACAAGCTCTTTCATACACTGCATAGTTTTGATTTCCCACTGAAGCTAATAAAGTGAACTAAAATGATCCTGGAGAACAGCTGAAGTCAGGTTAAAGTGCAAAGATGTCTGTTACCGAGCTCGATAGCTGCAGTCGCTTAAGTGCGGCCATTATCCAGTATTCGGGAGATAGTAGGTTCGAACTCCACTGTCGGCAGCCCTGGAAATGGTTTTCCGTGGTTTCCCATTTACACACCAGGCAAATGCTGGGACTGTACCTTAATTAAGGCCACGGCCGCTTCCTTCCAACTCCTAAGCCTTTCCTATCCCATCGTCGCCATATCTGTGTCGGTGCAACGTAAAGCAAAAAAAAAAAAATGTCTGTTGAGGTCATCTTCAGTGGCAGATGTGTAAGGAAGGGGGGATCGATTATCTCCAGTTTTATTTAACCTAGCACTGGAGAGAGCATAACAGCAGTTACCACAAACCCAGGAGGCAATATATATTTTCTTGTACAAATCCTAGCCTATACAGATTATGTTATGATAACTGCCAGAAGTACAGAAGCACTTAAATCAGCATTCAGCCTTGGATTAGAGATCAATGAACCAAAGTCTAAGTACATTGTAACTGAAAGGACAAAAAGAATCAGAAGAAGTCTCCATGTTCGAACCCCACTATCTGAAGCAGTAGACTGCGTCATATATCTTGGCTCTGTTATAATGTCAAAAAACAAAGTGGAGGCTGAATCGCATTAAGGCTGTCAATACAGCATACAGAGCATTGTACTTTTTCCTGAGAAGTCAAAATCTAAGCAGGAAATTTAAAAAGACTCTTTATAAAATAACTGTCAAACCAGCCCTAATGTAAGAAGTGAAGCATGTTCTGACTGAGGCTATGGAGAAGAAACTTACTTATTGTATGGCTTTTAGTGCCAGGAGTGTCTGAGGACGTTTGGCTCACCTGGTGCAGGTCATTTTATTTGACACCCATCGGTGACCTCTGTGTCTGAATGTGGGAGGTAGGGAGAAGGTGAAACCCGGTGTTAGCACGTAGCCCACTCCTGTCGAATAACACTGAGAGTCTGCTGAAAACTTTGTCACCACCGAGCTCGATAGCTGCAGTCGCTTAAGTGCGGCCAGTGCGGGAGATAGTGGGTTCGAACCCCACTTCGGCAGCCCAGAAGTTGGTTTTCCGTTGTGTCACATTTTCACACCAGGCAAATGCTGGGGCTGTACCTTAATTAAGGCCATGGCCACGTTCTTCCCACTCCTAGCCCCTTCCTGTCCCATCGTTGCCATAAGACCTATCTGTGTTGGTGCGACGTAAAACAACTTGAAAGTAAAAACATAAAATTTATTATTCTACCTATTCAATAAATAATTTTATTTTTACTTTCAGCTGATCTTCAATATGGGTTTTTAAATGAGAATAGTCATTTGCAAAGTAAAACAACTTGTTAAAAAAACTTTACATCTCCATTCGACAGATGAATCACCATCAGCAGCGTCATATGCTCTTACTCCATACGAAAACTGCGGAGAAGTTTGGAATTTAATCCAGGCTTTTGGCACTTGGTCTGGTGATCGAAATTGTATACCACCACCTCTCCTACTCTGCCGGTTTGATGGTGGAATTTTTTTCAACCACTGTGTCAGACCATATAGACTTGACATACCGGGCTGAGTGGCTCAGACGTTTGAGGTGCTGGCCTTCCGACCCCAACCTGGTGGGTTTGATTCTGCTTTTGTCTGGTGGTATTTGAAGGGGTTCAAATACGTCGGCCCTGTGTCGGTAGATTTACTGGCATGTAAATTAACTTCTGCAGGGCTAAATTCCAGCACCTCAGCATCTCTGAAAACCATAAAGGTAGTTAATTGGACGTAAAAACCAATATTATATATATATATATATATACGCATTGAATAAGCCCATTAAGACTACGCAGAATACTTAGAGGTGTGCATTTGCCCTCCTTACCGAGCTCGATAGCTGCAGTCGCTTAAGTGCGACCAGTATCCAGTATTTAAACATAAGAGTTTCATTTTTGGTCCGTATTGAACTGAGAATGGAAGATAGGAAAAACTAGAAAGGGTCCACCTTTTCAATACAAAAATGTTATAGTTTATTTATAACATGTATTTGCACTTGGGACTAGTTTCGACGCTGTGTTGGCGTCATCATCAGCCAAAAAATGGGAAAATAGGCCAGTGTGTAGGCATTCATATTACACAAGGTGTTACATTAAACAATACAAATCTTGCAAGGAGATAAAAACATGGATGAATATAGAAACAAATGAATCGTTGAGAAAACAAAAGTTATACATGTTAAAAATAACCTTAACCACACATCTTGCAGTGCGAAAATTTTCTTCTTGAATGATTCCTGAGTATAAAACACACGCGCACACATTTCTGAAGAGCCAGCAGGCAGGACAAAGTAAAGTGAAACCTTAAGAGTTCTTCTGAGAAGAGTTCATCATTTTTCTATGTTCCGATTAAATAATGAAGTCTCCCTTGAGTTCCTGATAAACATACACAACAGGAAATTCTCCTTCACTCTCAACAATAGCTATAAAGACCAACGGTAAATTTCATTTTTCAAAGACGTGAAAGCATGATCTTGAACGTGATGTAACTCCTTTCATTAAACCCATTTTTTACACAAGGTGTTACATTAAATAATATATCTCACGAGGAGATAAAAACAGGGACGAATGTAGAAACACATGCATCGTTGAGAGAGCAAAAGTTGTACATATTAAAAATAAGCTTAACCACACAACTTGCAGTGCGAAAATAATTGAATTTGAAAGATTCTTGAATAAAGGACGCACGCGCACACACTTCTAAAGAGCCAGCAGGTAGGAAAAAGTAAGGTGAAACCTTAAGAGTTCTTCTGAGAAGAGTTCATCATACTTTCAATGTTCTGACTAACTAATGAAGTCTCGTTTGAGTTCTTGATAAACATACACAACAGGAAATTAAACAATACACATCTTACAAGGAGATAAAAACAGGGAAAGTTATACATATTAAAAATAGTCTTAACCACACATCCTGCAGTGTGAAAATATTCGTCTTGAATGATTCCTGAATACAAAACACACGCGCATACAATTCCGAAGAGCCAGCAGGCAGGAAAAAGTAAAGTGAAACCTTAAGAGTTCTTCTGAGAAGAGTTCATCATTTTTTCTATGTTCCAACTAGCTAATGAAGTCTCCCTTGAGTTCCTGATAAACATATACAACAGGGAATTCTCTTTCACTTTCAACAGTAGCTATAAAGACCAACGGTAAATTTCATTTTAAATATTGTGCAGAGACGTGAAAGCAAGATTATGAACATGATATAACTCCTTCATTTAACCCAATTTTTACACAAGGTGTTACATTAAACAATACACATCTTACGAGGAGATGAAAACAGGGCCGAATGTAGAAACAAATGCATGTCCGGTATTCAGCTCGACAAGAATATAAAATTGGTATTCAGGAATACGTTTTTGAGAGTTTGGAGGTTGACTGTGCCAGTATTTGTGGTGTATTGTTATGCATATTAAAAATGAGCTTAACCACATAACTTGCAGTGCGAAAATATTTGTCTTGAATGATACCTGAATACAAAAACGCACGCGCACACATTTCTAAAGAGCCAGCAGGCAGGAAAGAGTAAGGTGAAACCTTAAGAGTTCTTCTGAGAAGAGTTGTATTTTAAATACTGTGTAGAGATGTGAAAGCATGATCTTGAACATGATATAACTTCTTCATTTAACCACCTATGAAAGTCTCTCTCTATATTACATAGCTTCATTAACACACCATTCTGAAGATGCACAAATAATCTTGTAATCTTCACAGGTCCGGTATTCAGCTCGACAAGAATATAAAATTGGTATTCAGGAATACGTTTTTGAGAGTTTGGAGGTTGACTGTGCCAGTATTTGTGGTGTATTGTTGCAGCGTTACGTGTAGGGGGGGGGGGGCAGGTTTCTGTGATGTTTATTGCGGGAAATGAGGCGGAAAAACTATGTCGCGAGATGAAGAAGAAACAGAGCGTGTTGTATAGTTTAGGTCTGGGGAGCGGCCATTGTTGGATTGGGAGGGGGGAGGGGAGGAGTGGAAGGAAGGGAAGTATGGAGGGTGATGTGGTGAAAGTGTGTGGCGTGACAAAGTATTATGCATAATCTGAAAGACCGATCTGTTTTTCGGGATATTCATGTTTTTGAAAAATTCAATGAGAAAGTCGAATAGGATCTTTGGTTTCTCTGAGATATCATTTAAGTTTAGGTTGGGATTGAAATATTGGTCTAAATGAATATAGAAGTTTTCAGTGACGTCTAGGAGAGAACCTTTGTTTAGAATATCTAGTACCTCAAGATCTTGATTTATTTCAGTAAAGTTGTGCTTAAATTCTTTTATATGTAGGCCGACCGCGGAAAAACGGTTGTGTTTTATGGCATTGACATGTTCTGCATATCTGATTTTAAAGCTGCGTCCTGTTTGCCCTAGGTAAGAACTTTTGCAGTCTTGGCAAGAAAACCTATATACACCTGATTTAGAAAAAGGACTACTTTTATTTATTGATGAAGAGTTGTGTAGAATCTCTGTGCTTCTATTGTTAGTACGAAAGGCTATTTTAACGTTGTGTTTTTTAAGGACGTTAGTGACGTTGTAAATTTCTTTATTGAAGGTAAATGTGGAAAACGTGGCAGTGCTAGTATTGTCTTTTATTAGGGTGGTTTTTGGGCGGTGTCTGAATTTATTGATTATTCTTTCAATAAAGGATTCATTATATCCATTGAATTTTGCTATAGAGCGGATGGTGTTCAATTCTTTATTTAAGTTTTTTCTTGACATCGGAATTTTGAATGCTCGGTCTAACTAAGCTATTATATGTAGCCGCTTTGTGTGTTTGGGGGTGTAGTGAGTCATTTCTTATAGTAGTGGCCGTTTGAGTGGGCTTTCTATAGATACTATATGTGAACGAAGAGGGGTGCCTATTGATTGTTAGGTCTAGGAAGTTGATGGAGTTGTTTGACTCTGATTCTAAGGTAAATTTAATGTCATGATCAATGTTATTAAGGTTTTTGAGGGTGGAGCGTTCTATGGAGCGTTCATCTAGGATTATAAATGTGTCATCTACGTACCTCGCCCAGAATTGGATATTAGCAAATTTGATGTTATTGTCGATGGCGGTGTGCTCTAGGAAATCAAGGTAGATCTCTGCTAAAATTCCTGAGGCTGGTGAACCCATAGCCAAACCATCTTGTTTGTAAATGATCTTATCGAATGTGAAGTAGTTATTGTTAATTAGTAATCTTAGTATGGTCATAAAGTCTTGAACTTCTAGTTTACTTAGTTGATTGTTAGCAAGTAAGTTCTTTTCGATGATCGGGAATAATGAGTTGGTTTTTATACTGGGATACATGTTGACTATATCAAAGGAGTGCATTGAATGATATGGTTGAAGCTTGAAACTGTTTAGTTTGTTCACTAATTCTATAGTGTTCCTGATAGATTTATTTGATGAGAATTTATAATGTTTATTAAGAAATTGTTGGATAAACTGAGATAATTTATATAAGGGGCTTGGTCTGTAGTTTATTATTATTATTTTCCCATTTTTTTGGCTGATGATGACGCCAACACAGCGTCGAAACTAGTCCCAAGTGCAAATACATGTTATAAATAAACTATAACATTTTTGTATTGAAAAGGTGGACCCTTTCTAGTTTTTCCTATCTTCCATTCTCAGTTCAATACGGACCAAAAATGAAACTCTTATGTTTAAATGAAGCAGCCAACCAGGCAAAGTCGGTAGCCTATCAATACTTGGGCTTAAAAATCAAAATTGGGAAAATAGGCAAGGATATAGTATTCATCAAACAATGCATTACACAGAATTTAACCCCTAATTTTTTGAAAAGCGTCACGAAACAACGTTTCGTCCCTCCCCATCAACAGGATGTTCAGGTTAGGACAAACAAACTTTGGTTAGAAAATGAACTAAAATTTCTCTATAAGAAAAAGTCGTTTTTAAATCATCGATTATATGAAACTCACTTAGAGGCAGCCACCTTACTCTCAAATGCTCAATGGAATCTTTTCCAAGACGAAGTCCAACTCAAGTTGTTCAATATTTTGTCCAAAAAACAGACAACACTAGAGAAAAAACTTGAAGCACTCAAAAATAAGGTAAAACACAGCAACTCCCCTCCAAAACCGAACAGCAAGCCTAACCTCGCTAATGACACTCTACAACAATTCCACCCACCAGTAATTAATCTTTCCACCACCAACTTAGATGAGGACGATATAAGAATTCTTTCGAAAGGTCCAAAGCACAACTGGCCTTGTTTCAACTCGGCCCTTACAGCCTCCAAACTCGTAGTTGAAACAGAAGTTGCTATCAGCAAAATGCCACATGAACTACAAGACGAACTCAGAATGGATGTAAAAAAACAATTAAACAAAAGTTTTTTCTCAAAAAATCGCACTGCGACCCCTATCACCAAAATCAACAAAGATTCCCTTACTGAAAGAAAACAAATTCTCAATCTTAAAAAGAAAGTCAAAGACAACCACCTCATCATTACAAAGGCCGACAAAGGCAACACAACAGTCATTATGGATAAAACAGATTACATTCAAAAAACCAAAACTTTCTTAGATAATGACTCCTTTTCGATAGTTAAGAAGGATCCAACACAATCAATTCAAAGGCAACTGAAACAAATTCTAAAAAGCACATCTTTTCTCCTCACTGAGCAAGAAAAACAAAAGTTAATTACCATGAACCCAGGCTTACCAACAGCTAAAGCACTACCCAAAATCCACAAAACCGGTGTCCCATTCGACCCATAATAAACTACAGACCAAGCCCCTTATATAAATTATCTCAGTTTATCCAACAATTTCTTAATAAACATTATAAATTCTCATCAAATAAATCTATCAGGAACACTATAGAATTAGTGAACAAACTAAACAGTTTCAAGCTTCAACCATATCATTCAATGCACTCCTTTGATATAGTCAACATGTATCCCAGTATAAAAACCAACTCATTATTCCCGATCATCGAAAAGAACTTACTTGCTAACAATCAACTAAGTAAACTAGAAGTTCAAGACTTTATGACCATACTAAGATTACTAATTAACAATAACTACTTCACATTCGATAAGATCATTTACAAACAAGATGGTTTGGCTATGGGTTCACCAGCCTCAGGAATTTTAGCAGAGATCTACCTTGATTTCCTAGAGCACACCGCCATCGACAATAACATCAAATTTGCTAATATCCAATTCTGGGCGAGGTACGTAGATGACACATTTATAATCCTAGATGAACGCTCCATAGACACACCATCCACCCTCAAAAACCTTAATAACATTGATCATGACATTAAATTTACCTTAGAATCAGAGTCAAACAACTCCATCAACTTCCTAGACCTAACAATCAATAGGCACCCCTCTTCGTTCACATATAGTATCTATAGAAAGCCCACTCAAACGGCCACTACTATAAGAAATGACTCACTACACCCCCAAACACACAAAGCGGCTACATATAATAGCTTAGTAGACCGAGCATTCAAAATTCCGATGTCAAGAAAAAACTTAAATAAAGAATTGAACACCATCCGCTCTATAGCAAAATTCAATGGATATAATGAATCCTTTATTGAAAGAATAATCAATAAATTCAGACACCGCCCAAAAACCACCCTAATAAAAGACAATACTAGCACTGCCACGTTTTCCACATTTACCTTCAATAAAGAAATTTACAACGTCACTAACGTCCTTAAAAAACACAACGTTAAAATAGCCTTTCGTACTAACAATAGAAGCACAGAGATTCTACACAACTCTTCATCAATAAATAAAAGTAGTCCTTTTTCTAAATCAGGTGTATATAGGTTTTCTTGCCAAGACTGCAAAAGTTCTTACCTAGGGCAAACAGGACGCAGCTTTAAAATCAGATATGCAGAACATGTCAATGCCATAAAACACAACCGTTTTTCCGCGGTCGGCCTACATATAAAAGAATTTAAGCACAACTTTACTGAAATAAATCAAGATCTTGAGGTACTAGATATTCTAAACAAAGGTTCTCTCCTAGACGTCACTGAAAACCTCTATATTCATTTAGACCAATATTTCAATCCCAACCTAAACTTAAATGATATCTCAGAGAAACCAAAGATCCTATTCGACTTTCTCATTGAATTTTTCAAAAACATGAATATCCCGAAAAACAGATCGGTCTTTCAGATTATGCATAATACTTTGTCACGCCACACACTTTCACCACATCACCCTCCATACTTCCCTTCCTTCCACTCCTCCCCTCCCCCCTCCCAATCCAACAATGGCCGCTCCCCAGACCTAAACTATACAACACGCTCTGTTTCTTCTTCATCTCGCGACATAGTTTTTCCGCCTCATTTCCCGCAATAAACATCACAGAAACCTGCCCCCCCCCCCCTACACGTAACGCTGCAACAATACACCACAAATACTGGCACAGTCAACCTCCAAACTCTCAAAAACGTATTCCTGAATACCAATTTTATATTCTTGTCGAGCTGAATACCGGACCTGTGAAGATTACAAGATTATTTGTGCATCTTCAGAATGGTGTGTTAATGAAGCTATGTAATATAGAGAGAGACTTTCATAGGTGGTTAAATGAAGAAGTTATATCATGTTCAAGATCATGCTTTCACATCTCTACACAGTATTTAAAATACAACTCTTCTCAGAAGAACTCTTAAGGTTTCACCTTACTCTTTCCTGCCTGCTGGCTCTTTAGAAATGTGTGCGCGTGCGTTTTTGTATTCAGGTATCATTCAAGACAAATATTTTCGCACTGCAAGTTATGTGGTTAAGCTCATTTTTAATATGCATAACAATACACCACAAATACTGGCACAGTCAACCTCCAAACTCTCAAAAACGTATTCCTGAATACCAATTTTATATTCTTGTCGAGCTGAATACCGGACATGCATTTGTTTCTACATTCGGCCCTGTTTTCATCTCCTCGTAAGATGTGTATTGTTTAATGTAACACCTTGTGTAAAAATTGGGTTAAATGAAGGAGTTATATCATGTTCATAATCTTGCTTTCACGTCTCTGCACAATATTTAAAATGAAATTTACCGTTGGTCTTTATAGCTACTGTTGAAAGTGAAAGAGAATTCCCTGTTGTATATGTTTATCAGGAACTCAAGGGAGACTTCATTAGCTAGTTGGAACATAGAAAAAATGATGAACTCTTCTCAGAAGAACTCTTAAGGTTTCACTTTACTTTTTCCTGCCTGCTGGCTCTTCGGAATTGTATGCGCGTGTGTTTTGTATTCAGGAATCATTCAAGACGAATATTTTCACACTGCAGGATGTGTGGTTAAGACTATTTTTAATATGTATAACTTTCCCTGTTTTTATCTCCTTGTAAGATGTGTATTGTTTAATTTCCTGTTGTGTATGTTTATCAAGAACTCAAACGAGACTTCATTAGTTAGTCAGAACATTGAAAGTATGATGAACTCTTCTCAGAAGAACTCTTAAGGTTTCACCTTACTTTTTCCTACCTGCTGGCTCTTTAGAAGTGTGTGCGCGTGCGTCCTTTATTCAAGAATCTTTCAAATTCAATTATTTTCGCACTGCAAGTTGTGTGGTTAAGCTTATTTTTAATATGTACAACTTTTGCTCTCTCAACGATGCATGTGTTTCTACATTCGTCCCTGTTTTTATCTCCTCGTGAGATATATTATTTAATGTAACACCTTGTGTAAAAAATGGGTTTAATGAAAGGAGTTACATCACGTTCAAGATCATGCTTTCACGTCTTTGAAAAATGAAATTTACCGTTGGTCTTTATAGCTATTGTTGAGAGTGAAGGAGAATTTCCTGTTGTGTATGTTTATCAGGAACTCAAGGGAGACTTCATTATTTAATCGGAACATAGAAAAATGATGAACTCTTCTCAGAAGAACTCTTAAGGTTTCACTTTACTTTGTCCTGCCTGCTGGCTCTTCAGAAATGTGTGCGCGTGTGTTTTATACTCAGGAATCATTCAAGAAGAATATTTTCGCACTGCAAGATGTGTGGTTAAGGTTATTTTTAACATGTATAACTTTTGTTTTCTCAACGATTCATTTGTTTCTATATTCATCCATGTTTTTATCTCCTTGCAAGATTTGTATTGTTTAATGTAACACCTTGTGTAATATGAATGCCTACACACTGGCCTATTTTCCCATTTTTTGGCTGATGATGACGCCAACACAGCGTCGAAACTAGTCCCAAGCGCAAATACATGTTATAAATAAACTATAACATTTTTGTATTGAAAAGGTGGACCCTTTCTAGTTTTTCCTATCTTCCAGTATCCAGTAATCGGGAGATAGTGGGTTCGAGCCCCACTATCGGCAGCCCTGAAGATGGTTTTCCGTGGTTTCCCATTTTCACACCAGGCAAATGCCGGGGCTGTACCTTAATTAAGGCCACGGCCGCTTCCTTCCACTTCCTAGGCCGTTCCTATCCCATCGTCGCCATAAGACCTATCTGTGTCGGTGCGACGTAAAGCAAGTAAAAAAAAAAAAAATTTGCCCTCCTTTATGCCCATGTTTCTTTCAATCTTTTACTGTGGGCGCCTTTTCTGTGTTCAGACCAGATCGTTCCAGTCTTCTTTTTTGGTCATTCCTCTTGGTCAACTTGCCATTTGTGAATTTTGGATCTGAAGATTACCCTGTTTTGGACATCTGCTGGTGTAATCCCTGCCTGTTTCAAATCAGTTTTGATTTTGCCAATCCATTTCATTGTGTCTTTCCTGCGTTTCCTAATGTCACTGTGAATATTTATGTATTATTTGATTTCCTGTCTGCCTCTAATCTGGTATTGTCTGTTAGTGAGTTTTAGGTCTAGAATTTTTCTTATGATTTTGCGTTCCTTTTTCACACTGTTTTCTATGTCTGTTCAATGTCTGTTTCTTGTACAAAATTAGCATCCTTGACCCATAAAGACATTCTGGTTTAATGACTGCATTGTAATGTCTTAGTTTTGTGTACTTGGAGGTACATTTTTTGTTATAGATATAGATAATTTCATTGGTTTTTGTTTCGAGTCCATTTTCCTGAATTATTTCACCAAGATACTTAAATTATGATACTTGTTTAATTTTGTCATATTTTGTGTCCATGAATTTTGGTGCATGTTTGTTGCAGGTCATGCATTCTGTCTTTTCAAAAGATATCTAAAGGCTGACTTTTTCTGCCATTTTTTCAGGAGTTCAATCTGATTTTAGACTGTTGAAATGTCTCGGGTTAATATTGCTAGGTCGTCCTCAAATGCTAGGCAATCTATCGCTAGTTTTCCTCCGCCTAAAGTGATTGGCTGGTGAATTTTGAGGACCAATTTCTGTTTGCGTCATTCTTGTATCACTCTTTCAAGGACGCAGTTGAAGAGTAAAGGTGTGAGTCCATCTCCTTGTCTTACTCTCATTTTGATTTCAAAGGGATCTGAGGTTTTCCCCATGAATTTAACCTTGGACTTTGTATCTCATTCTTCTACAATAGGATTATTATTATTATTATTATTATTATTATTATTATTATTATTATTATTATTATTATTATTATTATTATTATCATCATCATATGTGTTGCTTTAATGATCATGGCCACTGTGCAGGGTGAGAAGAAACTGAATGTCTGGGAAAGGAAAGTGTTGAGGAGGATATTTGGCCCATTGAAAGAAGGAGAGATATGAAGGATTAGAACCAAGGAAGAAAGAGTCCTGTATAAAGAATCAGACATGGTAGCCTCAGTCAAAATGGGAAGAATAAGATGGTTATTATTATTTAGCGTATGACAGTAAAAATAAAAACACACAATCACAAATTAAATATACAATACACTATGTAGGTTACAATTTCACCTTCAAGCTCTGCAAATAGTCTATACAAGAAGGATTTGGGTCAAGAAAGTCTTTTGGGTTACTCTGATAAGCACTCAGGAGGCACTGTTCCACTATATGACGAACTGTTTGCTCAGCGGCACCACAGCTACATAATAAGATGGTTATGGCTTATGCAACGAAAGGAAGGAGAAATATACCCAAAGAAGGCTCTAACAGGATATGCTATTGTAGAAGAATGAGAGGCTAGCTCCCTGCAAGATGGCGTAGATCAGTGGTTCCCAATTTTTTGTGGCCCATTTCCCCTTTCTGGAGGTTGACTAACACCAATCGCCCCCTTTTCATTTTCATTGTATGCTTAATTTTAATTTGAACTAAAGTGTAAATAATAAAGCAGTTTTATTTAATTTAAACAATTTTATTAACGTACATAAAAGCAACCAAAGCAGTTTTATCCGGTCACTCTTAAATAAAATAGATTAAATGTCAATTTTTTACAGATTTTTTAAGAATAAGGAAGTTAAATAATTAACTAAGATCATTGACGTACATTTAAAAAACTAGAGTACATGTTTTCATTTTTAAATTGGAATCTGGAAAAATTGAGAAAGTTGACAGTTAAAATTTGAAAAATAAATGAAAGTTTGAAAACGTTGTTATTGTTTTATTTTACAATGGCTGCCTTGTGCTTGGTGGATTTCATTTAAAGCTTGAATATCTGGCTTTATGTTAGTCAAGTTCAGGCGCAAGTCTCCGTTGATGCAAATGTCCAACTTATTTCTTTGTTTCTTGAGGAGCTGGACAAGAGGACTGAATCCTTTTTCAACTAAATATGTTGACGAGAACGAGATGAGAAGTGGTTCAGTTTTCCCCCACACTTGTGGATAAGTGTCCACAAGCTTCACCCATGCTAACTCGTAACTGCTCTGATTGAAAATGATTCACGCACTCGCCTGATATTCTATAAAAGGCGACTGCACTCTGATGGGGCGCTCAGTTGGCTTGCAAGGATGCTGACCGGCAGTCACAACAACAGATAAGTTCACCATGTGTCGACCAACGCACAGAAGACGCAAGTGGATGGTAGCTGCCTTGTCGGAGAGGCAGCTCGCAGGGACGAGCGGTCTTCCACGCTCCCCAACCAAGGCGGTCATCAGCCATCCACACCAATCCTTGCATCAGACACTTTCGGAGTTTTGGTCTACCTTCGACCCAAACCAACCCGACTACCCTCAGGATTACCAGGATTTCACCCCTGCAGCACCAATCATTCGAGAGGAGTGGAACATACCGAGGGACTCCAGCCCCTGGGACATCCTGGACGATGATGATGGCCGCCCGTCATCCCCGCAGGATGATGTCCAGTCTGACGATCCCATCTCTCAGACACCACCCAGCGACGACGATGACTTCGATACCTGGGACGACGGCGGTAGTTTCTATAGACCGCCCAAACAACCCTTGCTGCCACCGGACCCTGCATGGCCGGCACTGAATCGTCTTCCCGACTTCCAGCCTACTCGTCGTAGACCCACAGCTTATCGTTCTGTGGCTGTTCCCTTAGTGGCATCAGTACCATATATGGATACTCCACTAGGACGTTATGCTGAACATATACTGGAACACGGAGTCAGCTTACCACGACCGGCATCTGCACCGCATGTGTTTGCCCCTACTCGACCGTCACCTCTTATGGATCTGGTGATTGCAGACCTACGTCGCCATCGGATTCTCGTCGACGCCGACATCACGGAGGCACACCCCCTTTTTCTAGTATCCAAGCCGGACGGTACCGCCAGGATTATCCACGACCTTAGTGCCTGGACAGCACACTACGTCATCCCGAAGTTCTCCCTCGCCACTCCTGCCCAGGCACTTCGGAATATACCTCCTAATTCACTGCTCATCAAGATCGACCTCAAATCTGGGTTCTACCATTTACCTATTGATCCAAGGCACAGACATCTTTACGGTGTCTATTATCGTAGACAAAAACTGGCCTTCACCCGCCTTCCCATGGGGCACACCCTAGCCCCTTCAGTGATGCAAAGGTGGGCCATCGCAGTGTCTCAAGTGATTTGTGATCAATTCTCAGTGCATTCCATATGTTATCTTGATGACTGGCTGTTCTACGGGGATCACATCCCCGTGGACGATATTCTTTTGTATCTGGACTTAGTGCTAGGCATCACCATTAACCCTGCCAAGTCAGTTCTACAACCTACCACCAGCCTGACGTATTTAGGCGTCAACATTGACACTCAACGCCAGCAACTTACCTTAACGCCTGAAGTCCAACAGCGGGTCATCAAATACATGACCTTACTTCCACGGCTCCATAGTGAAGATCTCGCCAGGGTCGCCGGGTACCTGGCATGGGTCGCTTATGTTATGGCCCTTCCAATGTTCCCGCTCCGGCACATTCTCACCAGGGAATGGTATTGGCCTCGCCAGATCTTCAACCAAGTAACTCTACAAGCTCCGCGCCGCACAGGCCCAGACCGATACGCCATTACGGTATATGTGGACGCCACTCCTCACAGTGTCGCCTACATATCGCCTACTCTTAACATCGCCTGGGCCCAGGCCTTCAGGACCCCGACCAGAATCAACGCTGCGGAGACTGCAGCCGCCATCCTAGGTGCCACGGCCGTCTTACATGAGGTAGAGCAACGTAATTTGCTTTGTGATACTATTCAAATCTTTACTGATTCCAATGTAGCTCTTTATACGCTCCGTACGGGGCGTGGACCACTTTTGTATATGTACACGGCTCTGTTGCCCATGTTTGTATATTTATGTAATAAAGTAGCACGGAGAGGTATCCGCCTCTCGTGGCTGCGGGTCAGCACCGAGCAAAACCTGGCTGACGCCCCATCAAGAGAAGTGCTTAACACGTTACACGCACTCGCCTGATATTCTATAAAAGGCGACTGCACTCTGATGGGGCGCTCAGTTGGCTTGCAAGGATGCTGACCGGCAGTCACAACATAGAAACTCCGTCTGCAAAAAGTTATCAAGCCTATCCACAGCCTAAAACGAGAATGGATCTAGAATCCAATCTGGAGTTTGTAACTTGGTCAAATCTTCAAATCTTTATTCCATGTTGGTTTTTAACTGGTCAAGGTGATCAGTAAAAATTAGGATTTTGTCTTCTGGGAGTTCAGGAGTCTCATTATCTGACAATGAACACACTTTAAGGGTTGGAAACTGTATCGGCTCTTTACAGCCAACATTTATGAACATCAAACTTGGCGATGCATGGTGACATAATTCCTTCGGCCTTGACAAGGTTCATCTTGTTTCCTTGAAGCCTTATATTGACTTAGTTCATTTTTTCATAAATATCTGTAAGGTACGCAAGTTTCAACTTGCGTTGCTTCAAATTCTCACTTAAAACAGGATCAGGCGTGTCGAGAAACTCAGTAACCGTGTCAAATAATTCGAAGAAACTGCACAAACAGCTTTGGAAAGCCACCTCACGGCTGTATGTAGAAGCAAGCGTTCGAATTCCTCATCCTTTTCATGGCAAAGTTGTCGGAACAGATGGTCATTGAGGGAATGAGCTTTGATGTTGTTGCTACCAGTAATAACCAGTTGTAGGGTTTCATGCAGGACACCACTCAATTTTTCACAACTAAGTGTTGACAGTGAATAGTGATGACCTCTGGCACTTCCTTCTTAAGGTGGGCTAGAAAACCAGCATGACGACCTGACATGGCAGGAGTACTGTCTGTTGTGCAAGAGCTCACGTTTGTTAGGAAAATCTCTTTTTCCTCGAAATAATCTTGCACCACTTTAAAAATTGATGATCCCTTCGTATCAGCGATCAAAACTCTAGCAAAAAAACATTTCCTCAGTAATTTCCTTTTGTTCATTGATAAACCTCACATAAGCCAATACAATTGCTTTGTTATCACAGTTGATTCATCAATCTGCAATGCAAATTCATTTTTTTCAACAAATTTGTGAGTTTGGATTCAACATCCATGGCCATTTCATCAATTTGTGTGGAAACGGTTGCTCAAGAGAACCAATTGACTTATTACTTGGGCCCTCACTCAGTATGATCATCAATTTTTTTAGGTAGCCAGTAAAACAAGAGATTCGCCAATTATGTGAGGTTTACCACATTTAGCGATGAATAAAGACACCTCGTAAGGTGCAAGAAGACCTTTATCGAGATCGGTAGCTCGTTTAAAAATGAGTCACTCACATTAGGCCGTTTGTCAGCTTTAGCTTTGAGGTGTTGAAAATAACTAAGTTCTTTACTCACTTTATCACTGTGTACTCTTGATAAATGATCTTCCATTCATGAAGGCTTCATGGCTTCATTACTAGTAATTGTTTTATCTCACAAAAGACAATGCGGAATGCACATTTTGCGGAGGCGTGATAAAACCAAATTTTAAATATTCAGCTGAGTATTGACGACATCATTTCTTTTTTGAATCCATTGTGCATGAACTTCTACATTTCAAAACAAATGTACAAAAACAGAAAAGACATGCACAAAAACTGATGGTGAGGCACACAAAGGCTGAAGACGAATGTAGGTCAATGGCAAGTGTGTTGTGATGGAAGGAGGGGGAGGGAGTTGAGTCACCAGTCGGCCGCGCTGAGCAACAACAGGTGAGGACTGTGGAGAGGGGTGAGTGCAGTGAACTTGCCGGCTGAGAATAGCCAGTGACTCTTGCTACGCGGCAACTTCTGCTGTACAGCGCTATTTTAATTTTTCCCCCTTTGAATACTCATCGCCCCTTATTTATTGCCCGCCTGATAACCCAAATTGCCCACTCGAGGGCGTTCGCCCCCAGGTTGGGAACCACTGACTGGAAAACTGTGATCAAGAAGACCTAGGTCCTCAGAGGACCATAGCACCATGAAGTAAGTAACCATTGCCTGTCCTTTGATGTGACTAAAAGGTGAGCCCAGGGGATCTCAACTTGAAAATGTGGGTGGGTGACCATGGGTTGCTACCTGAGTCTGATATTTCTTCTATTTACTTGTGCCAGGCTCCTCACTTTCATTGTTCCTATATGACCTCCTGTGTTCAACTCTTGTTCACTTCTGCCCCCTATAGTATGAGATTTAGCAAAGCAAGCAAGTTGTTCATCTTCTCATATGATATTAATTTCATTTCACTGTATTGATGAGTCTACAATTCACAAGATGTAAGGTTGGAAAGATGGGATGGGATTAGGTGGACACCTATTTTATTTCTGATCGCTGTTAATAGAGGATTGTTGCCGAGTTGTACTTCCTCTTAAAACAATAATCACCACCACCAACATGCCTAATGTGGTACGACCCTGTCTTGAGAATAACGGTACTGTCTCTTACGATGCTTATAACTTCATCATCAAGAGCATTCGCCTCAGTGGAAGGCCAAAACAACAGTAGCAAGATACATTCGTCACTAACATGAAGATCGTAATTGAGTAATGGCACTCGTGAATCTGAAGAGCAGGAAGAAAGCAAAGTCGAGGGACCGAGCTCAATAGCTGCAGTTGCTTAAGTGCAGCCAGGATCCAGTAATCTGGAGATAGTGGGTTCAAGCCCCACTGTCGGCAGCCCTGAAGATGGTTTTCCGTGGTTTCCCATTTTCACACCAGGCAAATGTCGGGGCTGTACCTTAATTAAGGCTACGGCCCTTCCTTCGAATTCCTAGGCCTTTCCTATCCCATCGTCGCCATAAGACATATGTCTGTCAGTGTGACATAAAGCAAATATCAAAATCGAGGAAGAACAAGATAAACACAAAGATTTATTAATGTGGGAAAGGGAGCAACAGAAAGAGAAGATATGGACAGACATGAAAACAGAAAAGAACAAGGTCAGTCTCCCCATCTTTAGACACTGCCGTCTTCAAATAGATACGCTCTTTCCTCAACCCTAGTTCGTCCATATCCATTGCTTTTTGATCAATCAATCCATCTACTTGGTTTGTGAGCTAAAATAGCAATTTAAAGACATCAAATAGTACATTGCAGCTGTTGTCACTTGTTTTGACTTTGACCAAGCGAGGTAACTACACAGTTTGTGTCATGTAGGTGTGAGCTTGCATTCGGGAGATGGTGGGTTCAAAGCCGACTATTGGCAGCTGTGAAAATGGTTATCCATCGTCTGCTATTTTACACCAAGCCTATGCTGGGGCTGAACCTTAATTAGCTCAGGTTGCTTCCTTCTTCCCAGTTTTAGCCTTGTCCTGTCCCATAATCACTATAAGATGGGTTAAATCCAACTTTAATCCCATAGCAGAAAAAAAATCTTGACTTTGTTTAAAACCCATATTGCAAACAGATTTCTAAACATTTGTAGAAATTTAATTATTTAGAATTTTGTAAGAATAGTTCAACTGAATTTATCTGTTGTAAATTTAATACTTATGCTACTGTGTTATATTTCTGTATCTTTATTCTTGTTTCCCTTCTAATAATAGATGTGTGTGTGTGAACTATGGAGGAGATTTTAAAGGAAGCTCTGGGAACAGTAACCTTGAAGCCTACTGGGTGTCATGGAGGTGGCTGTATTAACGAGGGTGAAGCATATTTCATAGACTCAGGAACAGTGTTTGTCAAACAGAACAGAAAGGCCAAGGTGAGAATTTTTTCCACTTGTGTGATGTCTTGAATCTTTTAGTTCCACATTTTTAGTTGTTACAGTTGAGTACATCAGTGAATAAACAGCAGATCCCCAACTCAATGCACCTGTGAGATATGTGCAGTGAAAGTTATTGCTAATTCATTAAAAATGTACAGCATACATGTACATCAGAACTGCTTAAGAGGAAAGGATATATGAAAATACTACTGGAAATCATTAGTGTCATAGATAATCGTAAGATGTTGGAATGATTAACTTGCGAGTAGTATCAATATTTATTCAAAACTGAAGAGAGCATTACAGGCTTATGTTTGGCTACTCATACGCTATTTTATCATTAGTAAATTCAATATTTTCACCCTCAGTTGTGTCATTTACAGTTTTAAGGTTCTTGTAAAATCATGGTGAACAGGAGGAATCACTGGCAATCATTGTACATAGTTTGGTGCAGTGGCCACTGGAGTACCGGGGATTGTATGTGATCGCAGGGCGTGTTTGTCGACCTCTTCATCTTGTATTTTAATCCACTCATCCCGATGACCATGTTTATGTACATGAATCCAGTAATCTCAGGTTTGGTTTTACTTACAAGAATGGAGATAGCATTCCTGAGAGTTACTTCAGTACCTGTAATTGATTTTTTTTTTAAATTTATTTATTTTATTTTTTAAAAAAATTTCTTACAGAAGAGGTTTTTGCAACAGAGATAGATCTTTCATGTCTGCCTTTTCCATACGTATCATATGGAATGGAGCCTTCTTTCTCACCCTTGCAATTAGGTCGCACCATTGGTCAGGGATATACGCATTATGTGTGTAACTTTTTCCTTTTCAATCACACCAAAACCGCAATCAGAAACCATGTATGTGTGTCCAGGTATAAAGAACCTATGGTTAAAACTATCAAGAAAACCTGTCTTCACCAAATGAACCCACAAAGAAAATTATTCTGTTAGTAAAATCTAAACGCACTGTAGTATGGTAATTATGAACGTAGAAGCATGGCAATGCTGTATGTCATCGTCCACAAGGTCACCTTCACGACTCCTCCAGTAACCGGCTTGCAGTGTGCCAACACCAGGCAGCAGTGAGAGATGGAGCGGGGAGTGTATGAGAATCGTATCACTGTTTTGGCTTTATTTTGTTGCAGAAAGCGAGCTAAGCAAATTTTTTCTACACTGAAACCTCTCAGTATCAATGAATGATTTGTGTTTCGGACTTAACATGGTTTAAACAAATGGGTGCAACTGTTGATCACGTCGGATCAGGCCATCCTAGGTGTGTATACAGAAAAGAAATCATGAGTGCTGTTTGTGCAAGGATTCAACGCAATTCTTTGCATAAACAAACAATTTTATCTCTTGAAATGAATATATTCCTATGAACTACATCTCCTATTTTGAAGGATGATGTACGTGTTGGTGCATATAAAAGATACACATGGCATTTACTAACTGAAAAATTGAAGGAGATACGCTGGGTTCGATCCTGGGCTTTGTTAGCCACGTATGGGCAGAGCCATTATTGGTTCATTGCTGCTGCTGACTGGCCTAGTGGAAATCCGATCCTCAATCCATTGGATTATTCTCTCTGGCAGAAGCTATAGGTGATAGCATGTCAAAAACGGCACTGCAATATTGAGATGTTAAAAAAATCATTCATGATGTCAGCCTTCGAATGAATTCCACTGGACATGATTCGTGCAGCTATTGATGAGTGATCTCAACGTCTTCACCACTGTGTTGCCACACATAGTGATCATTTTCAATAAGAGTATCTTCATTCTGTAGCATTTTTTTTTTTGTGGTTTTTCAGAATATATGTATATTAATGGGTTTGCATAGTTTTATTTAATAGTTATATGCATTGAAAGTACTGACAGAACTTATGGCAGTACTGTGTAGCTACTCCCAGGAACTAACCGAAGATAACTCGGGAGATAGGAGGGGGAGGAATGGCAAAGTAAATGGTGTCAATTCTACTCAGACTTCTCCTTTATATTCCTTTTTTGAATCGGAGAACAAAGAGAGTTATCCCGCTGACTCCTCTCCGTCTGAATTGGAGAATGAAGGAATGTCATGTTTGACGATTTTTTCACATCACTGCAGCTAGCTGAATAGCAAAAAATCTCAGGGAACCAATCTTTATGATACAGTAAAATGTGCCAAAAGCAGAATTTGAATAAAGCGGAAACTTGTCCACTAACGAATATTTTTTCGGTCCTGGCGTTATAATGTTTTTACTTTTGTATAATATGGAATCTCTTCAATGTGAAACGGAAATGAAAAATGAAAGTGTTCCTTAAAATCTACTTGTACAATGCGGAAAATATTAGGAACTGATGTAGTCCTACGTACAATATTTGTGCATTTCTGAGATGATCAGTGTCATTGTTTGGACAAACTGATCCACATGTTTGGAGAGAGTGATAATACGGATTATGGAAAGAATGAAGTGCTTGAAAACGCATGAAGAATATCCAAATTGAGTCAAGCAAGAAATGTTCCTTGCGAGGCAGAGAACTTCATTCGAAGTGATGAACAACTTCCAATACACTGCATTTTCGAATCAGCTACAGCCCTTCTAGCAGTGAGAAAGGCTGAGAGAGAGCTGGAGACAGAAGAAGGAGACAAGCAGGAATATGCAGATCAAAACAAGATCCGAACCCATGAACAGATCAGCAGTGCTTTTGTGACGTCGTAAAGCAATTTACCATTACTAACTCTTGCACTCGTCATGAACTAATGTACCCAGTTCACGACTGCATTCAGGAAGACACGATTAGAAAGAAGAGGAAGGAAGTTTCTTCGTTTGTTCTGTGGAAAAGCTTAATGTTGTGAAGTACTGTACAGGGTTTTACAGGGTTTTATGTTGGAAATAAGTTTAAGGAGCGTATATCCAGTATTCTGAAAGAGTATATATAATATAGTATTGTGATAGTGCCAAAATGATATACTGTGTATCATTGTGTGTGTAATTATAAAGTGCAGTAATAATAATAATAATAATAATAATAATAATAATAATAATAATAATAATAATAATAATAATAATAATAAAAATGAAAACCTACAACCTGTTTTCCAGTCTTTGACCGGGTCAGGGATGTAATGAATGAAGCTGTTAGTACGATGGGGTCGCCACTCCCAAAGTGATTATTAATGAATGATAGATGCTATGAAATGATAATGGAGAGTGTTGCTGGAATGAAAGATGACAGGGAAAACCGGAATACCCGGAGAAAAACCTGTCCCACCTCCGCATTTTCCAGCACAAATCTCACATGGAGTTACCGGGATTTGAACTACGGTTTCCAGCGGTGTGAGGCCTACGCGCTGCCGTCTGAGCCACAGAGGCTACAATAATAATAATAAAAAATAATAAATCAATGTAATACAGCACTACGTACATCAATTTGGATAGCAGACCGTCACTGAGTTTTACAATATTTAAAATTCTTCCACCGTTTTGATACTTTTTTTGCCTTTTGGCAAATTTATTTGTCAACAGTACATGTTTCGTTCCTTATTTAGGAACATCCTCAGCTGTTATTGTAGCTTAGGTGAATTGCTAAGATTTTAAACACGTTATTTTTTTTTTTTGCTACAATAACAGCTGAGGATGTTCCCAAATAAGGAACAAAACATGTACTGTTGACAAATAAATTTGCCAAAAGGCAAAAAAAGTATCAAAACGGTGGAAGAATTTTAAATATTGTAAAACTTAGTGATTAAATTTTGATACGGAAAATGAAGTTGATTACTTGCAATAGCAGACCATCATGCGTAGGCAGATACACATAAGATCTACATAATATTAAAAATTACTGTTTTCTGTTTTAAAGCAAAAACCAAATGTTTTGTGTAATGTGGAAACTTGTCTAATTTGGCAAACGTTTTTGGTCCCTTGCGATTCTGCTTTGAGTAAGTTTTACTATACAATGAATTGGGTAAGAAGGGAGGTTCCACTGAAGGTTCATACCCTGCTGTATGACAACTCTGATTATTTATCAAGGTGAGGTCAATAAAAAAGTAATTTCAGTTCTCTTCACCCAAATGTCCAGGTGGGGACTGACAAAAAAAATAAGCCAGGCATGGTAACATGTTACAACGAAACTAGTATGGAGTTGATGTGGAACAGATATCCAGGAAGTGTACTGTCAAAACAGCTGCACATAGATGGTTGTTACACACATTCAGTAAACATTTTAAACTTTGCAGAAATAAACGCTTGGGTGCTTTACAAGCAAGTTACAAATATCAGGATCTTGTGCCGAAAGTTCTGCTACAACTCGCTAAGGAACTTACCGAGGCAAACACATATAGCAGAAATTAAAGGACCCCGAACTGCATACGGTGTGATGATAACGCCAATGAACATCAAAATGACTACAAATGCAGGAAATGCCAAGTGCGCAATAAATGTAACGAGGACTAACAGTGAGTGCACATGTGGAAAGCATTGCAGAAAGAATTTCTGTAAGAAATAAATTGGAACAGAAGAAATGAATTGTCATTTTGTACCATGTTTGTGAATTGTGAACTTCATGGGTGATACTTCATTCACAAACATATTCATGTGCTATTTGTACCGCTGTGTATCAGGATGGTTGAATAGGCTGGGGATAGACTTGTGTAAATGAACTAATAACGAAATTGACAATGATTTTTAATTATTGTTTAGCCTATACCTACATTGATATTTCTGCCTGTGACATTTAGTTTATGGAGTACTCGTATGTCTGGATTTATAATGTGACTATACAGTTTAGAATTTAGTATAATGACCAAGAAGAGCATTGGAACTTGTTTTCATTGTAGGAAACATATCCCCATCCTAGTTTTCATTCATAACTGAACTTTACCTCAAGTGAGGGTCAGTTTCCCCTCCATATTCTAGGTGGTAGGAGTCTTTCTAGTGTTAAGGAACATTCCCTCGGAAAACCAAGAGCCTGAACGTTTTCATAACTTCATAACAGCTACAGTTCTGTTTCCAGTACCAGCGTAATATTACATTCATTTTCTCTTTGACTCAGGCAGTGTTGAATCGTATATAAACTATTTTTAATAGGAGAGTTCTAATATGGTATTTTTACTTCAAATTAAATCCAACCTTTTAACATTGTGTTGTATAGGAATGTCAGGAGACCGCAAGAAAAGTTTGAATTATTCTCGCATTCAACATCACTCCTGATTCTTTTACTGTCCAAATCATCATTTTTCTATTACAATTTTACAATGGTTTGAAAATCAGTTTCATAATTTATTCCTTACAAATTGTCGACAAAATATGTATTATACAAGAAAAACGTACTTGAAGGTGTTTTCCTTTCTTGCTTTTACTTTTTAAGATAGAAATTTATTGCTCTTGACCTTTGTAATACTCAAATTAAGTTGTAATTGTGCCAATAAAATGATGTGTTGTTTCAGGCTCGGGAAATGTTTGATGGGGAATACGAAAGTCTGAAGGCGATAGCTGCAACAAACAGTGTTAGAGCCCCTGACCCCATTGTTGTGTTGGATAATCCAAATGGAGGAGCAGTTATAGTCCTGGAGTATTTAGACATGAAAGGACTGAGGAAATACTCAGCTCAGCTCGGTGAGCAGTTGGCTAAGATGCATCTCCACAACCATACTCTTAGTAATAATAAGCAGAAAGGGCATGTCGGGAAAGAAGAAACTTTGTTTCCGATTGAGAACTTTGGTTTTCACGTGACCACATGCTGTGGTTACCTTCCTCAAGACAACACGTGGCGGAGTGATTGGCCAGTAAGTTTTTTTACCTTGCCAGTAGAAAGCCTTATGGCTCTTCTTGTATGAGTGTCTTGTTAACTGGCCTGGTGCTTCCAAAGGGGCATGTAACAAACTGACTTTGGCATTACTTATATTCATTTGTGCCTATTGCCTTTCAGCTTTCCCATCTGGCCTCTCTTACTAGGTACATGGATAGGGTTAATTTTCTTGTCATTATATTCTTTCCGTTTTCTAAATTGATTCTGGTACCCTCATCTCCACTCTGTAGATGGACCCATGGTAGGTAACTTAAACCATGTTGCAGATGAGAGCGACTGGAAGAGGGCCCCTGTATGATGCTGGGCACATGCTCTGAAGAATTTTCGAACACCGAGTATATTGCGCCTTCGAGGGGCAAGCTGTTAGCTTAGGTAAAGTTGAGTTTTGCATCATTGATTGGCAGCAAAGACTTTACACTAGAACAAGACAGGACAGTGCTAAGTTAAAGCACAGTAATAGATTTCGCTGCGGCTAGGAGCGCTGAATTCAGTTTTCACGCATTTCTTTTTTTCAAAGCTGTCCTGTTGACATACATGGCTTATGGCTGGGAGTCATCCGAAATTATGCGTCATGGAAGTTACCGCCACAAAATGTGTACCGGAAGTGTAACTCTAGCAATCGTGCAGCCGTTGATGTATGGTCATGACCGAGAGACATATCTGTGATCATTTGATTTTCTCAAAGGGAAAAGTTGTTTATTTTTTGTTCTATGTTCTGTGGAAAGGTCTTTGTTGTCAGTGAGATTGTTGAATAACCCAGTGCGCTTGATTGTGCTTGTAGCCTATTTCACATTCCAATCAGAAGTTAGAAATTTATTTATTCAAAATCATTCTTTCCAATTTTGGAAACTTTCCTTTGCACACTCATTTTCTTTTTCCGTTTCTATTTTGCTTATAATCATTTTCAATTTTGTCTCGGTTGTCCACAATAGTGTTCAAAGTAGAAGGTGCTAGTTTTAACGTTTGCGCCATCTCTACTCTCTTAACCGTAGAATGGTAGACTACGTAAAAATGACGTGTCTGTCATGAGCAGGCGCATCCCCCCTTTCCCCCACTCAACGTTATCGCTTATCCGGCTGGAAGTGCATCCACTAATCAGTTGCGAAACAGAAGTGGCCACGAATGGCACCCGTGCTCCCACCAGTTTGTCTATAGCTTTCGCCCATTGAAACTCTACACGTAAGTATGACGTACTCTACCAATGCACGTAAATTTCTGCACGTCTGTTTGACGTATGTCTACCAATAATTCATCTTCTCTTCACCTACACTACGTATATGATATATATAATTAACACATATAATATAACAGTACACACATACATTTATGTACAATAAGTATTTAATTAATAATAACTATTTCTAATTGCAGAATGGCGAAGTATCTGGATAATGACAAGGCGATAGCTGCACTTTTGGGAGAGCTGTCATATGAGTCGGAAGGTGAAGAAGACAATGTGGAAGTGTGTTCTGATTCTGAGGAATATCATTCTGACATTGATGAAGACTATGTGCCAATTGAAGATGATATCTTATATGAAGAATTGAGTGAAGTAATACGTGACGTATAGGTGGAAGAACATAGCAACTTCGGAAAGAAGGATCCCGTCTCAAGTGGAGGTAAAAGGAAGAAAATATTACAGAATAGAGGAGAGAGCAGCAAGAAATGGCAAAAGGAGACCTCCAGAATATCTACTCAACGTGGAGCTCCCAGTGGAAGTGTTTCTAATCCTCTAGTTCAGAGTGATAAACTCATATTGACTGGACGAAATGGATTTCAGTGGACAACAAAGAAAAGGGAAAACTCCACAAAGGAATGTTGTACATATTCGTCAACGGGTAAACTCAAATGTTTCGAGCTATTCTGAACCTAGTGCTTGTTTCCGTTCCTTCTTTACTATGGATATACTCAAAACAATTCTCAAATATACGAATGAGGAAATGGATTGCCAAAGAAGCAACTACAACGAAAAACAAAGGAAGGACCCTACTATAAGTAATGTAACTATGGACGAACTTTTTGGTTATCTTCCTTTGGTTATACTAGCTGCAGCTCTGAAGAATAACCATCTTTTGGCATCTAAATTGTTTGATGCTCCTTTATGTGGTGAACGTTATCGGGCTACTATGTCAGAAAAAAGATTCAACTTCATCACAAATTGCCTGAGATTTTACGACAAAAGTACCCATGAGGAGAGGAGAAATGCGAATAGACTTGCTCCTATTTCTGACATTTGGGAAATGTTATTGAAGAATTGCCGAGGAAATTACACTCCAGGTTCTTAAATGACAATTGATGAGAGGTTGGTTGGGTTTTGTGGAAAATGCATATTTCCTGTGTACATGCCCATAAAACCTAACAAATATGGGCTAAAAATAATCATGATGTGTGATGCAGGAACATATTACGTGCAGGATGCCATCCCTTACCTTGGAAAAGGTGCCACACCTGCAAATGTGCCGGCAGCTCAGCATTTTCTGGAAAAACTCTCTTGCTAACATACAAGGAACTAACCGGAATATTACAATGGATAGATGGTTCACAAGTGAATCTCTGTTAGCACAAGGTATTACTGCTCTTGGAACTATTCGAAAGGACAAACCAGAACTACCTTCTGAGTTCAAACACCCGAAGTTTATGCAGAGGAAAGTTGGATCCAGTTTGTTCATTTTTCAAGAAAATGTGACAGCAGTGTCCTACATGCCGAAGAAAAACAAACTTGTGACAGTCATCTCAACAATGTACGATGATGCATCAATCAGTGTGAATGACAACAAGCCAGAAATGATCCCTTGATATAACCAAAGCAAATGTTGAGTTGATGTATTTGACCAGATTTGTTCAAACATGGACTGTGGATGAAAAACTAAACGGTGGCAATTATGCTTTTTCTTTAATATGATGAATATAGCTTGCATAAATTCATTCATTATATATTCTCACAATTTGTGCAGGCTCCATCGTGGAGAAAAAAAAAGGCACTTTTGAGGTTGAACTATATGATAGAACTCCACAAGCAACTAGCAGCTCCATGCAATCACAAAGGCTATCCATCCCTACCATGCAAAAGAAGGTGAAGATGTTCATAAAGAACTCGCTCGGACAAGATGATGGGCCAAATCCAACGTCAGCTTCAGATTACAAGGGACAGAGGAAGTACTGTGCTTTCTGCTCGTCGAGCATCAAAAGAATGACGACTACATGCTGCTCCTGCAACAAGCCCATATGCGGCGAACATCAAAAGAAGAAATGTCCTGAATGTTCCACTTGATGACAACCTAAGTGTCTGATACTCTTCAGGCCATGCCCTATCGTTTGGCACATTGTACGTCTTACGTGTGTTCATGCTACCCCATTGGTGAGGCAAAACCAGAACTTTGTAATTTATTTCTTATGTGTTATTCGTTTTCGATGGAACATTTAACAGTTTCTGTAGGTTTTGTGCACCGTTCTATGAAACTAGCTTAATTTTGTATTGTGACAAGTGAAATTATTTGTTTTTGTAAATATAGATAACTTACACGTGGATTTACTTACTCATTTACCAAAAATTCCTTTGACACGTCATTTTAACGTATGTCTACTAATAATAGGTGGGTGATTATGTCTACCATTCTAGGGTTAAGATGTGGATTCCTTACTTCTTGAAGGTTTTTAATTTTTTCTTCATTACAGAATGGTTTCACGATCCTTTTCTTATCCATAGCTAGGCTATCCAAGACAGATACCATATGTACTGTGCTACTGAACTTCTCATGATTATCCTATTAGTCTGAAAGTAGGCTGTCATGCAACAAATCTTTTTACCACTCAACACAATGAATTGAAGGTAATGCCAGTAACTCTTCTTGTGATAAGATAATTTAAATCCGTGTGGTACGACTGAAGTTAAAATAAGTCTATAGTGCAGCAATAGCAGATCTTCGACAGGTCATTTGTGGGTGCCGTTAATGTGGCTTCCATATACTATAGGCCAATCCCATCAAAAAGTTATGTAAAGGTGCAGGCAATGGTAAAGCAGTGTACCATTCATACAAAAATACAAACTGCTAGTTTGACAGTTGGCACGTTTTTATTATACACTGGCCAGTCTGTATGAACCAATGCCGAGTTCTGCTGAAGTTTCGTGTTCAAGATGGCGGGCGAAGGCGCGTAATCGCGTGTGGACAGTATAACCTCACGAGAAATTCATGCTCGAACAAAGTGACCAGAAAACTGTGTTTAATTACCCACTGGTCAGAAACCTAAGGCTTCAGCTAACAATTCATTATACAATTGTTTTAGGAAGAAAGTGATCTGCTATAATAGGTACTGTAGCAAAAGAATGTCATATCTGTTCTTCCGTGTTTTTCACATCTTTTAATAGTCTCTTGTTACTTGAACAGGCTCCAGTAGAGAATTATTGATACTTGTTCTCTCGACTCTTTCACACATTTTATGCTCTCCTTTATCTCCTGAAACACTACACGCACAATGTAAAATGTACTAATGTGTAAAGTGATACCATCTCCCATGGATAGTTTTTAATGGGATATTCAATACACGTTTTCCCACTTAACACGATTTTTTTCGTCGTCCCCTGCAGAAACATACTAACGAGGTTTCACATGTACTAAGATTTGTATGCAGGGCTGGAAAACTGATGAGTTCGAGAAATTTGGGAGATAGAGTAATTTGCCCTTTTTCATGTGACTTAAGTGTACCGGGCTGTACACCTCTACACCGTTTATTTAAAAGTTGCGCCAGTTGAAACTCCTCTTCTGGAGGAAGGTTGAACTTTATCTATTCTATTAATTCTCTACTTTCTCAGAAGATGTCACCACGTGGAAAATTTTGTGTTTTTGAACGGTGTCACTTTTGATGTGTTTTTGTTTCGCTTGAAGTAAGAAGTGTGAACTTTCTCTTCTAGAGGACACTACTGAAGAATTACAATAGTGCAACCTAGTGCGAAATCAAAGAACTATTTTGTTGGAGAAATTTTTATTTCAAGAGTTTGTTCTTTGTTAAATTTCTTTCTGTCATGGTTTAAGTTGGCTGTATACCCCTCTTTTTCCCCTTAGTTTGGATCTAGCCAATCCCGAATTTCTTTAATTAATTTTCCACCAATAATGTGTTTCTTTTTCCTCTATGTAGGGGTTTCTTTTCCCGAACCAATAAAGATTTTGTGGGAGGGCGTTTTATTTCCCCTAACGCCTAGAATCTTCCGCGAGAGGATTTAAACTGCTGATTTTGGGGTCTCCGGGCCACTTCTGTTCCATCTTTCAGTGTATTAAGTACATAGCAGGAGGCGGGAAGCGCCTCTTTCTTCTTCTGCCGTTCAACACCAGGTAATGGCCTATTCATAACTTCTTTTCTTGCTAGGTCGGCAGTTTAACACTCGCGGCGGGTTCGAAGCATTTCCATCATGTAACCTTTTCCTAAAATGTAATTACTCTTTTCATCTTTTTCTTGTAAAGCTACATATTGGGATAGAGAGTGCTAACCCTCTCGAGCTCCCACTCACATTTGTTTTGAGGTGAACTTATTTTCTCAAACTATTCTTCGGTTATGTAATGTAAAGTGTTCTTCTCTAAGTCACCTCTGTAGTATGGGATTAGCCCTTGCGTTAGCGGCCCAGAGCCAGATTAGGTTTTAAAAAACAAAGTGTATTAGGAGTGCAAGATCGCCTCCTCTCAAATTGTTATTTTAGAGGTCATGTAATCAACCTTCTTTTCATGTAATAGACCTCTGTAGGTTGGGTATTTTACCCCTGTGAATACGTCCTTAGAGGACAGCTTGAAGGTAGAGTTTGGTGTGGCCTTTGAGAGGCTTAAATTTTAAGAGCGGATCGCTCTTTCGAAAATGGAGTGTCATATGCCTCGTGGAGGCTTTTCTGTGTAATTCGGAGCCAGGGGCTCCTAGGGATGAATGGGGTTTTCTGCCCCTCTGTTAAAACTTGTGTTTGTGGTAAAACTGAGCTGATCGCTGAAGTCTGGGCGTGAAGCCCAAAACCTGTAAATATTGTATCTCCCCTTGTTTTGCTACATTGTACCTGCCATGTCTGTTATTGCTTGGTTTTTGAAAAGAAAATATAACCTAGTTAAATTTTAAATTAATTTTACATTAACTTTGATTCCGTAGTTTGAAACCCATTCACGCCCGCACCTTCTTACGCCCCTACCTACCGCTAAAACACGGTAACAAGTGGTAGCAGAGCGTGGTTGAATGGGTCTCAATTTAGCCCCTTTTGACGGCTAAACATTGCTTTGATTCGAACTCTAACAATTTTCTCAGTTGCTGGAATTTTTGAGTTTTTCAAAATTGTTCTGTCATCATGCCCGGCCCTCGCGATGTTCTCCTCCTTAACTATTTGCGCAAAGAGGAGTTGATATACGAGTTAACTATCAGAAATGTGCAATCTGGAGGCACGGTTGCAATCGACACCAACAAGCTTAGAGAGTCCCTTGATTTGCCCATTTCCATCCCCAATTTGGGAGAGAAAGAAATTGATGACTCTCTTTCCACGATCGTCGAAAATATTACTGGGCTAGCATCTGTAGTCAGCTTTTTTGATGAAAACGATCCGTCTCCCAATCAAATTAAGCGTGTGCAAGGCAGGCTGTATCACTTTGCAAATAGAGTTAATGATCTGTTGTCTCTAAAGGTGAATGACGTTCAGAGGAAGCAAGCTAATACGCTCCTTGAAACTATTTCTGAATTGTCTAATAAGGTCACTCAATTGCTAACCGGCGAAGTTCCTCCCAAAACTGATCAACCCGCCACAGTGAACGTAGGTAGTGATGAAGAGCCTCCTCAGGGAGAAGTCAATAGGATAACCGTTGCTGCTCAAACTATTTCTGCCCCATCGAACAACGAATCTGAACGCCGTGCGTCATTGGGTAACATCCGCTCTGAATTAACTTCTTTGCCAATGAAACCTTTAACGACTATGTCACCTGGGTTCAGTAGCTTGCCTCATCCATTGGCAATGTTGCTTAGAGGTATCTCTAAGTTTTCCGTCAACACCACCAGTGATGTAATTTCATTTTTAAGATTTCTAGTGGAATTTCAGGATCATGCTCTGGTTTTTTCTCTTTCGCCATGTCAAATTTTGCAAATTATCTATCCGTATGCTATTGGTATTCTCTCTGATAAAATCGTAAGAGCCATTGCCGAGCAATCATCTATTGAGGATTTCCATGCCCATTTGCTAGCTAACTTCATCCCGGCTAGGGCCAGGTCCTCCCTGATTCAGAAGTACTATTACCGTGTACAGCGCTTGGATGAAAACTTGGCTGATTTCATTCAAGATATCAAATTCTACACTAGGGTGTTTGCTCTCCACTTCCCTGAGGATCAGATCGTGCAAGCTATTGTCGAAGGGATTTCACCACCCTACAGGTCATATTTGTGTTTCGCGGCGTGCCCGCAAACCTTCTCTGAACTGGAAGCATTAGCCGTCTCTGCGGAAGGAGTTAGGTATGCCGATTCTTTGCGTGTCGCGAAAGAACCCCCGCCTTCCTTTAGTAACACTCGGCCTCCACCTCGCCGACCAGTCAATCCCCGTAAATGTTATGCTTGCGGGTCGCCTGAACATCTGCGGAATAAGTGTCCTCTGATCAAGTCAAGTGGGACAGGGAATGGAGCAGGGTCATCACAAGGCTGTTTTAAGTGTGGGGCCTTCTCACATATCGCCAAGAATTGCCCAAACTCAAATAGCACCCCCTCCTGCTCAACTTCTGGTGCAAATTCCAGCTATTCCAATAATAAAAAGTGACTAGTGGCGTCGGCTGAGCCGACTAATCCATCTTCCCGAGACTTAGCCCCTAGTAAACAGGTTGTAAATGCAGAGAACGACCAGCCTTCAAATTCATCTTTTGAATGCCCTAAAGAGTGTCTTAGGATTGCGGCGGATACCCCCGCACCTGTTCCTTTTCTTAAGATTGAGTTAAATAACGAGCCTATAACAGCTCTCTTAGATTCAGGCAGTGTTTGTTCCATTATTTCGGCTGATTGGTATTCTAAATTGAAATCTGTTTGTAAACTCCCTGACTATGACTCATCTCCTGTTAAATATGTTTCGGCTAATTCATCTCCATTAGAAATTCTAGGTTCCTTACATGTCAAAATTCGGGTTTTTAAATTTACATGGAAGATCAAGTTGTTTGTGGCCAAGCGTTTGTCTTGCCCCATCATATTGGGAGCGGACTTCATTTCTCACACTGGTCTTGTGCTCGATCTCCAGAGTAGGTCGTGCACATTCAAATTTGCGTCCAATTGTAGAATTCCCTTGTTAAAGTGTAATTCTGTATCATGTTCATCTATTTCACCTACCCAGGATGAGATGTTGTTAGACCTTAGACATCTACCTGAGGAGCAGGCTGATAGTATTCGGAAACTGTGTCAGTCGTTTCCCGAGGTGTTCTCTGATACTCTTGGTGTTACTGACCTTATTGAATACAAAATTGAGGTCACGGATTCAATTCCTGTCCGTTTTCCACCGTATAGGCTATCTCCACCTAAAATGAAGGCTCTGAAAGAAATCATCGATCAGATGTTGAAGGATGGTATTATTAGGCCCTCTAAGTCAGCGTATTCTTCGCCTATTTTTCTAGTCCCGAAACCCCAAGGAGGCTTCAGGCCTGTCATTGATTACAGGGCTCTCAATCGGAAGGTGGTGTTGCAATCTGTGCCCCTTCCCGACCTTCATTCTTGCTTTTCATGGTTTCGTAAGGCCAAGTTCTTCACCATCTTGGACTTGAATCAGGCCTATAATCAAATTCCCCTTGCCGAAGAGTCTAAACATCTTACAGCGTTTGCCACGGACTGGAATTTATATGAATACAACCGCGTGCCTTTCGGGCTCCCCACGGGGGCAGCTGTGCTCACTAGGCTACTAGATAGGGTCTTTTCCGACATCAAATTTGAGTACTTATATCACTACTTGGATGATGTCGTCGTATTTTCCGAAACCTTTGAAGAACATCTAGATCATTTGCGAGAAGTTCTCAATCGCCTTCGTAAGGCTGGGTTAACTGTTAAGTTGTCCAAGGTTGCCTTTGCTAAGCCCTCTATGTCATTCCTAGGGCATATTGTGTCACCTGATGGTGTAGCAGTCGATCATTCTAGAACACAGGCCATCCGTGATTTTAAACCTCCCAAGGACATTAAAGGTATCGCCAGGTTCATTGGCATGGTGAATTTCTTCAGGAAGTTCATTCCTAATTTTGCTAATAGGGCGGCGCCCTTAAACCTTCTTCGTAGGAAAGGCATCAAATTCGAGTGGGGACCTTCTCAACAAGCCGCTTTTGAAGATCTGAAATTAGCTCTCTGTAATGCCCCTGTACTTGCTATGCCTGATTTCTCGAAGAAATTCATCGTCCAAACCGACGCATCGTCGTCAGCAGTAGCTGCAGTTCTTCTTCAAGAGACTGAACTAGGGAGGCGACCCATCGCCTATGCGTCTAGGACATTGTCAGCTCAAGAAGCAAAGTACTCCATATATGAGCTTGAAGGTTTGGCAGTCTTATTCGCCTTAGAAAAGTTCCGTCTCTATCTGGAACACGTCAAATTCGATCTGGAGACAGATAATCAAGCCTTAAGCTGGGTCTTAGGTAGGCCGCGTCGTACAGGTCGTATAGCCCGTTGGGCCATCCGTATTTCTGCCTTCCAATTCGATGTACGGCATATCAGAGGTACTGAAAATGTTGTTGCTGATGGACTCAGCCGTATGTTTTCTAACGACGTCGAGACCCATGAACCTGTCGACAGTTCATCACCTTCCGAGTCCATACTATCTGAGGTTAATGCCATCCTAACAGATGCTCCCATGCTTTTTAGGGATATTGAGAAATACCAACGTGAAGATCCGACGCTGGCTCCGATAATGGAAACCCTTTCTTCTGGGGAACATGCTGTCCCTTATGTTCTGAGGAATGGTGTTCTATGTTGCCCTTCGAGGCATGATAAGTTGATGAAAGTTGTTGTTCCAGCGGTTCTTGTACCTATGATCTTCAAATACTATCATGAGACCCCATTGGGGGGGCATCTTGGAATCTTTAAAACTCGTGAAAAGATTCGTGAAATGTTCATCTGGAAAGGTATGGACGGTGAAATTCGGGAACTTGTAAAAGCTTGTAAATCTTGTTTGCTCAGTAAACCCACCATGTCCACTAAAGTAGGCCTTTTGTCTTCTCATCAAGCGTCGCGCCCCATGGAACGCCTGTATATCGATTATGTGGGACCCTTCCCCCAGTCAAAGGGTAATGCCAACAAGTTCATCTTTGTGTGTGTAGATGGTTTTACAAGATTTTCCTGGTTATTTCCGACGAAGCTGGCTACCGCTCAGTCAACCATTACTTGCTTAAATTCTATTTTTGCTTCTTTTGGTCCGTGTCGATATATTGTATCTGATAATGCTAAGGCTTTTACATCTAATTTATTTCGTAAATTCTGTTTTGACTTGTCCATCTCTCATGTAACTACATCTGCTTATTATCCTCAACCATTTCTGGCTGAACGGGTTAACCGTAATCTCAGGTCCGCACTCATTGCCTATCATCATGAAGATCATTCTAGGTGGGACACGTCCCTGCATTGGTTAGCTTTTGCTTTGAATTCGGCGGTTCATGAATCTCACAAATTTACTCCAGCTTCTTTGATGTTTAAGTTCGTTCCCAACTCGCCGCTCTCTAACCTCTGGTCTCTGAATGACATTCTGCCCGAGACAATAGATCCGGACAACATTAAAGATCTTTGGAAGAAGGCTAAAGCCAATCTTAAAGTGTCTCATGAAAAGGTTAGGGAAAGGTATGATCGTGGACGGAGACCCACCCCTTTGAAGGTAGGCGACCAGGTTATGGTCAAAAATTTTGTTCCCGCGGGCAAGCTTGCCCCCAGATTTCATGGGCCTTGTATCATTCTCGAGTTTCTTACGCCGGTTACCTTATTGCTAAGTAATCCAGCCACCGAGAGGATATTTAGAGTTCACCTGTCCCAGGTGAAACCGGTGTAATTTCTGTGTTAACTTGCTTCATATTATTTTGAAAGGATATGAAGGTTATATTTTTTTTTGAGTTTCACTTTTAAGGCATTCTGCCCCTTCTGTAATATTTTGGTTTAAGATGTAAGCCTTTTGTAAAACCCACCCCGATCCGTTAAACTGCCATCCTGTTCTTGCCACGGCCATTACCACGCTCCCGTCTCCTGCTCCACCTTACACTGTGGCTTCATAATAGTAAATGCCATGGATATCTACACGCCGCTGGCCCCTCAACCTCTCCACAAGCCTGTACCCTCAAAGAAATGATTGTCCAACACAATTCTGCCGCCTAGCTTTAATGTTTCAGCGCCCCCGCAGCCGCGCAGCGCAGTGCAGCGACTGGGGAGGGGGATGGGCCCCCTCCTCTCCAGCGAGGACGACATGTGCACGGCGAGCCGGAGCTCACCTCCCGGCCAAGGCTGATGTGCGGCGCACGACCTGCTACATGCCCGCAGCCTGTATCTGTTCACCGCGGGCGCGGCGTACTTCAACACCTCTGCTCCCCTCATAGTGCGGGCGAGCGGTATCTCAGGGTACTTGAGGGGTCCGAGCGGCCTCCGTTGGACGCAAGCTGCAACGGCCGGTCTGGCCATCCGACTCAATCTACATCAACTACATGGACAGTCACCATAAGCAATAACTACATTTGGGAATTTAACAACAATATTTGGTGGACATTGCGAAACTTTTCTTCACTTTTAAGCATTAAAGGTTTATCTTCAGAAATTCAACTACTACAACAGAAAAACTTTACTGCACCTGCAACAACAACATTTTGAAATTGCAACCAACCAAATTACTAAAATCTTATAAATGCTTCCGCAATTAATCTTAATATCAACATCAAAACTTGGACCTTATTTTGGAAACAAAGCTTATGTTCTTCTGTGTTACCCCTTGGAGGAACTTTTGGGGGGGGAGGTCTGTACCGGGCGGTACACCTCTACACCGTTTATTTAAAAGTTGCGCCAGTTGAAACTCCTCTTCTGGAGGAAGGTTGAACTTTATCTATTCTATTAATTCTCTACTTTCTCAGAAGATGTCACCACGTGGAAAATTTTGTGTTTTTGAACGGTGTCACTTTTGATGTGTTTTTGTTTCGCTTGAAGTAAGAAGTGTGAACTTTCTCTTCTAGAGGACACTACTGAAGAATTACAATAGTGCAACCTAGTGCGAAATCAAAGAACTATTTTGTTGGAGAAATTTTTATTTCAAGAGTTTGTTCTTTGTTAAATTTCTTTCTGTCATGGTTTAAGTTGGCTGTATACCCCTCTTTTTCCCCTTAGTTTGGATCTAGCCAATCCCGAATTTCTTTAATTAATTTTCCACCAATAATGTGTTTCTTTTTCCTCTATGTAGGGGTTTCTTTTCCCGAACCAATAAAGATTTTGTGGGAGGGCGTTTTATTTCCCCTAACGCCTAGAATCTTCCGCGAGAGGATTTAAACTGCTGATTTTGGGGTCTCCGGGCCACTTCTGTTCCATCTTTCAGTGTATTAAGTACATAGCAGGAGGCGGGAAGCGCCTCTTTCTTCTTCTGCCGTTCAACACCAGGTAATGGCCTATTCATAACTTCTTTTCTTGCTAGGTCGGCAGTTTAACACTCGCGGCGGGTTCGAAGCATTTCCATCATGTAACCTTTTCCTAAAATGTAATTACTCTTTTCATCTTTTTCTTGTAAAGCTACATATTGGGATAGAGAGTGCTAACCCTCTCGAGCTCCCACTCACATTTGTTTTGAGGTGAACTTATTTTCTCAAACTATTCTTCGGTTATGTAATGTAAAGTGTTCTTCTCTAAGTCACCTCTGTAGTATGGGATTAGCCCTTGCGTTAGCGGCCCAGAGCCAGATTAGGTTTTAAAAAACAAAGTGTATTAGGAGTGCAAGATCGCCTCCTCTCAAATTGTTATTTTAGAGGTCATGTAATCAACCTTCTTTTCATGTAATAGACCTCTGTAGGTTGGGTATTTTACCCCTGTGAATACGTCCTTAGAGGACAGCTTGAAGGTAGAGTTTGGTGTGGCCTTTGAGAGGCTTAAATTTTAAGAGCGGATCGCTCTTTCGAAAATGGAGTGTCATATGCCTCGTGGAGGCTTTTCTGTGTAATTCGGAGCCAGGGGCTCCTAGGGATGAATGGGGTTTTCTGCCCCTCTGTTAAAACTTGTGTTTGTGGTAAAACTGAGCTGATCGCTGAAGTCTGGGCGTGAAGCCCAAAACCTGTAAATATTGTATCTCCCCTTGTTTTGCTACATTGTACCTGCCATGTCTGTTATTGCTTGGTTTTTGAAAAGAAAATATAACCTAGTTAAATTTTAAATTAATTTTACATTAACTTTGATTCCGTAGTTTGAAACCCATTCACGCCCGCACCTTCTTACGCCTCTACCTACCGCTAAAACACGGTAACATTAAGAAAGGATCCTTGACTCTTCCTTTTCCAGGTACCATGAACATTAACTCAAACAGCCGATGAGCAATGTAACTAGAATTTATTTTTAGTTTGGATAGCGTGATAAGTTATAACCCAAGTGCTGCATTGTTTTTTTTAACTTCCTCCACGCAGACTTCACATTCATTTCCCCTTATCGAGATTCAGTTGGGCCAGTGGAATTATTATTTCTCTCCATCACTTTTTATATATTTGTGTGTTCCTGTTGAAATTATGATTTTCTAACCAAGTCCATCAGCCATAACCTGGGTCTTGCTCATCCTCTCTTTGCGTGCATTTCTTTAATTCCATAATTTGTTTCTCTATTTCCATGTAATATGTCCAAATATTTCAGGTGATTTTTCTACATTTTATTGCTACCTTCCTTTCTTTCCTTATGTCTTTTTCTCTTTCTGACTTTCTATATAGTCTGTAACACTTCATTGAAGAAAATAGGGAGCAGTAATAAATAGTCAGCCAATCATATTGCATTCTGTTCAGCCATGTTATATTGAACTATCGGAAGACTATAGAAGCAAATGCAAGAACAATGTAGAAATGATTCACAGGCATTCAACCAGTTAGGACTAAGATCTGAGATGTCTGTAAGAAGATCGGTAGTGTAGTGCTGGAGTTCCGTAGAAACCCTCCCTTTTCCACTCTATTCTATGTACATGCATGTTTATTTTATGAAATACTTCCTCTCATGCAGAGGGTGCCTTGCGACAAAGTATACTTTTACATTTATATTTAGAAGAGAAATAGATATTCTGTACTTGAGAAATGTTGAAGAGTGATTTCTTAGAATTATCAGTAAGCCCCTTAAGGCTATGATGGCAATCTCCCGTAACGTTGTAACTGGCAGAGACATCTGTTTCCAGAACACGTTGTAAGACTAGAGATAGGAAGTTCATATTCACAGGACATGTGCATTAGTATGTTCTGAAGAAATGATTAGCATTTGAACCATGTCGGCCCTCAGGTTCAAGGTCCACATCGATATCGCGGTGCACCACCACCGACTGGTAAAATGTGCCTGCAGCTCTCGTTGTCGCTATAAACCGAAGTTAATGGATCAGTGTGACTTGAGCAGACATGCAGGATGCCTTGCAGGCATATGTGAGAACCGTACCGTCAAATGAGTGAGTTTGAAAGAGGGCGCATTATTGGCATGAGAGAACATTGTGCATCCATCTGTGAAATTTTTGCTTGTGTGGAACAAAGTGTGTCGGCAGTGCAACGGGTGTGTACAGAATGGTTCACAGAAGGCCGTAGAACATGAGGACGAGATGGGTCTGGTCGCACCACCCAGACACACACACACACACACACCGCGAGAAGATCGACACCTAATCCGAATGTTATTGCAGGACAGATCTGTGTCCTCCTTGGCTCAGGCGCAACAGTGTAACACATCGTACACTATTGGGAGTGACAGTCCGTCGACGTTTATTACGGTCTGGGTTACCGGCACGTCATGCACTTCACCACCTACCTTTGACTAATGTGCATGAACATGCAATGGTGTATGGAACGGCGTCACTGGGGCAGGAATGGCAGCAGATAGTGTCTTCGGACGAATCCAGGTCTGTTTGTTCGAAAATGATGGCCTCATTTTGGTTCGCCACAGACAGGTGGAGAGGCATCACATTGACTGCTTTCACACAAAATATACAACACCAGTTCAAGGCCTTATGGTGTAGGATGCTATTGGGTATAACCACAAATCACAGTTGGTGCATGTCCAGGTCACTGTGACCAGTTTGACCTACGTGAATGACATCCTTCGACCCGTAGCTATACACTTTCTGCATGACACCGCAGACACCATGTTTCAGCAGGACAATATGCGACCACATGTTGCTGCATGAAAACGTGCCTTCTTGTCACAGGATGTCAGGCCATTACCCTGGCCCGCCCGATCACCAGACATGTCGCCAATCAAAAATATGTGGGATATGGTGAAACGACGGGTGCGGCGCTGTCACCCAGTGCCAAACACCAAAGATGAACTGTGGAACCAGGTGAATGCAGTATGGATGGCTGTATCCCAGGACGCCATTCGTGCCTTATACGTGTCGATGCCATCATGCATGGAACAAGTTATCAGTGCCCATGGAGGACCCAGTGCCTCTAGGCAACAGGACACATGCTGAACCTAGGTGACTGAAATGCTAATCGTTTCTCCAGAACGTACTAATGGACATGTTCTGTGAATAAGAACTTTCTATCAAGATATTCTGTTTTTTATGAACATGATTGTAGTTTAGAAGTTGTGTAGTTTAAAGACATAAAGAAGTACCTCATAACCATAGTTATGTAATTTGCTAGGACATCACAAGGATTATCTAGCAGCTGATGTTATAGCACCATCCAGGTGTAGGGTACTTCAAGGTTAAACTTACGGACGTAAAGCAACAGCAACCTTGCGTTCATCAGCCTTAAATCTTGTGAACTCTGCAGCAGAGTACTGTAGTGTAGTCTGGACGAACAGTTGTCACACCACACTCGTAGATGCTCTGCTAAATCACTCAATGCGGACGATAACTGGTACGATCAAATTCACCCCAACATTTTGACTACAGGTTCTAAGTCGCATTTCCTTACCTCATCTGGAAAAATGCTCCTGTGGGGAATTACAAGAAGATGATCAACAACTATCAGCTGCCAATTCATGAGGACATTAATGGCCCTGAAATCAATAGACTCCCCTCCTGACATCCTCCACTCAAAGCAGCTAGCCCCTTGTAAGAATGGCATAATTACCCTCTTGATAGAATAAAACTTCAACTTTCATCGGGCATGGTTGTAAGAATGGCATAATAGTACATCACCACACCTCCATAGTTTTCTCAGAGATAGGAAAGAACCATGAGAACTAGATCTATCCCACGGGATGTGGTCAACACTTAATAGAATCCGTACAAACTATAGCAGATGTGCTGATCTACTTCAGAAGTGGCGAAAGGTGCCTTCCACGGAGTATAACTGCAGCTTCCTAAGACAGATGGTCCAACATATTGTTGAAGAGTGCCCTCTGAGCTCCTGTGCTGGAAACTTCAGAGTTTTCTTGGACACTACACCAGTGGTAGACAGTATAAATGAGTTATCTGTACATTTGTAGATATTTGTGTTTTAGTTCATATGGTTTATTTTTATTTAATATAAAGAGGAATGTAACTCACTTGACTTAATTCCTGTTGCTCCTCTTGTAGTTAAGAACTTCCATAAAAGCTCCTTTCATCTAGTCCTATTGCTGGCCAGCCTCTTCACTTCATTCCACGTCTTTCTCATTCCTAAGCACTCCTCCTCAATTGTCTTCTTTGGACAGTTGCGTTTTCAAGCACATTAGAGGTTCCAGTTGAAGGCTGTCTTTTCAATGGCTCCAGTGGGCTCATTTAGTGTGTGCCACTGCCTCTCTTTTATCTGGATTTCATTTGGCTGGTGATTTGCTTCTTCCCTTCGATTTTCATTTGATATAACATTCAGCCATCTCCTGTTAAGTCGTAAGCAGCAGTTCCTGAAGACTTGCGGCTGTTTAGTAGTCTTCCGGGTGACTTACCAGCTTTTGCAACCATAAAGGAGAATGGACTTAACATTTGAGTCAAAAAGTTGTAACTAAGTCCTCCTTATTGTCTGGCCAGATAATTCTGCTATGGTAATGGAGTACCCAGTGCCTCCACGCCGAGTGTTGGATAATAACCTGACCCACTATAAGGACCAATGGTTACGTGCAGTGGAGACCTTATAGAAACGAAATGGGCCCTCAGTGGAGGAAATGCTACAGAAATCCTGCATCAACAGTAGTGTCTGTACTCCAGAGGAACAACTACAGCAAAAGGTGTTTGTCCTCCATGTTAGGAGCAGTCTACAAGTTTCAGCTGGCATTAGCTCTAAAATGCCTTCGGGAATGGCAAACTCACCGTAATGAAAGCCTATATGATTGCAAGTGTACTGAAGCCTCGGAAACTGCTAGGGCATTCCCCACAAGTGATGCACAGTTCTTGTGATGCTGGGAGAACTGTGAGAAATGGACAGCCAACAACCGTATACATCAAGATTGGGACCATCAATGTAAAGACATCAGCAGGAAAAGTGAAAGAAATAATAGATTTTATGATTGATAAAGATATTGCATTGCTGGGTATCAGTGAGACTGAATGGAAAGGGTAAAGGTGGGAGGAAACTGAAGAAAGGGTACACCGTATACAATAGAAGAGGAAGAGAGGATGGGAATGGTGTAGGCCTCGTAAATAGACAAGACCAAAGGAAGATGTAGAGTTGGTGAAAAATACTGTATAAATGACATGGTGACTGAGGTCAGATTGAGACTTGAAACTGATGTAACAGATATAATTCAGGGGTATGTTCCACAAACAAAAAATTCAGATACAGATCTAGAGGAATACCTCGATAACCTGGAAAGCTACATACAAGACAAACAAGTTGTAATTATAGGTGACATGAATGCCCTAGTCGATCAAGAAAGGAAAGGAGAGACCAGGCAAGTTGGCCGTGCAGTTAGAGGCACCCGGCTGTGAGCATGGATCCGGGAGATAGTGGGTTCGAATCCCACTGTCGGCAGCCCTGAAGATGGTTTCCCCATTTTCACACCAGGCAAATGCCAGGGCTGTACCTTAATTAAGGCCACGGCTGCTTCCTTCGAACTCCTAGGCCTTTCCTACCCCATCGTCGCCATAAGACCTATCTGTGTCGGTGCGACGTGAAGCCAATAGCAAATAAAAAAATAAAAAGGAGATTAAGATATTATAGAATATGGGAAGAGAAACAGGGTAGAAGAAATGATTTGATTGGTAACACATGGTTTTCAAAGGAAAACAGAAGCTAACAAGACATAGCTGGGATAACAAAATAAAAAAATTTAATAGATTACATTTTGGCCAAGAAAGAAAATATTGGTAGCTGAAGCAACCCTCCCAAGTGAATCTTGTCAAAGAGGTCACAGAGTTTTGGTAACAAAGTTAGAGAACCTAAGCATAAGACAGAGAAAGCTGGAAAGGTGTGGAAATTACTGGAGAAGGAAATAAGAGAAGCACATGTTAAAACAAGATTGCATAAGAAAGACATCAGAAGAATGGGCATGGTGGAATCTGCCGATAAAGATCTATGGACGAGTATCTGGAAGGAAGAAAGATCTAGAAACACCCTGGTAGAATGGCAGGGTAAAAGTTTCAATCCAACAAAAGAAACAAGCCTGGAAAAACTGGCTGAGAAACAGAATGATAGAATACAGGAAATGCAAGATGGAATGCTCCAAAGTGGTTCAAACCGGGCTGAGTGGCTCAGATGGTTAAGGCGCTGGCCTTCTAACCCCAACTTGGCAGGTTCGATCCTGGCTCAGTCCGGTGGTATTTGAAGGTGCTCAAATACGACAGCCCCGTGTCGGTAGATTTACTGGCACGTAAAAGAACTCCTGTGGGACTAAATTCCGGCACCTCGGCGTCTCCGAAGACCTTAAAAAGTAGTTAGTGGGACGTAAAGCAAATAACATTAATTAATTATTAAAGTGGTTCAAAATTATGAAAGTAAATGCTGGGAGGATTTGACAGATTCTCTATAAGACAATGTAACAGGAAGTGAAAAGATCTTATTCCAATAGATAAGAAACAAGAAAAACCCAGGTGAAAGTGCTTTTAAAAAAAATGAACAGAAGTGATGGCATAGCAGCAGGATGTATTGCAAAGGTAGGAAAAGCATAAAAGCCATAAAAAATGATCTGCCTCGCTTTCCAATAGAGACATTAAGCAACTACAACGCCATTATACTGACAGAAACATTCTTAACACAGGATTTCAACATTCAAGGATATTACGGAATTCATTCATTCGCTCGTCAGACCACAGGAAGACCATCAGGAGGGGTCTCCATCTTTCTCAAACCGAACTTAAGGAAAATAAAACAAATAATAAAAGAAGAAAACACAATTACCGTAAAGACCAGCCTACTGTCAATCATTGGCATGTACGTTCAACCACATATGTCAACAGAGGACACAATCGAAAGAATAACAGAGGCCTTGTCACAAACGCAAACAGATGATAGAGTAATCTTCACAGGCGACCTAAATGCAAGAATAGACAAACCAACCGTCAGAACAGAATTGATTAAAGAGGCTCTGGAAGAAGCCGGCTATGTCCTTGTTAACAGTCCCTACATGAAAACGTACATAGCCCCGAATGGAAGCAGCGCCATAGATTTAGTCTTTTACAGAGGTGCAGACATTAAAATATTCAGTCAAAAAGCATTATGGACTTCAGCCATAGCTCCAATTAGGAAACATATACCAATCTCGACAGTCTTTGAAATTACTCATAAAGATCAATTGCCAATACAACCAAGTAAGAAAATATCCAGGAAATTAGATCCAGAGAAACTAAGACATATTGTTGATGAGATAGATAAAGCAAGGCTATTAGTTCAACGACACGAACTAACTGAAGCAGTGGAAATGTGTACAAGAACCCTTCAATCATGCCAAACTCACACGAAAGTAAGGAGATCACAACCATGGTTCAATAAAGACTGTTACAATGAACGGAAAAAGACCCTCCTGGCACTACATCGAGCGAAGAACACATCGAACCCGAGTCACCTGGCCCAATACGCCGAACAAAGAAGGAAATATAAATCACTAATCAAGAAAACAAGAACGGAGCACATTGAGGAAGACTCCAGGAGACGTGCCACAAACGCCCAAAATGACCCATTCCTAGTGCTTAGGAAACCAAAAACTTCAGTAACAAATAATATCTCAATGGAGTCATGGGAAAACCATTTCAAAAGCATTCTCAACCTCCAACACCGATCAACAGCTTTTGAATTAACTCCAGTAACAATGATGGGAAATCACATCCCCATAACGAGGCAGGAAATATATAATACAATAACAGCAGCAAAAAATGGAAAGGCCCCCGGCCCAGACAGCATTTGCACAGAACATCTGAAAGACTCTCTACCTGTCATGCTAGACTACTGGGTAGAACTATTCAACACATGCATGCACACTGGGGAAATTCCAGAGCAAAGGAGATTGTCAACAATCAAAATGATATTTAAGAAAGGAGAAACTGACAATCCTGATTCATATCGAGGTATAGTCCTCGAAAATACATCATTCAAAATCTTCATGAAAATCTTAACAATCAGGCTTGCAGAAGAAATAGACTCCCAGATACCAGAAAATCAATTCGGCTTCCGAAAGGGAAGAAGCACACTACATGCTGTAAAATATCTAATAGAACAGGTCCAAGATACATTGAGGCATCCAGGAAAGAAATATTTTGTAGTCTTCATAGACTGTCGTAAGGCTTTTGACCTTGTTGATAGAGCAACACTCATCCGGAAACTCAATTACCTAATAGGAGCTACACATCCCATAGCAATCATAATCTCGAATATCCTCAAATATAACTATGTCCAAATATCAGACAACATAACCCTATCTAAAAACGTAACCCAAACAAACGGAGTCCTACAAGGTGACCCAATCAGCCCAATTTTATTCAACATCATGACAGCAGACATCACAGAAATAATCACAGATACCTCAGCATTGCTTATACTTTACGCAGATGATATGGCAATAGGCTCAGAAAACATAGAAGAGCTCCAAGAGGTCCTCAATAGGCTCACATCATGGGCAGAAAGAAACGGTTTGCAAATAAACCACAACAAAACTAAACAAATGACCTTTAGGAAAGGAGGAAAACATGCACCTAAAAATACAATAACCATGCACAACAAACTTCTGGAAGTAGTGCCGAAATTCCTTGGAGTCACCCTCCAAACTACTCTAACATCGTACAATATCCACGTCAAAGAAAGAGCAGCCGCAGCAATAAAAGCCATCTACAACATTCAACAACCTCAACAAATATCATTGGGTACAGCAATGCTACTGTTCAGGACAGCCATATCACCAATAGCAACCTATGGGATTAGCATCACCTGGGAAAAACTCACACTCAGCGACCTGATGACAATAGAAAAAGTCAAGGCCCGATATCTCAAGAGAATACTAGGCATTGGAAGTCAGCCCCTTCAAGGTTAACGTATGTTCTAACCAAGGAGGACTACTTCATTGACGATATCAAAACACAGTTTTGTCTACCAAACACCAAGCCCTACGAGAATGCACGCCAAATTTTAAACGAGAAAAGGAATGCTATTTGGTCCAACTTCTATTCCACAGACGCTATAATGACGGAAGAATGGAAGCAAGCAAATTACGAGCTACGGCACGTAATTACACGTTACGCCACTCATGGATTTCACCACAGATTCTGCCAAACCAAAAACTTCCACCAGCCGAACGAAGACTGTATATGTAACCTGTGCAACGATCATTGTGAAAGATACCATGCACAAAACTGCAAAATGAGGACAACCTCAATAACAAGAATGGCATTAGCGTAGTTGACCATCTGTACAAAAACTGTTTTTGCACATTGTGCGCTTTTTATTTAATAAATAAAGGTAGGAAAAAATACTTTGAGCAGCGTTACAACGTACAAATTACTGCAGTACAAGAGGGAGAATTCCAAGTATCAGATTCATTGCAAACAGAATGTAAGGGAAATGTGGTGTCCATGGCTGAGTTTGAGTGCTCTATTAAGAGGATGAGACGAGGTAAAGCAGCTGGAATTTAATGAGGTAACTATAGAAATGCTAATAGCAGCAGGAGCAATTGGTTTACAGTGGTTGTACAGACTCTTCGGAGAGAACTCTGTGGAGAGAGAAACTTTTCTGAAGGAGTGGACAAAGGGGGTCGTTATACTAATCTTTAAGAAATGAAACAGGAAGCGATGTGAAAACTGCAGAGGAGTAATGCTTATCTCTCATACAGCTAAGATCCTAATGTCAAATTTCTCTGAAAATTTCCAAATTATTTAAAATTATTTAAGAAAAGACAAGGTAAACAACAGATAAGCAATCTGCCACCTAGGTGATTGCCCTAAATGCAGATAATTGGTGATTGTAGACGTGCCAAGTCTCCCGATTTGAGCGGGAGACTCCCGATTTTTCATCGTTCCTCCCGACCTCCAGATCACCGGGTCCGATCTCCCGATTTTCAGAGCAATATCCGTAATTTTTGTATTATTTAAAACTACCACGGATTTTCTTGTTCTATCGATATATGGCTGAGTATGGCTGGTCGATAGTAGTTCTAATAATTATACCAGATGGCAGTACAGGGCACGGTGGCCAGTCATGTGCTGCTCTTTGGTCTATAATACAGTCATTCTCTTTGGTTGCAAGCGAGTTAAGCGAGTAACTTTCTCTTTGGAGTAACCTAACCTCAGAAGTAGTAGCAAGAACTGCAGAAGTGCTCGTATTGTGCCTTAATATTTGTTTTGGCCAAAATGTCAAAAAAGAAATATGATGCAATGTTTAAAAGTGCTTATAGGGAAGAGTTTCCAAGTTTGAGTGAATCCAGAAAGGGACCACCGTTCACATTCTGTACTATATGTAGGTGTGATTTTTCAGTTGCACACGGCAGGAAATGCGATATACTCAAGCATATGCAAACGAAAAAACATAAGGAGAGTGTCCAGTATGTAGAAAGAAACCAGAAACTGTTTTCATGTAAAAACCAAGATGTAAATCCTATGACGAATGCCGAGGCGTTATTTACGTCATTTATAGTAGAACATAACCTGTCTGTAAATTGTGCCGATCATACCAGACCTTTGTTTCGCAAAATGTTTCCTGATTCGGAAATTGCTAAACGATATGGGTGTGCTAGAACGAAAACAGCACCTATCATTACAGAAATGTGCATGGAAGAAAGGGTGAAAATTGTATCACATTTGCAGGTGAATGCATTTTCTGTTGCTACTGATGATAGCAATAAAAGCGACTTGAAGATATATCCCATTGTCGTAACATTTTTTAGGCCTGGCCGAGGCAGTAAAGGCGTGCTCGGTTTGCCTGGAAGGACGTGGGTTTGAATCCCTGTCAGGAAGTCGTAAAAATTTAAGAAATGAGATTTCCACTTCCGGAGGTGCATATGGCCCTGAGGTTCACTCACCCTACACCAAAAATGAGTACCAGGTTAATTCCTGGAGGCAAAGGCGGCCGGGCGTAGAGCTAACCACTCTACCCCATCAAGTGCCGTGGTTACGGATAGTGGAAGCCTTTACCTTCCACCCCTCCAAGGGCCTTCATGCCCTGTATGGAGAAGACTTTGCTTTGCTTTGCTTTGCTTTGCTTTGCTTTGCTTTGCTTTGCTTTGCTTTGCTTTGAACTCAATGAAATTCAGAGTTGTCTACTCTTTGTGCCTAATTTAGAAAGGGATGCTCCTGGAGCTAACATTGCCAATCTTTTGCTCTCAACTTTTCGGGAATTCTGCATTTCATTAAAAAACTGCCTAGCTCTTGGTGCTGATAATGCTCTAGTAACGGTGTGGCAGGATGTTTGAAGCGGGAAAATAGTAACATAATCATTGTAGGCTGCTCTTGTCACCTAATTAATCATGCTGCTGAGAAGGGTGCGGCGTGCTTGCTCATAAATGTAGATGAAAGTATAATTGATATATTTTATTATCTGGAAAGGAGGGCAAAGAGGAAAGAAAAGTTCAGAGAATTTCAGACTTTACACAACACAGAGATCAGGAAAATTCTGAAGCATGTGCCTACTCGATGGTTATCACTAAGAAGGTGTTTAGATAGGATTTTGCTTCAGTGGGACCCTTTGGTTACATTATTCAGGAGCGAAATAGTGAGTAAGGATTCTCCGATGGGAACTTTGAAGAAAATTCCTAAGCACAGTTTAAGTGCAGATGTGTCTTGTTTGTCTGAAAACATTAAGGATTGTCATAACATTTTGCCTCTGTCTGGCCGAGGGTTGGGCGGCCGACACCAAACCCGACAAACTAGGGGAAGACCAACAGCTAGGGGTGGAGGAGTTTTCCCCTAGAAGGTTTGATGAGACCCTTGTGTAGGAAATGACACATAAATTCATCAGCTGCTGCCTTGCAGTGAGGTAGGGGACTGCCAAAGGCTAAGGGAGAATACCCCTGACAGAAAATCCCCAGCAGTGTTAGGCTTAGCAAGTCAACTGAAGGGTTATATCGATTGCTTTCAACTACAAAATGAGCCTCGGAACGCAAAGAAAATACCGGATAGACACGTCTTCTCAAACATCTGCAACGTATGATGACCGTAAGGCTGATGTTCAAGTACGATGTTCTGAGAAGAAGCCCAAAAGAAAGAGTCCTAAACACAGAATTGGAACATTAAATATCCTGACCCTGACTGGCAGAAGCGAGGAGCTGATAGATTTGATGGAAAGGAGGAACCTCTGTATTCTTGGCCTGAGTGAGGCAAAGTGGAAGGGAAGAGGAACAAAAAAGCTAAGAAAAGGATACAAACTACATTGGAATGGGAATGAAACAGAAGCCAAAAATGGTGTAGGTTTTATATTAAGAGAGGACATTGATGTCATCAGTGAGGTAATATATGTTAATGAAAGAATTATTAAGTTGAACATCTCTCTTAACAAGAGTGTGCTGACAGTAGTCCACGTGTATGCCCCACAGACTGGCTGTAACGAAGAGGAAAAAGAACAATTCCGAACTGATTTAGAAGAAGCTATAGAAAGAGAGGAAAATATCATAATAATGGGAGATCTAAATGCTCAAGTTGGATCAGACAGGCGTGGATATGAAAATGTACTAGGTCCACATGGTTATGGAGACAGGAACCCAGAAGGAGAAAGTCTTCTAGATCTATGTGTAAGGAATGGCGTGAGAATAAAGAACAGTTGGTTTCAGAAGCAGCTAAGTCATAAACTAACAAGATACAGTTGGAATGGAGATACTAAAACTCTGATAGATTATTTTATATCTGACAATGAAGCAGGAAAGACCATATGTGATGTCAGAGTTATACCAAGTGAAAGCCTGGACAGTGACCACAGACTTCTCCTCGCAACAATAAAGCACATTGAAATTTATAGACCTCAGAGATACAGGAAACCAAAAATTAAGACATGGGAGCTAAAGAAGACAGAGAAACAAGTTGAATACACAAAAAAAGTCACCAATAAATTACCATCAGATGCATTACAAGAAGGCAACATCGAGTGGACTAGATTCAAAGAAAGCATTGTCGGAGCTGCATTAGAAGTTTGTGGTAAAACTAATAGCAAAATGAAGGGAAAAGAAACTCCTTGGTGGAACGATCGGGTGAAAATTGCTGTGAAAGTGAAAAATGAAACCAGGAAAGCCAGAGACAAAGAAATGCAAAAAGGAAGTCAAAGGAACGAATCTAGAGTAAACAAACTGCAGCAGAAATACAGAGATCAGAAGTTGCAAGTAAAGAAAATTGTGGCCGAAGAAAAACAGAAAGCTTGGACTGATTTCACAGATAAACTAGAGCAAGACAGCAAAGCTAATTCTAAACTACTTTACCGAACAATACGAAATATAAGAAGAGACAATGAATACATAACAGCAATAGAGGAACCAGATGGTAACGTAGTTAGGGAGGAGACAGAAATAAGGAAGATCATGAAATCCTATTTTGATAATTTATACAACAGTACTGGGAAAGACTCCAATGATGTAACCACGCAGGTCAGTTTAAGCTGCAATGATGAGCCTGACCAAGAGAGTCCGCCAACATGGAAGGAAGTAAAGACGGCCCTTAATAGTATGCCCAAAGAAAGATCTACAGGATTTGATGAAGTCAGTGCAGATATGATCAAAGCAACTGGTGCAATAGGAATACAGTGGCTTCATAGAGTAATTAATGCAATATGGAAGGATAGGAAAGTCACAGATGATTGGAAAAAGGGAATAATAATACCTCTCTTCAAAAAAGGAAGCCGGAAGAAATGTAGCAATTATAGAGGGATCACTTTATTGTCTCATGGTTTGAAAATATTTGAGAAAATACTTGAAAAAAGGCTAAGGAAAATAATAGAACCACAACGACAGGAAGAACAATATGGATTCAGAGAACACCGATCAACTACCGATCTCATATTTGCACTTAGAATACTGTTAGAAGGGCAAAGACTTAACACTAGTGTTTTTGGATCTCGAAAAAGCATTTGATAGTGTTCCAAGGAAGACTATATGGGAATGTTTAAGAAAGAAGAATGTACCCAAAGGGCTTATCCAGAAAGTTAAAATGCTTTACGAAGACTGCTGCAGTTGCGTACAGATAGGAAACGGTAATTCTGATTGGTTCCAAACCACTAAAGGAGTGCAACAAGGCAGTACCCTTTCACCATTACTTTTTATCACTGTCATGGATGAAGTCATGAAAGAAATTAAGCAGAAGAACAATATGGACATCAATGCATTTGCATTTGCAGATGATGTAGTAATTTGGGGAAATACAGAGAAGGAAGTCCAAGAGAGGCTGAACACCTGGAATGAACATTTGAAAGCACACGGATTAACAATAAATAAATCGAAAACTGTTACTATGTCTGTCAACAGGCAGAAGAAGAAAGGAAAAATAATGCTGGAAGGTACACAACTGGAAACAGTAGACCAATATAAATATCTTGGGTGCATCATTTCAAGTGATAACAGAATACAGCATGAGATTAACACTAGAACCGCCGGAGCGGTCAAAATGACCGCTACACTTTTTCAAAGCCTTATTTTGACCACATTTTCTGTCGTATTGCAAAGAGCTTCAGTGACTTTTCCTGATTACCGGTCAGAATCATCCGTATTAAATGTAATTAATTTTGCGTCATTGGTTAGGACGTGGGTAACGAGTATACCTAGAACCGCCGGAGCGGTCATTTTGACCGCTGTATTGATTATCATAATAAAATGTATTAGAACATGTGCTTATTCCTCTGTTTGAGATAACATTTGTTTATCATTATTCTCCCTGCAATAATGTAAGCATAACTATGAAAAACTGATAGTATATCTACGGCCATTGTTCATTCTCTTCTTTATTCGTTTTTCTAAAGGCGGCTAATGGGTCACTGTCCTCTGAGAGTAGCGAACATTCTTCCACTGTCATGATTCCCTAATGATATACGTTATTTTGATGTCAACATTACAACCTTGGTACTGAAATTCAGCAATTAGACTGTAATTATGCCTGGTGTAGGCCGAGAACTGAAAGTTTCCGATTGTTCTATTACAGCAGTAGAAAATGCGATAGGAAAAGCTGGATGAAAGAAGGGACGCATCAACACAAGCCTCCCAGGACCAAGTAATATGTTACTAGGTACAGATGACATCATGGAATGGACTGTAGGAGAGTTTGTGAAGACTACACCTGGCAGGATGGCTTGTCACAACATCTTGAAAGAAAATCCAGGACCTACTCCATACTCAAAGCGGTATATTTCTGACGACAGTGTAGTGTGTGCATGTCGTCTTTTTATTGATGAATCTATATTGAAACACATCATACACTCTACGGAAACTGAAGCAAAACGCGTATTAGGAGATAAATTGTAGAGTGTAAGTTTAGAAAACTGTAGGAATTCATTGGCTTAGTGTATGCTCGTGGTGTACTTGGAGCCAGTAGCACTATACCTAATGAACTCTGGTCTGAAAAGTGTGGACCACCATTCTTCAGTGAAACAATGGGGAGGAATTTTTGTCGAGAAATCCAAAGATTTTTGCGTTTCGACGTCAGAATTACAAGATTAGAACATTTGAAAACTGATAAATTTGCGTTAGTATCAAAAGTATGGAACAAATTCATCGAAAATTGTCAATTGTCTTATATTCCAGGTGAAAATCTGCCTGCTAATGAGCAGCTTTTTCCAAGAAAAACAAGGTGTCCATTCTTACAGTACATGCCCAACAAACCAGATAAAACTGGAATTACATTTTGGCTTCTTGTGGACGCTGACTCAAAGTTTCCGTGCAGTGGGTTTCCTTACGACGATCTCAGACCACGTGACGAGGCTCTACCCGAAAGTGTAGTAATGAAGTTGGTGGAGCCGTTTCAAAAGAAGGGGCGACAAGTGACTACAGATAATTTTCATTGCAACAGTGAAACTTGGTAAGAAGTTTAAAAGTAATGGTTCGAATATTGTTGGAACCATTAGACGATCAAGGAGAGAAATTCCTAAAGCTCTGAAGGCTATGAAAGCTAGTCTTTACGACTCAACTCTCGTGAAACATTCCAATGACACACTTACTGTTTATCAAGGAAAACGAAACAAGAACGTCCTCCTATACAGTACTTTGCACTCAGAAGTTGAACTTCAAGCTAATCCCAAAAGGATTCCCGCAACAGAATACTTCTACTACGGTAGATCAAATGGGAAGAAACTATACTATTCGATCTGTTACACGAAGATGACCTGTTCATGTATTTCATAATATTCTTGACTTGGCAGCTATCAACTCCTGGATGTCTGGCTCCATGGCTAAAAGGTTAGCATGTTGGCCTTTGGTCACAGGGGTCCCGGCTTCGATTTCCGGCTGGGTCGGGAATTTTGACCGAAATTGCTTAATTCTCCTGGCACGGGGACTGGGTATATGTGTCGTCTTCATCATGTGTACTCGGTCACATTCCGGCACTAAAAGCCATACGCCATTTCATTTCAACTCCTAGATCAGGAAGAAGATCAGTCGCCGAAATGACATCCTGAAACTAGCAGTGGAGCTTCGTGTGGGGTACATGGGATCGAAACCTAAGTCTGTGGATACAGAACCCGAATTTAGGAAGCCTGTGGAAGGAAATGTACAGAATAGGCAATGCCAAATGAGGAAATGCAGGAATAAGACAAGTTTTACCTGCAGAAAGTGCAAACAGCTCAAAGTACATAACTAATGTATGTAGTTCCTGCTTCTAAAGATGCAGGATTGCATCAGCGTGTGCGAATACACTGAAGGATAAGAAGGAGACAAATATGTTGTGGTACGTGGATTTGGCAAACAAGTTTCAGGTCATAAATTGCACTAAATGGAATGTTACAGTAATTCTATTTTCTGATAATGAGTAATAACTATTTTTACCGTTTATACTAAAAGAATTTGAAGTAAAAATAATGTTTGTTTTTAGACAAGTGTGTTTTATAGAAACGTTTTTGTGTTTGTAATAAATTAGGAAAATACTACATTTGCAAAACTATTAAATATTTTGAATCTTTTCCGTGTTAGATCCCATAATTAATGTTTTATAAACTTAGTAATACATATTTGAAACGATGATAATTAGTTACTATACGTACTGAGCATAAAAATAATAATTAGAATACAGCGGTCAAAATGACCGCATCGGCGGTTCTAGGTATACAGCATGTTCCGGCGGTCCTAGTGTTAACAACCGCATTCAAAAATCAGCTCAGTTTTACCATCAAGTTCGGAACCTCCTCTGGAACGAACAAGTTCCCTTATGATCAAAGCAGATTCTATTCCAATCATACTTCACCCCCATAATAACATATGGCCTAGAAACCTGCACAACAACCCCACAAGTGGACAGCAAACAACAAGCCGCAGAAATGAAGTTCCTACGAACTATGGTACAGAAGACAAAAAGGGACAGGGTAAGGAATGAAAGAATAAGGGAGCAAGCTGGTGTGTACCCATCCCTGAATGAAAAAGTGACAAGGGCCCGTTTGATATGGTTTGGCCATGTCAAACGAATGGACAATGGAAGGACAGCAAAACAATGGCTACACACAGTCGTGGCCGGAAAACGACCAGTAGGAAGACCTAGGAAGAGGTGGCTGGACCAAGTGAAAGAGGACATAGGAACAGGAGGAATCAGCTGGGATGTCGTCTTGAGAGAAGAGTGGTACATGGACAGACAGAAGTGGAGAGTGCTCGTAAACCACACCCGGGCAACTGGAGTGGAAAACTGATGATGATGATGATGAAACTACTTATGATACTAAGAGCCGTGCATTGTCACGTGAAGAACGACTTTTCATGTTCCTTTCATCAAATTTACATAAATCTTTTTGCCTTTTTCTCTAGTTTTATGGATATCTTTGAGAATCCAAACGTAGCTCTTCAGTCAAGTATGCTGCACATCCACTTATTGAGGTCAGTTTTGGAGGAACTATTGAAGAATGTGATGGCAAGGTTTGTGAAACCAGATGTTATTAAAAGATCCTCCTCTCTCCTTGATGTAGATTATCATACTCCAGCAAATCAAAAGGATGATTGTGATCTGATGATAGGGAACTCTGCGTTTGTTTTAGTGAACACCTTGAAGTCTGAGGAAAAGTGCATATTCTTTAAGTCTGTTAGAAAGTGTTTCTCTTCATCATGTGACTACATGGTACACAAATTGCCATTCAAGGATGAAGTTTTAATTAATACAGAAGTTGCAAATATTTCTGCTATAAGTAAGACATCATTTTCTAGCCTTAGATTTTTCGTTAACCAGTGTCCGAACATTGACTAGTGAAACGGAACATTTGGGTAAAGAAACTGATATTCTGCACTCCCAGTTCTGTAACTTTCAGCTCGAAGAAACAGACTTGGCAAAAGGAAGATTTGATGTTCAATGGGCATTGATAGGTCAGATGAAATCAATTGATGGTATACTTAAATATGACAGACTCTCTCTCTATTTTATCAATTCCACATAGCAATGCAGAATGTGAAAGGATTTTTAGCAGAGTCATAAAGACAAAAACACAGTTCAGATCCTTGCTGTCTGAACAAACTTTGGAGAAACTTTTAACCTTGAAATCAGTTCAGCAAGGCAAGTGCTTTGAGCAAAAATTTAGTTCCAAGTTTCTGAAGAGGGCTAAGTCAGCTACTGGTGTGTTGAACAACAATTAGGCGTAATGTGATCACCATGTTGAAGGATGAGAAGTCGCATGTTCCTACAGTTCAGGTATGTCCAGTATTTAGTATTCACATGGAAATGATGAAAAAAATATATATGGGCAAATAGAATTGTTAATGTATTGAATTATAATTAATTTGTACATGTTCTGCCATCAGTGATGTGTCGTAATACGTCGCGATTTGCTGCAAAATTTCTCCTGATTTTTCACTTTTGAAAGTTGGCATGTCTGTGATTGAGAATCTTGAATAAACAAATAAGGGACAGAGTAGAGAGAAAACTTGCAGAACACCAGCATGGATTCAGAACAGGCAGGTGCACATTTGATCCAATATTTACATTATGTCAAATGATGGAAAAGTATTGTGAATGTGTAAAGGTCATGGTAATGACTTTTCTAGATATAGACAGGCATATGACATTGTCCCAAGGCATTTGTTAGGGAACACATTGACTGAGGTACAGAGTGGGAATGAAACAATGCAGATGGTAATTGCATTATATGAAAACTGTGAAAGCTGTGTCAGAACCGAAATAGGTCACACTGGATGATTCAGAGTTGAGACAGGCTTAAGACAAGGAAGTGTGTTGTCCCCCTTACTCTTCATTGCCATCTTGTATAGAATTCTACATACCATAATGTCAAAGAGACGATGATGGGAGAGCAAGTAAAATCTATTCTATTTGCTGAGGACATTAATAATGGAGAGGAAGTACGACACACATTGATTTATAGAATGAGGAGATAAGAAATTTTGGAATAAAGATTAGTGCTGTGAAAAGCATAGAATGAGGAGATAAGAAATTTTGGAATAAAGATTAGTGCTGTGAAAAGCAAGATTTCGATCATGACAAGAGGTAACAGATCAGTCAGTTGAATGAAAAGAATAAGAAATTAACCTCTTTAAGTAATGAAAGGTTCTTAATATTATGGCAGAATGATTTCACAGGATGGAAATTTGGATGGAGAAATTAATTTAAGAATACAAGAATCTACATGTTTCTACCAATGTATGAGAGACATTGTATGCAACAAGGATGTGCCAATGAAGTGCAAGGAGGTTTTATATTCTTGCTACATTAGACCCATATTGACCTGTGCTTAGGCAGTCTGGACCCTGACTAAGCAAAATTAAAGTAAGATCCAAGTTGTCGCAGTGCGGTTTTCGAGGAACATACAGTGAAAGACAGGCAGAATACGAAATGAGGAAAAATGGAGAAGAGTGGGGGTTTTTAAATTTCTAGAAGAGATTGTTATAGCGAAGCTGATATGGTTTGGACACATAATGAGAATGGCAGGGGAGAGAATTCATGGACAGAGTGACTTCGAAGAGGGCTACAGGACAGCCTTAAATGAGATTGAGGAGCTCTGTAATGGACTGTATTGAAACTAAGGAAGAAGGAGGAGGAGGAGGAGGAAAAAGAACTTAATCCTTGTAGAAATGTTCCTATTCCTCCGTATGGGATACTCCCCAGATCCAGGAATGCATGTCTATATCTTTATCATGTATAGACAATGTATCATCAGTCTTGGAATTGACACAATCTCCTTGGTCTTATTAATATTTACATTAAGCCCAGCAGCTTCTGCCTCTTCCTTCAACCACTGAATTTTCTCTTCCATCTCTCTGATCCTTCGAGCCAGGAGGTAGATATCATCACAAAATTGAGGTCTTCCAGCCTGTACTGTAAGTCCCATTGAATCCTGCTTTTTAGCCTCCATTCACACATTATCCAACATAAGTAGGAAGTGTGTTGGAGAAAGAATACAGCCTTATCAAACTGCAGATGACACATCAATAGGCTCAGTAAGATCTCCAATATGCAGAACCTGATATAACAACATCTTTCACCCGCTTTAAAGTTATTCTTGAAAGCTTCTTGCTGGGTACCAACAACAATGCAATTTCTCTCCAATTATCACACTTAGTGATATCCTCATTCTCTAGTATCTTAACAATTGGGACTTCTTCCGTTTGAATGGTAGCTTCTCCTCATTCACTCCTTTCCAATAGGAATTGCAGCAACTTTGCTTAAAGTATTTCTGTTGTGATATCCTTACCTGGCGTTTTTCCAGTCCTTAACCATTTCATGGTCTTCTCTGCTTCTGAACAGGTTGTGGGTTGTAAATTTAGTTTTGAGTCCATTTGTTTGTTACGAATCTGCTCTGAATAACTTTTTCTATTGAGCACCTCCGAGAAATATTCCTTCCATCTTTCTAACTGTTCTTCCTGAAAACAAAACAGCAACAGCCCCGAAGGACCATGGCCTACCAAGTGACCGCTGGTGAGCCCGAAGCGCTGCAGATTACGAGGTGTCATGTGGTCGGCACGATGAATCCTCTCGGCCATTATTCTTGGCTTTCTAGGCCGGAGCTACTATCTTACCATCAGATAACTCCTCAGTTGTAATCACATAGGCTGAGTGGACCTCAAACCAGCCTTCAGATCCAGGTAAAAATCCTTCACCTTGCTGGGAATCAAACCCTTTACTGTTCTTTCTGGGTGGTCAGTAATTCACCTCTCTTGTTTTTAATAGGCTTTTTCCTGATAAAGCCTTTCTTTGAGAGTATCTTTGCAATGCTGTGCTATACAGTTCTGTAGCATCTTGCCTATGCCTCTTCTGCCTTTCGTGCTTACTCATCTACCCACACTTTTCTTCACACTCTTTTCAGCTTCTGCATATTCCTTTTGTGCTGCTGCTTTCTGTTGACTCGGTTTATTCATATTAATCTTTGTTTTAACTTGCTTCCAGGCCTCTATTTTTCTCCAAGTACCATCCGATATCCATTTCTTCCTAAGATGATTGTGCAATCCAGGTACCTTCTCACTGACTTCCAAATATAAGTCCTTAACTTTCTTCCATGTTGATTCAACATCCATGTCCAGTTCCATTTCAACTGCAGGGGCCTGTTTCACGAACGAACGTTGCAAATTTTCACTTTGCACTTTTCAGTTCAGATTTTGTTCCACCATCGCTTTTCAGATTGAGCGTGCAAAGTGAAAAGTTAGGAATTTTTTCACTTTTCAAGCCTGTTATGTTCCTCCATTGGTACAGAAATGCAAAGTGTAAAGAAATGAAGTGAAAAGTTTTCATAAATCTTGCAAAGAGATGATTCCCTTTTCATATGTTAATTAACAAGTATGTACACTCGTTTCTCGGCGTAGAATTTTGTTTAGTGATATAAACACGTTACGACGTGAGCTTTTGTTAGCATCAGGTGAGGACAGTGATGAAGAATCCAATAAGAGAACGTACAAATACGAGATTAATTTTCATAACCTCACTTCAACGGACTTTCGCGAGTGATTTCCTATTACCCAAACACAGACGGACTATATTCTTGAAATGATCGGTCATTTATTGAAACATGCAACAAAAAGAAGTCAATTCCTTTCCGAAAAAGAACTAATATCTGTATATATACTGGTTAGTAAATGGTGCCCAGCTGCACGGTGTAGCAGCAAGGCATGGGACATGAAAATCAATTTTTTGCAGAACTTTTACCAAAGTCGTAGATGTTATAGTAAATGTAATATTTCCTAACAGTACGTTGGCCTGATAATCCACATAATATAGCGACGGGATTTCTAATGAAGGGTGAATTTCCTTCTGTGTGTGGATGTGTTGATGGTACTCTCGTTAACATTGATGTGTTCACAATTAAGTATTTATTTATTTTCCACCTAGTCGATACAATGATTGCTTAAGGCAACTTTTAATGGTCAAAAGTGGTACATGTTTCGTATATTATCAACATCTTCATCTAAAGCATTACTTTGTCAATTTTATATATTTTTCATCTAAACAGTGTTATGTGGCTGAAGATGTTGATAATATACGAAACATGTACCACTTTTGACCATTAAAAGTTGCCTTAAGCAATCATTGTATCGACTAGATGGAAAATAAATAAATACTTAATTGTGAATCTATTGAAGTGCGATACGGACCATGAAGCTGATTTTATGTAACATTGATGTGTGTCATCATTTGAGAGGTTATCTTAAAATTTGTCAAAAAGGATGTCACGTTTCTCCTTGACAACTTCCAGCACAGCCAGCTTCTTGCAATACCTTTCTTTCCCATGATAAAAACTTAAACAGTACCACAATTATACCATCAAGTTCGCCACAAAAAGTAAAGCATTAAAATCATAGAGTAATAGGCCTATACAGTTTGTTCATGGAATAAATTCGATCGGATCACTCATTCACAAAGACTTTTCACTTTGCGAAAAAATTGAAAAGTACAACCTAGATCATGGTGGAACAGAAAGACTTTGCGCTTTGCAAGAATTGAAAAGTGAAAAGTGCAAAGTTGAAAAGTTGCAAAGTTCGTTCGTGGAATAGGCCCCAGGTTACAGTTCAACAACATGAGTTGCAAAGCGATTTCTTAATTTTATCTGGAGTCCTTTCCTTTTGCCTTCAGTTTGCAATTTGACTTGACTAGATGCCATCAAGTCGATGTAGATAATATCTGTCCGCCTCAATGCCGGCTGGCCTCGCATTCGAGTCCCATCCACCATTCCCAGCATGATTGCCTTTCCAAGGATTCAGACTGCCTCATAGTATGCCCAAAATAAAAGAGCTGCAACCTTGTAATGAATGCCTCAAGAGGTACACCTGGATTGATGTTCTGAATGACCCTCTTGTTTGTCTTCTTTTCTCTCCAAGGTATATGCAACACCCTTCTCCAGCACCATAGCTCAAATGCTTCATGCGCTTTCTGTTATGCTTTTTATGATCCATCCTTCACATCTGCTCCTCTCTCTTAAGGTTCTGCCATTCCAAAAAACGATTCTAATTTTCTGTTTCATGCCAAAAATTGTCATCTTATCTGTCTGGTTGTGTTTCAGTTCACTTTCTTTAATAGTGCTTTTTTTTTTCTCTCAAGATTGTTCGGTTATTAGCCCACAGCAACCTTATCTTTGTGGTGGTGGTGCTACCACCTGAAGCCTCCAAGCCGGCTGTTTTCTATAAGGGTTGTCTCCCTTAGCCTTTGAAGATCCCTCTTCACCAGAAGAAAGTGGTTCCCCCTCTTTATTTAACCTGCGAGCCCCATGAGCCATCACTTTTCAGGGTGCGTGTGGGGCCTTCACAGCTTCCTTAACAGCCATGGAGCACACAAGATCCCCACTGTACATCACCTCCACAGGATATCCCCTACTTCATAACATTGCCCATCTCCCACAACATGGACGATGGGTTGGACATACGGAAGACAGTAGTAATGTAACAGCTACATAATATGTAACAGTACTGAATAATAAGTAGATTATAAGTGCATGAAGGATAGTGCTAATTAATTCACAGTATATGAAATAAAATTATATAGAGTAACGTGGATTTATAATTTTGTTCAGTGATGCTCCTTTGAATTGCAGGGCCCAAGGGAACTGTGCCCTGCTTGTTCATGTGTGCAATATTTTCTAATGATATCTTCTGTTGGAAAAATGTTGTAATGAAGGTTTTGAATAAAATTAATGATCAGCAAGAACCAGAAAAGGAGGAATAATTTTTGCTCTAGCATTAGGATAACTTGCTTCAAGTCCATCCGCCCAGTGGCTAACCTCCCACAAAGAACAAGAGTATGGGTTTTAGTGAGCCACGTTGAGAGAAATAGTGATAGAAATTCATGTCAAATGATCAAAAGTTTGTGTGTTGTATGAAACAGGAATCAGTTTGTTCTGTCGTTAACCATCAACAGTCTAAAATACATTGTTGGTAAATGCTGAAAGAAGGGAACAATGAGAGCTACAACTCTGTAGAGATTTTAGGTAATTTAACTGGAAGTATGAAATGTCCATGGATTTAATGATTAAATATGTTTTACCTCTTTTGTTTGCAGAGTTTTTTTGCCCAGCAGAAACTTGATGCTCAGCTTAGAATGATTGAAAAAGATGTGAGTAAACTGATCGAGAGATTAACCATTTCATTATATTCTTCATGTTGGAGATTGCCTATTTAATAAAGAGCATTTAAATTTAACATTGCTCCATAATTATCATGTCTATTGTCCAAAAACTATTTCTGGGGTGTTCTGTGAGCCCTTCAGTACAGAAATAGAGCCTGTTTTAATATTGGGAAAGGTGGTGGAAGCTGAAAATCCATTGTTTCATAATCCATGGCAATGATGTTGTATCGTCCGATTGCATTTGTGGGCACGGGTGGCTAGGTACCAGCTCCTGATGCCGTCGATATGCGTCCAAGCATACTCCAAGATGGGTGTAAATCAAGGTTCTAAAAATCAGGTTACCCACAGTGACTAACTTGCAGTCATTGGCTGTTACAGCATGACGTCAGAGAGAGAATTGCTCCCTGCAAGGCGTCCACTTCTGATCGCAGGAGAGCTTCCCCGAAGCCTTCTGAACGCAGAAACCCCTGTTGTGGACAACCTCTTACATACCAACTTGGGGTGTAAATATAATGAAACAGCTGTCAAACATGAAAATTATAGTTTTCCATGACAGAAATGTCCATCAGTATCGTGCAGATCTAGAGAAACTGAGGATGATAAGTCACTGCTGTATTGAACTATAGTATCCTTCCTATGTGGATGTGTGGTAGCTGAGGACTGGGTACACAGTAGATATCCCAAGTCCGCCCATACCTAGAGCAATTTCAGTGTGAAGGCGACGTCATGCACAATCCCATTATTGCAATTGATCAATTGATAATACCTGGACGTGAGTGTACGAACCAGAACTGAAGTGTCAGTCAGCTGAATGGCATCATGTGGCATTGCCACGGTGCAACAGAATCCATCATCCACGAAGGTCAGTGCTCATTATGGCGTGTGACAGCCAATGTGTTCATGAGGATCATCCACACCGTCGGTGCCCAGTACTACTGCACATTTCTGCAGGTCCATCTGCCTCGTACAGTTTAGTGGAAATGTTTAGCATGCTAGACGGTGCCATACTTCTCCTTGATAACACTTCAGACCATCAGGGACCTTGCTCAACACTGCAGATGGGAAGTCTTAAAACACCCTCCCTATTCTCCGGACATCAGTTCATGCAACTTTGATCTCATTCCGAAACCGAAAAAGCCATTGTGTGGGATGCTGGTTGCTGATGGCAGAGGGGGCATCGTACGGCATATCAGCGACAGGTGGTACATATTGACGCACCCAACACTGCTGGTAGTATTTTTTTTTACAAGTTGTTTTACATCGCACCGACACAGATAAGTCTTATGGCGACGACGGGACAGGAACGAGCTAGGAGTGGGAAGGAAGCGGCCTAGGCCTTAATTAAGGTACAGCCCCGGCATTTGCCTGGTGTGAAAATGGGAAACCATGGAAAACCATCTTCAGGGCTGCCGACAGTGGGGTTCGAACCCACTATCTCCCGAATACTGGATACTGGCCGCACCCCGGTGGTATTTAACGCTGTCCCCATGATTGACAACATTGCAAGACTATTTGGGATGTGTTTTTAATGCACATTTGTGTTCCATGTACCATCTTTCGATTGACTCCTGTACCGCAGCCTCATTTGATTCTAGCATTAAGACGTGTGTTGCCTTGGCCTTCCAATGAACTTTGTGGATTTCCTGTAATGCAGTGTTATCGGACAATGTAACACTGTTACTATGACTTATGAATCGATCCCCAAAACAATAGTCAAATTTGTCTAAATTGTTTAGTTGCAGAATTTTTTTCTGGAAGAAATGCATTATAGCATTATAGTTAAAATGCACCATAAAGATTTATAATTTTTTTGTGGAGGTTTCAATATTTCTAATCATCATCAGCATCAATTTCTCACTCCAGTCCCCCGGTTGTGGTTAATATTTCTACTAATATGAGTTAAAGACACTTTCCTTGGATATTTGTATCTCTTTAAATTTTGTGATATTGACGCATTGATTTCTCATATGTTTTTCAGTTGTGCAAAATCTCTTAAATTTTGTAGTCCTCAGGTATTTTTAAATTCATATTTTTAACCAATTGGACATACTGAATGTAGTTAACATTGCACCTGAGAAATTTTTCACTCCTTGGTATTTTTGAGGAAATCTTTTTTAATTGATTGGGGTATTTTTTAATATTTGAAAGCTGATTGATACTTGTTTTGAATATAAATTTTCTTTATGAAGACGTATGATAGATTACCTCCTCTGCGAACCATGTGACCTTAAATACAAAGTATGTTACCTTGCCGCGGCGGGGAGGATTGCGTGTCCCAATGATGCAGATAGCCAAGCCGCAGGTGCAACCATATCGGATGGGTATCTGTTGAGAGACCAGACTAACGAATGGTTCATCGAAAGGGGGGTAGCAGCCTTTTGGTAGTTGCAAGGGCAGCAGTCTAGATGATTGACTGATACGGCCTTGTAATAATACTCAGCATGGCTTAGCTGTGTTGATACTGCTACACGGCTGAAAGCAATGGGAAACTACAGCCGTAACTACCTCCCGAGGACATGCAGCTCTCTCTGTATGAATGATGTACTGATGATGGCTTCCTCCCGGGTAAAATATTCCGGAAGTATACTAGTCCCCCAATCGGATCTCCGGGTGGGGACTACATGAGAGGGGGCGAACATCAGGAAGATGGATACTGACATTCAGCGAGTCGGAGCGTGGAATGTTAGAAGTCTGAATCGTTGTGGTAGGTTAGAGAATCTGAAAAGGGAGATGGATAGGCTAAAGTTAGATGTAGTTGGTATAAGTGAAGTACGTTGGCAGGAAGAACAAGATTTTTGGTCAGGTGACTACCGAATTATCAACACAAAATCAAACAGGGGAAATGCAGGAGTTGGTTTAATAATGAATAAGAAAATAGGGCAGCGGGTAAGCTACTACGACCAGCATAGTGAAAGAATTATAGTCGTCAAGATAGACACCAAACCAATGCCCACCACAATAGTGCAGGTCTATATGCCTACTAGTTCAGCGGATGATGAAGAAATCGAAAGAATATATGAGGAGATAAAAGATTTAATACAATATGTAAAAGGTGATGAGAATCTAATTGTGATGGGAGACTGGAATGCAGTGGTAGGCCAAGGAAGAGAAGGTAGTACAGTAGGAGAATTTGGATTGGGACAAAGGAACGAAAGAGGAAGTCAGCTGGTTGAATTCTGCACTGATCATAATTTAGTCCTTGCCAATACTTGGTTCAAACACCACAAACGACGGCTGTATACGTGGACGAGACCTGGAGACACTGGAAGGTATCAAATAGACTTCATTATGATTAGGCAGAGATTCCGAAACCAGGTGTTGGATTGCAAAACTTTCCCAGGAGCAGACGTGGACTCTGACCACAACTTGTTGGTCATGAAATGCCATCTGAAGTTGAAGAAATTGAAGAAAGGAAAGAATGCAAGGAGATGGGATCTAGACAAGTTGAAAGAAAAGAGTGTGAGGGATTGTTTCAAGGAACATGTTGCACAAGGACTAAATGAAAAGGCTGAAGGAAACACTATAGAGGAAAAGTGGAGAGCCATGAAAAATGAAGTCAGTAGGGCTGCTGAAGAAATGTTAGGAAGGAAGAAGAGATCAACTAAGAATCAGTGGATAACTCAGGAGATACTAGACCTGATTGATAAACGACGAAAATACAAGAATGCTAGAAATGAAGAGGGCAGAAAAGAATACAGGCGATTAAAGAATGAAGTGGATAGAAAGTGCAAGGTAGCTGAGGAAGAATGGCTGAAGGAGAAGTGCAAGGATGTCGAAGGTTGTATGGTTGTAGGAAAGGTAGATGCTGCATACAGGAAAATCAAGGAAACCTTTGGAGAAAGGAAATCTAGGTGTATGAATATTAAGAGCTCAGATGGAAAGCCACTTCTAGGGAAAGAAGACAAAGCAGAAAGATGGCAGGAGCATATCCAACAGTTGTATGAAGGTAAAGATGTAGATAATTTGGTTCTGGAACATGAAGAGGCTGTTGATGCTGATGAAATGGGAGACCCAATTTTGAGGTCAGAGTTTGACAGAGCTGTGAGTGACCTCAATAGGAACAAGGCACCTGGAATTGATGACATTCCCTCTGAATTACTGACTGCCTTACGGGAAACCAGCATGGCAAGGTTATTTCATTTAGTGTGCAAGATGTATGAGACAGGAGAAGTCCCATCCGATTTTCAGAAGAATGTTGTTATACCTATTCCCAAGAAAGCCGGTGCTGACAGGTGTGAAAACTACCGCACCATTAGTTTAGTATCTCATGCCTGCAAAATTTTAACACGTATTATTTACAGAAGAATGGAAAAACAAGTTGAAGCTGAGTTGGGAGAAGATTAATTTGGCTTCAGAAGAAATGTAGGAACATGTGAAGCAATCCTGACTTTACGTCTGATCATAGAGGATCGAATCAAGAAGGACAAGCCCACGTACATGGCATTCATAGATCTAGAAAAGGCATTCGATAATGTTGATTGGACCAAGCTATTTATGATTCTGAAGATGATAGGCATCAGATACCGAGAACGGAGAATTATCTACAATCTGTATAAAAATCAGTCTGCAGTGATAAGAATCGAGGGCTTTGAAAAAGAAGCAGCAATCCAGAAAGGAGTGAGGCAAGGCTGCAGTTTGTCCCCTCTCCTTTTCAGTGTTTACATAGAACAGGCAGTAAAGGAAATCATGAGAAATTTGGAAAGGGAATCACATTCCAAGGAGAGGAAATCAAAACCTTGAGATTTGCCGATGATATTGTTATTTTATCTGAGACTGCAGAAGATCTCGATAAGTTGCTGAATGGTATGGATGAAGTCTTGGGTAAGGAGTACAAGATGAAAAAAAATAATTCCAAACAAAAGTAATGGAGTGCAGTCGAACGAAGGCATGTGATGTAGGAAATATTAGATTAGGAATGGATGTCTTAAAGGAAGTAGATGAATATTGTTACTTGGGTAGTAAAATAACTAACGATGGCAGAAGTAAGGAGGACATAAAATGCAGACTAGCACAAGCAAGGAAGAGCTTTCTTAAGAAAAGAAATTTGCTCACTTCAAACATTGATATCGGAATTAGAAAGATGTTTTTGAAGACTTTCGTGTGGAGCGTGGCATTGTATGGAAATGAAACATGGACGATAACTAGCTCAGAAAGAAAGAGAATAGAAGCTTTCGAAATGTGGTGTTACAGAAGAATGCTGAAGGTGAGATGGATAGATCGAATCATGAATAAAGAGATACTGAATCGAATTGGTGAGAGGAGATCAATTTGGCTAAATTTGACGAGAAGAAGAGATAGAACGATAGGACACATCTTAAGACACCCAAGACTTGTTCAGTTGGTTTTTGAAGGAATTGTAGGTGGTAAGAACGGTAGGGGTAGACCAAGGTATGAATATGACAAGCAGATTAGAGCGGATGTAGGATGCAATAGTTACGTAGAAATGAAAAGGTTAGCACAGGATAGGGTGGCATGGAGAGCTGCATCAAACCAGTCTATGGACTGATGGCTCAAACAACACAATGATAGATTAATAAAATATGTATGACATATGACATGGTTTAGAGAAAAATGGAAAAGCAAGTTGAAGCTGAGTTGGGAGGAGATCAGTTTGGCTTCAGAAGAAATGTAGGAACAAGTGAAGCAATCCTGACTTTACGGCTGATCAAGGCTGCAGTTTGGACCCCCTCCCCCTTCCTTTTCACTGTTTACATAGGACAAGCAGTAAAGGAAGCCAAAGAGGAATTTGGAAAGGGAATCACAATCCAAGGAAAGGAAATCAAAACCTTGAGATTTGTTGATGATATTGTTATTTTATCTGAGACTGCAGAAGATCTCGAGAAGCTGCTGAATGGTATGGACAAAGTCTTGGGTAAGGAGTTCAAAATGAAAATAAATAAGTCCAAAACAAAAGTAATGGAGTGCAGTCAAATGAAGGCAGGTGATGCAGGAAATATCAGATTAGAAAATGAAGTCTTCAAGGAAATAGATGAATATTGTTACTTGGGTAGTAAAATAACTAACGATGTCGGAAGTAAGGCAACATAAAATGCAGACTAGCACAAGCAAGGAAGAGCTTTCTTAAGAAAAGAAATTTGTTCACTTCAAACATTGATATACTAATTACAAAGATGTTTTTGAAGACTTTCATGTGGAGCATGGCATTGTATGGAAGTGAAACATAGACGATAACTAGCTCAGAAAGAAAGAGAATAGAAGCTTTTGAAATGTGGTGTTACAGAAGAATGCTGAAGGTGAGATGGATAGATTGAATCACGAATGAAGAGATACTGAATCGAATTGGTGAGAGGAGATCGATTTAGCTAAATTTGACGAGAAGAAGAGATAGAATGGTAGGACACATCTTAAGACACCCGGGACTTGTTCAATTGGTTTTTGAAGGAAGTGTAGGTGTTAAGAACGGTAGAAGTAGACTAAGGTATGGATATGACAAGCAGATTAGAGCAGATGTAGGATGCAGTAGTTCCGTAGAAATGGAAAGGTTAGCACAGGATAGGGTGGCGTGGAGAGCTGTATCAAACCAGTCTATGGACTGATGACTCAAACAACAACACGACATGATTGTGAGTCACTGTAAAGAAAGAAAAAAAACTCAAAAATGTTGTGAGATGGATAACAAACAATGGTTTGATGGTACACGGGGTGAAAAGTCAGGTTATAAGTTTCACCTTGAGGAAAATTCCTCCCAGTTTTAATTACTGTGTTGATGGGGTAAAGGAACCTCATGGAAAGCACTGTAAGTACCCAGGAGTTAATATAAGGAAAGATCTTGATTGGGGTAATTACATTAACCTTTTTAGCTGCTGAATTCTCAGACAGGCTGGTGCGACCTTAGTGCTGGATTATTTCAGCCAAAAACCTCATCAAATTTTATTTCCAATTTGAACATAAAATACAAACTATAACTACAGAATACGAAGCGTGTTTTTTAAGTAAGATCCGTTTTGTTGTAGACACTAGTAGTTCGCGCTCATATCGCAACGAGCGCGTGCGTCATGTACCGGCATGCCTTGGGAACAACTGTGCTCAGTTTCAATTCTGTAGCTAACCTGTACAGTTCTGTTCTGTGCTTTCAAAATGTTTAAGACTATCAACTCGCCTGCCGCATGTGAGGTTCGGTTAGTGATACGGTTTTTGTCAGCAAGGATCCTGTCTGCTGCAGAAATTCGACATATTTGCGTAGTGTACGGTGATATTGTTATGAGTGAAAGCAAAGTGTGTAAGTGGGTACGACAATTCAAAGATGGCCATGACACTGTCTTATGAGGACCGCTCCAGTCGCCCTTCGTTGATTACAGACGATTTGGTGGCTTCAGTTGAAGTGAAGATTCATGAGAACAGGCGCTTCACAATAACAGGTCTCTCAAACGAATTTCCTGTCGTGTCGAGATCAGTGCTTTACAACATTGTTTCTGAACCCCTAAAGTTCAGGAAACAGTGCTCCCGTTGGGTCCTGAAACTCCTAACAGAGGACCACAAAAAGCAAAGATTTGAGTGTGCGATGAAGTTTTTGACTCGTTATGACGAAGAAGGTGGCGGCTTCTTGAGTCAGATCGTAACCGGAGACGAAACATGGCTTTCACATATCACGCCCGAATCGAAGCAACAGAGCATGGAATAGGGGGACACACACTTGCCTGTAAAGGTGAAGGCCAAACATACTCTGTCCCAGCGCAAAATCATGGCGTCGGTGTTTTGGGATAGGCATGGTGTTTTGTTGGTCGACTTCATGCAACGAGGAACCACTATCAATGCAGAAGCATACTGCCAATCCCTGAGAAAGCTACGCAGAGCGATTCAAAACAAAAGACGCGTCATGCTGACAAAGGGAATTGTCCTTCTCCATGACAATGCAGGACCTCACACTGCAGGTCAGACCTGCGATTTATTGGACAGTTTTGGCTGGGAAGTTTTAGACTACCCACCCTACAGTCCTGATCTTGGGCCGAGCGATTACCATCTGTTCCTCTACCTCAAACATCACCTCAGTGGCAACCATTACAATGATGACGACGATGTGAAAACGGCAGTGAACTCTTGGTTATCGGAGCAGGTGGCAAGTTTCTATGAAGAGGATATTTTAAAATTGGTTACGAGGTATGATAAGTGTTTGAACAAACTTGGCAACTATGTCGAAAAATGGAGTGAACTATGTACTTTCTGAAAATAAATTTACTTTTTTGAAATAACCTTTCGTTGTGTACTTATTTTCAAACGGACCTTACTTAAAAAACACACCTCGTAATATTTTAGATGATATTTTAACTCACTAGTTTATTCCTACAGTGTTGGAGACGGTTCATGTTTGGGATTTAGGGTTTGATTCCACATGAGGTGGCGAAAATTTAGTCCATTAGGAATATGCTTAAAAGTTTTAATTTGTATTTTGGGCTGTGCTTACCATATTTACGCACAATACCAAACCATACACAAGATTAACAGCAGAATATTGTTAAAAGTAGAGCAGAGCTTGCCATGAACTTGGCATCGACTGTCTGTTCATAAAATCTGTTTGCTTCATCCGCTACCCTCACTGACATCTCTTCATTCACAAATATCTTGAAATAATCCATTTCAGGGCATGCAGGGGTCAAATTATTATTTGAAATAGCTAGGTTGGCACTTGAAATGCATGCGCCTTCAGCATAAACTCGTCGTCCGACCATGTGAGCTGGCCTAGGTCAGTGTCATTTCTTTCTCTCTCTGGCAGCAAATCATTACCTCTATCAACATTATCATCATTCCCTAATACTTCACTAATATCTTCAATATTACTACTGTCACTGTTGAAATCCACATCCAACTCAATCTCCTCTAAAAGTGTAAGATTTCCTCCAGGCGCATCTTACATTTGTAGGCAGCCTCCAACTGTCATATAAGATGTTGTAAGACCCCATATAGAGTATGGTTTCACTGTATAGGTTCCTCACCAGGATTACCTACTTGATTTGAGAAATGTAAAATATCCAAGGGAAAGTAACATGCTCAGATGGGACCTGCATGAATTCTAGGCATTTGTTGACATGCAAAAAAAAAAACTTAACTGGTGGTAGAAATTACAGTAATTGGTTTAGCTGTGGGATCTAGCGTCAGGGTACCTGGCAGTAATTTTCATCAATGACTTAGTGAACAAATTATTTACTTCAGGACATCCACTTATAAATAAGATCGTATGTCATCACAGATATGTGGACGACACCATAATCCTCTTCAGTAGGAAGAAAGAACAGCTCGATGAATTATGCCTCTTATTCAGTAACTTGCACTGCAACATCAGCTTCACAGTAGAACATGAAACCAGCAGATCAGTTAACTTCACAATCACAAATGACACACACAAATTCAGCATTTATAGAAAAACAAATGGCAACACTTGGAGCTATGGTTCAGAGAGCATTCATTAAAACTATCCTTATCTGAAGAATGTAGTACTAAAGAAATTCAATTCATAAAGCAAATGGCCACAAAAAATGGATACAATCCACATATGGTTAGATAACATGCTTAGAAACATCAGGACGAAAATAAAAGTAAAACCAATACAAGAAAGTGAACACCAAAAGCAAGACATGCTGTATCACATCATACCCCTTAGTGGAAAGGTATCATACCAGTAAGCCAGAGCCCTCAAGAATGATTTTACATTGGACAAACTGGAAGAGGATTTGACATCAGATTTCAAGTATACCTGGGAGCACGTTGGGTACAGTAGCATGAAAAATCAGTGGTTACTGTATATCTACATGACACAAAGTATCAAATATACAACATTCTCTCAGCATTTTGTACAGACATCCGAATGGGATACAAAATTCTCTCACCATTTTGTACACACATCCAAATGGGATAAGTTGAACATGTTAGAAACTTAGAAATTTGTAGACATCAACTAATATTCATGTAGAGGATCTACTCATGCTCAATGTTAAAAATGAAGTTGAATATTTAATAGCAGCTTGGTGAAAAAGAGCAGCACAACATTTACAGTACCTTTTATAAAGCTGTAGTAACATTTCTCTTCAATCCCAGTCAGCATTTGTTCCTGTGAAAATGTGCTCCCAAAACTTAATATTGTGAGCAGGAAGTTGCGAGTTGCCCAAATACAAGAGAGATTGGAGGCATTCATTTTACTGAGTGTACAGAGAGATGTTGTAAATTTAATTTATTTCAACATTGTGATTGACAAATTCAAGAGCTTGATTGATTTTGATTAACACCTCCCATTGTAAGCCACGTAACTTTTGTAATCCTGGTTGATTAAGCTTGAGCACACCCTAGTGAAAAGTCCTGGTTATGCCTGTGGATGTGATATTAGACATGGTTGCTTGTGAATAAAACATCAGGCTGTTTTTAACTTACAAGGTATAAGGTATAAATTATTTGTGTGTATGTAATCTATACATCTTTCACTGCAACCACAACCTACTTGCAGTCACAATTTGTGTTAATTCCCTCGTAAGTAGAATAGAGTCATTGTGTAATTTATTGTACCTGTAATATTAACAAGTGGAAAAGGAAGATTCACTTCTTTTTTTTTTTTTTTTTTCCCCAGTATGGAGACAGGGAAGCTAAAGAGCTCTGGTCTGAACTACAGCTGAAGATCCCAACATTTTTTGATGGCATAGAGATATATCCTTCCCTGCTTCATGGAGATCTATGGGGTGGAAATGTTGCTGAAACTATTAATGAGCCTGGTAAGATCAGTTCTTCTTGTCTTCTGGCTAATTTGAATTACTTGTCATTGGTTGAGAGGAAGTGAATAACAAAGTAATCCTAGAACTTACCTTACAGACTTGCGTATCTTCCCCTATAATTCAATTTGAACCCCCTGCCCCCAAGGTGGGGGTTAATTGGGGTTCCAGTACCAGTGTGCTTCCAGACAGTTTGCAAAAAATGAGTAAAAACTGATAATTTTTAGTAAATATAACAATAATAGAATAGTGATAATAATAAATGTGTCAAAACTGTTCTAAGGTTGTAGGAGTTGGGTAATAGTATGCAACTGCTCGAGTGCACATGACCAGTGAGGGCTGACAGTTTTGAATGCAGTTTCAATGAGAGGGACTTTTGATATTGATAATTGAGTTTACCGGGCGAGTTGGCCATGCGGTTAGGGGCGCACAGCTGTGAGCTTTCATCCGGGAGATAGTGGATTCGAACCCCACTGTCGGCAGCCCTGAAGATGGTTTTCCTGGTTTCCCATTCCAGGCCTTTCCTATCCCACCTTCGCCGTAAGACCTATCTGTGTCGATGTGACGTAAAACAAATAGCAAAACAAAAGTAATTTAGTTCAAATTAAATTTTGGTTTTGGGTGCAGTAAACTGCTCTTATCATATTAAATTTTGGTTTCGGGTGCAGAAGATGTATAAACGGCTCTTATCTTTCAGGGATGGGTGTGACTGTTCTGGGGGAGAGGGTTTGTCTGAGGAGGGAGAGATCGTATTTGTTTGTAATGGCATTGTATCATATTGCAGTCATGCAGTTGTTTGTGATCTGGATATGATTAAACGTGAGGAACTTCATCTTATTTGCCCGTATTGAACTGAGATCACAATTAAAATAAAAATCTTTAAGGTTCCACCTTGTTCAATACAAATACACTGTTGTTAGATGGCATTTTACAACATATATTTTATTGCAGTACTAGTTTTGGCGCTCTATTAAGGCACCATCATCAGCTGCGTAGTAAGTAGAGAAACTTGAAGATATAACAATACAAAACAACATACTGATATACTTAACTCCTTAATGTCTATCTAATGGTAAGTTTAAAACTCTAAGTTACAAGCAAGATAACCCTTGTGAGTCGAAATTGTAAAATCTCATCTCTAAGTGATGAGTTGTCCTCAAGATTCTGTGATGGCTATTATTTTCTACATTCGTAAAAATCAAGTTCAACAACATTCCTAAAATCGTGAAATTAAAGCTGAATCAAGTCCTGAAATGTTAAAATGTTCATTTCACAGATGCATTAGTGGCCATTAGTGGCCATGTGTTGGATAAAAACTTGTATTATCCAACACATGGCCATGAAATGAATATTTTAACACTTTAGGACTTGATTCAGCTTTAATTTCACGATTTTAGGAATGTTGTTGAACTTGATTTTTACGAATGTAAAAAATATTAGCCATCACAGAATCTTGAGGACAACTCATCACTTAGAGATGAGATTTTACAATTTCGACTCACAAGGGTTATCTTGCATGTAACTTAGAGTTTTAAACTTACCGTTAGATAGACATTAAGGAGTTAAGTATATCAGTATGTTGTTTTGTATTGTTATATCTTCAAGTTTCTCTACTTACTACGCAGCTGATGATGGTGCCTTAATAGTGCGCCGAAACTAGTACTGCAATAAAATATATGTTGTTAAAGATTTTTATTTTAATTGTGATCTGGATATGAATCAGAGTGGCACCTAACTCATCAATCCCGTATTATTCGTTCCAATTACGTGGTCCCGCGAGCATCCTAAGTAAATCATGTTGTAAAAATCCTGCATTATCCGTTCCTCGAAGAAATGATTTCCTGGATCAACTGTCCAGAAATTTCAGTCCCATCAACGCTAGATCCTCGATCACGCGTTTTTCAAGGAACTTTATCTCATGAAAGGATGGCTACGGCATACTTACGGATCTTGGTGTTAACGTCCCGTCATTGCGATAATTAGAGGAAGTACTGTACTGGAAAAGCAATCGGCGGTAAACTTGCACAAGGGACCATCTTAGCATCGCATTCAGGTGGTATTGTTTAGAGAATCTTCAGAAATCATAACGCAGAGAGTGGCCACAACAATTGGAAGGAGACAGAGCGCATTTCGACAGCTCTACTTGAAGACTGAATGAGTTTCGTCAAATGTTCGTATTTGCGAAATGTCTACATTATTTCCAGGTTAAGATGTCGTTATTTTAATTTTTTCGATGATATTGCCGAACAGGTTTTCGGCGCTTCCCTCAGGGCATTGTATAGTCACTAGGCTTTCAGGCAGGATTTGAAACAGCTCCTTCTTAACACAAATTTAGTATTTTAATATCGTATATGATTATGTTGTCAAGACGAGAATAGATATTGCATCTTACATCCATAAAGCCATGGGAGGTTTTGGGATAGCCTATTATTTGTTTGGTCCTAATATAAGACCGGGAATTTCATGTTTTTGTGTTAAAATGTTATAAAAACCGCAATCGTTTTATTTGCGCACGTTACATTTAAAAAGTTTGCAGCATTTCGCACTCGTACTGACTTGTAGAGCGAGCGTGCTTTCCAGCTGAGCTCAAGGTCATGAATAACCGTAATTTCTGAAGTTTTTATGATAATTTTTCTCTTTCCAATTTGATTGTGATTAGTGATGGGCAGAATTGGATATAATGCATTCGAGAACTTTCAAGAATCGATACAGTAGAACCTCGATTATATGTTCCCGGAAACTACGTTTTAACGTATTATTCGTTCAAATTAAGTGGTCCCGCAAGCATCCTAATTATATCACTTTGTAAAAAACCCGCATTATCCGTCCCTCGAAGAAAAGATTTTCCGGATCAATTGTCCAGAAATTTCAATTCCATCAACGCTAAATCCTCAATCGTTTTTTAAGAAACGGTATCTCACGAAAGGACGGCTACGGTATCCTTACGGATATCAGTGTTAATGTCCAGCTATTGCGCTAATTTGAGAGAGTACCGGTACTATACTGGAAAAGCTATCGGCGATGAACTTGCATAAGGAACCATCTTAGCATTGCTTTTGGGTGGTTTTGCTTAGAGAATCCTCGGAAATCCTAAAGCAGAGAGTGCCCACAATTGGAAGAAGACAGAGCGCATTTCGACAGCTCTACATGAAGACGGAACGAGTTTCATCAAATGTTCGTACTTGCAAAACATCTACATTATGTCCAGGGTTAGACGTTTTTTTTTTTTTTTTTTTTTTTAATTCGAGTGTACCACCGAACAGGTTTTCGGCACTTCCCTCAGGGCACTGAATAGTCACTGGGTTTTCAAACAGGAATCGAAACTGCTCCTTCTTACGTAAGACAAATTTAGTATTTTAATATTGTCTCCGAAGACCCTAAAAGTAGTTGGTGGGACATAAAACAAATAACATTATTATTAGTATTTTAATATTATCGTATACGATTATGTTATCGAGACCAGAACAGATGTTACACCTTACATACCATGGGAGGTTTTGGGATTGCCTATTAATGTTTTGGTCCTAATATGAGACTGGGAATTTCATGTATTTGTGTTAAAATGTTATAAAACCGCAGCCCTTTTATTTGCACAATTTACATTTAAAAACGTTGTATAATTTTGCACTCATACTGACTTGTACTGCGAGCTTGCTTTCCAGCTGAGCTCATGGTTGTGAATAATCGTAATTTCAGAAGTGTTAATGATATTTTTTCTCTTTCCAATTTATTTGTGATTAGTGATGGGCAGAATTGAATATAATGCATTCCAGAACTTGAGGATCGATACTCACATTCGAAACCATATTCTCAAGTTCAACATAACTTTAAAAAGTTGATGTAAGCCTAATTTATGCGGTACAAGATTTCCATAAACTGACTATGAACAGTATACCGGTGACCAAGTTACAATGGAAGATAAAGAAAAAAAGGATTTTGCCATCATGTTGGGCGCTTTTGTATCTAATGTGATTTATTTTATTAGATTAGAGAATTAAAAACTACTTGTGGTTGATTGTTGTTTGGCTTGGCGTTACAGGTAGGCTATTAGATTTTTCAAAGAGTTTGTCTAATCAAAGTTGCTGAACTGAAAGAAGTTTTCAGAGGAAACTGACGAAGTTTCCCCTGTAAAACTGAATGTAAAGTTTCGAGATTTTTAAGTCACGTACAGGTAATTAATGTTTGAAGCCGGACCTGCGGTCTTACTTGGCTGCCTCTCACCCGGACGGCCTGGGTTCGATTACCGGCCAAGTCAGGCATTTTTACCTGGATATGAGGGCTGGTTCCAGGTTCACTCATTCTACAATTACCTTTAAGTGAGGAGCTATTTAATGGCGAGATGGCGACCCCGGTCTAGAGAGACAGGAATAACAGCTGAGAGAATTCGTTACACTGACCCTGCATCACCTCGTAATCTGCAGGACCGAGGGCGGTCGCGTGGTAGGTGGAAGGCCCTTTGGGGTTTTTGTAAGATTATAAGTATACATATTTCATTTTTGTGATGTTTAGCCAAATTGTTGATGGTTCATTCGTTCCCGGATTTTTCGTTTTCCCGTGTTGTATGTTTTTTTCCGTGGTCCCACCAAAAACAGAGAATCGAGGTTCTACTGTATTTACATTCGAAACCAGATTCTAGGGTGAGTTCATCATAACCTTTAAAAGTTAATGTAGGCCTAATTTACGCGGTACAAGATTCCCATCAGCTGACTACGAACTGTACACCGGTGACCAAATTAAAATGGAAGATTTACAAAACAAAAAAAAAGGGATTTCGCCATCATGTTGGGCGCTTTTGTGTCTAATGTGCTTTATTTTATTAGATTAGAGAATTAAAAAGTACCTGTGGTCGATTGTTGTTTGGCTTTTCTTTGCCGGTATTAGGTTTTTCGAAGAGTTTGGCTGATCAAAGTTGCTGAACTGAAATAAGTTTTCACAGGAAGCTGACGAAGTTTTCCCGCTAAAACTAAATGTAGAGTTTCGAGATTTTTGAGTCGTGTACCAGTAATTAATGTTTGAAGCCGGCCCCGTGGTCGAACTTGCCTGCCTCTCACCCGGAGGGCCCGGGTTTGATTCCCGGTCAGATCATGCATTTTTACCTGCATATAAGGGCGGTTCCAGGTTCACGCATTCTACGAATACCTTTAATTGAGGAACTATCGAATGGTGAGATGGCGACCTCAGTCTAGAGAGCCGGGAATAATGGCCAAGAGGATTTGACCATGTGTCACTTCGTAATCTGCAGGCTTTCGGGATGAGCAGCAGTCGCTCAGATAGGCGGAAGTCCATTGGGACTGTAGTTTGGTTTGGTTCAGGAGTGTTTGTAAGATTATAATAATACATATTTCATTTCTGTGAGAGCCAAATTCTTGATAGTTCATTCGTTCCTGGATTTTCCGTTTTCCCGTGTTGTAGGTTTTTTCCCCAGGGTCCCTCCAAAAACTGAGAATCGAGGTTCCACTGTATGTCTTTAATGAGAAATATGTACTTCGGACGTTGGTGTATTTTATCTAGTTGATCTGTTTCATATTGTCCTAGATTTCGTATTAATGGGTTATGGCGTTGGGACTTGTAGAAGTTTATTGTGAGTGTGAGTGTATCATCTGCTATGTAGGATATTTTTGTCATGTCATAGAGTGGAACGATGGGTATGGAGTTATCTTTAACGGCCAGGTATAGTACCCAGTTCTGTATACGTTGTATTTCTTGTATGGTAGAGCGAGGTTAAAAGCCTATGGCTGGTATGGCATAGGTAGAGGCATGATTTTTTCGCATTAGCAATAAACGCGACAAAAAATATTTTGAAGTGATTTTACGATATCTTTACGAATCATGTGTTTCTGGTTAAGAAAATATGGATATTGTGTTCGCGAATTAAAGCGATAAGGCCATTTTAAAGCTAAATTCAATTATTTTGCAATAAGTACGATATTACAGCGAAATCTGTGGTGAATAGCAATCTTGACATTTTGTTCCAAGATTATATACGAAAAGAAGAGGAAAAGCGAACAAAGATTCATCAACAGGAAAGAAATATATTATCATTAATGTTCTGCAAAATCTCTTTTAAGACATGGCATCAAAGAAAAGGGGTTGGCTCCAGGCTTCTTGCCAAACAAAATGTTTGGAATGTTGTTCTTGTGGTGGCTGGTAATCCCATCCCAGATTGTCTCTTCACGGCATTGTGCAATCCTGGAATCCCTAATGACTTCTACAAGCAGCACCATTGACTGGTGTATTTTGGCTTCGTGGTCAGGTAAAATTAAGAAAGTGATCACAGACAGTAGCGAAGATGGGTCGCTCGACAAGTGTTACGGTGCACAGCAGAGCTAAACAGTTTGCAAGGGAAGGTTTATACACTTCGGAAAGCAATATTTGAATGTGTAAATTTTGTAATGTTCGTATCAATTGGGAGAGAAAAGATACTGCGTCAAAACATTGTTTTAAAAAATAAGGAACCTTCAGAACCTAAATTTAGCACTCCAATAGTGAAACGACAGACAACAATATAGAACTCTCATTACATATGCAAAAGAAAGCTAATAGTGAAAAAATAGAATTAATTCACGAAACAACAGCGATGCTACTCAAAAGCCAACATCCCACTGGAGAAGGTAGACGACCCTGCAGTCTGGAAATGGCTTCAAAAGTATGTACCAGGTATGAACAGTCTATCAATTAAACCTGCACAATCAACGATCAGTGATAGTAAGACTAGGTTTTCTAACGCGCGCGCACGTGTGTGTGTGTGTGTGGGGGGGGGGGGGGGGGGTAACCCATTCAGTGTTTTGGTTATGTAGAGTGAGTTGGTGGTGTGGTTGTTTAAATCTGCATTTGAAGTGTACAGCGTTGGTTGTATGTGTGTTCACTTGAATTTTTCACTTAGTGAGCCAGGTTTCGAGCTCATTCAGGTGGTTTTGTTAGTATTTTGTTGCTATGTTGGGGTTTCTGCTCTTGGCCATGATGGCTGTGTCGGCGTAGATGGCTGATAGGGTGTTTTTGGCACAAGAGATACCATTAATGTGTTGGAGGAAGAGAATTGGTCTGATAATACTGCTTTGTTGGTACACCTGAGTGTATGTTTTTCTGGGTTGAGTTGATAAAGAATTTTCAATTTATTTAGTGTTTTTTTATTATTTCAATATAAGTTGGGTGGAGTTTAAAGTGAATTAATTTGTAGCTGAGTTTTAGATAGTGGACTCTGTCGAGGGTTTGGCTTTAATCTAGGAAGATTGCAGTGGTACCCGGTTTTTGTTGGTATCCCTGTGTTGTATTCCTTGATGCGAAGGAGTTATTGTGTGGTGAGTAATAGGATTTAAACTGAACTGCTCATTTATTAAATTATTATTAAGAGTGTCTTTTATGTGGGGAGATCAAATATAAGTGGGATTTCACTTTTTATTTAAATTTATTTATTGAAAAACGTAACTCAATAATAATAATTTTTTTTCCCACATAGTTTCCTTATGGGATATAAATTTCATATTGATTGGTCTGTATTACTTTAAAAATTATATTCTATCGGTTCCACCTTTTCAGTACACAGTGTTCTGTAATGCGAGTTACATTACAAGTTGTTTATCCATGGTACTAGTTTTGACTCCAGATCTGGGTCATCATCAGCCAATGGCACAAATTATACAAGGGATTAAAAAGTCCAAAAACAATGTACAAGCACATAACAGGAATCATGCGTGGATTAAACTGATCAATTAAAAAGATTAAAATTGTCTGTGAGAAATGGTTACAGTAATGTTAAAACTTGTCTGTGCATATTATACATGGGGCACTTGAAAGTCGTTAAAAAGTTTTTAGGTAACTATTCTTGATGCTGAAAAGAATTGAATTCAATCAACGTTATGATAAATTCAAGTATGAAAGCTTTCACGGCCGGTGTCAACATAATAAAAATCTTCCGGTCTATTATGCCGTGGTCCATTCCTCTCATTTCGTCCAGACGTTTCGACTATTGCCAGCGGGATACAGGAGAGAGTATATTCACGACGCCACAGAAGATGACTACCACAGCAGTAGTCGAAACGTCTGGACGAAATGGGAGGAGTGGACCACGGCATAATAGCCCGGAAGATTTTTATTATGTTATGATAAATAACATATGCGGAATACAATTGCGCATGGAATATGAATAAAGTTAAAATTTGATGATGTCGTTGAAGCTGGTAATGAAGTTTTTGTCATAATCTGATATTTGTATCTCCTTGTCCACATAAGTTGCTCTTTATTTCAATTTTTATTTTTTTCTCATCCAACTTGATATTTGCTTATATTCTACTGTTGTTTAATTGTATTAATCCAGTTTTGTAATACTTGTGTCTTACAGTAATTTTTGATCCAGCTTCTTTCTACGGTCATCATGAATATGAGTTGGCTATTGCTGGCATGTTTGGTGGCTTCAACAGTTCATTTTATGGAAGTTACCATAAGTTAATTCCCAAGGCCCCAGGATTTGATGCTAGGCACAAGCTGTATCAGTTATTTCATTATTTGAATCACTGGTGAGTATTCAGCATTTGTATACCTTTTCTTAAAGTGAAAAATAATTGCCTTGCAAACACAGACAATTTTATTATTAAAGCCAACTTCAGTCATGTAGTGCCCTTGAAGGAAATGTAGATGTTACTACACTTAGTGCATTGAACCAAAAACTTACTCACTTCATGTTTGTGTAATGGAAAGGGTAGGCTTCAATGTTAATGTTGTTTGTTTTTACGTCCCACTAACTACGTTTACGGTTTTCAGAGGGGCAGGCTTCAACACTCATTCATAGGCTATTGTAACATCTTCAATCTTGATATGGGAAGTATAGGACAAGAAGGAACCTACAATGATAAAGATGAAAACAGATGGTGAAAGACCAGAAACTCAAAGTAAAAAGCTTGCTCATATAGTCAAGGGAGTTGTTGGATAATGTTTATCCAGCTTGTGCTATAAATGTAGCTGGCTTCATCATCAGCTGGGAATCCCTTGTAGTGACTGTTCTAGTAAAATAGCATTGTGTTCTTGTGGAAAGTTGATATGGATTCAGGTTGTGAGACCTCAGGGTATCAACCTATTCAGTTTGTATTTACCGTATTTACTCGCGTATTAGACCCCTTTTTTCCCCACTTTTACAGCCAAAAATAATGAAGGGGGGTCCAATATGCGATAACGTCAAAATTTTGTGCAGCGAACACATGACTTCTAGGTTATAAAGAGCTATAAATTGTACGTGTAAACATTCTATACTATTATTTAACAAACTTTAAATGTATTTAAGTTATACTGGCTATTTTCATCGGAAGGCAGTATTTCTAAACATAAAAAGACAAAAAATGGTGAACACGACTTTTAGGCCTACGGTACATATAAAAGTCCGTTTTAGTTACTCATATCACGTCATTCGTTAAATCTCATTAATTTCTCTGGTGAGGTTGACGTCAGGAAGGGCATACGGCCGTAAAAACTCGCTACGAAGATTCGTCTCACTTCATACTCGATCCCATAGAAGAAAGGGATAAGGGTATCGTGTTATCATATAATTAAATATTGATGCAAAAGAACTTGATGGCCAGTCATTTGTCTCTGTCAGTTCAGCAGAAGGCCTACCACACAGTAAACTTGATCACTGCTTTCATTTGAATTATCGCCTTGCGCCGCCAACTTCCCTGCCTTGCTACCGGCGTGTCGGCATTCTAAGTAACGTCATCTTCACTGCTATCTCTCGTCAGTCGCGTCAGCCATGCTTCATTGTTCATTCTCTTTGAGCCATGCACTGCAATCAAGAGCATACGAGGTCCCGTCTTTTTGAACCTTTCAAAAATAATTTCGTTCCCGACTATAGAGTCTAAACAGTGTAAATCTATTCCCAGATGGTCTCTGATATTCGCAGTTGGTGTATATGCAGCAGAAGCCACTCCTTCCGAATAAAGTCGTGCTGTAGAAGGCATGCCAAACCATCAGCTGATAACTAGCGTATGTTATGAGTTGTACTTCCGAATGTAATACATAGTAACTGGAAACATTCTTTTGATAACTGCGGCTGTTGAAACACAGACCCTTATTTTTAAGTATATTTCATGCTTGTTCTCTACATTTATCACATCAGCATTTGCGTAAACAGCTGTCCATGAGATAAGACAGACCACATTGTTTAGGTTAGGTATCGTATATTATCGCCCTGATAGTGCCAAAAGTTCGATGAAAAAAAAATAACAGGAAAATATGCCGTATTTATGGATATCTACAGGTGTGGCGGTAATGCGTTTTATTATCATAATGTTTAATTTTGTATGTTCGTTGTCTCTTTTTTTATTAACGTATACCCGGGCATGTTTTGTTTGGCGTCTCCGAAAATCGTTTAAAGTACGTGGGGACATAAAATTATTATTATTTGTTAGGTACGTTGGCGAATAAAACAATCGTTTTAGTTGAATAGCTTTTATCACGTTTTAAACTTACTTCTCTCCAAATATTTACCTATATTGGCCCGAGTTATGAGATGTTAAACGACCACTTTGTTAATGATCTCGCCTGCTGTATAAATAGCAACAACCGCGAATATTTCTCAACTAAAGTAAACTCGTTTCCTCATCCCGAGGTGGTACAGCTCTTTTTAGACACACCCCCAGTGGAGGGGAGTTACATGTACCGCTTTTACCGCATATCAACCTTCCTCCCATTCGTGAATCTCTGGCAGTACAGTACCGGGAATCGAAGTCAGACCCCGGAAAACAGGAACTTCTTGTGCTAACTATTACGCTGGCGGACATTATTAACTACAAAACACAGACATATAGCATGACTGATGCATGCTCGCAATGTGCGGGTCGGACACGAAGCTAGGCCTATTCACCTATCTGTGCGACGTCATCAGAGCTGCAGTAGACCTACGCTAAAGAGGTGGACATTTCTTAACTACGAAACACAGATGTAACGCATGGATTTGACGCGTTTTTCATTGCGTAGGTCGTACGGACGAAACTATTCACAAATTTGTGCAATGTCATCAGTGCTGCAATAAGACTTGTATCCGCTTCGAAGCGGAATCGTCATCGTTCTCTGACGAATTACGTTGGGGGTCTTATAGGCGAGATTTATTTTTTTCATTTTCTTCGTCTCGAAAAGCCAGGGGGGGGTCTAATACGCGAGGGGGTCTAATACACGAGTAAATACGGTATTTGGAAGTGACTACTGTGAAGGGTACCTTTCTCTAGAATTACTTGTGAGGTTATGGAGAGGTAGCATTTCTCCCTGGAAATGTGATGAACGCACAGAAGGGCACCATCATTTTGCTGGGGATCCTGAACTAACCCTGTTAACTATAGCCTCTTCAACATGAATTTAAGTTAAATACAACTGGTATTCTATTGCTGTATATAGGGTGGTCAGAAACAATGTAAACCGAGAGGGTTGGTCATAATCATCAATAATTTAAAATAATTTTGTATCTTGCACCATTGTCATTTTATAAGCTGCTGAAGTTAACAAATTAGATCACTTCACAGGTGAATTCAAATGGGCTTTGCGAGGCGGTGTTGCTAAATTTGCACATGGCTTGACAGCACCAATTGAAGAATTGGTGCCAACATGGGACAGTGATGTCGACATTGACTAGGCTTAAAATCAATAATAATATTAGATTAAAAATTCCACCTGTTCAATACATAAGTGTTTTTTATTTAAATTTAAGATATAGTTCTTAAGATATTACATACAGGGACATGTTTCACCCATGTTGAGGGCATCATCAGCCTAAAAATCTCAAACCTAAAAGAAAGATAGATCAGTATCCTGATTGTTTTTATACTTAAGAGGTACAATTTGTATAGACTTTTGCAGATGTCTTGTTTTTTAAAATGTGGTAACAAGTGGTTAGTTAGAAGTTTAAAAATAATACGTAAAATTGCTGCGCTGAATTAAAATTTGGTAAAATATGGTGCCTTATTCTGGAGATGGCATAAGTAGCTTATAATAGCTTAATAAATTAGGAATAAAAGTCACTCTTAGTGGTAGTAAGTTGTTAAAGTGCTTAGGAGCGATGACTGGTATTCATCGGAAAACGTAGCTATATTTATAATAAAATTAGCTGGCAGATGTGGTTGTAGCTTCTTGTATTAAAAGTCAAAAGGAAACTATATGAGGTTGTGTAGAGCTTGAGGTGTTATGTCTGAAATAAGAGGAGAATGAAATGTTAAGGAATAATATTAAAGGAGGAGAGAAAAAAGAAAGAAAAAGATATGTGTGAAAATTACTTACCCCTTTGACAGTTGTGATGTTAATTTTGTGATGTAAGTTGAAGAAAATATGTAGTGTGTGAATTTCATTTATCTTTTAACCGTTGTAATGTTAAATAGTTGCCATGGTAGCATTTGAACTTCTATTTTATCTTGTTAACTATTGTAATAACCATCCAACGCAGCATTATAGAAAGAAACCTGGACTGGGACACAGTGTTGTAGGAGGAGTGGTGGAAAGACCGAAGAAAGTGGAGAGGAACCATATTTGCCCCTACCTGGCTACAGCTGGATAAAGGGAAATGATGATGATGATGATGATGATGATGATGATGATGATGATGAACTATTGTAATGCTAGTTAGTTGCCATGGTAGCATTTGAATGAGAAATATTTGTGCTTCTAGTGTTATACTGATGTGAGATTGGTGGGGGTGGGTTGGGAGGGGCGTCGAGTTTAAGTGTCATTGGATGTGGTTGGCCCGTGGGGGCGGAAGGGGAGGGAGCTGTGCCTCCTAAAGTGGGATGGGTCTTGGAAGAAGATAATTTTAGATTGTTTATTAAGTTATTATGTTTATAGATTGCAACAATTTTGGTAAAATTTCGTATAATGGGTTTTTAACTTCAATAATATCGTTAAGGTTTGAATTTTTGTTGTAATATTGTTCTAAAAATATATAGATGTTTTCTAATTCGTTCATTAATTTTACCTACTTTTTAATAACATGTAATTGACTAGGCTTGCGTTGCAATGTAAGTCCAAGTCCACTGTAAGCATGATACTTGATGAACATTGCCTAGCAGCTACCCATGCCGAGAAATCAGCATCAAACACAAGCACACTGTGAATTTCAGCCACTGTCACCGTAGCGTATTTGCTATGGCGCAATCCTGTCATCTCGGAGACCCGTGTTTAGATCTCTCCCCTGGCAAAAATTTTCTTCTGTTGGTGCTCTCAAGCTGGTTTTAAGCCACGTGCAGATTTATCAACACCACCTTGTAAAGCCAATTTGAATTCACCTGCAAAGCGATCTGATTGGCTAACTTCAGCAAACCATAAAATGACAATTGTGTGAGAGATCAAATTATTTATGAGTATGGTGCTTCCATGGCTCAGACGGCAGCGCGCCGGCCTCTCGCCACTGAGTTCTGTGGTTCAAATTCCGGTCATTCCATGTGAGATTTTTGCTGGACAAAGTGTAGGCAAGATAGATTTTTCTCTGGGTACTCTTGTTTTCCCTGTCATTTTTCATTCCAGCAACACTCTCCAATATAATTTCATTTCATCTGGCGATCATTAATCAATCATTGCCTCAGAGGAGTGAGACTGGCTTCGGGAGCCGACACAATTCCTATCCTCGCCGCTAGATGGGGGTTTCATTCGTTCATTCCATTCCTGACTTGGTTGAAACTGGAAGCAGGCTGTAGATTTTCATTTCATTTATTAGTATGACCAACCGTCTTAACGCTCCCTGGTTCACGTTGTTTCCGACCACCCTGTATACTGTAGTTATGAATTCATTTCACTACTCTGACAGAAAATCCAGTACATTATTAAAGCTCTACAGACATGCAGAGTGAAAAGCATGAGAGCACAGGAATGTTTAAAGGAAGGGCTGATAAGCTGTCGATAGAGAGAATGAATGAGCAGTAAGAAATTAAGTATACATTTACAGTATATCTTGCAAAGTACTATTAAAGTATTTTGTAAACCATGTAAATATTGTAAATAATCGGCGGTGGCGGCTGCTACTCATTTCCGAGAATACGTTTTTACTCCTGCAATTCTTCTTAAAGAATGTTGACTCTGTGGAGATGACATTGATGACTGATCAAGCCAATCTTCATATGAAACAAATGACCACACAGGTCACTTCTACAGGTGGGTGGAGGACGCGCTGGATCTGCTTTTCATGGGTTTCAATTTCTTGTCTCCGACGTGCTTGCTCAAACAGTAAGACACCTTCTGCAGTGGCTTTGTGCCAAAGAACACGGTTTTGTGCTGTTGTTGCCCACCAGGTGTTAGCATTTATGTTGGTGCTTTTCGTAGTCTTCTTAAGCTGGTCTTTATAACGTTTCAAAGGAACACATTGAGGCCTTTTGCCATGACCAATCTCACCATAGACAGCTCATTCAGGTGGGGGCAAGCACACAGCCTTGCTTAAGCCCATTTGTGATTGGGAATTCTTCTGATAGCTCATTCAGGTGAAGAACTCGTCCAACCATTCCATCATGAAGAGCCTGGATTAAGCCTACAATACAGCCAGGACAGCCAATGCGCCATAATACCATCCACATAGCTTCTCTAGGAACAGAATCAAAGGCCTTTTCCAGATAGTAAAATACTTAAAAGAAGTGGGATTGTTGTTCTCTGCATTTCTCTTGGATTTGTCTAGCGCAAAAGATCATGTCAATGGTACCTCTTCAGGCACAAAACCCACATTGAGATTCAGGCTGTACCATTTCAGGCACAGTCTGAAGACGGTTCAACAAAATCCTTGCCAGAACTTTTACACCATATTTACGCGAATAATCCCCGTAGCCAATATATTTTTTTAATTTGAGGCACGAAATTGACCCCAATTTTATTTGCGTCAAGGTTGTCAACACACTCCTGGGTCACGTAGTTTTCGGTGTTGGGTGTACAGTTATGCTTTGTGTAACCGCAGATGGAAGAAAACTGCCTTCATATGTCATATTTAAATGGAAAACAATTCAGACTTTTAATTCAAAACTGCCTTTACACTTTTAAAAAGTAGTATTTTACAGAGTAATTTAAATTTGAATTTTCTCGGCATCACGATAGAATGTGTCTTCTCGGATTGCAGGCATAGCTTTCTGCACTTTCACTTGCTTTGGTGTGTCTACGGTGTGTTTCGTAGTTGATAAGTTTGAGTGAAATTGTAATTAGTTTGTATTCAGTGTTTTAAGGAACGCCGCAATATCATGTAGCAGGCAGGCAGTTGTGCAGAGAACTGAGAAGCAAAATCCGCGAACACTGGCGATGTTGACAGTTGGAGAAAAAACATGGCTCATATTTATAATCAATTGGCATGCACCGAACAATATTGTCAATGCCGATGAAACTGCATCTTTTTTTGTCAATGCCGAGATCAAATGGACTTATGGTTGTAAAGTAGATGAGGTTACTATACTGTGTTGCAATGCAGACGGAAGCGAAAGACTTCCTCCCCTCATCATAGGAAAATTCTATAAGCCACGATGTTCCTATATTTATATGCATTGCACCTTGCCGGGTTGGCGCTAATATCTTGATTGACTATCAATACGGAATAAAAATGAAATTTATCAAGCCACGATGTTTTCGTGCAAGTACAAGGCATCTAAAAATACAAACTACAGTATTCCAAAAAATAAGGCACTTGCACAGGGGAGCTAGCATAATTTGTCCTCGTCTTTGAATCTTGTTTCTTTCTATTTCGTTGCATGAGGTTATGTTTGCCCGTGATTTATCCAAGTACTTTATTTGAATAATACAGTGGAACCTCGATTATCCGTTCCCGGAAAATACGTTTTCCCGGTATATGCGTTCAAATTACGTGGTCCCGCGAACATCGTAATTAAATCACGTTGTAAAAGTCCCACATTATCCGTTCCTCGAAGAAACGATTTCCCGGATCAACCGTCCAGAAATTCCAGTCCCATCAACGCTAAATCCTCGATCAATCGTTTTTTAATAAACTGTATCTCACAAAAGGATGGCTATGGCATATTTATGGATCTTGGCGTTAACGCCCCGTCACTGCGATAATTAAAGCAAGTACTGTACCGGTACTGGAAAAGCAATCGGCGGTGAACTTGCATAAGGGACCATCTTAGCATCGCATTCGGGTGGTATTGTTTAGAGAATCTCGGAAAATCATAAAGCAGAGAGTGGCGACAACAATTGCAAGGAGACACGGCGCATTTCGACAGCTCTGCTTGAAGACGGAACGAGTTTCGTCAAATGTTCGCACTTATAAAACGTCCATATTATGTCCAGGGTTAGATGTTTATATTTTTACTTTTTTCGATCGTACTGCCGAAGAGGTTTTTGGCACTTTGCTCAGGGCACTGCAGAGTAACTGGGCTTTCAGGCAGGAATCGAAACTGCTTCTTAACACAAATTCAGTATTTTTGATATTATCGTACATGATTATGTTAGCGAGACCAAAACACATGTTGCACCTAAATGTAATTTTAAAAAAAGAAAGCCATGGGAGGTCTTGGAATTGCCTATTACTGTTTAGGTCCTAACGTAAGACTGGGAATTTTACGTTTTCGTGTTAGAATACCAAAAACCGCAGTCGTTTTATTTGCGCACGTTACATTTTAAGTGGTTGGTATAATTTCAAACTCGTACTGACATGTGCAGCGAGCGCGCTTTCCAGATGACCTCAAGGTCACGAATAAACGTAATTTCTGAAGTTTTTATATTTCTTTTATCTTTCCAATTTGATTGAATTTGTGACGCGCAGAATTGAATATAATGCATTCGAGAACTTTTAAGAATCGATACTTACATTCGAAACCATGTTTTCAAGTTCAACATAACCTTTAAAAGTCGACGTAGGCCTAATTTGCGCGGTACGAGATTTCCAGAAACTGACTACGAACAGTATACCGGAGACCAAATTACAATGAAAGATTAAGAAATGAACGGATTTCGCATTCATTTTGGGTGCTTTCGTATCTAATGTGCTTTATTTTATTAGATAAGAGAATTAAAAACTACTTGTGGTCGATTGTCGTTTGGCTTGGCGTTATTAGATTTTTCGAAGAGTTTGGCTAGCTTAATCAAAGTCGCTGAACTGAAAGAAGTTTTCATGGGAAACTGACGAATATTCCCCTGTAAAACTGAATATAAAGTATCGAAATTTTGAACTCGCGTACCGGTAATTAATGCGGTTTCGTGGTCTAACATGCCCGCCTCTCATCCAGAGGCCCGGGTTCGATTGCGCCAGGTCAGACAATTTTACCTGGATATAAGTCTGGTTCCAGGACCACTCAGCCTATGTGATTACCTTTAATTGTGGAGCTATCTAATGGTGAGATGGCGACCCCGATCTACAGAGCCAGGAATATCGGCCGAGAGGATTCGTCGCACTGACCATGCGCACCTCGTAATCTGGAGTCCTTCGGGCTGAGCAGCGGTCGCTTGGCAGGCAAAGTCCCACTGGGGCTGTAGTTTGGTTTGGTTTAGGAGTTTTGTAAGATTATAATTATACATATTTCATTTTTGTGATGTTTAGCCAAATTGCTGATGGTTTTCATTCATTCCCGGATTTTCCGTTTTCCCGTATTGTACGTTTTATTTTCATGGTCCCTCGAAAAACGGAGAATCGAGGTTTCACTGTATAAATCGTCGTTGCCGGGACTAAACCTCGTATGTGATAATATTTTTTGAGATATACTGACCCGCAGCACATACATTATGAGGAGCGAGAATGCCTTGACAATATTCACACAGTATTGCACCTTAGATGACAGAACCTTACCGGCCAAAGTTCTAAGCTAAAATATTTCACATAGGAGGTTTTGACCCGGCAGCGACGAAATGCACTTTGTGGGATACATTTCGGAAATAGTTTTTTTCCATGGCATTTGAAAGGCTTAAACTGTGAATCAAGGGTTGGCATTTCTGAATTACGACAAATGCCATGGCGGGAAATCGTACAAGCTGGTACAAGGATAGAGTCGCTGTCCTTTGTTGCAATGCAGAGAGAAGCGAGAGATTTCCGACTTCCTCCCCTTGTCATAAGAATGTTCGATAAGCCATGATGTTTTAAGGGCATTGGGTACTTTCCATGTAAGTACAAGGCATCGAAAATGCATACAGCACAGTAATCCCTGGTCTGTTAGTATTTTACTTGGTTTTCCCATTTTAGGCAGTACGATTTTCAATATGCATCATAAGACTTGTTTAGAATTTGCCCTCTAGATTGGTTGCAACGATATATACTTGGAGAATACATCCATGATGACCACAATGAACTTTCGCCCTTTTTTGCCTGTAGGTAGCTGACCAAAAATATCAATTGTATACATCTCTCATGGCTTGGTCGGCAGTATGGCGATAAGTTGGTGTTTGGTTAAGAATGTATTATGTTTAGTTCCTTGACAGATGTCACATGTCTAATTGTATTGTTAATCATTCTCCTTAACTCTTTCTAAGTGAACCACTCTAAGATGGTTTGTGTCACCTGATCTATGCCTCCATGTCCATTGATTCTGTGGGTATGCCAAATAATATTTTTCTGCAACTCCTTCGGTATCACAATACGTATTTTAACTCTGCTTTTATCTATATAGCTTTTTAGCATCTCATTTCTTAATACATATACCCGTGTTATTCCCGTTTCTCTGGCGTTGTCAGGAATATTTTCTGCTAATTTTCTTATGATGCGATTTAGATTTTCATCCGACTTTTGCAATTTATCCAGCAATTCCTCATCTTGTTGTACTAATTCTATATGTTGGACTATTTCTTCTTGTTCCATTGGATTTCGACTTAATACATCCGCCAATACGTAATCCTTTCTGCTACAATGTTCAATTTTCATTTGGAACTGCTGCCTTTAATCCGAAAATCAACGCTTTATCATCTGTTCTTATAATTATACGCTACCCACATATAATTTTCCTCCATTGTTGCAAGGCATAAACTATTGCTAAGAGTTCTTGCTCCGTTGTTGTATAATGTTGTTCATGATTTCTTAGTTTCCTAGTGGTGAATGCCAAATATATGTGTCTTTTGGGGATGTTCTTCTCCTCTTGGTATAAACATGCTCCTATTCCTATATTAGTGCATCCGATTGTATAATAAATTCTTTCTTGTAATCTGGATAGCCTAGTTTTATACTGTTAAACATTAACTTTTTCATTTCCAGGAATGCCTGTTTTGTTTCTTCATTCCTTTTCCACCTGTTATTTATCTTTAAGAGCTCTTGTAACGGTGCTGCTACTTTAGTATATCCATCGCAATGGTCAGCGAAGAATTCCATCATCCCTAGAAATTGCCTCACTTGCTTAATCTTCGTTGGGCAAGGAAAATCACAGAATGCTTTTATTTTTATTGGGTTAGGTCGTATCCCTCCTGGTTTAGGAAGAAGAACAGTCAGAAGATTACAAGGTATGGCTGGGGAGACAGACGAACAAAAACCATGATTGATTATATAATCATAGAGAAAGAACACCGGAAGAACCTTGTAGATGTAACAGCCATGCCTGAAGAAGTCTTTGGTGGAGATCATAGAGTTGTGATAGGAAAATTGAAAGTTGGAAAGATTGAAAAACCCCAATTAAGAAGAAAGAGAAGAATTAAAGTATGGAAGTTGAAGGAGAAAAGCATACAAGAAGAATTTCAAAGGGAAATAATACCCTTGGTACCCAGGACAGAGGTGGGGAATGTTGAAGAGGAATGGAAAAGATTTAAGGAAGCACTGGTTGGATGTGCAGAAAAGGTGTGTGGTAGAACATCAGGAAATGTGAAAGACAAAGAAACACACTGGTGGAATGATAGGGTAAAGATTAAAGTGAAGGAAAAGAAAATGGCATGGAAAGCATGGAAAACATCTAAGACTGAAGAAAGTGGAAGAAAATATGTGGAGGCAAAGAATTTGGCCAAGAAAGTAGTGGAGGAAGAAAAGAGGAAAAGCTGGGCCTTATTCACACAGAAATTGAGAGATGATACACAGGGCAGCAAGAAATTACTGTATGGTATCTTAAGAAACAAAAAGAGAGATCAAGTAAACACCAGATTTGTGAAGGATGAAGGTGGCATAATTTTAACAAAGCCAGAAGAAATAAGGAATAGATGGAGAGAGTATTTTCAGAAGCTGCTGAACATAAGAACGGATGACAGTCATTCAATGGACGACCAGGAAAGGGAATTAGTTGATGAAGAAATGGATAAAGAAATTACAATGAATGAAATTGAAATGGCAGTAAGAAAGATGAAGAATGGAAAAACTGCTGGAATAGATGAAATTTCACTGGAGATGATAAAGGCAGTTGGAGCTGTAGGCCTGCAGTGGACATATCGGGTTCTCAGGAATGTCTGGGAGAATAAGGAGGTCCCTGAGGATTGGCAAAAAGGAATAATCATCCCAATTTTCAAGAAAGGTGATAAGAAAGTTTTGAAGAACTACAGGGGAATTACTCTAATATCCCATGTTGCTAAGATAATGGAAAGGATACTGGAAAGTAGAATAAGGTTGAGGGTTGAGAAGCAGATACAGGAAAATCAGTTTGGTTTCAGAAGTGGAAGGTCAACAATAGAGCCCATTTTCATTATGAGACAACTAATGGAAAAGCATTAGGAGTACGGGAATGATATGGTGATGACATTCATTGATATTGAAAAGGCAATGTCCCTAGGACGAAAGTTTGGGACAGTCTGGTGCAAAAAGGAATTGGACAGGGATTAATAAAAATGATCATGGCATTGTATAAGGAATGTTGTAGTTGCGTGCAAACACAAGTTGGCAGGACAAGTTGGTTCAAAATAACTAGTGGGCTGAGACAGGGAAGTGTTCCATCACCAATCCTGTTTACAATAGTAATGGATGACATCATGAGAACAGCAAAAGCAGCATATGGAGGAAGAGAAATGAACATGATGTTATTTGCAGATGATATTGTGATTGGGGAGAAGACGACAGGAAGGTTCAAGAACAGTTGAATGTGGTGAATGGGAAGATCGAAGAATGTGGATTTAAAATAAGTGTAGAAAAGAGTAAAACTCTTGTTATGACTAAAGGGGAGAAAGAAGGGAAAGGTCCGATTAGACTTGCAGACAAGCACCTGGAAGTAGTGGAAACGTTTAAATACCTGGGGAGTGAATTAAAGGAGAATGCTCGACTGGATGCTGAGATTAGTAAAAGGATTCAAGCTGGAAGTTGTTTCTATCATAGTGTAAGAAACATGTTATGGGACAAGGATGTGCCAATGGAAGCAAAGGATACTATGTACAAGATGTATTACGTACCCATAACAACTTACGGAGCAGAAACTTGGACAATGACAAAGAAGGATGAGAGTCGAATACAGGCAGCCGAAATGAAATTCTTGAGGAGTGTGATACAGAAGAGTAGAAGAGACAAAATAAGGAATGAGAAAATCCGGGAAGAAGTTGGAGTGGAAAAAATGAATGATAGAATAGAGAAGAGCCGACTAAGATGGTTTGGGCACATAAAGCGAATGAGCGACGAAAGAATGCCAAAAAAGGTGATGGAAATGCAAATGCAAGGAAGGAGAGGCCATGGACGACCACGATTGAGATGGAAGGATACCATCCAACGCAGCATTATAGAAAGAAACCTGGACTGGGACACAGTGTTGGAGGAGTGGTAGAAAGACCGAAGAAAGTGGAGAGGAACCATATTTGCCCCTACCCGGCTACAGCTGGATAAAGGGAAATGATGATGATGAGGTCGTATCCCTGCTCCATCAATAATGTGTCCTACGAATAATATCTGTTTTTGACAGAACTTTGATTTCGTCAGCTTTATCTTAAAACCTATGCCTTCAAGTTTTCTAAGAGTTTTGCCAATTTTTTCACAGTGCTCTTCAAATGTTTGCGTTGTGAATACCAGATCGTACACATAACATGTCACGTAATGTTTCACCTACGATATTAAGTTTCTGTCCAAGACCCTTATCAGCACTGTACAGCTGTTCTTAAGACCGAACGGTAGCCTACAGTATGCATATGTTTGGTTGTTAAATATGAATCCAGTAAGCAATCTCGATTTTTCTTCCAAGACAATATGATGGAATGATGATGTGAAATCCATGTTAGTAAAATAACACATGTTCCTAAATTTCTTTACACTATATTTTCTTTTCGGTACTTGGTCGTATTCTGGAATTAGTTTTTCTTTTAGTTTTCTGACATCTAATCATATTCTTATGCTTCCGTTGCTTTTTCTTACCACTACCAATGGATTGAGGTATGGTGTAGCTGTCTTAGTTATTATACCATCAGATAACATTTCTTGTATGATTTCTTTAACTTAATTGAAATATTTTTCTGGAATATCATCAACTTTTCCCCTTCATGGAGTCCAGTCATTTACTAGTAACTTATATTTAAAATTTGGGATTTGGCAGGGTTTATTCTTAAAAATATCTTCATCATCGTTATCGTTGACCAACTCCAGTTTCCCAGGTGTGGTATACGAGCCCCTTCCATTTTGTTTAGTCCATGAACCATTCTTTGTTCACAATTCGCTCCCAATCCTGTCCTTTCTTTTCTACATCCTTCTTCACTAAGCCTGTCCATTTTTCTCTAGGTCTGCCATCTGGTCTCCTTCCCCTTATTTCTCTTTCATACTCCTTTCTTGCAGACCTATTGGCACTCATATTTTTCACATGACCAAACCACTTCAGTTTTGCCTTTTGGATCTTCTGGAGTAAGGAGTCTTCTAGTCCTGCATCTTCTCTGACTTTCATTCCTGATTTTATCCTTCCTGGTCTTCTGGACCATTGTGCGAAGGAACTTCATTTCTGCTGCTTGGAGTTTCGAGTTGTCCTTTCTTGTTAATGTAGCGGTTTCCAGACTATGTGAGGATAGGGGTGTACTATGATTTATACAATGTCTTCTTGGTTTTGAGTGGTACTTGTTTATCCCTTAGTAGCTGTCTTACTTGGAGGTAAAAATGTATTGCTTAGCTGATTCGACTGTTTACTTCATATTTAGCTACGTTATCCTTGGACATTATACTACCCAAGTACTTAAATTCTGTGACACAGTCCAGCTTAGTGCCATTTAGCATGATTTCTGACTGACTCTGACTTCTGTACCTTTAACACCACCGTTTTAGCCTTGTTGATGTTTAATCCATATCTCTCAAACTCCTGACTCCACCCCTGCAGCCTCTCTTCCACATCTTTCTCTGAGTTACCCCAAATTACTACATCATCTGCAAATGCAAATGCTTTTAAGTCTTGTTGCCCCTTTTCTTTTAGTGCCTTTAATATGGTATCCATTACAATGATAAATAATAGGGGTGACAAAGCACTACCTTGTTGTACTCCCCTTTTTGTCTGAAACCATTCTGACAGTCCAGAACCGAATTGTACACAGCTTCTGTTTTTCTCGTAAAGCACCTTAACTTTTGAAATTAGACTATCTCGAACTTTGAGCCTTCTCAGGCACTCCCAAATAAGCTCCCTTGGTATGCTGTCATAGGCCTTTTCACTGTTAAGGAACAGTGGATATAAGGGCTTCTCTTTTTCGCAATGTTTTTCCATTATCATCCTGACAGCAAATATAAGATCTGTTGTTGATCTTCCAGGCCTAAAGCAATATTCTTTCTCTTCTAAAAGTGGTTCTACAATTTCTCGTAATCTATCTATAATTTTCTCCAGAATTTTTAGTCCATGGGAGAGTAGAGTGATGCCACAGTAGTTGATACATTTCCGTCTGCTGCCTTTCTTGATTATAGGTACAATTATACCTTTCTTCCAGTCTTTGGGGATGGTATTTTGCTGCCATACTACCTTTAGTAGTCTATATAGCCATTGGATTGCTGGGGTTCCTCCTGTTCTCAACATGTCCACACTTAACTCATCTATTCTTGCATTTTTCCCTTTCTTCATACTTTCAAGGCTCTTCTCTATCTCCAGCCATATGATTGGTGGCGCTATATTTTTGCTGGGCTCTACACTTTTTCCAGATTCTTCTCTTGTTTTGAATTACATTTGATGCCTCTCCTTTCAGGAGCTTGTCAAAGAAGGTCTTGAATTCTCTCCTGATTCCATCTTCTTCTTGTACTACTGATCCATTGTCCTGCTCTCTTACCTTGATGTCCTTGATTATTTCGCTTGTTTTGAATTACTCTGTAAAGAATTTTCTTGTTTCCTCTGCTGTCCTCTTCCAACTTTTCCACAAACTCATTCCATTTTTTCTTTATCTCTTCTCTTACTATCCTCTTAGCTGTGAGGTCTTTTGCCCTGTAGAGTTCCTGTAGTTAAGCCATTTCTTGTGCATCTTTTTGCTTTTCTTTGTCTAGCATCTTTTTTTTGGGTCCAATTTCTCTCTTTTATAGCCAATCTGACTCTGTCATTCCGCCAAGGTGTCTCGTTTTCTTTCATGGTCGATTCTGTTACTCCACATAGGTCTTTAGCTTCACCCACCAAAGTATCTTTAAAAATTTTCCATTCTTCTTCTTCTGTATTCATTTCCCCTTTTGGTAAATGTCTCTGTATCCTTATTTTATCTTCTTCCTTCAGTTTGGCTTCTTCTAATCTCCAAGTCTTCACTTTACGTTTTCTTTTTCTTTACTTCAGGGTTGTGTTAGCCACATGATTTAGGTCTGCAATCAATAATCTATGATCACTGTCCATACTCTCACTGGGGATAACTTTGACATCAGTTACATATTTCCCTCCTCCTTTGTTAGTGATGATATAGTCAATGAGAGACTTATGTTTTCCATCCAAGCTATATCTCGTTATCTTGTGCTTGTTTTTGGAAGAAGGTATTTTTGATGATCAATCCATTTCTTCTGCACAAACCAAGCAGTTGTTCGCCTTCTGCATTTCTGTTCCCAAATCCATGTGGTCCAATGATTTCGTCATAACCATGTCTGTCTGTTCCAACTTGTGCATTTTCTTCATCAATGATATCTTCTAGATCTTGACAGAATTGATCATTCTCTTGACCACTACATTCAACTTCAGTAATGGCATCCACGTCTTTTGTTATCTGGCCTCTTCCTCGTGTCCACTCCATACTAATTTGTACCCCAGCTATCTCTGAGAATCTTGCTACCTGCCTTCCTCCATTTTGTTTCACTCATTCCCAATATGGATAGATTTTTCATCTTCATCATATCGATAAGTTCTTCAGGTTTTCAAGTCAGGATTAAAATATACTTAGTCCCAATTCTTACATTGTTCTTCGGACATATCTGTCTTTCATCAGAGCCATGTTGTCCGTCATACCTGCCAGATCTGCTCGAAGACTTTGTCAATTTTGGTATTTTTTTTATCTCCATCCGAGGCTCGTTTGATTGTTGATAGCACTTCGAAGACGCTACCACTGGCTTGCTAGGCCTACCATGCATTTTTGCGTCGTTACTTTGTTATTCACTAGATGGTCGGTGCCTGACACGCATTTCCTCATGTCGGTTAAGTATTGGTTTACCCGCCAATCCTCGGGAGGCTGATTGCAGTGGTTGCCCACTGGGCGATGGGGTCGCCACATCTCTACGCCTCTTAAAAATATCTAATATTGCTTCAAAATTTCATATAGTTTCATCTTTTCCACCGATTAAATCTCAGTTCATACCTGACAACCCTTCCGATTTTCCCGGAAACTTTCCGTTTTTAACTCGTCTTCCGATTTTCTTATTTATTTATACTTTTTCCTATTTTTGACCAATATAACCTCCAGTATGGCCATTTGTACTTTTCCGCTAGGATAAATTCTTGTGTGCTCGTGTAATTTACGAAACCTCATTTTCATGCGTATTTATTTGATGCTTTATTTCGTGTGTGTTTTGTCCTTCGCCTTTGTGTATCGTGTTTCCCGCTCACCACAACAGCGTGTGCACTTTATACAGCTGGGGATTCGGGATGGCAATCGTCCTGCAAGCAAGAGAGACTAGTGCGCGCTAGCGACTCAGTTAATCAGGACGAAAAAATAAGTTTCTTATTGTGTTGTTCGCGCGTTGCTGACATCGTTTCTGTTCGTAGTTTCGTCGGAGTTGCAGGCCATGTGGTTTTTCTTGTGTTTCGAGGCTTTCCCCCTCTGTCAAAGTCGTATGTTAATAATGTATGGGACATATTGAATTGTTTTGTATGTGGTAGTTTCGCATATTTAAGTATATGATTTTAATGAGTTGAATGTATTTAAGGGGGTTGTGTCGGTGCCAGTTTCTGGTATTTTCTCTTCTCGTTATGGCCAAAAAATATAACAAACGTTATCTCCAAGTGTTCAGAGATATCCATAAATTTCTGTTCATTTTACCGTCTGGTAAAGGAAAGTACCGTATTTTCTCGCATAATTATCGCCCTTGCATAATTTATGCATCCCAGTCTTTTTGGGCCCAAAGTGGACAAATGGAAATATTCACGTATTTGACGCACCCACATCTTCGAACATCCATCACGCAGCACCGGATGCGTTTCAAAATAAAGATGTCAACTACTCAAGTAGCAGCCTTCCTATTGCGAAAGCGGGCATTCCAAATACAGGGCAACATGCTGTTATTAGCTGGCAGGAAATTCCATTTATTACATGTTATAAATCTCATTTTTGGTCCGTATTGTAAATTTACAGTTCAACAACAATAAACGTGTTTTAATTTATTCCACCTATTCAGTACTTTTATTTTCACTTATAGTGGTTACATAAATAGAGTCTCAGTTAAATGGGACATGTTTCGCCCTAAAAACATTCATCAAGAGTACAACTAATATTAAAAGTGGAAGCTAAAAGTTTAGCCAGTTATTAAAATTCGGGACATAAAAATGTGAAAAATGATACAATATATAAAGATGCTAATGGAAACACTGTCAATGATTAAACTATAATCTTGTCGGAGACTAAAACTTCTTCCATTAAAATTCTGATTAAAACAGTTGATTTAAAATATTAGTGGAAAACCAAAGTGGTAATAATATAAAGCCAACAATATGAGGGCGTGAACACAAGCATAAACATGATTGTCATAAATACAATCTGTCCAAGGCCGCTGATGAACTTCGTCAGCATAAAGTGAGACAGAAGCATCAGTTGAAAAATTGTAAGTGGCCCTTAGTACCGGTAGGTAACCTTGCCAGGAAATGTCAGTAGATACTGAAATAATGTTTTCTGTAAGAGAAGGAAAAGATGAATTAAGAAGTTGAACATAAGAAGAGAATTCGGATTACATAAGTTGAAACAGATGAGGACTTACATGTTAGTTGAAAGTTGTTGTTTATTATCTACTGTTGTGTTGGTTGCTGCCCTTCTGTTGGCTCTGAGTCTGGTGTTGTAACTGTGCTGCAGAGGCGGCAGTGAACTCTGAGGGAGAGGAATAGGGGAGTGTGGAAGGGAGGAGAGGATGGGTGGAGTCAATTGTGAGGAGGCTGACAAAGGGGTGGAGTCAACCGTATTTCTGGAAGTAGGCCTAATATCTGTAGGTATGGGAGGAGTATTAGAGTATGAAGAATTAAATATATTAGGTATCCCAAATTTATTCGAACTAACTGACTTTAATAAATTATTAAAAAATTGGATATTAAAATATAAAAATGAAGTCCTGATGGTGTCACCAACATGTATATTTGTATATTTTGTATTATGTTTATATATTTTGATTGTCATGTACACATCATTACAAGATATTAGAATCATTCCGTATTGACGGTTTTCACTTTACAATGGCGAAAAATGAAAGTATCCTCCTATTCAATACATCATATATTCCGTCATTAGACGGAGTAAACAAGTTCAGACATGTTTCGGCTCGTTTGAGCCATCTTCAGTGAAAAAATTAGGGGGGGGGGGGTTGGAATAATTTACATAATATGAGTTGAAAAAATGCTAAAAAACATAATGAAAGCGCAAATAAACAAACAATAGAGAGCCTAGACGGAAACAAAATAGCACAAATATACAATATTTACATCAATATGCAGAGCAAAAAACAACTTATTGCGACAAAATTCAGTGAAACAGGTGTTAATTTGAAATAATAATCGATACTAAAAACTGCGTTAACCTAAGAAACAAGGGAATGAGAAAACAAATGATGCAGATGGAAATGAATAATAGTAGCACATGGTGAGGTTGTGGACCTCATAGTTTACAAATTATTAGTTTATAAAAACGACAAAACAGCCGAACCAACAATAGACTCGATCACGCGAACGAGACCGTTACTTTGAGAAAGCCAGGCCACTAGAGAGAACAACCACCTACTGCACACCATTAGAACTTCATTGACGGTTTCCACTAGATTACTACAATTTACTATGCATCTTTCTTCTACCTAACACAGCTTCTCATATTTGTATATGCGGCCCTTCCGACCCCTCTATAATAAGGCAAAACACCAGCCAACGTTATGAAACAATAATGAAGAAAGGGACCGCTAGATTGAGAAGATATTAAGAATGCTGCTATTTCTGAAGCCTTAAATTTAAGGTGTTTTTTTCTCCTTATCACAGGCTTTTCGCCTGCAGGTTAATTCAGGCTTGGTTTCTCTCAAAATGTTTGCTCCCGCTCTCCTCCTGACCATTTTGATGTGATGGGTTTCCACTTGGATTTTGACAGCGATTTCAAACTGTTTTGTCGTTTTTATAAACTAATAATTTGTAAACTATGAGGTCCACAACCTCACCATGTGCTACTATTATTCATTTCCATCTGCATCATTTGTTTTCTCATTCCCTTGTTTCTTAGGTTAACGCAGTTTTTAGTATCGATTATTATTTCAAATTAACACCTGTTTCACTGAATTTTGTCGCAATAAGTTGTTTTTTGCTCTGCATATTGATGTAAATATTGTATATTTGTGCTATTTTGTTTCTGTCTAGGCTCTCTATTGTTTGTTTATTTGCGCTTTCATTATGTTTTTTAGCATTTTTTCAACTCATATTATGTAAATTATTCCAACCCCCCCCTCCCTAATTTTTTCACTGAAGATGGCTCAAACGAGCCGAAACATGTCTGAACTTGTTTACTCCGTCTAATGACGGAATATATGATGTATTGAATAGGAGGATACTTTCATTTTTCGCCATTGTAAAGTAATGTACACATCATACGCTAATATATATATATATATTCGTTTACGGCCATTAGAGACCACGTTAGATAACAATTACATGTTTCTGGAAGCCTTCCTCACAGCTCAGAACTTCAGCATCCTCTCTCTGGCAGCCTGTCTTCTTTCGTCCGTCCACCCACGGTTAAGTTTTGGTTCGTCATGGAATCCCTGAAATCTGTCGATCACTGACCTAAACTTTGTTCGGTTTGAGATGTCTTCCGAATTTAGTCCCACCTGTTTGAGATCCTTTCTTACCTCCCTGAACCATTTGTCCGACACTTTAGGTCTGCTGTCTAGTATTGTGAAAATCCTTTTCGTTAGTCTCTTCTCATCCATTCTAAATAAATGCCCATAGAATTTAAGTCTCCGTTTTCTCATGGACTCAGTTAGCCTTTCATTGTCTCGGTAAAGTTCTTCCCTTCCTCGCAGCCTATACTGTCCATCCACAATCTTTGGACCCATTATTTTGCGAAGGATCTTTCTTTCAAATAATAATAATAATAATAATATGTTTAATTTCGTTGTGGGTAATCATGTTTACTCCAACTCGATTGAATTTCACTTCCGGAATAGTGTAATGGCATACTTTACACCGACTAATGATGCTGAAAAAAAAGAATGGTACTGGGTAACTTCAAGATACTCTAGAATGTATTGTATGAAGAAAAGAGATAGTAATCATGGGTGACATGTATGGATCTGAAATAGACAGTCAAGTGTTCACGAAGTTTGGAGAAAAAGTAAGGAACAATAACAGGAACAAGTTAATCAACATATATGAATAGTTTGATCTGAAGATCAACAACAGCCCAGATGGTTGAGGCGCTGGCCTTCTGACCCCAACTTATCAGGTTTGATCCTGACTCGGCCCGGTGGTATTTGAAGGTGCTCAAATACGCCAACCTCATGCCTGTAGATGTAATTGCAAGTAAAAGAACTCCTGCAGGACTAAATTCTGGCACCTCAGCATCTGTCTGTAGATTTACTGGCAAGTAGAAGAACTCCTGCAGGATTAAATTCTGGCACCTCAGCATCTCCAGAAACCATAACCGTAAAAGTAGTTAATGGGATGTAAAACCAATAATAATATTATTATTATTTTTAGTTCAACAATGTATTTTTTATCAAAAGGAAATCTACAAATATACATGGGTTCAAAAGATTTTAAAAATCTCAAGTTTATAACAAATTATATAGTACGATGACAAAACAAATGAGCTCCACTAAAATGCCAGATGTAAATGTATATCAAGGTGCTGAGTGAGGATCTGATCACTTTTTGTTGAAAGGAGAAATACTATTTAAATTGATGGGTGACACATAGATGAGAAAAATAATCAAAATATAAAACTGGAATGTTAAATTTTATATCACACTTTTTAATTATGAAAATATCAAGCAGTTATATAAACAAAGGCTGGAAAATGAATTAGATGTACATTTTAAGGTATTACATTGTATGATTACATAATTACGGCTGTAAGAAGATAGCACACCAAGTGCTGGGAACTGTTCAGGGGAAACAAAAATTAAATACTTGGATAAATCAAGTTGTTTTAGAGAAAATTGAGGCCTAAATGCCTAAATACAAAGACAGAAGAAGATAGGAAAACATATAACGAACAGAAAAGGGTTGCCTTTATTTCAGGAAGTCAGAAGAGCTAAAAATGAATAGTGCGAGAAGGTATGTGCAGAAATAAACTGCTAGTTAGGATTTAAGCAAACCCATGCAGCATGGGCGGCTTTAAGGACACTGAGGGGAATGTACAGAAGAAAACTAATATTGAACTGATACCTTTTAAGAAATGGGCAGATTATTATGAGAAACTATTGAATGAGGAATGATCAGAATTTAAAGAAGAGACAATTAAACATAAAAGGATAAGCTGGGATTTATCTGAAGAGTATGTAAACAAATTTGTAATGATAGGAAAGAAAGGAAAGCAGAGAGTCCAGGACTCTTAAGATTATGACACATTACATTATGTTCAGTTGAAACATTCAGATGTTACAGTAAAACCTCGATAATTCAAAAAAAAAAAAAAAACAGAGTTTGAGTTACGTAGCTTCGAATTAAAGGAATTTCTGCGTAACAAAAAAATATTGAAATTATGTATTTGTGTATTGTTGTATTTGTGACTCGAACCGGGATACCTCCGATCCTCAAGACGAATAAAACAGAAATTGTAAGAAAGATAATAATTCCCATTTTTTTTCAGTCTAGAATACAACAAAAATAAAAGGAAGCTGAAAAAATTGGGGAATAATAAAGAAGTCCAGGTTTCATCAGTCTTAAAATAGACTGACTTGCTCTAACTGAATGTTTAGAACACACATCTATTTTGATTACTTTTTCGTAAATACGAAGCGATAAACTGAAGCTATCAGCAGAAAGGGTGTGTGATTGTAGCAAATTCCATCAGATAATTGGAAACAATTCTCAGGCAGCGTCTAAAAAAAAAAAAAAACACTAATAAAATGCAGGCGCAACAAGAACTTTGAAATTGACTAGTTATGCACAGTTGACAGGCCAGAAATTAGGTTAACTCTTTCCCGCGGATTGCGTAGTAAAGCGTACTGGAGTCGCACGTTGTCTCCCGCGGGTTGCGTAGTAAAGCGTACTCGAATTTCAAACCGACTTCCTCTGCCATCTGTCTGATAAACATATAACTTTTTGGAACCAGTGAATTCCCTGCGCTTCCTAGATACCACTGGCATGCACGGAATCCTATAATAAAGTGTTATTTTATACGTTTTCTTAGATAGAACAGACAGCTGACTGAATGTTAACACATTGCAGCAACATGGCTGCTCATAACGAGTTGAATGCGGAGGATATTTGTTACAAATTAGATCAATATGTTGACAAATACAACGGTAGTGAGTTTGAAGTTGTAGGTATGATGATAAAACTGGTATGGGAAGCATTTGGGACAGGATATGAATCTGAGAGAAATCGAAATATGGCTCAGAACAGGAAATGTTCATTCAGGTACCGTCTCCGTTTAAAATATTAGGCCTACTTGTAAAAACATAATTATCAGTTTTAATTCTTCAGTTAATTCTGTTTCGGACTTTGAGCCTCTACTTAAGTACACAATAGCCTATTCCAACTAATGTCAATTTATCTTCCAATCCCATTCAGTCAAAAATTGTTTATAGTTTGTATGTCCGAGAGGAAGCACGATTTGCTATCTAAATATCTTCATCCGACTGATCCCGAAAATGAAATAAATTGGGAGATTTAGGGTGAATTCCTGCGTTCTCTGCATTATCAAGAAAATAAGAGCCCCATCATGTCCAGTAATTTAGACTGACTTCAAGAACAAGCAATTTAACATTATGCACAATATTGGATGCTTCGTGATGTATCATGTGTTGCGTGTAATTAGGTTATCTCATTGTATCATTTTAGAATAACTATAGTGTATTTTCCATTGTTACAAAATTTGAAACTGATATATTAAGTGGTTTTTACAGAATAAATTATTTAGTGAAGGTACTCCACAATTATACCTGACAAGCAAATTATTACTCTAGGTTTCGCCCGACAGTGAGTCAAAGATATTCCGTGGGAAAGGGTTAAGTGTGCCACCAAATTGTCGCCAGCGGGCACATGAGAAGAGACTCCGTTTCCGGTGTTTCGTCTGCTTGCGATTCCATTATAAATAAATTTAGACTCTATGAAACTTGAACAAAGTTAACTCTGTGACTGTACCGTACGTGTACCTCACGACAATAATAAGGCTCGTTGACAATGCGATTAAAAAAGTAACAAAGAAGCAATATAAGCTTTAATTCCTAAAAAACTGAAGTAGGGCGTATGCGACAATGAGGGATATGAGACAGTCGCTCATTGTCATTAATTGTCATCTGCAATGACTGTATTTGTTAGCTGCTCTGCAGCAACCAGATTACAGTACTGATTTTGAATTAGATAGTTGAGGGGTCCGATGAGAACTTTGAATTACATATTAACCGTATTTTGAATTAAACGACCGAAATAATACATGAAGGCCTATATTTGAATGTGGGGAATGGCACTTACGTCGAAATATTCATATTTCGAATTAACCGACTTCGAATTAAAGAGTTTTCACTGTATGTGGTTTTAAAGTTGAGGTTTATCTGTAGAATGCCAAAAACACGTTCTTCTTCATTCTGATTACAACAGCTGCAGAAACAAACATGGCAAGAAAAGTTATATGACACTGTTAAATGGAGAAAGAATGGAACAATAATTTTATGCAATTAGGTTTGAGATTGGTGCCCCTATTTATTTTTATGGAAGTTTAAACTCAAGTACAATCGAACCTCCCTTCTGCGGACACCATCGGTTCTGAATAAAAATGTCCGTTACGAGAGGTGTCCGCTAAAACTAGTTTGTAAAAATAATTGAACATTTTAATAGCAAAGAACATCCACCTTAAATATAAGCATACGTATCTTTATTTTTATTATTCTAAGTCATTTTTCTATTAGTATTTCATAGAGATTTATTATAAGTGACTTTACATCATTTACAAACATTACAGCTTTGTGAAGTAATCCCTTGTTACTCATGTTTAACAGACAAGTGTTATGAATAGAATGATGCAAGAAGGGAAGAAAATCTCCAGGTAACTTGTGAGTCAACAGTCTTTGGCAGCATTTCTGGGCAATTAGAATTCTTGGAATAGGCCTATACACCACTAGATAGAACTGCATTGCGATGTACCTTCTCTCCCCTTGCACTCGAAATAGTACAAACATTCAAAAGGGATTTCCTTATGTCTGAAGAATGGTTTCAAAAAAAAAGGATGACGTGGTCCGGCATAATAAATTGTCCTGCAGCGAGTAAAGTGTCTGCTTAAGTCAAGTGGACGGGACAAATGGCGATGTCCGCTGTCCGGAGTTCGAGGTGTCCGCTTAGATGAGGTCAATTTAACACTTGTCTTATGTAAAATAAAATCGGTTCCGAGGAAAATTGTCCGTATAGGGAAGTGTACGCTGAATAAGGGTGTCCGTTAGGGCAGGTTCGACTGTATGAAAACTTTTGAATCCCACAGTAGAAATGTGTATTGACATTCTACGCATCTTTCCAGAAAGTGGTGTCCCAAATAAATTATGTAAACTCTTATTCTAACCTGTATAAATTTCCTTTCATTTGTTAAATTAGGTCAGTTTCATAGAAAAAAAAAATAGTATGTAGTGCACGGAAATGAATCATTGCAAAACGTTCATACTCATTTGCAAAAAGAGCCTTTTCTGCACTTATATTACGATATACTATATTATTTCACTTTATAACTGTTATTACAGATTCTGTGAATGAAATGAAGTTATTCACTGAGTTTTTCTCTTTTTTCTTTCTTAGGAATCATTTTGGAACAGGCTACAGAGGACAGTCAATATCTTTGATGAAGAGCTTGGTAAAATAGAAGAGCTATTGAAGCATTTTGTGCTTTCAAAGCTATGGAAACTTCGCCAGTCTCATCGCAGAAGTGCCCTTGATCATCTATACTTTCATTGTAAAAAAATATATATCATGCACCAAGAATGAGTTGTCGGAATCACAAGAAACTTGATGTGGTTGATTGCAACATTGTAAGTAAGTGATTACAGTATCAGAACAAAACAGTTGATTATTGCAGAAAACTGGACACGAAGGGAGGTTTTATTACACTGTGCGTCTAGTTCTAGTTTGGATACAAAATGTGATACAAGAAGCCATAGAGGCATTCAGGTTTCGAATGGTAGCCTGCAGCATATCCATCCATGTATGCCGCGACTGGTCCTCCAGATCCTGTAATCTCCTATGGTGCTGAAGTTTGCTCTCCTGGTTGTCCCAGGCATGTTCGTTGGGCAATAAATTTGATGATTAGACAGGCTATGGAAGTGTGGCAATATTGCGGAGGCATTCTTGTGATACCTTGCTGTGTGCAGGTGAATATTATCGTACTGGAAAATGCCTCTTGGAAGCCCTATCCTGAAGGACAACAAGTAAGGCTGCAGAATGTCCACATATCGCTGTGCTGTTCGTCTCCCTCGTAACTACTACAGGTGTGACCATCAGTGGTGGCAGTGTGTTGCACAGTCGCAAGGCCTCCAGACACGGAACATGAGCGTCATCAGTGCATAACTCTAAACGAACAAAGACGACATTGGTGGATATCAATAGCAGGACATATAATGGATGTAGTGAGATTAAATTTCCTTCAGCCAAGTACCTAGAAATGGTTCTTGCTGGCTCAGGGGCCTGTAACAAGCTTCTTTCCACAACCGAAGGCAGCATGAGCGGGAAGGAAGCGGCCGTGGCCTTAATTAAGGTACAGCCGCAGCATTTGCCTGGTGTGAAAATAGGAAACCACGGAAAACCATCTTCAGGGCTGCCGATTGTGTGGTTCGAACCCACCATCTCCCGAATACTGGATACTGGCTGCACTTAAGTGACTGCAGCTATCGAGCTCAGAACCATTCAAGTAATCTCGTTACTATGCTAGTCATTGGGCTGTTGGCTTGAGATGTAACTGCATGCTGAGTTTTGCAGCAAAACAACTCCTTCTTGGTGTTTCTTTTTTATCAAACGAAAGTTTTCCCTCTTTTATTCTTCTGAAACATCCCTGAAAAGGAGTGTGTAGTTGAGTATAAAGAAGGATGCTCTTTGTTGCACCTTGATTTTTGCATGAATGGTTTAAAGTTTGTAAAGCTGGAGAAAGACTGTTTAACTTCAGTCCAGTTCTACATAATACTGCCTCAAGTTTTCAGCTTCATGTAGTTTATAAGACAGGTCTGTGAAATACCTAAGTCATAGAGATAAAAATGCTTGTAGTTGAAGGAAAAATATGTTTGTTCCATGGATCAGGGTTGCACTTGATAGGAGTGAGGAGTAGAGAAGAAAGTGGGAAGTGTTACTACTTACGCATAGACTGTGTGGCCGTGCCACGATACTCCCAAGCCTTTGCGATATTACTGTTAACAGAAATTAAGATCATTTCACTTAATATTTGTTAGGAAAAGGGAACAAAAGTAAAATAATAATTCCCCCTCCTCCTCTAGCCTTGATCCACTCCTGAATATAGGCTTCTTTGTTTCCTTTCTATGTCAACGACCTCTGCCAGCAGTAGCATAACCAGGATCAGCTGATGGTTTTTTTATTATTTATAGTTTCGAAATGATGGTAGAACAAAATGAAGGTGCATGCAAGACTTGTCATTTACACGGGCACTGATATAAGTGAATTACAGATCTGTTGGTTCTACAATTATGTCTCTGAATGTTTATTTAGTGTATTGTCAGTTTCTGTTTATTTTATTTATGTAAAATTTCTATTGTGGGTGATGGGGGTGTTCTAAGCCCTAGTAACCCCACCTGGCTATGCCCCTGGCTGCTAGGCAGTGAGAATTCAGTCGTCCTTCCATGGTGTTTGATGTCATCTTTTCATGTAGCAGATAATAATAAATAATTAAAATTGTATGGGCTCAGTTACCACGAGCAGGCATTGATTTGACGTCATCTAGACCGCCTGCACGTCAATTTCTCCGTCCCACATTGCCAGATTGCAGAGAAACTAGATATCGTTTGGATGATCTATGAATAAGTGTTTATTAATTTTGTCAAGATAAACACCAAATGTGTCACCATAAACCTTTTAAATGCCAACATCATACAGCATGGGGTATCGACTGGACTTTATTTCATCCTTTAAAAATCTGACTACCCCTGCCGGGTTTAAATCCGCAATCTTGAGATCCAGAGGCTGATGATTTACAACTGAAACACTCTTTCTTGTCTCTTCTGGTCTCTGCTCCATCAGAATTTGGCCTGTCCACCACCACTTCAGTCTTGCCTGTTGCTCCACCACGTTGGCAAATTGAGTCCTCCTCCAAATCTCCTCATTTCGGACTTGCTCACACAGGCTTTTTTGAATTTCTTGGCTAACATCTTACAATAACACATTTGAGGTTTTTTTAATTTGCTATACGTCGCAGTGACACAGATAGGTCATGTGGTGACAATGGGATAGGAAAGGCCTAGGAGTGGGAAGGAAGCGGCCTTGGCCTTAATTAAGATACAGCCCCAGCATTTGCCTGGTGTGAATATGGGAAACAACAGAAAACCATCTTCAGGGCTGCCGACAGTGGGGCTCGAACCCACTAGCTCCCGGATGCAAACTCACATCTGCGCGCCCCTAACCGCACTGCCAACTCACCTGGTGATTTGAGTTATTAATGAGAAACTTAGATAGACCGCATCGCCAATGAGGAGGTACTCTGTCGAGCCAGAAAACCGTGTGAAGTCTTTACCTTTGCAAATGCAGGAGAGAAGACTATTTCTGTCACATCTTCCGAAATGACACGTACAGTCTGATTCAACTGACCATAGAAGGTCGGATAGAAGGGAAGTGAGGATGTGGGCGAAGAAGATTATCTTGGATACAGAATCTCTGACAAAAATAGAAAAACTTACACCATGGTGTCGCCAACCTTTTGTGAAGAGACGGCACCAGAAGAAGAATAAAAAACTTCAACTTGCCGTTTCTTAAACAAAATCTGAATTTGAAGACTAAAACACACATACATAAAACTGGCATTTGTACATTTCCTGTTCAATTCTTCTCCCTCTTGTCCTTCTATCCTGCTTTAATGACACTTTTACCTGGCTGGGCTGAGTAGTTCGGATAGTAGAGCGCTGGCCTTTTGAGACCAACTTGGCAGCTTCGATCCTGGCTCAGTCCAGTGGTGTTTAAAAGTGTTCAAATACAACAGCCTTGTGTTGATAGATTTACTGGCATGTTAAAGAAATCCTACGGGACAAACATTTCGGCACCTTGGCATGTCCGAAAACCGTTAGAATGGGGGATGTAAAATCAATAACATTATTATTATTACTATTACTATTATTATTATTATACACGGAATCAGTTCATTTTCGCTTCTGTTACTATTAGATTCTATCTCTGACTTATCAAGAGAATTCTGTATTCGTGTGAAATTCTCAGAGACTCCACCTTTACAATACTAACATGTTTTTAATCAAGTCAGCCTTAATACAGTACACATCTGCACCTGAGTGAGACTCCCGAGCATCTTTAGCAGAGCATAACACATGGGATATTTTGATGTTATATAGATCACATCGATAATAGTTGGGATGTATGGAAGGAATGCCTTTCTCTCAGCACCTTGTCCCATTTCTTCTTAGAATGTGGTGGAGACTCTACAGTTTGATGTTATACAGATCACATCGATAATAGTTGGGATGTATGGAAGGAATGCCTTTCTCTCAGCACCTTGTCCCATTTCTTCTTAGAATGTGGTGGAGACTCTATAGTCCTCTTGATCACTTTTGCGGTTTGGTTATGCCCTGCTCTAATTCAACCACTAATGTGTAAAAAGGATAACTTTACACATTAATTGCTTAAATGAATGTAACACCATTGTGTTTGTGTGTGGGAGCATGATTAGATCAGTGGCTTAGTTGGTGGCTTCCTACCTGGAAGGCTGAGGTTTGAATCCATGTCGATTCTGGGCTGAGAACTCCATCTCAAAAATCCTGTGGCATCAGGAAGGGCATCTGACCTCAACCCCATGGCCAAAACCAAAATGAGCCCAGTTGACTCTAGTGACCCCAGAAATAACTGGGATAAGCTGAAGAAAGAAATTATTGTTTGTGCAACCCTTATCCCGTTTCTCTACGGGGTTGGATTTGAGGTGAGATGAATCTGTCATGACGGGTTTTTATGACTGGATGCTCTTTGTGACGTCAACCTCATCAGAGGAGTTAATGAGTTGAAATGAATGACGTGATATATGGTAGTAGGAAGGCAGAGGGTGAAACCCAGTGCCGGCACATAGCCTACTCCTGTCGAATAGCACAGACGGACAAATAACCATCACTCTACACTCTATATGAGCAGTGCAGAAAGGTTTGGAATTTAATCCAGGCTTTTGGAACGCAAAGTAGTGATTAGAAATTGTATACCACCACCTCCCCTACCCTGCCGGCCAACATTCTGATGGTGAAAATATTTTCAATCAACGGGACTCATACCGGCTTACCACAGTGTCAGACCATTTAGACTTCAGTGCCTTAATGATCATGGCCACCAGGCGGGCTTGAAGAAAGAAACCATTGTTTTTGTTTATTGAAAATACAAATGTAAATTTGTATATGGTAATATGGCTAGGAGGTGCTGGAATTAAACTACGAAAAAGCCTACTAGAGGATCATGTGTCCTAACTCAGATTTTGAGTTCTGTAAATATCATGTTGAACTTTCATTCGGGGGAAAGTGGTGTTCGTTGTTGTAAGTGGAAGTACAACTTGGACATTACCCTCTCTTAACACTAATCAGGGGGGAAATGGAAGAGTTCTGACACTTTGAAGAATGAAGATATCAACAAAAGAAGAAGAGCCAAAAAGGGTGTGAAAATGAAAAATCTCCTTGTACCATGCAAACAAATGCCAACAGGATTGGAAGAGAACGAGAGTTGACCAAGGCAGGTTTGGTAGAAACATTGAAAGTGAGAAACCGGGGACTGGTCTGTGAGAACAATTCTAGACTCGGTTAGGGACCCCATGGTCGCCATTCCACACTCCCAACCTTAGATCCCCTGGGGGTCAACCTGGTGGTGGTGGTGGTGATTATTGTTTTAAGAGGAAGTACAATTAGGCAACCATCCTCTATATAACACTAATCAGAGAGAAAAGTTGGAAGGGATCCGACACTTCGAAAAATGAAGGTATCGGCCAAAGAAAGACGAGGGCCACAAAGGGCGTGAAAATGAAAGACTCCCTAGCCCTCGTAAACCTTATAGCGTCGGGGTCAGAAAAGAACAAGAGTTGACCAAGGGAGGTCGGATAGGATAGATGAAAGTGAGGAGCCTGGCACAAGTAAGGGGAAGCAATGCCAGGACTTAGGGGGCCCGTGGTCGCCAACCCACGCTCCAAAGTTCAAAGCCCTTGGGGCCCCTTTTAGTCGCCTCTTACGACAGCCGGGGGATACCGTAGGTTATTCTACCACTCCCATCCACAGGGGGGTGGAGGTCAACCTTTTGGTCACCTTTTATTAGAGGCTAGGGATACTAAGGAGTATTCTACCATCCTCGCCCATAGGAGATCCTTTGCGGGAGGTGAGAGTGAGAGAAATTAAATAAGTTACATGTGAGAAATTTGTCAGTACAGATGTTAAGTTCTGTTTCTTCATTTTCAGTAGGATTTTTAATTATTTTCTGTTCATGTCAAATTTAGTGATTCTCTTTGTCTAACGATCTGATTGTGCATGTTCTTGTTAATGTGTTGAAAACTCTAGTAGAATAAAAAGGAACCAGTTGCTCACAATTTACATGTGCTCATTCCATTGCTCAAGAAGCTCCGTGTGTCATTCCTATAGAAATATCCTGTTGTTATACTTGGGGACAAAACATGACGACCTCGTCTCACACCACTACCCTCCAGTGGCATCCCAGTGTCTATTAGCGGCTTATAGGATTTACTACATCTACTGTAGCCAGCATTGCCAAATCGTCTACTACTGTGGACTTGAAGAAGATTAAAGACTAAAGAGTGTGTGGAAGAAAATAGTTTGGTAACCTCTCCACACCAAACAAGAGCCACTTACAACTCATTAGCTCAGCAAGGTGCAAGGTGTGATTGACTGCTGGATTCCAGCTCGCTTCCAGACCGTCATGTGCTTTCCCCAAGTATATTTATTTTGTTCAGTACAATTAATGTGCATATGTAGCAAATTTTTTCACTCTTTGTGTTTGGTACATGATATTCACTTCATATCGACTATTAACCCTTTGAGGGCGGAAGCATTTTATGTCTGTTCGTTGACCAAAAATATGGTAAATTAAAAGTCATCCAGACTTATCTACCCCTAGCTATAAACATGCATATGTGCATAACGTAAATGATTTACCTTGAATATTAATAATGTACTCCATCTGAGAGATGAGTAGGAAATTTTTGAAATTTTTCGTAGCAGCCTATTAGCACATAAATGGCATAAGAGTCCTTCCACAAAAAATAAGTTATTAAAGTATGAAGGCTTTCACGGCCAGTGTCAATATAATAAAATTCTTCCGGGCTGTTATGCCGTGGTCCACTCCTCCCGCTTCTCCCAGACGTTTCGACTACTGCTGCGGTAGTCATCTTCTGTGGCGTCGTGTAGATACGCTCTCCTGTATCCCGCTGGCGACTGCAAAATTTGTCTGGGAAGCAGCTGTATTTATATGTAAGTGTGTGGCCTCCAATTGGTTCGCGCTGTGCAAACCTACATCTGATTGACTATCTGAAAGCACGACCTCCGATTGGGTCGCGCCGAGCAGCTTGATGTTTGGTTGGCTATCTAAGCACGCGACCTCTGATTGGTTCGCGCCGGGCATGGATTCTGACTGGGTCGCTCCGAGAAGTCTGTCGTCTGATTGGATCTCGGAGTGCACGACCTCCGATTGGGTCGTGCCGAGCAATGGAACCTCTGGTTGGTTGACTGTAATGTCCCTGATCTTAGTAAACTTCAGCCGTACGTTATATAAAGGGGTGTACCAGGCCTTGCTGAGTTTCAGTCCTTCCTCCTTTCTATTAAAGTTATCCGGATGTTTATGTATTTCGATTGCTTCCCTGTAGAGACGGGCGTGAAAGTGGGATGTTGTGGCCAGTATGTCAGTATCCTCGTAACGGATCTCATGATTCCCGTCAAGCAGTGCATGCTCCGCTACTGCTGATTTGTCGTATTGCCCCAAGCGACAATTCCTTTTGTGCTCCGACAAATCAGCAGTAGCGGAGCATGCACTGCTTGACGGAAATCATGAGATCCGTTACGAGGATACTGACATACTGGCCACAACATCCCACTTTCACGCCCGTCTCTACAGGGAAGCAATCGAAATACATAAACATCCGGATAACTTTAATAGAAAGGAGGAAGGACTGAAACTCAGCAAGGCCTGGTACACCCCTTTATATAACGTACGGCTGAAGTTTACTAAGATCAGGGACATTACAGTCAACCAACCAGAGGTTCCATTGCTCGGCACGACCCAATCGGAGGTCGTGCACTCCGAGATCCAATCAGACGACAGACTTCTCGGAGCGACCCAGTCAGAATCCATGCCCGGCGCAAACCAATCAGAGGTCGCGTGCTTAGATAGCCAACCAAACATCAAGCTGCTCGGCGCGACCCAATCGGAGGTCGTGCTTTCAGATAGTCAATCAGATGTAGGTTTGCACAGCGCGAACCAATTGGAGGCCACACACTTACATATAAATACAGCTGCTTCCCAAACAAATTTTGCAGTCGCCAGCGGGATACAGGAGAGCGTATCTACACGACGCCACAGAAGATGACTACCGCAGCAGTAGTCGAAACGTCTGGGAGAAGCGGGAGGAGTGGACCACGGCATAACAGCCCGAAAGAATTTTATTATATAAAAAGTAAGTTACCGTATATACGTGAATAATCCCCGCTGCCGAATAATCCCCGCACCCTAATTTTAGGAAGACTAATTTTGAAAAAATTTGACGCAAATAAAACCTGCACCCAATTTCGTGCGTCAATTTAAAAAAAAAAAAAATGCAGGGATTATTCCCGTAAATACGGTATTAGTCGTGAAGTTACCATTGGTAAACACTTTCATAGTTACTCATCATCATCATTTCCCCTTGTCCAGCTCTTGCCAGGTCAGGGTGTAGATGGAACTTCTCCACTGTTGCTTCTCTTTCCACCACTTCTCTTCAGTAATTGTATTCCAGTCCAGTCTTCTTTTTCTTATACTGTTCTTGACAGAGTCTATCCTTCTTGCTCTGGGCCTCCCTCTTGATCTCTTCGTTCTGTCTTAGCCTCCAACACTTGTTTTGGTATCCTTCCCTCCTCCATCCTCATAACATGTCCAAACAATCTCAATTTATTCTTCTCCATCCTAACACTCGGTTTTAATTCTCTCACTCTCTCTCTCTCCTTGCCTTCCCTGCCATACTTCTCAGGAACTTCATCTCACTGGCCTGAATTTTACTCTCATTTCTTGCTGTCAAAGTCCAAGTCTCTGACATACGTTAATGCAGATGTATAGTATATCTTGTACATTATCTCTTCTCACTTCATAGAAACTTCTCTGTTCCACACCAGGTTCCTCGCATTCTAGTAGAACATACTTCCCCCTTGTACCCTTTTGCTGATCTCTTTATCCATTCTTGCATTATTTCACTTCCAAAATATTTGAAGTATTCAACAACCTCAAGGTTTTGTCCCCTGATATAATGATTCTTTTCCTTCTCTTTCTCCTTTTGTCATCACCACTGTTTTGCTCTTATCCACACTGATTTTCATACCACATTTCTCATGTTGTCATTTAAAGCCTCTAGTTGGATTTGCACTTCTGTATTGTTGACTCCCCAGATAACTATGTCATCTGCAAACAACATTTTCATATCCCCTCCATATCTTGACTGGTTTCCGTGAGACTTTCATCCATAACCATTATAAACATAAGTGGAGACAATACACTTCTCTGCCTCAGTCCAGTTTAGTTTCTAAACCAATCTGCTGTCCCCCTGGAGTCTGGACAGAACTGAAACTATTCTCATACATTGCTTTCACTAGTTCACTTGATTGCCTCCCATATCCTTTCCTTTCCAGGGTTTCCCACACCTTTTCGCTATTAACACTATCGTATGCCTTCTCTAGATCAAGGAATACAATCACCAGATCTTTTCCATACTTTTCTCTTGTAACAACTTACACTTCTCACCAACACTTAGACACTTGTGAATCCTGTAAGATAGAAGATAGTTGCATATTTCTATAAGAGCACTGATACCAACTGGTAGAAAGTTAATTGTTTATGGTTTTGGAAGATCTTGCTTTGAATGATAGAACCTTTTTCAGGTTGGAGATATGGTTTGACTAAGCAGGTTTCACAAAAGTAGTTTGTGCATTTCATTTCGCTTTTTGCCCTACAAACACACAAGGAAATATGCCAGTTTTCTGGTCCCTCCTATCCATGAAATGTTGCATCCCAGTCAGTCTCTTCCTTGATGGGCCTTCTGATGTCTGTCTCTGGCTGGACCTTCCTAGAGATTTATATGTGGCCATGCTTTCGATCATGAAGGATTCCACTAGATATTTTCTAAATGACTTGTGCTGCATTGCAGTTTTGTTGGCTTCTTTCTGTCTCGTAGTGTATAACAACTATGAACTTACTATGGATATCTACAAAAGCCAAAAGAACATTATTCCACTTGCAGGCAACGTGTCATGGGATTTATATATATTAAATTCTGTCCTCTGAGGGTTAATATTTTAAAATTCACTTATCTTTTGGAATTTTTATGTTTTGTAATCTAAGCACTGTGTCCGGCTCCATGGCTAAATGGTTAGCATGCTGGCCTTTGGTCACAGGAGTCCCGGATTCGATTCCCAGTAGGGTCAAGAATTTTAAGCGTAATTGGTTGATTTCTCTGGCACAGGGGCTGGATGTATGTGTCGTCTTCATCATTTCATCCTCATCACGACACGCAGGTCGCCTACGGGAGTCAATTCAAAAGACCTGCACCTGGCGAGTCAAACTTGTCGTCAGACACTCCCGGCACTAAAAGCCATTCACCATTTCATTTTTTCATGTAAGCACTGTACATATTGTCTTGTCACATAATCTATGCTTGTTTGTCTTAATCTCAAAACTTTTCTGTAACACTGTGAACCAAATGGTAACCTCTTTTTCATATGATGACAACTTCATTACCAGCAAAATGTAACATGTGTTAAGGATAGCAACACGTGGAAGTTAAACATAAAGGCAGTCTTATGTATCACCTGTCACTTTCGCTATACTAAACCACAGTTCTTCTGGAGAATGAATGATATCAGAAGTTAGTTTATAACGTTTATATTACTTTATATTAACTAAGTTGACACTGGAAAGAATGGTTTACACCAAGTGAGTTGACAGTGCAGTTAGGGTCGCATAGCTGCGAGCTTGCATTTGGGAGATGGTGGGTTTGAATCCCACCGTTGGCAGCCTTGAAATTGATTTTCCGTGGTTTCCATTTTCACACCAGGAAAATGCTGGGGCTGTACCTTAATTAAGGCCACGGCCGCTACCTTCCCAATCCTAGCCTTTCCCATCGTTCCGTTGACGGAAACCTTTGCTGTGTTAGTGCATGTTAAACCACTAGCCAGGAAAAAAAAAATGGCTTCTATCTTAACAAACCTTGATGTTAAATCCCCCCCAATCACTTGAGAAGTTTCTTCCAAATTTTTACACTTAAGGAGAATGACTATATTTTGGTTAGTATGCATGTGATTTTGTAACAATACAAAAGTTGTGCAGTGTATTTTGATATGTGTTATTTTTGGGGAAGTAAAATTCAAAAGAAGGAAAAATTTGTTTGCTATAAGAATCAGATGATGAAGCAGTTGGAGAGCTGGTATATTGGGCTGTAAATTTTTAAGTTTACACCTTCTCTCCATGGCACCCCATGCTTCTTTTCGTTTTTCACTTTACCTGCTTATGCAAAATTTGTTTTTCTTCTACGTCTCCAAACTTTTAATGAATGTTATTTTATTTTTATCCATAGATATTTCTGTTATAAGATTTGGCAACTTTTACACCTCTAGTCATGTTTATTTATGTCGGTTTCACTTCACTGGTTGTGCTTATGGTAGCTTAAATTCACCAACATATGTTCTACTGACTTTTCTAGACACAAGACTGTGAAATTGTATTTTTAAGATAATGAATATGGTGCTCATGTAGTATAAAATTGATGTATAGTTGATGTCTGTATTGTTTTTGTTATATTTTATTTTCATATGAAGTTCAATATTCTATGGTGGTTTGCTCTGTAGTCTTAATAATATTAAAAATTCTTCTCTCTTATTGTTTGTTTTAATTAAAGAAGATTACATCCTAAATTCATTACAGTCTGCCAGCACTCTCAAAGGACATGTGGAAGAGTTATGATTTCAACTGAACACAGAAGTACATGTTGGCTTGAGGCTCCCATTCTCACATAATGTTCAACATGTGCACATGGACCAAAACCAAGGGCACCCATAGGATAGTTTGTAGGGGGGGGGGCTAGACCTGGGGGTATGTAGTATTTTTAATATTTTGGAAGATGAATGGCGACTTGTATTCCACAGTAGAATACCACACACTGTACCCCCTACCACTTCTACATAATACCGATTTTTAAATCATTTTCTTGAAAGAAAAACACCTGACTATATTAGATTTTTTCCTTTCCCTGAAAGCTGGGGGGGGGGGGAAGGCATCCCCACCTTGCCCCCAGGCATGGGTGCCCATGGACCAAACAGTATCTTCTTAATCCAAAACCAGAAATATGCTCCTAAGAATGGGATAGGCTGTGTTGGGACACAGCTGCAAGTATTGTTTTTAATACGAATACGTCATTGAATGGAGAGAATTCAGTGGACTGTGTATACATTAAATATCACAACCTTACTTCTTATTCCATTTTATTTATATATTTATTGCAAAAGAAATGCAGTAGTTTTATAGGCATCGGTGCGTGCATCAGGAAATCGTCCTGGTGGCTCCACTGCATGGCTTGTTTCGTAATTAAATGGAGGAGTGTGTTAAGCGGCAGCCATGTGCGATACAGAAATTACTTGCGTTTTTCTGCCTATAAAGAGCAGCAATTTGTCAGAAAATGGAATTTCAATAGGTGAAAATCTCTATATTGATAGTCATGTCAGTCAGGTAACAGAACTGTTTTTTAAAAACTGTACAGGTGGTACAGGAAGTGGCAGTAGTGATTATTGTTTTAAGAGGAAGTACTGTACAGCTAGGCAACCATCCTCTACATAAAACCAATCAGAGAGAAAAAATGGAAGGGATCCAACACTTCGAAAAATTAAGGTATCGGCCAAAGAAAGACAAGGGCCATAAAGGGCATGAAAATGAAAGATTCCCTAAGCCTCGAATGCTCTAACACCGTCGGGATCATAAAAGAACAAGAGTTGACCAAAGGATGTCAGATGGGGTAGATGAAAGTGAGGGGCCTGGCACAAGTGGAACCAATGCCAGAGCTCAGCTAAGGGCCCTGTGATTGCCAAGCCACGCTCCAAAGTTCAGAGTCCCTGGGGCCCCTTTTACTTGCCTCTTACAACAGGCAGGGGATACCGTGGGTGTTATTCTATTGCCCCCACCCAGGGAGGCGGGAGAGTGATACAGGAAACCTCTTTTCCTCTATCACTTGAGGTGAAGTCGTTAAATTTCTTCATGTATCATATTTGCTTCTTTTCCCATTAAATGTTTGTCCTAATCTGAATATTCAAGTTATTTTTCTTAGTGATGGTGAACAAAATTATTTAAGGAGTACAAGTCCAGTGGGACTTGTAGCTGCGGTTCTGCACTAAATAAACAATGAGAAACACTTCCTCAAAGACAGATACACCACAAGCCTGGGGAAGACCAAGCTCCATAAGGGGTACAAAGGAAAAAGAGACCTGTTTTTAAACAAAGTTTAAAATAGCCTGTGTCAGCTTTTGCTTTAAAGTTAGATGACCTAATTAACATTCCATCCCCTTTACTTCAAATGATAGAAACTCAAAAACAGAACTGAAGTGGAGCATGAAGGAAAAATTGTAATTCATTATTTGATAGGATTAGTAGAGTACTCATTATTATCAGCAGAATGTGTAAATGTAACAAAGGAATTTCTTGAATGACAAGATCAGATTGTATGACTGTGAACTTCGTTTTCAGACCGTTAGGTGATGGTAATTGGATGCTAAAAATTTTTTGTAACTACTTGCAGAATTTTCAGAATGGTTTCTGGACTGACAAGCTCATATTTTAGTGAGTAGCAAGGCACATAGAATTAAAGTTGAAGATAAAATGTTGATGGCCTGGCTAGGTAATTGTTGACAGAACCATATATTGTAGGTGTTGGCTCAGAAATCTATATATATAAAATAAGAGTTTTGTCTGTACATTGACCGGGCGAGTTGGCCGTGCGCGTAGAGGCGCGCGGCTGTGAGCTTGCATCCGGGAGATAGTAGGTTCGAATCCCACTATCGGCAGCCCTGAAGATGGTTTTCCGTGGTTTCCCATTTTCACACCAGGCAAATGCTGGGGCTGTACCTTAATTAAGGCCACGGCCGCTTCCTTCCAACTCCTAGGCCTTTCCTATCCCATCGTCGCCATAAGACCTATCTGTGTCGGTGCGACGTAAAGCCCTTAGCAAAAAAAAAAAAAAAAAAATTGTCTGTACATTGCTCAGAATTTGAAAAGAATGGTATTTCTGTATCGGTCATGTCCATAGTGACAAGAAAATGTACTTTACTTTTCCATAATTTATGTATGTATGTATGTATGTATGTATGTACACGCATCACAAGAAAACGGCTGAAGAGATTTTAATGAAAATCGGTATGCAAAGTCTAGGGATGAGCCGCTACAATCTAGCCTATAAATCACTTTATTCACGCTCGGTGAAACGGTAGTTTAGGGGAAGGCCTTAAATGTAATTATCGAATATTTATATTATTAGCGGTCCTATCGATAAATACTATATAATTAAAGTTATATAGAATTAAATTTCCAATCAATTATGTCTTATACATTTTTACCGTACCGGCTCTGATAACACAGATATTAATGAATTTATATTTTTGTTGCTAAGTCCATATCAACGCCGAGCCACGAGAAAATGGGTTAACAGAATTTGATGAAAACTGCTATATAGAGTCGGGGAATAAGAAACTACAGTCTAGGCTGTAAATAATTTTATTCGCACAAGATGAATGGTAGTTTAGGGGAAGGCGCCTAAAATTTACTTTTTAAATACCGGTACCTATGTTATTGGTGCTATCGAAAAGTACTACATAACAAAAGTTATAGACAATACAATTTCCGATCACTTATGTTTCTTTCCGTTTTACTGTACCGATTATGATAAGAGTGGTATTTCAGACGGCCTACAATATTGAAAGCGCATAACACAGTTCAACAATAACTTTACATTGACCATTGTTCAATCAATCAATTCTGATCTGCATTTAGGGCAGTCGCCCAGGTGGCAGATTCCCTATCTGTTGTTTTCCTAGCCTTTTCCTAAGTGATTTCAAAGAAATTGGAAATTTATTGAACATCTTCCTTGGTAAGCTATTCCAATCCCTAACTCCCCTTCCCATAAATGAATATTTGCCCCAGTTTGTCCTCTTGAATTCCAACTTTATCTTCATATTGTGATCGTTCCTACTTTTATAAACGCCACTCAAACTTATTCATCTACTAATGTCATTCCACGCAATCTCTCCGCTGACAGCTCGTAACATACCACTTACTATTATTTATAAGCTTCATTTCCGTATTGATTGGTATCACTGTACAAAAATAATATGAGTCACCACCTTATCAATACACTAATTTATTTACTTCCAAACTGGTAAATAAGGTCAAGACCGGTTTCGACCCCTAAAGGATCATCTTCAGTTGACATACACAAAAATATCTACAAAAACATCACATGTAATGATTAAGTTAAATTCAATTGTCATTAGAATGTTGGTAGGTACATCTTAGTTTGGAAATATGTGTTATATGAGATTTATAGGCCTACTCTATTTGAGCTGTTATGTCTTATGTTCCCCTGCATACAGTGTCAAAAGTATTGCATTGAATATAATTCATCAATTTGACAAAATGCTAGTGAATTGATTACTAAGATAGTAAAGTATGTACATTTTCTGGGAGGTACATGCTGTTCTACATGTTATCACTTTACAATTTATATTACACAATATGAAGTAAAATTATTTTTGCATTTGTACACATTGATAATATTAAGTCCAATATAGGGTTTTCAAGATGTACTATTGGACTGTCAGTATCCTAATTACATTTTATGTAGTGGTTTATAAGGTTTTCTTGTTCACTTTTATAGTTCAGTCAAATGAAAAATGTAGAAGGACCTTGTTGATTTGGATTCTTATGACTAAAGTATTGGTATATAGTACCTTGTTGACATGGATCCTTAATACTAAAATACAAATTTGTAGCACCTTCTATTCTTGTTTTATGTCTTAAAATAGAGTTGTACCTTGACACTGTTTGTTTTGTTAGGTGCAGGCATGTAAAAATCTTGTTAAAATGAACCCTTAGGACTAAAATACTGGTATGTGATACCTGTTAAAATGCTTTACATTAAAAGTACTAATATGTGGTGCTATATGCACATTCTTCAGACGTAAAATGAGGTTAACATAGTTTGACAACAGTACTATGGGTTGTTATGATTAGTTGTTATAGTTCAATATAATTGGTCCATTAGAAATGTATGAATGTTTACATAAATAGGACCAAATACATATTTGTACTGTGTGCTTTACGAGTGAATTGCGTGATGTTTTGATAGTAATATCTGGCAATTTTGTAGGCTGCTGTTGTTGTTAGAGCTGTCTTGAAATCCTGAATATATTAAGAGAGCATTCTCTTCTTGTCGCGTGTCGTTTCAGGTTAGGTTGGTGACTATTATGAGATGAAGTGCGTTTTAAATGTCATATGTCCTGATTGAGCTGCACGTTAGTTGTACCGTGGAGGCATTCATGTTGTAAAATAATGTATCTGTAAGTAGAAATAATAAGTATATAAGATGATGTGATATAGAAATGTGGTAGTAAGTTATATGTCGTATCACTTACGTTAGATGTTGAGACCGTGCACTCTGTGTGGCTGCCTGTTGAGATCTATTGAGTGTTGTTCTGAGGTTATAGTTTGCGGCGGTAGAGGGGAGGTTTGAAGGGATGGGTGGAGCGCTTGTGACGGGAGTGGGGTTAGAGGAGGGGAGGTCTTGGAGCGGTTGATTTGTATGTATGGATTTTTGTTTATTAATTCTTTTTAAGTAATAATCTTTTAGGAGGGGAATAACTGCGTGAAAAAGAATATTGTTTCTGTCTGTGTTTTCGTTCAAGTTGGAGTTTGGGTTAACGTATTTATCCAAGTTTATATAGAATTCTTCTAGTATACTGAGCAAGGGGCTTTTTGGATTTATATTGAGGATTTGCATATCATTACTGATGTCTGTAAATTTGTGTTTCTGATCGTTAATGTGCTGTCCCATGGCTGAGAAGTGTCTATGTTTAATGGCATTTACGTGTTCGTTGTACCGTATTGAAAAACTTCTACCAGTAAGCCCTACATAGCTGGCTTGGCAGTCATTGCATTTTAGGCGGTAGACTCCCGAGTGGTTGTATTTGTTTATGTTATTGACTGATTTGGAATTGTATAGTATGTTGGTGTTGTTGCGTGTAGTTTTGTATGCTATTTTTAGGCCTTGTTTTTTAAAAATGTTGGTTATGGAGTGTATATGGTTATTATTGTAAGTAAATAGTGCGTATTCTTTTTTCTCTTTGGTGGTTCTGGTTAGCTTGGTTTTTGGTTGGTTTTTTACTTTGTTGATGATCCGGTTTATCATTTCTCTTTTATATCCATTTTGTTTGGCTATTTCGTGAATTATGTTTAATTCTTTGTTTAAGTCTTTCTTCGAAAGTGGAATGTTATATGCTCTGTGTATCATACTATAGTATGCGGCTTTCTTGTGAGTGTGTGGGTGGGTGGAATCTGTTTTTATTGTATTCGATGTATGGGTAGGTTTCTGTATATGTTGTATGTTAGATGGTTGTTATGTCTGGTTATAGATATATCCAAGTAGTTTATGGTGTTGTTGTTTTCGGTTTCCATGGTAAATTTTATGTGGGGATCTGTTTTATTCAGTTGTTCTAAGATTGTATTTTCATTAATATGTCTATTGTCCATGATTATAAATACATCGTCGACAAACCTGCGCCAAAGGATGATATTTTCTATTTTTTGGATTTCTTGGTATTCTAGGAAGTCCATATATATATCAGCTATTATACCTGATATTGGTGATCCCATGGGTAATCCTTTCTGTTGATAGATGGTATCATGGAATTTAAAGTAAGTGTTATTGATAGCAAAGTGTAATAGTTTTATAAATTCATCTATTTCTAATTTGCTTAGCTTGCTATAGTTGTAGAGATTAGATTCTATGATGGTTATGGTTTTTTGTGTGGGTATGTTAGAATACATGTTTATTATGTCATATGTTGCTAGTTTGTAGTAGTGTTCTATTCTTATATTTTTAGTAATGTTGCAAAATTCTATTGAGTTTTTTATGGTTTTATTTGCCTGAAAAACATAATGTTTTTTGAGGAATTTTTGTATGAATTTTGACAGTTTGTAGGTAGGACTTGATTTGTAGTTAATTATAGGTCTCATGCAGTAGCGTAGCCAGGATCGGCCAATGGGGGGGGTTACAGTTACAAAATTAAGATATAACATAATGAAAGTGCTTGTGCTTGTGCGTGTCTGGTACGCGCATGCATGACTGTCATAAGGATACTGATACAAGAGTGAATTACTGTATGTGATATTCAGATTGCAATACACTACAAAATTCTTACTTTAAAATACAGAACAAGAACAATATGATCGAGGTCAGCAGTTTTATCTCAAACGGTATGTTCAGTTTACAATCTAAAATCTAATTTTCGAGGCTTCCTAGAAAATAAATTTAACACATCTGTTGGTTTTACAACTGTGTCTCTGTGAATGTTCAAGGGAGCCAACCCGTTGAGTCGACTTTCACTTGTGGTATTTCTGAGGTAGGTTTTAAGGCGTCTTAATGTTGAAAATGATCTCTCACTGGCTGCAGTGGTGACAGGTAGGGTGGCAAACACTCTCAACAAGCAGTAGATTGCAGGGAGTTTATCTTGATCACATAAAAGAAGTTTATTGTTTACTGTCAGTTTCTATTTATTTTCCTTTTGTGAAAGTTCAATGGAGGGGGTTCTAACCCCCAGTAACCCCCCCCCTGGCTATGCCCCTGGTCTCATGGGAATATTATCTTTATGAATTTTAGGATAGCTTTAGCTGTAGGTATTCCTGGATTCATTGTAATCAGTTTTGTAGTTTCCTGTTCACTTAAAAGGAAGTTGGTGTTTTTTAACAGAGTTTTTAAGTTCTTTTGGATACTGTTGGTTGGATCTTTACTCTTAATTTGGAAGGTTTCATCTTGGAAACAAGTTTTTGTTTTTGTTATATATTTCTCTTTATCCATAATAACTGTAATGTTTCCTTTATCTGCTTTTGTTACTAGTAAGTTGTTTTGCTGGATTTTGTTTTTGAGTTCCTTAATTTGTGTTTGGTCTGTGATGTCCTGTTTGTAGGTTTCTTGGTTGATTCTATTAATATATTGTGGTAATGTTTTTTTGATTTCATATCTGATTTCATTTTGTTGTTCTTGAGGTATTTTGTTTAAGGCATCTTCCGTTTCAATAATGATAGTGGTGATGTTTTCAAAAGTTGAGTTATTTTTCCAGTTGTGTTTCGGTCCCTTGCTCAGTATAGTAGTTTCTGCTTCATTGAACACTGTATTAGTTAGATTTTTGACTGGTGGATGGAATTCATGTTGGTTGCTTTCAGTGGGTGCAGTAGTATGTTGTCTGTTCTGTGTGTAGTTGTGTGTATGTTGATTTTGTGATTGCTTCAATGCGTTGAGTTTCTTATTTAGGGTGTTCTGTTTCTGTATAGCTATGTCTTCTATCTTTACATTGGTTATTTGTTGGAAGTTATTCCAGTATGTGTGTGGTAATTCATGTGAGGCTTTTAGGTGTGCTTCATACATTTGCATGTTGAGGTGGTGTTTCTTTCTGTACATAAAACGCACTTCATCTCATAATAGTCACCAACCTAACCTGAAACGACACGTGACAAGAAGAGAATGCTCTCTTAATATATTCAGGATTTCAAGACAGCTCTAACAACAACAGCAGCCTACAAAATTGCCAGATATTACTATCAAAACATCACGCAATTCACTCGTAAAGCACACAGTACAAATATGTATTTGGTCCTATTTATGTAAACATTCATACATTTCTAATGGACCAATTATATTGAACTATAACAACTAATCATAACAACCCATAGTACTGTTGTCAAACTATGTTAACCCCATTTTACGTCTGAAGAATGTGCATATAGCACCACATATTAGTACTTTTAATGTAAAGCATTTTAACAGGTATCACATACCAGTATTTTAGTCCTAAGGGTTCATTTTAACAAGATTTTTACATGCCTGCACCTAACAAAACAAACAGTGTCAAGGTACAACTCTATTTTAAGACATAAAACAAGAATAGAAGGTGCTACAAATTTGTATTTTAGTATTAAGGATCCATGTCAACAAGGTACTATATACCAATACTTTAGTCATAAGAATCCAAATCAACAAGGTCCTTCTACATTTTTCATTTGACTGAACTATAAAAGTGAACAAGAAAACCTTATAAACCACTACATAAAATGTAATTAGGATACTGACAGTCCAATAGTACATCTTGAAGACCCTATATTGGACTTAATATTATCAATGTGTACAAATGCAAAAATAATTTTACTTCATATTGTGTAATATAAATTGTAAAGTGATAACATGTAGAACAGCATGTACCTCCCAGAAAATGTACATACTTTACTATCTTAGTAATCAATTCACTAGCATTTTGTCAAATTGATGAATTATATTCAATGCATTACTTTTGACACTGTATGCAGGGGAACATAAGACATAACAGCTCAAATAGAGTAGGCCTATAAATCTCATATAACACATATTTCCAAACTAAGATGTACCTACCAACATTCTAATGACAATTGAATTTAACTTAATCATTACATGTGATGTTTTTGTAGATATTTTTGTGTACGTCAACTGAAGATGATCCCTTAGGGGTCGAAACCGGTCTTGACCTTATTTACCAGTTTGGAAGTAAATAAATTAGTGTATTGATAAGGTGGTGACTCATATTATTTTTGTACAGACATACCACTTAGTCGAGCAGCTCTTCTTCTTTCTCCCAATTCTTCCCAGCCCAAACTTTGCAACATTTTTGTAACGCTACTCTTTTGTCGGAAATCGCCCAGAACAAATCGAGCTGCTTTTCTTTGGATTTTTTCCAGTTCTTGAATCAGATAATCCTGGTGAGGGTCCCATACACTGGAGCCATACTCTAATTGGGGTCTTACCAGAGACTTATATGCCCTCTCCTTTACATCCTTACTACAACGGCTAAACACCCTCATAACCATGTGCAGAGATCTGTATCCTTTATTTACAATCCCATTTATGTGATTACCCCAATGAAGATCTTTCACCCCATCAACGCAGTAATTAAAACTGAGAGGACTTTTCGTATTTGTGAAACTCACAACCTGACTTTTAACCCTGTTTATCAACATACCATTGCCTGCTGTCCATCTCACATTATCGAGGTCACATTGCAGTTGCTCACAATCTTGTAACTTATTTATTACTCTATAGAGAATAACATCATCCGCAAAAAGCCTTACCTCTGATTCCACTTCTTTACTCATATCATTTATATATATAAGAAAACATAAAGGTCCAATAATACTGCCTTGAGGAATTCCCCTCTTAATTATTACAGGGTCAGATAAAGATTCACCTACTCTTAACTCTTTGAGATCTATTTTCTAGAAATATAGCAACCCATTCAGTCACTCTTTTGTGTAGACCAATTGCACTCATTTTTGGGAGTAGTCTCCCATGATCCACCCTATCAAATGCTTTAGACAGGTCAATCGCGATACAGTCCATTTGATCTCCTGAATCCAAGATATCTGCTATATCTTGCTGGAATCCTACAAGTTGAGCTTCAGTGGAATAACCTTTCCTAAAACCGAACTGCCTTCTATCGTTCCAGTTATTAATTTCGCAAACATGTCTAATATAATCTAATGTAATAATTGTTACTGATCAACAATATCTTTACATTGACCATTTTCTGTTGTGATGTTCTTCGTTTCTTATGGTGCCGCTCAACTCCGATAGATGGGATTACTACTGCGTACGAGTATAACAGCATGACTGAACATTGGCGGGAAATAGCTGAGGAGTTGGAAAACTTTCTTCTTTAGCATGCCATTTTTCTGGTTCATACATTTTCTGATACTACAAGTACATAACACACTGGTTCATTGTAGTATTCCAGCTATTCGATCCCTACTCTGACGCGCTGTTTTGAATGACCTGTATGCACACTTATGGCAGAGGCTCACTTAGTAGTAGTAGTAGTAGTAGTAGGACCTGGTCTAGAATTATAATTTAAGCACCCCAATTCACTAAATAACTCAAAAGTCAACCCTGAAATAAGAAAAGCTTCTTCCTCTTCACTTTTATTAAATTATACATTCATTTAATTCCAAATTAGCAGTGAAGAAGGGGCATCTGCTCTATAGTGTAGGAAAAAATTGCCTCCAAGTCAGATAGATTTTTCCGTTGCTAGTGTAGTGAATTGAAATTTTCCAACCCATCGGGTACTCCTAGGAAACAGATTAGTAAAAGGGCATAGTTTTTGCCCTGGGACTCTCCACTATTCACCCCGCCCCCGCACCGCCGAAAAAAGACGAAGAGCGTTCACGGATTAGAGCTGTCTGTGGCTTGGTCATTCCAGGTCTGGAATTCCAGCATAGTACTGTTCGTTAAAAGTGAGAAAGTGTGTGATCTTTCATTTGATGGAGTATTTCATATGAAAGCATTGCTTTTAATTGCGCCATTCCTACTGACGTCATTGCAATGACCTATGTTCATTTCAGTTGGGAAAACCACAAAGACAGTCTTTCTGAGGATGTAAAATGGCTGGTGGATAGTGAGTGTCTGCCATTATAATGAAAACTCCTCAATCTGGTGGTGACTGATGGTAGGGAAGCGAGGCTAACATTACAATGAAAATTCCCTAACACAGTCTTCATATGAGAAAAGACGTTTGGTGACTTCACTGTCGTGTTTCTAGGGTAACGTTAAGAGCTATGCAATTTAATACAATCTTGCTCACAACGTGTACACTACCTAACCTAGAATTCTGTATACAATGTAGAATTCCGTAGCGAAGCACGGGTACATCAGCTAGAATAAACTATTGAAAGGAGATGCAATCAGAGGTTATTTGAAATTCTAAAAAAAAACATGGTGCTAAAGTAGTTCATTGTAGTTCAATTAATCTTCATTAACAAGCATGTCTTTGTGTTTTGGGAGTGATGACCCCATCCTAACAATAGCCTAAAAATGAGTGATGGCATACCATCAACAACCAGACCTAGCAGTAGCTGGACAAGAAGAAATGATGATGATGATGATGATGATGAACAAGCATGGCTTTGTGGTAGTCCAGTTAGCATTGTCCTTAACCATGGAGAGGATACTGGAAATAAAGTGCCCAGCCTCCTCTAAAGGTAAGCCAGTAGTAGATTATAAGGTCAATATCAAGTGATAAAAGTAAAAATGTTCAACTGAAAAACAGTCATATGTGTTACACGCAGTGTCAGATGCTCTTGTATGAAACGGATCTTAGTTTGTGTGACTTGTTTCTTTACAGCAGGAATCAACAAATATGTATAACATTACAGAAAGATATAATCTTTATTCACAATTGTATCTGATATCTGTCAACTTAGCAGGTGCTTTTTTTTTCCCCTGCTCTTGAAAAGGTCAACTGTCTAAGTTGGGTTCTGGAGGCTGACACACTACCACTGATCCACAGAGGGAGAATTGTCACAATGATCTCAAACGTATGTTAGGTTACTACAAAGCAGAGGAGCTAATAGTTGAATGAGTTAAAATTTTTAAGCTTATACAACATTTTTAATTATTGGTATCTGTGTAAGTGTATTTGCCAAATGTACTGTATATGCTACGCTGTGTTTGCAATGTTACATGAATTTTATGGTAAAGTTATGAATTAAACTCTGGGTATTTTATTACATGAATGACAATTAGAAATCAAAAAGTATTTTGTAAATTCATGATATGGAATTCAACTCATCAGAATTAGATTGTCACGTTGAACTTTTTTTCACAAATAAGTGTAATTTTGCATGTCTATTTTATCATTGTCATTACTATCGCTACTACTATTATTATTAATCTTCATATATAACATCTGTCTTGTCTGTCCATTTGACATTAACTTTATATTAAATTTTCTTGTAATATTCATCACAATTCATTGGAGAGACAAAATATTCATTGCAATTTAATTTTTAAAAGATTTGCCAACAAAGGAATACCTGGCCCCAGTTACAGTCATTCATTTTCAGCTCACCTGTTATCAGTTTTACAAGAATAGGATTACCATATTCTGATAATGGAAAATGGCAACACATTCCTCTCACCAATAAAATCCATGTATCAACTTCAGTTCCTTCAGATTTATCACTTTTCTTTGATAATTCCTTGTTACTACACAAAGAGTCAAACATACGTAGGTGGTTTGAAAAGTTCTCGGAATGTACTAGAATTAAGTATCTTACCTCGGTGGAACTGCTTTTATTTTTCAACATAGTCTCCCTGTAGACTAACGCATTTGGTCCAGTGATGTTCCAATGCCTTGATCCCATCTCGAAAATGAGATTCCTCCAGGCCTGCAAAATACCTCTCCAATTTGGCTGTCAGTTCTTCCCTTGTAGAAAATCTCCGTCCACCAAGGAAAATTTTCAGCTTGGGGAATAGATGAAAGTCTGATGGTGCCAAATCAGGTGAATAAGGTGGATGTGGCAACAATTCGTACCTCAGTTCATGAAGTTTTGCCATGGCAACAACACTTGTGTGCGGCGAAGCGTTGTCCTGATGAAAGATGACCTTTTTCCTTGCCAAACCAGGCCTCGTTTCGCATATCTTTTCCTGTAGTTGGTCTAGGAGGTTTGCATCGTATTGCCTCGTAATTGTTTGGCCAGTAGGAAGATAATCTATCAGCAGAATGCCTTTTGCATCCCAGAAAACTGAGGCCATGACCTTTCTGGCCGAACGCACTGCCTTTGCTTTATTTAGTGGTGGTGAATCAGCATGTTTTCACTGCTTTGACTGCTGTTTTGTCTCTGGGGTATAGTACTGGACCCAAGTTTCATCTGTAGTCACAAACCGGCGCAAAAAATTTAAAAAGTATTTAATCACGGGCCAGACTTTGTTCGGACATTTCCAATCTGGTGCGTTTATTGTCCGATGTCAAGAGCCGCGGCACCCATCTTGCGGCTAATTTTTTCATACCCAATTCTTCGGTTAAAATATAATATACCCATTTAGAAGACATCCCTACAGCTTCAGCAATCTCCCGCACTTTCAGTCGACGATCCTCCATGACCATTTTATTCACTTTTGCGATAAATTCTGGGGTCATAACACTTTTTGGTCGTCCACTACGCGGATCATCATCCAAGCTCTCCCGACTAAATTTAAACTCGCTGGTCCACTTGGCAACAGTTGAAAATGAAGGAGCAGAGTCCCCCAGTGTGTTCTGAAAGTCGGCATGAATTTCCTTTGCTTTCATACCTTTCTTTACAAAGTATTTAATCACTGCTCGAATCTCAGTTTTTTTCATTGTCACAAATCACTATGCGGGAACAACAACAAAGAGGCATCACTACCACACTCCTGCAGCTAGAGCACTAACGCGCCACATGTTCACTCACAAAGGATGTGTGATTATTGCACGGGAACGTAATCGCTCTAGCACTGACATCTAGCGGTGATTCCGAGAACTTTTCAAACCGTCCTCGTAAGTTTGCTTGTAAATTGTATGCAATTGTATTAGAGAAAATAGTCATTCAAAACTGCAATTGCAAAGTTTCATGTGGCCGCGTATTTAACTGTTCACACTCTCCCCTTATGAAGAAAGGTAGAAAATTAAATGTACTAAAAACATAATCATTAGATAACCTAGCCTATTTGTCATATAATGCTGTATAATGAGATAATTTGATATTTACAGTAGCAGTTTCTCCTTTATGCCTTATGTGAAAATTTCTTAGTTACATATTAGCAGCTCTGTAACATGGTTTTATGCTGTCAGTAAACATCATTATTTTTTTATTATTATTGTAAACAGAGAAGCTGTCTCATATAAAGAAGGAAATATGTGTAAGAACATAGTTGACAGGTAGGAGGGGCCTGGGAATGAAGGGCTAATGAATGACACAGATATTGGGAGTGGTGGGAAAAGAGCGAATGAGAGAGCGGCAGATGGAACGAATGAGTTGTGAATGTTATGAAGTGTGAGAACTGACGTGTTCGAACTACCAATTCATTAAAATTGAGTGGTTAGTTCACACTTCACAGGAATGAAGCGTTCATTTTGATTGACTCATTATTCATGAGCCATCCCAGCACTACTTATAATCCCTTATTAAAAATATGTAAATGTTGTGTTAAATCTGTGAGTGTTGCTTAATCCCACATCCAGTTTTTGTCCCCATATTTTGCCACTTCTTTCTGTTTCATGTTCATAAATGTGCTCATTTCTTCACAAAGATGAAAGAAGCATTTCAAAATATTCACAAGTAACCCAGCGTACCTCGCTATCATAAATTTTATTGCCATAATTACAATCAGTTTCAGCCAGAAATGACTGGAACTGCTGGTTTGATTCCATGTGATCAAATATATTAAACTGTACATGTCACTGTGTTTATCATGTTATAAATTTAATACTTTTCCACATAGCACTTGTTGATTAATAATGCAGTGTAATTCAAGAGGTATATCAATATTTCTGTTAGTAAATTTGTTTCTTATTCTTCCAGTTGATCCAGTTTTTGTACTACTCATATTCCTTCCTCTATCTGTTGTTAAAGCTGCCAATCCATCCCATCCTAAATCGAGCCCTTTGAAATTTTTTTCCTTCCGTAATACTCCATCGTATTCATTATATACAGATCTGTGTTTAGAATCATAATGCCGCCTGATGTTGTATTCTTTAAAAACTTGCATATCAGACACATTACTTTTCCACTGTTCTCAGTACAAAAATAGCTAGTCACCAGCCCAGTTTCCTTTAAAAACCACGGCATCACTGACCACTTTTGTACATTTGAAAAAAGACATTTTCATTCACAAATACTGTAAATCTATTTTGTGAACATTTGTTTTTGAGCAGTGAGACTCGTCAATAAATTTGAAATCTTTTCCTTCCGTAACACTCCATCATATTTATTGTATACAGATCTATGCTTAGAATCATTATGCCGCCTGATGTATTCTTTTAAAACTTGCTTATCAGACACATTACTTTTCCACTGTTCTCAGTACGAAAATAGCTAGTCATCAGCCCATTTTCCTTTAAAAAACATGGCATCACTGACCACTTTTGTACATTTGGAGACACTTTCATTCACAAATAAACTATTAAAATGACTTTAAATATCAGTAGCTCATAAGAACATTAGTTCACAGTAAAGCAGTAATCCACAATGAAACTTCCAAAGCACTCTCCAAGTGTAAACTGGCCATTTCCTGTGAATATCTGAAGACAACTGTACCTATATAATCCCCCATGGAATGTAGCAGGTCTTTCACTCTCCAAGGAAGTCTGCAGTGGTAATTCCAAGAAACAAATGGAGAAAGTCTAATCCATAGCTGCTTTTAAGGTGAAAATAATTATGCATCTTAGAACTTTCCTACAGCCCAGTGAAAAAAAAAAAAAGACCTCACATCAAGAAGAAAACTACGAATAATTCAGATATTTTTAGTATGGAATTACAACAAAGTTCTTACTAACAATATTTTCGATATCAAGAAAGAACATAAACTGAAACACATTATAAAAAGTCGACCAGAGGCCCACATAAAATGCCATCGCGGGCAGAATCCAGCACGCTGGCCAATTATTGAGGATCCCTCAATTAGAGGATTTCCAAAAATGTATGCGGATGGATATTTTTACAAAAAAATAAAAAAGCAGATGTGTGTGTATAAATGCTGATGTATGGTGACCCTATCCTAGAAGAACAGAATAGTTTTTATCACCTACTGTATTAAACTTCCTAAATACTAACTGTTTACATTAAGGAATAATGACACTTACCTTGGCACAGGCTTGCAAATAATACAGAGAAAAGTTCAGAAAGTTGATTTGATGACCGTTGCAGTGACAAAATGCAGTGCAGTCATGATAAAAGCTTGCCCTTGTTCACTATATAGATACTACAGAATACTTCTAGATAGTGGAAACTAATCGTTTAATGACTCCAGGACTAGAGATTTTAAACTCCACACTCTAGAAGAAATTTGATTCTGGGAGTTGTCAGGATTCAGAAGAATGGCTGTCAGAAGAAGTAAGTCATCAGATTCAAAGCTCAGATCGTAATTAGTAAAATAGTGCAGGTCGTAGTTTTCCATAGACTTTTATTTTTGTTTTCTGAAGCTTGCTGAGTTCATTCTTTCAAGCTATAATGAGAGTGAATATCTGTGAAATAAGGTCCAAACCTTACAAGTTGAATGAAGTGTGACCAGACATGGTAAATTATAGTGGTAAAGCAGGGGTGAATTGTCTTCAGAGAATAATGGTCTTGGTGATTAGTTGTTTTAACAGGAAGTACAACTGGGCAACCAGCCTCTATTAACACTGATCAGGAGAAGAGGTCCAATACTTTGAGGAATGAAGTTATCGGTAAAAGAAAAGGAAGGGCCGTGAAAGGCATGAAAATGAAAACCCCCCTTGACCTCGCAAACCTGATAGTCGGGGTCGGAAAAGAACAAGGGAGGTTGGATAGGAAAGTTGAAAGTGGGAGCCTGACGCAAGTGGAAGCAATGTCAGGCTCAACCAGGAGAACCCTAGTCACCAACCCATGCTCCCAAGTTCAGAGCCCCTGGTCCCCCTTTAGTAACCTCTTACGACAGGCAGGGGATACGATTGATATATTCTACAAACCCCGCCCACAGGGGGCGTAATTATGAGAGTTTATAATGAATATGAATGTAGGTTTGTTTTATTTATCAGTAGCTCTACTGTACACTTCTTGAGGCTGTTGAAATTATTTACTAGCAATATTTCATTATACTGGATAATTCGTTTGTGTTGTCATAAAAATGAAATGTTCTGGAATACATGATACATCTTTTTTCAGTGGTTCAATATGATTGGACAATTTGTGAGAGTCGGGGAGATGGTGTTGGTAAAGATTCCTGCCGAGTGTGTGTGGTTCATGCAGCCAGCCAATTTCCCAAGATGGTGGTCACTCTACATCTATGTGGTGGTGATAATTATTGTTCTAAGATGAGGCACATCTGGGCAACCTTCGTCTATTAACACTAATCAGAGAGAAAGTATTAAAGGGCTGTGACACTTCAAAAAATGAAGGTATCAGTCAAAAAAGACAAGGGCTATGAAGGGCGTGAAAATTAAAGATGCCCTAGGCCTCGTGAACCTAATACTTTCGGAGTACTACAGCTATGTGCTCAACGGGTCATGTGGTATGCTCGGTTTGAGAACATAACACGAGTTTAACAACTGTTTAGAGTGCAGCACAGTTGTCATGCATCCTTATCATTATCATCGATTTCCAGCTCCTGCCAGAATGGGATGTTTATGGCACCTTTCCATCTTCATCTCTCCAACCACCATTGTTTTTCCTTAACTGTGTTCCAGCCCAGATTTCTTCTTGATTGTTTTCAATCACCTCATAGCATGACACAATCAAGTGGCAGGATATATTCCTGCGAATGGTCTCCCACATCTCCTACAAACTCTAATATGAATGTACGGTGTGGCATCACCCACAGAAAGTGTACAGTCCTTTCTTCTTTCAGACACTGTTTGTGCTAACAGCTGTTACTTTGACATGTTGGAACAATTTGTCATACAACAGTTGGAGCAAGTTGGTCTTCTAAAGAGTATCACTTTTAAACAAGATGGTGCTCTGCCACAATGGGTAGTCTGAGATGGGGTCTCGAGATTTCTCTAGATTAGCACAAGTGCCTGTTTCTTGAAAGATATATAGAGAGATTTTGAGAAAGTTGTCCTCACATTGTGCAGCGAACAGCATATTGTAGGCCTACAGGTAGATGGAGCTGAATGCCGCTTGTGCTGAATATGCGAATAGCCAACCAGGGGTCCTCTCCATTCCATAAATATGTGTCGACAAGCTACTAGGCCGTTCATTTCTACCAAGATCTATTATTGACACAGTATAACATAATTATAAAGGATACGCTTTCTGGTATTGTATACAGCGGTGAGTATAGTAGGCGAACCTTTTCTTGAGACCTGAGCTCCATAGTAATGAATGGGAACTACGGTTCAAGAAAAGGTTCGCATACTATACACAAAAGTAGGCTAAGTACAGAAAAGGACAGCTACTATAGGTACATCGTTATCACCCATAATTTATCAGACCCCATATTCAATATCCATTTGACCAGTGCTTGTGTTTACCGACATTATGGTGACGAAGGAAGTAATTGCTTACAATGCTATATAGTATTTGCGTCAAAATTAGGTACTTCGGTATATAATGGTGCAATGTGTAATTGTGTCTAATTGTACATGACAACTTTAAGACAATGTCCGAAACACAATGTGAGTTGTGGACGTGGGAGTATTTTGAAGAGATGCCACATAGCACAGCCCACTGTGTTTGTTCAAAAGAAGTATAAGGGTAATCTCAAAAATAAGGTCTCCTATTTTTTATAAATACAGAACTCTGTTCGTGTGGCTGTTGGTCGCAATATTGTGAAAAGTGTTTCCCGTGCTCACATATAAACATGCGCATGCCACGCTGAGGCACTCAGTATTGGCTTGGAAGCCGTTGAGAATGGAGCTCCCGTTGGATGTTACCGCCAAGTGCGAAGTACGCATAGTTATTCGGTTTTTGAACGCAAAAGGTACTGAACCGATTGAAATCCATCGCCAATTGACGGAAGTGTATGATGAGTCGTGCATGGATGTCAAAAATGTTCATAAGTGGTGTAGAGAGTTTGCAGCCGGTCGGATTGAAATTCATGACAAACGAACAAAGGAGCGGGAGACCGTCAATTTCCGTCGAGACAGTCATAAAGGTTGAGCAAATCATGCGTGAAGATTGGCGGATCATCCTGGACGATTTCTGCACCCATAATTTATCAGACCCCATATTCAATATCCATTTGACCAGTGCTTGTGTTTACCGACATTATGGTGATGAAGGAAGTAATTGCTTACAATGTTATATAGTATTTGCGTCAAAATTAGGTACTTCGGTATATAATGGTGCAATGTGTAATTGTCTAATTGTACATGACAACTTTAAGACAATGTCCGAAACACAATGTGAGTTGTGGACGTGAGAGTATTTTGAAGAGATGCCACATAGCACAGCCCACTGTGTTTGTTCAAAAGAAGTATAAGGGTAATCTCAAAAATAAGGTCTCCTATTTTTTATAAATACAGAACTCTGTTCGTGTGGCTGTTGGTCGCAATATTGTGAAAAGTGTTTCCCGTGCTCACATATAAACATGCGCATGCCACGCTGAGGCACTCAGTATTGGCTTGGAAGCCGTTGAGAATGGAGCTCCCGTTGGATGTTACCGCCAAGTGCGAAGTACGCATAGTTATTCGGTTTTTGAACGCAAAAGGTACTGAACCGATTGAAATCCATCGCCAATTGACGGAAGTGTATGATGAGTCGTGCATGGATGTCAAAAATGTTCGTAAGTGGTGTAGAGAGTTTGCAGCCGGTCGGATTGAAATTTATGACAAACGAACAAAGGAGCGGGAGACCGTCAATTTCCGTCGAGACAGTCATAAAGGTTGAGCAAATCATGCGTGAAGATTGGCGGATCATCCTGGACGATTTCTGCACTTTGGTTTCTGAGATTTCCCGAAGCGCCGCTCACAACTTCCTGAACAGCATGGCGGCGAGCTGGTATGACATGGGCATACAAAAACTGACACACTGTCTACAAAAATGCATCGACCGAAATGGTGATTATGTAAAAAAAAAAATAGCGAAATGCTCAAGCTGTAAAATGATGTAAACCAATGTAGAAATAAACAGGTCTATGAATTTATAAAAAATAGTAGACCTTATTTTTGGGATTACCTTCATAAAATACGTCATCAGAAATACTTCTGGGATGATCCAGCACTTAAAAACACATAATATTACTGAAGGGGAATTCGTCACAGAGAATACCTCCGGCCCAGTCTGCATAACAAGAAGCTACCCTGTCAGTAACAACTTCCAAGGTGTCCAGGTAGGTGTACATCCTATCTACAGTTATTAACAAATTATACAGGGTTATTCAGATAAAATGCCCACCTCAAATAACTCGTTAACTGTTTAAGACACTGACATTCTGTTTTACTTTTGTTAATGGTATTGAGGTGTTTATAGTTGAACGTGCAGTACCTTTCCAGACATTTGACAAAATTTATCGGCACGCACGTTTCCATATGAGAAAGTTATTTCAGGCAATAGCTGCTGATGATATACTATCAAGCTTACACTCGTAGTACTGAGATCTTGCACAGAGTGCAATACAGAATCAGTTATGAGATGCTCGCAAGAATATCAACTGTGACGTCAGTCTCAAGCGAGAGCATTGCCCATCACTAGAGCAGACTATGTGCATGAATTCTTCAACAGCCATGGTGGACCAATCCAGTGGCCCCCAAATTCACCAGACTTAACACATACACCTTGACTTTTGTTTTTGTGTGTGTGTGTGAATGTATGTCAGGTTTTACATATATGGCCAAAAACCAATGGATGTCCAAGATCTGTAATGAAAAATCTCAGCATGCCAGAAAATCTTGAGGCCACATGACATAACCTGTCTGGCACATATGAATATTGTTGGATTTACCATGGTGAACTAGACTGTTTCACTCAACTCCTGTAACCACTGTATGAACATATACCAAGCTACAAAGTCGTAAATACACTTGTTTATGTTCTGCACATACCCCAAATGGACCCCCCTGTATTAATAATTTATCTTTTCTGAAAAATTTATTTGCACCAGATACACCAAAATTTTTAGGTGATTATGTTTATCACATAATATTTTTGTGTATATTTGATGAAGATATGAAAGTTGGCTGAAAATTAATTATTGTTGCATTCTTTAATCCTCATATGCTTCTTCTTCTTCTGTGTCCTCGTAACCAGTGGGTAGAGGATTTCTTTCAGGATTGTGGAAGAATGTTCTGCTTCCATCTCCCCAAGGATAACGCTGAAGTGAGAAATTGTAAACATATTATTCAATTTCATTTTTTTCTTTCCATTCCTATCATTTCTGTAAACAAGGCTATTCTAAATTCTGAATCAACTCAGGACACTTTAAAGAGGGAGTTAGAACATTAGATGATTGAGTTATATTGTGCTTCAACTCAAAAAATATAATTTTTGAGATATTTGCATTCCTAGTGGTGACGATGGTGGTGATTTTTGTTTTAAGAGGAAGTACAACTCGACAACCATCCTCTCTGAACAAATTAAGTGAAAACAAAAATAATTTGTTCAACAAATTTGAAAATGAAGTTTTAAAAATATTTTATTAGTTCAAAATGGATACCAACATAACAAAAGGGAACATTAAGTTCCCTGAATAACATATCACTTGAAATTTGTATGTGCTTGATTAATCCACTCTCAGAAGTAAAGCAAATGACAAGATCAGCAATATTCTCATCATCAGCTAGTATGAGTGCAAGTGTTTCCCGCAACCCGAGGTTCAATCAGAGATCAGTGCACTCTGTGAGGATGTGGGCCATGGTGAATTTGGCTCCACGTGAACACACTGGACGTTCTTCCCTCTTTAGGAGTTTGTAGATTGTCCGTTATCTATTCTCAGCCTACACAAAAAACGAATGGCCTCTCTTTGTGAAAGCCGGATGGAGGACCACCACATGCTCTTAGCTTGTTGGGAGTTTATATAGTTAGTCACTCCGATACCCAGGATGGCTTGGCATAGCTCAGAACAAATATCCGTAGGAAGTACTTTCATACTTTTAGGTACTGGTGCTAAAAATGCCACTTTTTTGAGCTTGATCCACGAGTTCTTTGCCCGCAATTCCCACATGCCTTGGAAGCCAAGCAAAGACGATTTGAGGGCCAGCATTACACAACATGGCCAGAAGTTCATTGATCTACTGCACCAGCAGGTGTTGCAGGCAACATGATCAATAGACTGCAGGGAACTTAAAGAATTGGTGCATGAGATGGACGGTTCCGTAGTTGAGTCTGACATTGCTTCCACTTACTTGTGCCCGACTTCTCACTTTCATCTTTCCTATCTGATCTATCTTGATCAACTCTTGTTCTCTTCTGACTCCAACATTATTAGGTTTGCGAGGCCTCGAAGTCTTTCATTTGTATGCCTTTCTTTGATCCATGGCTTCATTTCTTGAAGTGTAGAAACCCTTTCATTTTTTCCTTCTCATTAGTGTTAATAGCAGATGGTTGCCCAGTTGTACTTTTTTTTTTTTTTTTTAATGTCTGAAGCCATCACTTTTCAGTATCAACTCAGTTAATTTATAACTATTAGGTCAAAAACATATGTCTGTTACCATATGTTTTCTTTTTCAGGTAGTTTCTAAACTTATTACCGTACTCAAAATTGGTTTTAGCAGACAGAAGAACCTAACAGTTGTAAAGTAAAAATCAGTTGTAATTTCTCTTAAAACAATAGGCTAATCATCAGCACAAACTGCAAAACTTCTAAGATCTGGGAAGAGAGATCATGGTGCTGACATCACAAATGAAAACGATCATCCAACATTTTCTCCTGTCTTTGAACAATCCATGAAGACAAGTAATGCATCTGGATATTAGTGAATGAAGTCGTCTGACTGGTGAGTAAAGTTATGGAAATACCTATAGACAGAGGCATCTGTGTTCACCTTAGGTCCTCAGAACTGTAGATTGAGCCATATATCCAGTCATGTAGCCACAAAGGTACCTCGCTAGGGTCTATTCTATTGATAACAACCACCGATAGCCACATCCAACTCACAGTGCAAGCTAACAAATCAAATCGCAATTGGTCATGTGGCATTTGGCTGGTTTTCATGCCACTTGTGGTATTGTGTAGCAAAGAAGCATTGATAGCTTGGATATTCCAGCATTTCATGACTTTTGGCAGAGTACATGTGAAGTATCTGTTGCTGTCTCTTTCATAAAGGTGGAAACTCCCAATTCAGCAAGTAGGCTGGGAATCAGATTTGCACAGAAAGCGGGAGTTACTAGCCTAACTCCACTATGGTGGATACTCTTGTAAAAGGTTCAGTGCAAGTTCCTGATGCTAAAGCATATGCCATGTAAAAACATAACACATGGTCAGCCTGCCACAAAGTGTCGCCAAGAAACTTAATCATGTTAAGTCTCTTCATGCGGACAACCTTCAGCTGATGGATCTGGGGTTGCCATATCAAAAGAGAGACCCAGAAACCTACATGTGTTAACCTGTGAACTGTAGCTGTTTGTTGGCAGCTCCCATCCTTCCAGAGCTGAAATGTAGAAATAAATCGTTTACATACAGTGATGGAGCAACTACGGTCGAGGAGCGGCAACTATACCATGGATGGCGATTGTGAACAGTGTGACATTCGGTACAGATCGCTGTGGTACTTGATTTTCTTGAACATAATATTGAGAAAATGCCCTCTCTACTTGGACTTGAATGAGCTGGAGGGACATGAAGTTCTCAGTTAATGTTGGCAAGTTTCACCGGAATCCCTGCTCATGTAGGGTGGAGATTAAAATTAGGACTGTTAGGCAGTACCATTTGGCTGATAAAACAGGCATGAGGGAGTTTTTAATAAGTAACTATGATCGGTGGAAAACGCTCTCTTTACTTAATAACTGGTTTGATAGAAGGCAGTTTGTGTTTAGGAAAGGTTATTCCACTGAAGCCCAACTTGTAGGATTCCAGCAAGATATAGCAGATATCCTAAATTCAGGAGGTCAATTGGACTGTATCGCGATTGACCTGTCTAAGGCATTTGATAGGGTAGATCATGGGAGACTACTGGCAAAAATGTGTGCAATTGGACGTGACAAAAGAGTGACTGAATAGGTGGCTCTGTTTCTAGAAAATAGAACTCAGAGAATTAGAGTACCTAGGTGAAGCTTTATCTGTCCCTGTAAAGATTAAGAGGGGAATTCCTCAAGGCAGTATTATTGGACCTTTATGTTTTCTTATATATATCAATGATATGTGTAAAGAAGTGCAATCAGAGATAAGGCTTTTCGCAAATGATGTTATTCTGTACAGAGTAATAAATAAGTTACAAGATTGTGAGCAACTGCAAAATGACCTCGATAATGTTGTGAGATGGACAGTAGGCAATGGTATGTTGATAAACAGGGATAAAAGTCAGGTTGTGAGTTTCACAAATAGGAAAAGTCCTCTCAGTTTTAATTACTGTGTTGATGGGGTGAAAGTTCCCTTTGGGGATCATTGTAAATACCTAGGTATTAATATAAGGAAAGATCTTCATTGGGGTAATCACATAAATATGATTGTAAATAAAGGGTACAAATCTCTGCACATGGTTATGAGAGTATTTAGGGGATGTAAAGGAGAGAACATATTTGTCTCTGGTAAGACCCCAACTAGAGTATGGTTCCAGTGTATGGGACCCTTACCAGGATTACTTGATTCAGGAAAAGAAAAGCAGCTCGATTTGTTCTGGGCGATTTCCGACAAAAGAGTAGCGTTACAAAAATGTTGCAAAGTTTGGGCTGGGAAGACTTGGGAGAAAGGAGATGAGCTGCTCGACTAAGTGGTAAGTGGTATGTTCCGAGCTGTCCGTGGAGAGATGGCGTGGGAGGACATCAGTAGACGAATAAGTTTGGACGGTGTCCTTAAAAGTAGGAAAGATCACAATATGGAGATAAAGTTGGAATTCAAGAGGACAAATTGGGGCAAATATTTGTTTATAGGAAGGGGAGTTACCAAGGGAGATGTTCAATAAATTTCCCATTTCTTTGCAATCATTTAAGAAAAGGCTGGGAAAACAACAGATAGGGAATCTGCCACCTGGGTGACTGCCCTAAATGCAGATCAGTATTGATTGATTGATTGATTGATTGATTGATTGATTGATTGATTGATTGATTGAGATAATGCCATATTGGCAGATAATATCATAAGCCTTTTCCAGGTCGAAGAACACAGTAATGAAGTGTTTCTTCCAAAGAAAGGCGAAAACCACACTGGTAGTTAGTTAGGAGACTTCTCTTTTCCAGGGCCAACACAAATCGTTGGTTCACCATCTTTTTGAATAGCTTACAGAAGCCATTTGTTAGGCATACATGCCTATATGCTTCATGCGTGACACTCTAGCGGCCACCGGATGAATTAAATGTGGACTTGCCGCTTGAATATCCCCATTGCAGAGTAATAAATGGACTGCACAGAAATGAGTTGAACATTCAAGCAGAATTTGGCCACAGAATATATCTGTACTCACATTACAGGGGATGTTACACAGAGAAATTTCTCAGAGGAATCACACCAAATACTGTAGTATGATCAGCTTTAAATTTAAGTGTTAAGGCAGAAGAGCCAGTTACACATTTTTTACTACTAATGATAGCGGACTGCTGTTATCGTTAGAAGCTGGTGATGAGGTAATGGCTGACAAAGGGTTCCCTGGAATAAAAATAAGCATGAAGGTCGCAGTATAGTTGTAACGCCACCCTTCTTACATGATGGGAGACTGTTGAGGAATTAAACAAGACTCACAGTATTGCTAGTGTCAGAATTCACATTGTTACATTGAAAGATGTATTCAACGTATAAAAATATTTCACAGTTAAATTAAATTCCCTACCCAACTTCTCCCGTATGGGGATGATATAATTCATAAGTGTTGTGTGTTAACTAATCTTCAAAAACCAATAATTAAAGAATAACATTTTTTACTTAAGAATGTACTTGGAATTTAAGAACAAGTGGCAAGTAACACTGCAAATATAAGAACTTGGTAGCACTAGGTATCCCCCAACTTTGTGGCAAACTAGTCTTGGAGAAGGAGCATTCATTGTCCTTATAATAAAATACAATAGCAATGTGTTTACATGATCCTCCTCTTCCTGCAGGCCAGGGACATTCTCCACTTAGAACACTGCACTCCAAATCAATCTAAACAAATTCAAATAAAAATTAGAAGTTTCATTACTTAGTGCAAATGGAATGGATAACAAAAATATACACAATTTTACAGCTACCTGGAGCTTACTGTATACGGTAATAGTGTCACATACATTTGCCGTATCTTTACTTACTTATCCTTCTCCAGTTCCGTATTCCTAGTCTTCTTAAGTCCGCCTCTACATCGTCCAGCCATCGTAGCTTGCTCATCCCACTGAACGACTTCCCTCGGGCTTGGGGACTAACCCCTTCCTTGGCATTCGCTGCACATGTCCCAACCACCGTAATCTTCTAACCTTTATTATTGATGGATTCTTATACAGTTCATACAGCTCTTTGTTGGTCTTAATTCTCCAGCCACCCTTTTCATATATTGCACCATAAATCTTCCTCAACACTTTGTGTTCCCATGCATCCAACGTATTTCTAATTTGTTGTGTAATTGTCCATGTTTCTGATCAGTACATAACAACAGGTTGTATAGCCATTCTATACAATGTCAACTTCAGCTGCTTTGAAATGTTTGACGATCGCAACAAGTTATTGAAACTATAATAGCATCTGTTGCCTGCCGCTATTCTTGCCTTAATCTCTACTGGTACTACATTATCATCCGTGACTATTTCTCCCAAATACTTGAACTGATTTACTCTTTCAAACCCTTCAAACTGCTCTGTGCCTTTCCACCTTGTTTTATTTCTGGTGTTGATCATAAATTTTATTTCTCCTTGCTTATGACCAAGTCCAATGTAGCCGCTTCACTTTCCAAAACTCTGTAGTTCTCGAGCAGGTACTTTCTGTTCCTCCCAAGCATGGCTATATCATCTGCAAAAGCCATACTCTGGGATGTTCTGTTGAATATAGTCATTTGCAGAAATAACTGATACATCATCTCTTCTTATTTCCTTCACTTCATTCACATGTCCATTTACGTACAAAGTTTCACCCTTAGAAAGTGACATGAAGCCAAATTGTATAATTTTGATGGGTAGAAATCCGCATTCAAAGCTCAGATCCATAACTTCTTAATGCCACTCCGGAACTTCTCAGTAGACGTAAGGTCCACGTTTTTCATCTCGGTAACTGTGTGCAGCACCACTAGTACACCCCACATGGTGCCTATAGCTAACCAGAGGCTTTGGATCTTTACCTGGCTTGGGAATTGGTATTACAACCCCATATTCTATTGAATAGGGTGAAGATATCGCGGAGTCATTGGTCACTCAAATGTTCGACTCTTTGATTACAGATTTTGTCCGGTCCAGGAGCCATGTCTCTGCACAGCAAGAGTGAACTCCATAATTCCCACTTCATGAAAGGCACATGATAAGAATTTGAACTACTAGAAGCAAAGGAGAACTGTTGAGCCTCTGCCTTGCACTTAATTGGCAGAAAAGCAGGATTGAATTTCCCAGAGCTGGACGTATCTAAAAACGTGACGTGATGTCATCTGCGATGATGGAGGTAATCATAACTACAAGGTGTGACAGTACGGTATGGCAAAACATTCAGGACACATTCCTCACACATAGAAGAAGAAAATATGTATTTAGACATAGGTCTGGAAACACTTCATTTCTAAGCTGGAACTCATTTTCTACAACTCTGCATAATACATTAATCATGGGAAACACACAGGAACACAACGTACCAGCATAGCTCATGAAACTCTTTCTAACATGAAATGTTCAAACTGCCCTCCGTTAGCATTGAATCCTGGTTGTGCTGATGACTAGGATCGTCTGACGAAAAGTCGTGTGAATGCGGGGTAAGAAGTGCGAGGGGTAAGCACGCTTGCCACGCATGCACCTAATGACAATAAACATCTGCTCCGTCCAAGGTGACTCTTACGAACTGAGGTGCTGTTGTGAAGTTTCAGAGTGGTAGAGCACTTGTGCCTTAGTTACACATTTACTGTAAGTACTACGTAATGAACACTTTAATAATGAATATGCATTGGTTCAAAGAGCTCCCATTGTCTGTCACAACTGATATTTGTAGCTAAGAGCACAATATCTGTTACTCATGCCATTCCTACAAGCTGCCGCGACTTCTCCTCAGGTGCAAATACAGTAGTAGTGTGAGCTTGCTTACTAATATGAATAGCTTTATCCAACACAATACTGGAGCAACTTGACATCAGTGCTGAAGAAAGAAATGTTATTGATGAGCTTATGATAGATTTTCTACAAGATTCTCCTTCACTAGGCTCACTGAATCAAACTCTGCAAGAAGTAGCGCTAGTAAAGAAAATTGGAGACAAGATGATTGAGCTTAAGGAAAATGAATGGACTGCAACAATTTAAATTCAGTATTTCAATATAATCAATTTGGTAAAGCATTATATTCACATTGAATGATCAGGTGATTGGGATGTCCATCTCAATTGTGTGCAGCAAATTATACCAATTTTCCATGCATGTGGCCATTTTGCACACACCAAATCCTATCACATCTACATACTGGATATGCTGAAGCTACCATCTATAATGACACAAGAAGATGCAAAGGACAGCTTGCTTATGGATGGGAGTTTGGTACAATATGACCAGTGAACAAACTTTAATGGATAGCGTGAAAAACAGGGGGGGCCTAGCACAAGGACAGAGTATCACAGACAGTGTCATAAGCAAGTGGATCCTAGGGATACTGCAACTCATGAAATTTGCATGTCCCTGGAAGAATGTTGTGGAGTTCTTTTTTTTTTTTTCACAAGTGAGCAGCATGGAAATTTCAGAGGAGCCCGCAAATCTAGAGGTGCTGCAGACATTGCTAAGCACTTACTTTGGTATGACAGTCATCCCCCATTCCTTACAATAGACATCATTTTAATAGCTACTGGAGTCAAAGGCAATGTCACAATCATGTGCTATGATGCTATAGCAGTTGGTAAACAAATAACAATCAAAATGATTGAAAAAACTTTTCAAACATCAAGTTATCGGGAGATCAAACACTCCCAATGGCCACCATGACTTGTTCCTTTAAAATTCATAATGATGCTGTTTTCCAAAAAAATTCATCAATAAGCAAACCAACGATGACTTGCAGATATACAGTATGAGTTGACTCCATTTCCGTTAGCCCTCTTTAAGGAAGCTGGGATGCGGAAAACAAATAAATCTGGCCTCTTTGACATGTTTGAAGCAATAAAAAAAATAAAAAGAACAACCTCTACAACTTTGACTTTATTGTGGATGGCTGATTCCTCTTACAGTACACAAATTTACATGACCAAAATATTCCATGATTTTGGCGATTTGTCATAGTCACATCAATTACGTCCTGAAACATTATTCTAGTAAGAGTTGTTCTGTAGTTCTTATTGCCTACCCTTAACACAGCAAACACTACAAATGTAGCTGAACAGAGCTGGAGATATTCAGTTAAAAAGTCAATGGACATACACAGTGGACACAGTGATCACTATCAAGCAAGACCACTTCTTTTCAAACGAAAACTTAGCTTTCAGTCAGACTTTGTGATAGTGGTATTATGTAGAGAAGCATTGGTGATGTTGACACATTGATTATTACAACCCCAAGTTACAAATTCATGATCAGTTACAACGTAGCAGTTATTGGTGAAGACATTGACTTTGTGGTTCTGAACACGGTTTTAACCCCAATTGAACAAGAAATGTTTTTTGTGAAGCCAAGCCATGGCAAGGTTGAAACAAGGATCTGTTTGTCCAAGGATTTACAAGGGATGATACAGATGAACAGCACACTTTTCATACATGTATTTAACAGATGTGATACATCAGCAGCATTCCAAACAGGAAAACTTAGCTGTCTTAAACAGTTTAAGAAGCATACTGATCTACAGACATGTTCTACTGACATGTTCTACAGTCCCAGCTCTGTCCATGAGGTGGTAGCGGAAGCAGAGAAGAGATGTTTCCTGAAATTGTATGGAGCACCCGCTAGAGAGACCTCCCTTAACTTGCATGCTTACTATCCATTCACGAAGTCGGTATCCAACATCAACCGCAAGATATAAATTTCATAGTAAATCCGTATTGACGGTCTCAATAAGAAATAAGGTCTAATTGATTGAGTGACTCCATCTTTACAATACAATATCTCTTTACCATTCAGCTAACGAGTTGGACACAATACAATATACAAGTGTTTTTAAAAATCTGTGTTTAAATGTGACAAATTGAGTCACCTTGGCTCTTCAATAAATAAATAAATAAATAAATAAATAATTCTTAGTATTAAGACTGAGAATGAAAATCCACAGCCTGTTTCCAGTCATTCTACTGGGTCAGGAAGGGAGTGAATGAAGCCCCCATCTAGCGGCGATGATAGGAATTGTGCCGGCTGCCGAAGCCTGTCACACTCCTCTGGGGCAATGATTAATGAATGACAAATGAAATTACATTGAAGAGTGTTGCTAGAATGAAATATGACGGAAAAACCGGAGTACCCGGAGAGAAACCTGTCCCGCCTCCGCTTTGTCCAGCACAAATCTCGCATGGAGTGACTGGGATTTGAACTACGGAACCCAGCGGTGAGAGACTGGCGAACTGCCGCCTGAGCCATGGAGGCTCAGTATTAAGATTATCATGTGTTTTTACCATAATAGCTTAGGCTGAAGATGTCTCACAATAGAAGAGATGAAACTTGTCCCTTTTCTTAAAATAAAATAAAAAGAGAATATTGTTTTGTATTGTAAAGGTGGAGTCATTCAATCAATTAGACCTTACCCAACATCAAACTGGATAATTTTGCACTGCACCATACCTCCCGAACTCTGGGGATGGGAGCACAAGCAGAATCGGCTCATGCCAGGGACAAGTAAAGATCCTGTTGTAGCTGAGACAGTTCTAAACCTCATATTTTGCAAGTGCACAAGTGGCTGTGGTGGAGGCAAGTGTATGTGCAGAAAAGTTCCAATGAATGGCATCACTGTTTGCCATAACTGCAATGATGAATGTCTAAATGGCACCAGTGTAATCCTGGAAGCCGAAGATTTGGTACCACTTCCTGAGACCAGCGTTAAGGGCGATTGACGATTGTCTACGTAAGCTGTTAATGACCCAGTCTCTGAACCATTACATCCCAGTAGTGATGGGCTAGCGACGGAATCGAGTAGAATCGAGTAATGTGCTCTTAGAATCGGTATTACTCGACTCCAGACTCGAGTCCAAGCATACTGGTGTCGCTATCTGTGGACATGCCTTAGAACTAAAATCTACTGTACTGGAGTGCACGGCATTCAGGGTCACCCACAGAATATTTTTGTGGTGTGGAGTGCAATATGTTTGCTGCTGATGATTGATGTTGTTGAGTCATCGGTCGTCAATAATTCGATTGTTATGATTATTATCATCATCATCATAGGCACTAAAGGTTGTGACTTACTAACAAACTGTCAGCTGTTTAGCTAGAACAGAATGACGTTCTGTCCGCTGATTTGCTGCGTGAACGTACGTCACATTCTGGACGCCTCATCTTAATACCCGACATTATATCTGCCGAAAGTAAGATGTACATATAAACTGCTGTAATTCACCTGTTCCCCCGGACGATTGTAGGCTTTGGCACGGTTAGCAATAGGCTATGGTTACAATAAATCTGTCATACTACCGATCATATTAGCACATCTACGCCCGTGTATATGCATAATGGCTACATGAGATATAATTTACCAGTAGCGAAGCAATACAATGTGTGCAGAAATACCGTCTATAGTCTACAAATAGCACATGTTACCGGGCGAGTTGGCCGTGTGCGTAGAGGCGCGCGGCTGTGAGCTTGCATCCGGGAGATAGTAGGTTCGAATCCCACTATCGGCAGCCCTGAAGATGGTTTTCCGTGGTTTCCCATTTTCACACCAGGCAAATGCTGGGGCTGTACCTTAATTAAGGCCACGGCTGCTTCCTTCCAACTCCTAAGCCTTTCCTATCCCATCGTCGCCATAAGACCTATCTGTGTCGGTGCGACGTAAACCCCTAGCAAAAAAAAAATAGCACATGTTTAAAATACACTAATTACAACATACATACCGTGACAGGGATTAGAAATAATAATAATAATAATGTTATACCTTTTACGTCCAAGTACGTACATTTGTATCGTTTTCGGGGATGCCGAGGTACCGCATTTAGTACCCCGGGAGATTTTTTACGTCCCAATAATTCTACCGACACTAGGTTGACGTATTTGAGCACCTTCAAATACTACCGGAATAAACCAGTATCGAACCGGCCAAGTTGGGCTATGAAGGCCAGATAAGCTATATTATCAATATTAGAATAGATGTCATATTCAGTGAAGTGTGTGCGAGACGCCGTAAACGGATATTTTCATATCTTATTATGCGTATTAAGTGGCATTATTATCGTTCTCAAGTAATTATCAAATTTAGGTTATTCCTTTTCCGCATTCATTCAGTTTTTTCATATCGTACCGCGCTGTCGCAATCCCATAAACCCTCAGCGACCGCTTGTACGCATGCTTCATCCATCTACGAGCCGGCGAGTGAGCGAACGTGTGACGTCATGCTATCATCGAGCCTTCGCAAGCGAAGCGAGTCCGAGCCTGGACTCGAAAGAATCGAGTACCGCGATTCCAGGCATCACTCGCGCACATCACTACATCCCAGGAAACAAAGAGAACCATATAAACCAAATGAGAACCACATGTAATATAAATCATTTTGTAATTTAATCAAAGTTTAAGAATTCAATCATGTATTCCAGAAATCAATAATATTATGAATAATCAGTACTGTAATGCATTCATTAATGAATGAATAAGGATTTTCTTTAATTTTATTCTTCCCATTATATTTACCACCAACCCCCAACCCTCTTCCTTAATGTTCATAAAGAAATGATAACATTTCATCATGATAATTTTGTATTATGAATGTACACCTATTTACTGAACAGTTGGAGTTAAACAATTGGGAACATGCATCATTTTCAAAAATATTTTTTTTTGAAAAGTACACCATTGAAATAGTACGTAAACGTATTAGACTGTGGTATGTTGCCTTGTTTTCTACCATTAAAAAAATATTTAATAGTGCCTTTCCGCAAGGCGAGTGAAACGGCCTCTGACGTAAGCGGCGCGCTGTGACGTCACGATCCAGTACCGCATGGAGCTCTACCAGCCGTTGTGCATCAGCCGTTGCTAAAAGCCGATTGTTTATTATTCATGATCGCGAATAACTTCAAAATGACAGAAGAAAGGTTCAAAACAGCACAATCAGACAATCTATCATGTGTAAATGTCATCATTCTTGAAAAATAGTGACTTTTGTGGCTGCAGAAATTCGCGGATAACAAGCAAGTTTGTAAGTGGCGTCTTTTATATACGTGCAATGTACTGTAACCCATAGTATTAGGATAACAACGAACCTGGATAGATATCACATCACTTTCAACATTTCCTTCTAGACTGATTCCCCTATTAAAGAATAACATTACATTTTCGGGCTTTCAGCATTAGTTAAGTAAGAAATCGGATTTCAGCACTAAACATAAACATATAGGTAGCATTATAGTACTAGTCCGCTTCTGTGGTGTAGTGGTTAATGTGTGCCACTCCTGGAGGCCCGGTTTCGATTCCCGGCTTTGCCATGAAAGTTGAAAACAAATAGTACGAGGGCTGGAACGGGGTCTACTCAGCCTCGGGATGTCAACTGAGTAGAAGGGTTTCAAATCCCACCTCAGCCATCCTCGAAGTGGTTTTTCGTATTTTCCTACTTCTCCTCCAGGCACCTAAGGCCACGGCCGTTTCCTTCCCTCTTCCTTGTCTATCCCTTCCGATCCTCCCATCCTCCAACAAGGCCCCTGTTGAGCATAACAGGTGAGGCCGCCTGGGCGAGGTAATGGCCCTCCTCACCAGTTTCATCACCATACTCAAAGTCTCACGTTCCAGGACACTGCCCTTGAAGCGGTAGAGGTGAAATCCCTCGCTGAGTCCGAGAGAAAACCAACCCTGAAGGATAAACTGATTAAGAAAGAAAGAAGGAAAGAAAGAAAGATCATAGTACTATAGGGCTATAATCTATCATTCCCAAAAAAATATATATTTATGGTTGGGGCAACTGGCCTACCCACTTCCGGGGCCCATGGAAGAGAATTAAATATCTTTGTGGAGGGAAAAAGTTAAACATGATAAAGATAAATATGACTTCATCTAGTTTTCACAAGTCGGGCTGAGTGGTTCAGACTGTTGAGGTGCTGGCCTTCTGACCCCAACTTGGCAGGTTCGATCCTGGTTCATTCCGGTGGTAGTTGAAGGTGCTCAAATACGTCAGCCTCGTGTCGGTAGATTTACTGGCACGTAAAATAACTCCTGCAGGACTAAATTCCTGCACATCGGCGTCTCCGAAAATCGTAGAAGTAGTTAGCGGGGCGTGAAGCCAGTAACATTAATTACATTTGGCTTTTAACAAGCTGAGCATGTCAGGAAAGAAAAGTGTCCTGGTGACATTTTAGTCGCTCAATACAGGAATGTCTTTGGGTGCTGTGACTTTTTTTTTTTTTTTTTTTGCTGTTTGCTTTACGTCACACCGTTACATATCGGTCTTATGGCGACGATGGGACAGGAAAGGCCTAGGAATGGGAACAAAGCGGCCGTGGACTTAGGTACAGCCTCAGCATTTGCCTGGTGTGAAAATGGGAAATCACGGAAAACCATCTTCAGGGCTGCCGGCAGTGGGGTTCAAAACCCACTCTCTCCCGGATGCGAGCTCACAGCTGCGCGCTCCTAACCGCACGGCCAACTCGCGCGGTATTTTTACCCTTCGGTTTATTGACTTGGCTTGTATAACATAAAACTTAGGCTAAGTTGGATAATATTTTAAACACCTACATCACTATTTTCACCTGTGTGCAATTATGTTATTTATTTCATTAATATTATGATAATTATTATAATTCAGCATTGTTAACTTATAAGACCCCAACAGACAAGCATTGGTTTTGTGTGGAGTTATACATTTGTTAAATTCACGTTGTTTCCTTTCATGATGTACACGCCTATTCTTTGTTACATTATAGAGTATTTAGATATAGCCTAAATTTCTTTACCAATTAAGCTCTTCAATAAAGTCATACATAACTGTCCCATGCCAAGATATATTGGTAGAATTAGAGCTGTCAAAATGGTTCATAACCCCTTTGATTTATTATCTTGACATGGATCACCCAAAACATAGGTTAGGTTTGGAGAATACTTTAATAATCAGCATTATTTAATGCACTGTTTATTACTTTCATATTCCAAGATGTAATTGAAGCATTTAAATAAAGCATCATACATTAAAATTTAAAGTTTTACCACTAGAACAGCTGACATGGAAAAGTGATTTGAAAATTCAAACAAATTCATCTTACGTTAAAATCTTCCAAAAAAATAAACTGTAGACTTTTCCGATATATCACCAGCATTTATCCAGCTCGCCAAAATACATTTCTCCCTAGTTTTAGCGTCTTTGAAACGTTTATAAACAACTTGTTTGGTATGGTATGCGAAGTGCTATTGCACATCGGAACTCTACACCATTTATAAGTTTTCTGCCTCACTGTCTGCGCAGGATTCATTTTAAGTCTAAAATATACCACTCAGATTATTATCCAATGTATAGACCTCGAATTTAACCATACTAGACACTAACGTAAAGTAGAAATACGCGAAGTGTATCCTGCTTCTCACAGCACACTATGTGTTATTTCGTCTGCTAATTCAGTCAACCTGTACGATGACGTCAGGCCAATGAGATCGCGTACTTGCGTGACGTGACATTTTCGTAGATTTTTATCATATTTGGAGTTATTATTTGTACATTCTGATCACATTTTTGAATTCTGCATGCAATTTTGAATCAGATTAGCATATTTATAATTAAAACCCCGGATCATGCATGTTCCCTATTAAGTAAGATGCCCATTTTGAAGATAATTTTATGCTCTGCAATACTTTTCATGAGTTCTGTCTCAAAATAACGGAGCTTATTTGCATGAAAACATAGCAATAATGTAGCAAAACAAAAAAAATTAGAACAGTGATACTTAATTGTTTCTCAGAGTATTAGAAACACGACAAAGTGAACTGGACTTTTCATTGGTATGTAAGTTTGTTAGCTACAATTTTGTACATAGCTATTTTTGGACTACAACCAACCATCTTCAAGATATTTATGAAAAGCAGTACCAACTTTACAAGATGGTGGATCAAGCTCACCTCAGATACTTCAGGAGTTTTTGATAAAAATCTTCACTAGACAACTAGGAACAAGTGTGACAAATTTCAAAACTATCATATTTATTTCTTCTGAAAAACTTATCTGACTAGACTGTTTGGTCAAGTGAGATCACCCACTACAATCACATTCCTTTCTGTGTCATTCCCACACAGCTCATCAAATTATTCTGCGTTATTTAGAACCATAGTTCAGGGCTGCTCTAACATCTGTACCTTGAGTTGATCACAAAGTACATCAGTCAGTTATCTCAACTTCATCAAGCCAGTATTCACATGATGCACCGAGCTCGATAGCTGCAGTCACTTAAGTGCGGCCAGTATCCAGTATTCGGGAGATAGTAGGTTCGAACCCCACTATCGGCAGCCCTGAAGATGGTTTTCCATGGTTTCCCATTTTCACACCAGGCGAATGCTGGGGCTGTATCTTAATTAAGGCCACGGCCGCTTCCTTCCCACTCCTAGCCCTTTCCTGTCCCATCGTCGCAATAAGACCTATCTGTGTTGGTGCGACGTAAAGCAACTAGTGAAAAAAAATATATATATATATATTCACATGATGCTGTATGTATTTGATGGTGTGACCGTTACAGTAATCATTGAGCCTAAGTACTTAAAGTTCTTAACTTTATTGTCTGAAGTACTATTAATATTGAACTGAAGTAAACTTGTGTCCTCATCCTGAGGTGGTACAGCTTTTTTCAGACACACCCCCAATGGAGGTGAGCTGCATGTACAATTTTAGGCCCTCCTGCCATTCTTAAATCTCTGGCAGTACCAGAAATTGAACCTGGGCCATTGAGGACAGCAGCTAATAATGCTCACCATTAAGCTATGGAGGTAGGCAGTATCGAGCTAAAAAGAATTGACTCTATCAAAAGAGATATCAACACAATGTCGTCTGCATAGAGGATATTCAGTGGTCCAGGCCTCTGCACTTTCTCAATACGGTACAGTACATTGAGACTGAATAAAAAGGGACTAAGCACAGAGCCTTGATGAACACCGACTTCTACAATCAAGTTGTCATTGATACCTGCAGTTTCTTTAACAGGAGTTGTAATGCTGGTATATAGTATACACAGTACTACCATAAGTTTTGTTGGTACATTCAATGCATATAACTAGGCCTACTAAATAAAATTATGCAAACCCATTAATATACATATATTCTGCAAAAGCATAAAAAATGCTACAGAATGACCATACTCTTATTCAAAATGATTACTATGTGCGGCAACACAGCAGTGAATCGTGTCCAGTGGAATATTTTGACAGCTGATGTGATTGATTCTTTCAACGTCTCAATATTGCAGTGCTATTTTTGACGTGCTCTTGCCTCAAGCTTCTGCCACAGAGAATAATCCAATGGATTGAGGCCCGGACTTTCACTAGGCCAGACAACAGCATCGATGAACCGTGGGACATTGGTTGCAAACCACTGCTGCATTGTTTTTGCCTTGTGTGCAGGAGCACTATCCTGCTGACAAATCCACATTTCCCTTCAAACAGCTTTGAATTCATACATGGTATCACCTTTGCCAACATTGTCTGGTAGACAGCTGCAGAAGTCTTTACTCCACCTTAGCAAAAATGCACCTCTTGATGCTCCCCGCCAGGAAACCGCCCACCATACTATGACAGAAGCAGTGTGATGTCCATGATGCACATGTGGAACTTTCTCTCTCTTGCTTCCTTGGAGGACCGTGCATACACACGATCGTTTTGTTTGTTAAACAACTCTTCCACAGTGAATATTTTTTTCATCTGTGAAAAGGGTGTTGTGATAATGGCTCCCCCCATACATTGTTAACAAAGCCTGGGATCGAACCTGGCGTACCTCCTTTAATGTTTCAGTTAGTAAATGATGTGTGTATCTTTTACATGCACCAACACGTAAATCAGCCTTCAAAGTACATGACATAGTTCTTGGAGATATATTCACTTCACGAGACAAAAGTGTTTGGTTACGCAAAGGATTTCTTCGAATTCTTCCACGAACAACATTCACAACTTCTTTTCTGCATACATACCTAGGATGGCGCAATTTGACGCAGTCAATAGTTGCACCCATTTGTTTAAACTGTGATATTGTCCGAAACACAAATCGTTCATTGATACCGAGAGGTTTCAGCATAGAACAAATTTCCTTAGCTCGCTTTCCGCAACAAAATAACACCAATACAGCAATATGATTATCATAAACACCCCACTCAATCTTTTACTGTTGCCTGCTGTTGGCACACTGCAAGCTGGTAACTGGCGGAGTTGTGTAGGTGACCTTGTGAACGACGTACAGCGTTGCCATGCTTATTCATTCACAATTACCATACTACAGCATGTTTAGATCTTACTGACGGAACTTATGACAGTAATGTCTATATTCTTTATGGCACAAACATAGTATTTGGGTGCTTTGTGAGGTCTGAGAGCTTTCCATACTAGCTCCCAGAGGATTCAGTCAACCTGTTTCTCATGATCAATGAGATTTTTCCCATTGTTTCCATACTTTTATTTTTCAGTTAACCAACTAAATTTTTAAAAAATAACAAAAGAACCATGATTTAAAAATATTATTTACTTTCTGACTACTTTAGTAAGTATGATTTGTTGTAATCCTCAACACATTTCACTAGACTAACAACAGTAGTCAAACTGTCTAATAGCTCATGGTAGCAATGGTAAATGAATTGAAGAAATTCCTGTACACTAATGATGAGAGCAATAATGAATGACAAACCTTGTTGAATTCATAAGAAAATCTATAGTGTACTATCCTCCGAATTCTGCTCATCTTTTGAGAAGACAAATTTATGGCAAATGTGAGGGATTCATTGTCAAAACATTACCTTGAAACCCTCATGTCTTAATAAATTCTTCATGATATACACCCATACGAGTGTTTTTATGTATTGAGCATGGAAAAATCAACAAGGTTCATCATCATCATCATCATAATTTCTTCGCTCCAGCCAGCTGGGTGCGGTTGTATATGAGCCTCCTCCAGTTTGTCCTGTCCATCCACAAATGTTCATATATGTGATGCCAGTTTACATCTCTGATTTCAAGGTCCTTGAACATCTGCTTCTCTCAAACATCACGAGGTCTTCCTCTTGGTCTCTTCCCAGAAACACTGCAGTCAAAGTATGCTCGAGGAGTCCTGTGGGGATCCATTCTTTTCATGTGACTGTACCATTGCAATCGCTTCACTTCTAGGGTCCCCAGCCAGCTTCTTTCCAATCCAAGCTGCTGTCAGATATCCACATTCCTTATTTCATCCATTTTTGTTTTTTTGTAGACAAGAATGGAGGAACTCAATTTCTGTTGCCTGAAGATGACTCCTTGTTGATCCAGTAAGTGTTGCTGCTTCCAGACCATACGTCAATATAGGTACAAGTGGCCAAAAGTCACAGGAAGGGGTGTCCCATTAGAAAATGTGCCATGTATGACCCCTGAGCGTTGCAACTAGCTGCGGCGTAGCTGAGCAGTCCGTCGCAGACACCAGTGTCGTGAAGGTGGCAACGCATCGCGAGTTAACGGACTTTAAATGTGGGATGATCATTGGCGCACGGTGCATAGATCATAGCATTGAGGGGATTACATGCCAATTTGGGTTTGGATCTTCAATATCACAGAGAGAATGCTACCACCCGCGTAAACCGCTGCACGGGAAGACCCCATCATTTCGCCTCCGCAGAACCATACTGGAGGCTTGACGGGCTACTGTGATTACACAAAATCAACTTCATGGTCCATATCGCACTTTAACAGATTCACAACTAAGTAAGCTTTTTGTTTTGCTTTTTTTTTTTCCCACCTTGTCGATACATTAGTTGCTTAAGGCAACTTATTGGTTAAAAGTGGTACATGTTTCATATATTATTAACATCTTCAGCCACATAACACTGTTTAGATGAAAAATTCATATATTGACAAAGTATCAATGTTTTGAGGGGAAGTGTCCTTAAATATAGCATAAGAAGATTAAATGACAACACTAAAAACAAAATACTCATGAGAAAATGTATAAATTCATATTACAATTATGGGATGCTGTTGATGCTGGTGTACGCTCCATGAATCCCACACCAACTACACAAGACCAATTGTGGGTAGCAGTGCAAGATGCGTGGGATCCAGATCCCTCCAAAATGATTCCAACACCTTGTAGAGTCAATGCCTCGCTGTACTGCTGCTATTTTGAGGGCTCGCTGAGGAGCAACTCCTTATTAACATTACATTCAGTGTCTTCCCATGACGTTTGGCCACTCAGTGTATTTTGTACAATCTGATTTTGTAAACTAACCTAAATGTTTCATCCCAAAATTTTTGACATACAGTATGATAAAATTTGGTACCTTTCTGTATTCTGTTGCTAATCTTGTGATGTATGGTATTGTCTGAGGACAAAACACTACCTAAGTCCTGAAAGTTGTCTACAATACCTATCTCAACTCTTAGATGTACAGTTGGAGAGTTTCTATTCATCACCAAGGCAAATGTCTTGGTTTTGCTGGTTTTAAGACCTAAGGTTGTAAAAGCTTCATGCCAAATATCTAGTTGTGAATCTGAGCTACTGTGAGTCAGATCACTGCCAAGTTGAATGTTGGGAGTCAGGAACTCATTTCTACCAGGCCCGTAAGGAGGCAACTGCACTGCATAGGCTTCACCAGCCAACAACCAACTTGTATCCTTTGCTAACACCTCGACACAGAGCTCAACGACATGCTTGGACCATAGAACAGTGGCGGCGTGTGGATGGTATGATGAATCCCGGTTCCAGCTACATCGAGCTGATGGGCGCATGAGAGTGTGGCGTATGCCCCATGAAGCTATGGATCCTGCATGTCATGTTTTACCCAGGCGGGAGTTGGCTCAGTTTTAGTCTGGTCGGCATTCTCATGGTTGCAGTTAGGACCCATTGTCCAGCTGCAGGGAGCGCTGACAAGTGCACGTTATGTGGACATTCTTTCAGACGATCTGCATCCTTTTCTGGTCCTCGAGTACCCTGATGGAGATGCCATTTTTCAATAAGACAATGCGCCATGTCACCACTCTGTAATGGCACGCAGGTGATTGGAGGAGCACTCCAGTGAAGTTACGACCATGAATTGGTTCTCTAGATCCCCCAATCTTAATCCAATCGAGCATTTATGGGATGCTGTTGATGCTGGTGTACGCTCCATGAACCCCGCACCAACTACACAAGACCAATTGTGGGTAGCAGTGCAAGATGTGTGGGATCCAGATCCCTCCAAAACGATTCCAGGACCTTGTAGTGTCGATGCCTTGCTGTACTGCTGCCATTTTGAGGTCTCACTGAGGAGCAACTCCTTATTAACATTACATTCAGTGTCTTCCCATGACGTTTGGCAACTCTGTATTTTGTACAAGCTGATTTTGTAAACTAACCTAAATGTTTCATCCCAAAGTTTTTGACATACAGTATGATAGAATTTGGAACCTTTCTGTATTCTGTTGCTAATCTTGTGATGTATGGTATTGTCTGAGGACAGAACACTACCTAAGTCCTGAAAGTTGTGTACAATATCTATCTCCAACTCTTAGATGTACAGTTGGAGATTTTCTATTCATCACCAAGGCAAATGTCTTGGTTTTGCTGGTTTTAAGACCCAAGGTTGTAAAAGCTTCATGCCAAATATCTAGTCTATCTTAGACTTCTGCTTCTGTCTCACCCCATACCATTACAACATCAGCAAAAACAGGGCTCCAAGACCATAGCGAACTTGATATCATTGGTGACTTTGAGTAATGTCGTTACAGTGCTGTGGGCTATTCAAAATCCAGACTGAAACATGCTCAGAATAGAATGAGTATTCAAATGAGTATATAGTCAGTTGTTAATAAACAATATTTTCTAATCCTTTACCTAGAATAGACAAAATACTGATTGATCTAAAAACCTAATTTTTGAGCAAAAACTTTAGGAACTAGTCAGATACTGGCCATTTTCCAGACAGCTAGATAGATCTCTGACTGTATGCAGACATTACACAGGTGAGCTATGACAGGAGTGATTATTTCCGGATAGTTTGTAGGGAGAAAGTGAGATACCATTTGGTCAAACAGCCTTGGTATTTATTCTTGCCCTCGAGTACATTGATTGTATCCTCAGAGTAAAATATCAAAAGAGAATACAATCATGCTGAGGTTCATTTTTGGTCATGTGATGAATGTTTCCAGATATTCTGTGAGAATTGTTGACTGGTGAAATTTCTGAGAAATATTCATTTTGGAATTCTGCAAAAATGAATATGGATGAAAGCTGTGAACCTATCTTGGCAATACCTAGTGATTTTGTTGTTCCCCATAATGCAGATGGAGTTTGATCTCTTACTGAGCATAGAGTGTATCTTGTACCACAAGTTCGGTTTTATTATGCAAGATGTGACAAGACTTCAAAGTCTTCAGGATCCCTAATGCCTTCTCTTTGCCTTATCGTGTGCAAAGATTGATTTCTTAATTACCAGTTATATCAACAGCTTTGGTGGTTGTTTGGCTCTAATTACTTTTAAGGGGTATATTTATTGGTCAGGGACAACTGAAGCTTCTCTGGCGATTGGGAAGGCAGATGAAGGCCGCAGCAGTTTCAGAACTCTTATGCCACTGGGGTTCAGACTCTGTCAAGGAATGTGTGATTGTTAATGTGTAGCAGCATTCCCGCACTAAAAGATATCACGCATAGGCGCCAACATTCTGATGGTGAAAATGTTTTTGACCAACAGGACTCGAACCGGCTAACGACCATTGTCAGACCAAATAGACTTGACGCTTTAACGATCATGGCCACCAATCAGGATTCTAAGATTTGTATTACAGCACACTAATACTGAGAGGAGTTTCCTCTAGCTAGGTCAAACCTTTTAACATCATCACAACATAGGCGTCACAACATCAAGCACAAGTTGATAGCTTATAGGAGAGATTTTAACTCAAGTTAACTGAAGTTCAATTACCCAAGTATTAGTGTAAACATACCATCATTATACATGACTGAACATTACCATTGTAAGGACACAGCATAAAATAACTATATAATCAAGAAAGAAACCAAAGTGTTAGCCATACACATACAATTGAGTTGGAGAGTATTCATTTTAATGGAAGGTCCACTTGCCTAATGCCGGTCATACTCAACTTTGGAAGTTCTCATTATAATGGCAGGCCCCCTTGTCTACTTCCAATAACAATCAATTTGGGGAGTTTTCATTATAATGACAGGCCTACTGCAAGTCACAATCAAGTTGGGATGCTTTCGTTATAATGGTAGAACCCCTTGCCTACTGCCGGTCACACTCGACTTGGGAAGGTCTCATTATAATGGTAGGTTTCATTGTCTACAGCCAGTCACAATTATATTCTACTGCCATTCAAATTATGTTGTCCAAGATAGTTGTTGAAGTCAGGTTGTTTTAAAATACACTGACTGACAGAGCAAATGCAACACCAAGAAGGAGTGGTTCGAAAGGGATGAAAGTTGGGTAAAAAACCGAGACGGCACGGACGAATAATTGATGTTTATTTCAAACCGATATGCAGGTTACACAATGCGCACGGCATCGACTCAGTAGGATGTAGGACCACCGCGAGCGGCGATGCACGCAGAAACACGTCGAGGTACAGAGTCAATAAGAGTGCGGATGGTGTCCTGAGGGATGGTTCTCCATTCTCTGTCAACCATTTGCCACAGTTGGTCGTCCGTACAAGGCTGGGGCAGAGTTTGCAAACGGCGTCCAATGAGATCCCACACGTGTTCGATTGGTGAGAGATCCGGAGAGTACGCTGGCCACGGAAGCATCTGTACACCTCGTAGAGCCTGTTGGGAGATGCGAGCAGTGTGTGGGCGGGCATTATCCTGCCGAAACAGAGCATTGGGCAGCCCCTGAAGGTACGGGAGTGCCACCGGCCGCAGCACATGCTGCACGTAGCGGTGGGCATTTAACGTGCCTTGAATACGCACTAGAGGTGACGTGGAATCATACGCAATAGCGCCCCAAACCATGATGCCGCGTTGTCTAGTGGTAGGGCGCTCCACAGTTACTGCCGGATTTGACCTTTCTCCACGCCGACGCCACACTCGTCTGCGGTGACTATCACTGACAGAACAGAAGCGTGACTCATCGGAGAACACGACGTTCCGCCATTCCCTCATCCAAGTCGCTCTAGCCCGGCACCATGCCAGGCGTGCACGTCTATGCTGTGGAGTCAATGGTAGTCTTCTGAGCGGACGCCGGGAGTGCAGGCCTCCTTCAACCAATCGACGGGAAATTGTTCTGGTCGATATTGGAACAGCCAGGGTGTCTTGCACATGCTGAAGAATGGCGGTTGACGTGGCGTGCGGGGCTGCCACCGCTTGGCGGCGGATGCGCCGATCCTCGCGTGCTGACGTCACTCGGGCTGCGCCTGGACCCCTCGCACGTGCCACATGTCCCTGCGCCAACCATCTTCTCCACAGGCGCTGCACCGTGGACACATCCCTATGGGTATCGGCTGCGATTTGACGAAGCGACCAACCTGCCCTTCTCAGCCCGATCACCATACCCCTCGTAAAGTCGTCTGTCTGCTGGAAATGCCTCCGTTGACGGCGGCCTGGCATTCTTAGCTATACACGTGTCCTGTGGCACACGACAACACGTTCTACAATGACTGTCGGCTGAGAAATCACGGTACGAAGTGGGCCATTCGCCAACGCCGTGTCCCGTTTATCGTTCGCTACGTGCGCAGCACAGCGGCGCATTTCACATCATGAGCATACCTCAGTGACGTCAGTCTACCCTGCAATTGGCATAAAGTTCTGACCACTCCTTCTTGGTGTTGCATTTGCTCTGTCAGTCAGTGTATTTCCTTGTTAACTACACTTTTTGTTCACCCCTATGGCTGCAGAATCACAAGGCTGTCAGGAGAGCATACATGTGAACAGGCTGTGTATGAGGGCCATTAAAAAAGAAATGAGCCAGAGGCTACAAAATGAAAACCTGTACCATTATTTCAAAAGTATTGCCCAGTACTGTTGAGACAATTGTCCCACTGTGACACAAGGCGGACAGATTGGGACCTCCCCAGAGATTCAGCTCCTTGGGATATAGCTGATTTCAGAGACGCCGAGTCATCCCCGCAGGATGGCGACAGTGTAGACGGTACCATTCCTCACACTCCCTATGCCGTCTTGTAAATTTCCTGGGGCTGCGCTGTGAACCAGTTCCGAACATGCTGCTTGAAATTGGTGTCTGAGGTAAATCGTTCGCCTTTCAGAGATTTCTTTAGCTCACATTGGATTTGTTGGTTGGCAGCGACCCTGCATGCTTCCGCCGACTCGGATTTGAAGTGATGACACTATGTCTCATCTCCAGTGATCACTTGTGACAGGATCTCATTCCCTTCCTTGGCACAGCGCAGCAGATGTTCAAGAGAGAGTTCTATTTGATATGTTTCGTGTGCGGGTTGAATACTGTGAAGCACCCATTGGCACACTTTTAGCAAAATTTCAGTCTGTACTTAATGATGACATGAACACTTCTGATGCTCACTCCGACCTCTGGCAATGGCTGCTACCATAACTCGCCGGTCTTGCATAATAAGGGCATTCACCTGCTGGACAGTTGCATCGATAATGCAGTGTGGTGTGCCAGACCATGCATCATCGGCCTGGACCCTTGCAATGGACATGCATTGTTCTCCGTACATTTGTGCCATTCTTCAATGAATTTGCATTCCCCTCACTCGTGCTGTCAGGAAACACTCTGCACCCCTTTGCTCTTCTTTTGAAACCACCATTTCACTGTTTTCAGCACAACTGGGGGCTAGCTCTGTCGTCATGTGGTGTGCACCCATGTCCCTCCAGTGGCGGGTTTAGAACCTCAGCATTCTTGTAGGGACCGCACCTTCTTCCGCAGGCTTCTGCATTATGATCCTTTCATTGGTTTTCATTTTAAAGCCTCTAGTTCATTTCTATTTTGAATGGCCCTCACATAACTGTCCGTGGGAAAAACAATCATTCCTTAAATCTGCACCAGCTTATTATCAGAGTGAGGCATACTTTAACAGGAAATTCCAGTTGTTTGAATAGGAAGTGGTAGTTGGAGGAAATCAAAGGAATACAGGGAATGAAAACTGTTTCTCTCAATCTACATCCCATGAAGATGGTTGCTTCTATCATGTTACTATGCAAAGACTTCACTTGCAGCCTGGTGCCATTACAAAGCATAGGTGATATCAGATTCCATAGTAGCATTATAGGTGCTTCAACCTTCAGACTGAGATTGTGAGGCGGAAAACCTGGTGGATTTTAAGCGAGGAGAAACTCCACAAGGTAGTGTTCTTTCCTTAAGCCAATTTGGCCAGCGAGTCAGTATTTTACATTAAAAGTAAGATAGGGAATAGAAAAAACAGGACCCATCTCCCTTCATGGGTACAATATGGCAAGGTACAATTACGCCACCAGTAGCAATGAGCTCAATGCCTAATGAATCCTATTATGGAAAAACAAAAGGAAGATAGAGTCAGCTATGAGAAACAGGAGCTGTAGGTAAACATAAAGGAAAAGCTGGTGGAACAACCAAAGTATAGCATTGTGACCAAAATGAGTTAGAAAAGGCAGAAAGGAAGTATTAACAATAAGAGAAAAGAATAAGATGTGTATGATAAATGAAAGTTACTTCAATGGACTATATGAAGCAGTATGAAGTTGTATGATGGGATGCAGAAGCACATTCCATTGTACTGCTGTAAATATGACAGCTGTATATAGAAGCTAGTAGAGTAGAAGGTAGAGTCAGCTATGAGTAGAAGCATGATTTTTTCGCATTAACGATAAACGCGACAAAAAATTGTTGAAGCGATTTTGCGATATCTTTACGAATCATATGTTTCTGGTTAAGAAAATATGGATATTATGTTAGCAAATTGAAGCGAATTAAAGCGATAAGGCCATTTTAAAGCGAAATTCAATTATTTCAGATCAAAAATTAGATGTTGGCTTTTCAGGCGTTTGCTCTATTAACCAGCATTTCGTCTTAGGTCTGACACTAGACTCGTCAGAGTGGGATGTGTCAGACCCTACCCACTGATGCTGGGGTGTATGCAGGTGAACTTATCAGAAGCCTCTTATGTGGCACAGTCTGATAACTGCATACGGGAGATAAATCTCCACAATGGAATTAATGCCCGCCTAGCAATTCCAAATGGTAATTCTAAATTCCCATGGAGGGAATTAGATACTTTTCCACCAATAGAGCATATCAAAAATCAGATCAAAAATTAGATGTTGGCTTTTCAGGCGTTTGCTCTATTAACCAGCATTTCGTCTTAGGTCTGACACTAGACTCGTCAGAGTGGGATGTGGGATTTTTGATATGCTCTATTGGTGGAAAAGTATCTAATTCCCTCCATGGGAATTTAGAATTACCATTCAATTATTTTGCGATAAGCGTGATATTACAGCGAAATCTGTAGTGAATAATGAACTTGACATTTTGTTCCAAGATTATGTATGAAAAGAAAAGGAAGAACGTACAAAGATTCATCAACAGGAAAGAATTATGTTGTCATTAATGTTCTGGAAAATCTCTTTAAGACATGGCATCAAAGAAAAGGGGGTGGGCTCCATGCTTCTTGCCAAACGAAATGTTTGGAATGTTGTTCTTGTGGTGACTGGTAATCCCACCCCGGCATGTCTCCTTACGGCACTGTGCAATCCTGGAATCACTAACAACGTCTACAAGTAGCACAATTGACTGGTGTATTTCGGCTTCGTAGTCAGGTAAAATGAAGAAAGTGATCACAGACAGTAGCGAAGATGGGTCGCTCGACAAGTGTTACGGTGCACAGCAGAGCTAAACAGTTTGTGAGTGAAGGTTTATACGTTTCCGAAAGCAATATTTTAATGTGTAAATTTTGTAATGTTCGTATCTATTGGGAGAAAAAAGATACTGTTTCAAAACATTGTTTTAAAAATAAGGAACATTCAGAACGTAAATTTAGCACTCTAACAGTGAAACGGCAGGCAACAATAGAACTCTCATTAGATATGCAAAAGAAAGCTAAGAATGAAAAAGTAGAATGTATTCACGAAACGACAGCGATGCTACTCAAAGCCAACATCCCGCTGGAGAAGGTACACGACCCTGCAGCCCGGAAATGGCTTCAAAAGTATGTACCAGGTACGTACAGTGTATCAAATAAACCTCCAGAATCAACGATCAGTGATAGTAATGAAACATTTAGTGATTAAATTTAGAATTTCATTAAAGCGAAATTAAAGCGATACGGCAATATCTATTTAGTGAAATAACGCAAAAATTAGTACCCTTCTCACGAAATCGATCACAAATTAATTCGAAAAAAATCATGCCTCTAGCTATGAGTAACAGGAAATACAGTATACAGAAATTCTAGGAAAGTCTGGTAGAACAACTATAGCGTTGTGACCAAGCAAGTGCCTGTGTGGTAGCTATCAGTTTTCATTCGGAAGATAGTAGGTTTGAACACCTCTGTCGAAAGCCCTGAAGATGGTCTTCCGTGTTTTCCATTTTCACACCAGGCAAATATTGGAGCTGTACCTTAATTTAGGCTATGATCGCTTCCTTCCCACTCTATTCCTAGCCCATCGTTGCCATAAGATCCATTGGTGTTGATGCAACAGTAAACAAATTGTAAAAGGAAAAGAGCGTTGTGACCAAAATGAGTCTGAAAAATGTGGAAAGTATTAAGAATAAAAGAAGATGATAAATAAAAGCTCAATGTACAGTATAAAGATGCCTGATAAAACGCAGAAGCACATCTGATCGTATTGCTGTAAATTGAAATGATAGTGAGCACTGTAAAATTCTCTCACAGAGTAATACATGCAATCTTTCTGCATGTCTTATGCAATCTGCCCAAGCAGAAGCTAAAATGCTTCCAATCACCTTGTTCGCAAGTCTGTCAATGTCTGCTCCCCAGCACTTTGACCTCAAGTGATGGCAGTGTGGTTCTAATATCTCGAAACCTTAAAACGTGGTTTTCGGTCTGAGATTTGTTCTTCTTGTTGTAAAACTTAAAATGAGCTTTGTCTTGTCCTTGTACAACAAATCCGATTTTTGCCTATATTAGCCTATGATATTGTGGCAATAGGCCTAAATATATGGCAAAAGGTGAAGTTTGAAAAATCCTTTCTTAGTGCACCTCTAGGGCAAAAGATGAAGCCAAGTTCCTAATTTCAGCTTTCTAGGTATTTTGGGTCTAGATATTTTGTAATCAGTATGTGGTATTTGGTTTTATATATATAACTAACCCCATGGCACTACAGTCCTGAATGACCTTGGCCTACTAAGCGACTGCTGCTCAGCCCAGAGGCCTGCAGATTACAAGGTGTCATGTGGTCAGCATGACAAATCCTCTCGGCCGTTATTTTTTGTTTTCTAGACCGGGGCTGCTCTCTCGCCGTGAGATAGTTCCTCAGTTATATGCATATATAGATGGTAATAATACAATTACTGTAGAATAATAATATATTCACTTTCTCTTTACGATCTATGGTGAACTCAATTGGATCCATTTGCTTCCCTTCATATATACCATTCAACACAGTTGGATTTTTTAAAAACCTGAATGTAGTTTGGGCTAAAGTAGTATTGCACTGTTATCTTCATAGCCTCATTATTGAATACTTTGGTCTTTGATTATTTGCTGTATCAAAGTGAGTTGGTACTCCTAACAAATTAAGTGTTCATTATAACTAGGCATACAGTAACTTTTTTTTAATGGGTAAATTAACAATTTTCCACATTTCTATATGTATTGGTCAAGTATGAAGCTCTGTTGCTCTCGTTTCCCCTCTGGCTATTGTCAGAAATTTCAATGTAATACAATATTGCTTGATAAGAGTGTGTACATGCCATGCCCGTGTAATTTTGTTGATCAATGTAGATGCCAAGAGAGCTAGTAACTAGTAATGCTTGGTCTAGTTATGAGTTTGTCATTTTGTGAACTTGAAGCTGTAGTTGGGGAACTTGTCATAACAATAAGTAAATATGTATTATATTAGACCTGAGTTGATTTTGTTGTACAAGTTAAGAGAGAAGATACCACCCCTATCATACTGTTTATGAGGTTTAAAAAGTATGAATAAAATTTTGCTCATACATTACCTTAGTTCGAATTCGAAGGTATTCATATTGTACGAAAGGTGGCCGTTCATAAGGACCTTCGTCAACTACAAAGAAGTTATACACTGAGAGCATGACCACAGCTGGTATTGCTACAAGAAATGATATTGCTCGCCATACTCCCAGACCAGCTCCTCCTCCTCCTCCTTCTCCTAAAATACAAATGAATTCCATGTAAATTCGAGTCAATTACTGCCAAGCTAGTAGAGTCCAGAAATTTGTCAATGATGAAGGATTACATGGAGCAGTTGAAACACTCAGCTTAGAAGTCAATCAATCAATCAATCAATCAATCAATCAATCAGTCAATCACCATTGATCTGCATTTAGGGCTCTCGCTCAGGTGGTATCAGTTGTTTACCTAGCCTGTTCTTAAATGATTTCAAAGAATCATATGAAATGAATTTCATTTAGGTTTGTATTGATGATTTATCACTATCAACAAGGATGAGAAGGTCCGCTTATTCAATACTGTATATAATATATTAATATTATTTATTACACCTTTCTTTAAACATTGTTATTACATCGGGACTAGTTTCGACTGTAGTATTGGGTCATCTTCAGCCTTAAATTATACTTGGAAGAAAACATTAAATGTAACTTGAAAACACCAACACTATTGGCATGTCTTGAAGCACTGATGAAATATGTTGTGGTTACAGATGAGTCTATTAAAATTGATGTTTCTTGCACATATGTCTAACACTTGTGTCACTTTTTCTTTTAAGATAATCATAGTCCTAATATAAAACCATACATTGCACATACGTCCAACACTTTTACATCACTTTTTCTTTTAAGGAAATCGTAGTCCTAATATAAAACAGTACCCTTGCACAGATGCCCAACACTTCTGTGTCACTTTTTCTTTTAAGATAATCATAGTCTTAATAAAAAACAGTACATTGCACATGTGTCAAAAACTTTTGTGTCTTTTTTTTTACAATTGGCTTTACATTGCACCGACCCAGATAGGTCTTATGGCGATGATGGGATAGGAAATGCCTAGGACTGGGAAGGAAGCGGCCATGGCCTTAATTAAGGTACAGCTCCAGCATTTGCCTGGTGTGAAAATGGGAAACCACAGAAAACCATCTTCAGGGCTGCCGACAGTGGGGTTCGAACCCACTATCTCCTGGATGCAAGCTCACAGCTGCGTGGCCCTAACCGCATGACCAACTCGTCCGGTAATTTTTCTTTTAAGGAAATCATAGTCTTAATATAAAAAACTAAACCAAACCCCATGGCACTACAGCCCTTGAAGGGCCTTGGCCTACCAAGCGACCGCTGCTCAGCCCGAAGGCCTGCAGATTGCGAGCTGTCGTGTGGTCAGCACGACGAATCCTCTCGGCCGTTATTCTTGGTTTTCTAGACCGGGGCAGCTATCTCACCATCAGATAGCTCCTCAATTCTAATCACATAGGCTGAGTGGACCTCGAACCAGCCCTCCGGTCCAGGTAAAAATCCCTGACCTGGCTGGGAATCAAACCCAGGGCCTTCGGGTAAGAGGCAGGCACGCTTCCCCTACACCACGGGGCCGGCATAGTCTTAATATAAACATTACATTATTATGATGTCGTTTGGTGTAGCTTTTGCTTGCATAATTGTTGGAGTTAAAAAGATGGTCTATATGTGATGGATGTTTTTGATCTTCAGATTTAATTATTGCTAAAAATATGTAAACTGCCATTTTTGTGGTACCGGTATTAATAGGAACATTCAGAGAATGAGTCTGTGACCTTCTGATTTGATGGAGTGATCTTTCAAATTATTCCATATAAAGTGAATGTTTAAATAAGTAAAGGAAATTGAAATGGGAAATGAAACAATATAAAGAAAATATATGAGATACATCTTTAGGTGCCTTATGAACTAGTGTGTAGATACACAATCTCAACACCAGACAGATTGGCTACCGACCATGGGCGCCCATATGACAGTTTGTACGGGGGAGGGTTAGATCTGGGGGTATGTAGTATTTTTAATATTTCAGAAGATGAATGGCGCCTTGTATTCCGCAGTAGAATAACACCCACGGTATCGCCTGCCTGTTGGTTGGGGCGGTACTACCACTTCTACATAATACTGACTTCTAAATCGTTTTCTTGAAAGAAAAACACCTGACTACATTAGACTTTTTCCTTTCCCTGAGCGCTAGAGGGCCCCCCCTTGATTGACACATAAAATCAAAACATTGTAATTTTTTCAAGCATCGGCGGTTGCAGAGTGGGCTTCGGCCTACAGTTGGTCACGGCTGGTCCGTGATTCGGCGGCTCTGCACTCCAACCGAGTAGAGGAGAGATGGCCGTGGCTCTACGCCTCTGCATTCGGGAGACAGAGAGCAGCTGGTCCCCACCATCAGCTGTCCTGAGAATGGTTTTCCATGGTGTTCCATTCTCCTGCACTAAGGCAACTGCCAGGACAGTTCCTAGTCTAGGCCATGGCCGCCATCCCTCTCACCTTCTCCGAACATGTCATTCACTGTATCCCCCTCGCCTGAGAAACGGCGTTACCTTCTAGGAGGCCACCATCCCCTTCAAGGACGGAATGAAAACGTTAAAAAAATTGTTCTCAATCATATCAAAAGCACATCAGTATTAAATGTATGTACAAATGTGAAAATACAAGACCTCAAGAAAATAACTCTAAGCAACAACTAAAAATTTAATATGATAAAATACTGGATTTTCAAAGAAGAAGAAGAAATAGAAATACATTTATTATATGTCATGAAAAATTTCATATCAAAAGTTTTGTAATTTGATCATGAACAGAAAAGAAATCAATAAACGGGCGATAGCAGGGTAAAACCCCAACGGGTGTGGAGCGAGCCTCAGACCGAGTGACGCCTTGTTATGATAAACCCACATGCCAAAACCAACTATAACACTGTAATATGTGTGCCAAAGCACAACAGAAATTAATATAAACAAACTATCCTAACTTCACAGGCCAAAGAGTCCCATAGTTGGACTGGTGGCCCACTCTCCATGAGGAGAATGGAATAACGACCCCATCATCATCATCATTAAGCAGTTCTGTAAAATATATAATGATGCTGCCAGACGATACTCCAAATTCCATGCTATATACTGCCAGAAAGTTTAGAAAAATGGGAATAATTTGCACAGAATGGGAAGCTAGTATACAGCAATATAATATTTGTAATCGCTTACTCCATATTCAGGATGTCCATCTGCATTATGTAAGTAAGTTACCGACGAACAAGATATGGCACTCCACAGACTTGGCATACATAAAGGAAGTGTGTCCCCAAAGCTTGGCGGAAGAAAACTAGCCTACGTGAAATTATGAGAAATCAATTCTTTTAGTCGTGCTACCAGTTACCACATAAAGGAAAAGGAGTAGTGTTATATTCAGACTGCCCGAAACAAACTCTTTGATGACTCATAAATCACCTCTGTCCTCTTCTGCGTACATAAACGCAGTGAAGATGTCATGCAACCTCAGCGCAGACAGATCGGCTCCCGGTAGGTCATTCAGCACGACATGTTGCCGCCAAAATGGCCTGGTCATGTACTGGGATTCTGCTGGAGCATTGAGCTAATGCACAACAATCACCACCACAGTGTAAGAACATTGACTGCTCAAGTCTTGAGACAGCATGGATTGGAGGTCCACTGTATCTCTACTGATGACTCCAGTCGGAGAGCTGACATCATAGCCGCCAGCCGAAAGGACAGTACAGCAATGGTTTCAGACCCCACCATTTGCTTCGAAAGAGACTAGAATCAGGCTTATGTGGATCTAGAAAAGCAAGCTATTTATGTACCATGCCTGTCGTCCCTGTCAGCAAAGTAAAAAATAACGATCACTTCGGAGCAAGGGGCGCCCTCCTTAGTCAGACATCAACCATACTTCAAAATTTGAAAGTTCCATTCTGTGTATCAGAAAAAAAAGCTAGTAATACAGAGTCTGAGGGGATCAATCAATCAATCAATCAATCAATCATCAATGACCTGCATTTAGGGCAGTCGCCCAGGTGGCAGATTCCCTATCAATTGTTTACCTCATATTTACACTTATTTATAATTGTTTATCTGACTTTTTCTTAAATATTTTCAACGAACTTGCAAATTTATCAAACATTTACATTGATAATTTATTCCAATCCCTTACTCCTCGTCCTATAAATGAATATTTTCCCCAATCTGTCCTCTTCAATTCCAACTTTATCTTCATATCATGATCCTTTCTACTTTTAAATGCTCCACTCAAGCTTATTCTTCTACTTGTGTCATTCCATGCCAACTCACCACTGACAGGTCGAAACATACCGCACAGTCGAGCATCTCGTCTCCTTAGTCCCAAGTCTTCCCAGCCCAAAGTTTGCAACATTTTAGTAACACTACCGGTACTCCTTTCTCGGAAATCGCCCAGATCAAATCGTGCCACTTTCCTTTGAATTTTTTCTAGTTCTCGTATCAAGAAGTCCTGGTGAGGGTCCCATACATTGGAGCCATGCTCTCTACTCATCATTTCCATCTATACTTCAGAACATGATTAACAATCCTCCCCCCCCCCCCAACCTCCGAAAAAAAAGACAATAACATCATTAAACTTCCTTTTTTGAAGTTTGTAAATTCTATTGAAATGATAACCTGATTGTATTCCGGATCCGAATGGTCACCCCTCATTGGAGGGCGGATGATTTGTTATTTCTTTAACACACTCTCTCTCTTTTATTAGAATGAGAATTAAAAGATTCTTTATTCCCATGAATGTGTTATATCTATTAATTCAATTCAAACGCGATGAGTTAAGTAGCCTATCTCCGCCTAATAAAACCATATGGTTTAATAGGTCTTAACAGTGTGATCTAGCGGTGCATTCTCAAACAACGCCGAGCCACTTTTCAGATCAGTTCCTTCACGGCCTAGAGCAGAACGTAGGTAATGTTTAAGCAAATACAGTAGAGACAATACACGACACTCAGCGAGATATCGAGGGACAGCTATTACAGCTCTCTCTAGCGGATTGACCTGAAAACTACTGATTCTGTCATAAGAGCACGTGTATTTGTGTGTGAAGTTTTTGGTGTTTTTTATGCGTTTTCAGTGAGTTGACATAATTAAATAGTAGCATGTGTCATTCCTTGATATCTCCTTTCAACATGAGGGGAAAGGTATGTGCTGTGTTTGGCTGCAATAACTATGAAGTAGAGAAGAATGCGCGGTCTTTCTTTCGCTACCCTCGTGACAAGAAAATGTAAGTAATATTGTGTTTGTATATATATTCTTCCGTGACAAAGTGATTTTTATAGTACTTCATAATCTTCTGACCTGCTTGACCCATATTTTAACTGGCTTAAAATATAATACGCATATTTTATTATATAGTGCAGCAGTTAACCTTCAATACCGATGTGTTGTTGTAAGTGAGATCTGTGGGTTCTGAAATGTCACAGAAGTGATTTGGATAAGGTGTACAAGAAAGAAGGGACGTTACGCTTATATAAGAATTATAAGACTGTTCAGATCATTTCCAGGCCAGCGACTTTAAAAATCCTTGACTATACAGTCAAGGGAATGTTACACTTTTACTTTAATTGTATGAAAATATTCCTCAAAGCATCACTATCGACAACATTTTCATACTTGTCTTTCTTTTATCCCTCTTCTCAGATTAAAGCTGGGATTTTATAGAGGAAAATTGTCCAGCTTTTAAATGTTAATTCATTGCATCATGTGTGTAAGGAATGTGCCAATATTTTTATTGACAAGTGTGAAACAAGAGAAGCTCTACTAGCATTAAGAACTATTCTAGAAAGAAGGCCAAGTGTTAACAGGAAAACATTGCATTTGTGGATATAGAGAAAGCCTTTGACAAAGTAAACTGGAAACAACTCTTTAGGAACATGACGAATATAGGACTGGACTGGAGGGACAGAAGACTCATTTTACTCCTGTACAAATCAAAGCACAACAATAGAAATCAATGGTAATGTTAAGACAGCATCCATTAGAAGGTGAGTGAGACAAGGTTGTGCGCTATTTCCATTTTTGTTCAACATGTTCATTGAGGAGGCCATATAAAAATTTAGGCAGAAAACCAAAGGAATCAAAATGAATGGACAACAAATTCACTGTATAAGGTTTGCCGATGACATTGCATTAATTGCAGATTCAGAGAGGGAAATAAGTAAAATGCTACGAGTTTTTACATCAACACTACAAGAATCAAAATTGAAACTGAGCACCTCGAAAACAAAAGTATTAGTTGTCAAGAAATCAACTGAGGAAATACCAATAAACATTAAGGTAGGCGATGAAAATGTACAAGTAAGTCAATTTTGCTACTTGGGACGCATTATCACTCAGGACAACAGGTGCACCACAGAAATCAGGAGGAGGATTGCTCTAGCTAAACAAGCCTTCAGTAACAAGAAACAGCTTTTGACAAGCAGGAACATTAACATTAAAATTAGGAAAGAATTTGCCAAAATGTTTGTGTGGACTGTTTTGTTGTATGGTTGCGAAACATGGGTCTTAGCAAAACAGGATATAAAACGCCTGGAAGCAATGGAAATGTGGATATGGAGGAGGATGCTGAAAATTAGTTGGACAGAGAAAAAGTCAAACAATAGGGTCCTTAAGGAAATAAACCAAACAAGGGAATTGATCAACACTGTAGAAAAGAGGAAAACCAAATTTCTTGGCCACACACTTCGACATAACACATTCCTCACGACTATGCTGGAAGGCAAAGTTCTGGGTAAGAAGGGAAGAGGAAGGCCGAGAAAGAAGTATCTGGATTCCATGATGGACAGGCTGAATTTGAAAAAATATGTTGATCTGAAATGCTCAGCAGATGAGAGACAAATGTGGTTGCAGCGACAAGGCCTTGCCTTTAGGATATGAATGAATGAGTGTCTTAATGTGATGATACAATGTTTTTTAAACAAGAAAAAAAAGACAAATCTAACCGTAAAAATTCAGGCAGGAATGCTAAAGCAAAAAAAAGTAATGCATAAATGAAAGATCAACCCATTTCACATCTTGTTTGTATGTCTAATTTCAGTCTTTAAATAACAACCTTTTAAATAATTCTTCATTCATTTATCCAGAATTGCTTTAGCAACTTCGAAGTTAATGTCTCAATAATACTTTATTTCTAGACGTAATTTATTTATCCATTTTCGTATACCGTACGCATTTCCATTGATATTTGAATTTAGCGCGACTTTTCAGGTCAAATCACTAGGAGCGCCACTATCGAATTGTCTCCCATTTTAACAAGGAAATCCGTAAGTGTCGCGTATAGGGACCGTGCGAATGGAGAGTGGTGCGCTCTTGCGACTACCTCAGAAAACGTTTGATGGGGTAAGCTGCAGGCCAGCGCTCGAGTTAGTTTATGTCGGTGAAAGAACGGAGAGCCGAACGACTAAAAGCAAACATCTCCCAGCAAGGAATTGACGTTAACATTTATTGAAGGGGACTTCTCCTTCAAATTAAAATGATCTAGCCTCGTTGTGTTCACCCTGTTCTATTATGAGACATAAGGTGGGTTTTACAGCATGGTAAGCCTCTCAACATTGGCCAAACAAGAGAAAGCAATGTCTCTTCAACCCCTGAAAGAGTTTGGGACCGAATACAATGTATCCTTGTTACTGTTAGTTCTCTGCATTGAAAAATTTGAAGTACGTCAGTGAGCAAAATAAAAATATAAAAGTGCATACACGCCCCTCAATGTGACATTGCCCGTAACGACCATTCTTCGATTAAGTATACAGTTCTACATATTCCGAATTAATGGCAGATAATACCGAAAATAAAACCTTTCCAGTAAGGGAATGACAGTAGATAGGAATTGCTCATCCCTTGAAATGTTCACAGTGATACTTCCTTTAGGTGAATATACAAGACGTGACTATGTTTAATATTAATTTCACATTGTTGTGTCGCATACAAATACGGCACATTGCTCCATTTCTCTTGAATATTAGGCTTTTCTTTACACGAAAAAGTACACTTCCAACAGAAAAAAGCCATTGGGATGAAATACTGTCCCGTGTGGACTCGAACACAGTAATGGGTGCTCTACTTTGATGCACACTCCCACCTGTTTTACAAAACAGTCATTGAGTTTGCAGTACTCAGCCACCGTTAGTTGTTCAGTGTTCCTACCGTACCTCATCTCAAGTGTGTTAAGGGATATGGAAATTAGAAACGACCTTGCAAGCTGATCATAATCACCATTTCTCAGTGTCTTAATCTGATGAGCTTGCTGGCTGGCAGATCAGCGTAATTTTCTTTGTTTGAACCATGCAGCACAGCGATATTGAAACCTTGTGTCAAATGCAATTTTGTACATCTGTTCTGCTATAACTGTAACGTTTGCGATATAAAATAGTTGCACATCTTGAGGCAAGAAATAGAGATAATTCACGGGTTTGATTGATAATCTAACAGCGGACATTTTCGTAACAAAATAGCACCTATGGACTGCATGGGTATTCTGATTTTGTATTTCGTTCAGACACTTGATCAAATCCTAAATTTCGCTACGTTCTACAGCATCATCTATAACGTTTTGTAGAATGGGACTTGCCACCAAGTAATTTTCACTCTCACATTCGGCTTTAAGCATATCAGTGAGGGCACACTCAATATGTTTTTACTCGTTGGTACAAACAAGTTTTATTGAAAGTGGTTGATACTGTTTGTTCAGCAACGTGGAAGTATGGTTTCAACAGTTCTGCTCACTTTTCTCCTTTCGAATATAGATCCTTACGAGCACACTTCGGTTTTACCCATTGTTGTACTATGATTGTTTTGGAGGAGTCCCTCTTGGAGTTAATAAAGGAACACAAAGCAATGTGCTTACAGCGTTTCGACTGACCTGCTTTGCATCCACAATCACCGTCAACAATGTTCCTGTTACTGTCAGTCTGAAAATAAATCAAAACACTTATAATGAGGAACTATTTATTGCATCACCTTTTGGAATTAAATCTTTTTGTCATAATCTTTGAACCATCTCATCATAATTCACAGCTTAACCCGCCTGCGCAGTGGAAGTACACTCAAGAAGAAGTTGTTGCCATGAATTGCGGGTCGGTTCCCCTTCCTCACTCATTATTTATAAACTGAAAATCTGCCGGGATTTGAACCACACTCGCCGGAACTTGAGGCAAGCCGCTCGCTACCTCCTTTATAATAGTAGAATAACTGAGAAAAACTGCCTTGCTTTCCCTATGTTAGCTTATCTGCTAGCCTCTGACTTTACTGACCGTGGTTTGAACCCCAGTGTTACTGAAGTGCGATTTTCAGTTGAATGAATTGTGTTTCAGGAAAGGCATTCGACTTTAAATTCATGAGTACAACTCTTACAGGACTCAGTGTATGCAATGGCCCCGCGCAATGATTCAATAATTTATAACTAAAAGTTATTGTGAATAAATAATTAATTAACTATTTCCCGAAGTAGGAATAAAATATAGTAAATACCTTAATTTCAACGTTGTATGGTGGCTGATTAATACTCGTTTCCCTTAGACACTTGCCGTATATTTCTTGCCCTAACCATTCCTTCACGCCAAAGACATGGTTGCTGCTATTTAAATCTTCACCTTTCTTTAGCGTGGATTCCCGGAAATAATCTGAGTGTTGCACTGCCTGAAACCATATATGAATTATAGCGGTCGCTGCTACTGTCGAAGCCATTATTGTCTGACTTTACCTCTTTATTTTACAATCACAAGTCAAAGCTTACTGCGGTGGTTGTAATGAACTGCACTGTCAAAGGTCTCATGAGTGCCCCATCAAACGACTGCAGCTGTTTCCGTTAGGGGCGCTAGCTACTAAAAATCTCATGCGCGCACGGTCCCTATTGTCTCTACTGTATTTGGTTTAAGCACAGGACTAAATATAGCTAGGTAACATTTTTAAAAATGGCCGCAGCTCTTTGTCGCGTGGATAACTGCGCAGAATTTATATTTGATATTTTTTCCTGGGCTCTCCTTACATTAATGTCATCAAATCACACCATTTCCAATCTTCATCGATTATATTACACACCTTCTTAAGTATCTTTGGGCGTTTCTACCTCCACAGGCTAGATGGGAGGCGGCTTACTGCGCTCGGGTGCATCGGCTTCCTTAACTTGTATGTAGGCGCTCTTACTCTCAGCCTCTGATATTTTAGACTTGATCGATTCCTTCAGGCTCAGTTTCTTTTGTTTCTATTTGTGGTAGCCTTGAGCGTCCTTTAAATTAAGATAAGTTATTGCGACATTCTGGAAATTTTCATGAAGTTTACAAATACCGGTATTCCACAATTCTCCACGTACCGGTACCTAATCTATTTTTCTCACAAATAGCATTACGAATATCGATAACAAACAAGCATATATATGTATGCAGACGATATCGTGATTGCCTCGAGGTCCAGCGAGAAACTGCAAGAGACACTTGACGCGCTGGTGAAATGGACAGAAGAGAATGAACTTCAGTTAAATGAGGAAAAGACAGCAACAATGACATTTAGGAAAGGAGGTAAAGCATCAGAGTTTCATATACATGGGAGACCTCTAAAGAATGTACCGGTGTCGAACTTCAAGTATTTGGGGGTCACACTACAAACTAGAGGTAATGCTTTCTCTACCCACATCAATGACAGGACAACTGCAGCAATCAGAGCCATCAACGACATACAGAATTTGAATAAGTTCTCTATCAAAACAGCCCTGAAACTATTTGACCTCAAAGTGTCACCAGTGATCACCTATGGATTAGAAATTGTATGGCCGCATCTAAAAATGAAACAGTTCGAGCAATTAGGAAAAGTGAAAGCTACGTTTCTGAAAAAGGCACTGTGTGTCTCGAAGTATACGCCTTCAAGGCTTGTATATGAGGCAGTGATATGAGTTAACTCGTGAACCTTTCTATGTAGATGTCCGTTGTCACCTACCGCTACCAACTACACCAACATATCTACAGTTCATAGAGAAATTACGAGCAAAGAAGAGAGACATATGGAGCGAATTTTACTCGACGGTTCAATAGTTTACAAAGACTGGCAAGCAGGAGGATATGAGCTCAGACACTTGATAACACGCTTTGCAACACACGGATTTCATTATAAGCTGTGTAAAACAAAGAAATTCCATCAACCAGACACGGACTGTGTATGTGAACGTTGTGGTAAGAGCTGTGGACGATATCATGCCATGATTTGTACTTGTCCGCGCGAATCGATGATAGCCTTCTGTAGAGATGATTAATGTTGTGTATTAATGTAAATATATTTTGGCCTTTGGCTGCAATAAAATATTATTATTATAAATCTCGCGAAATGAACGACACCTGGCGGCACGTATCATCGGGTAACGGTCCCGTGCAAGGATCCTGTAAGAGAAATGTTAAATGGGACTAATTTTACCGTACGTACCGAGCTTCGATTTTACCAAAATATTGTGGCTGTGCGAGCCGCTCGCTAACCTTGTGACTTTGATGAAAGCTACTTAGATAGACTCTTTGGACCTTCCTCTTTTCATGATAATTTATATATTTTTGATAGCTTTTATAGTTTTGAAATTATTGAAAGCAGTCTGGTATGTACACACTTTTTTGAGACATACGGATTTTTACTGAGGGACCAGTACTGGCACGAAAAGATAGACGCATTCTACGTCAAAATGCAAAAACCAGTTCAATTTAATTTTTGTACTTACATGCAAATTAAGTAAGGTCATCATTGCGTAATGGAAGTCAATTTCAATTCAATTTATGGTCGATAACCTTCTACTGCCTTTTTTTAAAATGCATATTTTTCCATGTCTTCGCACACAAGATGCGTCATACTTATAACCAAGAAAGTGTAATTACTACTGATCACACTTATTTTATATGCCAAAATCAAGCTACGTCGGATTAGACGTAGGCTATTAATTCGACGGCATTACGTAGGCAAAGATCAAGTGACATGCGGTATACGATAGTTGATAGTTTTTAAGATTAAACTAACCTTTGCATTTCTGTGGATGATTAGCATCTTCAGTTGCAATTAAACGAATAGTATTTCTAAAAAATCGGTACATTTTTCGGATAAAAATTAAATGTTTCTCACTATAAACACAATATGAACAAAAGCGTTGCTGTGATATCGAAATAAAAAGTCGATGTTCAGTGTGAACGCTACTTAATACAGAATACATCGATGTTAATGGACGTACCAAGACCATCTGCTATACTACTAGAGACTGTCTTGGCTGTACGCAATTTATTCTGAGACCAGCCATTGAATTATATAGGCTAGTATGCTGGAATAACTGCTGATGTTAAATAATAATGTTATTGGTTTTTATGTCCTACAAATGACTTACTACTACAGTTTTCGGAGACACCGAGATACCGGAATTTTGTCCCGTGAGAGGTATACCTCCTCCTCTATCCTTTACCTTGGACAGGGCATAGTGGCGTTCATGTTTTTACTGACTTAATTTACTTTCTCCAAGTCTGGTGGTCTGTCGCTATAAGAGTAGCCTCGTGGAAATATTTACCCACCAGGGGCTGTAGCTGGTTCATTCATCTGACTGAATGTCTTCCTCACATAGCGGCGCCAACTTTGCGAGGGGTGGGGGGAGATGGGTAAGGCGTTTTCTGCCCCCAAAAGTGATGTTAGGCAAGGGCGAAGCATCAGGGGAGACAGGGTAGACAGCGTGTACCCTTAACATTTTGTAAACGAAATACTGTCTAGTTAATTCAATTATATTTTTAGAACATTAATTATTCCCACATTCATGACATTATCTTATTCTCCGCTTTACTTATTTTCGTCTCACTTCGGCAATGTTAGGGCTCGCGTCAATTACACGAAGCACGTAGGCGAAAGTAGACGCCGTCCATTCTGTGTATGATCCCTTTGATTTTGAAAGTTATCTATAGGTGCCGACTGTACAACTATGACTTTCCTATAGCGAGATTTCTCCGCCCAGGAGACAGACTTGCCAGCGTCTCTTCTTGCTCTCATTGGCTAGTATTTGGATCTCAGGTATAAAGGTGCTCTTATTGGCTACCATCTCAGACATGCTTTTTAATGTAGTTAATTTGAATTTATTTTATTATAAAACACGTCTAAAAATAAAATAATATTCAAATACGAAATATAGCAAACTTACATCTAATAATTGAATGCCAGCATGAAAACCCTTCAAGTGCATGCATTTTCTTGCCCGCCAATATTAGTTAAGGTATTATAACCCCCACAACTAGTTGCTTACATTCTTAATAATGAATTCCAGAGTCTGCATACGGAAACAACAAAATTGCTTTACTAACTTAGATGCCGTATATTCCGTTAACGCCAGTTTCTAGTGAACACGCTATGAGTGCCTTGAAACGAATTAAAACCTATTTAAGGAATTCAGTGACCAACCAGAGACTGTCTAACTTGGAAACTAGCTATGTATAGAGAAGGAACTGCTGTGACATCTTAGCAATTCGCCTACAAGACGAGGGAAATAGATACCGGTATATTTGCTGAAATGAAGAACAGGCGGATTGAACCCATTTACAAGAATATTGTTTACGGTGACTTCAGTGACGGATTAAGGTGTTTGGGGGCCCTGGGCTATTTAAAAATGTGGGGCCCCTTCTTCGTAACACCACGTAAGACTAGCATACCGAAGTCGTTTTAGAACTACTTCCACTTAAATTGATGAATAGGGAAGTGTTGAAATAGACTACAATTTTTCTTTATTTTTCATGTTAATATTTCGTAATGCCAAAACATATTTTACATTTGTCTCATCATCACTATCAAATCGACATACAAAACAGAACTTACTATGCACCACTAGGACGTTTTCTATCCGTTTTACAAGAACATTACAGTTGTAACTTACGAATGGTTCAACAATCAGAGGTGAACTGGAAGTTCTCTTCCTGATGCAAAGATATAGTATAGCATGCGCATTTCACCGTGCTTCCCCTGTTCCCTCCCGCTCACTTTCTAGACCCCTTCCCCCTCTGTCCGTACTCGCAAGCTGCCAGATTTAAATTTTCGTCAACAATAACCTTTACAGTAATTACAGTGCGTAAGTAGCGAGGATTCGTGTCTCCGGACGGTAACTGATTCTAGCAGTGATAACATACTAACGCGGACAGCTGATAAGAAGGAAGGGTGAGTGTTCGATATTTTGCGAGCGTAAACATTCATATACATGCACGGAGGTGGAGCAACAGGCCTTTTTATACAATTTTAGGTTCGGCCAAGGGCCGGGGTCCCTTGGCACGCGGGGCCCGGGGCTGCAGCCCCTTTAGCCCCCCCGTTAATCCGGCCCTGGGTGACTTGTACGAAAATATATTTATTTCTTATTTCTCTTATCAAAACTACATAGAAATGAAATATATTGCTATTTTTTCATTCTACAAGTATGTTATTATTTGACAACTCCCGCTGCCCATTTAGTCTATATTTAAAAATAAAACGAGTGCATTTAGGATTATAGATTGTTATAGGATTTGTCTTAGTTTCAGTCATTAATATAATATTGCATATAGATCCGTATGCGTCGAAAACAAAATTCCATATAAAATTTGATTAAAATAACGGTAGTTTAAATTTTAAAAAATCTCTGCCTCCCCCCTTACTTAGTTCACGCTTCGCCACTGATCTTAGGGGAGCAGAGTGCCATTTCGGAGGCTGCTAAGGCATAAAATCTGGAGAAGGCGGTAAAAGGGTTTTATATCAAGAAATGAGATTAGAAAGCGGACATTCCTAAAGTGAACTTTTCCCAATAGAGGCTGTTCAGGCGTACATCTGATTGTAGAGCTTTTCACATTTCGTATTATGAATGCATAATATACCGTACGGTTATAGGATATTTATTAAGATAATATATTTATGAAGCAAGTTCTAAAAGTTTTTACTTGTGATTATCTAAAACATTCCTCCAAAATATTTACTGTATTTATGAATCAAATTCTATTTTTCTGTTTACTTGCGAATATTATTGAAAACCCCGTACATCTGACTCGTTCAAAAATGTATTTGAGAAACAAGCTCTATTGTTCTGTTTGTGAATATTGTTGTTATATAGGAATGTTCGCATGAATAGTTGTTCCTCATTTCACACGCCTGTGTTCATGTTAATTCCGTCCTCCAATAATTACCTCACGGTCTTTTGCCATTAATCTTTCCCTCCATCACAAGCTTCTCCAGGGTGTATGTTCTTTTGGTGATGTGTCTGAAGTACCTCACGTAAGCCTTGTTGATCCGCTCGAGAATCCTAGGTTGGATGTCTACCGTTAGTTCTTCTAGAACGGACGTATTGGTTCGGTGCTCAGTCCAAGAAATTCGGAGAATGCGACAGTACCGGTATCTCGAAGCTTTCCGTTTTCGTGTTATCTGCCTGTTTGGTTGTCCTGGAAATATGTAAGTGTACGGCCCTTCCATATCCTATTCCGCTTTCTGGTGGCTGCCCTGTCAATGGCCATTCTTCTCTTGATTTCATCGGTACACACTCCTGTGTAAGAAATCATAGAGCCCAAGTGGACAAATGTCAGTACGACCTCGAAACCAGCCGTTACCCTCACATTGGGATGGTTGGCTTTCTGTCTATCGACAATCAGCTTTGTCTTACTTATTTTGATTTCCAGGCCATATTCCCTTCTAATCAACATCATCATCTCCATGAGGATCTTTTTTACATGCCGGTAAATCTACCGACACGTGGATGACGTATTTGAGCAGCTTCAAATACCACCGGACTGAGCTAGGATCGAACTAGCTAACTTAGGCTCAGAAAGACAGCGTCTAACTGTATGAGCCACTCAGCCCGGCAAAGTTCAACGAAAACGCAGGTAAGTTCCAGTGCGACTAGTTACGTCTGGTGTTGAATGGCAGCTACGAATGTCAGCGCATGTTTATGAATGTTGGCCATCCTATCATTATTTTTTTTAAATCAATACTGATCTGCATTTAGGGCAGTCGCCCAGGTGGCAGATTCCCTATCTGTTGTTTTCCTAGCCTTTTCTTAAATTATTTCAATGGAAATTTATTGAACATCTCCCTTGGTAAATTATTCCAATCCCTAACTCCCCTTCCTATAAATGAATATTTGTCCCAATTTGTCCTCTTGTATTCCAACTTTATCTTTATATTGTGATCTTTCCTACTTTTAAAGACGCCACTCAAACTTATTCGTCTACTAATGTCATTCCACGCCAATTCTCCGCTGACAGCTCGGAACATATCACTCAGTCGAGCAGCTCGTCTCCTTTCTCCCAGTTCTTCCCAGCCCAAACTTTGCAACATTTTTGTAACGCTACTCTTTTTTAGGAAATCACCCAGAACAAATCAAGCTGCTTTTCTTTGGACATAATACCACGTAAGGAGAGTACACGAGTTAATAGTACGTATATATTAATAAATCTCTTGCGACTGAAAATGACAATTTTTATGCTGTGCATAGTCCTGGACCAAAGAGAACCAGAAGCAAAGACAAGTACACGACTTTCACTACAAGCTGTGTATTAACAAGCGATTTCACAAACCAGACGTAGATTGCGTGTGTGTGTGTGCGGCAGTGCCTGTTTATGTTCTTCAGACAAAGGTCCTTTCCGTCTTCTGGAAGTTGATGCCATATTATTATTATTAATGGTGCATGGCATCTGTATAGGCTTGGTGGTGACCTAATGATAATAAAATGAATGGCGAAGATGTCATAAACACGCAGTCCCCAAGCCAGGGGAATTAACAGTATGAGGGGATTGATTCTGAAAATTGAACCGGGGCCATCGGACCAAGGCAAGCATTCTATCCATTTAGCCACAAAGTCGGACTACAATTTGCTAAACCTTAGGCTACCATCTCGACTCATCAGGTGTTGAGTATCGACAGTAGCAGAGCCCAGGGCAGTAGCTTGTGAAGCAGCCTCGACAACACAGGAGGCTTCTCCGTTGGCTATCGACTGCAGCTCAAAACGCTTAAGGCTTGACGTTCACTAAACCAAGTATCGAAAAGGGGTAACCTAAGTCTAGTGGTAGCCCACGTGTTGATCCCAACATATGCCACTGGTAAGGACTAAGATTCTGTACTAAGCTCAACTGAGCACGCACCTTCTTCTTACTAATAGGCTGCTCCAACAGGATGCAGAAGGAAACTGAAGAAAGCAGTGGTACAAAAATTCACTTCTGCAGGGTTAGAGATGAGCTTAATTGATATTTCAGAATATCTGTGACACAAAAATATCTGCGACTCAGTCACAGGAAGCACGAGCATTATGATTATCGTCACGGGTCACGGTTAGAGATGAGCTTATGACCAGCGTATTCGTGATACAAAAATATCTGACTTTTACCTGTGATCAGTCACTTTAAATAATATTATTTGCTTTACGTCCCACTAACTACTTTTACGGTTTTAGGAGACGCCGAGGTGGCAGAATTTAGTCCCACATGAGTTCTTTTACATGCCAGTAAATCAACCGACGAGGTTGACGTATTTGAGCACCTTCAAATTCCACCGGACTAAGCCAGGATCGAACCTGTTCTAATTTTATCCTTCAGCCTTTTCCAGATTTCAACAATCTACTTCACTAGAATGAAATTCATATTTCAAGTTCCATATTGACTGTAGTACTAAATTTAAGTATAACATTTCCATACTATACATTATGATACATGTTTCAACTCAATTGAGCCATTATCAGCATTGAAAAGACATAGAAATGAGTGTAACTTATTGAATAAAATATCTTGTAATGATATGATTTTTAGTATACATAAAATATGTCTATTAGGTCTCTTGTGAGATAACTTCATATAAAACGTGTACCGTATTATAGACAGTACAGATAAAATATGGTGATGAAATGACATTAAAATCTTATAAAATCTCTTAGCTCTATCCACCGAAAGCTTTTACTGCCGGGAGTGTCCGAGGACAAGTTTGGCTCATCTGGTGCAGGTCTTTCTATTTGACAACCATGGGCGACCTGCACGTCTGGATATGGGACAATGATGATGTAGGGAAGGTGAAACGCGGTGTCTGCACTTAGCCTACTCCTGTCGAATAACACCAAGATGTCTGCTCAAAGCTTTATATCTCAATCCAACGGACGAATCACCATCAACAGCGCCATATGCCTTCACTCTTATGAACACTGCGGAGAGGTTCGGAATTGAAACAAGGATTTGGCATGCAATCTAGTGATTAGAAATTGTATACTACCACCTCTCCTACCCTGCCATCCAACATTCTGATAGTGAAAATTTACTGGCTAACAACGGTGTCAGACGGTGCCTAAATGATCATGGTCATGAGGTGGGCTACATCTTGATGTTGTTCTGTATGTAGTCAATTGAAAAGATGTCTAGAAGTTATTCTTTGTAGATGCGTGGGATTAGATTCTCGTAATATTTATGTAAATAGGCCTAAGAATGAAAAATATAGTTGCCATGTTGCAAACAAATTATTCATTGTATACTGCAGTATGGGGATGCGTATTGAATGCCTACTCACCTCACGGGCTGGTGGAACGATGTATAATAAAATGTATATCTGCTGCTGCACAGTGCAGACTGAACTAGGAGTGGAACATGTAAGACTGCCGATTTTATATTAAGTTCTCACACGAGACACCATAATATGAAATGTCCAGAAGGAAAATTGGGGTCTCTCATTATTGACGAGATGGCAATCAAAAGTCAAAGAAAGCAGCTAATGATGATTTATTAAAGGAATTCAACAGGAAGTTTCTGAGCAGGAAAGTGTTGAAATTATAGAAAGAGGAGGAAATCTGTTGAATATTTCTATTTTATTTACTTTTTATTCTTGTACTAGCTGTTACTCACAGCTTCGCTCACAAGGATTTGGCAAGTTGATAAAAATTAATTGTTCCTCGATACTGCACCAAGATATAATCTGAAAATCCATAAAGTATAAAAACTCACCGAAAGATTGCATTTCATTTACCCCAGAACCTCTTTGCAAACCACCTTTGTGGCATTGCCTTTTGGGACTAAGATGACCAGGCTGCTGACAGAGCTAAATCTGGAACATGTGACATGGAACTCTACATGTGAGAAACAGGCCTCTCTTAAGTTGAAGAAAAAAAAGGGTTTCTTTATTTCTAAAGGAGATTCCAAATACCGATTTTCACGCCTGTAACATCTTAGGTTTTGAGATATAAGTATCGTCAAAGAGAATTCAACTGCTTCTTCACTTATTTTCATTCTCCAGCTTAAGTTGATTTTCCAAAAACAAAAAGTATGTGTTTCTTTATTTTTAAAGGGGATTACAAATACCAATTTTCACATCTGCAACATGTTAAGCTTATGAGATATACTCATTTTAAAAACTGCCCCCCCTCCTTGGCTGAGTGGTTATCGTCGAGGCCTTCGATTTGCAGGGTTCCGGGTTGGGTCGGGGATTTTAATCGTGTGCGATTAATTCAGCTGGCTCGGGGACAGGTTGTTTGTTTTTGTCCCAACACTCTCCTCTTCATATTGACTCAACACACCACATTACCAACCACAACAGGAACACGCAATAGTAATTGCATCCCTACACACGGGGTTGGCGTCAGGAAGGACATCCAGCCGTAAAACACGTGCAACACAGTTCGCACCCGTTAACGCACAGGTGTGGGAAAAGCGGTAGGAGAAGATACTCACTTTAAAATTCACCTGCTTCTTTTTATTATTTCACCCCTTAAGTGGAATTTCCAAAAAAAAGATTCCAAGTACCAGTTTTAACGTCTTCAGTCTCTGAGATATATGTATCCTCATATAAAGAATTCAACTCCTTCCTCACTTCTTTTCACCCCCCACCCTCACCCCTTAAATGGATTTTCTGAAAACAAAAATTCCTGTTTTTATTTTTAAAGGAGATTCCAAATACCAACTTTCATGTCTGTAACATGTTAGGTTTTTGTGATATTGTAGATAATCTCGCTGCTGTAAGAATACTGGAGCTGATGTTGCCATAGTTACGGCAGTTCATTTCTTTATCCGATTCCTAGAGCAGGGGTAGTGCAGTGCGATTATCTCCACAACTGTTGGTTTTAGGGCCCATTGGGCTTACAGAGTTTTGTTCTTTGCATCAAGGGGCTTAAATTGAGCTTTGTCTTGTCTTTGTACAACAAACTCCATATTTTGCCTATATTAGCCTAGTACTTTTATACGTATCTCCCCCCGTGCCCCTCCCCTCGAATTGTTTTGAAAATAAAATACAGCCCATGTCCCTCAGGGATAATGAATATTTACATTAGTAAAATACATTTTTAGAATCGGTCCTGTAGTTCCTGAGATTAGCCATTACATAAAAACAAAATGTATCTTTATATAGTATCTATGAACTGCATTACATTTCAAGTTTGTGTATTTATATCTGATTGACCAAGAGCATAAAACTAATAAAAATCTATTCTGCTTTAATTTATGAACCATCAACGTAAGATATAGATAAAACGTGAGAACAGAACATTAATGCAATCCTAACGGGCATTAAAACTACTTGGTTCGTCCTGAAATGTATTGTTGTGTGTGTGTTGGGGCGATTAAATGGAGAGTCCCAAGGTGAAAACTGTGCCCTCTTACTCGTTTGTTTCCTAGGATTACCCAACAAGTCTGAAAATCTCAATTTTACTGCACTCTGATAACAACATGCACCTCGATTTTGGACTACCTAATCAGTAATCACATTGAACATTGTTTACTCACCAAACTCTTGACACTTTGATGGAAAAGAGTAGCTCCAAATGAATCCTACAATTGATAATCAACTGTGGTGTTGTGGTCTTTAACCCTTTCAATGCTAGTTTTTTTTATGTATACATGCTCCATCTGTGCTGGTTTATTTTTTCAAGAATATGTGATTATTAGCTTTACTATTTATCTGATATTTTAAAATAATAAATTGAAGTTGAGCATAAATTTGTTAAGAAAGAAGCCATACTTCCCACTGTCTACTTAAAAAATGTTTAAAAAAACTTTCCAGTCTGTTAAACACACAAAAATTTCAAATAAATTACAACACTATAAACATACCTGTAAAAAATACACTATTATACAAAGAATGACATGTTTCATTCTACAAGAACATCCTCAGATTCTATCAAATTACTTAAATCATGCGTATACAGTATATGTACAGTATTGTTTACAATACATTTATGCATGATTTGATAGAATCTGAGGACGTTCTTGTAGAACGAAACATCATATTCTTTGCACGTATTTTTACGGGTGTACTTTTTTACAGGTGTTTATGGTGTTATAATTTATTTTAAATTTTTGTGTGTTTAACAGACTGGAAAGTTTTAATGTTACATAAGCATAAATTTACAATGATAAACATTACTGTGGTATTGTTCAAAGCAAGGTACAGCACACAATCATGCATCATATGCTTGACACACATACTTTTTCAGCTTGTCATGATCATTGTCGTGCAAAATACACAAATTCTTGCTCACATTCGTATCACTCCACTTCTGAAGTTTACTACAGTATTTGTAGAAATTGGGTAAATTGTGAACACCTTTTTGTAATACTCACTGGTAGCCCCCATAACAACCTGAAACAGTGCAGAATTGAACAAGCACAGACTGTTTCAATAGTAGAGGTGGACTCTTTACCTTCATCTTCCTCGCTGATATCATTCTCATTGTCAGTATCTTTACCGTCAATTTTTGTAACTATTCCAACATCTATTCACAGTCAAATTCGTTGTCCAGAAAGTCATCATTTGTATCACAATGGACTAAAAACTGTTCAATTCATCACTGCCAAGGCATCTCTGTTTTTGCAGCGCAGCCATTTTTGTTGTTGTGGTCGGAATCACAGGAGATGTAATTTCATCATTACTAGGAAACAAAATTCTAATGTAAATACGAGGAAAAAATGAACTCGCTCTCCTTTAGAACTTCCCCCTGAACTTCTGGTGCACCATTTCAACCGACTGGTCACTGCACTTATTTTTACGGGTTTAGCAAAGTAAGCGTTGCACAAAATCTTAAATTTACGGATTTAGTGCGGGCGGCTTATCGCACAACGTATATTTACGGGTTTAGCATTAATTGGGTTGTCGTATTGCTTTACCTAGTATGTGAAAGTGAATTCAAGAAGACAAATATTCGTTTATAGGAAGGGAAGTTAGGAATTGGAATAACTTACCAAGGGAGATGTTCAATAAATTTCCAATTTCTTTGCAATCATTTAAGAAAAGGCTAGGAAAACAGATAGGGAATCTGCCACCTGGGCGACTGCCCTAAATGCAGATCAGTAGTGATTGATTGAAAGTATTTTGATTTGATGCCATTTAGTGTGCCTGCATGTCAATTTTGAGATTGTATAACTGTACCAGGTGGCAAAGATTCAGATCACTGTTAGGCAATCTATGGCTGAGTTTTAAATAAGTTTGTGGGGTAAGAGAGCTGAACAGACTTTTTCTCGTCCTTCAAAAATCAGACTATCGCTGAGGATTTTAACCACCAACCTCCTCCCCACCCACTCCAATCTTGGGATGCCGAGGTCTACACTCCAACACACATTGGGAGAATTGGAAGAATAATTCATAAATTAACATGTTTTTCATAACTTCGATGATACTAAATTTAATGTGAATCATTGGAGGCTGAAACAGATGGAAGTTAGATAGCTTTTTAAATTAATTAGTTTTAACAACAAATGTTCGATATAACTGAAGGCAAAATTACCCAGCCTAAAAGAAAAAATATAAGAGACAAGTTGCTATTCACTTTGGGAAAGAAACTGTAATAACCATTTCATGTCCGAGTACCTATTTTTCAGCTTTCGTAGATGCAGAGATTCCAGAAAGCGCTACCACAGGAGTTTTTTTTTGCTGGTAAATCTACAGAATGAGGCTTGTTTTTTTAGCACCTTCAAATACCACTGGACTCCGTCAGGATTGAACTTGCCAACTTGGGCTGTGCCTACTTTCCAAGCTACTCAGGCTGGCATTCTTGGAAAGGAGGAGGAATCGGAAGGGGAGAACAGTGAAGTTTACAGCCAATCAATGCTGAATAACTGATACCAATATTACTATCAAAGGGTAGAGGAGGGTACATCTATTCAATACCATAAGCTTGTTTATTGTCTTATAAAACTGGGACTAGTTTTGACTCCATATATATTGGGTCATCTTCAGCCATGCTACAATTGGAAAACATACCTACACATATAACCAATAATAAATTAAACACTTTGGTATGCCAAAATTTACAATCTTAATTTAAAACATTGATTAAGTCTGAACAACACATCCAAACTTGAAACTAAATGAGACATCAAAACTGCTGTGGTTGATGCTGAACTATGTCGTTGCTCCTACAGCAGCCAAATGTTCCTGAGTTGATCTGGGAGTTAGCATCCCTGTCTGCACAGACGAGCAACTTGATTTAGAATTCGTTTGTTCAATGTAATATGGATAATGACTATGTAGCTTGAAGGGGAACATTCATAATTTGAATAGGTATTACTTTTCGTCAGATGTAGTGATCTATTCTTTATTTATGTTTGAAGTGAATGTCTGAAAAGAAAATAATTTGAAGTAAATTACTTGAGAAGAAGGGAAGCTATATATTCTCGACCTTCTTTTCTCAATAATTTACTTCAAACAAAGTGAAGACATCTTCAGTGATACCAAAAGTGACCAAAGAAGTCCTCTGACATTTCTTTTGCAAAAGGAGACTTACAAAACTTGACTGTTCCAGAAAAGTATGCATGACAGTGTGTCTAATTGGAGAGTGGTATCATCATGATGAACTTTAAAATATGTCCTCGGGGCTTGCAGAATCTAGCCAAATCGTATAACTTGTAAAGCAGAAAGGAGGACATAGACTGATTAGCTATTAAAAAGATTTAAGGTATGTACAAGTGAAAGAAAAAGTGTATGTTATTGTCATGTTCAAATTAATCCTCATGGGACTGTAATTTCCAATTTCAATCACTTGACGACAGTTGGCAGGAAGTCTGGAGTATGAAACTTAAGGAGACAGTGATAAGTTTGTAGAATGGAGCAAAATAAAATTACAAATTTATTAATTTCATTATATACATTTTTTTACACTGTTTCTGAAAGGTCAATTTAGACAGTGTAGAAATGCAATGACAACACTATAATTGCTATAATGTACCATTTTTCCTAATGTCCGGTTTCATAACCATCAGGAAGTGGATTTGTGTGGGGATTATGGAACAAAGTCTTGTTTCCTTCTCCCCAAGGAAAACGCTGAAATCAAAGGAAACATAGTCAATAACTTGTACATATAAACTACATTTTGTTCCTTGTTAGTGGTGATCATCTTCATAACCATCAGGGAGAGGATTCACATGCGGGTTATGGAAAAGCGTTTTCTGCCCATCTCCCCAGGGGAAACGCTGAAAAAAAAAAGAAACCACACAATTATTAGACTGGCATGCAAAATGTTAAAGCATAACGAACGGAAGAGTTGGTTACAAAAAATGTACTAGATTATCACATAATCTCAGCCTATCATTTAATACCTGCTGATGAACTCATTCTGCTGTATAAACATAGGGCATTGTAATGTGTTCATAGCAAGTGTAAAGGAAGTCTGAAAACCAGTAAGGCTGTGGTGTCTGTACTGTCATCAACTCCACTTCCAGCCTAAATGTCAACACAAACACCTGTAATTCCTCAACTTTGCTCTGAGTCACAAACCTTCAAAATAATCCCTATGATTTCAGTTGGTACTCTTCCCACGATCTACTAAACAGAACTATTTCATGAGATTTATATTCCAATCAGGCTGTGGACTTCCAGTACTGAACTTTTACACCATGGAGGAGGATCAACAAAATTAGAATTATTTGGTGATTTACTCTATAACAATGCAATCAAGTACATGCAACTAGAGTATTAATTTTGATGTTAATAATTAAAAACCAAACAACAACAAACTTTCCAGCAAACAAATGGGAACAATATGACAGTACTGAGCATGAACTCCAAAAGGCCATGTTAGAATGAAGAAACTGGACAAGGATTTAGATATGAATATGAGGTGTCGATTAGCTAACATTGGATTTAATGACTATAAGATAAGAGATATGGAATTGGAAGCTGTCGTGGTAGACTGAACAGAACTTTGGAGAAACTGCTTAAGCTTGCAGATTAATTGCTGAAAAATATAACAATAATGATGTAAATGAATCTTCCCATACATGTGCACACACAATGAACTGTTGAATCACAAATCAACAGTGTTTTAAGTTAAAACAGAAAAAGAAACACATGTAAACATAGATAAAACCTGCAGTATAGTGCATTAAAAAAAAAATCAGGCTACATATGGACAATGCATATTGGTACTAATAACCAGCAGATCCTATAAACAATATATCATTCTCCCAGAGCATAAAAGAAAATAACTTTCATGCATGCACATATAATTAAATTGCATAACAAACAATATTGTGGAGAATTTCTATAAAAATTACACGAAAGTAAAAATGAATGTAAATATGGGTATAACTTTACAACTCGCAGCCCAACGTTTATAACATTATACGGAAGTGAAAATAATGCAAATCTTACTTGGAATTCCTTTTAGAGGAGAGATGTGTTCATTGCGATGTCTGGGAACCCACCATCCCGCCTCCAGAAGTACATTTACTTTTATAACCTAATAAAGAGCAGCCGCCATCGTCCATGGCTAAAGTAGCTTCTTACATTCTCGTTGGTCAACGTGAACGGAAAGTGATGTCATCTCCATCAATGCTGATAAATAAATTGTGTTACCATCCCCAGCTGAATAAAAGCACAAACAAAAAACACCATGTAAAATAACAATGCGGCTTGTAACCGTCCAGACCAATGGTCTTGTCCAGATCCTATCCCAACCGTCCACACGGCAAGAACAAGTCCACACCATCGTGTTTCCACATGAAACTAGGGGCCTAGGGCCGCTTCGCGGCTTCTAACCGTCCAGACCAATGGTCTTGTCCACGGCAAGAATCCTAACCGTCCAGAACAATGGTCTTGTCCACGGCAAGAATCCTAACCGTCCAGAACAATGGTCTTGTCCACGGCAAGAATCCTAACCGTCCAGACCAATCGTCTTGTCCACGGCAAGAATCCTAACCATCCAGACCAATCGTCTTGTCCACGGCAAGAAGCAGTCCAGGCCAATCGTGTAACAATAATTACCACCAGCAGCAATCGAAGCACCTCGCATTAGTTCCTCAGTACAGAGTTTGGCAGCTCTGAGCTCAGTTTCACAACATCCTTCCCGAGAAGGCCGCGAGTGTGTAAACAAATGACAGTTGTTCCGCGCGCAACTGAATGTAGCGAGTACTGGGCTGCGAGAAGTAAAGTAATGATCAAATATGCACTGATAAAAATATAAGAAAGTCTTACTGGTTTGATTTCCGACAACAATAATAATTATTAGACCCTGGATTTTTAAGCACTAATTATAACCTTCATTGGTTAATTTCTTGGGCGTATTCATTATTAGAACTCATCCTAGGCAGGGCCCCATCCTCACAGATGCACAGGTCGCCCACGGGAGTCAACTCAAAAGATATGTGCAATGCCTCTCTAGAGTCCATATGCCATTAATTTAAATTATTACTGCTAGTAAAAATAAATACAATATCATGGGTGTTCAGTCAAGCCCCTGGGGACTTGTCCAGTAAATGATAATTTAGAAATTCATCCAAATATCAAGAGTAAATAAATAGCACAATCAGCAGGAAACCTTACAACAGATGTGGACCGCTGAAGCCAATGGCATATCTAATTGACACTTGTTCGAGCGTTTTCTTGCCATGGTTGAAAAAACAGTTGTCAGTCTTCCATATTATTAATGGTGGTATTTGACAGACAACGCCAATGAGCTATTGCATTATGACCACCCTCACCTGGGAAACTTGTGGACCAGGAGTGTAAAGAGTAATGAGTTACGTGCTGGTAGTGTTATATACATAGGGCGGATCTACAGGTTTGCCGTTTGATAAAGGACAAATTGTGATGGCACGGTGCCTTGGTACAGGTATCTTTAAAACGGCACAGCTTGTGGGTTGCAACAATGGGAAAACAACGCGTCGCCCAGCAATGGATTGACAAGTGGTTCACTGATGTCAAAGGCCAGCAAAAACTGTTATGCATTGTTCAGAGTGACAGTTTGAGAAATCTTCAACAGCTACAGCAGTAATGACCAGGTCAATGTTTCCCACCACACGGGTCATCGAACACTACTACGCATTACAAGTAATGAAAATCATAGCGAATCCATATTGGAAATAATCTTATGAAAAATATGAGAAATTTATTTTTCTTCCACCTATTCAATACAACTCAATATTTAAGTTAGAGTTAAATCCTCGTTAAAATAAGAATTGGTACATGTTTTGCCCTCTCCTATGGGGCAATTTAATCCAGATACTATGAATGATTACTTTTTGAACACAGTGAAAGAAATAGGTGATAAAGTTAATCCAACAGGTATATCTGCTATCATTGGGCCTGGTCCACATCAATTAGGGGGACATACTTTCCAATGGGTTGACATTACGTCAAATGAAATCATAAAGATGGTCTCAAAATTATCTAATTCTACAAGTATGGATTGTTATTGGCTGTCCAATTACATTATTAAACAAACAATACATCTGATTTGTGAACCACTAGCGTTTAGTATCAATAAATGTTTAAAGATTGGATTTTTTCCAAATATGCTTAAAATTTCAAAAGTTATTCTGGTCTTCAAAAGTGGTGACAAACATCTTCCCCAAAATTACCATGCAGTCACAATTGTTTCCATATTATCTAAAATAATTGAATCGGTTATTTATAGTCAACTTGGTAACTACTTTGAAAATCATACCCTGTTGTCTAGTAATCAATATGGATTCAGACTACCTCTGATGTTCTGGAAATTGTCAATCAAACTTTAACAGCCTTTGAAAATAGGAAAATGGTTTCTCTGGTTTTATGTGATTTGAGTAAAGCATTTGACTGTATAGATCATGACATTTTGTTGGGAAAACTTCAGTATTATGGCATAAATAGTCCCACTTTGGATGTAATTAAGATGAATTTAAGCAACAGATGCCAGTTTGTTGCAATTAGAAATAGACATTCCATATTGAAAGATGTTATTACAGGCATTCCACAAGGATCTGTATAATCCGCGCACCTTTTAGCGATATTTCTTTGTACGGGATGAAGAGTAAGGAGGGAGCTATCCCGGTTCCGGAAATACTACCAACTGAATGGAAATAAAATTGGAATTGAATCGATAATATGATTGATCAATATGAATTTTCTAAACCTTTATTATCTTAAGCTAAGAGCTGTGTCATACACACATTATATAACATTTCTCGATGCAATTGTTGTTCCTAACATGAATTCTATAGTTTGGCTTTGCTGTGTAAACAACAACAGTACTAGTGCGTAAAGTGTACGCCAGATGTCACACAGCGATGCATAAGCGATTCATAGTTTGTGTTTCAAAGGTTGCCAGTAGGAATCTTGAAGATACCCGAGGTCGACCGATTCAGCACTAGGGTATCCGTGTATTGCTAAAAGGTGCGCGTACTATACTTGGCCCATTTCCCTTTAATGTTGCTGTTAATGACCTACAACAAAATGTTATGTCACAATCAGTTGTATCATATGCAGATGACAACACTAATCAACATGCTTCAGGGCATATTAAATCTGCAAGAGATGTCACAAGAAGCTCTTAGGACTGCAGTGAAATGGTTTTCATCTAATAAACTACTCTGCAGTGAGAATAAAACCCAACATATTCTGTTAGGATTGTACAATAATACAGAAATTCAGTCAGTCAAGCTACTGGGTATTCATATTGATACCAAATTAAGCTGGGAAGTACTGTACATGCCAATCATGTCTGTAAAAAGGTATCACGGGTCTCATATCTTATGTGGAAATTGATGGAATTAGTAACAGCAGACTATTTGAGAATGGCATATTTTGGACTTTTCCAGTCCCATAGTTCATATGGGCTGCTATTGTGGGGACATTCATCTTATGTCCATAATGTATTGCTAATACAGAAGAAGCTTATTCGTGTAATGTGTAAAGCTGGTTCTTCTGAACACTGTCGTCCCCTTTTTATCAGGCTTAAAATATTAACAGTTATAAATCTATATATTTTTATCACATTATTGTATGTTAAAAACCATCTGAATGAATTTACCATCAGGGAAAAAATCCATCAATACAATAGTCTTAATAAGGGTAATATTGATGTCCCAACACATAGACTTGTGAAAACAGGTAACTCACATAAAGTAAATAGTATAATATTTTTTAATAAATTACCATTCTCTGCACAGGATGTGTCCATCAATAATTTTAAAAGAAAACTGTATAACTGGATGTTGGAAAATCTATTTTATGATGTAAAGGAATTCTTAGAAATGAAAACTGTTAATAGTGACTTTTAATAACTGTATTTAGATAGTAGAAATAATACTGTAGTATTGGATGACAAAACCTATTTCATGTAAATGATGAATGGTGAATAAATATTCTTATTCCTATCAGCCATAGCATTACCTCAAACCATATCAGGTACCTGATCTAAAATATACTACAAAATTGAATACATTAAAAACTTCACTTAAAAAAGCAGTCATTACATGAGTAACTTGATTTAGATACCAGTGAATTTAACAATATTGATATAAAATATTGTTTACAAAATGATGAAAGCGAATAGAGAACAACGATAAAATTGATTATATAAAAACTTAGTAAAGAAATGCATTCTAACACTTGGTCATTTTTACGTAATATAGGACCTTGGCATGTGTACTTGATATAGTCTTATTTAAAAGATATCGAATAAGTTCTAAGTTTATAGTTTGTAACTGGCCCAGAAAGATATATTTATGTTGTAGTTCTACTTGAGCACCTATGTTGAACAGATTATTAGAGAACAATTTGATGAGGCGATTGAAATGTCATTAGACTATCTTCTTATGTTGGGCAATATTCGGAGTTGATAGTGTGCCTGGCACAGGACGACTTCAATTTCAAGCCGTAGTTCTACTTGAGAACCTATTGTTGAACAATTAACAGCTTCTGTGAACTATTGAAGTGTCACTGGATCATCTCCTCCAGTTGAACAATATTCTATGTTGATGGTGTGCTTCACTGTTGTTAGTGTGTTCAGATGTTTATTTACTAGTTGAAGGGTGTGTGCAAACTCTTTTATATTGCTGGATTGTTATCTTGTCGTGTGAGAGGTTTTTGGAATGGCTCAAGGCCATCAACATTGATAATTCCACTTGTATCCAAATCAAGTTACTCATGTAATGACTGCTCTTTTAAGTGAAGTTTTTTAGCGTATTCAATTTTGTAGTATATTGAAGAACAGGTACCTAATATGGTTTGAGGTAATGCTACGGCTGATGATGCCCCATAGGAAAGGGCGAAAAAAATGTACAAAATGTACTAATTCTTATTGTAATGAGGATTTAACTCAAATACTGAGTTGTACTGAATAGGTGGAAGAAAACTAAATTTCTCATATTTTTCGTAAAACTACCACGTAATATTAAATAGAAGGAAGGATCCACCTTTCAATACTCCGTTGTTAAGTTGAACCAAATAGAAGTTACAACCAGTTCATTTGGGACCGGTTTCAACACATCTGAAGTGTCATCATCAGCCAATGAGCAAAGCAGTGCAAAAATTAAGTCATAAAGGTCTAAAAACAACTAACACAATGATCAAAGGCAAAAATTTAACACTATTTTGTGCAATCGAAGATCAAGTCTTATTCCAATGTTGACTGCTCTCCATGGACAGCAGCGCATGAGGCAGTCATAAAACTATTGCCAGTGGACTGTGGTTGACTGTAATAAGGCAGTCTTATTCGATTAACCCAGAACCCTGGTTCATCACGTAGAAGACTAATTGCGTGTATGCCGATTTCCATTGGAGGTTACACAGTTGGGCAGAGACAGGCTGGTGAAAGAGGTGTGATGGTCGGGTGATATTTTTAAGGGACACACCAGAGCCCATTATTCCAGTACATCAATTCCTGCTGTTGCGTTTGACATACCAGATACCCCAAGATACCTTCCACCACCATGTCAAATCGATGCCTCACCAAATGACTGTGGTTCTACGGGCAAAAGGGGTCCTACACCCTATCAGATAGGTGGTCATTATGCTTGGTTCATCGGTGTACACAGCTATGCTGTCAAAACTATTCTCTACAAATGTAATACCTAGCATCTGGTTTTTAGGAAGGTGCCATATATCTTTTGCAGATGGGGTATTCCCTACCTGTTGTAAAAGGCTAATGAAAGGAGCAACTACACAAAGCTCGGTATGCACTAGCAATGCGTTTTGGTGCGTGTGCTATTTACTAACTGATGAGCCCGACTTAACACAATGGGGCAAAACACTGGCAACCAGGAATGAGTTTGCTGGAAAATTTGTAATGTCCAACAATGGACCATTTATATTGGTATTATAAATTTACTCATTCGGGACAAATATTTCAGGTTCCCTATGTGATTCAACATCTATATCACCTGATGGCCATGCAGGCATCAATTTTTGGTAATGAGACGAAGTCTCTCGTAGTGCACTGGCACTGCCGGTGGCTCCAAGTAGCCTACGCAGTGGCCTCCACGGTATGCATTAACCATGTGCCTTGGTGGGTGTGCTATTTGCCAACTGATGAGGCCGACTTAGCACACTGGGGTGAAACGCTGGCAACCAAGAATGAGTTAGCAGGACAATTTATAATGTCCAATAACGGACCATTTATATTGGTATAAGAAAGACATTTACAAAAAGACATAAATGTTGAAAGTTAGAAAAGCAGCTGGGATCGGTAAGATTTCTGGCAATTTATAGGCTATGGATTGGGATGGCTGGCCCCGCAGTATATGGGTAGCATGACTGCCTCTTAACCAGAGGCCCTGGGTTCGATTCCCGGCTAGGCCAGGGATTTTTTTTGCTATTGGCTTTATGTTGCACCGACACAGATAGGTCTTATGGCGACAATGGGACAGAAAAGGGCTAGAACTGGGAAGGAAGCGGCCATGGCCTTAATTAGGGTACAGCCCCAGCATTCGCCTGGTGTGAAAATGGGAAAACACTGAAAACCATCTTCAGGGCTGCCGACAGTGGGGTTCGAACCCATTATCTCCCGAATACTGGATACTGGCCGCACTTAAGCGACTGCAGCCATCGAGCTCAGTGCCAGGGATTTTTACCTGGATCTGAGGGCATTAGTACAGCCCCTAGACCGGCATAATTTGTAATGTTACAAGTGAGTGGAATTAGTGAAATCTTACTTTGAGAGTGTCTCAGAGGATAGATGTGTTCTTAGTGATGTCCAGGAACCCACCATCCCACCCCAAGAAGCACATTTACTTTTATAACCTAATAAAGATTATTACACGCCATGTTCATTTCTGAAGTAGGTACTTGTATTCTTATTGACTAATGTAAAGTGGCACATGATCACCTTCCCGTCAAGTATGTTGATGATCCGTTACCAACCACAGCACAATAAAAGCGCAAGTCGTATACGAAACTAGGGGCCTAATGCCGCTTCTAACCGTCCAGACCAATGGTCTTGTCCACGGCAAGAATCCTAACCGTCCAGACCATTGGTCTTGCCTAGATCCTATCCTAACCGTGTACGAAACTAGGGGCCTAACGCCGCTTCTAACTGCCCAGACCAATGGTTTTGTCCACGGCAAGAATCCTAACCGTCCAGACCAAGGGTCTTGCCTTGATCCTGTCCTAACCGTATACAAAACTAGGGGCCTAAGTCAGCCGCGGAACAATTCGAAGCATAGTTCCTAAGTACAGAGGTTGGCAGCACTGAGCACTGTTGCAGAACATCCTTTCAAAGAAGGCCGCGAGCGAGAAAACAAACGACAGTCGTTACGCGTCTGTGTGAATAGCGGCCCATGGGCTGGACTAATGATGTTACGAGGTCCACTCAACCTACGTGATTACAACTGAGGGGCTGTTTTTTGCTTGGTAGGCCATGGCCCTTCGGGACTGTTGTGCCCTGGGGTTTGGTTTATGGATTGGGATATGCTATATCTGAAATACTTATTTGGTTACTATTTGCACGAGGAGAGATACCAAAGAATGGAGAGTTGCAATAGAGACCCCAGTGCACAAAGAAAAGGGTGATAAAGAAAAGACTAGGTAAATAGTGCACAAAGAAAGGGGTGATAAAGAAAAGACTAGGTAAACAAGTGACAATATCCCCCGCTTGGAAAAGAGGCCTGAATGCAGATTGGAGGTGACTGCTGATGTACAAATCATCCAGCTTGCCAACCAAACAACTCTGGAGAGGTTGTTCCCCTTAGAGAGGAAAAAAAAAAAAAAAAAATTAAAAACCACATTCATCTGTCAGGCCTCACGACAGATACCTATCCGATATGGTTGTATCTATGGTTCAGGTACCACCTTTATTGTGGCACACAAGCCTTCTCATTATGGCATGGTCACATAATTCATCGGAGAGGAGATCATTATTTTATTGGTCCAAATTACCACTCGGTTACGGTACACAAGCCGGCTATCGCCAGTTCACTCGTAGGCGCCGACATATGCTGTTAAATATGTCCATTAGGGTACAAGGAAGGAGTAGAGGTGCGAAAATACTAGGTTTTGGTATTATTACCTGCCATATAGAACACTGAAGAAGGCACTATATAGGACTGGTAGAGCACATGGCGACCATGTTTACTTGGTGACGGAGGGGTGATGACGTCATACCTGACGTCACAGGGTGTAAGAGAGAGACAGGGAATTAATATCCGAAAACTAAGTCCGAATTTTTGCTACTGCGCATGCGCGACTAATTTAATTATTTAACATTTCACCGTGAACAGCAAAAAGGATCGTGACGTCATAACTATGACGTCACAACACCCCCTAGGTCTGCTGTAGACGATATGCAGGACACCTGTAAGGATGTGACGTCAGACAGGGCCGCCAACCCTTCCGCGCGCAACGAGGGGGGCGTAACACGTGCGGTCTCGCTGTGCGTTCGTGCATCGAAATATGTACATATCCATGGCACATAACGGAATATTGCACCACATGCATAATCAAGGCATATAAAACCTGTGAATAGTTTAGGTGAAACTACTCGGGCGACATTAATCATATGATGTACGTTCTTCGCCAATCACCAGGTAAGTAGCGCTGTTAGGGGTTGAAGGGGAAGGGGGTGGAGGGGTGTTCAGGCACTTGCTGTCTGTCAAATGTGCCCGAATTATGACAGTTCCACAATGGAAATCCACGAGTGCAGGACATTATCCCAGCTTTTCACGTACCTTGTGGTAAGTTACAGGCTGTGGTGTGACACCTAGGGTGGAGGTTTGTGGACACGATCATGTGCATGATATTAATTTTCGTGGGTTTTCTTGAACAGCAAAGCGATGAGGAGATCGTGGTAGACCTCCAGAGGCAAGGTCTCTTGAAGAAGGCTGGGAAATGTCCTCGCTGTAGGGTGCCGCGTGTGTTGGGGAAAAAGAGTGCACTGACGTCCCATCTCGGCCATATCCTTCGCTGCAGGAAGTGTACGAAGACGAAGTCTTTAGCTGAAGGTACATTTTTTGCGAAAACGCACCTTTCGGTGCGGAATATTCTGCAATTAATGTACCTTTGGGCTACTGGCTCTACTGTCGGCCTGGCTACGTTGCAATCCGGTATGAGAAAGGGTACTGTGGTTCAGTATTTCACCTTCTTCCGCGATATCGCCTCATGGAAGATTATCCAGGACGTCGATGGGTACCGTTTTGGTGGGCCCAATGTCGTCGTGCAGGTGGATGAGTCGGTGGTTACACGCAGGAAGTATGGACGAGGTCGTATTGTACCGGCACAATGGGTACTCGGAATCTATGACACCGTGCTGAAGCGAGGCGTAATTCGGCACGTTGTCGCTAGGAACCGACGTACCCTGATTCCGATCATACGCCAGTTCGTACTTCCCGGCTCAACCATTTATACGGATGAATGGCCAGCTTATCGTGTACTGGGTACTCTGGGATACGACCACAGGACCGTTTGTCATAGGGATGGGTACCGTAATCCCGTGGATGGGACCTGCACCAATGCGGTTGAAGGATACTGGAGCCGTTTTAAGCGGTTCTGCCGGCAACGATGTGTAAGTACCGGTATTGTACCATAATACGTGGATCCTGTCCTTTGGCGATGTGTAGTGTGTGACGTATCTCGTGGGCTTTTTTAGGTCATGAGCAGTCCTCTCCTTCCCCAGCATATTGACGAATTCATGTGGCGCGAAACGTATTGTAGGGCCAGATCGAGAGCCTTTCCTACAATTTTGCGCCACATCGCCGAGCGGTACCCTCAATAAGGTGAGTAAGTTGCTTAGTATATTGTGTGAATGTATTGCATTCTGCTTCTATGCTATTGAAACAGGGCGCCGTTCTATAATCCGTGACGTCATGTCCTCTCTCGCCATGTGGTTACGTTCCTTAGGTTGGTACGCCTCCCTCGCAGGAGGAGGGGTGGTGAGTAGCTGGAGCAGCGGTCGCCATTACCACGTGGTCGTGAAATTTGTGTCCTTACTGTCAAATCACGTTTCGGATATGTATTTCCGTAATGGCTCGTATATAACCATTGTGCGGTATTGTGTACATGCCCTGTAACGAATGAGGCGTACATTCCATGTGGGTGTATGTGCGTTGTTGACCGTATTGTGTATCCACGTGCGATGGAACGAAGCGCGTGAGTGCTGTTTTATTGAAGTGTGCTAGCTGACGTCGTAGACGATGGCCGGCCGTTCAGGCAATGGATACCAAACGGACACTCTGTATTAATCGGTGAGTACCGTTAAAACACACTACTTCCTATTCTTGGTACTGTCTGCATGTGCTATGTACTGTCGCGGGTTCGAAGCAGCGGAGCGGCCCTAGGCCAACATCCCTCCTCTAAAAGCAATTCCCCGTACAATGTACATTCGTTTCACGTCCATATAATGTTATGCCCGGTGGGCTGCGGAAGGTAAAGTTTTGCCGGGAAGTAAATGTATATCATAGGTATCCCGGCTGGTTGCATGGCGTTTATGCGGGCTATGTGCACGGAGTTCCCTTCCTTATACTGTTTCGAAGCGGCGGGGCGGCCCTAGCCCTACATTCCTGCTCTACACGGAATTTCACGTACAATGTACATTCGTTTCACGTCCGTATAATGTTATACCGGGTGGGCGGCGGAAGGTAAAGTTTTGCCGGAAAGTAAATGTATATCATAGGTATGCCGGCTGTTTGCAGTGTGTTTAAGCTGGCTATTTGCATGGTGTTCCTTTCCTTATACTGTTAGAAACGGTCTGATGCGGAATGTCCAGTTTTACCCAGTGCCTTTCTATCATAGGTATGCATTCTGTGCTTTGCTGTGCTCATTTTCTGCTGTAACCCATGGGATGCTTAGTTTTGTTTGTATGTACATTTAAATGTCAGATGTTGCCTCGTGACGTCATAGTTTCATCATGGCTGACCTTCCAGAGGTTGACGGGATGAACTATGACGTCATCAACATGGCTACACTGGCAAGAGAGCCGTAGCGCTTGGCACATATTGGCCTTTAATAATTACGTACAAATTGCATAAACTCTTCATTTTCGCATCTAAGTTCCTTTTTTGGACATAGTAGAATTCGCCCTTTATGATAAAAAATTTCTGAGACCCGATCTGGAGATAGCCGGCTTGTGTACCGGACCCTACCACTCTTCCTATTAACCCTGACAATTACACCATGCGACTTTCTAACGTGTCGTGCGAATGAACGCCATCTAGTGCTCAAAGGGAGGGGAGATTCATCCCCTCCACCACCACTATTTCTAGTTCATTCTGTCTGGTAACTTTAAATAATAGGCTTTGAGTGGCACGTCTTCGAGACGTGTGGTGTAAATAAAGCAACATTTATAGACATGTTACTGTCAGGGTTAAACCAAATAGCTACACAAGACACAACATCGTATGAACTGCATGAACAAATCCAAGTTATTGTGAATTATTTATAGAATAGGACATATAAGCTGGTTAATATCTGTTAGCCTACCTTGTTGCGAATTCTTAGATGTTCATAAGGAATAAATTCAGGTCGCTCATGATGACTTTCTTCTTGGTGCTTCAGATATGCATTCAACATGCACACTGCAACAGCAGGAAATGCTACAAAGAACGACAAATTCCTCCACAGTTTCGTTCCACCTGAAAATGCGAATAATATTCAATGTAGGACTCAAAATAATCTAAGCCAAAGCGTTATGAGAAGGTTTTGTGCATCTGGCTTATAGTTTAATATCCCCTTTAAAACACTGGAAGAGCATGCCTACATGCAATGAAAAGTTATGTCTTGGTATTTGAATGTGACATGACAAAATATTCCTATCTGCGATCTAAAAGAAGTTTCTAAAGTAAAGCTCATTTTACATCCAGTGAGATATCGACGTATTGTTAAATATAGGAATTTTCCACTTCTCGACTACAAAAATTATAAGATTATGAGAAAATATATAACCTGAATGTCCAGCAGTTGCCGATGCTCCTGGTACGGCAGCGGCCAAAACGGTAGAACTTCTCATCGTTCTCAAAACCAAATTTCCCAACGAAGTAGCCATATTTCACGTACGGTAAGATGACCGGATGACCGAACCCAGCGACACCCAGAAGAGAAATACACATCTCACTGATTAGAACTACCACTTCCGCTTATTGAAACGTTGACTTCTCAATTACATTGCCATTTAACAGTTACAACGCTTCAGTCAGAAATATTTTACAACATAATCTACAAATAACTGTTGATAATTTTCTAAATTGACAGTGATTGAAATCCATATCTTTATTCAGTGCATCAACTGAGTAATATAGTCGGAAGCAGGAAAATTGCACCACTGGAGCCAACAGCTGATCAATGATGTTCGCTGGCGCTCCGCTGGGTGGTTCGGTATTGCAACACCTGAGCCAGCGGAGCTTTGGGCATGGTTGGAAAGCCTGAGTGTAATTAAATATCAAACTATCATTCACAAATAATAACATTACAGTTTGAACTACGCAAATGAATATTATTGTCTTTAAAATAGCATTTAATCATGAAGATGAAGTAAATTTTTACATAGTTAATCATTTGCTGTTTGTATTGCCAACTTAAGAATTTTACCGTGGTCTGATGCCCTGTCGAATATTAATTTTTTTTTTTAAAATAAACCAATATCAAATTCCAAACCTGTTTAAAATAGTCAGTTTTCCACAGCGATAAACTGTAGCATTTTGAACTCCTGAACACGGAAAACTTCTGAATGAAAATAAATAAATATATTGGCTAGCATGGATATTTTTGTTTCTCAGCGGTCATGTGTAAACAATTATGGAGGGGTACCGTGAGAGAAATGTCACAATTTGGCAGATAAAATGTATTTTATAAGTAATTTCATATTGTCATGTCAAACCACCTAAAGTTTGAATTGAATATTTAATGGGGAACTCAAATAAAAAGCCTCGGAAGGATATTCTTCCAAAAACGACCAAGAAACTTATCAGAAATGAACATTCCTACTTGAGCCAGGTATTATTTACAGGTTATATTGTATAACACTTTAAGTGAAATCTTGGAAATAACATTTATTGCAATGATTAAACACTAGGAAAACTAATTATGTAAGATATTTGATACCCATGGATGTCTAGATTTTTCATTGTTAACATAATTTCTGTAATAATGATTTGGCCTATATATTTCTTTTTTTCAGTTTAGTCTTTCTAGTTTTGCACATAATCTGAGTGGCCGATCTGCCTTGAGCGCTGTTAGCCATCAGACTACATATAGTGTTTCACGACCTTGGTCCAGAGTCTCTCGAAGAAGGTAAATTTAAACATAATGCAACCTGCTAGCAGGATGTTCTATATGTGGTTTAAACAGGTCTCATATTGTTATTCATTCCTAAATATATATTTCATTATAAGTAGAGCTGAGAATTTTTATAATGTTTCTTAATGAGCAGGCATATCCCCGAAACTACACTGTTCAGTACTTAATTCAGAAGCTATGAATGCACTAAACTGATCAGTTTCTGCTGTGTAAGAAGCAATCACACTGGATGCTGTATGGAAGCTTATCACAGACCAGCTGAGACCATAATATCACAGGATGAACTATGTGGTTCAGGCAGCTGGTACTTAACTTTATTTATCCAGTCATGGCAAAGGGAATAACCAGTATCTTGACTGAGGCTCATACTGTATAAAAAAAAGATCCTTCACTGCACGTTTGTGCATATTTTGAAATTAAGTTTACATGTATACCTGTATCTGTACTCTTTTTAAAACATTAACATTTTTCCCTGGTCATGTGAAGAACAGATTTTGTCCAAACCGGGATGATTAAGAATTAATTTAAAGGTAGGTAAGGAATTTAAATTCCAAAAGAAGAGCGATCCTTGCTGAACATACCAAAGATGTACCAATGGTTCATTCTTTACAAAGCGCCTTCCTCACTTCCTAACTTGCCATGATAAAAAACTGAATTTAATATCTATAACCACAATATCATTCAAGTAGTTAACTCGTGTCCTCATATTTGTTGAAATGCTGCTGCTCTTTTCAGGTTAACTCATGTCTTCCATATTTCTTGAGGTGGTGCTGCTCTTTTCAGGTTAACTCGTGTCCTCATATTCTTTGAGGAGCTGTTGCTCTCTTCAGGTTAACACATGTCCTTGTATTCCTCGAAGTGGTGCTACATTTTTCAGGTTAACTCGTATTCCTCAAGGTGGTGCTACTCTTTTCAGGCACCGGGCGAGTTGGCCGTGCGCGTAGAGGCGCGCGGCTGCGAGCTTGCATCTGGGAGATAGTAAGTTCGAATCCCACTATCGGCAGCCCTGAAGATGGTTTTCCGTGGTTTCCCATTTTCACACCAGGCAAATGCTGGGGCTGTACCTTAATTAAGGCCACGGCCGCTTCCTTCCCACTCCTAGCCCTTCCCTGTCCCATCGTCGCCATAAGACCTATCTGTGTCGGTGCGACGTAAAGCAGCTAGCAAAAAAAAAAAAAAGCTCTTTTCAGGTTAATTCATGTCTTCGTATTCCTTGAGGCGGTGCTGCTCTTTTCAGGTTCACTCGTGTCCTCATATTTCTGGAGGCGGTGCTGATCTTTTGAGTTTAACTCGTGTCCTCATATTTCTCGAGGGGGTGCTGCTCTTTTCAGCTTAACTCGTGTCGTCGTATTCCTCAAGGTGGTGCTGCTCTTTTCAGGTTAACTTGTGCCCTCGTATTCCCCAAGATGGTGCTGCTCTTTTCAGGTTAACTTGTGCCTTCATATTCCCCGAGGTGGTGCTGCTCTTTTCAGGTTAACTCATGTCCTCATATTTCTCAAGATGGTGCTGCTCTTTTCAGGTTAACTCGTGTCCTCATATTTCTCGAGGCGGTGCTGATCTTTTGAGTTTAACTCGTGTCCTCATATTTCTCGATGTGGTGCTGCTCTTTTCAGGTTAACTCTTGTCCTCATATTTCTCGATGTGGTGCTGCTCTTTTCAGGTTAACTTGTGCCCTCGTATTCCTCGAGGTGGTGCTGCTCTTTTCAGGTTAACTCATGTCCTCGTATTCTTTGAGGTGCCGTTGCCCTTTTCAGGTTAACTCGTGTCCTTGTATTAATCGAGGTGGTGCTACTCTTTTCAGGTTAACTCATGTCCTCATATTTCTCAAGATGGTGCTGCTCTTTTCAGGTTAACTCGTGTCCTCATATTTCTCGAGGCGGTGCTGCTCTTTTCAGGTTAACACTTGTCCTCATATTTCTCAAGATGGTGCTGCTCTTTTCAGGTTAACTCGTGCCCTCATATTTCTCGATGTGGTGCTGCTCTTTTCAGGTTAACTCTTGTCCTCATATTTCTCGATGTGGTGCTGCTCTTTTCAGGTTAACTTGTGCCCTCATATTCCTCGAGGTGGTGCTGCTCTTTTCAGGTTAACTCATGTCCTCGTATTCTTTGAGGTGCTGTTGCCCTTTTCAGGTTAACTTGTGTCCTTGTATTAATCGAGGTGGTGCTACTCTTTTCAGGTTAACTCATGTCCTCATATTTCTCAAGATGGTGCTGCTCTTTTCAGGTTAACTCATGTCCTCATATTTCTCAAGATGGTGCTGCTCTTTTCAGGTTAACTCGTGTCCTCATATTTCTTGAGGCGGTGCTGATCTTTTGAGTTTAACTCGTGTCCTCATATTCCTCGAGGTGGTGCTGCTCTTTTCAGGTTAACTTGTGCCCTCGTATTCCTCGAGGTGGTGCTGCTCTTTTCAGGTTAACTTGTATTACTCGAGGTGGTGCTACTCTTTTCAGGTTAACTCGTGTCCTCGTATTCCTTGAGGTGTTGCTACTCTTTTCAGGTTAACTCATGTCCTCATATTTCTCAAGATGGTGCTGCTCTTTTCAGGTTAACTTGTGTCCTCATATTTCTCGAGGCGGTGCTGATCTTTTGAGTTTAACTCGTGTACTCATATTTCTCGATGTGGTGCTGCTCTTTTCAGGTTAACTCTTGTCCTCATATTTCTCGATGTGGTGCTGCTCTTTTCAGGTTAACTTGTGCCCTCGTATTCCTCGACATGGTGCTGCTCTTTTCAGGTTAACTCATGTCCTCGTATTCTTTGAGGTGCTGTTGCCCTTTTCAGGTTAACTTGTGTCCTTGTATTAATCAAGGTGGTGCTACTCTTTTCAGGTTAACTCGTGTCCTCATATTTCTCGATGTGGTGCTGCTCTTTTCAGGTTAACTCTTGTCCTCATATTTCTTGATGTGGTGCTGATCTTTTCAGGTTAACTTGTGCCCTCGTATTCCTCAAGGCGGTGCTGCTCTTTTCGGGTTAACTCGTGTCCTCATATTTCTCGAGGCGGTGCTGATCTTTTGAGTTTAATTCTCGTCCTTGTATTCCTCGAGGCGCTGCTGCTCTTTTCTGGTTAACTTGTGCCCTCGTATTCCTCGAGGTGGTGCTACTCTTTTCAGGTTAACTCGTGTCCTCGTATTCCTTGAGGTGGTGCTGCTCTTTTCAGGTTAACTCATGTCCTCATATTTCTCGAGGCGGTGCTGACCTTTTCAGTTTAACACTTGTCCTTGTATTCCTCGAGGCGGTGCTGACCTTTTCAGGTTAACTCGTGTCCTCATATTCCTCGAGGCAGTGCTGCTCTCATCAGGTTAACTCATGTCCTCATATTTCTCGAGGCGGTGCTGACCTTTTCAGTTTAACACTTGTCCTCGTATTCCTCGAGGCGGTGCTGACCTTTTCAGGTTAACTCGTGTCCTCGTATTCCTCCAGGCAGTGCTGCTCTCATCAGGTTAACTCATGTCCTCATATTTCTCGAGGCGGTGCTGACATTTTCAGGTTAACTCGTGTCCTCGTATTCCTTGAGGCAGTGCTGCTCTTTTCAGGTTAACTCATGTCCTCATATTTCTCGAAGCGGTGCTGACCTTTTCAGGTTAACTTGCGTCCTCGTATTCCTCGAGGCAGTGCTGCTCTTTTCAGGTTAACTCATGTCCTCATATTTCTGGAGGCGGTGCTGACCTTTTCAGTTTAACTCTTGTCCTCGTATTCTTCGAGGCGGTGCTGACCTTTTCAGTTTAACTCTTGTCCTCGTATTCCTCGAGGCGGTGCTGATCTTTTGAGTTTAACTCGTGTCCTCATATTTTTCAAGATGGTACTATTCTTTTCAGGTTAACTTGTGCCCTCATATTCCTCAAGAGGGTGCTGCTCTTTTCAGGTAAACTCGTGTCCTCATATTTCTCGATGCGGTGCTGATCTTTTCAGTTTAACTCTTGTCCTCGTATTCTTTGAGGTGCTGTTGCTCTTTTCAGGTTAATTCATGCCATTGTATTCCTCGAGGTGGTGCTGCTCTTTTCAGGTTAACTCGTGTCCTCGTATTCCTCGAGGTGGTGCTGCTCTTTTCAGGTTAATTTGTGCCCTCGTATTCCTCGAGGTGGTGCTGCTCTTTTCAGGTTAACTTGTGCCCTCGTATTCCTTGAGGTGGTGCTGCTCTTTCAGGTTAACTCATGTCCTCATATTTCTCGAGGCGGTGCTGACCTTTTCAGTTTAATTCTTGTCCTCGTATTGCTCGAGGCGGTGGTGACCTTTTCAGGTTAACTCGTGTCCTTGAATTCCTCCAGGCAGTGCTGCTCTTTTCAGGTTAACTCATGTCCTCATATTTCTCGAGGCGGTGCTGACCTTTTTAGGTTAACTCGTGTCCTCATATTCCTCGAGGCATAGCTGCTCTTTTCAGGTTAACTCATGTCCTCATATTTCTCGAAGCGGTGCTGACCTTTTCAGGTTAACTCTTGTCCTCCTATTCTTCGAGGTGGTGCTACTCTTTTCAGGTTAACTTGTATTGCTCGAGGTGGTACTGCTCTTTTCAGGTTAACTTGTATTCTTCGAGGTGGTGCTGCTCTTTTCAGGTTAACTCTTGTCCTCCTATTCTTCGAGGTGGTGCTACTCTTTTCAGGTTAACTTGTATTCCTCGAGGTGGCGCTGCTCTTTTCAGGTTAACTTGTATTCCTCGAGGTGGTGTTTCTCTTTTCAGGTTAACACTTGTCCTCATATTTCTCGAAATGGTTCTGTTCTTTTCAGGTTAACTCGTGTCCTTATGTTCCTTGAGATGGTGCTGCTCTTTTCAGGTTAACTCGTATTCCTCGGGTGGTGCTGCTATTTTCAGGCACAACCCCAATTGAGGTGAGGTGCAGGTGTCTTTTTAACCACATACCAACCCTCCTGTCTTAAATTCTGTCAGTACCGAGAGTCGAACTCAGGCATCTGAGTACGGCAGCAGATGGGTAACTGATATGCTAGAAAAGTGAATTTTCAAGAAGAGTGAAAGGAAGGTTCTAAAAGATGCTGTAATGTGTTATTCTTCTTCTGGTGTGCTGTCTCCTCACAGTTGTTTGGCAACTGTTACAGAGTAAACTTTCCTGTTACCAGGCAATTTGGCCATCCGGTTAGGGGCGCGCAGCTCTGAGCTTGCATCCGGGAGATAGTGGGTTCGAACCCCACCGTCGGCAGTCCTGAAGATCGTTTTCCGTGGTTTCCCATTTTCACACCAGGCAGATGCTGGGGCTGTACCTTAATGAAGGCCACGGCTGCTTCCTTTTCGTTCCTAGGCCTTTCCTACCCCATCATCGCCGTAAGACCTATCTATGTCAGTGCGACGTAAAGCAAATAGCAAAAGAAAAAAAAAGATCATCAGACGATGAAAACTTCGAACAGTATCGTCAATCGCAATCCCTTCTATTGTCTATAAGGAGGAAGAGGAGGATACTATCAAGGCTTTCGATAACATGGGTCATTTACATTTAAGGAAAACATTGGCTACGTCAACTGTGCCAAGTAAGCTGAGCAACATAATTTGCAAACTTCAGGAGAATAATACAACTCAGATCCTGGCCAATTTCAAGAAAACTAATCCCATTAAATTACGCCGTGGAGTAATGCAAAATCCCCATTGTCAGCAGTTTTATACAATCTCACAACAGATCACATTTTTCGAGAAATCGGTGAAATGAACTATGTGACTTGCATGGTTATTCTCTTGCCAACGGACTTCAACCTCTAACAGTATTAGGCTTTGCAGGTGATACGGTTATTGTAGGAAAAAACTGAGATTCTGCAGTAGAACTGACGAAAGTAGCTTTACAAAGGTTTCGTGAACTTGGTCTAACAATAAACCCTGAAAAATCTAAAGTTATTAATATCAGTAGAGGAGAAATAAACGAAGGGGTCATTACAGTCAAAGAAGGTATGGAGATTAAATGTATTTCGAGGAACGAATGTATCATATACTTAGGAGTAAATTATGGAGATACTATGTTATTTGATTCCAAGGAATCAATGACACTCCTTCAGCAGAAACTCACTTCGTTATCATCCTGTCCCTGGCTTCATCCGGATCAGAAATTCTCAATTGTTCAGTTTGCCCTCCGTTGACTTACCAGTTCCTCTGTGATCCTGCAAGTAAAATACCACAGCGGTTTTTGGAAGATGCTGATAAACTTGTTAAGAGTACATTAAAGGAGATCTTATCCCTTCCTACTGACACTCCTGATTCTATGATTTACTCAGATAAACGGTACAAAGGGTTAGGTGTTTTTAGGACAAGCTGGGAAGCCTTGCTTCAGAATATAAACAGCTGCAACATTCTGAAACGGGAGGGGAACCAATATATTGAAGCCACTAGAAATCTAGATGAAGAAATTGAGTTAAACGTAAATGATAAAACTGAGGATATGAAGAACAGGCACGGTGAGTATGACACCAAGAAACTCAGAAATAAGTTGCGAGAATCTGAATTTGAGAAATGGTGCCAGTTGAGAAGCAAAGGTCAGGGAGTGTGTCTGTACAAGGAGTTCCCTCCTGCAAACCGCTGGGTTAGAAACCACAATGGCCTTTCTAGCACGGAGTGGAGAGATGCGCTGAAAATGGAATGTAACGTTGCACCTGTAAGAGCTGTACCGGGAAGGTCCCTTGATGGTAACCGCTGCAGAAGATGTAGTGAGAATGAAACATTACCTCACGTCTTGGGTTCCTGTGCCTTCGGTGAAGCTCTTCGAAACACCAGACATCACAACATCAGGTCATCCATAGCACAGACGCTCCGTGAGAAAGGATTTCAAGTGCATGAGGAAGTCCATGGCATTGGAGTAAATGGCAGCACGAGAAGGATAGATATGATCGCCATTAAAGGGAAGAAAGGATATATATTAGACCCCACAGTAAGATTCGAAACACACTCCGATCAACCAGACGAAGTGGACCGAGAAAAGAAGTCTATCTATCAGCCTACAGTGCCGTACTATAAGAATAAATACGAACTGGGCGATGTAGAAGTTAGGGGTCTCATGATCGGTGCGAGAGGGACAGTCCCTAAGAAGACGATAGAGCTGATGAAGGTCTTCAACATCAGTACCAAGGAGTTTATCAACTGGGGGCTGAAAGCACTCAGGGGTTCTCTTTTGATACTCAGACACCACTTGTATTCGCCAGACTGAGACATTAATTACTTATTTTTTTAAATTAATGAAATTGTATGTGTATTCTTTGTCTTAGGCAGCATCCGAGTGGAGGAAGCTTTTGAAAATAAAAATAAATATATGATTGCTGGTACCTATATTTAATGATTGAAGATATGCATTTGGCCTTTCACAATATATTGTATTACTTCTCAGCAGTTAATACAGGAATAATTAATAATAAGCTTTATTTATCAAGACAGAATTGTTGATGCATTATTGCACTGTTAGCATCACATCCAAAGGCTTTGCTCAAATTCCCTTTAACCTGCACAGCCCTCTGCAATCTATAAACCACTTTCATCCCTATATCTCGCTCCCCACAGACAACAAACCTAGGAGCTCATTTACGGGCTGTGTGCTTGGAGTTCTACATGTCTCGCATACTGTCTGGAGTGATGCCACTGTCATCTATGGAGTACTACAGAGAACTAATATGACAGGGAAGAGGAACAAATAGAAATGTTTAAAGTTTTTTTATCAGCGATCCTGATGATGAGAATGGACAAATGCCAACCATGAAAAGAGATATAATTAAATACGTACATGCATACATCTTCATTATAGACTGTTATGGCTTTCAGCGTTCAGTCTGCAAGCCTCTGTGAATTTACTAACCACCACCACAATTCTCCATTTGTAACTACAGTGAGTTTCTCTTATTGGTTGGCCGGCAGGCGCGCCCAGCTTATCTGCTTCCCATTGACTCATCCCTCCCTGCTCTGCGGCATAGCAGCAAGAACAGCACTTCGCTCACTTTATCCATGCATGACATGAGATAACAATTAAAATTAAGAAAATAAGAAAATTTTATGTACTACATTTACCTTGTATGCTTTCAATTTTAACATATTCATAGCCCGCCATGCTCAAATTTTCGAAACTCCGGCTTCTTGTCCAAGTCATCTTAGGGATTTTGTAGCCGTATGTTCTGATCTTTCTGCGATTTCATTTACTTTTCCCTCTCCTGAAGTCTATGTCGTTGCATTACTATAGACTCTGCTTTGAAGTATGAAACTGGGCTTGCAATGATACGGAGTAGCATCACGTCTACCTTGCACAGTTTTAAAATAAAGACCTTGTATATCTTCTCAGCCCCCATTGAGCTCGTTTCCGCTTCCCAGCTTCATCTGGAGGGCGGGCTTCAACGCTCATTGAGGAGAAATCTCGACACATCTTCAGTTTTGCTGTAGGAAGTATAGGATAAGAAGAAAGCTGAATAGGCACAGGATAAAGAAAGAGACTGAGATGAATACACGTACAAAAATACAAACTCAAAAGGAGAAGAGGGTAGGTGTAAGTACAGTTGAGTCCTAAAAACTGGACTATTGATAACTCGACTTTCTGTAAGTCAAGCTACCCAAAGATTATTTTTTACAATCTTACTGGGTATTTACTTCACTATTCTTCAAGCCTATAGATTATCTCAAATGTAAAAGGTTAGTGGGTTTAAAATATAATAAAGAAAATATAGAACAGTAAATTTTTTGTTTTATTTTTTTTAGGATTAAAGGTTTTCATATTTTCTTTACTTATTTAATGTATTTTATTTAGTAAAGTAAGTGTCTTTTCTGTCCCATAGCAGAAAAATAATGAAATTAGTATTATTATTTTATATAGCCTGCTGCTGGCCATGATTGTTAGGCATTGAAGTCTAAACGGTCTGATAGCATGGTTCGAGTCCAGCTTGTCGAAAAAAATTTCACCGTCAGAATGTTGGCTGGTAGGGCAGGTGGGTATACAATTTCTAATCGCGAGATTGCGTGCCAAAAGCCTGGATTAAATTCCAAACCTCTCTGCAGTGCTCATATGGAGTGAGGGCATATGACGCTGTTGATGGTGATTCGTCCATCGGATGGAGGACATTAAGCTTTCAGCAAACCCCTTGGTGCTATTTGACAGCGGTAAGTATGTGCCAGCACCGGGTTTCACCCTCTCCTTTCCTACTATCATATATGTCAGTTCATTTCATCTCATTAACTCCTCTGATGAGGTGGTCATCAGGAAGAGCATCCGGTCATAAAAACCCACCACGACAGATTCATTTCGCCTCATATCCGACCCCGTAGAGAAACGGTACAAGAGTTGGACAAACAAAGTCTTATTATTTTATTTCTGTGCATGCACTGTTCAAGTGGTATGACTAGGGGCAGTAACTTTTGGAGTATTCTGTAATACATAACAAAGTTTCTGGTGGAAAGTACCATCCTCAGATGGCTGCAGTGTGGTGAAGTTGCCAGAAGAAGGAACTAGTGCAAGAGACAAACCACTATCACCATACCAAAAACTTCATGTACATGTAAGGTTTAAAAAAAAAATATTGTCTTATATTATTATTTTTTGGCTTGAGCTTTCAGTATTTTAATATAACCTAAGTGAGTTTTATATAACTCTTTGATGATTCTGTGAAACTCAACATTTTTTGTAACTCAACACTTTCTCAGTCCACATTAGGTCGAGTTTGTGAGACTCTGCTGTAATGGAAAGGGAAAACAAGTGACAGACCTTGTACTTTATCTTATTTCTCTCTAAGTTCTCCTTAGTTTGCTGTTCCAGGTAGAAACATTTTTTGGAGGATTAAATACTTTATTTTTCTTCGTACTAAAATCACTAATCAGTATATTCTTTCCTCATCTTCAGTTACTAATACCACCACCACTAACATTGCTGCTACCACCACCACCATCACCTTACTCAGAGATACAGTCCAAAGTAATGGGCCTAAAGTCAACAATATTAGGATACAAAAACATGCTTTTTTCTGAAAAGATACAATTTTATTTGCTTTAAACTGTTTCAGGTGGCACGATTCAACACTGAATGATCCACTAGTCGGTGCCAAGACAGCATGGCCAGTGCCATACACTGAAGCTCTCTTTCTTCCTGAATTCAAAATTAAGGGGGATACAACAGAGAAGGATTTTGAGGTTTGTTATCACCTTTGCAGCTGACAAAATATTTGACTGGACAGATATTAAATGGTAAAACAAAACTGTACAGTAGTTTTTAATTTCCTTCCCTACTTTATATTATCATGTATGTGATTAATGAAAGCTAGCTATGTTAATTCTTTTTATAGGTGATTGAGACCATCTCTAAAGGAGCTTTTGGCACAGTCTATAAAGTTATAAGGAAAGACACAAATGAAGAATATGCTCTAAAGGTCTTATCGAAGGCACAGGTATGTTAAGGCATTGTGAACTGTAATTATAATGCTATCAAGACTCACAGTAAACTTGATAACCACCAGCACCACCACCACCACCACCACCACCACCACCACCACCACCACCACCAGCACCACCACCACCACCACCACCACCACCACCACCACCACCTCCTTATGCAGGACTCATCTGAGGACATAGACTCAAAATATTTCTTTCCTTATATTGTTGTAATCATGCCTTTGCTGGCAGGACCTAGTGTTTACAGTGCACTATGTCTTCTGGTATGGGCTAGAGTAATTTTGTTACTTTCATTGATCTGTCTCTGTCTTACACTTGGCTTTGACAATATGAAAGTGACTGGGGTATGAGTGATTCTAGTAATGCCATTCTTTCTGCAGCCAGTCCCTGCTATGAATGGTGTAAAAATGTTGCTCATAGGGTCAGTTGATGTATGCATTTCAGTGGGCTTGGCAGACTGATATGTAATAGCAACGTCTGGCTCGGTGAGGAAAGCAACGGGAAACTACCTCACTCCTCATTTCCCTAGTATGCCTCTTCATTGATGCCTAGGCCATCTATGACAGCTGATGGCGGAGCTGTTGAGGATCCAACCAGCCTTAGGGCTGAAGACTGAACATACATACATACATACATACATACATACATACATTGTTGTAATCAGCTGTGTGTTTGTATCCTGAATTAGAAACACTTCTTCTCTATTTTTCATTTATCTGTCCTTATTTATTGCTACATGCTGCCTTTATTTGATCGTTTTCTTACTTATTCTTACTCTTACACTGGAGAGAAGATCCCTGTCTTCAGTTGTTCCGAAGATGTCTCTCGCTGTCTGAATGCCGATTCACTCTCTGATTCACAACTAAGTATTTTTTATTTTCCACCTTGTTGATACACTAAATTGCTTAAGGCAACTTATTGGTTGAAAGTGGTACATGTTTCGTATATTATCAACATCTTCAGCCACACATAACACTGTTTAGATGAAACAAAGTATCAATTTAGTGTGTCGACAAGGTGGAAAATAAAAAATTACTTAGCTGTGAATCTGTTTAAGTGTGATATGGACCATGAAGCTGATTTTATGTAATCACTCTCTGATGTCGTCCAGTCAAGCCTACGCCTCATTGGCCCTTAAATTTTCATTTTACTATCATTTGGAGAAGGTTGTATTTTTTTTTATTGGGAGAACAGTATACCTACATCTGACAGTTATATGAATGTATAAAATGTCAAACGTACACCATTTAAAAAGAAAGCATATTGAATTCCAAAAAATTCCAATAGACTACTACTTTTTTCTCTCCAGCATAAATAGTCCTGCTGTTACAGAACCATCTCTTCCATTTTTTACTGTTGCTTACAAAATCCTCCTCAAAGTCCAGTTCTTTAAGATATCCATAAAGATGGCAAAAAGTAGTGGACTAAGTTCTGAAATCTGACTTCTGCTGAAAATGATGGTTTCCCCAGTATAGAACCTTACATACTGTAATTTTGTACTGCTGGTAGTGTATACATATCTTGGACTACCCTGTTGTATATCTCCAGAACTCCTTTATCCAGCAAGCTATTTCATATTTCCTGTTGTGGAACCTTGTTGTATGCTTTCTCCATGTTAGTGAACACTCAATGCAACTCTTTCTGTCGTTCACAGTAACATTCCACTAGTTAATGCAGAGCAAATATGGTATCTGTTATTCCTCCTCCAGGCATGCAGCTGAACTCTTCTTAATTTATCTCAACTTCATTCTTGATCCTTGTTTCAAGGACTCTCTTAAACACTTTAAATGTGTGGCTCATGAAATTGATCCCTCTGTAATTCTTACACTAGGCCACAACCCTCTAATCTGTATATCCGAGGGTCGAGTCATAAGTCATGGCACCTATTCTTTTTTCTCGCGAACAAGTGACAACACGGAAAATCTAAGATATGCATTTGGAAATATAGGGCATGTACTTATGCATAGTGCCTGAAGACAAATTCTGACTTTAGGAGATTCTCATAGGAAAGTGACAGAATACAGGCCATTGGTAAACATTGTTTTATTATGGTATAGACTGCAAATACACAAGACTACGTAAAAAAAACAGGTCTCCACTGGTTACAGACCTTCGAAATAATCACCCAATGTTTCCACTGTGCGTTGCCAGCGATGGGGCAGGCGCTGAATACCATTGGCTGCATGTGTATCGCTAACGTGTGACACCTCTCTCCCACCTTGCCACTGTTCTATAGGGCATGGCATGCACACGTAATGCTTCCCTCAGCTCTGCATGGGATTGGCGTGCATTTTTGCTGCGGAGAACTGCTATTTTAATATACGATCGTTGCTCCTGCTTGTTGACTTCCATTTTGTGATGCTCTCACTCACACACTGAATTTGGGGGCATGCTTAGACACACACTGTTGTTTACATACACCATCAAGTGGCATCATACGCAACTGCATACCATAAGTTTCCAAATGCATATCTTAGATTTTCCGTGTTGTCTCCTGTTCGCAAGAAAAAAATAGTTGCCATGACTTATGACTCGAGCTACGTATTATTATTATTATTATTATTATTATTATTATTATTATTATTATTATTATTATTATTATTATTATTATTATTATTATTATTATTATTATTGTTGTTGTTGTTGTTGTTGTTGTTGTTGCTATTACTGCTGCTGCTGCCGCTGCTACTACTACTGCTACTACTACTACTACTACTACTACTACTACTACTACACCTTCAGATCTCGAGACGACGGCTGGTTCATTGACTGATCACTCTATCTTCAAAACCCCCAAATGTAGGAAGTTTAAATTTTGCAGGTGCAGGTGCTCACTGTGAAAGAGAGAAAATTCCAGACCTAAGGGGATGACAGCTGGGATTTGAAGCTGGAAACCAAAAACACAATGGTTGCACTTTTAAGTCCTAGATGTTAAATAAAACAAGGTTTAAATAATCACACCCCTCCAGGGGTTGAATGGGGATTAAAACTTGAAAATAAAAATATTCATTCCTTCAAAACTACTTGACATACAAAGCCAAATTTCATATGGTGGTATTAGTGATCACAAAGCTGTTTTTGTTGTAGTTAAAAATTTCATATGGTGGTATTAGTGATCACAAAGCTGTTTTTGTTGTAGTTAAAAAATAAATGTGATAGAAAGGAAGGTCTTAAAAGTAGGACTATTAGGTAATACCATATGGCTGATAAAGCAGGCAAGCATAATTGGCAGTCATACAAATTTTAGTGAAAAATGGAAGGGTATGTATAGGTACCTTAAGGCAGAAACAGGTTACAAGGACATTCCAAGAATCATTAATGAACAAGGGGAGTGTGTGTGTGAGGATTTTCAAACGGCAGAAGTATTCAGTCAGCAGTATGTGAAGATTGTTGGTTACAAGGATAATGTCCAGATAGAGGAGGTGACTAATGCTAAGGAAGTTTTAACATTTACATAATATGATAACAATGACATTTACAATAAGATAGAAACGTTGAAAACTAGAAAAGCAGCTGGAATTGATAAGATTTCTGGGGATATACTAAAGACAATGGGTTGGGATATAGTACCATATCTGAAGTACTTATCTGATTATTTTTTGCATACACCGGGCGAGTTGGCCATGCGGTTGGGGTCGTGTACCTGTGAGCTTGCATCCAGGATATAGTAGGTTCGAACTCCACTGTCGGCAGCCCTGAAGATGGTTTCCCATTTTCACACCAGGCAATACTGGAGCTTTACCTTAATTAAGGCCACGGCCACTTCCTTCCCACTCCCAGGCCTTTCCTGTCCCATAGTCGCCATAAGACCTATCTGTGTCGTTACGACGTAAAGAAAAAAATTAAAAAAATGTTTGCATGAAAGAGCTATGAATGGAGAGTTGCTATAGTAGCCCCTGTGTGTAAAGGAAAGGGTGATAGACATAAAGCTGAAAATTACAGGCCAGTAAGTTTGACATGCGTTGCATGTAAGCTTTGGGAAAAAATTCTTTCTGATTATATTAGACATGTTTGCGACATTAATAACTGGTTCGATAGAAGGCAGTTTGGGTTTAGGAAAGGTTATTCCACTGAAGCTCAACTTGTACGATTCCAGCGAGATATAGCAGATATCTTGGATTCAGGAGGTCAAATGGACTGTATTGCATTGGACCTGTCTAATGCATTTGATAGGGTAGATCATGGAAGACTACTGGAAAAAATGAGTGCAATTGGACTAGACAAAGGAGTGATTGAATAGGTTGCTGTATTTTGTAGAAAGTAGATCTCAGAGAATTAGAATAGGTGAAGCTTTATTTGGCCCTGTAATAATTAAGAGGGGAATTTCTCAAGGCATTATTATTGGACCTTTATGTTTTCTTATATATATATATAAATGATATGTGTAAAGAAATGGAATCATAGATAAGGCTTCTTGTGGATGATGTTATTCTGTATAGAGTAATAAATAAGTTACAAGATTGTGAGCAACTGCAAAATGACCTCGATAATGTTGTGAGATGGACAACAGGCAATGGAATGCTGATAAACGGGGTTAAAAGTCAGGTTGTGAGTTTCACAAACAGGAAATGTCCTCTCAGTTTTAATTACTACGTTGATGGGCTGAAAGTTCCTTATGGGAATCGCTGTAAGTACCTGGGTGTTAAAATAAGGAAAGATCTTCATTGGAGTAATCACATAAATGGTATTGTAAATGAAGGATACAGATCTCTGTACATGGTTATGAGGGTGTTTAGGGGTTGTAGTGTCCGACTCGTTGGCTGAACGGTCAGCGTACTGGTCTTCGGTTCAGAGGGTCCCGGGTTCGATTCCCGGCCGGGTTGGGGATTTTAACCTTAATTGGTTAATTCCAATGGCACGGGGGCTGGGTGTATGTGTTGTCTTCATCATCATTTCATCCTCATCACGATGCGCAGGTCGCCTACGGGAGTCAAATAGACAGACCTGCACCTGGCGAGCCAAACCCGTCCTGGGATATCCCGGCACTAAAAGCCATACGACATTTCATTTCATTTCAGGGGTTGTAGTAAGGATGTAAAGGAGAGGGCATACAAGTCTCTGATAAGACCCCAACTAGATTATGGTTCCAGTGTATGTGACCCTCACCAGGATTACTTGATTGATTCAAGAACTGGAAAAAATCCAAAGAAAAGCAGCTTGATTTGTTCTGGGTGAATTCCGGCAAAAGAGTAGCATTACAAAAATGTTGCAAAGTTTGGGCTGGGAAGACTTGGGAGAAAGGAGACGAGGTACTCGACACAAGTTTTAAGTAAATAATATATTGTCGCTCAATATGGACCAAATAATGAGATTTATAACTTGTAATAAGTGGTATGTTCTGAGCTGTTGGTGGAGAGATGGTGCAGAATGATATTAGTAAATGAATAAGTTTGAGTGGCGTCTTTAAAAGTATGGAAGATCACAGTATGAAGATAAAGTTGGAATTAAAGAGGACAAATTGTTGCAAATATTCGTTTATAGGAAGGAGAGTTAGGGAATGGAATAACTTATCAAGGGATATGTTCAGTAAATTTCCAATTTCTTTGAAATCATTCAAGAATAGGCTAGGAAAACAACAGATAGGGAATCTGCCACCTCGGCAACTGCTCGAATTGCAGATCAGTAGTGATTGATTGATTGATTGATTGATTGATTGATTGATTGATTGATTGATTGATTGATTGATTGATTGATTGATTGATTGATTGATTGATTGATTGATTGATTGATTGAGGTCCTAAAAGGAAATAGAAAAGGATTTTATAACATTCCAGTTATTCGAGATTAAATAGGGGTTAGAATAATTAAAAAGATCATTCCTCTAAAACCATTTGATGCACAAACTGTGGGTGTATTTTACATGCTCCAGTGACAGTGGGATCTCCTTCAGCTTAAAACCGTACCATAACATGGGTACCATGCTAGTTTTTGTAGAAGGGAACTAGCACATTCCTTCTCCATTCATCTGCTAATTAATGATCATCAGGAATTAATCTTACTGAAATTAAATTAGAAAATATGTTTACTGAATAAATATATATATTTTCTGGTATCCATGCACATTTAGAGAAATAATAATTAATATCAGGTTTTTTTAATTTTTTTATTTTATATTTTATTTTTATGAATTCAAATTCAAAGGTAGGTGAGACTGATATTTTACTTTCAGATAATTGCAGACAATGCAGTAAACCAAGTCAAAGATGAGGTTCAGATACAGTCTATGTGTGGCCACCATCCTTTCATTGTGACCTGCCCCTTCTTCTGGCAGAACAAGAAGCAACTCTTCATTGGTAAGATATTGCTGTATAGAGTCATTCTCTCCAGATAGGCCCATTTGAAGGAAAATGTGTTTTATCATTTTAAAATTAATTTACATTGCATTTAAAAGAAATTTATCCTTGATTCAGGCCCCTTTAAACAACAACCATCATCATCTTCAGTCATCATTTTGTTTTGGTCCAGAAATTATTATATTTAATTTTTTGAGAATGAGGAAGTGACTAAACTACAAAATGGTTTTTTTTGTTTTCTTATGTTAAAATGTTGAAATGATTTTATTTATAAGAAACAAAATGTTTTACACAGTATATATACATAGTTCAATCAATCACTACCGCTCTGCATTTAGGGCAGTCGCCCAGGTGGCAGATTCCCTATCTGTTGTTTTCTTAGCCTTTTCTTAAATTATCGCAAAGAAATTGGAAAATTATTGAACATTTCCCTTGGTAAGTTATTCCAATCCCTAACTCCCCTTCCTATAAACGAATATTTGCCCCAATTTGTCCTCTTGAATTCCAACTTTATCTTCGTATTGTGATCTTTCCTACTTTTAAAGACTCCACTCAAACTTATCTGTCTACTGATGTCCCCCCACGCATCTCTCCACTGACGGCTTGGAACATACCACTTAATCGAGCAGCTCATCTCCTTTCTCCCAAGTCTTCCCAGCCCAAACTTTGCAACATTTTTGTAACGCTACTCTTTTGTCGGAAATCACCCAGAACAAATCGAGCTGCTTTTCTTTGGATTTTTTCCAGTTCTTGAATCAAGTAATCCTGGTGAGGGTCCCATACACTGGAACCATGCCCTAGTTGGGGTCTAACCAGAGACTTATATGCCCTCTCCTTTACATCCTTACTACAACCCCTAAATACCCTCATAACCATGTCCAGAGATCTGTACCCTTTATTAACAATCATATTTATGTGATTACCCCAGTGAAGGTCTTTTCTCATATTAACACCTAGGTACTTACAATGATCCCCAAAAGAAACTTTCACCCCATCAATGCAGTAATTAAAACTGAGAGGACTTTTCCTATTTGTGAAACTCACAACCTGACTTTTAACCCGTTTATCATCATACCATTGCCCACCGTCCATCTCACAACACTATCGAGGTCACCCTGCAGCTGCTCACAATCTTGTAACTTATTTATTACTCTGTACAAAATAACATCATCTGCAAACAGCCTTATCTCTGATTCCACTTCTTTACACATTTCATTGATATATACTGTATAAGAAAACATAAAGGTCCAATAATACTGCCTTGAGGAAATCCCCTCTTAATTATTACAGGGTCAGATAACGCTTCGCCTACTCTAATTCTCCGAGTTCTATTTTCTAGAAATATAGCCACCCATTCAGTCACTCTTTTTTTCTAGTCCAATAGAACTCATTTTTGCCAGTAATCTTCCATGATCTACCCTATCAAATGCCTTAGATAGGTCAATCACAATACAGTCCATTTGGCCTCCTGAATCCAGGATATCTGCTATATCTTGCTGAAATCCTACAAGCTGAGCTTCAGTTTTTGTGTTTGAAATCATGCAGTCTCTTCATCTTCACATTGCTTAAGAAAATCTTTCATAATTACTTCCCAAGTAAAATTGGCTACACAGCTGCTTGTCAGACGGACTCTCGAAACAGCTCAGAGTGTTGAAGAAAATATGAGGAACTGTCTTTCGATATATAACCTTTTCTAATGTTTCTTAGTTCCATCTTCTGTGTCTGGCTTACCAATTTAGCAGCAGTAACTCACTTATCCTACTTTCTCTTTTGATTATACTCCCTTTTTGCAATCGTAGCTTCTTCTTTAACACTGTAAATGAAATTAAGCAATGAAATGAAGTGGCGAAGAACATGCAAATTAACATTTCTAAACAAAAAAAAAAATGTTAAACTTTCAACAGTATTAATGATTTATTAGCATTGTAGGAGTTTTTTCTAGGCATAATGAAAATGAAAACCTACAACCTGTTTTCCAATCAATGACCGGGTCAGGGATGTAATGAATGAAGCAGATATATAGGCTATTAGTACAATGGGGTCGCCACTCCCAAAGTGATTTATTAATGAGTGATGGATGCAATGAAATGAGAATGGAGAGTGTTGCTGGAATGAAAGAGGACAGGGGAAACCGGAGTACCTGAAGAAAATCCTGTCCGCCTCTGCTTTGTCCAGCACAAATCTCACATGGAGTGACCAGGATTTGAACCACGGTATCCAGCGGTGAGAGACCGATGCGCTGCCGTCTGAGCCACGGAGGCTAAATTTAAGGCAAATCAAAATCTTAAATAAATACAAAATCCCTCAAGTACCAAATTTCTGAATCAACGGGAGGGCATAAATAATTCTGAGATGCAATTGTTATATATGATCATAAAATTATATCTGCTAACCTCAACAATCCTGCATAAAAATATTTGGAACTTGAATTTTAATAAATGTCTCTCACTTTAGTTTACATTCCTAAGATTGGTTGGGTTGTATAGCTGTGAGCTTGTATTCGGGAGATAGTAGGTTCAAATCTCATCGTCGGCAGCCCTGAAGATGGTTTTCCTTGGTTTCCCATTTTCACACCAGCCAGATGCTGGGGCTGTACCTTAATTAAGGCCATGGCTGCTTTCTTCTCACTCCTAGGCCTTTCCCATCCTTGTGTTGCCAAAACCTTTGATGTGTTAGTGCAACGTTAAACCACTAGCATAAAAAAAATTGATAAGATTTTTTTTTTGGCATTCGGGACGAAGCCCACTCAGCCAGTGAATTATGTAAGGAAGGGATTTATAGGAACTTATGTATTTATTTATTTATTTATTTATTTTATTTGTTGTTCGGATGCAGGAGAGGTGGATTCATCTTCTCATCACAGGGCCCTTTATGACTTCCAGTGGTACACGTGAGTAGGCCATGGAATAGAAGGAGGTAGGTGTGTTGTAGTTCTGGTCGGGTAAGATTGATGCTAGGTGAAGGTTTTAAATTTGCGGCCCAATATTAGAAAGAAATGTACAACTCAAAGTACGCAGATTGGTCACTTTTGCAGAGAATTAACGAAAGAATAGGTGGAAATTGGTATCCCAATGACAATAAATTTTGTAGTAGGCAAGTAGTGCGAACAAAGTAGTGTGGACATCCAGAGAATATTTGATTAAGATCTGCAACTGTATCAGCTGAACATGAACTGAAGGGAGACCATAGTACTTGGATTTTGTGCAGGTGCTGAGGGAAACAACCATGATGAAATTTTATTCTTGCGATTGCTCTGCTGAATGGGCGTGAGTAGGTATGCTTATAGTTCCAAAGTACATTCGGAATATATGGATGGATAGTGGCATAGTGTTTTACACGTTGTTGGGAGGTATCATGCCACTTGTTGTTCCACACCGTCAATTGCGGTCGATGAAGCAACGAGGTGTAATCCGATGCTGGAACTCTAGTGTCTGTCTCTTGGCCTTCAGTGGCAGCAGATCGTGCTGCTTTGTCTGCTAACTCATTGCCTGGGGTTCCAACATGCGCTTTTACCCACACAAATGAAACTTTCTTCCTCTGGTCTCAATTCGATGTACCACTGCAATGATCTTGTATATGAGAATCAAAGATGTTCGTGAGTTAATGGTTTGTAGACTCTGCTGTGCTGACCTGGAATCGGACAACACCACGATCAACCGCTCAGGAAGATTTGCAGCATATTCAAGGGCCCCCAAAATGGTTGTAAGCTCAGCCGTGAATATGGATGCTGCAAGTGACTAATCTCATGTTTGAATCTGTATTGAAGACTGTTAATTTACAATAACAAAGTTTTATTATGATCCACCTGTTCAATACATTATAATGTTGTCACATTTAAAATGAATGAAAACCTACAACCTGTTTTCCAGTCTTTGACTGGGTCAGGGATGTAATGAATGAACAATATAGGCTATTAATACAATGGGTCGCCACTCCCAAGGTGATATTAATGACTGATAAATGCTACGAAATGATAATGGAGAATGTTGCTGGAATGAAAGATGACAGGGAAAACCGTAGTACCCGGAGAAAAACCTGTCCCGCGTCCACTTTGTCCAGCACAAATCTCACATGGAGTGACCGGGATTTGAACCACGGTATCCAGTGGTGAGAGGCCGACGTGATGCCGTCTAAGTCACGGAGGCTTATCACATTTAAAATATCTTCATTAATTAAAAAGTTATATGTGGGACATGTTTCGCTCCCTTACAGAGCATCATCAGCCAAATCTGAATCTCGAAGAATGGTTATGTTCGGAAATAATGACTTAAGAACCATTAAACCATTTTTCACAAACTAAAACTTACTCGGAGAGGATTTTCACTAATCAAAAGGCAACACACACAGCAGAGCTGAACATATTTTAGTTGAATTTCATTCCATACATTTGGCACCTTTTTTAAAATTGAAAGTGTTTTATCCCACATATACACATAAAGACAAAATCTTTTACCCATGCAATCTTACAAACTCCAAGAATAGCAGCTGAAATGTACAACTGTAAATAAGACTTAAATATGGAAGTTAGTCGATGTATTGACCAACAAGCAAGAACGAATGTTCATATGCATATATATATATATATAAGTTAGTTTAAGTAAAGATATGTTTTATACACTAATTTTAAGACCTTCAACATAATATTTTAGACATACAGTTGCAATATTGTACAGAATGACATATACGCTAGTTCACGCTAAGACATGCCCCATTTGTATGTGACTAAATGTACATCATCATCATATAGCATTCCTTTAACAACACAATCTTAATTAAAGCTTCATTATATAAATATGTATTTATGTTCAGCTGAAGATGGCCTTGTATATGAGGTCGAAACCAGTCCTGTAGCTTAATATATGCAATAAATAAGTATTGATTGGTGGAAATCCTCTCCTATTTTTAATTGTGCAATTCGTCAATACGGAAATGAAGATTATAGATTACGTTAAACTTACTCTACCAGAATACCATAAAATACAGAATCTTTGGAGACATGCCTTAATAACATGGGCTTAACAGGTGAGATACATTAAAATTGTGGAAGAATGAGTCGTTCTAAAATATTTAAAACAAGTAGCATGTCTAAAATCTTAGAAGGACGGAAAAATCAATCTTAAGAGCTAAATTTGAAGATTTTCTTTGCAATGAGATATGGTAAAAAAGTTTTTTATCCCTTGAGGATATGAGTCTATAAAGATTCAAAGATCTCGTCAATTTGATAATTGAACTTGTGACAGGTTGAATGTTGGTCTTCATGAAATTCTCATTCTTCCACAATTTTCCACAATTTTAATGTATCTCGCGCATTAAGCCCATGTTATTAAGGCATGTCTCCAAAGATTCTGTATTTTATGATATTCTAGTAGAGTAAGTTTAAGTTTGTGAAAAGTGGTTTAATAGTTCTTAAGCCATTATTTACAAACATAACCATTCTTCAAGATTCAGATTGGCTCCGTAAGGGAGCGAAACATGTCCCACATACAACTTTTTAATTAATGAAGATATTTTAAATGTGACAACATTATATGTATTGAACAGGTGGATCATAATAAAACTTTGTTATTGTAAAATATGGATGCTGTCAGAGGTAGCTTGAATTTGCCACAGCTGCCTGATTGTACATCGATATAAGCACTACCCACTGTATTACAGTCCTTTGCTCCATCTGTGTAGATATGTCGGCATGTGGCCATTTTGCCAGATAACATTTCAAGCTGACATTGTTGCAGTTTACAGTGATCTTAGATGATGTTTCTAGTCGTATATCCAGGCTCTTAATCATAGTTTCGAAAGAACAGTTAAAACTGGGATGGGTATCTCTATTGCTTATAATACGTCAGCAACCACTGAGATTGGTAAATTCATCCACTAGGATCGGTTGACATTTCTTTCTCCATTAGCTTAAGTCAGTAGTAAGGTAGTCAGCTTGGATATCTTGTGGAGTATTGGAGAGTTTCTGTATTGAAACAGCTTGGAAATGTATTTCCCCGATAGATACTGCCTTCATAGATGGAGAGGACGTTCAAGTGTTTCAACTAGCAGAGCACTTGTAGGTGTTGACTACATTGCTCCTATGCAGAGTCTAAGGGCTTTATACTGACATTTCTCTAGTTTAGTTAACAATATTTTGGAGTACAGACTATGAATCTTATGTCAGATCTGTATTGACGATTGAACTTCTTACCAAATTGTACAAAATTATTTTGATATCCTCCTAGTCAGTACTATAAAATTTTATGTCCAATTAAGATGAAACTTTACACAGACATAGACATGTTTCGACCTGGCATTGGGTCATCCTCAGTAAGACATATATAATTAATTAAAAACATCTGACACACAAAATGAAATGTTAGTTAAAAAGTTTTTTCTTAAAAAGCATGATGAAAGTTAAAAACTGTGAGGTGGTGATCGTTAAAACAGTCTTGAGCTGGAAATCTTTTTGTTTCAATGCTTTTGTTGTCCCTTGGTGTGGTTCAACTAGTATGTGAGAACTGTTGGCTTAGTTGTTATGTTCCGATATGGGCTGATATACATAAGAATTATTGAAGTTGAACCGTCTGATTTTTAGCCACGTAACAAGAGTTGATTTTCGTTCTTCATAACTTTAAATGTTTTGCTGTTAGTCACCTTTTTTCACCTCTTAATTCGATTTGTATTATCCATTTTACAGGCTAAAAAGCAGATGGTATAGGGAGTTGGAGTTCATGTGCTGTATGCATAGGGTCTGTTTTGTGGAATTGTAAGGCAGGCTGCTCGATTAATGGAGTCACAGAATGTTTTGTAATTTCTGATAATGTAATTTGCTTTGTGGTGTTCTTCCAGGATGAGATCTATTGCCTCCTTGTAACTTTCCCAGTCAGCTTGTCGAATTTTGCAGCGAATAGTTGGGTAGATGGTATGAGGTGTGGTTAATGAATTGGTTGACATTAATAATATTGGAAAGTGGTCAGATCCTAGAGTGTCCCGTAGAACTTGTCAGGAGAAGTCAAGTGCTATTGAAGGAGATGCAAAAGTAACATCTACTGCTGAAGGAGCTTGATTAGGTTAGGAAACTTGGGTAGGAGACCCATCATTCAGTAGCACTAAGTTTTCTTCTTCAGCTACACCCATTAGTTTTATTCCATGTGAGTCAGTAGAAGAACTTCCCCAATTCAAGTGGTGTGAATTGAAGTCACCGAAGATTAGTACAGGCTGTGAAAGTTGGGGAAAAAGTCAACGCAATTCTTGTACATTTACCAGTTGGTTAGGTGTTCAGTATACTGAAAGAATAGTTAACGGTGAACCTCTGTAATTAACATTAATGGCACATGTTTCCAGTCTAGTCCCTCGAAGGGTAGGAGTTACTTGATCATAAATGATGTTCTTTTTCTGACCCCTCCATATCCGTCATCACAATCAGTTCTTATAAAATTGTAGCCTGGAAGCTGAAAGGGGGTTGTATCCTTCAGCCAGGTCTCGCTAACAACACACATTGAAATGGAGTAATGTTGCAGTAGAGTCTGTAGGCTAAATTTATGCACTTGTAGTGAGTGAGAGTTCTGCTATATTATTTTATTCAGTTGAGGTGCAGTATCCATGGTTCTGATTCAAAAGGAGTGAAATAATGTCACGCATATGAGAGGGATCGATATCTGTGGAGGCCATGTTTTTAAGCGTCAACATAAACTGGACAATGTTTTCAAGCAATGGAATTGTAGTTAGAGCCTGCGGTGTTGTTTGAGGCTGTTGTCTTGGTTGAAATTGTTGTGGAGGGTGTATAGATCCAGTGGAGTTGACAGGAGAATGCTGTCCGTTGTAGTATGTTTTCCACTGGTTGAGAACTGGACCTCTAAACTTTGGGGTGGAAGGATATTTAGGTGTAAAATGAGAGGACACTCTAGAGGTGCTATGGAAGGTAGAGTTGGAGAGGTTATTGGTGGGAATTGGCACAAGTGCAGGGGAAGGAAAGGATGGAAATTCGTTGTTGTAAGATGTGCTTGCTGGAGGAGTGTTATTTTGCTTCCCAGTATTAGCATATGTGCTTGTGGATTCCATTTCGAGGGTTGCTCAGTAGTGATATTTAAGTGGGCCGTATTATATTTAATCCTACGCTGTCGTTCGTATTCTGGACAGGATCTGTATGATGAGGTCTAGAGCAGTAAATACATCTAGGCGAATCTGGAGTAAGGCAGTCTGCAGTGACGTGACTGTGGCCGCAGCATGCACAGCGTGGTTTGCTACGACACTGTTTATTTACATGTCCGTATTTAAGACATTGGTAGCAAAGGGTTACGTTCTGGACATACAGCTCTACACCACATTGAGTGTTAAATATATACGACCTTCAAATACAACATGCAACAGTTGCCGAGGTACTAGTAGTGTCTGTCCATTGCACACAAGTTTACGATGAATGCGATGTACTTCTAATGTTTACTTATCTGACTGTATTTCTGAAGGTAAATTTTCCTCCGAGAAGGACGTATCTGCTGCACGAATTAGACCTGTCTTCACTGTTAGGTGCCATGGTATGTAAAGACTGAGGCCCGGTTTCTTCAACGAATGTTAAGTGTTAACTCTGCTGTTAAGGAGACTTAACACATTTAACAAAGTGGTCGTCTCATCAAGGATTGTTAACTCTAACAAATTTTTAATACTTGTGTTAAATTAACCTGGCAGTAGCGCTGTGTTAAACCCCTTAACAACTGCTAAAATTTCAAAATGGAGGCATGTAGAAGACGTAAGTTTGAAGCTTTACTTCTGTGTGAAGACTATTTATAAACTGAAGAAGGCAAAGGACGACCCATTACTAAGAAATAACTACTTTCTAGAGTTGTCAGAAGATATATTTCTAATTACCAAAGCCCAAATGAACAAGATACTAGACGATATTGAAAATAGGTTAGAGTTTCCCACAGTGAGGACAAATATCATGAGGCAGGATCCGCTTCGGACCACATGGAGGTGATAGATCACTAAAATGCGAACACATTTTACTCAAACTTGTCAGGTCTGCAACCCAATGATTTACGAGAAAATTATGAATCCCCCGATTCTAATGCAACACCTATATAGTTGAAGAGTTGCAATCTTGACAAGTGGAGCAGTGGCCGAGTGGTCGTCGTACTTGTCTTCGAACCGTGATGACCTGAGTTTGGGTCCCGCCATAGACATACCTTTTTTATACAAATAAAATCATTGCTTCAGGGAATGTGAAGGTAAAATGTGAGTAAAATGAATAATCAAATTGCAGTGGAACTTTATTTTGTACCTCAAATTAATATATAGGCTATATATATTAGAAAGAGATCCAGCAGTAACTGTGAGAACGTTTAGGCCTGTATTAATTTCGGGTAGAAAAAATGTACTGCAATTTGCATAATATTTTTGTTCCAATTTTTATCTTGACGTTACCTCATATATGAATTTAATCGTCTTCTTCTTTTTCTGCTTCTTTATCTGTTTACCCTCCAGGGTCGGTTTTCCCTCGGACTCAGCGAGGGATACCACCTCTACCGCCTTAAGGGCAGTGTCCTGGAGCTTCAGACTCTTGGTCGGGGATACAGCTGGGGAGGATGACCAGTACCTCGTCCAGGCGGCCTCACCTGCTTTGCTGAACAGGGGCCTTGCTGGGGGATGGGAATATTGGAAGTGATAGACAAGGATGAGGGAAGAAAGCGGCCATGGCCTTTAGTTAGGAGGAGAAGTGGGAAACCACGGAAAACCACTTCCAGGATGGCTGAGGTGGAAATCGAACCCACCTCTAATCAGTTGACCTTCTGAGGCTGAGTGGACCCCGTTCCAGCCCTCGTACCTCTTTTCAAATTTCGTGGCAGAGCCGGGAATCGACCCCGGACCTTCAGGGGTGGCAGCTAATCACACTAATCACTATACCACAGAGGCGGACATATTAATTTATTTTGTGCAAAAATCATAGCTGCAACGAGACTTGAATTCACATCTACGAGGTTCGCAGACAAGTATGGTGACCACTTGGCCACCACTCCGCTCCGCTGTGATGTAACTCCCAAGTATATATGCCTTGCATTGGAATTGGGGATTCATCAATTTTGTCAGAAGTTATTAGGTTGCGGACCTGGCATGTTTAAGTAACATTTGTTCGCCTTTTAGTGTTCTACATTCTGTGTAATGACATCTGACCTCATTTTTTTTAAAAATGAAAGCGTGTTGACTTAAACCCTTATACACGAGTTACCATTGAGTGTCTCCCCTTAGGTACATTGAAGCTCGGTGAAATCGGTTGACCGCGGGGTCTGGCCTCTACTTGTTAGATATTATGCTTGAGACACTTTTCATATAATTGTAGGCAACTGTGTTCACGAGTGCAAGAAAATGTGTGTAGAATCCTGCAAAGAATTCCTGCTGCCACTGCAGCATTAACAAGGCATTACATTATTTTCCCTGCAATAAAATAATGCCTGAAAACCATTCAAAACACATCAATTATCACATTTTCCCGGTGATAGGAATATAAGAATAGGCTATATCGAATGTTGTGATATAACAGTCCGTTCTTTCATTTTTTAAGCACATTCGCTTAATTTTAAATTAAAATTAAATGAAATAAAAACTTGCATTCATAATAATACTTTTGTTCCTCTTACTTAACATGTTTATGTCTTACCGGTCTCCGCTAATCATAACCTATAATAATGTCAACCATGTGTCTGTGAGACAAAATACTATTTCAACACACCACTAGGAGCGCTTTATGTAAATAAACAAAAGACGCTCACTGCCAAACGCGTTCAGAAATCTCACTGAAATGTGTTAATTTGTCTTTAACAATTGTTTCATAACAAATGTTGGAAATGTGTTCGTGAAACAGGGCACTTTTAAACAAAGTGTTAAATTAATAACAATTGTTAGTTAACATTTGTAAAGTAAAATTTAACATACAGTTGAAGAAACTGGGCCTGAGTGAGGGGGATTGTAACTCAGCAAGCTTGTTTGCACATATAGTGGAAGAAAGTTATATTTGAATCCTATTACGTCCATTTGTAGCATTGTTCATTATAGCAGTACGCATGTCTCGTATTAAGGCCCTAATACACTTTCCCGCAAACACTGGATGTAACCGGCCGATATGTTTAGTTACCACACCAGACTCACAGGGTTTATGTTCTGCATACACAATGAACGGACCTTCATCATCTAACTTATAGAAGTATGACTCAGGCTGAGGGCTGCTTCGTACCTGTTGACTTGGAGAGAGCTGGCTAGCTGTATGCTGGGACGTATTCAACTGCACAGGCTGTGCAGCGACCGTAGATAGGGCTGGCAGAATTGGGCAGCTAGTTCGATGTTCTTGAAAATTTGCACTGGCACATACTGTCACTGATAGCTTCTTCACACTTAGTTCCTCTTCATTCCAGTAATCAGGATGCTCATCCAGGAGACCACGTTTATGTAGTGTAGACACATGAGAATGTATTTGTTCTACATAACTTATCGGTTCATCTGAATAGCACAAATTTAATGCGGTTCCTACAGCTGAGCTAACTAAATTATGGTTAGATAGAGTACCTAGGCCTCTGTCTGATGATTCCTCCATTCTCACTAAATTCCTTCTACCGAGCTCGATAGCTGCAGTCGCTTAATTGCGGCCAGTATCCAGTAATCGGGAGATAGTGGGTTCGAGCCTCACTGTTGGCAGCCCTGAAGATGGTTTTCCGTGGTTTCCCATTTTCACACCAGGCAAATGCCGGGGCTGTACCTTAATTAAGGCCATGGCTGCTTCCTTCCAATTCCTAGGCCTTTCCTATCCCATCGTCGCCGTAAGACGTATCTGTGTCAGTGCGAGTAAAGAAAAAAAAACAACTAAATTCCTGGGATCCTCGTCGCCACACACGAGTAACACCAATCCATGAACTTGTCTATATAATACCATTATTCAATACAGTCACACTGAAAGAAAAGTTCTGTAAACACAGTTCAATGAGCACGAGGCGATAGCGAGCTCTAGGGAGCATAGCAACACACCAAGCACAGTGAACACGGCACAACCTTCTCCAACTGAAGCTTGGGCGGAACTTGATGACAGGATTGGTTGCCATGGTGGACCATGTGGATACGACCAAGGTTCATACCTATAACTGTGAGGTTCTTAATTAAAATCTCTATTTATGTATTGAATAGGTGGAATAAATAAATTTTAATATTTATTTAACTTCCATGCTGTTTCCATACCAAGAGATAGCCTAAACGACGCAAACGATGTGGTTCTCGTGTAGTAGGATTATAGTTACAATACTCCGCAATACTCATGCTCTTTGTTATAAGCTACAAATACAGTTGCCAGGAGGCTGAGTGGCTCAGACGGTTGAGGCGCTGGCCTTCTGACCCCAACTTGGCAGGTTCGATCCTGGTTCAGTCCGGTGGTATTTGACGGTGCTCAAATATGTCAGCCTCGTGTCAGTAGATTTACTAGCATGTAAAAGAACTCCTGCGGGACTAAATTCCAGCACCTTGGCATCTCCGAAAACCATTAAAGTAGTTAGTGGGACGTAAAGCAAATAACATTAATTAAACAAATACAGTATGCGTACATATATCATTCTCTCTGCACTATACCGGTACTAAAATTTATAGTCAGAAATGGAGTGGGCAAGGAGATTACTCTGGACTTAATTAATGATATAATTTATTTTTTTTGCTAGGGGCTTTACGTCGCACTGACACAGATAGGTCTTATGGCGTTGATGGGATAGGAAAGGCCTAGGAGTTGGAAGGAAGCGGCCATGGCCTTAATTAAGGTACAGCCCCAGCATTTGCCAGGTGTGAAAACGGGAAACCATGGAAAACCATCATCAGGGCTGCGAAATTGGGATTCGAACCTACTATCTCCCGGATGCAAGCTCACAGACGCACGCACGCCTCTACGCGCACGACCAACTCGCCTGGTGTTGATATAATTAGAAAGGCCTTGTTTGTGGGATGTTTCATCAAAGGAATACAGAGATAAAGCAAAGAAAACCGACAGTTTCCAGGAACTCAAAATTATCTATAAATGTTCCCGCAAGTGCATTAAAAAAAAAACTAGCGTTCCTCCGCTCCCAGTACAGTTGAGAATTGCAAAAAGTTCAGAAAAGTCAGAAGTCGGGGGTGGGAGCAGACGAAGTATATACTTCAAAGTGGTTTGCTTTTGAAGCAATGAGCAAGAGGGGAGAAAATATGCCTAATAAAACTGCATTTCTAAATCGTAACAAAAAGCAACAGTGGCAATAACAAAGGCCAAATCCTCTTCATCTTTTTTTTTCTTTTTGCTAGTGGCTTTACGTCACACTGACACAGATAGGTCTTATGGTGACAATGCCATAGGAAAGGCCTAGGATTTGGAAGGAAGCGGCCATGGCCTTAATTAAGATACAGCCCCAGTATTTGCCTGGTGTGAAAATGGGAAACCACAGAAAAGCACAGAAAACCATCTTCAGGGCTGCCGACAGTGGGATTCTAACCCACTATATCTCGGATGCAAGCTCACAGCCGCGTGCCCCTAACCGCACGGCCAACTCGCCCGGTAATCCTCTTCATCTGAGTCCATTGTACTTGTTTGAAAATACTGCACACCACCTAAATGTATTACTACAAATTTATATAATGAACTACCTGTATACAGACAAAGGAAGTCAAGTTTAACATGTTTATTAAGTGTGGACACAATGTTAAGTGAAATAGTATTCAAGATTTAACATTTAACGTGTTGATGGTGTCACCTGTTAACATTTAACACTTTTAACATTTAACATGTTGTTGTTAAATGTTAATCAGTGGAGACCGGCCTTAACAGGGACATTTGGAATTGTTTCTCGATAGGGGGCTTGCTGGTCTTGTGCAACACCCAAGGACCGATTCTGGCTTGTGTGCTGCCTGTTGCTATGTACAGGCTTAAGGTCATCCCTGCTGAAACTACATTGCACCACACTGCCTGCTTGGGAGTTGCTGTAGGAAAGTAAACTCCCTGAGTTTGATTCGAAGCTGGCAGCATTTATTGGTCCTTGATGAAGCATTAGTACATCGAATGACCAAAGATGGTTGATTTTAACATGTTTTAGAATATATGTTAGGTTTGTTAAACTAGAAAATTAGAAGAAAAGACAACAAATGAAGTGTAAAATCATTGAGAGTTGTGCAACACTACAACAATACCACGCACCACTCCTGGTCCAGTCATGCCTGTGAGTTCCATATCACTCTGTCTTGTGCCCTTTTCTTTACCTCTGCATATCTGTCCCTTTTCTAATGTTGTCCAATAGCTGGGAGTCTCCACCTTCCCCTTCCTCATTTTCCTTTTACCATCCTTTACATTGTTACTCGTAATAAGGAATCGTGATGTAGATTATGTTCTATCCAATTTTGCTTTCTCTTATGAATCACAGCTAGCATGGTTCTCTCTTCAACACTTCCTCATTCGTTACTCTATATTCCCAGCTCACTCCTATTCTTCTTTAAATCCATATTTGAAATGTCTCTATTCTTCTCTGCTCTTTATTCCTCATTGTCTGTATTTCTTCACCATACAGAGCTATACTTGACACATAACATCTTACTAGTCTCTTCCTCAGATCTTGGGTACCAATTTGATAGCTGCAGTCACTTAAGTGTGGCCAGTATCCAGTATTCGGGAGATAGCGGGTTCGAACCCCACTTTTGGCAGCCCTGAAAATGGTTTTCTGTGGTTTCTCATTTTCACACCAGGCAAATGCTGGGGGTGTACCTAAATTAAGGCCATGGCCGCTTCCTTCCCACTCCTACGCCCTTCCTGTCCTATCGTCGCCATAAGACCTATCTGTGTCGGTGTGACGTAAAGCAGCTTGTATTAAAAAATAAAAAGATAAAAAGTAAATCTTTCCCTAGTGGGCCGCGAAACTGTTTTTCTTGTTTAAATTTTCTTTAGCTATTTTATAACTGTTAGGTTCTCCAGTGTGTCAAAAGTAATTTTGAATACATACATTTATAAACAATCTGAAAAGGATAACATATGGTAGCAGAATTATACCTGAAAAGGAATTAATATAGAATTTACATAGAATGACATATTCTGTTCTTGAAAGAACATCATCAGATTCTGGACGTCGGATTTCGTGGCTCATTGTATTAAAATAAATAAATAAATAAATAGTGGCTTTAATCCAGTTACTCATTTATTTATCATCAGATTCTGTCAAATCACACTCAAATTATTTAGAAATGTATCAACATTTATGTTTATTTCTGTTTAAATCCATGTGTTCTTTTTCAGGTAGTTTGTCATTTTATTTATTCAAGAACCTAATTGTTATAAATTAACTGAGTCAAAACTGAAAATAGATGGCACCAGATATTACGAAAAAGTAAAATAAAATAAAAATAAATTCTTTAGCTATGGCAATTTAGGCTTTTATGTGTGTTATAGGGTGGAGGTCTTTAGTTATAATACTTCTAAGATATTTAAACTTATCCACCAGCTCAGTAGTTTCTTCCTCTACCTTGATTGTAGCTTTTTGCCTTTATCTCCAAGTCCATGGTATCCCCTGCCTGTCGTAAGAGGTGACTAATATGGGCCCCAGGGGGTCTCAACTTGGGAGCAAGGGTTGGCGACTACAGGGCGCTTAGCTGAGTCGTGGCATTGCTTCCATTTACTTGTGCCAGGTTCCTCACTTTCATCTATCCTTTCCGACCTTCCTTGGTCAACTCTTGTTCATTTCTGACCTTGATGCAACTAGGTGTTGAGTCCTAGGGAATCTTTCATTTTCATGCCCTTCCTGGTCCTTGTATTCCTTTCTTCATTTTTTGAAGTGTCAGATCTCTTCCATTTTTTATCTCTGATTACTGCTATATATAGGATGGTTGCCTAACTGTACTTCCTCTTAAACCACCACCGCCCCCCCCCCGCCGCTGCCGCCGCCACCACCACCGCCACCACCACCACCACCACCACCACCACCTCCTTCTTTCATACTTTTCACACTTGTTTAGTTCTCTAAGAATTTTGTGGAGGTCCTTAGTGTTCTCAGATGTTACTGCCATAAATCATCATAGAGCCAGATAAATTCAATACTCTGCCTTCCCAGTTAACATTTGGTAAATTGAGATCACCTGTTAGAGTAACATTCCTTTCAGTGTCGTTTCCAACATGGCTGATTACCTTATCAAATTAATCAGCATTACAACTTCCTGGTCTGTATACCCCGAATACATGAAGTTGCCTATTATCTTTAGAGGTGAGCTTTACATCTAGAATTTTTTATCTTTAACTTTTTCAAGTTTAGAAATTCTTCTTTTACTAGTATGAATACTCCCCCTCCTATTGAATCTATCCTGCCCCTACGATAAACGCTCCAGTTCCATGAGAACATTTTTACATACATAATAACACTTCTTAGCCATAATGCAATCCCTGTTACAGTATCTGGTAAATATATATCTCTGCTCCCTCCCCCCCCCCGAGCAAACTAACGAATCTGCAAATTGTCAAAAAATTAGGAGAGCTGAAAGAAGTTGTGATTACTCATGTCACATTAACTTTTATATTTAATGATTGGTTGTATGTGTTAGCCATACAGAACAAGCTGCAGATGTGAGACTTTGTCATAGGGTTGACATTATATAAATAAAAAAATTTAGACCAAAACTTTTCAGAACTACAGATTCCCTAGTTTGTCACTTTTGCTAGTTTGCCATAGTAGGGACGAATATATGTATAAATTACTAATTCTCTTGTTTTCTTTACAGCACTTGTACAGTTTAAAAAATTCATGTCATCCTTACCTCACTTTCAGCTCCCTATACTCTCATCACTGCTCCCTAGTCCTCGCTGTTTGACTGTACCTCGCTATAACTCTTCTAAATAAACACCCTAACAAATATGTACCATTGTGGTTCAAGTGAAGGCCATCTGAGCGTAGATTCCTATCTCGTACCCACCCATTTGGATCTACAAATCTCACTCCCAGTTTCCCACATACCCACTTTGTATTTAAATGTCCGATCACCCTCCAGTCAGAATCCCTCCTACATACTATCCCACTGATAGCAATCTCCACCCACTTAACCTTCTCCCATGTTGTTGTAAACAGATCCTACACATGCCCAACTATGTTAGCACCTATTCATGCTTGCCTTACTTTCACTTAACACTTAAATTTATGTGTTTCTTAAAGCATGATTTTTTACAGTCTTCACAATTATTGTTAATGGTATTTCCTAAGTTTCCCTGAACATGATATAATCTGATATGTTCTTTTTGTGCAGTGAGCGAGTACATGTCTGGTGGAGAGATGCTGGATCTCTGTCACAATTACAGCCCCTTGCCTGAGGACCTGGTGCGCATCTACATCGCGGAGATTGCCCTAGCCCTTGGTTAGTATAATTTCCTCTGAGGTTAGAGGTGAGATTGAAGGCAGAAAGAATATTTGTTGTATTGTGATGCTGAATTTTGAATACCCAATAGGCAGTGGTTGATGGAGGATATTAGATTCATTGTGTCATATATAGAAAGATAGAAACTTAAATAGGAACACATAATAGGATATTTTTGACTAATGACCAAGATGTTAGGTCCCTTAAAATATCAGTCATCAACATAGTAGGATAAACACAATGGCAAGTCAACACTAGACAACAGAAAGAGGAGAGAAGGACAGACATGAAAATTCAAAAAGATAAGGACACTCTCTGCTTTTTCATACACTACTGTCTTCAACTGAATTGGCTTTCTCCTCGTCAGTCTCAGTTTTTCTACATTCATTTCTTCTCACCCTCCACAGTTTTGTTTCCAGTTATTTGATCAGATCAGGAATGTAACGAGTGAATCCCCCATCTAGCGGTGAGGATTAGGAATTGTGGCAACTGCTGAAACCTGTTGTACTCCTCTCAGGCAACGATTAATGACTGACAGATGAAATGATATTGGAGAGTGTTGCTGGAATGAAAGATGACAGGGAAAACCGAAGTATGCTATCAAATTTTGCGTTAAACTTGGGAAGCCTGCCACCAAAATGTTTCCATTACTTCAGCAGGCCTTTGGGACTGATTGCTTGTCCAAATCACAAGTTTTCCGATGGCACAAGTCGTTCTTGGAGGGCCGAGGGGAGATCACCGACAAACCTCGCAGTGGACGGCCATCAACCTCACGAGTCGACGAAAATGTGACGCATGTGCGCGATTGTTTGAACTCTGACAGACGGCTGAGCCTTCAATTGATAGCACAAACTCTAAACGTGGCAAAAACAACCGTTTTCCACATTGTGAACGAAGATTTGAACATCAGAAAGGTGTGTGCCAAACTGGTCCCAAAAGTTTTGACCGACAAATAGAAGGACATGCGAGTGCTTCGGTGCCGAGAAATGTTGGGAATGTGTGAAAATGGTCCTAATTTTTTAAACTCAGTTATCACTGGTGATGAGTCATAGATTTTTGAGTACGATCCTGAGACAAAAAGGCAGAGTTCAGAGTGGCTCACCCCATCGTTGCCCCGTCCCAAGAAGGCACGCATGAGCAAGTCCAGGATCAAAACCATGCTCATTGTCTTCTTTGACATCAGAGGTATTGTCCACCATGAATTCGTACCTACCGGGACTACAGTGAACCCAGCTTTCTACTTGGAAGTGCTCAAGAGACTGAAAAGGAGGGTCTCGCGCTGCCGAAGCGGCATCAAGGACACGTGGAAAGTTCATCACGACAACGCGCCGAGTCACAGCGCCTTCATTGTCAACGACTTCCTGGCCAGGACCAATACCCCATTGGTTCCCCAGCCTCCCTACAGTTCTGACCTGGCTCCCGCTGACATTTTTTTTTGTTTCCTCGGTTAAAAGGAGTCATGAAAGGAAAACATTGGGACACGATTGAAAGAATCCAGGCGCATGTTACATCGGCTCTAAAGGACATTCCGGAAAAGGCCTTCCAGGATGCCTTTCAGACATGGAAAAACCGCCTCCAGAAGTGTATCGACGCAAGAGGGTGCTGTTTTGAAGATTTTTGATAATTTGTACGAATATATTCAATAAATTATTTTTTATGAATTTGGTCGCATTATTTATGGAACAGACCTTGTAAGAAGAGAATTCTAAGCAATTTAGTGTTTCGACAAGGTGGAAAATAAAAAATACTTAATTGTGAATCTGTTTAAGTGCTATGCGGACCATGAAGCTGATTTTATGTAATACGGAGAGTACTATAAACTGCACTCAGGCAGACAGCACAGGCACACACATATACATACGGACAAGAACAGATACCTAACATAAAAATTAACCCAGGCTAGGTCGGCGTGTCAAGGCATGCAACGTTTACGTTCGCGCAGGATAGCGACGGATATCATGGACTCACAAGCTTGGTTCGAACACCACAGATACAATGCTGGACCGATGCAAAAATAGGCAAGGCTGATCCAAATATAATCGTAGCAGTCATAACTAACGTCAAACCGCTACCCGGGACATCCAAATTGCCTCACGTAGACAAACATGGATTAAACCCTGTAGCGTCAAATCTTACAATATACCAATGCTCAACCATGATTCAAAATGACGAGAAAACAGAAGTGCATGGTCTCAAAACCCACAAACACACAGACCCAAACAAACGGATAAGTAGATACCACTGTCCGCTCTCGCGCATGTGTACACAAAGAAAGAAAGAAAATAATTTAAAACACACACAAAATAAATTTACTAAGAGCTCGCAAAGACAGGTAATAAAAGACTACAGAAATGCAATCACATAGAACTGTTCTTGTAACTTTGGCACATGAAATAAAATAAAATGAAATACCTGGGAGCAGCACATGCGGAATCTCAAAAATATTTACGTCAGTCAGAATAATGACTCCGAGCAAAGAGCCGAGAGTTAAAACAAGAAAATCCAAGTTAGGAGCAATTCGTAGATCAGGAAGCACATTTTAAATCCCAGTTTGCTCATCATTTTCGATTCCTCCATTGTTGGTTTCACGAGCAGAACAACTTAACCATCGGGGAGCGAGAGACAGACTGAATCACAACACAGATGGCTAGAGCGCTATCTTCAAGGAGAAACTATAATTTTCACGTCACATTTTGGTAATGTTATCGGCAATGCCAACAACAGGCAGGCTTGGTGCGGCACAGTGTGTAGTCTTCATAATTAGAAATCATTGTAGGTAGGGCCCCATCTTCGTAGACGTGCAGGTTACCTATGTGGCGTCAACTCTAAAGACCTGCTCCAGGCCTCTTCGGAAACCACATGCCATTATTTATTATTTAGCTTGCATTCGGGGAGATAGTGGGATTGAACCCCACTGTCGGCAACCCTGAAAATGGTTTTCCATGGTTTCCCATTTTCACAGGTCATGGTTGCTTCCGTCCTGTTCCTAGCCCTTTCCTATCCCATCATTGCCATAATACCTATCCGTATTGGTGTGAAAAAATAAAATCTGTCAAGATGGCTCCTCAATGACTGTTAACCTAACCTTCTGATGAAGCAGGGAAGTAGAAACGAGCTCATCGGGTGATAAGAAGATTTGTTATTGAAGTGAAGAGAACCCATCTGTGTGAGGACGGCAGTGTATGAATATAATGAAGATTGTCCTTATCCTTCTTTATTTTCATGTTTGTCCATGTCTCTTCTTTCTGTTGCTCGTTCTTCCCACACTGACCTGTCATTGTGATTTTCCCATTCATCTTCCTGTCTTTCTATATATGACAAATCAACTGATTAAATGCTTTATTTCACATACATTCTGTCCATTTAATGGATTTGAGACTTCAATCCTATATTTTTGTTATTCTGTTATAAGTTTTTTTTGCTAGTGGTTTTTGACGATGCAAGGATGGGAAGGTAGTGGCTGTGGCCTTAATTAAGGTACAGGCCCAGCCCCTGGTGTGAAAATGGGAAACACTGAGCGATTTGGCTGTGCAGTTAGGAGTGCGCAGCTGTCAGGTTGCATTCGGGAGATAGTGGGTTCGAACCCCACTGTTGGCAGCCCTGAAGATGGTATTCTGTGGTTTCCCATTTTCACACCAGACAAATGCTGGGGCTGTAGCTTAATTAAGACTATGGCCGCTTCTTTCCCATTCCTATCCCTTTGATATTCTATCATCGCCATAAGACCTATCTGTGTCAGTGCGACGTAAAGCCAATTGTTTAGGAAAAAAATTGGGACACCATTGTCAATTTTGGTGAGTTTTTGGCATAGCAAATGACATCCATCATTGGTTGAAATTATTGCACCTCACACTTCTTGACATGTAACAGTTAAACAATCTTTAAAGCTTAGCTATGAAGCTAGTAGAAGCAAAATATAAAGTCTAGGAACAGATGGAGAATAGTGACTTCCTATGTAAGAATGTATGAACAGAGTATACACAAAAGAAATACATGGGTCCAACATTTTTGGCACACATCCTTCAGAAGCGGAGGATATCATAATAATGGTAGTGGTCATTGTTGGCAAGTAGATGCTGTGTAGGATGGAGTGGGGAGACAGACAAGAGATGGAAAAAAGGAGCAGTTATCTAATGTGAATACCCTTTCATTATACAGTCTTTATGATGATTAAGCCATATCAGATATTGTAATGTTAATCTGCACCGAAGAAGCCTTTAAAATAGGCCAAGGCATGTAATCTGCAGAATGATTATGTTATCTATTACATATATGAGAAGCTCTGTATTAGTACTTTTATAATTCTGTTTGTTCTGAATTGATATAGATTTGATGCTGTTGTTATGAAACTTTTAAGTCATCTTTGTAATATGCACTTACTGGTGTCCTAAATTTTATAGTAGTTTTTTTGGAAAATATGAAAATTATGGTGCTGTGAAGGATTAGTGACAGTTGCTATGGTTATCATAAACAAGTATTTTATATTCTTTGAAGATTGAAGTTTCCTTATACGGTGAATATTTTAAAATTATGATATTTTATACACTTTATATGTATTTTATCTACACCATGAAGAACTTGGCATATTAACCTATTTGTTATTGTTCTGTATATTATCCAAAATGAACTTTATGTGGAATACATAACCTCTCCTGGCAATGAAAAGGACAGTGAAATGGACAAAGATTGGAAGAAGAAAAATACTTTTAGATGTGCTACCTGGAATGTACAAGGTATCTCACACAAAGATGACTAGCTGGACGACATTCTCGCAAAAAAGACATTTTAATTGCAGCAATTTCAGAAACAAAAAGAAAGCTTCAGGGATCAAAAGAGACAGTAAATTATTTACAGTTTTACAGTGGGGTTGACAGAGATACTAGAGCACAGGCGGGTGTACTGCTCATGGTACACAAAAGATTAAGATCAACAATTGATAGCTACACTTTTTGGAATGAAAGGATTATCCAATTAAGACTAAAACTATTCAGGGGTTATCTTACAGTTATTGGGGTATACGCTGCAGTGGAGGGCAATTCAAATGAAAGTGATGGGTTCTATAATGATCTGCAAAAGATAGTCAATAAAAATAACAAACAAGATATGCTATTATTACTGGGAGACTTCAATGCCAGAGTTGGTAATGAAAAAATTCAGAATCACATCAGAATCCATGGAGAAACAACCCGCAATAACAATGGAACGAAATTAATAGATTTCACTGTCTTCAATCAGTTAAAGATTATGAATACAATGTTCCCACACAAGGACACCCACAAGTATACGTGGTCTGCACGAAATCAGAAATCGATTATAGATTATATAATTTGTAATGGTAAATTGGCAGATTTAGTCTTGGATACAAGAGTCTATCGAGGCCCTGAATTGGAAACTGATCACTATCTATTAGTAGCACCTATTCGTCTGAGGCCTAGATGGTATAAAAGAAACAAACAAACAAACAATACAAGGAATTAAAACTTCTTACAAGGTTAACCTATTAAGAGACCCCAGTATAAAATGGCTGTACCAGAACAGACTTAATAAACTTACACAGATGACACCAGTTAGTGACAACGTGGAAATGGAGTGGTCTAATTTGTGTTCAGTTTTAAAGCAGTCTGCTTCTGAGAGTTTGGGAGTTAAGAAAAAGTGGCAGAGGAAAAAGGGTTTAAGAATCTGGGATGAAGAGATTGAAAAAGTTATTTCAGACAAAAGAAATGCTTATAAAAAATTTTTGTCAACTGGCAAATTAGAAGATAAAATAGAGTATCACCACAAGAGAGCAATAGCAAAATGGGAAGTGCGGAAAAAGCACAGAAAGAGTTGGGAAAACTTTGTTTCACAACTGGAGACTGATATAACAACACCACAACCACAGACCTATAAAATACTCAAGAAACTAAATAATGATGTAAAAGAAGACATACGTATTAATGCAATACCTCTAACGGAGTGGCTCATTTATTTTTGGAACCTTTGGAGAGGTTCAAATATTGAGCCATTTCTTCTGCCAACATCTCATAACAAGTCTTCGGAAACCATTACACTCGAAGAACTGGAGCTAATACTCAGAAAACTTAGAAATGGAAAAGTATCTGGAGAAGATTCAATAAACGCAGAATTATTCAAGTATTCCAGTGACATCTTCAAGCAAAGATTTCTCAAATTCATCAATTTAATTTGGAATGGCAACAGACCACCAGAGAATTGGCAAAAAGCTATAGTTATTCCTCTCCATAAGAAGGGCAGTGTGAAAGATTGTGGAAATTACAGAGGGATAAGTATACTCAACTCAGGTTACAAAATTTACTCTAATATTGTCAGAGAAAAATTATTCAGGTATTATGAAAATGTGATTGGAGATGAACAACATTGATTTCGAAAGGGGCGCTCATGTGCTGATGCTTACTTTACCTTGAAAACCTTAGTTGAAAAACGCAGGGAATTTAACTTGGAAACTCACATAGCATTTGTTGATTTTAAGAAAGCCTTTGACCTAGTTAACAGGAACAGACTTCTTAATATCTTAGCAGAAGATAATGCCCCACAACAGTTAATAGATAACATATACAATATGTACAGTGACAACCTTATTGCGATAAAGTTAGGTAATCATCAGACTGAATGGAAACCGGTCAGCAGAGGTGTGAGACAAGGTTGTGGACTTTCTCCTTTGTTGTTCATAATCTATATGAACAACATAATACAGGAATGGAGGCATGAAAGGCATGGATCAATCCCAGTCAGCAGATATCTCACACATCTTGATGCCATACCCTTTGCTGATGATGTTGCATTGGTAGCATCATCAGAAGATGATCTTCAGTGGTCAGTATTTAATCTCCAGAAAGTCTCTTCAAAATTCGACATGATTGTTTCACCACAAAAGAGCAAAATAATGGCCTGTAAGGGGAAGGACCCTATCCCGAGTAAAATCTGTTTAGATAATAACATTTTGGAAAGAGTCAACAAATTCAATTATCTGGGATACAATTTATCTTACCAAGGGGAAATTGATATCTCTGCAAAAATAACCAAATTTACCAGAACAACAGGAATCATAAATCATATCATGAAGCCATCTCTTGTCCAAAAACACACTCGCTTACGTCTTTATAATACTTTAGCCAGACCAACACTTTGCTATGGCAGTGAGGCATGGACAATAAGAACTCAAGACATTTCCAGAATTACAGCACGTGAAATGACGTTCATGCGCAGAACAGCAGGCTATACGAAATGGAATCGTATAAGAAATGAAGATGTGCTTAAAGGACTGTATGTGAAATCAGTAATCAATTATGTTAAGGAGTTCTCCGTGGTAGTTAGAGGTGAAAGAAGGTGCTGGGATGAACAGGTCTCAACTTACGAAATTAAAGTTAATTTAAAATTCAACAAGGTTATATTTTCTTTTCAAGATCAAGAAATAACAAGTACAACAGGAACTTGGTTATATAGCAACAAAATAAGAATGTACAATTACAGTTTATTAATGTATATTGGGCTTCGAGTTCCAAAAACACAATCCCTGAGCAATGAGCCCAACTTTACTTATACACGAGGTTTAACAAAGGGGCAGAAAACCCCAATCATGCCCAGGAGCACTCGCTCCCTATTACTCAGTAAAGCCTGCTCAAGGCACACAGAAACTAAATATAAGAAAGAGCAACCCGCTCTCAAAGTTCAAGCCTATCAAAGGCCACACCAAACTCCACCTTCAAGCTGTCCTCCAAGCACATGAAAACAGGGGTAAAAATACCCAACCTACTGAGGCCTACTCAATAAAGAAACAGGACAGTTCCCAAAATACTAACTTGAGAGGAGGCGTAACTGCACTCCTAATACACTTCTTTAAAACCTATTTGGCCCTAGGCCACTTATGCAAGGGCTAATCCCATACTACGGAGGTGACACGATTGAAAAATGTTATGACATTACGAGTAGAAGGAAAATTGTTATAAAAATGTAGTCACCTCAAAACAAAATGAATGGGAGCTCGAGAGGGTTAGGCACACTCTATCCCAGTTTGTAGTTAAGGAAACAGAATTTATACCAAGTGTCTTTTACATTGTAAATATAGGTTACATGAGGAAAATTTTGAACCCGCCCCGAGGGTTAAACTGCTGAGCTAGCAAGCAAATAAGTTATAAAATGGCCATTACCTGATGGTTGAACTGCTGCCCGAAGAAAGAGGCGCTTCCCGCCCCCTGCTACATAATCACACAAAGAAAGATGTTACTGAAGTGGCGAGGAGACCAGAAAATCAGCAGTTTATATACCCTCGCGGAAGATTCGAGACGTTTCATGAATGATTACAACCGCTCACAAAATTTTATTGGATAACAGCAAAAACTAATACACCAGATGAAGAAGAAACACCTTATTGGGTGGAAAATTAATTACAGAAATTCCTGATTGGCTACATACAAAACAGGCGGAAAGAAAGGATTATATTGCCAACTCTCAAACCACAGAACAAAATTTAGCAAAAACAAAACTTATGAATGTTAAATTTCTTCTGGATTGTTCATTCCTTTACACCAGAGAGCGTTATCAGTTTTGGTAGAGACATCTGTTAGAGAATGTTCAAAGTTCTTGCTATGGAGCAGACAAACACGAATCGAAATTGACATAGTTCAGACACTTCAAAATTTACAGTAGAGACATCTTCTGAGAAACTTTAGAATTAACATGGTTGTTAAAGTTCAGGCTTCCTCCAGTAGAGGAGTTCCAACAGGTGCAATGTTTGAATTAGCGGCGCGGAGGTGTACCGCCCGGTACAAATTACATCTATGATTACCAAGAAAACTGGAAACATCATGTTCAAAGGATGGAATCTGGAAGACTACCAAAGGAGATCCTACGCTATCAACCAAGAGGACAGAGATCTATAGGACGTCCAATGAAGCGATGGAAAGAAAATGCAAGACTGTAACGGGCCACATGGCCCAGTACTTGGAAGGATGATGATGATGATGATAATTATGACATAACCTCTTCTGCCCAAAGGCCAGCCTCACCTTCCCGAGATGAAGAAACCTGTTCCCACAGATGAGGCCCTGTCGACAGAGTCACGGCGGTATAACCGTTACATCCATTATGGAGGAAATGCTGTGATTTCAGCTAGTCCATTAGCTGAGAGGTGGCAGCCCCACCAATGGTCTTACTTCCTTCAGGCTAACAACCCGTCGGAAGGTCATTTGATTGCTTTCAAGTCTTGCAATAAGTAAAATGCAAGACCGTAACGGGTCACATGGCCCAATACTTGGAAGGAAGATGATGATGATGATTATGTTATAAATAGTGATGACTGTCTGGTTGATTGTTAGTTTTATTTAAGATGAGTTATTAAGGTTGCTTCATTGAATTTCCTTCAGATTTCCTGCACAACGCCGGAGTTATTTATCGTGATCTCAAGTTGGAGAATATCTTATTGGACAGCGACGGCCATGCACAGTTAATAGACTTTGGGCTTGCCAAATGGCTCAAGTATGGAGCTCGAACTTCAACCATTTGTGGAACATTCCAGTATATGGGTGAGTTGTTTCTAAATGACATGTTTTGTTATAAATGTTGACCATCAGGCTTAAGTTTTGATCTTATTTACCAGAAAAGAGACTTGGCTGTTACATGTCAGGTTTCCTCTCTTTCACCGTGATGAAGCACTTTTAATGCACACTGGAGAAAGGACAGACTAAGTTTTTCATGGCACTTTTTTAAATCACTGTTGAAGGCTGTATTTGTGATTTTAAAAGATGTGACCAAAACAGGCTGTTTTCCTGTGTTTCGCAGGGGCTTCCCAACATTTTCTGGCACTCATAAGTTATGAATTTCATTATGGTTCATATTGACAATTGATCACTATCAAAGGAATAGGTGGACATTGCTCTATCCTTTGATAGTAATTTTTTGGCACTACGTAGAGTATCCTCATTGGTTGACATATACTTTAGCATCCATCCTTTGACACCGTAAAGCAGCTCAAGTAACACGTAACACTTCATGACAAGCCGATGGGTTTCAAACTGGACCTCATGGTTGCACATGAGGTGGGGTTCATTTCATTTACACTTCTTGCAGTTCTGATTCTGGTTTTGATCTCCACGTCTGGAATCCATTCTTGCGTTAGCAGCATCTTACGCAGGGGATGCCATGCTTTATGTGACAACACCTGCAAACAGCACAGGCGTAGAAATTAAATAGCCAGGTTGAGTGGCTCAGACGGTTGAGGCGCTGGCCTTCTGACCCCAACTTGGCAGGTTCAATCCTGGCTAAGTCCAGTGATATTTGAAGGTGCTCAAATATGTCAACCTCGTGTCAGTAGATTTTTGGCATTTAAAAGAACTCCTGCGGGACTAAATTCCGGTATCTCAGCGTCTCTGAAAACCGCAGAAGTCGTTAGTGGGACATAAAGCAAATAACATTATTATTATCTCTCAGAGTATTGATATTATTTTAAGGACCCTGATAACCCACCATAGTATTTAATTTAGTAATTTCCTATAGAATTTCTGAAATATACAGAGGTCGAGTCATAAGTCATGGCAACTATTTTTTTTCTCGCGTACAGGAGACAACACGGAAAATCTAAGATATGCATTTGGAAACGTACGGTATGTAGTTGCGTATGATGCCACTAGATGGTGTATGTAAACAACAGTGTGGGTCTAAGCATGCCCTCAAGTTCAATGTGTGAGTGAGAGCATCACAAAATGGAAGTCAACAAGCAGAAGCAACGATCGTATATTAAAATAGCAGTTCTCCACAGCAGAAATGCACGCCAATGCCATGCAGAGCTGCAAGAAGCATTAGGTGTGGCCATGATCTAATCCCCAAAGTCAAGAAGCCAACAGTTTGCTAACAAAGAGGACATGGTAATAGCATTCAGAGAGAGGTGTCACTCGTTAGCGATACACATGCAGCAAATGGTATTCAGCGCCTGCCCCACCGCTGGCAACGCACAGTGGAAACCTTGGGTGATTATTTCGAAGGTCTGTAACCAGTGGAGACTTGTCCTTTGCACGTAGTCTTGTGTATTTACTGTCTATACCATAATACAACAAAGTTTACCATGGCCTGTGTTCTGTCACTTTCCTATGAGAATCTCCTGAAGACAGAATTTGTCTTCAGGCACTATGCATAAGTACATGTCCTATATTTCCAAATGCATATCTTAGATTTTCTGTGTTGTCTCCTGTTCGCGAGGAAAAAAGAAATAGTTGCCATGACTTATGACTCGACCCTCGTATTTTTTCTGGTTTTTTTTCTCTCACTTTTCGTTCTTATATTCCACTTGCACTATGCATTTTGCCAAACTAATACCATACTAAATGAGAAAAATTGACACCACTTTACTATCCATTCCAGACAATAGAGCAAAACATCATATTTCTGCTTACCATGTCCTCAAAACATCTGAAAGCTGTAAGTTGATTCGTTGGCTAAAAGCAAGTATCTGAGGAAGACCAATAAACTGCTACATGACGAGTTGTGTATGAATGTTCTTAAGGTTAACAAATTTTGTGATGTTAGCAGTAATAAACATTATCATATTTTGAATAACTGCTTATCAAAGTGCGAGTTCTCATAGAGGGCAAGGTCATATTAACACCCACTATTGGGCAGTATATCTGTGGAACACTTGCCAGTCACTTTAGAGCACTTGTTGTCACTTCGTGTAGTGCTTTCAGTCTATCTTCATAGGCATAAAGCAAACAGTTCTACACAATTTGTAAGGTAGTCTATTCCTGCATCCCGACAGTGGCTATAACTGTGGTTTATTCTCCCATTTCTCCTCTTGCACTTTAGGTGTATCATGGGACAATACATTTCATGAAGTTCCAGGTTCAACTGTATGTCTATTTCTGGTGCTAAGAGTATCCCTTAATGAAAATACAAAATGATGTTTAATGTTCACACTATTAGTTATTCATAACTTTGAAGTACCAGACATGAAAGTAGCGAGAACATTTGCTGGTTATTAGATATTAGAATCATTCTGTATTGACGGTTTTCACTTTGCAAAGGAAAAATTAAATGTCTCCTCCTAATTCAATTACATGCATTTAGGAGCTATGGCAGGAGGGTACCTGGAATGAGGTGATAAAGGCTAAGAATTAACTTGTTGGGTGAAGTTGTGCGCATAAACTAGCTTCGTTGCTGGGGTCATGTGAGGTCAGTGGAGGAAGGAGAGTAAGAGAAGCAGAGGGAGACCAAGGTCATGATGGTTAGACTCAGTTTTTAATGGTTTAAAGTTATGCAACTAAACAGAACTGCAGCAGATGTGGGGGAGGAGCAGATGTAAAACCACATCTGTACTTGGAGGACAATAATAAAGAAGAATATTGCTGAGAACTGGGACCTCTGTCTTGCTTTTCTTGACCTGAAAGCCACATTTGACTCTGTGCCAAGGTAATACATAAGAGAAGGTCAAGAAAACAAGAGGTACCAGCAAGGCTGCTGAATGCTGTAAAGTTTGTTCATGAGCAACCGGTGCGAATAGATCATATGGATGGTAAAATGTTAGGGGAATTCCCTATGGAGAAAAAATCAAATGAGGCAATAGTTTTAGTCCTCTACTGTTCCAACATCTTCAGGGATGAAGTAACAAAAATATTTAAGTGCTGAACCCACAAAATGAAGTGGAGACTTTGAGCAGTCTATTTTCAAGCACTGCTTTATGCAGATGATATCACATTTTATTTTTAATTTAATTTATTTATTAGCCGAGGCACCTGAGCTAAAGCTTACTGTGGTGCAGTACATTTTAATATTATCATGGCTACAATCAGTCACTACTGATCTGCATTTAGGGCACTTGCCCAGGTGGCAGATTCCCTATCTGTTGTTTTCCTAGCCTTTTCTTAAATGATCGCAAAGAAATTGGAAAATTATTGAACATCTCCCTTGGTTATTCCAATCCCTAACTCCCCTTCCTATAAATGAATATTTGCCCCAGTTTGTCCTCTTGAATTTCAACTTTATCTTCATATTGTGATCTTTCCTACTTTTAAAGACACTACTCAAACTTATTCGTCTACTGATGTCCTCCTACGCCATCTCTTCACTGACAGCTTGGAACATACCACTTACAATATTATAATAATATTTGTGATATACATACCACTTAATCGAGCAGCTTGTCTCCTTTCTCCCAAGTCTTCCCAGTCCAAACTTTAAGTATTTATAAAGTAAATTAATACACTCCAGTAATATAAGTTTGTTACATCAAATTAGTTATAATAATTTTGGTACATGAATAGATCTAAGTACTACATATCACACATACGTTAGTATCATAAAATATTAAGATATCCTATAAATATAATCATATGCATATGTTTTGTTTTATATAATTGAATTGTTTCATAATGATACACTGTAGGAGTAAACAAGCAGACAAACAAACGACTAAATATACAAGAAGGAAAATGTAACAGTCATTTTCGAAATTTATTAAATATAATTTTTTTCTGCTTAAAATAATTATTTTACTAGTTTTTGAACATTCGTATTGAAGAGGCGTTCTGTATGTCTTCCGGCAGTTTATTGTAGAGACTAACAGAATAATGCCTTATGGAATTACTTCCATATTTATTTGAATGGATAACAGTGCAATGGATATTATTAGCATTTCTTGTATTATAATTGTGATTTACTGAATTTGTTTTACATGATGTATTTGAGTTGCCAAATTACGAATAATTTTATATCCCTTTCAGACCTGAAAGAAAACTGGCGCTGTGAATTTTTGTTTGTACGTCAAAAACTGACTAAAATGCTCTTAAATACATATAGTTTTAGTTTATTCTACAAAATAAAAATTAACATCTGAAAAAAAGCACCCACACAATTGTGGGTGTCGGGACTTACTTCACTACGTACAAAAAAGAAAAATTACCTCCATGCATGTGTATATACATATGTACATGATCAAATGTTCTATTTTACATACATACATACATACATACATTATCATTATAGACTGTTATGCCTTTCAGCGTTCAGTCTGCAAGCCTCTGAGAATTTACTAAACGTCGCCACAATCCTCGATTTGCAACTAGTGTTGTGACCTCATTTAGTTCTATACCTCTTATCTTTAAATCGTTAGAAACAGAGTCTATCCATCGTCGTCTTGGTCTCCCTCTACTTCTCTTACCCTCCATAACAGAGTCCATTATTCTCCTAGGTAACCTATCCTCCTCCATTCGCCTCACATGACCCCACCACCGAAGCCGGTTTATGCGTACAGCTTCATCCATAGAGTTCATTCCTAAATTAGCCTTTATCTCCTCATTCCGAGTTCCCTCCTGCCATTGTTCCCACCTGTTTGTACCAGCAATCATTCTTGCTACTTTCATGTCTGTTACTTCTAACTTATGAATAAGATATCCTGAGTCCACGCAGCTTTCGCTCCCATAAAGCAAAGTTGGTCTGAAAACAGATCGATGTAAAGATAGTTTCGTCTGGGAGCTGACTTCCTTCTCACAGAATACTGCTGATCGCAACTGCGAGCTCACTGCATTAGGTTTACTACACCTTGATTCAATCTCACTTACTATATTACCATCCTGGGAAAACACACAACCTAAATACTTGAAATTATCGACCTGTTCTAGCTTTGTATCACCAATCTGACATTCAATTCTGTTGGATTTCTTACCTACTGACATCAATTTAGTCTTCGAGAGGCTAATTTTCATACCATACTCATTGCACCTATTTTCAAGTTCCAAGATGTTAGACTGCAGGCTTTCGGCACAGTCTGCCATTAAGACCAAGTCGTCAGCATAGGCCAGGCTGCTTACTACATTTCCACCTAACTGAATCCCTCCCTGCCATTTTATACCTTTCAGCATATGATCCATGTAAACTACAAACAGCAAAGGTGAAAGATTACAGCCTTGTCTAACTCCTGTAAGTACCCTGAACCAAGAACTCATTCTACCATCAATTCTCACTGAAGCCCAATTGTCAACATAAATGCCTTTGATTGATTTTAATAATCTACCTTTAATTCCATAGTCCCCCAGTATAGCGAACATCTTTTCCCTCGGTACCCTGTCATATGCTTTCTCTAGATCTACGAAACATAAACACAACTGCCTATTCCTCTCGTAGCATTTTTCAATTACCTGGCGCATACTGAAAATCTGATCCTGACAGCCTCTCTGTGGTCTGAAACCACACTGGTTTTCATCCAACTTCCTCTCAACGACTGATCGCACCCTCCCTTCCAAGATGCCTGTGAATACTTTGCCTGGTATACTAATCAATGAGATACCTCGATAGTTGTTGCAATCCTTCCTGTTCCCTTGCTTATAGATAGGTGCAATTACTGCTTTTGTCCAATCTGAAGGTACCAACACTCCACGCTAATTTGACTACTCTATGAAGCCATTTCATCCCTGCCTTCCCACTATACTTCACCATTTCAGGTCTAATTTCATCTATTCCTGCTGCCTTATGAGAATGGAGTTTATTTACTATCCTTTCCACTTCCTCAAGCATAATTTCACCAACATCATTTTCCTCCTCCCCATGAGCTTGACTGTTTGCAACACCACCATGATGATTTCCTTTTACGTTGAGAAGATGTTCAAAATATTCCCTCCACCTCTCCAATGATTCCCTGGGATCTGTTATGAGTTCACCTGAATTACTCAAAACACTGTTCATTTCCTTTTTCCCTCCCTTCCTAAGATTCTTTATTACTGTCCAGAAAGGTTTCCCTGCTGCTTGACCTAGCCTTTCCAGGTTATTACCAAAATCTTCCCACGACTTCTTTTTGGATTCAACAACTATTTGTTTCGCTTTGTTTCTTTCATCTACATACAAATCCCTGTCTGCCTCGGCCCTTGTTTGGAGCCATTTCTGATAAGCCTTCTTTTTACGTTTACAGGCTCCTCTCACTTCATCATTCCACCAAGATGTTCGCCTTTTCCCATCTTTACACACAGTTGTTCCTAGGCATTCCCTTGCTGCTTCTACTACAGCATCCCTGTATGCCACCCATTCACTTTCTATATCCTGAACCTGCTTACTGTCTACTGTTCGAAACTTCTCACTAATCATATTCATGTACTTCTGTCTAATTTCCTCGTCCTGGAGATTTTCTACCCTTATTCATTTGCAGACAGATTTCACTTTCTCTACCTTAGGCCTAGAGATACTTAGTTCACTACAGATCAGATAATGGTCTGTATCATCGAAAAATCCCCGAAAAACTCGTACATTCCTAAAAGATTTCCTGAATTCAAAATCTGTTAAGATATAGTCTATTATGGATCTGGTACCCCTAGCCTCCCATGTGTAGCGGTGAATAGCCTTATGCTTGAAGAATGTATTCATAACAGCTAAACCCATACTAGCACAGAAGTCCAGCAAACGCTTCCCATTCCCATTAGCTTCCATATCTTCCCCACATTTACCAATCACCCTTTCGTATCCTTCAGTTCTATTCCCAACTCTCGCATTGAAATCGCCCATTAGCACTATTCTATCCTTGCTGTTGACCCTGACCACGATGTCACTCAATGCTTCATAAAACTTGTCAACTTCATCCTCATCTGCACCCTCACATGGTGAATACACGGACACAATTCTTGTCCTAATTCCTCCCAGTGACAAATCTACCCACATCATTCGCTCACTTACGTGCCTAACAGAAACTATGTTGCGTGCAATGGTATTCCTGATAAAGAGCCCTACCCCAGACTCTGCCCTTTCCTTTCTAACACCCGTCAAGTACACTTTATAATCTCCTATCTCTTCCTCCTTATCTCCCCTTACCCGAATATCACTTACTCCTAGCACATCCAGATGCATCCTCTTTGCTGACTCAGCAAGTTCTACCTTCTTTCTTCCATAAGCCCCATTAATATTGATAGCTCCCCATCGAATTCCATTTCATTCGCCAAGTTGTTTCCAAGGAGTCCCTCGCCTGCCAAATGGGAGTGGGACTCCATTACTCCCATAGGTCCGAGGCTTGCTTAAAGTGTTCTGAGCTCGGTAAATTCATGAAGCAGGATGCTGCCCTACTTGCACATAGTCCAAGTGAGGATCTCTCCTCTAACGGGTTATGGACCACCGGTGAATTGTGTAGTCCTAGCCGCCTGAGCACAAGGAAGGCCACGACTCAGAATATGTCCGAGATGCCCACTCCCATTCCATAGCAACTGGTATCCCGACTCTCAGGACCACTTACTAGGCCACTCAGCCGTTGCCCATGGTTCACGAACTAGGACGTGACTACAGTAACCCACAAACATGAACCATCCACAAACATGAATAATTTAAAATAATTAAATCTTCGTTCAAATACAAGTAAACATTACATTTTCTACATTGAGGAGGAGTTTTGCTATTACTGCCCTTTTGGCAGCAGCAGCTTGTCGTCAGACCTGAAAGAAATCTGGAGGTGTCAAAACGTCAAAAACTTGCTAAAATGCTCTCAAACACATGTTTTTACAGTTTATTTTACAAAATAAGAACAATCGGCTGAAAAACAGAACCCACACAATTGTGCGTGTCAGGAATTCATTCCCTACTTGCAAAAAATAAAAAAAATAAAAATTCAACTCAGTACATGTGAATATGCACATGTACATGAAATGCACATGTACATGATCAAATGTTCTATTTTACAGTGTGGAACGATTTTAAACAATTAAAATCTTATACATTACATTTCTCATGTAGAGTACGAGATTTTCTTTCACAGTCCTTTTTGTGACAGCGCCCAGCACTCCTGCATGCATTGCCTGTAAGGAAACCTAGCCCGCACGTATGTGCGTATCAACATTCAAAACCTCATGGTATTACGTACGATGTTGTAAGTTCACAATTTACGTTTGCTACACAATCTACACACTTCATTGATTATATTCTGCTATTCAGTAAAGCTTCTAGATTAATGTGAATGCAATAAATAAATACTTACTTTAGGCATTACTGCTTCCCACCATATTGCTAATGAACTGAATTTTTAAACTCTTCTTCCTGTCCCCTGGTGGTCAAGTACTAAATAAAAACAGCTGAAGTAGATGCTTCATGTCCTGCACAAGCACTGCAGTCCGGTCTAGCGAAAAGAAAACGTCAAATAAGCTCAGACATAAATAAAATGCGAACCCGCACAATTGTGCGTGCACGGTCTGAAAGGGATATATCATAACCAATGAAGTTTTCTGTCGTAGGGTATCAAGCGAGAGAACATTACATGGTCTGTACAATTGTTCAGTAGGAGTTAACAGAGGCAATTTAAAAAGTATTTTCAATCTGACAACTCTAGTGAATAATTCTTTAGTACAATATGCCCATATATGGATCATATAAATAATATGGCTCTCAATTAGCTCTTGGAAAACACTTTTCAATAAATCATGAGAAACTTTGTATTTCTGTCTATTTAGAATGCCAGTAGCTGGGATCAGTTTGTTACAGATAGATTCAAAATGATTCTTCCATGTTAGTGATTCATCAATAATTAGTCCAAGAAATTTAGCAGCCTTTACTCTAGGTACTGATTGCCCAAAAAATGTCAAATGTAAATCTTTAAAAAAAATTGTTTTTAGGTTTATGAAATAAAAATTTAATTGGTTTTTGTCAGATTGATTGTAAATTGATTTTTACGGAACCATATTTCAATTAAATTTGCATCATGCTGCATATCTTGTTCCAGTTCTTGAATGTTGTCACCAGTATAGAATATATTGGTGTCATGTGCAAAAAGTGATAATCTACCTCTGAAATGTAAGTTAACCAATATTGTTAATAAAAATAAGAAAAATGTAACGGTCCTAACACTGAGCCCTGTGGGACTTGACTGAGATAGTTTGGTAATTACTGTTGGTATTCATACAATTCACAAATTGTTCCCTGTCTGTAAGATAGTCTCTAAACCTGTCTAGCGCAACACTCCTTATGCCAGCTGCTTCCAATTTATGAATTAAAATACCACAATCAACTATATCAAAAGCTTTTTTGGTGTCTATAAATATGCCTGATGCTAATTGATCTAAATCTAAATCTTCTTGTAATTTAATGACAGTATCTTCAACAGCATTGTAAGTACTTGAATTTTATAAAAATCCATATTGATATTTATAAAATATTATTATCTAGAAATTTCAATAATCTATCTTTAATTATATTCTCCAAAATTTTTAGCAGAATAGGAATGATAGAAGTAGACCTGTAATTATTAAGTTCAGTTTTGTCCCATCCTTTACAGATGTGTAAAACCTTAGCTATTTTAAGTCTTTTAGGGACTTTACCCTTTTGTATAGATTTATTGATTAATTTAGTTATATGAGGAATTAAATGATATGCCATTTTCTTAATATATTGTTGCTAATACCATCCCCATCTTCACTATGACTATTTTGTTATTTTTCTATTATATTAGCAACTTCATTTTCATTGGTTGGACTTAAAAACAAATAATTACCTGATCCACTCTCTAAATTAGGATATTGCTGGCCATATCTTTTGCTATACTAGTAAAATATTCATTGAATGTTGTAGAAATTTCTTTTGGATTTGTAACTATTTTATCATATTGATAACTGATGCACCATAAAGACCTCAGCAGGCAGTGGTGGAATGGTATGAAGAGCTTAAGAGGAAAGGCATGGTAATTGATACTGATAAAGGCAAAGTAAACAGTTGAATATAGTTTGTGGTAAAAGGCTCCTTGACAAAGTAGAAACTTTTGAATATCTAGGTACTGTACTACGTTGTGATGGAAAAGTAGAACAGTGGAGCTACATAGAGCTGTCAAAGCCATATCAGCTTACCATCAGATGATTAGTACTATAGTGCGGAATACCGAGATTAATATCAATACAAAACAGAAATGCAGATCCATATCTCTTCTTCTTTTGTCATCAGCCCACAGGTTGCTTGGCAGCAGCTCGCTATGTCTCTCTTTCAGCCTTCCTTTTGAGAGTGCTATAAGTCAGGGAGCTGATGTCTTCCATTATCTGGTTGATGTACTCCAATCTCGGTTTGCCTCAGGTGTTCTTACCGTCAGATTCTCCCTCAATGATCGTTTTAATGAGACCATCGTATCTTAACAAATGTTCTATCCAAATGGTTTTTCTGGTTTGAATGGGTTTCGAAAGGCATGGTGATTCTTCCTTTATTCTCTGCAGTACCTCATCATTCTATACCTTGTCCATCCGGGAAATCATGAGTATCCTGCGATAATATGACATCTCGAATGCCCTCAGTCTCTTCTTTTCTGTCTCTCCAAGTGTCCAAGTCTCACTTCCATACAGTAGCACATTCACAACAAAAAGTTCTGATGAGATATTTCTGGAGTTGCATGTCTATGCTGGGAGATATAAAGAGGTTCTGTTTCTTGTTAAAGATGGTCTTAGCCTGGTGGATGTGGCTTACAACATCCGTCCTCAACCTACCCAGGTAGGCGTAGGACTGTACTTTGTCTAGCTTGCTGCCATCGAACGGACACTGGACTCGTGTGTCATTTCTGCTGACCACCAGAACTTCAGTTTTGTTTTTGTACATGGGGCAGAGAGTCTAGCACTGAAGGCAATCATCTGAGTAGGATTACTGCCACAGAAGAGATGTTTTAAAGGTGAGCAGTAGGAGAGACTAGAAGAGATAGTGTCCAAGAAAGTATTGACTGTAATGGTGGGAGGGCCATGAAATGATACGGACATGTCAGGAGAATGGGGAAAGAAAGAAAAGAGAAAAGAGAATGAAGAGCTAGACGGAGAAGAGCTCACATACCATTTTGACCAATTTCGGAATTGAGAGAATAGGAAAAGATAAGATGATGTGAGAATAGATTTGAGTAGAAGAATTGGGTGGAATGAGGTTACCCTGATGTTTGAAATTATAAGGGAATTGAAGTAGTTGTAGTAGTAAGGGACTGAACGAGGCCGTTGCAAATGGAGGATTGTGGAGGTGGTTAGTTAATTCACAGAGGCTTGCACACTGAATGCTGAAAAGCATAACACCGAGCTCGATAGCTGCAGTCACTTAAGTGCGGCTAGTATCCAGTATTTGGGAGATGGTGGGTTCGAACCCCACTGTCGGCAGCCCTGAAGATGGTTTTCCGTGGTTTCCCATTTTCACACCAGACAAATGCTGGGGCTGTACTTAATTAAAGCCACAGCTGCTTCCTTTCCACTCCTAACCCTTTCCTGTCCCATCGTCGCCTTAAGACCTATCTGCATCGGTGCGACGTAAAGAAACTGTAAAAAAAAAAAAAAAGATAAAGAAAAGCATAACAGTCTATAATGAAGATGTATGTACTTAAAATGCAGTTTTTAAAGTGTTCAGAGTCAAATCACATTTGATAGAGTCTGTGTTAAGTTTCTAGTTGTATTGTTATTAGAACCTGTCACAACTACAATACAGGGGCTTGTTTGTTTGAGTTAATTTTGGTTGATTTCAGCTCCAGAGGTGGTGAGCATGAAGCAGTATGGCCATGCTGTAGACTGGTGGTCGCTGGGAGTGGTGATGTGCTGCTTGCTGACAGGAGAGGTAGGAACTTGTTTGCATTGTCTTGTACAGTATGATACAGAATATTGAAAATGATGTTGTTTTAACCCTAAAGCGGGCTTTTAACATTTAACATGCCTATAAATGTTACATTGCCGGGCGCTTTATAATCCTTAGACATAATAATTACAACACAAATTACAAGTGACAGTACATACATATAATATTGAAAGGTAAAAATGTTCATGCTTAGAAGACTGAAAATAAAATTGAAACAGATGAATACTTAACTCACGAGAACTTAAAATGAAACACGTCTAACAATCTTCATTAATCATTATCATCATTCTCACTGCTTACACATCTAATGCATCTTTTAGAGTATGCTTTACACACAAAGTTATGACACAAAATACACTTCATTGTGGTGACTGGATTTTGTTTCCACTCACAGTGAATGCATCGTCCTCTCTTCAATGGCAATTTGTTTCTTCTAATGTTTCTTCCTGAAGGTATAGGGATAACACTGCTCGGATATCCAGAGGCATTGTTCTTATCTTAGCTCGTTCAACCAATCACTTATTCATGAGTTGAAACGAAAGATTTTTCAATCCTAGAGATAGCCCTTGAAAATATAGTGGGTCACCATATTGTTTCGTCTTTCCCAAAGACAAACTCCCTAGTTCGTCATGTTCATCGCTACCAACTACGCCTACATCACCTTCTCGTTCACTCTCACTGTCACGATCAATGTCTGAATAATTTACAACTTCATCTTCACCATCAGAGAAATCAACAACTTCAGCTCCCTCAGATCCTTCCTACTCGTCAGATAATTCCTGTAACAGCGTTTGTATGTCTTCATCCTTCACAAACTTCCCCCTACAATAAAAATAGATAGTTACTTTTGTTTCCTCTACAGTCTACATTTTAAAATAATGAAACACCAAGAACGTTTAAGGTACAATTTTACTTACATTTTTGGGTGCGTGGTGAAGAAAGTTCATCAAATGATGGCACGTGCGAGTCAAGGTCGAATAGCATGACACGTACAACTTCCTGAACTGATACCGCTACACTGAGAGTATCGATAAGACTTCGTCGGAAGGTACTAGCAGCGTGATGGCTGGAGTTCTTAGGAACTAAAATCTACAGATGAAATACGCAGGTTGGTGAACGAAATTCAGCAGCGCGCCCGGTTTAGGGTTAAGGTGTAACTGCAAGATTACAAGTTTTCCAAGTATGTAAATCTGCAGTGTGTTAATAAGAATGAATCTGCAATTTTAAAAACAAAAATTACAAATCTATATAAAGGTGTTATTGTTGTTGTTGTTGTTGTTGTAGTAACCTATGGCTTTATAGGGAAGTAACTCCAATATAAAATGTATATCTCTAGAGAACAGTAATATACAAATAACATTAATACAGATGTATTAGGGAACAGAGTCTTGTTCATCATGTGTGCTTTCATCGACCTCGCTGTTATTGGGCATCTCCAATCTTCGCACCTTCTCCTATTATTTTTGCTTGGCCGGGTGGCTCTTCATCTTTAATTACAACTCCCGCCGACCTCAAGAAAACACATTGGCCGACTCTGCACTAGCGGTTGACCTCCCCAACTACAATCCTTTCCTACCACAATGATCACCACCACTACCTTCACTACAACCACGACCTCCGCCCGCTTCTGTCGTTTTGTTTCTGTTACCACATTTACGTCTTCTCATCGTTCTCGGGCCATGCCCTCATTTCTCCTTACGCCACCGGACCGCCCTGGTCATCTTCAACATCAGCCACTTCAAGCCGCACCTGCCACACCACAAGTTATGACCGCCGACGCACCTCCACCATCAACACGAGTGCCAACTCTATCTCACCCAGGAATGTATAGCTGCGTCATCCAAGGCATCGACCCTACCATTTCAGTCTCAGCCATACTACGAGAACTCCACGTTGCACGCATCCTGGCACGCAGAGCTTTTCGCATCAAGAACCCCACAGGACCCTCATTCTTGGTACGACTTCACCTACCTGCGGAAGCAGACGTCCGCCATATCCTCATCAACGGCGTGTATATCTTCATTCATCAACACAAACTTCAACCCTCACCCTCTCCTCATTGAACATCTCCCGGACACACACCACGTCGCACCTAGCCATCCCATCCTCCTTATCAACCTAGCTATTCTGTTCGCCCACCTCCTCCCTCCATTTGTTCCTTCTTGCAAGCTGCCCTTCTCAGACTCTTCACTACTTCTTTAAGCCAGATCGCCGCCACACTCCTCCCCAATCATCTCACCTCTGGCACTCTGGTATAACCATACACCTCTTCTGCGCATCATCCTTCCATCACATCTCCCTCGCAAATCCCCTATCATTCCCATCACTGTAGCCAAGGGGCCTCACCTTTCCTCCTCCCCCAAATCTTCACATCGCTCTACCCACCTTCCACATCTCCACGCACCACACTGTTATCCTCACAGCTCCAGCCAAGGAGACGTCATTACCATTTAGGGGCCCACCCCTCTCGCGATGTCATCTTGTTTCTGGCTGTCCAGTTTAGGGCTGGTAAATTGCCTTGTTTTTGTCGGGTTAGGTTGATGGGTTGAGTCCTGTGCACTGAAGTAGGTGTTTCGAGTCCATCACGGATCCAGTAATTTTTCAGATGGTCAGGGGCTTAGCCAGTGGGGAGTGGGTTACTGGGTGGTTAGAACCACCTCCATGGAATTTTTACCAAAATAACATAAACAGAAACTGACAATAAACTAAATAAACATTCAGAGACATTATTGCAGAACCAACAGATGTGTAATTCACTTATATCAGTGCCCTGGCTATGCTTCGGCAGATGGTATACTTTTCCATCGGGTATATTTTGATTCTAGCTAGACGTGGAGCTAAGCAGTCCAATCTGAAGATCACCACTGCTTCTTTCCTCGGCTTGCTCTTTTCTTTGTCCCATAGGTCATTTGTTCTTTTCCATTTCTTCATTGTGGTAAGATACATAGTTTCTTTCTTCTATTTTTCAAGGGTTTTATTTGTGTTTATCTTCTTGATTGAGTTAGCTGCCAGAAATTTGGTTCTCATATAGGTATTAGTGCATCTTTTATGCTAGTTTATCTGTCAGTTCATTGCCTTCTACTCCTGCATGTGCGGGGATCCAATGGAAAGTGATGTTTCTCTGTAAAGTTTTTTTTTTAGTAGATGTTTAATTACCGGGCGAGTTGACCCTGCGGTTAGGGCCGCGCAGCTGTGAGCTTGCATCTGGGAGATAGTGGGTTCGAACTCCACTGCCCTGAAGATTGTTTTCCATGGTTTCCCATTTTCACATCAGGCGAATCCTGGGGCCATACCTTAATTAAGGCCTCGACCACTTCCGTCCCACTCCTAGGCATTTACTGCCCCATCGTCGCCATAAGACCTATCTTTGTCGGTGCGACGTTAAGCAAATTGTAAAAAAATATGTTTAATGTCATGAATTCTTGATGAATGGAATTTAAATTACTATTCCACTTCATTTTCGTAGTGGCCTGTTTGATGCGGTAATTACTGTACCATTGAAGAATGGTTTAGTTGGCTATCACATCCTTTCTCCTAAGTCATTTTATTTTATTCTATTCCATTTTCTCTCTGTGGAAAAGGCATGCTCTGACACAATCTATATGCATTTATAATAACTTTATTTTTCACAATATTTTGGGAGCTAATCCAAATTCATCCCGTAGTATCTTGAGAATTTGCCTGATGGATAACACCCCTTGTTGAATGGGAAGGTAGAACCCATCCACAGTATCCCCTGCCTGTCAAAAGAGACGGCTGAAAGGGAACCGCAAAGGATCTGATCTCGGGAGTGTGGGTTGGTGACCATGAAGTCACAAGCTGAGTTTGCATTGCTTCGATTTACTTACGCGTAACTTCCGTTCCCTGTCTGACCTCTCTTGGACAATTATTTTGATCCCGATGGTATTAGATTTGCAAGTACTAGGAAGTATTTCATTTTCACTTTCTTTTTGGCCCTTCTCTTTCTTTTGCCATTATCTTCATTCTTCAAAGGATCGGACCTCCACGTTTTTCCCTTCTGATAGCATAATTGCCCAGTTGCACTTCCTATTAAAACAAGGTTACAAGTCTCTTGAGTATATAAATCTGTGGTGTATTAATGAGAGTGAATCTACAAATTTTACAGACAGAACTGCAGATTGATTCAAATTTAAATTAAAAATATATTTAAAGTATTTTTTGTTTGTGATAATCAAAACAGCAATCACCACTACCACCACCACCTCTTAATGGATATTTGCCAATTTAGGTTAAAGAATTGAATTAATAATATATGCTCAGATAGGAACTATTTTTGAATACCAAACTCTCGAATGCTATTCACCGTTTTCCAAGCGGCGTTTGTCCTGCATCTGTGCATGGTCTGCTGCTCGACGTGCCAATGTCCTCTTCTTTCTATTTAGTGCATTGTCAGGATCAAGATGAGCATAGCGTATCTAATTTAACTGCTGTTTCTTGGGTCGATTTCCAGATGGGATGAGATGAAGTATCATCTTCTTTGCAGCACAAAACATGGCCATACCACCCGAGGCGGGCTTCAAGCATTGCGTCCCCAGTTGAAACAACACCCAATTTTTCGGATAGTTTTTTTTTTTTTTGTAACATGGACGAGTGAGATATTTCCTAATTTAGAGTACAGTTTTGCATTTGATCTTCCAAAAAATGTTCATGTGCTTCGAGGATCTCCTTGTGGTATTTAAATCATTCTACGCCTTCAATAAAGCGACAGTAACGCCTAATCCATGCATTCAAATTACATACTGTAAAGGTGAATGTAAACAAATCGTTGATAATGATTATGCGATTATATGGTTTATATTTTTAAGATTGATATAGGCCTATTACTGCAAACTATGACATAAAATGCTTATTGAGTGGTGCCTTTTACATACCGTCCGGAACTCTTTTTTTTTTTTTTTTTTTTTTTTTTTTAAAGCTCTCTATGCTTCCTCAGATACTTGGCATGGCATCTATCGTTGACAGTTAAGTTAGCGTAAGTCAAGAAAATGCACGGATGGCCGTTTTTCCTTCTCTAAAATAACTATTACTCGGTTTCCTTGTGCAGTAAATTAATATTTTATACACCTAAAACTTTTTCTGTAAATGCTCTATGCGACGGTGGAAACTACATTAAATTCCGTTCAGGGGTTCTCGAGATTATCCCGCAGAACATTCTTAGAATACCGGGGACTTCATTTTAAGTATATAGATGCATCATTTTTGTCTTCTAAGCGAGCGAAAATTTAGAGGCGCTAAGGCTTTAGATGTCGTGTTTTTGCTATATTTCTTCTGCAGCATTGTTCAGTTTCTTGTATGTTCTTTTGGATGCTTCTCGGTTTGGAGGCCATTGTCTCCTGTGATCCCAGACAACCCGTGATAATCTGAGATATGGCGGGATTGCATACCTATACGGCGTTCCCGTTACGGGACCATATTACGGAATTGTCCGGAAAGCTCTGGTTGTTTTCTTAGGTGAATGTGGAACGATTTTCATCCGTTTAAAATTAAATCATTTATCAAATTATCTACCGTTTTTTCCACGATTCACTAGATTTTACAGGACATTTTAGAATTCTGCCACGTAGAGCTTGGTGGCTTTCGTTCAAGTGCTTTCTCGAAGTGTAAAATCGTTAAATGATCTCTGCTGAATTCTGTAGATATTGAAATAAAGGAAATTCGGATGGTACAGTGCCCAGTCAATAAGGCGAATGTGATAATATATTACAACCAATCCCGTGCCGCTTTCTCAAATGTGTAGTCGCTCAAAATGAGAATGAGCGCCCGGTATTGTACAAGTTCTTCGCAGATACACTTTTCTGAGAAACAATTGAACCCACAGATATGTTTGTTGTGGATTACGACAGGGTTTATATGTACATGGGAGGTGAAGTATATTTTGATAATGATTACATTTAAGTCTGATAATATATGGTGAAGAACATACAATGCCATGCGCTTATCTTTTTTTAGTGACTGTGTACTCGGGCAAACAAAACTTAATAATAATTTTTAATGTTATTTGCTTTACGTTCCATTAACTACTCTTATGGCTGCAGGTTAAAAAATGATTTGTCCAAAATAACCGAGATAATGGACGTATGTACGTTGCAGCGTAGGTATCAACCAAAACTGGCATAAGTTACTGTCTGGAAAAAGTACTGTTTGGAGTAAGACACTCTTAAGCCACTAGGGGAGGGGGTGAAATATACATATATTTGTGTCGAATCCGTAGTTTCAGGGGACACTGAGAAGAACTGTGACACTCTGGATGCCATTTAAGACAATGTTCAGCGGCAGGAGGGTAGGGTAAGAGCGGGTGAAGAAAAGAAAATATCCAAAGTGACAGAGTTTTTTTTTTTTTTCGCTATTTGCTTTACATCGCACCAACACAGGTAGGTCTTACGGCGACGATGGGATAGGAAAGGCCTAGGAATGGAAAGGAAACGGCCGTGGCCTTAATTAAGGTACAGCCCCAGCATTTCCCTGGTGTGAAAATGAGGAACCCACGGAAAGCCATCTTCAGGGCTGCCGACAGTGGGGTTCGAACCCGCTATCTCCCGGATGAAAGCTCACAGCTGTGCGCCCTTAACCGCACGGCCAATTCGCCCGGTATGACCGAGTTTAAGTACGTAGGTGTGTATGTTATAGCGTTATAGCATACCTCTCAAGCATACTTGTTACTCGTGTCACTTACTATCTGGAAGATTTTTGTTACAACTTGCTTTACGTCGCACCGCCACAGATAGGTCTTTTGGCGACGATGGTGTAGGAAAGGCCTAGGTGTGGAAAGGAATCGGCCGTGGTCTTAATTAAGGTACAGTCCCAGCTTTTGCCTGGTGTGAAAATGGGAAACCTCGGAAAATCATCTTTGGGGCCGCCGACAGTGGGGCTCGAACCCACCATCTCCCAGTTGCAAGCTCACAGCTGCGCGCCCCTAACCGCTCGGCCAAATCGCCCGGTTAAAAAAATACTATGGGGATAAGATACCCCTAGCAACCCTAGGGGTAGGCGTGAATTATAAAAAAAAACACAGAAAGTGCGGTGAAATATAAAAATATAATAGACAACGATAAATATCAATATACAGTCCATAGTTTTCGGCATCGCTGAGGTGAATAATGACAATCCGGATGTCGTTGCAGTCCATGTTCAGCCCCCATCTGCATGGAGATGAAAAGGAGTGGAAAAGAAAATGTCCAAAATGACCCAAATTACGAATGTATGTGTGTTTCTCCCAGCACAGCCCTCATACAAAATTGGTATACACATGACTTACTGTTATGACACTGTGGATGGGTAAGTCATATTTCATCCACAATCAGTCTGGATTTTGGGAAGGGTTAAAAATAAATATTAAAAATAACCGAGATTATGGATGTGTATGTGGATATGTTCCAGAATAGTTCTCAACGGAACTTAAACATGACTTACCATCTAAAAAAAAAACAACTATGTAGATGAAACATCCCAACCTCCTCTGGTGCTGGGTAATGGGAGTGAATGGCAAGCAAATATAATGGGATATAACCGTTATTAATGCTATAGAAGGAACGGTAAATGGAAAAAGACAAAGAGGATGGAGAAGATATCAGATGCTGGACGGTATCAGGATAGAATACAAGTATTAGGAAACAAAGGGGGTGGCAAGAGACAGGATTGCGTGGAGAGCTGCCATGGGAAGATCTGCCATATGTCAGAACAGTGGTGATGATAAATGTCGAATTCATTGCTTATATGTCGCTGAGACGAATTATGACGCTCTGGATGCCGTTTCAGTCCACGTTCAACCTCCAGTGAGAGGGACTTAAAAGTAAATAGTCTAAAATGACCGAGATTCCATCACTTCCACCGATTTTGGCGTCGCAACGTTTATTTGCGACAGTCTCAAGGACAGTTGTACATCATATCTATAGTCCGACGGGTAAATACATATAGTTATCACTTATTATTTTTTTGAAAGTATCAAATACTTCCCAGTCAATTTGAGCTTCCACAGGGACAAAGTTTTACTCGCGAATTAAATAATCTAAAACTTGAAACCAAACGCATGTAAATAACTCTAAAACTACCCATTATATATCATAAAAACAATATCTCATAAAGGAATTATATAAAAAATCACTTCACATGTAACTAAACGGTAGTACGAATCTTAGGTAAACATTCAAAAACGATCCGGGCTACGCCGGGTACTATAGCTAGTACGATTATATGCATGGTGCTAGAAAACAATTCCTACCAAAAGTTTCCAACAATTTAGCCGAAGTCCATAGTGCTTCGCAAGAGTTTGTGAATGAAACTAATCGATATGAAAAGCTTTTACTCATTTACGTCGTGTCAGAAGCACTAAAATCGGCTACATGAAAAGGCAAATTTTACAACAAAGACTTATCTATACATATTTACAACAATGCACAAATAATGAAATTAAATGAAAGAAAGAAAGAAAGAAAGAAAGAAAGAAAGAAAGAAAGAAAGTCCAAGGTTGTGGATATGGGCAGTGTCGAGCACAGCGCTTGAAGTTGATGATGCTGCTGCGTTGTGTGTGTCGACTCCTGCGTTCAGAAGTGTGCCGTTGACGATGGAAGTAATCGCATTGTCATTTTTCTCTAGTAAAAAACTTGGAACCTTTATGCAGTGCAAATAAAATATTCGTCGTTGTAACCTTCAAGAGTGCTCCGAAGATGTTTTGTCAATTTTTTACAGTGCATGGTTTCCTTAATGCCCATTACGTGCCGCTTGCTTTCTGTATGTAGCCAGGAACGGCTGTAGATTTAGGTAGATAATTATGCCGATGCTTTAAGACACGTGGTGACTGTATTTAATAATCTGGCTTTCAGATTTCCTCCGAACAGAGCGTATGTCGACTTGGCTATTCGCATTGCAGTATCGATTGTTGTAGATTTCATTAGGGCAATGCTGGTTGCTATGTATACAAATTGTATGTATGTTGTATGTTTAGTCCTCAGCCCGAAGGCTGGTTGGATCCTCAACAGCTCCGCCATCAGCTGTCATAAATGGCCTAGGCATCACTGAAGAGGCGTACTAGGGAAATGAGGAGTGAGGCAGTTTCCCGTTGCTTTCCTCACCGAGCCAGAAGTTGCTATTACATATCAGTCTGCCAAGCCCACTGAAATGCATGCACCAACTGACCCTATGAGCAACATTTTCACACCATTCATAGCAGGGACTGGCTGTATAAGGAATGGCATTACTAGCATCACTCATACCTCCGTCACTTTCATCTTGTCAAAGCCAAGGATAAAGCTGAGACAGATCAATGAAAGTAACAATATTGCTCTAGCCCATACCAGAAGACATAGTGCGTATACAAATTAGCAACATAATATAAGAGCAATTCAGAAATTGGAGAATTTCTTAAGTGTTTTTTTAGGCCTTCCATTCCTGCCGTCGCAAAAAGTGGACGACTGTTTCACAGAAGATTTAATGACTATTCAACCACTACATAAAGGAGTGCAGAAATTTACGGATTATGTGCTCGAGGAGTACGTCAAGCCTGATGCTACTTTCTCTCCAGAACTGTGGGCCGAATTCGCGGCTACAACAGCAAGAACGATAAACAGTTGTGAATCATTTCTTTTAAAGTTAAATGTCTTCTACACCGCTCACCCGTACATTCATCAGTTAATAGATGTTCAAAAACCAATTCAAAATGACACATACAAATGCGAGGTCCAGCAAGAAAAGAACACTGTATCACACAAAAAGTAGCAGAAAAGTGCTTAAATCAATGACCAGACTGCAATATATAAAAGCACTATCCTACAGACTCCTTCCAATAACGTTTAGCTGACAGATCGTATTGACTATGTTTTCTTTTATGCATTAATTCTAGTTAAATATGACAGTCTGTGGATAGCAGTGGATTGAAGCTCCTAGTATCACTGATTACTCACAAGTGTAGGATGGACTGAAGAACAATTCAGAACATTTTTAACCATGCCTTAAGGAAGGGGCAGTCATTAATTTATCCGCCCCTGCCTAATAACGGTCCCAAGCCTGCATGAAATAGGAAGGAAAATGTTGATTTCCAACCAGTACTGCTCTATTTTCGATCCGGGACCGAACTAGTACTTTTAAGCTTCTTGATTCGGGAGCAAACCAATGTTGTTTACTTCTTGGCTCCGTACCGAACTTGTATTCATTTCTGACCATGGAACCGAACTAGTAATGCTTCTTTCTGCTATGAGTTGTTTCTTCTTCTTCTTGGAAACAGCTGTACGGTTATTTTGCTTAAAAAAAGCATCAAATTTGCAAGTTTATCAGCATTCCTCTTAAATTTGAGTGTTAACAACCTGCTACTCCGACAGAAAAGTGTGAAGAAGCTCTTTCAACTGCAGTACGTCCTTCAGAAGAATACTGTATATAGATGACATGTCTACCGACTTACCTCATCACTTGTTGACGACTTGGAACATTTTCAAGAAGTCTTTCTGAGAGGTGCCTTGGCGAAAAATTTAGCAGGTTTAATAATAATCAACAATCACATGATTATCTTGAGTGTTTCAATGACGTTGAAATTATTGATAACTAGGGCCCGGATGTTTATGACTAAAAAATATTAAAACATGACAGTAAAAATGACTTAAGATTTGTTGGTCACATTTCGACATCTTCAAAATTTTTCGGCTGTTTAAATTAACTTTATATTGAAAATATACTTTTTAAAATCTAGCACATTTAATAATAATAAATAGATAATAATATTTTATTATTAAACGTTACGGTATTTTGACTTTATTTAATTAGACAATCCATAGGTAACTCTCGACGCTGCACAGAATGAAATAAATGTCATATTTTGATGGGCGACCAGAAGGAATTACAATAACAAATTATATACATTTTAAAGTTTTCAAGCAGGAACAATCTTCTATTTTCACACAACATTGACTTGTTACGGGAAAAAGACCGCTCAACATCACGGGATGTTATTGGGGCATATTTGAAATTCGTCAAATCATTAGAGTTCAGTTGAGGCTCACCTTTCTCTTTCCTTGTACGCTCTGTCTCTTTCTACACAGCTTACTCTCCTAATTCACATACATATAGGCCTATATTTCTAAGTAAGATAATTGTAAGAAATTACAGACCACAATTAGGAGATGTGAAAAATCCGTCTTTGGGTCGACTGCAAGCAGGTATGCGAAAATAGAATAAAAAGATAAAATATGACAAAAAACTCAGGGGAAATATGACCATAATATGAAAAATTACCGGAGAATGACAAAAAAACGTTAAAAATGCCAAAATATGACTTTATATGACCCGTGAAAATTGCATAATTTTAGTCATCGTAGATAACATTATACTTGACTTGTATTTTCCATGGAAAGAGTATAAAGAAAATATGACATGTCATAAAGATCCGGCCCGATTCATAACCCTTCTAATGACAGTGTCTACGGCAGCAAAATTAAAACTCGTTAAGAACCATACACGTAGCTCAGTGATGAAGCAACGATTGATTTGAGCATGATTAGCGTTTAATTGGGCAGATCGTGAAAGTTAGATACTCTGCTGGAGGAGTGCACAGCACAATAACAGGAATGCTTAGTATTTCCAGTAGCGGCTGAGTGAGGCTGCTGTATGGCAATAGCGTGGAGTCAGCACGGCACACTACAAGGCAGTGCGACCATAGAAATTTTCCTGCTACAATCCGTAAATATCCTTGAACGGAATATACCAACAGACTAATATTTGAGGTTGTTCTATAGATTGGGCATATAAAATTACGCTTTAAACATAATGTAGTTTGTAGTGAGAAACTAAACGACGTTCTCCGTTGACACTGAACGTCGCTGGACGAAATTGAAAACATTTTCCGAAACACGAGAGAAAAGTTGGCTAACGACTCTTGGGTGAGATACCTGGTATAGAAAGATACGAATATGAACAGAAATTTTAAAAGCACGCTCTGCAGACGGAACTAGGAAGTAGAATCGAGCTTTTGGGGGGCTGAAAAGAAAAGGATGTAGAAGAAATGAAGATGTGAAGAGTGCTGTAGTCTCCTCTCTCTATTGCTTCCTTTTCTTTTTTGACACTGAACTGACACTGTGTTCAGTTTATCCCGTTATGCGTTCCTATCTTCTTTCTTCATCATACAGTTTGTTGACGGATGCATTTCGAGCAGATATAGTTATCGAATAAATGTGTTGGCAGTCGACCAACGTACCAAAAGCTTTCTTCTTGTCGTACGTGTCCGAGCGTTAAATTGATGTATCGCGGAACAATGTGTGCAGAGCACTGATTTATTGATAGTAACAGCCCGACTTCTTCTTGAGGGAACGGAACCGCGATGTCCCAGCTACGTGTCCATACACACAGTTGGCAAGCTCTGCGAGGTAACTTTCCCTGACCGGGCTGGAACAATGAATGTTGTCATTGTTATACCAGTAGAACGGGATCTCGATTGAGAAGAAAACAGATAGGAAACAAAGTAGACAGAGGGTGACACCGGAAACGAATCGCTCAGGTTCATCAACTCCCGGAATTAAGAGCCCTTGCTGGTGTCCACTTGGTGAGTATTAGGTGTCCTGCGTGTTCCGACAAGCATTAACTCCTGGCCACAAAGTCGTCCGAATTCCTCGAAATTTATGCAGGGTGAAGAGAGTTTAAAAACTGGTAGTTATGAAATTCAAGTGCATACCACGACAGCTCCAACTGATAAAAAAGTTCTCAGTGATAAGTTTTTATACGGCAAGTTGTCGTCAAGTTGGCTGTCCTAGAGGTGGAACTTTACAGTGAGGCAAACTACTAAGCTCTTGCAGCAGTTAATCTTGCATTAAGTATTTGGACATATTTATGTTTATTTCTGCCCAAACATTCATGAATTTGAAATTTGGAAGTTATCTTAATGAAGCCCTGCTTTGTCACCAGTCCACCATACAACGCCTATGTGACTTGATAGAATCTGACGGTGTTCTGTTAGGAGCTAAGCATGCCATTCTTTGTTTAATAATGCCTTTCTTACATGTATATTATAGTGTAATACTTAAACAGAAAGATTAGGCTTCTCGTCCACTGGAAGTGGACACTTGCGAACTGCGAGTTCGGACGAATCTGTGCGAAGTCTGTTCGTCCGAAATCGTGCGTACGCTATCGTCCTTTGGCTGCCTATTCGGCCGAGTTATTTAGTAGGTGTATGTGTGAGATGATGGCTCTCCTGAATATTTGTGTGATCTCTATGCATTAGATACACCTCTGCTAGCGAAAAGAAGAGCTCAGGAAAGGAGACGGGAGTGGGTAAATGATGTTATCGAAAAGGCAAATGTTTGGTAAAATTTCCCATACCTATACGAGCTGATCTGGAAAAGGACGAAAGACATTACTTTGGTTGTGTTCGCCTGACATGTGAAGTATTTCGATACATATTACAAAAAGTACAATATTAGTTAAACAAGTACAGTATCTTTCGAGAAACTGTTTCACATGAAAAACGTCTAGCTGTAATTTTGTTCATTTCATTTTGAAATGGGAAGATGGAGAATTTCTCCCCTTCTACTTATTTTTTTCCAATTTTAACATTAATTTCCTAATTTCCAACCAGGCAAAGGAAATCTCTCTTCTTCCAGAGCATGTTTTGTAACAGCGAGAGGTAATAGAAATAGCGGAAATGATTCTCTCTCATCATTGCGATAAAGCTTGGTTCGAGCGGCCATAGCACTTGGGAGAATGTGTGGAATTTCGTTGTCAAGTTACAGAATGATAACATTTATCTGAAATGATAAATTTCACCTTGATTTTCTATAATTCGGACACTGAAGGCAATGATTTATTATAACGGCACTTTTAGAACATAGTTTACAAAAAATAATCAGACGTAGGTATGAAGTGATCGGACGGGTAAATATAAATATTGCTAGAGTTTTTAAAATGAAAATTACACTTTGAACTTGTGTTATAAAGAATCTTCAGATATAAGCATCAAGTAAAGTGGTATAAAATAAATAAACTAAGTTATATAAAGTTAAATTTACCTGGCTCACCCATTTCTCTCGCCTCCTCACTCCATAACAACTGCACATCCCGCATGTGGTAATTAGACTCTCGCTGGCCCTACAAATACTTCCCATCTTGTACTAGAAGTATCAGCTTTTCAGCATTGATGATAAAACGCAGCTCTTCGGCCGATCGTGCGTTCACTGACGAACAACGCCGTTTCCAATGGACTAGAGGTGGCTGAAAATAACGTAGCAGTTACTTTGTCACAGTTACATGCCTGTCACTGTTACAAATGTAACGAGGACAAAAAATTACAGGTTACCAAATAACGACAATAGAAGAACGTACTAGTGAAAACAGTAACTGGGAAGTGGGAACTGTCACTAGTAGCAGCTTACAGAAACAGAATATGACTTTCAGAGTTCAGATAGTACGCATGTCTTCCAACTGAGAGCGTTTTAGTAGGAGATTGCATTATGTCAAATGTACTATAGTGTACTGTATAATATACTCAATAGTGTATTTGTTTAAGTTGCTGCTGTCATCTGGTAGGCCTAACTAAAGTGTAAACTGTTATGATATATTCAACCGCTCAGGGGTAATCGTTGACTCAGACATCGCGCAGGGCTACCAACATTATAAAATTATTATAAGTTTTACCCGTATATTTTTGATTGTACCATAAATGAATTAGTGTGCTAACTTTCCATATTGATATTATAGATAACATAACATTACATTTTACTTAATCGATCCTCATGTACCGGTTCGTGTCGAGGTATGGCAGACAGATCATCATGTTTTCTTGTCCTCTATCGTTGATCGGGGCATTGTCAAACTCACTCCTCTAGATTTCAGAAAAGACGCTATGTTGTCTTCTCATTTCACACGTTGTCAGCCTCTCGTTAAGTTTATAGCAAACTAGCTGATGCACCCGTGCTTCGCTACGGGATTGGATTCTCAGAGAGACTGACCTTGTGGTTTTCCTAATTGAAGTCAACATAGGTCATTACAAAATCGTCGGTAGGAAAGTAGCGATTATAAGTAATGATATCATATAAAATACTCAATCAAATGAAAAACCGCACATTTTCTCACTTTTAACGGACAGGACTACGCTGCCGATCTAACAGTCCAAATATCCAGAGCAGGAATGATCAAAGCCGCAGATGGCCGTGATCCGTGAACACCCTTCGTCTTTTTTCGGCAGGGAGGGGGTCGAATAGTGGAGACTCCCACGACATAAAATATGCCCTTCTACTAATCTGTTTCCTAGGAGTAGTCGATGAGTCGGAAAATCTTAATTCACTACACTGGCGGCGGCAAATTTTTCCTCCAAGCCAGAGGAGAAACCCACTCTTTACTGCTAATTTGGAATAAAATGAATGTAGAATTTAATAAAAGTAAGGAGGAAGAAGCTTTAATTAAGAAACGGCTCTTTTCAGGGTCGAATTTTGAGTTATATAGTGAATTGTGGTGCTATAATTTGGAATAGGCCTAAATTGCTATTCTATATCAGGCCATACTACTACTACTACTACTACTACTACTAAGTGAGCCTCTGCCTTAAGTATGCACACTGCCCATTCAAAACAGCGCATCAGATTAGGGATGGCCTAGCTGGAATACTATGATGAACCTGTGTGTTACGGACCAGCTGTATCAGAAAGTGTATGAACCAGAGGAATGTCATGCTAAAGAAGAATTTTTTTAACTCCCCAGCTATTTCCCGCTAATATTCAGTCAGGCTGTTATACTCGGTACGCAACAGTAATCCCATCTATCGGAGTTGAGAGGCAGCATAAGAGACAAAGAACATCACATCAAACATTGGTCAATGTAATGCTACTGTTGATCAATGCAATGCGCTTTTGATATTGTAGGTCTTCACATTTATTTTTCTTCCGACTCTGAAATACCACTCTTACCATAGTCGGTACGGTAAAACTGATTAAGACATAAATGATCGGAAATTTTATTCCCTATAACTTTTGTTATGTAATACTTTTCGTTAGCACCAATAACATAGGTATTTAAAAATTACATTTTAGGCGCCTTCCCCTAACGTACAATTCCATCCAGGGTGAATACATTTTATTTATAGCTTAGACTGTTTTTTCTCATTCGCCGACTCTATATAACGATTTTCATTACACTCTGTTAACCCATTTTCTCGTGGCTCGTCGTTGATATGAACTTAGCAACAAAATTACAATTTCTTGAATATCTGTGTTTTCACAGTCGGTACGGTAAAAATGTATAAGACATAAATGGTCGGATATTTAATTCTATATAACTTTGGTTATGTAGTATTTATCGATACGACCACTAATAATTTAAATATTTGAGAATTAAATTTTAGGCCTACCCCTAAACTACCATTTTACTCAGTGTGAATAGAATTATTCATAGCCTAGATTATAATGGCTCATTCTCCGACTACGCGTGCCAATTTTCATTGAGATAGGACCACTCATAACGTAAATATTTAAGAATTACATTTTTGCCCTTCCCCTAAACTACCATTTCACTCAGCGTGAATACAATTATTTATAGCCTAGATTGTAGCCACTCATTCTTCGGCTTTGAATACCAATTTTCATTACGATAGCACCACTAATAACATAAATATTTGAAAATTAAATTTTAGACCTTCCCCTAAACTACCATTTCTATCAGCGTAAATTAAATTATTTATGGCCTAGATTGTAGCGACTTATTCCCCGACTTTGTACACCGATTTTCATTAAATTCTCTTTAGCCGTTTTCTAGTGATGCGTGTACAACTGTACATATATACATACAGGCAGGCAGGCAGGCAGGCAGACAGACAGACAGATAGACAGACAGACAGACAGACAGACAGACAGAAATTACGGAAAAGTAAAAAGTGCATTTCCTTGTTACTGTGGACATGACCGATACAAAAATACCATTCTTTTCAAATTCTGATCAATGTACAGACAAAACTCTTAGGGTATATAGTTAAGAATGCGTGTTTTGCTGCACCGACTTTCAGCAGTATGGTGATGGGTGCGTGCATGTGGGAGTGAATGAATTCGACTTCGCAACACAGCTTTAACGAGACAAGCTTGAAGCCGTGACCAGGCTGTGACCAGTAAAACATGAGTAACGTTGAACGTTATTTTTAACTGTTGCTTTTCTCAGTTACCTTCTTATAGCTGTGATAGATGTAGCAGTTACACAAAAATAACCGTCTGTCACACCTCTACAATGGACGCAGTCTCGCTTGAATTCAGCGGTTTGGATCGTTCGACCGTTTCCGTGCGTGATCTTACGAATTCGTCATCGCAGCTTTTCGGAGGTTTCCGCTTCCAATGGACGAGAGCCCTAATGCGTTAAGTAGTAAGAAGTAGATTTTAGATGTAGTTAGAAAGGGCCGGCTTTGTAAATGTTAGGTGTGCTTTAACTCAGCAAAAGAGAAGAAGTTTGGGAGTGTGCTCCCCCAGCTAATGGCTATCCGAGCTGGGGAAGTCAGAGGGTGTGTCTGCATGAGTGATATTAGACAGTTGAGTTACTTTTCCGAAAAGATTTTTGGATGGATTGCAGATACAAGGGGTCGAAGGGGAGGGTGGGCGTAAACCGGCTCTTAGTGGCTAGAGAGCGTCAAGTCAGCTGGGATTGTTGAGGTACGTACAGGTACCCTTAAGTAAACATGTATTTTTTTATGATAGCCTCCTATGCTACTGGATTCCGTAGATAGGAGGGGAGAGGGAGGAGAGGGTGATTGTTGGCCAGGAGATTGGTGGCTTGTAAGAGTGGCTCCGCCCCTAGGTTTCTGGTTATCTAATGGGACAATGGGGAGTTCACCCACGCAGGCACACGTGCAGCAAGACGTAGACTAGTTCTTTATACCTTGCTTGTCTGTGTTTTTTTAAATATTTTCTCCGGCGATAACTGGAAGAATTCTGTGTGGACCAGGAGAAAATAAAAGACTGAAGAGCTCTTTTTAACTGAATCGACACTGAAAAGTATGGCCTCCTGCTTAACAAATGTCCTCGCGAAGTCAGAAGATGCTATTACATATCAGTCTGCCGAGCCAACTGAAATATGTGCAGAGAATGAACGTGCAAGTCACATTTTCACACCATTGTGTGTTACTAGCATGGCTCATTTCTCAATCACTTTCATACTCGCGAAGCTGAGACAGGCTGATTAGGCCAATAAAGTTGTTTTAGACCATGCCAGAAGAAACTGAAATACTATTCTAATCTTCTAATTTATCTACACATATAAATTCTTCGTTAGGTGTCTTTGTATGGATTAGGCCCCTCATCTCAAGAACCACAGAATGGATATTGATGCGGTTTTCGCTGTTATATAAAGCATCCATCGCGACGAAATTTTAGATCCCGGTTTGTTCAATCTTCAATGTTCGTTAACATAGCGTTAAAAATTAAGCAGCATATTACGATTCTTGCGTTCATCCAAACATTTCCTGGGAACTGTTAAGCTAATACAGTGTTAACTCTCACAAGAGCCACGATCAATGAGAATCTAGAAGGCAGTGGCATAACCATGCAGTTTTTGAGCGCGCTCTGATGCGCTTTTGTTCGAATACGGCTTTAAACCAAGGCGCGTGAAGTCAACATTTATTAGAATATTTTGTCTTGACCGTGAATTTTCTGTTGTTCTAGAGATCCATATGAAAAAAGCCCAGAAAAACCGGAAATTGTTTCCAAGTACTCTAGTATCCAAAAGTTAAGCATAATCACTAAACGAGGCCATACCGCCTGATAGGAATGTCAGACGGATTTCTGAACAGACGGAAGCTGAATCACACACCATATGTCACACAACTTGTCCAAAAAACATGTTTCGCAGCGACGTGGCATGCTCTCTATCAGCTGGTCCAAGAGCTCTTGTGGCAGTCGATCTCATTCCTCCGAAAGGGCAATGCGAAGGTGTTGGAGGGTCCTTGGTGGAGGCTGACTGGATGCAATTCGCCTCCCCCATGCATCCCAGGCATTTTCTATAGGATTCAGATCCGCAGACCTCGCTGGCCGGTCCATTTGATGAATGTCTTCCCCAGCCAGAAATTCATCCACCAGAGCAGCGCGGTGCGGTCGGGCATTATCGTCCATTAAGAGAAAGTATGGACTAACCGCACCTCTGAAGAGTCGAACATGTGGTCTCAGTACCTCATCCCTCTATCTCCGAGCGTTAACAGTGATCCTCGGACCACCCATGAAGATGTGCAGGTCCGTACGGCCATTCAACATGATGCCGCCCCACACCATGATGCCACCACCACCACCACCATACTGGTCACGTTCCACGATGTTCCTGTGGTTGTATCGGCTACCCGGTTCTCTCCAGATTAATGTGCGACGCGAATCGTTCTGCAAACTGAAGCGGGATTCATCTGTGAAGAGCACATACCTCCATTCATTCATGGACCAGTTTCGATGTTGACGGCTCCACACCATGACGCCACCACCACCATAATGGTCCCGTTCCACGATGTTCCTGTGGTTGTATCGGCTACTCGGTTCTCTCCAGGGAAACGGCAACCCCTGAGACGGCTGCAAGCTCCGCCGACAATTGTCTTGCTGGTGCACTCCGATTTCATCGGGCGGTTAAGGCCAGATATCGGTCCTGCTGTGGGGTGGTTACACTTGGTCGACATGGTACTGGTCTAAGACTAACATCTCCTATGCCTCGAAATCGTCTCCAAAGCCTGGAAATGACACTTTGTGCCACATTCAAGGATACGGCGACTTCGATCTGTGTCTGGCCGGCTTCCAGGCGGCCGAGTATTCTACCCTGCAAAACGGGGTCCAAATGGCGTCGTTGTGCCATTATGTTGTCACTTTCACCACGATGCTACACTCCGCACACTATAACAGGGCAAACACGACTGAGGGAGGTTGATTTTATTACAACCATGAAACTACTTGAGATTAGTACCACCACGCGGGGAACACCATGGGTCGCTTTTACTTGCGCGTAGTACCACTATGTTAGGTAAAAATAGGTTTGTGGTTAGTATCGATAGTGTGTGGCTCAGGATGCATTTTACAGTACCTGTGATTCGTATGAGCAACACCATAGGATGAGCGACAGCATGGTTTCAGCCTTGCCTATGTTTAGTACCCACTATGCGAGGAACACCACGGGATAGTGCGGGTCCCTGTGGTTAGTCCATTTATGTGAGGAACGCCATACGTTTGCGTTGCCTGTAAATAGCGCCGCATTGTTCGAAACACCATAGGTCTGTGTTACATGTGCGAATTTCATTACCTGTGAATAGTACCATAATGTGTGGAATACCGCGAGTCTACGCTACTTTTGATTAGTACCGCAACATGACAAATAGCGTGGTTCTATTTTCCTAGCGATAACTACCATTATGAGGGGCCGATTACCTAAATTTTGGACCCGTTTCGACTACAAGCATCATCGATTCAGTATTGTGCTTTAGAAACAGTCCCTTGGTCAGTAATACTATTATTTTACGCTAGTTTCTGGGAATGTGGGGCATTGCAGGTCGGATCCACTGATTGTTTTAACTTCATATCCATCCATTCATTCTTCTTCCTCACGTTTTCGAATCGGGTCAGTGGAGGATTATGGATTTTTAAATTGTCATAACATTTCGTACCATTGGGGGCCGATGAGCTAGCTGTTAGGCCTCTTTAAACAACAAGCATCACCATCATCATCACCATGAAAACATGGAACACTCCTTTCCTATACAGAGCGAACACGTAAGGTTGGTAGGTGCATATGTCGTGTGATTTGCGGTCTATTTCCTGTTGCCCTGCTTACTCGTAACTTATGCTTAACTTTTGGACACTAGTGTATTTACCTGTTATTGAAAGTAAGCAAACTAATGCATCCGTGCTCAAAGGTAAAAGTGACGCTTGGCAAAACATTAATAGTGAATTCACTGTGCATACTGACGTTAGCGAACGTACGATTAAGCAAATGAAACCGCTTTACGAAAGTGAGCTCGTCTGTTTCTAACTCTTTCTGGAAAAGACCTATCATATTTCAAATATTCGAGATACAGAAGTCCTGCATCTAATGCACCTGCAATATTGTGAGCTAACAGAGAACTTGACTGCTTGACCTTGACAGTTAACTGAGAGTTTAACAGATTGTTAGTCTTAATCAGTGTTGATTAAGTGCTAATTTGGTTAAGTTCACTGTTAAATTTTTTAAACATGCAGTTAAATGTTAACTGAGGTTGAATAAACAGGGCCTAAGTCTATCAAACATTAATCTACGACGAATGGGAAGCAATCAGTGGCGAGCTTAGTTTAAAAAAAAGAACATGGCCATCGGAGGTACGATATAACTTAACCGCGGTAAATGGAAAAGACCTATAGGGCGACAGAAGATTGGGGAGGGGGGATATTAGGTTACAAGGGAACTCACATTCAACTTTCCATTCTTCACACGATCAATTAAGTTCAATTTATCGTTCACAGAGTACGTTTTTTAAAAAATGAAATCACAGCATCTGCACCGAATTCAGGACTTAACTAGGAGATCGTCTGACAAAAGCTAAAAACCAACACGGCCACTTGTTTTGTAAGCGCGGGTGCAGACGAAAAAGCTTAAGTTATTGAGGTGGGTGGGGGAAGCTCATCTTAATTTTTCCCTATGTACACAAAAGCTTGGCCAATTTTTCACGTCCCGTTATTTCTGTGAATAGACAAGCAAGCAGTTTCTAAAACTCCACTCGAACATCCCGGGAAGTTCTGTTTAACCTGGAGTCGCTGACAGTTATAGATTGCAATGCAGAATCCCTCAATGCAGTTCGTTACGACATTAACAAAATAATTTTATAGATGATTTATTTTTCAGAGACATACTTTGTACAGCGTTTAATCCGAATCGGGAGTTAATCGGACCGCGTTTAACCGGACTTCCAATGTATATGGGAGAGAATTGTTTAGAATGAAAAGCTCTACCAAAACTGTTTGCAACAGTATGTACTATACCTACACGAAAAAAGGCAGATAATCGTATTAAGAAAAAGAAAATCGTTTCAGCACCGGTATGTACGTTGTGTGAATGGTTTATGAGTTCCCGTCGTTTTAGTGAAAGCCTACGAGTGGTTTAAATACCACAAGGGGAGAAAGGAGAGAGTTAACAGACAGGCAGCCGGAAGGGCCTTCGTTAAACGTCACACTGAGCTCTGTGCATTCATCAGGAGGAAAGCTAATGATCTTGACTATAGGGATATCATGTAAGCCTATCATCAAAAATTCAAAATATTGCTCCTGCGCGAAGCCGAACCGGATCGCTGGTTCAAGTAAGAGTGAGTGTCTTTCTCTCTCTCGTTTCTCTACGGGGCCGGGTGTGAGTGAGATGTATCATCATAGCGCTTTTTTACGTCTGGATGCCCTGATGATACGAATAACGTGATACAACCTGTGACAATAAAGTTCGGTGAATAGTCCTGTACTATCAACATAGATGAACAATGCACGGCAGTGACCTTACTGTCCTTCGAAATAGTCCCCTCCCACTTGCACTGCTGAGATTGGCGATCTGATCTTTTTCCGATGAGGGGATCCCGGAGAATGCCATTCCATGCTTTGCCGTTTCGTTTCAGGGTCGTACCTGAGACACCAGGTTTCATCCTCAGTGACAGTACAGTTCAAGAAATTTGGTGTCGCATCCGCCGTTTCGACAAAATCCTATGAAGCCTCTAAACGTGCCTGCTTCTGATTGTCACTCAAGTGATGTGGCACAAGACGAGAACACGTTTTCCTCTTCCCTAACTTCTGGGTAACGATTTGTCGGAGGGATTCACGGTTAATCTGCAGTTCATCCGCTATCATGCGCACAGTTAATCGCCGATCGTTCGTGATTAATGTCCTCACCTTCTCAATGTTTTCGTCACTGACGGCGGTCGCCGGTCTTCCGCTACGGGGGTTGTCAGAAACACTTTCTCGACCTGCTCGAAAACGGGCAAACCACTCGTACTCGCACTTCAAGGACATGCTTGATCTTCAAAACACGCACCAGGATCGGATGCGTTTTCTTCGGTGTCTTGTCAAGCTTAAAACAAAACTGTACATTGATCTTTTGGTCGTTCATGTTCCTGTTCGCAGTTCAGAACCAACTCACTAAACACGCACTGTGTCAAACAGGTCTTACACGGCACACACACGATGCTCAACTGAACAACGTTGGGAGCAGGTGGTCAAAACCTGCTGCTACGCAGGTGCAGCGTTGTGTGTCGGCAGTGTTGCCGGATCGACCGTTCTGACTTCATTCACCGAACTTTATTTTCACAGGTTGTATTTATGAAGATAATAGGGAGAGGGCGAAACTCGGTTCCGGCACATAGCCTACTCCTGTCAAATAGCACCAAGGGCTCTGCTCAAGGCTTAACGTCTCCATCCGACGGACGAATCTTTATCAACAGCGTCTTGTGACCTCACTCCGTATGCGCCCCGCAGAGAGGTTTGGAATTGAATCGAGGTATTTGGGGCGAAATCTTCCAACATTCTGATGGTGATTTTTCTTTTTGACCAGCGGGACTCGAAACAGCTAACTATATACACCTGAAGCCTTAAGGATCGCGACCTCCAGGCGGGCTATCGCGGGATCAAGTTATATAATAATATATTTAAATCCCTCCCTCCGTTGTTGCTCACGTCAGCCTGTAAATTTAGGAACGTGATGGTCTTTCTTGCTCTTTTCAATGCATCATATTTCTGTCTTGAATGTCACTGATATACGTCACAGTCGCTGATACTTACGCACATCTGCTCACAGAGTCATCTTAAACACTCGTTCATTGTATTGTGCTACCTGGTCGCACTACGAATTAGCGTCCAATCACATCGCTTGCCTGCTGAATTCCGATGTTACGAAACTGCTTCCGGCGATAAAAGGAGTGTTCATTACCATCACAAGCCTGCAGCCTTTAGGCCTTTCCACGAAGAGCGGGCGACGTGTCCGGGCAATTGATTAAATCGTCCCGTCCCGTCTCGTCTCGTCTCGCCGGTCTGTTGTCAAGCCCAGATACGAAGAGAGGAAATCAAATGTATTCGTAAATAAATGGTTGACGCTGCTATTTCATTGCGGCTTGTCCTGCTGTTAACTCAGTTGCCTTATCCCTCAAGCGGACGCGCTTAAGCTGTGACATAGGCGACATCGCGGAGCAATATTGATATCGGCTTAAATTTCTTTCTTTCTTTCTTTCTTTCTTTCTTTCTTTCTTTCTTAATCCGTTTACCCTCCAGGGTTGGTTTTTCTCCCTGACTCAGCGAGGGATCCCACCTCTGCCGCCTCAAGGGCAGTGTCCTGGAGCGAGAGACTTTGGGTCGGAGGATACAACTGGAGGGGAGGACCAGTACCTCGCCCAGGCAGCCTCATCTGCTATGCTGAACAGGGGACTTGGTAGGGGATGATTAAATCGTCCCGTCTCGCCTCGTCTCGCCTCGTCTCGCCGGTCTGTTGTCAAGCTCAGATACGAAGAGAGGAAATCAAATGTATTCGTAAATAAATGGAACGGATAGACAAGGAAGAGGGAAGGAAGTGGCCGTGGCCTTAAGATAGGTACCATCGTGGCATTTGCTTGGAGGGGAAGTGGGAAACCACGGAAAACCACTTCGAAGATGGCTGAGGCGGGAATAGAACCCCGCTCTACTAAGTTCACCTCCCGAGGTTGAGTGGACCCCGTTCTAGCTCTCGTACTACTTTTCAAATTTCGTGGCAGAGCCGGAATCGAACCCCGGCCTCTGAGGGGTGGCAGCTTATCACACTAACCACTACACTGCAGAGGTGGGCCCGGCTTAAAATTTTCGATTACATTTAGTTTCAGTTGTTCAAGTAGCTTAGAAACATTCTGCTTCCCATTTTCGCAAGTCTTAGGATTGTCAGTATTGTTATTGCCAGCATGCTTAAAAGTGTTTCTACCGGGCGAGTTGGCCGTGCGCGTAGAGGCGTGCGGCTGTGAGCTTGCATCCGGGAGATAGTAGGTTCGAATCCCACTATCGGCAGCCCTGAAGATGGTTTTCCGTGGTTTACCATTTTCACACCAGGCAAATGCTGGGGCTGTACCTTAATTAAGGCCACGGCCGATTCCTTCCAACTCCTCGGCCTTTCCTATCCCATCGTCGCCATAAGACCTATCTGTGTCGGTGCGACGTAAAGCCCCTAGCAAAAAAAAAAAAAAAAGTGTTTCTTGTTGAAGAACTTCGTCAAATTCGTAAGGACAAACTTAGTCAGATAAACAATCAGCTTAATTTAGGAAGATGTTGATAAGCTACAGATGCAATTAAATCATATTCTCTTATGCCACTTGCTTTGTACTCCCTCCAACATCTTTTTTCCTTTCATTTGGATCGGGTCTCCTTGGACTGCTGCACCACGTTGTTCGATTTTGGTAAGTTGGCGATCCGAATTTCGTTTTATTCGTTTGTCCACCGCCTCTTCCTCTGAGTGGATTTGGTATGCTAATTACTTTACAGGAATCTTCCCTCCTCATTGCATGACCATATCCATGCGGCAATCCTTGTGTTTCTCTGTAATCGGGGCGATGTTAAAGAAACGTTTTATCCATGTAAATATTCATTCCGGATATTGTCGATTCGGATTTGTTGTTCCTTGCTCGATCTTCTAATATCAGCCGTAAGGTGAGGATTGCCTCACGAGTTCCTACATTTTTTTCAAACCAAACTGCTCAGTTTTATGTCATTGTTTGTCTTTCAATTCTGTAAATAATCCTTGTTTTAAGAGTTTACACGCTAATGGAGCGGTAGTCTTCGCAGTTGTCGGCTGCTATTTTCTTAGGTACCGGAAGAATGACTTTTCCCCCCTTAAATTCGGCAGGTTTTCGCCTGTCTTATACTGTTTAGCGTTCTGGCCTTCGGTGCAGGGGTTCCCGGGTTCGATTCCCGGCCGCGTCGGGGATTTTAACCTTAGTTGGTTAATTCCGATAACTCCGGGGCTGGGCGTGTGTGTCGTTTTCATCATTAGAATTCATCGTAGGTAGGGCCTCATCCTCACAGACGCGCAGGTCGCCTATACGGGGTCAATTTGAAAGACCTGCACCTGGCCTCCTCGGAGGCCACTCGCCATTATTATAATGCCCCCAGTAGGTCTGACGGAATGCCACATGTTCCAGGTGCTTTCTTTCTTGTAAGAACCGTCACAGCCCTATCAACTTCTGATATCAGAATTGTATTTCCCCTTTCGTCATCCTCCACTGTCTCTTCTCCTTCCAGCACCAGTTCATCAAGCCCCTGTCCCTTCTAGAGGTGTTCTACGTATTCCGACCTTCTTTCTTCTTTTCCCTATAATAGCCATTAAACTGTTTTTCTTGTATTTTTTTTTTCAAACTTGCTACTTCAGTACGTCTGAATTTTTCTCCCACACGGAGCTGTTCTTAACCCCTCAGGAGCTCCCAATTTGAGAGTATGAAGTGATGGATGACCTGGGTCTGACTGTGCTTCCAGTTACCTATGCCAATCTTCTTCCTTTCAGCCTTTCTTTCTGATCTCGCTACCGGGCGAGTTGGCCGTGCGGTTAGGAGCGCGCGACTGTGAGCTTGCATCCGGGAGACAGTGGGTTCGAATCCCACTATCGGCAGCCCTGAAGATGGTTTTCCGTGGTTTCCCATTTTCTCACCAGGCTTCATTTAAGGCCACGCCCACTTCCTTCCAACTCCTAGGCCTTTTCTGTCCCATCGTCGCCGTAAAACCTGTCTTTGTCAGTGTGACGTAAACACACTTGCAAAAAAAAAATGATCTCGCTTGGTCAACTTTTATTCTCTTCCGACCCCGACGGATTTAGATTTTTGAAACCTCGGGAGTGTTTCATGTTCATACATTTCAGTCTTTTTCCTCTTCCTTTTGACGCTACTTTGATACTTCAAGGGATCATCATTGCCGTGGTTCGAATTGCGGGCAGTAAGTGTGGGATCCTTATTGTGGATCGGATTCCACATAAAGCTGGAGGTCCTGTCTCTGTGATCACGGTATCAACAGTCACGTGAATTTACAATATTCTTTTTGTAATGGGCATAGGAAAAGAGACTGTTGGATTGCTGAGACGGTAAAGGCGTGGTTGGTTCACCCGGAAGGACTTGGATTCGATTTCCAGGCAGGAATTTGAAATAATTATAAACGAGACTTTAACTTCTGGAGTGACAGCCTTACTCAGCCTACTGTAGGAATGAATACCAGGTTCATTCGTGGGGACAAAGGCGGTCAGCCATAGACTGACCACTTAGTGCCGAAGTAGTTCCCTCTGTGAATCAGTGGTTGAATGTTGGCCTTCGGATCCCGAGATCGTGGCTTCAAACCCGACAGAGGGAGTCGTATTTTTGAAAAGCGGAAGAAAGTCCACTCAACACTTGTCGTCCGATGTCGGTATGTAAAAGATCTCTGGTGACATATTTGGTGTTTACCTGACATGATAAATAAAATTCAGCCGTAGGTCGCTCAGGAGAGTTTCGGTTTAATTGCCATCTGATAGAATAAAACGGAACTTCGAAATTGACACGCAGGCAGCCTAAGCATTGTCAAATAAAAGTGCATCCACGAGTTACCTGCGACTGTACGATTATTATTATTATTATTATTATTATTATTATTATTATTATTATTATTATTATTATTATTATTATTGAGCTTATAATTGCTGGAAGCCTTTACATTCCACTCCTCTGTGGGTTTCATGACCTATGCGGAGATGGATTTGCTTTGCACTGCGGGGATAATGCTAGTTGGCAATATATGATAATTTGTCTTCAAGAATACACTACGCCTTTTTGTTAAAACAGGCCTCCGTCATATTGGATACGTTAACTTGTCTAGAACTTTAAAATCTTGAGGGCGATAGTCTTACGAATAATTTTGCGTCGGATTTAAGTATTTTCTATTAATCTGGAATTAATTTGATTCATTGTAGTTCCGCTAACTGGGAAATCACAACATAAATCTCGTCCACGAAGGCCTGAAACTGTTTGAGCAGCAAAGACGGAGACTCGAAACTATATAACAGACGAAATGTTAGGCAAGAGTGGTGGTCCTCAGGAGAAACAGCCCTTAGCAACTGGCTCTTGACCTTGACAAGTTGCGCCACGAATGTGGAAGACTTTGGGGATCCAGGATAGGGTTCTACAACTACATTAGAGCCCACAGATACCACTAGTGGTGCCCGAGGAATAGAGGTGTGGCAAACGGTTATTTTTGTGTAACTGCTACATTTATCACTGCTACAATAAAGTAACTGTGAAAAGTAACAGTTAAAAATAACGTCCAACGTTACTCACGTTTTATTGGTCACAACCTGGTAACAGCTTCAAGCTTGTCTCCTTACAGCTGTGTTGCGAAGTCCCATTCAATCACTTGCACATGCGCGCACGCGTCACTACACTGTTGAAAGTCGGTGCAGCAAAACACGCATTGCTATTTGCTATAAAGTTAACGAGAGGCAGACAACGGATGAAATGAGAAGACAACATAGAGTCTTTTCTGAAATCTAGAGGAGTGAGTTTGACAATGCCCCGATCAAGGATAGAACACAAGAAAACATGATCTGTCTGCCAAACCTCGACACAAACCAGTACAAGAGGATCCATTACGTAAAATGAAGTTATGTTATCTATAATATCAATATGGAAAGGTAGCATACTAATTTATTTATGGTACAAGAAACATAATACCGGTGAAACTTATAATAATATTATAATGTATACTCCGCACGGTCTTACTTCTAAATTGAAGTTTCGCAAAACATATGAGCATCGCCTTCCCTCTGTTGCCAGCGCGCTACGCCTGCGAGAACAGCTGATGCAATATGACCGCGGTAAACAGCCCTTGTAAATTGTAATACCGTACTCAGAAAAACGAATGAATATGGATTGAAAACAAATTCACAAGAACTACACTTTCTAACAATATCTGGCACTGAAAGAGAATATATTATTAACAATAAAAGAGAATGAGAAAATAACACATCACTAACGGCTAATGGCTGGCACAGAAAGGAGGTTATGGCCTACAAAGGGAACACTCTACTGATCTCAGAGTTACTGGAACCCTCCAGCAATATGACAAACACACTAAATATTGAAGGAAAATGCAAAAGATCGCGATCCGTATCGAATACCATACACGCTGAACGAGATAGGTTAACCACGTGGCGAATGTAAATATTAACGAGTTGGCAACTAGGTTTCGAGATCGTGCTCTGCCGATATAAATCGATATGAATGGCAGCTTGGGATTGGTTGGATGTCTATGCTTCAGCGCATAACCACCAGACAGAGCCAAAATCTGCTAAAACGTCAATTTAGAAGTAGAGCCGTACGGAGTATAGGTAGCCCTGCGCGATGTCTGAGTCAACGATTACCCCTGAGCAGTTTAATATGTTGCAACAGTTTACACTTTAGTTACCAGATGACAGCAGCAACTTAAAAAAAATACACTATACAATATGTTATACACTGCAGTGTATTTGATTTAAAGCAATCTCCTACGAAAGCGCTCTCACTTGGAAGACATTCGTACTATCTGAACTCTGAAGGTCACATTCTGTGTCTGTAAGCTGCTACTAGTGACAGTTCCCAGTTCCCAGTTACTGTTTTCACTAGTACGTTATTCTGTTGTCGTTACTCGGTAATCTGTTACTTTTTGTCCTCGTTACATTTGTAACAGTGACAGACATGTAACTGTAACAGAGTAACTGCTACTTATTTTTCAGCCATCTCTACCGAGGAAGACCACCATTAACCTGGACTGTGACAGATGGCGTTCCGACACTTGTATAGGGCCTAAGATGAACGAAAATCACCATCCTGAAGATATTTGGTGCTTAGATATTAAATTTGATAGTAAACAAAATGAAAACTCAAACAAAGATGATGATGTGATGATGATTTCATCCGTTCAATCGATGCCAACTCTTGGGCACTTCATAAATCATGGCTCGCCAGGTTGTTCTATTCCTTGCAGCTTCCTTGAGATGATAATATATATATTGATATCTTGGTATCTGTTTTGGTGGTGTCAGACCAACGGATTCTCGCGTGGCCAGGTCTTCGTTCACCACTGACTGTTTCAAACATGACTGATTCAGTCCAAAGAACCAGCACGCATCATATCAAAATATGACACGCCGTTTGGTTATTATGTTTGTACTGGCATCCTTGATCTTATAAGATCCTTGACGCTTCTTCTTATTATTATTATTCGGCCTAATTGGATCACTTCAGTCAATCATTTTCTGTTCTTCGATAAGTTTTCTTTTCGAATTGCTCAGTAACTTTTCATTCTGTTGTTCCTCATCTGTAAATACCCTTTTTATTGTATACCATTTGTCTATTTTTTTGCATCTTACTTTTATGTTACCGAGCGAGTTGGCCGTGCGGCTAGAGTCGCACAGCTGTAAGTTTGCATTCGGGGGATAGAAAGGAAGAAAAGCAGCTCGATTTGTTCTGGGTGATTTCCGACAAAAGAGTAGCGTTACAAAAACGTTGCAAAGTTTGGGCCGGAAAGACTTGAGAGAAAGGACGAGCTGCTCGTCTAAGTGGTTTGTTCCGAGCTGTCAGCGGAGAGATGGCGTGGAATGACATTAGTAGACGAAAACGTTTGAGCGGTGTCTTTAAAAGTAGGAGAGATCACAATATGAAGATAAAGTTGGAATTCAAGAGGACAAATTGGGGCAAATATTAGTTTATAGAAAGGGGATTTAGGCATTGGAATAACTTACCAAGGGAAATGTTCAATACATATCCAATTTCTTTGAAAACATTTAAGAAAAGGCTAGGAAAACAACATATAGGGAATTTTCCACGTGGGCGACTGTCCTAAATGCAGATCCGTATTGATTGATTGATTGATTGATTGATTGATTGATTGATTGATATTGGGCTCGAACCCTACTGTCGGCAGCCCTGAAGATGGTTTTCCATGGTTTCCCATTATTATTATTATTATTATTATTATTATTATTATTATTATTATTATCACATAGGGAAAATGCTGGGGCTGTAACTTAATTAAGGCCACGGCCGCTTCCTTCCCATTCCTAGCGCATTCCTATCTCATCTTCACCATAAAACCTATCTTTGTCGGTGCGACATAAAGCAATTTTTTTTAAAAGTATTACTTTTAGTTTCTCTAAATTTTCTGTTTTGTTTTGCAAGTCATCCAGATTTATTTCTAGTTCTTCCATGTCCTCTCTAATTTCCTTCATCCATTCCATTTGTTGCTTCTGATTTCAGAGTTTCTGTATATTTTTTCTTGGTAACCTGGTTTCTGGTGTCCTCATAATGTGACGCGTCTATTAGTGATTTTTGCGGTCCATGGAATAGCGTATATCTTCAATCAAAGAATGCTGCAGCTGGCGACCTTGGCCGACCACCCACGAGGTGAGACACGCTGACACAATGAGAGTGTGGGACAGCACATATAACGATATAACGTTTATTGTTCGAGCACGGCCAGGGAAAGTTGTCTCGTATGCCTGCCAACTGCGTGTATGAGCACGTAGCTCCCCTCTCAACAAGAAGACCGACTGTTATCATTAAATTTGAGCACACACACACACTCTCTCTCTCTCTCTCTCTCTCTCTCTCTCTCTCAGATGTGTATCAGGAAACTTGCATTTGTTACGAAATTCAATACGTCTTACATCCAAACAGATGAATTTTTAGATATTTGGAAAATATTGAAGGTAGCAGATTTGTGTTTACTGATTCTGGTTGCCGTCTTCTCACAGATGGTTGATGACCGCCATGGAGTCAGTTTTGGCATAAATATGTCTTGAGCTAGTGATCATCCGAAAATTTGTGTAGTGAACAACAAACATCCACATAAATACCTCAAAGTTCAAGGCCAAAAGATTGAAATAGTAAAAGAATTCAAATATCTTGGAGAATAGATTAGTTGGAATGCTGTGGAATGCAAAGAAATGGAATCCACGAAATATAAACTTGAACTGGCCTTGCAACTAACAAAAAATACATACAACAAGAAATCCCTTTCATGGAGGTCCAAATTTAAACATTATTAAACAGTGATTAAACCAGAAACAATATACGCATCAGAAACGCTAAACATGAATGATGGAGAAAGTCGAGCTAAAAAGGACAATTTTAAGAAAGATCATAGGACCAAAATTTCAGGACAATAAGATAATATACATAAAAAATGAAACACTGCACAAGAAAATTGAAAAACTCTCAGATACTATGCGAAAAAGAAGGATAAATTTTTACGGTCATCTTCTCAGAAATGAACTGTTAATAGATTAACCAAACAAATCTTTGACCACAACAAAACCCAACAGGTTTAAAGAAACTGAAAAAGACCCAGTAGAATTAAAAATTACAGACAATTCACTATTCCATTGAACAGCTAAAGTAATAACTAAAGGCTAAAATATAAGGTTCAGACAAATCTACATTAAAAGCCAAACCTTTTATCTCGGAAGACGAGAGGAAACGGAGATCAGAAAGAATGAACAAGTACTGGGCACTAAGAAAAGAACAACACACAGAGAAGTGATTGATGCAGCCTACCCCAAAGAGGGTAAAGCGAAAGAAGAAGAAGAAGAAGAAGAAGAAGAAGAAGAAAATGTGTCATATAACGAAATGTGTGACGCGGTGTTAGCTAGCAACAGTACCTTGAGAGCAGCACAGTCTGTGGATCTGCCTGTCATGGGATTCTAACAATACTTCACATCACAGCCTGCACGGTTGCTAGGTAACATCGCGTCACACATTTGATTGTAAGACGTATTTATGATCATTTGATTTGAACTGAGAAGGCCTCACCTACACGAGTGAGCAAAACTAGCTGTAAAAGCTAAAATTAACATTCGTAAAATACAAAGCTCTAAGTAGTTACTATAGTAGGGAGAGTTCACATATGTGCAAAGAGCAATCAGTCTTCCTTACAAAACTGCGTAAGGTATTTCGGTCTTTTCTTACATCGCACTACATAATAATCTATCACCCCCACCCCCACCCCAATAACACGCATATGCGCTGAGATGATGATAAATAGGATTAAAAGTCAGATTGTGAGTTTCACAAATAGGAAAAGTCATCTCAGTTTTAATGATCGCGTTGATGGAGTGAAAGTTCCTTATGGGAATATCTAAGTACCTAGGTGTTAATATAAGGAAAGATCTTCATTGGGGTAATCACATAAATGGGATTGTAAACAAAGGGTACACATTTCTGCACATGATTTATGAGGGTATTTAGGGGTTGTAGTAAGCATGTAAAGAAGAGGGCATACAAGTCTCTGGTAAGACCCTAATTAGAGTATGGTTTCAGTGTATGGGACCCTCACCAGGATTACTTGATTCAAGAAATGGAAAACATCCAAAGAAAAGCAGCTCGATTTGTTCTGGGTGATTTCCGACTAAAGAGTAGCGTTACAAAAATGTTGCAAAGTTTGGGCTGGGAAGACTTGGGAGAAAGAAGACTAAGTGGTATTTTCCGAGCTGTCAGCGAAGAGATGGCGTGGAATGACATTAGTAGACGAATACGTTTAAGTGGTATGTTTAAAAGTAGGAAAAATCACAATATGAAGATAAAGTTGGAATTCAGGAGGACAAATTGGGGCAAATGTTCGTTTATAGGAAGGGTAGTTACGGATTGGAATAACTTACCAAGGGAGATGCTCAGTAAATTTCCAATTTCTTTGAAATCAATTAAGAAAATGCAAGGAAAACAACGCATCGGTCATCTGCCACCTGGGCGACTGCCCTAAATGCAGATCAGTATTGATTGATTGATTGATTGATTGATTGATTGATTGATTGATTGATTGATTGATTGATTGATTGATTGATTGATTGAGAGTCACTCTGTTGAAGGGTTGCTGAATATGTTGGCTTCTAAGGCTAACACCATGTTATAATACATGTACAGCTGTGCATTTTCTGGAATTTGTTCTGACATCTGCTGTTGCTATAGTACATAGAATGGAGCTCAGTGGCTCTGCTTGAAGGCTTCCTATCTATAATCGTATGGCTTTGGATCTCGTTACTTTGTCGCAGATCTCTCAAGTGCATTCAAGAAAAGTCCTAAGTCGATGATTCCATTGCTGCCATAGTCTTACAGAATTTACCCCTGCAAGCACACGGAGCGCGGACCTGAGGCGTATTAAAATGTTGGTGGAAACTGGAAAACCTGATCTGCGCTTGTATGTGAAGAAGGAGAAGGATGATACATTTTTCTGTGTTGACCGTTTACTGATGACAGGTACAACAGAGGAGAGAAACCAGCCCTGTAAGCAGATACCTTAAACTGGCTTTGAAGGGGAATGAATTGCTGTAAATAAGTTGAATAACTAGAAAATGGCTTGCAACCGCCTGCCAGCATTGAAAATACTGGTGTCGGACGGCTGTTTCACTCGCTTTCAAATAGAACAGCACGTTAATTCATGCTCCAAGGCGAAGCTCGACCATTCAGCATCCGTTAATAAAATCTCTGGACTGGAAATATCCATCATGAATGTGGTTTCCTTGCGGTTTTCCTTCTTTTCTGCAACCTCCAGGAAACGGTAGAATAGTGACTTATTTCAAAGTTCAGATAAGTATATTCCTATAGCAGGCCACAGACAGTTACACCCACACCATCAGCCATGCGTTGTATGCACGGGGCAAGAATGATTCTGGAATTGCTTCTATCTACTTGTGTCCTTGTCTAACATCTTTCACTCGGTTTACTGATCTTTCTTTCCGACGATTTTAGATATGCGGGGCTCAGTGAGTCTTCCTGCACGCTCCTCGGAACTCCTCCTTTCATCTACTAATTTCGCGAGGGATGACCGTCCCGTAAGACCACAAACACCAGTTTCATTTCCACGCTCCACCGCAGGCCCTTGCAATATCAGTGGAGCATGACTGGAATACATTTAAGCGTATAAAGAACAAGTTCGTGAACGCTGTTTAGTAAGATTCAGTGAACGGTCAAAGCCTAAGTGTTTTCAGGGTGCAAACTGAACCGGAAATAAAACGGAACAGACGACTTCGAAACACGTCATTCTCCTCGGCAACAGGACACTGGGAGACGAACTGCGATGACTGTGTCCTTTACAGAACTACGGTATGCTGGGCATTTACTGTGTGTAGCTCCCAATCGCTAATCGGACGTAGCCTGTTTTATCTCCGGAAGCTCCAACGTTTGTTGTTTTAAGGGACGATCTCAATAGCCTGGTCAGTTAATCTTTGTCCTTCTGTTCTCAAGATAGTAGGTTCGATTCTGGCCAAGATCGATGACGTTCGAGGGCATTCAAATACGACAACTCAATATCATTGGTTTTCAGTATGTTTAAAGAAGGTTGACAGGACAATACACGGAATCACTATACTGAGAGTCAACTCAAGACCTTAGCAGTCCCTTTGATGTTAGCCAGACTTCTGGTCGGTGAAAAGGCTTCCGCAGCGCCAAATAGTTCTCTAGGTTTGTTACTTGTTCCTGAAGTCAGGAGCTTTCTTCAGTTTGTTTAGATATTCTGGTGAACTGACTTGACGAATTAAATTTTTTTGCCCTGTATGAAATGGAAAATATATAACAGGTTGTATGTTATTCGGGTTCTTTACCAACTCTTATATTTCATACGTAGATGGCTATGAATATTTATTGTTCTCAGTGGTGTATGTAGCAAAATAATAATTATTTAATATGATATTGATATCTTATTGAATTGAACTGAACATAACAGGCTTTCGCCCAGTTACAATGTTCCAATAAAATAAACACTCACAGACTATTTATAGCTAGATACTAACTACTTACTACTTAACCACTTCTAAATCTACTTTGTAGCATCTTGCACATGGGCGGATCGCCAGCTCCACATGCAACACACCACCTAACTAAACTAACTACTTTACTACATGAATATGTACTAAATCTATCCTAAATCTGTCTGGCCGCGACATCACCCCTGGTGAGGAACTGCTACCACCCTTCCCTGGGTTGTCACGACCAGACATGTCTCATGAGGCTCGGAAACCGATACCTCATAGACCCTTTAAGCTGTCAATGTTATTTCCTCACCACTCCTTCCTGTAACAACCCACATGTGTGCGGATTGCCTAGCTCTACATGTAGGCTGTCACACCTATATTTCACTGCCGAGACGGATTCCATAACTCGGCTCATCTTTCACTGTCTCATTGACAACTTACTTCCTCTAACCTAACACTATTCACTACTTTACTCTACTTTACATGTGCAGGCGTACCGAATCAACACTTTAGCTTGAGATAGGTCAGGCCTATCCCCGCCTCTTCCAACTCTACTGTACGTCAGCAGCCAAAAACAAACAAACTAACAAAACCAAACTAAAATAAAACCAAAATAAAATAAAATAAAACGGGCAGACAAACAACCAACAATCTCATTAGAAGGTAGCCAAAACAAACCAACTAACAAAACCAAAGAAAATACACTGACTGACAGAGCAAATGCAACACCAAGAAGGAGTGGTTCGAAAGGGATGAAAGTTGGGAAAAAAAACAGAGACGGCACGGACGAATAATTGATGTTTATTTCAAACCGATATGCAGGTTACACAATGCGCACGGCATCGACTCAGTAGGATGTAGGACCACCGCGAGCGGCGATGCACGCAGAAACACGTCGAGGTACAGAGTCAATAAGAGTGCGGATGGTGTCCTGAGGGATGGTTCTCCATTCTCTGTCAACCATTTGCCACAGTTGGTCGTCCGTACGAGGCTGGGGCAGAGTTTGCAAACGGCGTCCAATGAGATCCCACACGTGTTCGATTGGTGAGAGATCCGGAGAGTACGCTGGCCACGGAAGCATCTGTACACCTCGTAGAGCCTGTTGGGAGATGCGAGCAGTGTGTGGGCGGGCATTGTCCTGCTGAAACAGAGCATTGGGCAGCCCCTGAAGGTACGGGAGTGCCACCGGCCGCAGCACATGCTGCACGTAGCGGTGGGCATTTAACGTGCCTTGAATACGCACTAGAGGTGACGTGGAATCATACGCAATAGCGCCCCAAACCATGATGCCGCGTTGTCTAGCGGTAGGGCGCTCCACAGTTACTGCCGGATTTGACCTTTCTCCACGCCGACGCCACACTCGTCTGTGGCGACTATCACTGACAGAACAGAAGCGTGACTCATCGGAGAACACGACGTTCCTCCATTCCCTCATCCAAGTCTCTCTAGCCCGGCACCATGCCAGGCGTGCACGTCTATGCTGTGGAGTCAATGGTAGTCTTCTGAGCGGACGCCGGGAGTGCAGGCCTCCTTCAACCAATCGACGGGAAATTGTTCTGGTCGATATTGGAACAGCCAGGGTGTCTTGCACATGCTGAAGAATGGCGGTTGACGTGGCGTGCGGGGCTGCCACTGCTTGGCGGCGGATGCGCCGATCCTCGCGTGCTGACGTCACTAGGGCTGCGCCTGGACCCCTCGCACGTGCCACATGTCCCTGCGCCAACCATCTTCGCCACAGGCGCTGCACCGTGGACACATCCCTATGGGTATCGGCTGCGATTTGACGAAGCGACCAACCTGCCCTTCTCAGCCCGATCACCATACCCCTCGTAAAGTCGTCTGTCTGCTGGAAATGCCTCCGTTGACGGCGGCCTGGCATTCTTAGCTATACACGTGTCCTGTGGCACACGACAACACGTTCTACAATGACTGTCGGCTGAGAAATCACGGTACGAAGTGGGCCATTCACCAGCGCCGTGTCCCATTTATCGTTCGCTACGTGCGCAGCACAGCGGCGCATTTCACATCATGAGCATACCTCAGTGACGTCAGTCTACCCTGCAATTGGCATAAATTTCTGACCACTCCTTCTTGGTGTTGCATTTGCTCTGTCAGTCAGTGTAAAACAGGTAGACAAACAACAATACCTAAGGAACAAGGGAACAAAACTGAACAGATATGAAAAACGAAAATAATACTAAACTTATAATTATTGTCTTTTCTTAGTTATTAGTGAGTTAAACTCTATAATGTTCCATATCTGTGAATCAAAGTTGTTTTATGTACATACATGATTACAAAACTTCGTTATTTTAACCCATACAGAGATGATACTTCAGAGATAACTACTCTCCGTATGTTTTCTTCTACTGACTATAATCAATTTTAAACTTCTTATTCAGTGTACGGTTAACTGGTCGATTTGGAGTCTCCCTCTTCCAACTTCGGTCGTCCGAAGTAGGAGAGCCGAGACTTGGTTCATCCTGAAATACTAGCATGCATTCCTGTATGTGTAGCTTAAGTGTCCCATAATATCCTTTTAACCATGTGTACTCGTGCCGATTACGCTGTTTCATCATTTTTTTTCAGCAGCATGTGCCCCTTCCCTCATGCACTAATTTCATTTTTTTCTCCCACAAGCTTTTTATAATTGTGAATAATTTTGATAGTTTCCCTGGCCTTCTCCATTCCCTGTTTATTAATTTGACAAGAGTATAGTACTCAGATTCTCTTTCCATTTTATTTATCTCTTCCGCTTCCAAGTATTTAACCCGTAATGCTCTTGTACTTTCACACTGTCTCAAGAAATGTGCATTTCCTAACTCCTTTTCACACAATAAACATGTATTTGCGACTTCTGTAAATGCCTTATTTTTATAAACTCCCATCAACCACCATATCATTCCCCTGTATTCTCTTTTGGTTAATTTATCATGTATTATTTTCATACCTGGGTATATATTCATGAATTCCTCCAGAGTTCTCCTATTATTACCCTCAGCTCTTAGCCTTTGTATTTCTATATCTGCTACCCTCTGTGCCACTCTCCCACAGACTTTTCTTTCTTCTAAATCGTTGTCCCAATAGTTCCCCATCCCAGTTCCTTCTAGTATTTTCTTTAAGTTGCCCGCCCAGTACCCATCCTCATACTTCATTTGGTGTCGGTAAGCTATATCTAGAATTTCTCCCCCTCCTCCCCTTTTTAACCTAAATCAATATTTTATTAATCTCTTAATTATATCCACTGTTATATTAATGTCAGTACACATTAATCTTGCTCCACTATTCGCTGTACATATTGGTAAGCCTGTAATTATTTTAATAAATCTACTAGTGACTGAATCGAGCATTACTATTTCCTTTTCTGTGCCCCATACTTCTGAACCGTATATCATTTTAGATTTAATCACAGCGTTGTATACATTTCTTTGTACCCTAAAATCAATATTAGGCATCCTGTTATCTAATATTCTTATACTAGCTAGGGCTGCTGTACCAATCAGTTTTGCTCTCTTGACGTGTTCAGACCAATTTCCATTTCCTGATATGATAATTCCTAAATATTCTAACTTATTAACTACTTCCAGATTTACTCCTTCAAGATACCATTTTTCCTTTTTTGCTAATTTGTTCCCGTTTTTGCACACCATTACTCTAGTTTTCTGTGCGTTAATTTTCATATTCCACTCTTTACAGTACTTCTCGATACCATCAATACTTTTTTGCATTGCAACTGGCGTTAGTGTGAACAGGAGTATGTCGTCAGCAAAGACAAGACCAGGAATATCCTGATTTTCTAAACACGGCAGTGCTAATCTTTCCTCAACTTCAAATTCTAGTATATCGTTAATGAACAATAAAAATAAAATCGGTGACAATTTACATCCCTGTTTCAAATCCATTTTAGAAATAATATCTCCTACTACTACTACTCCTTCTTTGACTCTCACAGTACACTTTACTTTAGCATATATCTTTTCTATAGCCCTTATCATTTTACATGACACTCCTACTTGTCTCAATCTAGTAACGACTGCCCCCCTGTTCACAGTATCGAATGCTTTTTCTAAATCTATTGATGTAATATAGAGCTTTCCACGTTTTTTCTTTACATATTTTTCAATAAGAGTTCTCACAATAAAAACATTATCTGGTGTTGTTCTCCCTCTTCTGAAGCCACTTTGAAATTTCGAGAGGATTGAATGTCTCTCTGCCCAGTTCCTTAGTCTATTTGCTAGTATACCCGTATATACTTTCCCCAATGTATCTAATAAGGTAATTCCCCTATAGTTTCCTGGATTTAATCTATCCCCTTTATTTTTGTATATAGGGCATATAATCCCCTCTTTCCAAGCTTTTGGAAATATCCCTTTCTCGAATATTTTATTGAATATCTTTGTCAAAATTTCCAACATGCCGCTTCGTTCTCCCACCTCTTTCCAAAATTCATATGTGATACCTGAAATTGCTCCTGATTTTCCCTTTTTGGCTCGTTGTAACAGATTCCTTATTTCATGAGTCGAAATAGCCTCATCTAATTCAGGCAGAGTGACACTCAAACCCCTCGAAACAGTAATCCCCTCATGCTGAGCTCTCCATGTGTCTTCTTTATTCAATAATTTCTCGAAATACTGGACCCATGTACTATAACTTATATTGGTCCCCCCAGAGCCCGACTTCTTCTTGGTTATTTGATTTATTTTATCCCATACTTTCCTACTGTCATTGTCCCTGCACTTTTTATTTATATCTGCAGCCAACTTTTGTTGCCATTCCAACTTCGTCTTTCTTAACAATTCTCTGTATTCCTTTTTTTTTTTTTTACAAAAATTCGTTTCTAGCTACTTGACCACCATCCACCCTGTATATCCTAAGTGCCTTCATAACTTGTGACTTTTTCTTTACACATTCTGTATTATACCATCCACCTCTTATCTGCGTTTTACTTAGATTTTGCCTCATACCTTTTCCTGCCATTCCTATTAAATTTTCTATCCTGGTTAGGGCTTCCTCCACTCTATTCTCTTCTATCAATTTTACAATACCTATTTTCCAAATCTCAAAATTTTCTCCATTGAAGTACTCTCTGAATTCATTTCCTAATTCTTCTCTCCAACGATACCTAGCTATTTTCCTCTCCTGTACGCTATCGTAAACGATCTCTTGCGCTCCTACCTCTTGAATAATTAATTTCATAGATACTGGCATATGATTTGCCTCTGCCCAATCCTTAATGCTTATCTCTTTGATAATTTGCAAACTATCCCTACAGCATACAACTAGGTCAATTGTACTGCCCCCATTTTCTACTATATAGGTTAGTTTTCCACTCTCATTTCCAAACCACCACCCATTCAATATATAAAGCTCCTCTACCGCGCATAACTCTAGTAGTTTTTCTCCATTTCTGTTACATTCTTTATCCTGGCTATTTCTATTAACTAGTAATACCCCGTCCTCAAGTTGACTATAAACTGGTTTCTTGTCCCCTATCCTCGCGTTAAGATCGCCCATAATAATAATGCTTGCCTGATCATACGTACTTCTCATTCGTCTAATTTCTGTCGCTAAATTCTCAAAAAAATCATTCTGCGCAAATGGAGAGCTCAAAGGTGGATTATATATAAAAGCTATACATATTTCATTCCTCCAATTAACCCTATCTAATATTCTTATCCAGATTAATTCCTTAGACTCAGATTCTAACCACTGTATTCTATCTTTTAAGTTGTTTTTGATAACCACTGAAATTCCGCCCGATATCCTTCCTCTATTGGATCTCCTTGATCCATATTGACTCCATACGATACACCCTTCTATCTTTAAGTCTTTCTTGTAATCAGTCCAAGTTTCTACAAGCCCAAGGATGTCCATTTCTTCCAGTAGCTCTTTAAAGTCTTCGTTACCTATTTTGCTCCATACTCCTTCAATGTTAACACATGATACCTTTAACTCTAGTTATTTTTTACTTCTGTGTTCTAAACTCCCTGACTTCTAGTTATTCTAGATCTTTCCACTTCCATTATACTTCCCTCCGGAGAGCAAATAACGTCCTTTTCAGATAGTTCTTCTGTGAGTTTTAATCTACTACCTGAACCCATCCCCTTCTTCTGAAAAAAGTATTTTAGACTCACTGACCTACGCCTGGAAGTATCCTCAGCTCCTCCACGCGGCGCCGCTGTTGACATCCGGCTCGCCTCGTCGTTCCTCCCACTGTTATTTAACTCCGCTGGAAGATCTTTCCCAACCAGAGTCTTGGTTCTGTCATCAGGTGTGCCGCTACTTCCTGGATTCGTGTCGACTCGACAGTCAGCTGTTTGTCCATCCTCCTCCACTAGGTGTTCGTCCCTCTGCCGTCTTCTGTTCCTCTGTAGAGTATGCAGATCGCTGTTGTCATCAGATTGTACGTTATCAGCCACTGTGCAGGCAGCTGACTGACACATTCCTTCCTCTACAGGCCGTTGCACTTCCTGGTGTGATGAACTCAACTGTCTATCCATTTCTCGTAGCTGTGCAATTGACCAGATACGCGACCAGTTACTGTCACCTACTATAAGACGTTTGCCTCTTATGTATGCTTTTAGTCCATAGTTCCTAGCTTTTACTAGGTGAAATCTCAAGACTCTCTGTTCCATGATTGTCTCTTTATCCATATCTCTTCTTACCCAAATCCTTTCTCCTTTCAAGTTCTTCCCATTGAGGATAATTTTGTTCGCCTTCAAAGCAGAAATCAACTTAACCTTAATAGGTCTTTTCCCTTTGACTCTCCCCAGCCTATATATTTCATCAATATCTTCTTCTTTACAATTCATCTTGATATGGTTATTTATAATATCCAACACTTTATTCGTTAGATCATTCGAATCCTCCTTTTCCTTCTCTGGAATTCCGTATATGAAAATATTTTTCCTCTTTGCGTCCTGGATAGTCATTTTCAGTTGCCACTTTAATTTATCAGTTTCTCCTTCAATCTCCTTCATATTCGACTTCAATAATTCTATTTCCCTAGAGTTTTCCACCACCTTTTCTGTCATAATTCTTCTCTCTTCTTTTATACAGTCTTTCATTTCTGTCATGTCATTTCTCAGCTCGCGAATTAACTCCCTCGTTTGCTCAAACTGGCAAGCATCTCTGACTATTTCCCTAATCTTATCTATGTCCTCCCAGCTCAATGAACCCGTTGGTCCAGGGTTCATTTCTATGCCTCCTATTATCAGAAGAATTGCCACCACTGCTGCTACCATCATAGTTCCCTCAAGCCCAGATTTTCGTAAATGCACCTTATCACTTGGCGTACGCACACACTTCACTCGCCCGTGCCATCGACCTGTGGCCGCGCGATATTGCTCTAAAGCAATATTCATACTTCTCACTCAGCACTCACTGCACAATACAACCTCTCGCTTCGCTAGCTCGATTACAACTGATATCTTATTGCACTGTGTACTTAGTAAAGCTTTGTTCGAGTTCATTCCATTGCTGATAAGTTCGCATAACATGTGCGTCGTTGAAGATGGATCCAAGAAAATTGTTGGTAATACTGGCTGCAACGGCGTGTTCAGTTTTCATAATGGCTGCCAGCTGTGAGCGAGACGTGTGTGATGCTGTGACGCTTGAGTCCCCTGTGAAATACTTTAAAGCTAACAAAAGCGGAGAAAAATTAAGTAGGAAATCTAAACCAAATTGTTTTAAACGTTTACAGTAGCCTACGAGATTAGAATCCGCTATGGACTGTGGAAGACGTGAAAAAGACTGCGCAGCTGACTGGCGTTTCTGTGTACAGTGTTTACGCCGCTCGCTTGGAATTTAAACTCTACGGAAAATCCAAGTCTCCAGCTAAAGGTCGATGTGTCAGCTCAGTTCAAACTATGCACTCGCCGTAAATAAAACAGGAAGGGCCTTAACACGGTGTGGGAATAGGATCCTAGGCGTATTCGATAATAATAATAATAATAATAATAATAATAATAATAATAATAATAATAAATTGTCACCCTCTACCTGCAGAAATATTGTCATGAGGGGATCATGAGTTCGTTTTTACCTTCCGAATGACGAGACTACAATATTTACATGCCTGGAAACATTGTATTTTGCAATCCCACTCACGGGTGGGTTTTTCAGCTTTTTGAACTGTGAGAAACTGCCACTGACAGTCGTTGCACGAGAGCGTAATCGTATACTTACGTTGTAAGTCTCCATGTGCCTCACACAAATTGCTTTATGAAATAAAAATAAACCTCGCTTCTCTTGCCTCTGTATTCGTCAGTAATATGCAGGTTTTACATGGTCAATAAAGGAATAAATAGGTATGCTACGTAATCAAAGTATAGCTATATGAAAGGAAGTGATTTCGTTTGATGCTTCACTATTTCAGAATGAAGTACTTGTCAGATAGACGCACGGCGTTAATGATACGCTGGTTGTGGGGAGTTGGAGAACGCAGATGGGAAGGGGGAACAGGGGACGTGCGGAAGGATACTTTTCCTAAGCTCTTGAGTTGAATTTTAGTATAACGTCTCTTAGAAATAGAAGCACCGGGCGAGTTTGCCGTGCGGTTAGGAGCTGTAGGCTCGCATCCGGGAGATAGTGGGTTCGAGCCCCACTGTCGGCACCTTATTTTCACACCAGGCAATTGCTGGGGCTGTACCTTAATTAAGGCCACGGCCGCTTTCCTCCCATTCCTAGACCTTTCCTCTCCCAGGGTCGCCATAAGACCTATCTGTGTCGGTGCGACGTAAAGCAAATAGCAAAAAGAAATAGTAATAAAACAAATAATGAGTGAACTGAAAGATAGTATACTACCAGGGAAATATGGTATACCAACTGAACTGTGGAAAATAGGTGGTGATAGCCTAGTTCAGCAAATTCAAACCATTAAGGAAAATATCCGGATTACAGAAAAAGTTCCTGACGATTGGAAGTGTGCACTAATACATCCCTTACATAATAAAGGCGATGAATGTGATGTCAATAACTACAGAGGGATATCACTGTGAAATGAAATGGCATATGGCTTTTAGTGCCAGGAGTGTCCGAGGACTCCCGTAGGCGACCTGCGCGTCATGATGAGGATGAAATGATGATAAAGACGACACACACACCCAGACCCCGTGCCAGCGAAATTAACCATTGATGATTAAAATTCCCGACCCTGCCGCGAATCGAACCCGAACCCCTGTGACCAAAGGCCAGCACGTTAACCATTTAGCCATGGAGCCGGACATATCACTGTTACCAGTTGCCTACAAAATGCTCACCAATGCACCACTCACAAGACTTGAGAAGCAAAAAGACACTTAATAGAGGAATATGAGGCAGGTTTCAGAAAAGGAAGTTCATGTGTAGAACACATTTTTAATGTTAAAACCATCTTACAGATAGGTCAAACCAGACAAACTGTGTCAGATTTTTATAGATAAAAAAAAGCACATGCTTCCTTTGATAGATCCACGCTTTTTGATGTACTGGAAGAGTTTAGAGTAGATAAGAAAAGAAGAAATTTGATCTCAGAGACACTGACTGACACCACCTCGAAATTTAAGTTCTTGGGTGAAATTTCTGAACCTTTTGATTTTAAGACAGTTGTTAAGAAAGGAGATGGCTTATCTCCATTATTGTTCAGTCTTGTACAAAATAAAGTAGTCCTAACCTGGGAAAAGCAAACAAGCCGATCGGCAAGCCAGTTAAAGATGAAATTCATATAAACTGTTAGGTCTAAGCAGATGACATGGTAATTCTATTCAATAATAAGCAAGGAGCAATTAATTTCCTGGAAAAACTTCACGCAATTCCATCTAAAACCTGGACTCCAAACCTTGTATGGAAGGATCTCCTCTACACTTAAGCAACCTCTGGTAATCCTGTTTGGCAAAGTCCTTTAGTAAATAATTTCAAGTGCTTTAGGGGAAATCACCCAACCATCCGGATTAAAGCGTGAAGTAAACAAAGAGAGAATGTCTACATTACAAAAACCTATAGAATCACAAGGAACAGGTTCAACAATAAATCAGTATCCCGGAACGCTAAATTAAAACACTATAACAAGGCAATTAAGCCTGAAACACTATACGCATCAGAAACCCTGACCATGGGAGGCAGATCACTAACTTAAAAAGCCGGGCCAGTTGGCTGTGCGGTTAGAGTCGCGCAGCTGTGAGCTTGCACCCGGGAGATAGTGGGCTCGAACCCCACTGTCGGCAGCCCTGAAGATGATTTTCCGTGGTTTCCCGTTTTCACACCAGGAAAATGCTGGGGCTGTACCTTAATTAAGACCACGGCCGCTTCCTTCCCACTCCTAGGCCTTCCCTATCCCAATCGTCGCCATAAGACCTAGCTGTGTCGGTGCGACGTAAAGCAAATAGTTAAAAAACTAAACAAATGTAAAAAACAAGAAAGGACAATCTTTGGCCCAATATGCATAGGAGGAGTGTGGATGAAAAGGAGCTCTCCTGAATTGTACCAGAATTTTGAGAAAATATCAGACGCTATTAGAAGAAGATGTTGAAATGTTATCGTCACATTCAAAGAATTGACTGTGAAAGACTTACTACCGGGCGAGTTGGCCGTGCGATTAGGAGCGCGCAGCTGTGAACTTGCACCCGGGAGATAGTGGGCTCGAACCCCACTGTCGGCAGCTCTAAAGATGGTTTTCCGTGGTTTCCCATTTTCACACCAGGAAAATGCTCGGGCTGTACCTTAATTAAGGCCACGGCCGCTTCCTTCCCACTCCTAGCCCTTTCCTGTCCCATCGTCGCCATAAGACCTATCTGTTTCGGTGCGACGTAAAGCAGCTAGCAAAAAAAGAAAAGAAAGACTTACTAAAAGGTTATTTAATTATGCCTCCTCACTAAAAGTCAAGAATAATTGGATAATCGAAATTGAAAAAGACCTTCAAGAAGTCAACATAACAGACGAAATTATATGCGACGGTGGTGGACAAACATCATTTTGCTGGAAACGCCAAGATCAGAACAAACGTTGCATGGATGGAAGAACGGAAGAAAAATCATGGCGAAAGGATAAAGAGATTCTGAGGAAGAGAAGAAGGCAAATTCATTTGCTAAACAATTCAGTCGCGTTCCGTAGTTGAGCACAACGTTGTGAAAAGTAGTAGTAGTAGTAGTAGTAGTAGTAGTAGTAGTAGTAGTAGTAGTAGGCCTAGTCGTTGTTTTCACGACCCGCTAACTACTTTTACGAAGTGCCGAAAAATTTGTCTTGCTGGAGTTCTTTTACATCCTGGTAAATCTACCTACGTGGGGCTGACGTATTTGAACACCTTCAAATACCGTTTGTTTAAGCCAAGATCCAACCCAACAAGTTAGGCCCAGAAAGCCAGAGCTCTACACCGTCTGAGCCACTCAGCTCGGCTATCGGCACCCCCTTTCAGCGATTAAGCTGCATCCTTTGGAGATCAGGTTGGGCAATGTGTGATTCTTTTCCACCGATCCTTGAAAAATTATCCGTTCAAGAAAGGGAAGGGTTTTGAAAGCTGAGAAAGAATTAGAGACGTTTGGCAAAAAAAAAAAAAAAAAAAAAAATCACAACCAGATCTGACCCAAACGATTTTCTTACACATGGACACTTATGATACTCGTGCCCCCACATCCGGTTTTTGAAGGTTTTAAGTGTCTTAACCATTGACACTTAAATGATCCGATATATGACGCGTGTTTAAAAAGAATGAAAACTTTGAAAATTACCCTTTAGGAGGCTTACCTGCAGCCTAGTTAGCTTTGTCTTCCTCCAGGTTCTCGCCTCTCCTATTAATACAACGCTCCCAATGCCATTTCCAATCATGGAAGTTAAACGTACGCAGTTCCTCCAGCCATTTCAGTTTGATCTCTTCGATTGATTGAAATGTCGGTGTTCCAGTGTAAATTGCAATTATCTTCCTGTTCGTTAAACAATTAAGGAAACAGTAGCTGGCGCATTGTTATTCTGCAGGCTCCAGGAATTGTTTCTCCACAAGTCTGGTCTCCTTCTCCTGTCATTTCCTCTGAAACTCTCAGGGCTAGGAGATAATACCAGCGGTTTATCGTAGAAATTGCTGATGCACAACCGTTGATATCAAAGAAGACCGTCAACAACACTTTCACGTTCGACCTGACTTATCGCGCTTTCTTCGGCCTCGGCGGATCGCCAGAAAATGTTGTCAACATTTGATACGTCTCTGTAAACATTTTCCCCAGTTTGAAGCAGAAGCGAATGTTGATACGCTGCTCGTGATATTCAGACATCTCGACAATCGCAATACACACACTACACAATCGCAAAGTAACAACTGCCGAGCGATCACAGTTACGAAGGATGCCATTATACTGTACAGCGCCATTTACAGTAAACCATGATGTCTTTGCATTTGCGCGGCGTTTTCAAAATTTGTTTTTTTGTGAACAACTCTCGTATTAAGTGGTGTACCGTACAGACTGTGGTGTGGAGGGTAACGTGCCTGCCTCTTGCCTAGTGGTCCCACGTTCGATTCCCGGCCAGTCTAGGGATTTTAATCCTAGACTGAGGGCTGGAAAGGAGGTTAGTAAACTCCGGCAGTCATATAATTACCCGACCGAGATGATATAAACTCCACCACCTATGTAAAATCCACCAAATCGATATATTTTGATATAAATTGACCAAAGACATTTCGCTTCTCACTGTTCAGACTGAGGACTGGCTATGACATTTCGAAACATCACAAGCCATTTAAATTCCATACTAATGATATTCACAGCCTGTTTCCAGTCTTGCGACCGAGTCAGGAATGGAATGAAGCCTCATCTAGCGACGAAGACAGGAACTGTACCGGCTGCCGAAGCCTATTCTTCTGGGGCAATGATTAATGGTTGACAAATGAAATGGAATTATATTGGAGACTTTTGTTGGAATGAAAGATGTCAGGGAGTACCCGAAGGAAAACCTGTCCCACCTTCCCTTTGTCCAGCACAAATCTCACATGGAGTGACCGGAATTTGAACCACATAACCCAGTGGTGAGAGGCTGGCGCGCTGCCGCCTGAGCCACGGAGGTTCCAGTTAAAGTCCATAAGTGTGGTTAAAATCTTTGATCAATGTACATGTCAAATTAAAACTGTTTTGTCAGTGTCTCATTAAAGACACATCAGCAGCGAAGGGAGGTTGTTTATCTGTACGTCTTACGTTCTGTACTGTGGACCGACAGCAAAATTAATTTCACCACAGAGCATCTCAGAGAGTAGTACTTAGAAGAAGTCGTGGTTCACTTTTATCTTTTTCAATATTTTACCCTATTGAACCCATGGCGGAGTTTACCAATCGAACATTGTCCACCCCTGAAAATAAACCCAACCGTGATGGAGTTTACTACTAGCCTGCTAGAAAGTGGGTCATTCGGCCTCATAGTACAACTGAGGAACATGTATGATTTGTAACCACTTACATGGTATTACTTTCAAAACTTCACATTAACTTTTAATTCACTCTAAAACATCGGAAGTTTTTTAATAGAAACTTCCATCACTCTTCAAAAAGTTAGGACTACCCTGTATCCTCATTCAAATTTCCAACACCTGGCCTTGCTTCCCGCGTAAGTGTTCATCATTTGAGAGATCTCTTAGTTTTTGACCATTTCATTCTTAAATGAGATGCTGACAAGCGGTCCTGGCTCACTGAAGAGCTGAGATTTGTTTTATTATTTTCAATTTACTGAAGCTACGCTCTCCACTTTTCACTAGGACAGGTATAGTCAACTAATGCAGGTGTAACGGAGAGTAGTCTATATGATATAATAAATTATATTATTTAATTTACTACGGTAAAGGAACCTTATAAAGGAACTTAACAAATGGAAATCATTTTTGATATAAAGATATGGATTTTTCATTAAATACGTAATATGATTGTTATTTTTTCGTAATTTTGTCGCCTCCTCAAGTCAGTGTTCTGAGTCACGGGCCATCTTTTCGACCGGCCTTACTTATAGTCGATGGTGAAAGAATGTGGATTGGCTAAAGGAGGTAGGATAGGAAATATGAAGAAATTAAACGTGGAAGCATCGACAGCCTCCTTCGAGCCGAGGTATACAGCACACACTTCCCTGAAATAAACAGTGACTGGCAGAGATGTTGGATATTCCTCCAGTAAACATCTCATATCTAGTGAAAGAGATGTGAAGTCGTGATGTGAGGGCCTTTGAACTGGTGGCAGATGCCAAGGAGATGCTGTGGTATCGAAATAAGGAATTGTTGTTGGCCATCGTGTTGGGAACGTGGCTGTGCATGCATAATACAGAGCGACTTCTTCATCCCGCCGCTCACCTTTCTCTTGTCATTGTGCCGCCCGCCGACTATGAACACCTTATCACTTTCACCCCAAATTGTTTTGGACTAGACCGTCGGCTTTAGGCGATCTCTCAGCCATTGAAAAATGGCACATTTCGTATCCGAGGAGATTTGAGTCTTCCAGTCGTGAAACGAGCCGAGCGTATGCATAGTCCATTTTAAAGTTAGACTGACATTCATCTGAGATTTTAAAAGTAGTGGGGGGAGAACAGTACCCCCTTACTGCTGCTGTGCGTTTTCTGTGTCAGCTAACTCCGTGTGGATGAGTACAAAATAGCCCCTTTAATTAGTTCATGTAAGATGTCGTCGTTGCGCTTAGAAAAACCGCTATGTGATAATGTTTCAACTTAGAACTCTGACCAGAAGATTCACTGTTGCATGAACTACATCAATGAATTTTCGTTATGTGATATATGTGCTGAGGGTCAGTATTTCTCCCCTTAACATTGTCACATAGCGATATTTCGAGCCTCAAGGACCCCGTCCACTTCTTGAAGTTATGTCTCATACTTGTGCATGATGTGGCGGTGATGTTGGTTGCATGTTTCACAGTTGGTTAAACAAACAAAACAAAACAAAAACAACAAACAAAAAACCTTATTTAATTACAATTTTTGGCTCTTTAAGAGCAGCGGTGTATGTTCGTTATAACTACTAATTAAAATACAGTAAGTTAAATCCGTCGAATTAAATTAAATTGGCAGACAGATTGTTTGTTAGTAGTAAAGCATTCCATGAAATTACTAATGTCACATCCTTAATATTCAAAACATAAAATGTCGGGAGGACTGAAAGAGGCTTCTTCTTGCTAATGAGATGAAATACTTTTCTCCTTTGTGATCTGTGTTTCCTCTCCTCTGTTGTTCCTGTATAGAATGGACAGGAGAAAGAGATTGGTTTCCGGACCTGGTGCACTTTTCCGATGCTGGAATGATTTTCTACAGTCGACCATTTCAGACTCTGCGGTGTAAGATTTAAGCTGATGATGGGTTTAGGAGAGAAGTCACTTCCGCTCCAGACAGTGCTGACACAGCGCGCATTCTAATTGCAGCTTTTTATCGTTAATAAATTGTTCAGTTTCAGACTTAGAACTTAAGTGTGTGTGCTTATGTTTGTTGCACGTCGCACCGGCACAGACAGGTCTTGCGGTGACGATGGTATATGCCAGGGCTAGAATTAGATGGGCAGCGACCGTGGCCTTAATTAAGGTGTAGACCCAACATTTGCCTGGCGTGAAAATGCTACCGAAACATTGGACTGCCAGGACTGCCGATACCGGGGTTCGAACCATTCACTCGGTGAATGTATGTGTATTATAGATTGCAAGAGAGAAGCTGTCGTCGTGCTCCCTTCTGTGTGTGTGTGTGTGTGTGAGAGAGAGAGAGAGAGAGAGAGAGAGAGAGAGAGATTGAGAGAGCACCCATCCAAAAAGTGGCCACGCCCAATGTTCCTTAACTGTGTGTTGTTGATACTCTCTCACTGCAGCAGTGCTTGATTTGAGGGCGCTCTCGTCGTCCTTTAGTGTTAATATGGATGGGAGTTCTCTCACCAGTGTTGGCAACACCTGATTATGAAAAGTGGCTAAAACAAGTTGCTGAAATGGCCAAAAATGGCTAAATGTATGGAGTAGCTTGCAAATAGGCACTATATGCATGTAAATAATAAGATAATACAGGTTCATACACACGCAATACTTTTTTAAGCGTAACAGCTCAGAGAGAAGGAAAAATATATAAACGTACAAATTATTTGTTTTAAATAATACCCATATAACAAAAATAGATCGTACATCATCCTCAGTCCCTCCTCAACTGCACCCTTTCCAGAAGCACTTGGAGTATCCAGTGATTTTCCTGATGTAAACACTTTTTTCAATAACAAATCAAAGGACTTCCCATGGATCTTGTATGGAAAACGTCTTTCATACGGCTTAGTTCAGACCTTACGCTCTTGTTTCATAATTCGTTTTTAACGATATTAAGCAGCTGCCATGATGTATGTTGGTTGACAAAGTTTTATTGGACGCTATTGTGATGGTATATCGTAGGAAACCATTTGTTTTGAATAGGTATAAAATGTATGGGTTGAGATTGGCCGTTTCTCGTTTTCCAATGAACACTATTTATGCTTTATCGTTTGTGGGTGCAAGCCAGGCTCATTCAGTGATTGGTTCGGTAGCAGAAATGTTAACCTCGGTCTTCAGTCTGCGTCTGTTATTTGCTAGCAGTGAATTTGATTGTGATGTCTCTGTAATTAATAAAATTGCTGATACGAGCCGACAATCCAGGCTTCAGCCAGGTTTCGCAGGCGAGGACGATGTCAATATTCTCGTCTGCGAGGTATTCCGATAGCTCGAGAGTGTCCCTCTGGATCCCCTCGGCATTCCAGAAGAGGACTCTTAACTGTTTGGGACGCGTTTGTCTGTTGGTGGGGGCCATTATTCACAGAAGGAAAGAACAGCAGACATAATGATTTCTAGTTTGTCAGCAGGGGAGGAGGCTTCTTTGAGCTTCTGCAGTGTGTTTTTGATTAGGGTGATAATGCCTCGGAACGAGGGGTCTTTAAATAATTTGAAAATTCCCATAATGTCAGAGACTTGTGAGGTGGGAAGGGGGGGGGGGGAGACTCGCTGAGGGAGGGGGGAGGTAGTTTGGGTTTATATGAAGATTAAGGAAGATTCACTACTGTGTGATATCTCGTTAAAGGCTTGCACTTGACGCCTCGAGGCGATAACAGTTCTACATTTATCGAATTAACCCGATCCCTGATCTAAGGTTACTAGGAGATGCTTGTGATGCTGGACGAACATCCGACGATACATCCGGCTGTTTCCAACTGCCGTATACGGCCGCCGATGATAGCATTGACGTCAGCGGCTGCAATTGATATTCTGGGCGTGAGCTTTCTGAATGACGTGACAATTGAGTTAGCGACAGTAGAGCGACTCCAGGTACACATGTCGGCTCATTCATATTTACGTGTGCTGTTCTACGAAATACTGATAGTAAATTAACAATACAAGTCAGACGACGTCGCGTTCATTATTATTATTATTATTATGTGCGTATGGACCCAATGGATCACGCAAAGCTCTAACGATTCTGTTTTCTGAGTTGCCAAACAGCTCTCATCCTTTCTCCGTGGATCCTTTTTCGTTCTTCTGTCCACTTTGCTCCAGTCTTCTTTTTCACTTCGTTCTCTGGTTGCACTTTCCATTCATTAATTTTTTTCCTATAAAGGTTTCTGTCCGCGGTGTCATTTGGGTTTATCTGGGCTTTTTCCAGATCCTTCTTCACTTCTAGTACCCATGGAATGTTTTTTAGATGTTCTATGTAAGTGAGAATCTTGTGTGTCAGTCTACTTGCCGGCAATCTGTGGACGTGCCCATAGAATTTCAGACGTCTTTTGCGGATGTCTGCTGCAATGTTGGAATGCTCTTCTGTCTCTTTGCGTGACCTCATTCTATATCCATCTTCTGTTTTTCGGGGGCCGAGAATTTTCCTCAGGATTCTTCTTTCTTCTTTTAAAATGTTTTCTAGGTCACCTTTCCCGTTCAGTGTAAGGGTCTCGCTGGCATATAAGACTTCGGGCTTTATTACTGTATTATAGTGTCTGATCTTTGCATGGCGGGACAAGCACTTTTTATTGTATATGTTGTGAACCCTACCGTAGGCTTTCCGAAATTTTTGTAGGCGAATTTTCTGGGCAGCCTTCTCGCCTCCCGTTGGTTCAAGTATTTCTCCCAAGTACTTGAAGTGTGGTACTCGGTTGATTTGCCCATGTGTCGTGTTCAAATTTTGGATGTCAAATTTTGAGCAGAACTTAGTCTTTTCAAAGGAAATTTGTAGGCCAACCTTTCCAGCACATTCGCTAAGGGTTTCAATTTGTTTAACGGCTGTGAATACATCATCTGTAAGTATGGCCAGGTCATCTGCAAAAGCGAGGCATGATATCTCAATACCGTCTTTGGGTCGTCCTAGTCGTATGGGGCGCCAGTATCCCATATCTTTCAATACCTTTTCCCACTCGCGGATGACTTTGTCTAGGACGAGGTTGAAAAGAAGCGGAGATAAGCTGTCACCTTGTCGGACGCCAGTTTTAATCGGGAATGGTTCAGAGATCTCCCCCATGAATTTAACTTTGGAGATAGTGTCAGTGAGTGTTGCCTTGATGAGGTTGAGGGTCTTGGAATCAAGTCCCAGTTCCTCAAGAACAACGAAGAGAGACTGTCGATCAACCGAGTCGTACGCTTTCCTAAAGTCAACAAAAATGCAGATGACCGGTTTGTTCCTCAATGCTTTGTATTTAAGTGTTGTCTTCAAGTTGAATATTTGTTCTGCGCACGAGCGACCAGGGCGGAAGCCTGCTTGATATTCGCCAATACTTTGTTCAAGTTGTTCTTGCGTTCTCTTCAAAAGGCAAGCTGAAAGAATTTTGTAAGTCACTTGGAGAAGAGAAATGCCCCTGTAATTATTTACGTCAGTCTTATCTCCCTTTTTGTGTAATGGGTGGATGAGGGCGCACTTCCAGTCCTGAGGTAATTCTTCCGATTGCCAGATATCTGTAATGATTTGAGTGAGCTCCTTGAGGGAGTTAGGTCCAAGATTTTTCAGAAGTTCCGCAATGATGCCATCTTCTCCGGAGGTCCTATTGTTTTTAAGTTTGAGGATGTGGCCGCGGATTTCTTCCTCTGTCGGTGGTGGAGATTCTGGGAAAGTGTGCCTAGGGGGTTCTTGAGGGAATCTTGTGAGGGGCTCTGGACAGTTGAGGAGATCAGCGAAGTAAAGTGCTAATTCTTGACAATTATCCTGATTACTGAGTGCAAGTTTTCCATCTGATCTTTTGAAAGCCAGGTTTTGAGGAGCGTACCCACGGACTTGTCCTCCGAATTCCCTGTAGAAATCTCGTACATTGTAGTTACGAAAGTTGTCTTCAATCGAGTCCAGTTGTTGCTTCAGGTGTTTTCTCTTGACCTGCCTGATGATTTTGGCTACTCGTTTTCTAGTTTCATTGAAATATGTTTGGTTTTCTGGTGATTTCTTGCTATTGTATTTCTGGAATGCTTCTTTTCGTTCCTTCAAGGCACGTTCACATTCAGAATTCCACCAAGGGTGTTTAGTATTCTTTTTCAGGGGAATTTGCTCTCGAGCTTTCTGGATGATTTTGTTGCGGAATTTCTCCCAGGTGCCTGCATGTTCTCTTTCCCACACTTCTTGCAGATTAGTATTTCCAATCTGTGTCGTATCAAACTTCGGTACTTGTGACCTCTTATGATGAATTTTCTTCGGGGTGAATTTTACCTTTATTCTCACTAGGTAGTGATCGGAATCGACGTTTGCTCCTCGGCGTACCTGTACATCGTGTACCTCTCTCTGCATGGGATGAGAGATGGCAATGTGATCGATTTGAAATTCACCGATCCCTGGAACGGGAGACCTCCAGGTCTTCTGTTTCCGTGGAGATTTTCTCAGAGAAGTTGACATGATTTTAAGATTGTTTTGTTGACACAGTTCAACGAGTCTCAACCCGTTTTTGTTAGTGAATTTGTGAGCAGGGAATTTGCCAACAGTTTTCTGGTGTTCTTTTTCTTTACCAATTTGTGCGTTAAAGTCGCCCAGCAAAATTTTTGTATCCTCTTTTGGAATCTTCGCCATGATTTTCTGAAGTTTAGCCCAGAATGCATCAGTTTTTTGCGGTTCTTTTTTATTGTCCGCGTTAGTGGGTGCATGTACATTCACTATTGTATATTTCTTGTTAGCACATTGGATTCGCATTGTCATAAGCCGGTTACTTATTGGAGTAACTTCTTTTATTGAGTCTACAATACTTTTATGTACCATGAAGGCCATTCCTAGTAAGGGAGTTCCCTTACCAACTCTCCGCTCCGTTTTACTCTTGAAGATACGGTAGTTTCCATAATCAGCTGTGTCCTCATCAGTGAATCTCGTTTCCTGCAGGGCAAGTATCTGAATTTTCTGTTGATCTAGTTCTGTTGCAAGATTGTGCAATTTACCAGGTTGGATTAAGGTATTTACATTGAACATGCCAATGTATGTGAAGGTTTTGGATGTTAGTTTGCCAGAGAACTCCGACTTTCTCTGTGTTCGTGATTGCCTGGGTTCCCCAGAATCCGAATACCCAGTAGCCGTCTCATGACGGGTGGATTGGTTACCACCTGGGGTAATGCTGATTTTACTCTCACGAATCATCATAGCTTGTAATCAAAGATTGATCCAGTGTTTCCACTGGGAAATTAGGACCAGGGATTGCTAGTTCCTGGAACATAACTATACAGCCGTACCTATTAGGTAAACAGACGCTGACCACTTCACCGCTCGATCCGAGTCAGACGCGAGTTGGATTTTATTTTTGGTTCTTCCGCCCTCTCAGCCATTGAGACATATGTCCTCTTCTGCCATCGAAGCCGTTGACCACAGTTCTAGTTTCCTCAGTTGATCCGCGAGTGCTTATTTGACTACATCTTATTCACACTTGTCCTGTATATCTACAGGAGACTTCCCCTATTAGCCATTGGGACGCGCCGTGTCGGGGTTGAGGGCCCCATCCCAGTGTCTCACGCAGGGTTATGCTTAGTTCGTACTCAGTTCGGAACTAAACCCCCACGTGAGCTGACCAGGTAATAATGCACTATGCTGTCCATTACATATGCGTCACATTGCCAGGCTTAAAAATGGCTGACAATATAGTGGCCGGCAGTGTGGCCTTGGCAACGCTGATAGTAAAAGGAATATTGCATATCTTATTCGTGGTTTCTATGGAATTGATGACAAAGGAAACAAAATGAGTGCAGTTATATCAAAAATGTTCACTAGATATATGAAGTGACCTCTAGATCGTGTTATCTATGGAATAATTGTCGTATTTACCAAGATGGCGGACATTTACGGCATGAAATTCATATTAAATATTAACCAAAAACCCTGTTATATAACAACAAAATCACAAGATAACACTAACTCACTTGTAACACCACAAGTAGAACCACTATTATTCCTCGGAAGCCATAAAAGAAGTACAGTTCTTCTGTATAAGCCGACAAATGACGCAGCACCATTACACATGATCTTATTATTATTATTATTATTATTATTATTATTATTATTATTATTATTATTATTATTATTATTATTATTGCGCCTTCCTAGAACCACGGGGCTCGTTTTGACCCTTTACATGGATCTTCTGATTCTTTTTGACCAGAAAACTTTCATTTTCTGGCTGTGTGTCAGCTTCCTCTCATCTGTCTACTTGGGTCTGGTAGTCCCTGTGTTCTTGCTGGTGAAGGACACTAGGAAGACACCCTGCATAGTAATCCGTGAGAATTGGGATCGGTCCTGTATGATGCTTAGTAGTGAAATTTCTAATTGTTCAATTGTTCAATGTCCGATTTGTCGTGTCGAAGATCTTGTTGGTGAGCTTGCAGGAGTCTATGCGTGTCAAGTGGCAGTAGAAGGCTCGTCGCCTTTTCCTCGTGGGTGATGATTATAGAGCTCATTGTTGTGCCTGATCCTATAGGTGCCGTCCTAGGTCCTAATATCCTCCTTAAGATTTTCCGTTCCGTGAGCTCTATTTTCTAGAGTGGATCCTTTCTGGATTCTTATTCTCCTTATTCGAAAGCATTCCCATTCCTTCTCTCTGCTGTTTTCATCGACGCGCTTTCACACACATATGTACATAATATATATATAATGGGAAGATGATCTTATACACTATTCTGCATTTGGTAGCCAATGTGGCATCTCTGCTCTTTCAGACTGGATACACACTCTCATTGCGCTTTTGCCGAGTGTAATTTGACGGTTGGTTTCTGAATTTGTCTCCATATTGACCTACAGCTCGTTCAAATTAAGCAGTATATTTATCAGTTATGCAATTTAATAACTCAGTCAAATTGAAAGGGGTTTATCATTTTTATTAAACAGTCACTTATATGAAACTTCGGCATTAATCTTGGTCTTCATGGGTAGTCTTGTTGTATCTTTGCTGAGGGAACGAGTTCTTTGAAAATATGAACAGGGACTTGAATAATTTTAGCTTTTCTAATTTTTTAAATGAGTTCCATTCACTTAAGGTAGAGTGGTAAATTGGTACTGTCTCATTCAATTTACAGTGCCCATACACTTAGAAGTTGTGTACGTCTTTTTTCATTTTTTTACGTCGCACCGATACAGATAGGATGGGATATGAAAGGGCTAGGAGTAGGAAATAAGCGACCGTTGGTCTTTATTAAGATACAGCGCCAGCATTTGCCTGGTGTGAATATGAGAAACGACGGAAAACCATCTTCAGGGCTGCCAACGGTGGGGTTCGAAGCCAGTATCTCCCGATTGCAAGCTTACAGCTCCGCGTCCCTAACCGTACGGCCAGCTCTCTCGGTTTGTGTAGGTCTGAAACCCATTAACAGGGACTCGCAAAAGATGTTCGTTAATTACGAGTTCCCAGTTAATGCTGCTGTTGCTTGCACTATATCCCCGCCAACATTCCTTGTCACCTTCCCTAAGTAACCGAGCAGGTTAGCTCAGTTCACTGCAGCGCGTCCAGTACGGTTGCGGCTCTGTACACGGGAGACAGCTGCGTTCGAATCACCCGTCAGCCTTCTTTGATTCGTGGATTCCTATTTCAACTCCTGGAAGATGTCGGGATGAATTAATCGCCACTGATCTGCATTATTTAAGGATGTCGCCCACGGGGCAGATTCTCTATCTGTTGTTCACCTAGTCTTTTCTTAAATAATCACAAAGAATTTGGAAATTTATTGAACATCTCCCTTGGTAAGTTATTCCAATCCCTAACTCCCCTTCCTATATACGAATATTTGCTCCAATTTCCCGAATATTTGCTCCAATTTCCCTTTTGAATTCCAACTTTGTCTTCATATTCTGATCTTTCCTACTTTCCAAAACACCACTCAAATTTATTCGTCTACTAACGTCATTGTACGCCATGTCTCCCACTGACAGCTCGGAACATACCACTTAGTTGAGCAGCTCGTCTCCTTTCTCCCAAGTCTTCCCAGTTTAAACTTTGCAACATCTACGCTACTCTTTTGTCGGAAACCAGCCAGAACAAATGGAGCTGCTTTTCTTTGGATTTTTTCCAGTTCTCGAATCAAGTAATCCTGGTGAGGGCACCATACACTGGGGTCTTACCAGAGACTTATATGCCCTTTCCTTTACATCTTTACTGCAACCCTTGAATACCCTCATAACCATGTGCAGAGATCTGTACCCTTCATTTATAATACCGTTTATGTGATTACTCCGAAGATCTTTCCTTATATTAACACCTAGTTACTCACAATGATCCTCATCAGGAACTTTCATCCCATCAACACAGTAATTTAAACTGAGTTGACCTTTCCTATTAGTAAAACGCACAAGCTGACTTTTAACCCCGTTTACCATCATACCGTTGCCTGCTCTCCACCTCACAACTTAATCGAGGTCTTTTGGCAGTTGCTCACAATCTTGTAACTTATTTATTACCCTATACAGTAAAACATCATCAGCAACAAAGCCTTTTCTATGATTCCAGTACTTTTCGCAAGGTCACGCCCACTTCCTTCCCATGTCTACCCCCTACTTACAGTTACACCTACACCCAGAGACAACACCTTGACATAGCGGTACATATGCAATTCAGCCCCTTGGGTTGTACCGAGAAAATAAGCTACAGAACTGATCAGTCGAACATGTCCGCGGACAGTTCCAGCACTAAAAAAGCCACTCGCTAAAGAAACATTGAAAATACTTTCCCTAGTTCAGCTGTTTCCTGTTCCGACGTCGGCTGTGTTGTGTTTGTGAAGCCCACGGATTCCGTCATATTTGTGCCGTTGATGGAGCTTCCTTTTCTGATACTTTCTATCTGAATAACACTGATCAGCAAAAAATGAGTCTCGGTGGATATCTTGGTATCCAACACGCGTTAAAAGACAACTGAAACATGCCGATTCAAAATATGCGAAGTATTTGTCTCTGTCAACCACCCTTCTTGAGATACGACATCAACCATTTACATATATTTAACATTGTATCAAGGAAAACAACTCGCAGACAGAAGTTTCACTAGAGCACTGATTGCTACATGGAGAACTAACGAACGAGGCTTTGGCTAAGATTCGTGCAAATGCATTGCATGGGACATATTGGATTTGTTTGTTACACAACCGCACAGGGACAAAACAGATTTGGTGAATTGATGCAACTTCTGGATCTCATAGTGTCCACTGTCACCGACAATAAAAAAACAGAAACTATTTTGCTTTGCATGAAAAATAACGAATAACTATGAAAACAATTCTCGATCAACTCTGTTCCATGAAAAATAAAACTTTGTCAACAACTTCAAAATCTGACGTGATAGAGCAAAACGGATTTCAGATTAGAAATCATCATGAAAAACTGCACTAGGGACATTAAACATCATGTCAGATATCTGCTCCTTGTAAATCAGTGTAATTTATATTAAAGGCTATTTTAGAGAAGTTCATACTTGCAAGATCATACATTTTCATCCTATTCTCCATTTAACGTTGGTTTTTTTTTCTTTCTATTTACTATCTCCGTAGGGACTCTGATCACTAGACCACCGGTGCTACACTTCTGCATGATCATTATCTTCATCATCATCACCAATCGAATTACTCATTTGTGAGTGTCGTGCAGTCCTTCCCTGTGATCTACTGCCCTCAACCTTCCCTTCCATTATTAACTTCTCTAGATTTTCTCCAAGTTGCCTCGCAGTGTGCCCAAAGAACTTCAGTATTATTTCATTGATACGAGAAGAAAGGCGTTTTAGAATCTTCACCTCCTGAAGAATGAACGCATTGGTTCTCCTTGAGGTCGAAGATACACATAGCATTCTTCGCCGGCACTACATTACAAAGGCATCAGTGCGCAGATTGTCAACACATATTCAGGCTGTTAAAATTAAAAGGCCATTTTCCTGTTACATGAAGGCCAATGGCACAAACTCTCCGACAATTATCTGTTTTATTTTTTATGTAGATCAACCTTCCGAAGTTTGAACGAAATCAGTGACCCCATAGCGACGTTAAATCTATAGAAAATAAATTACCGTAACATTTTGTAGTATCCTGGATTCCTTGTGCCGGCCCGTGGTGTCAGGGTAGCGTGCCTGCCTCTTACCTGGAGGCCCCGGGTTCGATTCACGGCCACGCCAAGGAATGTTACCTGGATCTGAGGGCTGCTTCAAGGTCCACTCAGCCTGCGTGATAGCAGTGTTGGGGAACTGCAATATGACGGTGATATGGTGGCCCTGGTCTACAAAGCCAAGAGTAACGGGTGAGAAGATTCGTCGTGCCGACTACATGACACCTCGTAATTTGCAAGCCTCCGGGCTGGTCAGCTGTCGCTTGGTGGTTACGTGCCCGAAGCGACCGTGCCGCTTGCGACCGAGTGGATTAAGCATCGTGCCGCTTGCGACCGAGTGGATTAAGCATCGTGCCGCATTCAATCAATCAATCAATCAATCAATCAATCAATCAATCAATCAATCAATCAATCAATCAATCAATCAATCAATCAATCAATCAATCAATCAATCAATCAATCAATCAATCAATCAATCAATCACCACTGATCTGTACGTAGGGCAGTCGCTGAAGTGGTATATTCCATATCAGTTGTTTACCTAGTCTTTTCTGAAATAATTTAGGAGAACTTAGGCATTTATCGAAGATTTTCCTTGGCGAATTATTCCAATCTCTAATTCCTCTTTTTATATATAAACAAACATTTGTCTCAATTTGTCCTTTTCAGTTCCAACTTCATGTTTATATCTTTCCTACTTTTTAAAACACCACTCAAACTTATTCATCTACGAATGTCATTCCACACCATCTCTCCGCTGATAGTTTGGAACATACCGCTTAGTCGAGCAGCTTGTCTCCTTTATCGCAAGTCTTAGCGTAACGATGCAAGTTAAAGACCTTAAAATTACAGCATTATGATCCTCTCGCCAAAATATATTGTGTTACTTTGGTGCATCGGTTGCCTTCCACCCTAAATATTGTTACGTGCCAGCCGTGTGGTAGCCCCTTTCGGTACTTCCAGGAAGGGGCTGGTGACTCGGACGACCTGGGATCTCTCAGCCGGCTTGTGGGTTGGGGCCGGCCTTTCCGTGTATTGTTCTCGTCGGCCGGTTTACCTGGGAGTTTCTTGGAGATTCAACGGGAAAGTTCTCCCTCTAGTGACATCGCGAAATTTCTGGCCCAAATCACACGGGTTATAAAAAGGCAGGCTAGCCGTGGACAGTCAATCAGTGTTGGACACCGTATGAGAGTGTGTTGCGGGTCGGTGGCTGGGCTGAGGGCGACAGAGGTATTGGCTGTCGCTAGTGTCCCACCGAGGTCTGAACCAGGAGCTGTGGTTGTGGTGTCGGAGACACCAGTGAGTGCACGAATTGGAGACGACAGAACGGAAGACTGTACTGTGTGTTCGTGTAATTCTGTGGACTGAGGTCTCCATGAGTCAGCGAGGAAACTCGCTATCGTGAGTGCGAGGATAAATGGATCTGTGTTAATGTTCGCTGTTGTGAGTATCGTCCTGCTGTTGAATACTGTTGAGCTATTTAGTTGTTCACTGCATGGGACTATGTGAATTACTGGACTGTTTGTGGAATCGAACCAACGAACAGTCATCGAGTGTTGTGTAGCCAGTGGCACTGTGTTCAAAACCAGCGGTCTACGCACAGCGGCTGTAGGAGGTGACTGGACTTGGGGAAAGTTGAAAGTAAGGATTAGCGTTCCAGGTAAAGGAACGGGCCGGACCCTTGCTGCGCCATAAGGTAAAGAGATTTATAAATAGACAGTAATTAGTAAGTGTGGCCATTCACAGCTGATTAGAATTGTGTGTGCTTAAATACGTGTATGCATTTATTAGGCCATCCTGAAATAAATTAGAATGAAACAGATGGAGTTTTATTATAACAATATACTGGGATATGTTTTGATTATGTAACACGATCTCGCGAAACTTCGAAGTATATGATTAAATACTACCACTTCTTATGATTATCTCGAACGTTATCTCATCTGTAGCTGTTTTTTTTTCTTCGGTGTTTCCCATGGGGGTGAGCTACATGAACCAATGTGTGAAGGTGTTTTTTTTGGGTGTAGGTGTAATAGTACGCGCTAAGAATGGGAAGAAACTGATTATGGTCTTGAGAAAGATATCATCCCGGCATTTGGCTGGAGATGAAAATGGGAAACCACGAAAAGCCATTTTCGAGGATGGCCGACGGTGGATTAGCACCCAGCAGTTTCCCGAAGTAACCGCAACTCATCATGCCGTAACGCACTTTGACAACCTGTTTGCGTTTGGTACCTTCTCCCAGACATGGAAACGCAGCTCTATATATGGCCATGGGATAAGACGTAAACGCATTACCATATTTCGTGTTGTAAAAACTACCAGTTTCCCACAGGAGTGTTACGTAAGATAGGGACACTAGCTGCTTATAGGAGTGGTTCAAGTGACGTTGCACCTAGTGTTGGTACTTCACGGTACAGTTCTTCAAAAGCAACTTAGAAATATGCGGCTCTGTCATTTCTATTTCCCAAAAATCCAGGGACTGATCCTGATGATCCCCAAAAACTGTACTTATAGATCAACTAACTGTAATTCCAATAATCTTTGTTAAAATACAACTGAACTTGTGCTATTCTCGTATTCAGTATAGAATTACCTGATTGTATATCCCCCCCCCACACACACACATGTTTGGCGTTTTTACCTTAACGTATCTCTTGCGTTATTTATGAGCCATCTGTGTTGGAAGGAATATCTCCATTTATGGCATTCCAAATTATACATTACAGTGATTTATTTTTCAACAACGAGTTCTTGAATTGGTTTTAGATATTCGCTTTATGTGTGATATGATGCATGTATGTTTTATTTAAACTTTCGTCATAGAAATGTACTCATTAATTATTTGTAAACCTTTCACGCAATCGTTGGGATTGTTCTCCGTAAAGACTTACATAGGCTTTATTTTCCGACGACATTGTACATAAGTAAATATTGTGCACGATTTGCGGTTATTGTAATCCGCTATTTGCGAACAAACCTATACATTTTTTGCCTATGTTTTAATTTTTTCTCGTTCTGATTTGGTTTACCTTATCTTGGATGATGACCTAGCGTATTAAATGAAAATTGGTTTGTCAACACTGGTCGCATCTGGCACGGCACCCGCTTGGTATGCCAAGGCCCTTCGGGGCTGTTGCGCCACGGTGTTTGGTTTGGTTTTCTGTGTTCCTAATTTATAATATTCACAATTCAGAACTGAGAATGCACGACGACGACGACGACTTATTTATTTATTTATTTATTTATTTATTTATTTATTTATTTATTTATTTATTTATTTATTTATTTATTTATTTATTTATTTATTTATTTATTTCATTTATTTATTTAACGTATGTCGTTTAGTGCCATGAGTGTCCGAGGACATATTCGGCTGCCCTGGTACGGGGCTCGATAGCTGCAGTCGCTTAAGTGCGGCCAGTATCCAGTAATCGGGAGATAGTGGGTTCGAGCGCCACTGTCGGCAGCCCTGAAGATGGTTTTCCGTGGTTTCCCATTTTCACGCCAGGCAAATGCCGGGGCTGTACCCTAAATAAGGCCACGGCCGCTTCCTTCCACTCCCTAGCCCTTTCCTGTCCCATCGTCGCCATAAGACCTATCTGTGTCGGTGCGACGTAAAACAAATAGCCAAAAAAGAAAAAAAAGATCATTGATCTCACACAGCCATTCCAAGCAACATCTCAGCCATAAACGAGATTGCGACTACATATTGTGTTTCCCTGGTCTGTGCTAAGGGGCAGGTGAACAAACAGTAACAAGTTTCTTGAGAATACTGTTTCAAAATCGTTCCGATCAGCCTTGTGAACAGAAGTCACTGATGATAAGTAACAGTTTGAGAAAATTCACCACTGTGAAAGACGTTCGGAAATATTCACTTTTACCTCATATTACGGTATGGTTAGAGCCGAGTGTGATAATAATAATAAAAAAAACTAAGGGGCGGATTGCCGTAACACGACGCCCTAGCCCCTTACATGAAGCAATAACAACACCGGAAATGAGCAATGGACTTCCCAAGTAAGACGGACAAATTGCATGCCGGAGTTAATTACGTCATTAAATACGATTCATATTTAATAATTCATGAGGAATGACGTGGGCAACAATAACACGCAAGAATATATTCTCAGCGTAAAATATAAAGTATCTCTTTGTTCTTTCATTTTACACTAAATTACTTGTATTAACGATGGAGGAAAACGGAATCAACTGTAAATTGTAGTATGGAACAGCAAGGAAGACTCAAGACGGCAGTTTGAATAGTCTCTGTTTCTTTCAGACACATTTACAACAAATGAAAAGTCTAGCAGTTTTTTGGAGCAATAAAATGCATTCGGAACTTTCAAATCATATGATAAAGATTTTTTTTTGCTTTATGTCGCACCGACACAGATAGGATTTATGGCGACGATGGGACAGGAAAGGCCTAGGAATGGGAAGGAAGCGGTCGTGGCCTTAATTAAGGTACAGCCCCAACATTTGCCTGGTGTGAAAATGGGAAATCACGTTAAACCATCTTTAGGGCTGCCGACAGTGGGATTCGAACCCACTATCTCCCGGATGCAGCTCACACCTGCGCGCCCCTAACCGCACGGCCAACTCGCCCGGTATATGATAAAGTGACCGTGACGAAAAGTCATGACAGCACCTGAACCAACAATAATCCATTATGGGGTCGATGATGTTTATGTTAGACCCCTTAAAACAAAAATCATCATCATCATCCCATCTGGAGGCCATGATGGTTAAGACAACGAGTCTTTATGGTCCGACTGCATAGTCAGTCGGTTTGAGTCCCGTCGGTGGAAAAGTATTAAACATAAGAATGTTGGCCGGCAGGGTAGGAAATGTGGTGGTATACAATTTCGCATAACTAGATCTAAAAAAAAAAAAAAAAAAAAACCTATTTCTTGTGGAGTGAGGGCACATGACGCCGTTGATGGTGATTCGTTCGTCGGATGGAGACGTTAAGCTCTGAGTAGACCCCTTGATGTTATTTAACAAGAATAGGTTATGTACCGACACCGAGCTACGCCCTCTCCCTGCCTCACTATCACCTCACTAGCAGACGTGCCCATGGGCGTCAAATAGTCGTCAAATCTAGTACGGCCGCCATTAGTGTGAACTTTTCGCCATCCTGTATTTACTTTTCGAATGCGCTATAGTGCGGCCTTGGCTGTCCCCTCGAGATGGCGAAACAGACCGTCGTTTTTTGATCCTTTGTTTTGACATATTGTCCATCCCCTACGTGATTTTTCCACTCTACTTACTGCTGATATTTATTAAGCTGTGAGCACGTATTCGAGAGATAGTGGGTTCGAACCCCGCTGTCGGCAGCCCTGAAGATGGTTTTCCGTGGTTTACCGTTTTCATACCATGCAAATTCTGGGTCTGTACCTTAATTCCTTAATTCGTGCAACGGCCACTACTTTCACAACCCTAACCCTTTCCCATCCTTGCCTTGCCAAAAAAACATCGATGTGTTAGTGCAACGTTAAACCAGTAGCAAACAAAAAAACTTAATTAGCTACGAAGAAAGCCATTTCAGCTACACAACACTATTTTAGATACTCTAATAAACCTGTTGCTTAATTTTAAAGAGAAACATTCTTATTTTGGGAACAGGTATTAACAATAAAAGGTTGTGAAAAGTTTCAAACATCATTTTCCTTATTATAAGATTTTGACTTCATACGTTTTGCATGTAAACCTCTTACGTGTGGATGCTCTATTTAGACTAATCACAGACTTAAAATATCTGGAAAAATACCACTAACGGTGTCTTAAAAGAATGAATTCTGCATTTGTATGGTCACATGGAACGTCATGCACATGGCTCACAATTTGAGAATATATAGCCCTACGGAGAGTAAGATATGGGACCATCGAACATACATCACGAGCATTGAGGCAATAATAATAATAATAATAATAATAATAATAATAATAATAATAATAATAATAATAATAATAATAATAATAATAATAATAATTACCGTGTTTGCGTGGAACAGAGAGGTGAAAGTAGGTGCTGGTTTGAGTGGGTCTATCTACGAGAGTCAAAGATTAATTTAAAACTTTAAAAATAAAGGTTATATTTCTTTTCAGATATTAAATTTTAACAAAACTATTCGCTTGGCGAAAGAACAAGATCTCAGGTACAGAGCTAGTTTGGTACAAAGTAGGAAAAAAAAACAAAAACAGAAAAACCCAGTAAGGTTAGTTACAAAATTTGAGCTTCAAGCTCCCAGCTTACAAAAGTCCCTATCCCACTACATTTGCGCTTAGTTGGTACTCAAGGAGACGAATCTCCCAATTTAAATCACACAATTTCCACGAGCACCTTTTGCTCCAAAGGTTACAAGTTACGGTCTTCCAAAGGCACCATTCAATATTCACACAAATATATTTTACATTACAAGAAAGAGCCTCCATGCTCTATAATTCTACCAAGGAGACTGCGCTCCCAAACCTTTACAGCCTGTAACTTTTACATTTGTGATTAGAGAGTCTTTGTTCAATAAAATTTACACTTTTGGGCACAACCTACATTTAACAAGACCGTGTCAGTTGTCTTTTAAGTTTACATAGAAGAAATAATACAGGGGTATCGAGTACCCATTCTTTGTGAAAAAAGTACAGGTTAACGTTACTGGCCCAAAACTCAAAAATGCTATGGAGGCGCATACTTGCGTTCCTTAAGATTCGAAATTACAGATTAAAACCCTACTTAGGCTTGTGGCCCAACAATACAGAGGTTAATCCTAAACTACTGAGGTGACTAGATGGACAAGATAAGTTATAATTTACAATAGTGAAAACAGTCACAAACTTGTAGTCACCTCCAGATTAAATTGAAGGGGAGCTCGAGAGGGCAAGGCACTCTCTGTGCCCGGTTTTTAGTTAAGTGCTATAGACAAGTTGAACTTTTATATGAGAAGAAAGAAAAATTTATACTTTCGGAATTTTACAGTTACATTATTAAAGATTATAAACCTTCCCCTCTAGTTCGCTGGCAGATATACCTACAGAGTTAGAAAAATGGTGGCCATTACGTTAGCTGATGTTCTGCTTGCCGATGGATGAGGTCCTCGCCTCCTCTTTTAACACACACAGTAACAAGACGATCAATAAGACAAGTTAGCTCGAAAAGGCGTCAGCTGTTATACCCGAGAGGATGGTTCGAGAAGGCTCTGGACTAAGTCCAGACACACCCTCTACTTTTTATTGAACAGTCGAAAAGGTACAAGAAGTATGTGATTGTCTGAAAATTGAATACTCAAAATTTCTGATTGGCCATACTCCAAAGCTGGTGGGATGAGTTAGAAGTGTTGCAAACTTTGAAATATCAAAAACAAGGAATACTCGATTCAGTTTAGAAAACCTATAAATACAAAATTTCTTTAAATTTTTAGTAGTTTCACTTTACAGCAGAGTGCATGACATCAGATTTTTAACAGGAACATCTATGGAGAAAAATCCAAATTTCTTGAAAAAGATGTTGCAAACCTAATGTGTTAGATAGCGTTTTTTAAGGCGCTTCATTTAAATGCACAGGGTTGAGGTGTACCTCCCGGTACAATAATAATAATAATAATAATAATAATATGACGCATGACCTTAGAAGGGGCGTGGGGAATAATAATATGACGCATGACCTTAGAAGGGGCGTGGGGCAGGTCTCTAGAGTTTACGCCTTACAGGCGTACGTGATGAAGGGGCCCCACCTGTGATGAATTGTTATGTTGAAGACGGCATGCGAGCCATCGGAATTAACCAATTAAGGTTAAAATCCCCGACCCGCCCGGGAATGGAACCCGAGACCTTTTGGACCAAAGGCCAGCTCGCTATGGAGCCTGAAATAGAGGCAGTGATTCTCAGACATTGACTTGGATAGGCCGGTCACGTCACGTGCCAGTTAGTTGAAGGATTGAGTGTGGAAACAGGGAGGAAAGAACGTTCTAAAATCTAAATATGAGTAAGTGTCAGACTGACGGCGACAACTGGTAGGATGTGGCGCCTAATCGGTGGATGTGTTGTGCACGATGGTCCGTAACATTTTGAACAGCAGCGATGAAGGCTCGAGCCTGATAAAAGAACATCAGGCAAGAAATGATTGCCGGATTCTACAACAACGAGGAGTTTTCGTGCATTTGATTTGCCATCATGGCGGCAGAGCTTGTGGTTTCTTCAGCCATCTAAGAACACATAATCGGCGACGTTGACATTATACTCAACAGCGGGTGCGATCTCTGTTCCTTTTTCCATTTGTGTTTGACGTGCTAGAGAGCAACGTCGTTAACATTACGTGTTGGCAATAAGTTTACGACAAACCACGCATAAGGGATAATTTTTCCAAAAAACTGGCGCTTGCAGTTGATTATGAATCAGTGCGTGGATTTTTTCTGCATCGCGTTTAGTCGTGTTGGCCTAATCCGCTTGCTGTGCAATTAGTTTAGAACAATTACGGATGTTTTAAAATCCATTTACCAGACAGAACATTAATAAACATTAATGAAAATACATGGAACAAAACCAATTGCATAGTGATCGTCAGTGCAGGGCTGAGTGGCTCAGATGCTTTGAGGCGCTGGCCTTCTGACCCCATCTTGGCAGGTGCGACCCTGGCTCACTCCGGTGGTATTTGAAGGTACTCAAATACGTCAGCCTCGTGTCAGTAGATTTACTGGCAGGTAATAAACCTCCTGCGGGACTAAATTCCGGCAGCGTGGCGTCTCCGAAAACCGTAAGAAAAGTAATTAATGAGATGTAAATCAAATAACGTTATTATTAGCAATCGTCATTGGACAAAAATAAATAAATGAAACGCAAAATCATCAGGATTTGAACACGAGGTGCAGAAGTGTGAGGTCGCGGCGAAAGCCACCGCGTCTGTTGAACTTGCTTCGCGCTAATAGGCACGTAAAGCCTGTCGGAAAATTCGACCGTCATGTTCTGGGAAACGGTCTAGAGTGCAAGGATAAGCCGGAACATGTGTTCACTCTTTCGCTGAGCGAAGTTTCTAGAAAATCGGGTTGTTACACTTTGTGAGCTCCTCTCGTGAGACAAGGAGCAGCTGTAGGGGAATGGAGGAAATTAGACCATCGTAATTCGCCGTAGGATCTTGTAGGAGGTTGTAAATGATTCTCCTCAGAATAGACTCGAATACCGGACCCAAACGAGCACAGTTGTAGGAACGATTATTTCAATAGAAAGGAAGAATGGTGCTTGATGTGGGGAACTACATCCATACAGCATCATGTCCCACTCCCACCGGCGAAAATGTTTCCCTAATTAGTGGTACCTCCTGAGTTTTAGTAAGAGTTGTAAATATCGCTAAACAGACGAGCGTGTGATGTGTGGGAGTTTCTTTACAAGTCAGCTGGCACAATTCAGTAAATAATTTTCCGGTGACTCATGAGTCATGACTGACGCTGTTGTTGTACGTGTGGTGCTTCTTGAAGTGCCAAGTTCAACTCCCACCCACGCCTGTGTGGTCGTGTGCCTGCCAAGCCGCCCCATTTTGTATTCCAGTGCGCAGCTTGTAATGCCTGTAGCGTGCGCGCCTCTTGGCTTTCGGCCCAGGTGATTTGGCTCACGGCACCAAGATCACGCACATTTTCTCAATAAGCTGATATTCTTTGTACACTTTTGGGCACAGAAATAGATCAGCACCTAAATGTGAACTGTGATTTCGTGATACAGTTTCATCAAGTCTTGGAGAAAATTTAACAGTTCTGTATAACTATTTGAGGATCCAAGCAGCATTCGGGGTGAAGACTATACAATCTACACAACACATTGCTACCATCCGGCCTATGGTATCCCCTGCCTGTCGTAAGAGGCGACTGAAAAGTGCCCCAGGGGCTCGTAACTTGGGAGCATGGGTTGACTATCACGGGGCCATTAGCTGAGTCCTGACATTGTTTCCTCTTACTCGTGCCAAGCTCTTCACTTTCATGTACCCTGTCCGACCTCCCTTGGTCAAATCTTGTTCTTTTCTGACCCCGATGGTGTTAGATTTTCGAGGTCTGGGGAATATTTCATTTTCACGCCCTTCGTACCCTTGTCTTTCGTTGGCCTTTACTTTCATTTTTCTGAGTATCGGTCTCCTTCCATTTCCCCCCCGTCTGATTAGTGTTAATAGAGGATGCTTAACCAGTTGCACTTCCTGTTAAAAATATCATCACCACCGAAATCGAGCATTTCAACCTTATTGCAAAACTGATCTCTTCCTCAAAATAAGCATGAATGCGCAGAAATAATGGAACATTTTCTTATTCTTGTGGAAAGATAACGTGTGTATGAAAATACATGTAACTTACAGTATAATAACTGAAATTATATTGATCATACATCGATAATATAAATATTTTATTTATCGTTCATTCACAAGAACATATCTGTCGTTTCGTAAGGTTTCTTTTCATATGAAAATAATAATTAAACCGAGCTCGATAGCTGCAGTCTCTTAAGTGCGGTCAGTATCCAGTATTCGGTAGATTAGTGGGTTTGAACCCCACTGTCGGCAGCCCTGAATATGGTATTCCGTGGTTTCCCATTTTCACACCAGGCAAATGCTGGAGCCGTACCTTAATTAAGGCCACGGCCGTTTCCTTTCCACTTCTAGCCTCTTCCTGTCCCATCGTCGCCACAAGACTTATCTGTCTCGGTGCGACGTAAAGCAACTTGTAAAAAAATGTAATGATTAATAAATTACCTTCAGTAAATGTTAAGTAAGCAAGATGAAACGTTATGAAAACATGGATAAATGGATTAATAAATAGACCTTGTAAAATGAATTAAAAGGGGGTTGTAGTAAGGATGTAAAAGAGAAGGGGTATAAGTAAGTCCCCATTTGAGTATGGTTTCAGTATATGGGATACTTCGCACAAAAACGGAATACAGATCCACAATATTTGCTTTTGCCTATTATACAAAAGAATGCTGGTAAACCCTAATGTAAGATAATCATCTTGATATTTACAGTACGCACTTTTGGGTGTAGAATTAATGTTGCTGGTGGGAGCAGAACAATGCACTTCGATTAAATTCCAATCTTGTTCTTTATTACGACTGAATATTGTACTCGTACTGCATCAGTTTATTGTAAATCGGGCTAAGAACTTCCAGTAAACACGCGTTAGAATTCACCTGTTCACTCACAAAAGTTGAAAACTAGAAAAGCGGCTGGAATTGATCAGATTTCTGGGGATATACTAAAGACAATGGGTTGGGATATAGTACCATATCTGAGGTACTTATTTGATTATTGTTTGGTCGGAGGAGCTATACCAGATGAATGGAGAGTTGCTATTGTAGCCCCTGTGTATAAAGGAAAGGGTGATAGACATAAAACTGAAAATTACAGGCCAGTAAGTTTGACATGCATTTTATGGAAGCTTTGGGAAGGCATTCTTTCTGATTATATTAGACATGTTTGTGAAATTAATAACTGGTTCAATAGAAGGCAATTCGGTTTTAGGAAAGGTTATTCCACTGAAGCTCAGCTTGTAGGATTCCAGCAAGATATAGCAGATATCTTGGATTCTGGAGGTCAAATGGACTGTATCGCGATTGACCTGTCTAAAGCATTTGATAGGGTGGATCATGGGAGACTACTGGTAAAAATGAGTGCAATTGGACTAGACAAAAGAGTGACTGAATGGGTTGCTATATTTCTAGAACATAGATCTCAGAGAATTAGAGTAGGTGAAGCTTTATCTGACCATGTAATCATTAAGATGGGAATTCCTCAAGGCAGTATTATCGGACCTTTATGTTTTCTTATATACACTGACTGACAGAGCAAATGCAACACCAAGAAGGAGTGGTTCGAAAGGGATGAAAGTTGGGGAAAAAACAGAGACGGCACGGACGAATAATTGATGTTTATTTCAAACCGATATGCAGGTTACACAATGCGCACGGCATCGACTCAGTAGGATGTAGGACCACCGCGAGCGGCGATGCACGCAGAAACACGTCGAGGTACAGAGTCAATAAGAGTGCGGATGGTGTCCTGAGGGATGGTTCTCCATTCTCTGTCAACCATTTGCCACAGTTGGTCGTCCGTACGAGGCTGGGGCAGAGTTTGCAAACGGCGTCCAATGAGATCCCACACGTGTTCGATTGGTGAGAGATCCGGAGAGTACGCTGGCCACGGAAGCATCTGTACACCTCGTAGAGCCTGTTGGGAGATGCGAGCAGTGTGTGGGCGGGCATTATCCTGCCGAAACAGAGCATTGGGCAGCCCCTGAAGGTACGGGAGTGCCACCGGCCGCAGCACATGCTGCACGTAGCGGTGGGCATTTAACGTGCCTTGAATACGCAGTAGAGGTGCCGTGGAATCATACGCAATAGCGCCCCAAACCATGATGCCGCGTTGTCTAGCGGTAGGGCGCTCCACAGTTACTGCCGGATTTGACCTTTCTCCACGCCGACGCCACACTCGTTTGCGGTGACTATCACTGACAGAACAGAAGCGTGACTCATCGGAGAACACGACGTTCCGCCATTCCCTCATCCAAGTCGCTCTAGCCCGGCACCATAACAGGCGTGCACGTCTATGCTGTGGAGTCAATGGTAGTCTTCTGAGCGGACGCCGGGAGTGCAGGCCTCCTTCAACCAATCGACGGGAAATTGTTCTGGTCGATATTGGAACAGCCAGGGTGTCTTGCACATGCTGAAGAATGGCGGTTGACGTGGCGTGCGGGGCTGCCACCGCTTGGCGGCGGATGCGCCGATCCTCGCGTGCTGACGTCACTCGGGCTGCGCCTGGACCCCTCGCACGTGCCACATGTCCCTGCGCCAACCATCTTCGCCACAGGCGCTGCACCGTGGACACATCCCTATGGGTATCGGCTGCGATTTGACGAAGCGACCAACCTGCCCTTCTCAGCCCGATCACCATACCCCTCGTAAAGTCGTCTGTCTGCTGGAAATGCCTCCGTTGACGGCGGCCTGGCATTCTTAGCTATACACGTGTCCTGTGGCACACGACAACACGTTCTACAATGACTGTCGGCTGAGAAATCACGATACGAAGTGGGTCATTCGCCAACGCCGTGTCCCATTTATCGTTCGCTACGTGCGCAGCACAGCGGCGCATTTCACATCATGAGTGACGTCAGTCTACCCTGCAATTGGCATAAAGTTCTGACCACTCCTTCTTGGTGTTGCATTTGCTCTGTCAGTCAGTGTATATATATAAATGATATGAGTAAAGGAGTGGAATCGGAGGTAAGGCTTTTTGCGGATGATGTTATTCTCTATAGAGTGATAAATAAGTTACAAGTTTGTGAGCAACTGCAACGTGACCTCGAAAATGTTGTGAGATGGGCAGCAGGCAATGGTATGTTGATAAACGGGGTTAAAAGTCAGGTTGTGAGTTTCACAAATAGGAAAAGTCCTCTCAGTTTTAATTACTGCGTTGATGGGGTGAAAGTTCCTTTTGGGGATCATTGTAAGTATCTAGGTGTTAATATAAGGAAAGATCTTCATTGGGGTAATCACATAAATGGGACTGTAAATAAAGGGTACAGATCTCTGCACATGGTTATGAGGGTGTTTAGGGGTTGTAGTAAGGATGTAAAGGAGAGTGCATATAAGTCTCTGGTAAGACCCCAACTAGAGTATGGTTCCAGTGTATGGGACCCTCACCAGGATTACCTGATTCAAGAACTGGAAAAAATCCAAAGAAAAGCAGCTCGATATGTTCTGGGTGATTTCCGACAAAAGAGTAGCGTTACAAAAATGTTGCAATGTTTGGGTTGGGAAGAATTGAGAGAAAGAAGAAGAGCTGCTCGACTAAGTGGTATGTTCCGAGCTGTCAGCGGAGAGATGGCGTGGAATGACATTAGTAGACGAATAAGTTTGAATGGCGGAAAGATCACAATATGAAGATAAAGTTGGAATTCAAGAGGACAAACTGGGGCAAGTATTCATTTATAGGAAGGGGAGTTAGGGATTGGAATAACTTACCAAGAGAGACGTTCAATAAATTTCCAATTTCTTTGAAATCATTTAGGAAAAGGCTAGGAAAGCAACAGATAGAGAATCTGCCACCTGGGCGACTACCCTAAATGCAGATCAGGATTGATTGATTGATTGATTGATTGATTGATTGATTGATTGATTGATTGATTGATTGATTGATTGACTGCAAAGCCCTGGCTGAGATCGAGTTGTCAATGGCAGAAATGTAAGGAAGTGGTGGTCACAGTGTCAAGCGGCTTATTGTCATTAGCGGTTGTTAAGTGTTTAGTAAAGTGATACCGCTGCGAATGGCGGGTGTAAGACTTCAGTGTGGGAAATTTTACTTGCACGTTTTCTTAGAATATATGCTGGCAGGTGCTGGTTAGTTCTTGTGAAATAAGACTGCAAAAGTACGAGTTTATTGGTCTTGAATGGCGGTGGAAGAGCTTCCTGCCTAGGTTCGTGGATGTGAGAATCTGACGACAGCAATATCTGTTACAGAATATGAAATATAAATATTTCACCAGAGCCGCCCCCCCCCCACTTTGAAGACCACTGGTCTAAGCGGTATGTTCTGAACTATCAGTGGAGAGATGGCGTGCAATGACATTAGTAGACGAATAATCATGAGCGGATTTAATTAAAACTATGAAGATAAAGTTGAAAATCAATAGGAAAAATCGGAGGCAAATATTCGTTTATAGGAAGAGGAGTTAGGGATTGAAATATTTTATCCTGCGAGATGTTCGACAGTCCGCCTCTGTGATGTAGTGGTTAGTGTGATTAGCTGCCACCGCCAGAGGTCCGGGTTCGATTCCCTGTTCTGCCACGAAATTTGAAAAGTGGTACGAGGGCTGGAACGGGGTCCACTCAGCCTCGGGAGGTCAGCTGAGTAGAGGTGGGTTCCATTCCCACCTCAGCCATCCTGGAAGTGGTTTTCCTTGGTTTCCCACTTCTCCTCCAGGCAAATGCCGGGATGGTACCTAACTTAAGGCCACGGCCGATTCCTTCCCTCATCCTTGTCTTACCTTCCAATTTTCCCATCCCCCGCAAGACCCCTGTTCAGCATAGCAGGTGAGGCTGCCTGGGCGAGGTACTGGTCATCCTCCCCAGTTGTATCCCCCGGCCCAGAGTCTGAAACTTCAGGACACTGCCCTTGAGGCGGTAGAGGTGGGATCCCTCGCTGAGTCTGAGGGAGAAAACCGTCCCTGGAGGATAAACAGAAAAGGAAGAAGAACAAGAAGAAGAAATGTTCGACAAATTTTCAGTTTCCTTGAAATAATTTAAGAAAAGTCTAGGTAAACAGTAGATATGGTATTTGCCACCTGGGCGACAACCCTAAATGGACGTCAGTGGTGATTGACTAGTTCCTTGATTGATTGATTGATTGATTGATTGATTGATTGATTGATTGATTGATTGATTGATTGATTGATGAACAAATTGAAAACATAAACACAACATTATTTGTTTCCCTTTCACTTATTTTGTTGCGACTGTTTTGACTTCACAATTCTTCGAATAATTGGTTTAAGCGCGGCCATTACAACATGCGATCTTGTGTTATGCGGGTTACGGAGAGTTGCCTGTTAAACCAGCCACGGCTCTGTTTGCTATGCCTGGTCTGCGGAAGTAAATGATCTCTTGAATTCCTCTGTAGACTTGCCTTTGGAGCTGTAGCCAGAATAAGAGCTATTGCACTGAAACGTGCTTTCAGAGAAATGTTGGCATGTTTAGTCCATGAGACAAAAAGTATGCTTTTTTTGTCCAGTTGTTATAAATGAAGAGGACTGTGAATAGTCTTGGGCTATTTTACATTCTGTATTCCAATGAAGTTCATTAATTTAGGTCTTATTAATTAGCTTGTATGAACATGAACGTTTAGGTTGATCTGGAAATTGTTTACTGGGAAAGTGTTAAATTTTTATATTGGCAAACCAAAGATTTTCTTAGTGTTTACTAAAGAAGTCTAATAGAGATGCTGTTTTGTTTCTCCTTCATTCCTCTACAAGCAAATGTTCTCTGCTTCGCTACATTGTATAACGATTTCTACGTAAATTACTGTACACGTAAGATTATATTAAATTGCATGTCTTTTAGCGTTATCCGAGAAACACCACGGGGAGGTCCCCATACGTTGTTTCCGATGTAAGGTGCGCGGTGAGGGGTTTTAATGATGAAATGAAATGGCGTATGGCTTTTAGTGCCGGGAGTGTCCGAGGACAAGTTCGGCTCGCCAGATGCAGGTCTTTTGACTTGACTCCCGTAGACGACCTGCGCGTCGTGACGAGGATGAAATAATGATAAAGACGACACATACACTCAGCCCCCGTGCCAGTGAAATTAACCAATTAAGTTAAAATTTCCGACCCTGCCGGTAATCGAACCCGGGACCCTGTGACCAAAAGCCAGTACGCTAACCATTTACCCAGGGAGCCGGACGTTTTAATGATAATGGTAGGTCTCGTTTCCTACTGCCATTCACAATCGACCTGGGGAGTTTTCATTACAAAGAGAGGCCCCTTTTCCTAATGCCAATCACAGTCCAGTTGGGGAGACTTGATTATAATCGAGAAATGCAGCTGTACCTAACTTATTAGGGATCAAGTTACGACAAAAGTCACAGGACCAAAGTTGTAGATCTCTCCAAATTGAGCGGCGATTGTGCTATCTGTTTTGTGACAAGACTTACAGTTTAGCCACCAATTACCGCGAAACGAAGGTCTCCACCGTCCTTAAAATAGCCTCCATATTGCGATATTTTTCAGGGCCAAAAAGATATACATTTGAAAATCTTGGAATGTTTCCTTAAAAGAAAGTATCCAGCTTTTGGGATTAGCACTGGCGTACATACGGAAACATTAAGGAAGAAAGTACTACAGTTAAGAAAGTTGACATTAATTGAAGATAAGATAATAACTGAAGATAGCCGGATAAATAAAATATGTAAATACAGTGTGGATGTATTGGAAAATGAAATGTCCCTCACTAAATTGTAATTATGTGAGTTACGGATGTAAGAAAGCGGTAACAGAAGAGAAATTTAGGTGCAGGAATTTTTAGGTAATCAGATAAGATGATTTCTGGTGTTATTACTTAAGCCTAAAGCGGCAAGGCAGAGGCAAGAAATGAAATCAGAAAACGGAGGTAGAAGATTAATACGGTACAAAATTATAGCAAATGCCAGAAAACGCATACATACGGTGTGAAATAATGGGCTACATTTCGCGGTACTAGTGAAACGTTAACAGGCACCCTTAGTGCTATTCGAAGACGATCGTAACCTCCAAAGGAATTCTGCGAACATCCCACAGAATGGCAGCTTGACCTCTCTCTCACCTTCTCCGTAAAGAACACCACAAGTTTACAGGAATTCTGCGAACATCCCACAGAATGGCAGCTTGACCTCTCTCTCACCTTCTCCGTAAGGAACACCACAAGTTTACAGGAATTCTGCGAACATCCCACAGAATGGCAGCTTGACCTCTCTCTCACCTTCTCCGTAAGGAACACCATAAGTTTACAGGAATTATGAAGAAAATGGCATTATGTTACTTCCCTTCTGGAAAGCATCCAGAGTCGTTGACCCTGGTAATCGGTAGGTTCGTTGTCGGTCTGCGATGGGGTCCGTCATCTAAGGCAGAGCACGAAATCCGCAGAAAATAGTAATTTTCTCCGTCATTTGAAGAAAAGCGAAATTGTGTAGATAAGAAAATGAAGGGACGTTTCACATATAGTCTGCATATTTTACAGAATATCAATAGTATATGAGAGATTTTACAGAAAATCAGTAGTATATGAGAAAATATTAAATAACTATTTTGATCTCCCTATAAAACGCCCAGTCTGTTCCATGATTTTTTAATCATATGCATAACAAAAGCTGCTCCTGGATGAGTATAATCTAAATATGAAGTTTGGTCGAGATCTATCTCGCAGTTTCTCCGTGATGTTGGAACAAAAAACAAACAAACAAACAGACACGAAAGCTAAAAACCACTGATATGGTCTTGAGTTGGTCCAAAATGGATACATACCTAAAAAGAAATTACAGATGGTGGATTCCTTACAGCTTTATTTATATACATCAACCTTAAATTTGGTTCCTTGTAGCAAATTTACGTTATATGGCAGCCCTAAACTTATATCTCGGCTATGTAGAGAAATATTAGTGTTTGTTGGCGCCTCTATATGCATGGTATTTTGAATACCACTGTCAGCATTATGATGGACTCATTCAACAACAAAGTTAAAGGGTGCACACTCTATGCGTAGGGAATGGTTGCAACTATCTTCAGCCCACTGTGGTATTCGCAGCAAGGCAAAACTGACTGCATATTCGGATCATAGTTTTTGTATAGAAAACCACTATGTATTCGAGTGATGAGTTCGTGGATATGGTATTAATATACGGAGAAGCAAGACGTAATGCATGGGAAGCATGACGCTATACCAAGAATGATTTCTTGGACGGAGACTAAAACTGCGGATTCGTTTCGAAGGGTTGAAAGACGTCTTGAGTGGAACGATATCCGTTGGAAGGGATCCGCCTGTTCACGGTGCTCCGGTGTCGAAGAAGCTGTGGATAATACAGTTGAGAGCAACCCGCATACCGCCTTACAAAGCATTGCACATAATTTGAACAAGAAAACACAGAAGAGTACGTCAGTTGTGGGATGGTATCAAATTTACCACTAATCTTTGTTGTTGCAGCTTCCACTGTATCGAAATAAATGCATTAAAATATTCAGCCAGTGCCAGGTTTGAACCTTCGAACACAAGACTCATAGCTGGCCTTTAACTACTGCGTCCACAGGAGAGTCTGATGCGACTGTTCCTCTACCGATACCGTAACATTTCAGTGTCAACCTAGCCTAATTTCTGACCAGACTTATACGCGTAACACGGTTTTATGCGTTTGTTCATTCAGTCATTCATTATTACCTCCTTGTTGCTTGTCCATCAGCAACGAATACAGGTATTTCAAACCATGTATTGTTGGGAGATCAGAAGAATGCACATGCCTGGTGAGGCACGGGGCGAAGGGGTTTTCACCAGCAGAGCCAGTGACGCAATGGTTACCATTAAGACTCCATAAGATGGGTATGCTTAGCCGCCATTTTGGTTCATACATGTGCAATGGGCCATGTGATCAAACTCTAGTTTCTCCTACGAACACTCTCTTCGTCACATTGAACGTATTGCTTTAATCACTGCGTGCAGGGACAGAATAGTGCTATATCTGTATGGATTACATAATGTTGGGTTCCTCTGCACCTAATTGTAGTAATGTCTCTTCTGCGGGATACAAGTTGTTTAGATTCCCTTCTGGTCTGCATTATGCCTCCACTGTCTCTGCTACATACTTCAACTGCTGACTTAAACCTGCATCAAGCTCCCACTGACATTACTACACCCCTTAACTCAGTCATATTGATAATTCAATATTCAGTTCTGCTCCCAAAGTCCGGCAACAGGAGTTTAACATCCAAACACCACACTTACAAAATTTGTCAAAACTAACTTCATATGACAGAAATAATTTTTGTTTAACGTTGGTGGTAGTACAACAAATGCATTATTGAAAACAAAGATCTGTGGTAGGCCCATATGCAGACAGGTTTTAAACTATGAGCTTTCTGACTCAAGCTCTGAAACATCCGTATTTTTGTTTTTAATTTGAGTGGTCTAAAGAAACCAAATTGTGAAGTTATGAAATTAATTTGTAACTGCGAGGTCTTCTATAGGGACTATAAGCATTATATAATGCAAAATGGTGCAAATCTTGTAACGGAGAAAATTTTGAATGATAAATGTACCAGTACATGTTCTCCAACGTGCTGTAATTAGAAGAAAAAATTATTAGACTCTTCTTCAAAATTGGATCCTATGCTGTTGTGGACTTTAACAAGAATGTACGGAAACGAGGTAAAATGTAGTAGGCCTATGAGACTGCTTAGGAAAAGAAGAGAAAAATGTAAACAAGGAGTGGAATGTTATTGTTTCGTAAATACTATAATAAAGGGAGACAGTAAATTTGTAAAATATTACTTATATATATATATTTTAAATATGCTGCCTGAGCAACCCTTTGAAGTTTAATAAGGTGAGAAATAATACCACTTCTCTTCAAACCAGAGGAATCACTGAAAAAGAAAAGTACTGTTAACTTTGCCAAAGTAAAAAAAAAAATCAATATTCTTCACAGCTCGTGGGTCACTCCCTTTACAAGTCACTGGTAACTGATTATCAGTGCAATACTTCAGGTTGGGAGAGAAGATTTAGCTATAGAAGTAGTTACTCTATTCATATTTTCTTCCCGAATGTGGTTTATAATAACATTTGTTTCATGAATGTTCGGTAGTAAACCGAAATTCTCTGTTCATTACAACTGCATAAGCAGATGAGATTCATAACACTCACCAAAAATTAAGTTTATTTTGCACATAGAATGTCTTTTATTAAATACTGGTAAATAAGAAAAGGGACTGAATTTTAGAAGAAAGAAATAAACTTCAAGAGTCACAGTTACTTGGGTGTGCTCGTCTTCATACATCACATTTCAGCGTTTCTTTGTTCAAATAATATTTTTCTTATTATTTCAACAACATTGAAAATAGCGCTGAATCAATTTCACGCAAGCATGAAATAGCGACTGAGATCAAATGGTATCAAAATCTACTATCACAATTTATATATCTTCGACACTGACCGATTACCACGTCAAATTCCACGATTTGTGAATGGCAGTAGCCTAAATCAATACCACGGTGTCCCTCATTTCATTTGACGGTACCGCAGCGCATAGCTTACGAACAACCTATTCTACTTAATATAATAATTAAAAAAAAAACGATTTATTAGTAAGCTATTTTTTCTATTATTTCTCCAGTGAGAGTACGTGCCTAGTTTGTTTATTAAAAGGCAAATTATCAACGACCTTGCCTTTACAATCACCGTCTCGAGTAAAAATTACACAATAATGTACGAAATACACTAATATTTATGTTAAGTAACCGTTTGAGTAATACTGAGAATGAGTAATTTTACAGTATGTTAGGTTAGCATTATTTTATAGCGTGGAGAACAGTAAAAAAGAGGGATATACAAGGCTGGGGCGGTCTACTGCCTTACCAACGTAATCCAGGAATGAACCATAATGGCGGGCGAGCATACCTAGTCTTTAGAGAGCCCTAGTTACCATAGCAACTCCGCTACTACCCAGGCGACTTCATATTATCTTCTACTGGGAGCTCTTCGCTCTTGTCAGTTGTAATCCAGCAAACTGCAAAGTGTGAGTCAATGTTTTCGTGTAGCAGATAAGAGCAGATACGAGCCGATCTATCTGGGCAAAACAGGAAGTTCGTGCTTGCAGGCCACATTCCTCATTCTTGCATGCTTCTCATCTCTTACACAGTACACACACAATAACTTATTATCAGACGACAAAGGGAGATGTCTTCAAGTTAGGATTTAAACCTCCGGGTTGCACAGATCCAAGAAATTGGGGCAGGTGATCCGCCCGGTAGAGCCTATACCCCTTAATAACCACTGGCGATAAATTATAGCCTTAAATTATAATCAATTTTGCTCCCTTTGGGGATAAGTGGTAGAGTATTGGCCTCCGGTTCCCAAGATAGCGGGTTCAAACCCGACAGAGGTAGTCGGATTTTTGGAGGGTGGAAGAAAGTCCATTCGACACTCCCTGCCGTACGGTGTCGGCATGTAAAAAGATCTTTGGTGAATACATATTTGATGTTTATCCGACAAAATTCATTAAAACTGAGCCATAGACGCTCAAAAGGTATTCGGTTTAAAAGAAAATGCTAGTTGTTCGGGGCATCGACCCATGTGGATCTGTTGCCTCTACTGCACCATATTGTATGAACCTGCGTGTAATTGGAATGGCGGTAGTGTGGACGTCACAAACACTCAGTCCTCAGGCCAGGGATATTAATCATTACAATTGAATAACTTGACCCGGCCGGGAATCGAACCCGGGGCCGCAGGGTGACAGGCGGACGCGTTGCCTCCCACAACGCGGGGCCGGCCAGGTATTCGGTTTACTCTGCCATCTAGTAGGCCTGGAGTGAAACGGAACGTCGAAATTGACGAGCAAACAGCCAGATGGCGTCCAATGAAAATGTAGCTGAGGCTATACGATTAATATTCTATTATTAATTAATTAATTAATTAATTAATTAATTAATTAATTAATTTATTTCTTCTTCTTCTTTGTTTAGGCCTACGATGGACCACGTGGTTCTTAACTCTGGTGAGCTCTTTTCTTCCTCTTAGCCCAGTATTCCTTCATTCTAGCGCTATGGATGTCTTTTCTTTCTTGAGTCCATTTTACTCCTACTCCTGGACGCAGTGATTTAGCTGTTAGTTCCTGGAGAGAATCAGATGTCTTGATTAACTTTCTGAACTTATCTGGGTTGTAAATGTCAATGTGATCAATGGTTAGGTATTGTAGGTCTTTCCGAACTAAATTCGTCCATTTGGCATTTGTTGCTTTCCCTCTAGATACAGTCTTGAAGATCCTTTAAGTGAGTCTCTGGTTGTCCATTCTGACTACGTGACCATAGAACATTAGTCTTCTCTTCGTTATAGCTGTTGTAATGCACTCTATTTTACTGTGTAGTTCCTTGCTGTGCCTGATTCTGTAGCCATCTCCTTCTTTAATGGGAGCCATAATTCTGCTGAGGATCTTTCGCTCCTTCAGTTCCAGTTTTCTGAGTTGTCCTTTCCAAGTCATATTTAGGCAATCTGAGGCGACCAGTACAGATGGTCTTACAACGGTGTTGTAGTGTCTAAGTTTAAGATTCAAGGAGAGGGATTTAGACTTGTATATGTTCTTACAAAGATGATAAGCTCTTTCTAATGTAGTGCATTTATTTATTTATTTAATTTTATTTATTTATTTATTTATTTATTTATTTATTTATTTATTTATTTATTTATTTATTTATTTATTTATTTATTTATTCGCTAATATGCCAACTGTGTCGAGCACGGCGTTGATCCGACCACTGTGCACCAGTTGTCCGTTTCTCATCCTGGAAAGTCACAATGCTTGTTCTGAAAAGGTCTCGTTTGTGCGCGTCATGTGGTCATAGGTCCATTTTTCGAGGTCTTCCTTGACGTTAAGTAACGTACCAGGGAATTGTAGTATTTGGTTTTGAGTGAAAATTATTATTATTATTATTATTATTATTATTATTATTATTATTATTATTATTATTAATATTCAGTTTGATGATGATTGTTTTGTATAATAGATTTTAGTGTCAGAAAGTGCACATTTGTAAATAAACTGTTTTTAGTGTGAAGAAACTTTGTTTAATCATTATAGTAGAACATCTTTATACTTGTGGATATATAAAAAATAATATTTCAACAATCATTTTTTTAAAACTTCGCTCCAGCTCGAAAGTCTAAGGTGTAAGATAAAAGACTTCGTCCAGTGGAGCGTTATCAGGAAACGTGCCCGTAACGCTGGCAGCATTTCCTCGCTCGATAGCAATTCTTATCAGCTGCCTCAGGAATTCTACGGAAGAGGAGTCTCCAGTGATTGCTGTTAGTTGTTCGACAATATCTGAAATCAGACTTTTAGCCTCTTGACACCACGTCCCCATCGTTTCGACTGCGAATACCACGAAGATGTAGTTGTCCGTTACTGCTCTGTATTTCGCCCTTTTATTGCGCACGGCCAACTCCGCAGCAGAACCAGCAGCCTTGCCAGTGTGAGCCAAATTAATTAATATAATAATAATAATAATAATAATAATAATAATAATAATAATAATAATAATAATAATAGTCGCTTATTTTTAATAATTGAGGGGATATAACACGACATATGCTACGAAACAAGAACAAGTAAATTCAAATCAGAGAATTATGCATTGAGATTTCAGTAAACGAGGATCATCTTGGTTTTCTGGCCACAGTATACGTCTGTGTAGAAATTCGCATGGATGATTTTATTTGAAACATTTTGTTACGACCGAGCTCGTTAGCTGCAGTCGCTTAAGTGCGGCAAGTATCCAGTAATCGGGAGATAGTGGGTTCGCGTCCCACTGTCGGCAGCCTTGAAGATGGTTTTCCGTGGTTTCCCATTTTCACACCAGGCAAATGCCGGGGCTGTACCATAATTAAGGCCACGGCCGCTTCCTTCCAACTCCTAGGCCTTTCCTATCCCATCGTCGCCATAAGACCTAGCTGTGTCAGTGCGACGTAAAGCAAAAAAAAAAAAAAAAAGCATTTTGTTACGAGTCATTTAATTTACTCAGAAATTGGCCATTTAAATTTCACGCGTGGTAGCACAGGGCACGGTTTTTTCGGTTCCCACTATTAACATTTGTCGTTTTTATTAAAACGTTGAACACTTTGATGATGATCTGTACCTGGATTGCTACTAAAATCGATTCAGCACAGGAATCCCCCTGGCAGGCTAAAATTAAATGAGATGATACGTTTGTTAATCGTGGCTGCGGGCACAACGAATACCGGATACCTGTACTAGTTTAAAATTTATAAGCGTACAAATATATAATAATATTAAGTGAAAATATGTTCTTTAGCGGAAACAGACACGGGGACCTTCTGTTGTGCGTGTCATTGTTTTCAGACACGTATTCAGCACGATTCCTGCACTGCTCATCACCTTCTCCATGTGCACACCTAGCTGCCAGGACGTATTTGTTGTAAACTTCGGCCGCTTGTGATGGTCAGTATAGAATAGAAACCTTCGTTATTATTACGTACATACATATATCATCATTATAGACCGTTATGTCTTTCAGCGTTCAGTCTGCAAGCCTCTGTGAATTAACTAACGTCGCCACAATCCTCCATTTGCAACTAGTGCTGTGGTCTCATTTAGTTCTTTAAATCGTTAGAAACTGAGTCTAACCATGGTCACCTTGGTCTCCCTTTACTTCTCTTACCCTCCATAACAGAGTCATTATTATCCTACGTAACCTATCCTCCTCCATTCCCCTCACATGTCCCCACCACCGAAGCCGGTTTATGCGTACAGCTTCATCCATCGACTTCATTCCTAACTTAGCCCTTATCTCCTCATTCCGAGTACCCTTCTGACATTGTTCTCACATGTTTGTTCCAACAATCATTCTCGCTACTTTCATGTCTGTTACTTCTAACTTATGAATAAGATATCCTGAGTCCACCCAGCTTTCGCTCCCGTAAAGCAAAGTTGGTCTGAAAACAGACTGATATAAAGGTAGTTTCTTCCGGTAGCTAACTTCCTTCTTACAGAATACTGTTGATCTCAACTGCGAGCTCACTGCATTAGCTTTACTGCAGGTTGATTCAGTCTCACTTATTTATTATTATATATACAGTCATAGGAAAAAGTATACGTACACCTTAAAAGTTAAGGAATGTTATCGTTTGTAGTTGACGCATTGTCCATAGACTGCTAGAAATTTCACTACTATTCTATATTTCGGTATTCCGCGAAACATGAGTATGAATACGTACTGGAAATAACAACAGTACTTGAGAAATGTTCGTTTTAACAAACATATCATCCAATAAGTTTGAAATATAGATGCATAAAAAGTATTCGTACAGGTGGTTTATCTTCACATCAAAGTCCTTGATGGCATCCCTTGCAACGCAGGTAAGCAGTAAAGGTCACGTCTTGTACCAAGCCAGTTGTGCTTCAGTCGTTGTGAACAACAAGTGATGCAGTCAATCGGTAAGATGGGCCGAAAAAATGAAAGAAACAACAGAAGAAGAGAGAAGAATTGTAATCCAGGCTCATAATTCCTGTAAATCGCTCTCGGAAATATCGAAACTTGTGAAGAGACAAAGATCTACAATTCAGGGAATTATTGACAGCTATGGTGAGAGAAAATCTTTCAAAAATGCACGTAGATGTGGACGTCCATGCAAACTAGACGATCGAACTAGAAGACTAATCCTCAGGAAAGTTACGAAAAATCCTAGAATCAGTGCTGCAAAACTGACGTCTGAGCTAGGAAAGGATTTAAAACGTAATATCTGTGCTTCCACAATTCAAAAGTTTTTATATACGAATGGGTATCATTGTAGAAATGCCAGGCGAAAACCTTTAATTACTTCAGCAAATAGGAAGAAACGACTACAATATGCTACAGGCTATAAACATGCGTCTCTAAAATTCTGGGATCGAGTTATATTTACGGATGGAAGTAAATTCACTGTTTTTCAAGAACATGGTAAAAAGGTGTGGAGGAAAACGAACACAGAACTCGAAGAAAAAAATCTGGTTCCTTCAGTGAAGCATGGTGGAGGTTGTTTAATGGTTTGGGGTTGCATGAGCTCAGCTGGAGTAGGTTCCTTAGAATTCATAGATGGAAAGATGGACCGTAAATACTATATTGAAATTTTGAAGAAAAATCTAGCATCTAGTGCCGAAAAAATGGGACTTCTGGGTAATTATGTATTTATGCAGGGTAATGATCCAAAGCATACGGCCCTTGATACACGATTGTGGATTTTATACAACACACCCAAATATGTGGTAACACCCCCCCCAATCCCCGGATCTGAATCCGATTGAACATGTGTGGGCTTATCTTAAAGAGAGACTGAGCACAAGAAACATTTCATCAAAGCCAGCTTTGAAAATGGCTCTTTTGGAAGAATGGGGTAAGATTGAGCCCACCTTCACCTCCAAGCTAGTTCATTCAGTGCCTAGGCGGCTTGAGGCCATTGTAAAATTGAAAGGATTGCCAACAAAATACTAAATATGTACTATAATCAGTGGCGAATGAAAGTAAAACCGGACTGTACGAATACTTTTTATGAGTATGAAATCATGGTATTTTCAGTTATTTATCTATTATAGACAGAGACATGTATCAATTTTATGTTTTGTGATGTATATACCTTTACATAGTGTACAGAAAGCTAACCTATTGATGTTATAAAATGTACATGACAATAAGTGTACTAAGTAAAGTATTTTTGTTTCAGTATTAAGTGTACGAATACTTTTTACTATGACTGTATATTTTTTTTTTGCTATTGGCTTTACGTCGCACCGACACAGATAGGTCTTACGGCGACGATGGGACAGGAAGGGGCTAGGACTGGGAAGGAAGCGGCCGTGGCCTTAATTAAGGTACAGCCCCAACATTTGCCCTTTGTGAAAATGGGAAACTACGGAAAACCATCTTCAGGGCTGCCGACAGTGGGGCTCGAACCCACTATCTCCCGAATACTGGATACTGGCCGCACTTAAGCGACTACAGCTATCGAGCTCCATAATCTCACTTACTATATTACCATCCTGGGAGAACACACGTCCTAAATACTTGAAATTATCTATCTGTTCCAGCTTTGTATCACCAATCTGACATTCAGTTCTCTTGGATTTTTTTTTTTTTTGTTTGTTACCTATTGGCATCAATTTAGCCTTCGAAAGGCTAATTTTCATACCATACTCATTGCACCTATTTTTTCAAGTTGCAAGATATTAGACTGCAGGCTTTCGGCACAATCTGCCATTAAGACCAAGTCGTCAGCATAGGCCAGACTGCTTACTACATTTCCACGTAACTGAATCCCTCCCTGCCATTTTATACCTTTCAGCATATGATCCATGTAAACTACGAACAACAAAGGCGAAAGCCCTGTCTAACCCCTGTAAGAACCCTGAACCAAAAACTCATTATATAATTAATTCTCACTGCAGCCCAATTGTCAGCATAAATGCCTTTGCTTGATTTTTAATAATCTACCCTTAATCCCATAGTCCCCCAGAATGGCGAATATCTTTTCCCTCTGTACCCTGCCATATGCTTTCTCTAGATCTAAGAAACTTTAACATAATTATCTATTCCTCTCGTAGCAATTTTCAAATACCTGGTGCATACTGAAAATCTGATCCTGATAGCCCCTCTGTGGTCTGAAACCACACTGGTTTTCATCCAACTTCCTCTCAACCACTGATCGCACCCTCCCTTCCTAGATGCCAGTGAATACTTTGTCTATGATAATTATTTCAGATTAGAACGGAAATAAATCCTCCGGGACGTTTTCATGGAGTAAGAGTATCCAACTCTGGTTAGCCGGAGGAAGTCACCGTGGTTTGGAACCTAACCAAAACCAAACGAAACTGCATGTCGCAACAGCCTCGAAGGGCCATGGCCTGCCAAGCGACCGCTGCTCAGCCCGAAGGCCTGCAAATTACGGGATGCCGTGTAGTCGGCGCAACGAATCCTCTTGGCCGTTATTCTTGACTTTCTAGACCGGGGCCGCTATCTCATCGTCAGGTAGCTCCTCAAATGTAATCGCATCGGCTTAGTGGACCTGGAACTAACCCTCAGATCGAGGTAAAAATCCCTGACTTGGCCGGGAATCGAATTCGGGGCCTCCAGGTAAGAAGGCAGGCACGCTACCCCTTCACTGCGTGGCCGGCTTTGGAATCTAACTAGTGCATTTAAATTTGTATTTCTTTTGGCGTTTTATTTGATTTAATAGCTCAGTATGGAGTAGGATGTCTAATTGGAATCTTAGAGGTTTGTTCTTCAATGGCGTGCTTGAAACCACATTGTGTTATGAAGTATTTGTCTGTACGAACGTTTTTGCTGGAATAATTAATGATTATTCAAATTTAATAGAAATATGAGGGGGAAAAAGGAAGCCATGCACTTTTGTTCCTTCTCTTCCGACAAAGCCGTAAGGTGTACCATTATTTCATTAAAAGTCATGTTCCATGGTTAAATGGTTAGCGTGCTGGCCGTTGGTCCTGGGTTCGATTCCCGGCAGGGTCGGGAATTTTAACCACCATTGGTTAATTCCGCTGGCACGGGGGCAGGGTGTATGTGTCGTTTTCATCATCATTTCATCCTCATCACGACCTTCAGGTCGCCCACGGGCGTCAAATCAAGAGACGTGCACCTGGCGAGCCGAACTTGTCCTCGAACACTCTCGGCACTAAAAGCCATACACCATTTCATTTCATTGCAAAATATGATTGCGTGTCTGTACCCGAGAAATTAGATAACTACTTTTGGAATGAGCGTCTCTACTGATATTCGATCTGCCTAGTGTAAACGAAGCATGACTTGACGGAACGCTCCTCTGTAATTGAATTTCGCAAGGCGCGCTAACGGCAGGGCAGTGCATAACTCATTTTGCATTTGTAACAGTTAACAAAGAACATGATGCTCATTGGTCTGAGTTACGTGTTGCAAAATTCGTTAGGAATTGTTGGAAGTTTCTTGATGGAAAATCGCTAGGAATTTTGCTTAGAAATGTGAAAAACTGTTTTTATTGAGTGAAATGGCCACGAATAAATTAACTAGGGTATTTGAGATCTTTCATGGTGAAAAAATATATAAACATTTCGGATAAATTGTTTTCAGTGGTGTTCTGATACTCTTCTCTGTGGGTCAGAGCGTAGAATACATCCAGTATTCGGGAGATAGTAGGTTCGAACCCCACTGTCGGCAACCCTGAAAATGGTTTTCCGTGGTTTCCCATTTTCACACCAGGCAAATGCTGGGGCTGTACCTTAATTAAGGCCACGGCCGCTTCCTTCCCACTCCTAGCCCTTTTCTGTCCCATCGTCGCCGTATGACCTATCTGTGTCGGTGCGACGTAAAACAACTAGCAAAAAAAGTACATCCACGGCATTTCCTACCTGTCGTAAGACGTGACTAAAAGGGGCGAAACCCTGGGACTTCCGACCTGGGAGAGTGAGTTGGTCACAGTGTTAGGTTTGCGAGGCGTCTTGCCTTTCATGGTCTTTCCCTTTCTTCCCCATATCGCTATGCCTCGAAACCAGTCACTTGTTGTAGGAGGCTCCAGGTTCGATTTCAGAACAGTCCAATCCAGGCGTTTTAATTTGGGACTAGAAGGCTCGAACAGCCTCTTGTGACCGCCGGCGAGCTGTTGATACGAGATGCAGCCAAGCAATACGGCTGACGGCTCTTGTAATTTTTTTCAGAAGAATATGGTTGTAATTACACCCGCACAAACAGCGTTTTCAATTTGAGTTCCCCTAGGTGAGTCTGGCATGCTTATGGCGGACTCCTTACTTTAATTTTTCCTACCGAATCTTCCTTTGATCAACTCTTGTTCTCATGCGGGGCCTAGGAAATCGTTCATTTCCACAGCTTCTGAACGCCATGGCACTGTTGCATTCGAAAAGTCGACATCTTCCTTTTTTGCGTTCTGATTAGGGTTAAGAGGGAAAGGTTGCATAGTTGTACTACCGTGCACCACCGTTGTGGTACTGTAAACTTATTACTTTTCACCTCGAGGGCGACCTCAAACACGCTAGCTGGACCGGGTAAGAGATGACATGCGGCTCTCCATAAACAGCCCCCGGGGCGTAATGGATCGACTGAAGTGGCAGAAACATTGCAAGAAGGCAGACCCCTCTTATGTGGGGTCTCTGAGTACTTTGTATTGTCCTAAATGGGCTTGTTTGCAAATAATAATTGGAATCAATTGCCTAGCTTTCGCTGATGACTTTTCTGTACTATCAGGAGGTCCAGAGGTCGTAACCATCCAAGTCAACGTCTTGGAAGGAATTGACAGCGAAAGAGGACTGAAGATCTTAAAAGAAAAGACCAAATTCATGACGAACATCAAACATGGACCGACATGTGTTTGTTTATTTATTTAGTTAGTTTTGTTAGTAGTGTATTTATCAGTATTCTTTTTCAGTTTGCTAAATGTATTTTATCTGTGTTACTTATAGGTGGAGGCATGATTTTTTTCGCATTCATTTATGTTCGATTTCGCGAAAAGGAAACAATTGTCCGCGTTATTTTGCGAAATGCAAATGCAGAAAGATTTTTACTTATTATTGATAAGTTAGAAGTAATCACAGCGTTATAATCTTTGACGCTTGCCATATTCTGAACTGTGAATATCAGGGCTCTTAGATAATGCATTACTCCAAAAACAATTTACCGAATTAATTGAGTATAATTATGGACAGAATGGATTGCTATTTTTCTGCGTATCTACACTGTCTGACAAAAAATTGAAGCACCCAGAAGAGGAGGAGGAAACAACATGTAACTTTACGTGTTGAGAGGGTATGTGATGTCATTTCAGCGATCACAAAATCGAGTCAAATTTACAAAGAACTAGGAAGTACGAGGCCATTTATCAGTATGACGTTGCACCCACTCTAGCTGATTAGGTTGGGAAGGGTGCCATAAAGCCGTTGTATCCCCTCCTGAGCCATGCTGGCCCACAACTGTTGTAACTGGTCCATGTTCTATCGGTGACAGATCTGGGGATCTTGCTGGCCACGGAGGGTACTTCAACATCACGTAGACTTCTTAGAGACACGCCGTGCGTGAACGAGCATTGTACTGTTGAAAAATGTCATCACGATACTGCCGATCGGCCAACATTCTGATTGTGATTTCTTTCCGCCAACGGCATTTGAACCAGCAATCCACAATGTCAAACCATAGAGTCTTAGCGCCTTAACTATCATGGCTTACAAGCGAGTGAGGAAAACTGAAGAAACCGACAGGTAACACTTGGACCAAAGAGAGAACAGAAACAAAAGAATGAAAAGAAATATGTGGACAAAGGAAGGCAAATAAATGTCTCTGAGTAATTGTCCTAAATGGGCTTATTTGCAAATAATAATTGAAGTCAATTGCCTGGCTTTCACGAATGACTTTTCTGTACCTCAGAACGTACAGAGGTCGTAACCAACCAAATCAATGTCTTGGAAAGAATTGACAGCGAAAGAGGACTGAAGATCTCAAAAGAAAAGACCAAATTCATGACGAACATCAAGCATGGACTGACGTTCTTCGAAACAGAAATAGGACGGAACGAAAGGTTCAAGAATTTAAAGTACCATACAGGAGAATGGACTAGAAAAAGTCGCAGTGGAAGATCGGATCTCAAAAACTGGAGAAAGCATTAGGGATTAACAAGAAACATTTATTATAAGACGTGCATATCTTGGAATGGCAAAATAAAACACTACAACGCCGTGGTCAAAACAGTATTCCCGTATGCCATTGAATGCCTGTCCACGAAATACAAGTTGGAGAAGCTAGAGGTGTTAGAAAGTAGAATCTTATGAAAAAAAAATATGGGTGCTATCCAGACTAAAGGCAGATGAAATCTTAGGAGAAACGAAGAAGTCTTTATCAGAAGGTGGAGAGATTATCAGAGACCATGAAGAAGAGGAGGCGGCTGGCATTTCTCGGATATTTGTACAAAATGAACGGGGACTTACCAAACATATATTTGTTTTTTTTTTTTCTGAAAAAAAAAAAAATGATGACCGCTACAACACTGATAAAAGAAACTTGGAAATATATCGAAAGGTTAAACATCTTAGAGGTACAAACAGAAAAATTTGGAAGGGTTTCAAACCGAAGGAACAACCAAGAAGAGCCTGGACAGAAGAACAACGGAAGCAGGCCAGCGGATGTATGAAGGAGTGTGTTAGACACTGAAAATACTCCACACAAAGAAAAAGAAATGAAGTTGTTGCGTGATAAGTTCGCTTGTAAAATAATAATATCATCATCATCATCATCTTGAGCTAGTTGGCCGTTCGGTTAGGGTCGCGTTGCTGTGAGCTTGCCTTCGGGAGATGGTGGGCGAATCTCTGAAGATGGTTGTCCTTCGTTTCTCATTTGTACACCAGGCAAATGCTGGAGCTGTACCTTAATTAAAGCCACGACCGCCTCTTTTCCAATCCTAGCTCTTTCCCATCCTTGCGTCGGCGAAAACCTTCGATCTGTTACAGCGACGTTAAACAACTGGTAAAAAGTAGTTATCCCGTATTGCTCGTTCTTTCCAATTTTCAAGCCGTACTTCAGCTGAAAGAAAAACAATGTTCTAAATTCTAATTTAAAATGATTTTCAATGCGTGTAAGGAAAAAACACGTTCTTCGTAAACAACACCTTTTACGAAATGTCATTTGACCCTCAAGAGACACGGGATTTTCGAGCAAATGTAAAGATTCATTTTCTAGGTGTAGTGCTTTAGTGAACTCAAGTGACTCGGTTTCTCTGCACCACAGGAAGTCGTAGCTAGGATATAGTATCATGATCCCAAGAGTGTGTTGAACTGAAGATGGACCGCTACTTCGCGTGGCTCTGAGGACTTGTCTGCACGTGGAGAACGTTAGTGAAGTGGCGTGGTATGCGGCGTGAAGCTGCAGTATGTTGAAACCGGTATTTACATGCTTAAAATGGTAATAGCATACATTTCTTTATAATTGCGCCATCATTTTCTTCTGTACTTTGACTAATGGATTGCTCACGATATGCACTTCGAGTGTATTTAATCTGCGGTTTATTACATCACCTCGGATGGATTTAATCAGTGGATGCTGTTACAAGATAAATATTTGCTTTTTCATTACAGTACCATCACGTTTTTTTTTCCAAAACCCGTCTCATTTTCGTACTCGTATACACGGCCATGCCCATTCACTGTCTTGATCTTTGGCTAGACATCGCTCTCGGGCTGTTTTAATCGACTTCGTCCTTTCTGTACACATTCGGCGCAAGCTATTAGGAATAATTCCAACCTGGAATCCACTGGAATGCAAGCCTCGGTCCGATTGGAAAGCCAGCAGCTAAGGCAAAGCGCCAGTCGACTTTGTCTGGTAGGTGATCAACCCAAAGGCTAGCTGGATCCTCAAAATAATCCCATGAGTTGTAATGTGGTCATAGGGGAACGGGAAAAACAACAAATTGGTGGTGCCAAAATGAGGTGTACTGGGCAAGATGAGGAGTGAGAGTTAGTTTATATTGCTTTCCTCGCCGGACCAGAAAATGCTATTGCACTCAGTTTAATATTATTTATCTAGAATTACAGAACGCGCTGATGCTATGCGGAATATTGGACACCTTTGAGCATCGTCATATTACGGGCGCTTTAGCTTCGAGAGCATGCTTAGCACGTGGTAATTTTTACAGTTCCTTGAGTGTTTCCGTCCTGAATCTCGTCGGTTAGTGGATCGTTTGTAGTATTATATGTGGTGGAGTGATAATATATTGCCAAATACTTTCTGTGAATAAATGACAGATTATACAATAGTTCACTTGACCGGAAATATTAGAGTAGGTCTGGTCAGTAGGTCAGGCATGATTAATTCGCATTAATTTATGTTCGATTTCGCGAAAAGGAAAGAAATGTTCGCATTATTTCGCGAAACAGAGCTGACCCCATCGCTTTAATTTCGCTTTGATACTTTCCTATAGTTATTCATAAAAAGTTTAACTTTTGATATTTGTGAATTATTTTTGTGAAAGTTAGATAAATAAAAAGAAGCAATATTGATAATCATAATTATTTTTTTATGTAATCTTGATTAGAGCTATAATATAGTCCTAATCGCCCTAATTAAGATTACGAAACAAATGAACGTTTCACCCTCCATGGACGTAACTTTCATCTTATATGGCCATATCATTAACGGATTCTGTCCCGATCCATGGCTAAATGGTTAGTGTGCTGGCCTTTGGTCACAGGAGATCTGGGTTCGATTCCCGAGAGGGTCGGGAATTTTAACCACAATTGGTTAATTCCGCTGGCACGGGGGCTGGGTGTAGCCTATGTGTTGCCTTCATCATCATTTCATCCTCATCATGACGCGCAGGTCGCCTACGGGAGTCAAATCAAAAGACCTGGATCTGGTGAGCCGAACTTGTCCTTGGGCACTCCCGGCGCTAAAAGCCATACGTCATTTCATCATTAAGGGATTTTATAGAATATTAATACGAAGAGATACGTCTGTAGAAATGAGAATTCCTTATTCTGTATTGTTTCCCTTCTCACACGTGATATTGGAATACAATTTCAAGATCGTTACTTTCCTCGAATTTCGCTGCATTTTCGCACTTACCGAAAGTAAGTAAATTTCGCTTTAAACTGGCATTGTCGCTTTAATTCGCTAAAAAAAATCACTAATTTCTTAACCAGAATCATATGATTCGTTAAGATATTTCAAAATTGGTTCGGTATATTTTTGTCGCGTTTATCGTTAATGCGAAAATATCAAGCCTCTGCCTATAGGCCATCCAAAAGATTTCTGTGGAGATTGTTCGATAACAATATGTTCAGTTTCTATGCAAAAGTATCATTTTAATATTACTACAGTCTTGATTCTTGTATATTTACTGCGTAAGAGCACGGTAATCGGTGTACGCTATGTCTTTTATTATTTATTTAATTGGGGCCTGGGAATGGCTAAGTTTCCCTGATGCGTGGAATAAGACATTATTGGACAATTAAGCAGAATTAAAGCAGAAAGATTGCATAGACTTTCTCACTTCACGACCCGCTTGCACTAGACCTCAGTATTATTGCCTCTATGTGGCATTTAATTTAAAATTAGTAAAACAGTAGGTTTGGTTCGTGAACTGACGACAATTTCCGTACGGATCTTCTGCTTCTTATTGTGGTGGCACTGTAAAACTGCCGAGCGGTGTTTCCATCCGTCTGTAATGTTAGTCAGCTCATGAATTCCATACGACGATCATCTTGGCGAGCTAAGAAGCGCCCTCAACATGGCGGTATGCGCATGGACATCTCTTCCCCAGTCACACACTCTTGCGGCGCAGACACAGCCATTGCAGCACGATCAACCCTCTCAGAAGTACTAGTCATGGTCCGAATGTCATTACAAGCACCAACCACACTTCAGCATCTTCCATATTGTCACAGCCATGGACGAGACTGGGACTTTTTGCTCTGGTCTGTGCCAAGAGACAGATGCAAAAATACTGCTTCCATCAAAGAAATGGTAACAGGCGGGCAATCGACTTTAAATCATGAAAATAACAAAAGGAGGAACAGATAGTGTAGATGTTTATTGCGTGAAACATCATCTTGGGAATCGAATGTGTATGAGTTGAAGTGAAAACATGAAATGAAGCAAATTTCTAAATTTGCATCTCGTCTTGTGTCGACTTCTGACACTTGACTATCGTCGCTTCCATCATATACTTGGGGACAAAATGACGACCTCGCCTCACACCACTACTTTCCAGAGGCAGTCCGGTGTCTATTAGCGGTGTGTAGGATTTACTACGTCTACTGTAACTGGATTGCCAAATCGTCTACTGCACTCGACACGAAGCAAGACCATCTACAGTACAATAATATCAGACCTTAATACAAAATAAACATGGACGACGCATCGGTTCAATGTAAACACGCCTGTGATGCATAAACATAACCTTTTGATTATCGTATTGAATTGCTAAGTTGTCAGTAATAACGGACAGATTACTCTGTGTACTAGACCAGTGCTATCTAGAAATTGTCTGTATTTAGATAAGTAATATGTGGATAATTGAAAATATAAATATTTTCTATGAACTGTTGTAGTATGGTCCAGGAAAGAGGTAATATAGGATTGCATTCCAAAATAACAGTCCTGGGGGAATATATGATGCGTCTCAAACTGCGGCAGTTTCAATTCAGTCAATCAATAAATTAATTAATCAGTCACCAATGATCTGAATTTAGGGCTATCGTCCAAGTGGCAGATTTTGTATGATTGCCTACCTAGTCTTGTTCAGTTGAGCATCGCGTGTGTGCCCTGTAAGGCCTGTTTGACACAGTGCGTGTTTAATGCGTTGGTTCTGAACTGCGAACAGGAACATGAACGACCAAACGGTCAATGTACAGTTTTGTTTTAAGCTTGGCAAGACACCGAAAGAAACGCATTCGATGCTGGTGCGTGTTTATGAAGATCAAGCACTGTCCTTGAAGTGTGTGAACGAGTGGTTGGCCCGTTTGCGAGGAGGCCGGGAAAGTGTTTCTGACAACCCCCGTAGCGAAAGACCGTGGCGAAAACATTGAGAAGGTGAGGACATTAATTACAAACGATCGGCGATACACTGTGCGCATGATAGCGGATGAGCTGCAGATTAACCGGGAATCCGTGCGACAGATCGTTACCCAGAAGTTAGGGAAGAGGGAAACTTGTTCTCGTCTTGTGCCACATCACTTGACTGACGATCAGAAGCAGGCACGTTTAGAGGCTGCACAGGATTTTGTCGAAACGGCGGATGCGACACCAAATTTCTTGAACTCTATCGCCACTGAGGATGAAACCTGGTGTCTCAGGTGGGTGGGTGTTTCAGGGGGTGGTGCAACTTGAACATCCCCCATACTCGCCAGATTTCAATCAACCGAGCTCGATAGCTGCAGTCGCTTAAGTGCGGCCAGTATCCGGTAATCGGGAGATAGTGGGTTCGAACCCCACTGTCGGTAGCCCTGAAGATGGTTTTCCGTGGTTTCCCATTTTCACATCAGGCAAATGCTGGGGCCGTCGCCGCAAGACCTATCTGTGTCGGTGCGACGTAAAGCCAATACCAAAAAGATCTCAATCCTCCGACTTCTTCCTATTCCCACGACTCAAACTCGCTTTGAAAGGAAAGAGATTTGACGATATTCCTGACATCCAACGAAACGCGTCGATGCTTTTGAACACCATCCCAAAGGAAGCCTTCTTGCAAAGTTTCCAGGACATGTATCGCTGATCTCAGCAGTGCATAATTATGGGAGGGGACTATTTCGAAGGATAGTTAGGCCACTGTCGTGCATTGTTTATCTATGATGATAGTACAGGACTATTCACCGAACTTTATTGTCACAAGTTGTACTATACGTCAACAAAGTGTCAATATCAAATCCAAATTATTGCCTTGAAGATAAGGTAAAAAATCATGTAACTAAATTAATTCATTATTTCCACCCACTTGAATTTACTTGAAAATTAAAACAACAATTTGCCTTTAAAATATGATCTCTCTGCTTCAGTACACTCAGAGGCAAAGCTGCAAGAGACACGTTGAGAGAATGGACAGAAGGACGATATCTGAAATAAACCCTACAATATGTGTCTACTGCGAAATGATCTATTGGGCATTCGATGAAAAGCTGGGATGAGACCGTAATTGACCACATAGTCTGATACCTGGATGAAGGAGGATAAATTCAGATGCTCTGCAACAGCTATTTTCTCTCTTAACAGCCATTTTTCATTTCTTTTTTAATCTTACAAGAACGCAGAAACTAAATGGGGTGGATCAGAAATTATAATACCGAGTGTTGTTGTGTTTTGGTCGCCAGTCCATTGACCGGCTTGATGCAGCGTCCATGCCACCCTATCCTGTGCTAACCTTTTCATTTCTACGTAAGTGCTGCATCTAACATCTGATCTAATCTGCTTGTCCTGTTCATAGCTTAGTCTACTCCTACCGATCTTACCGCCTACACTTCCCTCAAAAACAAACTAAACATGTTCTTGGTGTCTTAATATGTGTCCTATCGTTCTATCTCTTCCCCTCGTCAAATTTAGCCAAATCGATCTCCTCTCAGCAATTCGATTCACTCTCTCTACATTCGTGCTTCGATCTATCTATCTCACCTTCAGCATTCTTCTGTAACACCGCGTTTCAAAATCTTCTATTCCCTTTCTTTCTGAGCTAGTTATCGTCCATGTTTCACTTCCATACAAATCCACGCTTCAGGTGAAAGTCTTCAAAAACATCTTTCTAATTCCTATTTCACTGTTCGAAGTGAGCAAATTTCGTGTCTTAAGAAAGACCTTCATTGCTTGTGCTAGCCTGCATTTTATGCCCTCCTTACTTCTGCCATCGTTAGTTATTTTACTACCCAAGTAACAATAATCATCTACTTCATTTAAGACTTCATTTCCTTATCTAATATTGCCTGCGTCACCTGACTACATTGGGCTGCAGTCCATTACTTTCGTTTTGAGCTTATTTATTTTCATCTTGTACTTCTTACCCAAGACTCCGCCCATACCATTCAGCATTTTCTCTAGATCTTCTGTAGTCTCAGATAAAATGACAGTATCATCGGCAAATCTCAGGGTTTTGATTTCCTCTACTTGGATTGTGATTCCATTTCCAAATTCCGCTTAGGTTTCCTTTATTGCCTGTTCTATATAAGCAATGAAAAAGAGTTCGGACCAATTGCAGCCTTGCCTCACTCCGTTCCGGATTGTTGCTGCTTTTCCAAAGCCCTGGATTTTTATCACTACAAACTGATTTTTATACGGATTATAGATAAGTCTTCGTTCTCGGTATCTGATCTCAATCACCTTCAGAATTTCAAATAGTCTGGTCCAATGAAGTGGCGTATGGCTTTTAGTGCCGGGAGTGTCCGAGGACAAGTTCGGCTTGCCAGATGCAGGTCTTTTGATTTGACACCTGTAGGTGACCTGCGCGTCGTGATGAGGATGAAATTATGATTAAGACGACACATACATCCAGCCCCAGGGCCAGCGAAATTAACCAATTAAGGTTCAAATTCCCGACCCTGCCGGGAATCGAACCCGAGACCCCTTTGTCCAAAGGCCAGCACGCTGACCATTTAGCTATGGAGCCGGACAGTCTGGTCCAATGAACATTATCGAATGCCTTTTCTAGATCTACGAACGCCATGTACATGTGCTTGTCCTTCTTAATTCAATCCTCTAAGATCAGACATAAAGTCAGGGTTGTTTCACGTGTTTATACTGTACATTTCTTCTGACGATAGCCAGTTTTCAGGTACAGTGGGGCGTGAACGCATGGTGTGGTATTGTGGGTGATCACCTCTGACGGCTACCTGACCGCAGCACGCTATCTGCGTTTTCTCCCCGATGAACATCCACCACTGTTGTAACACGTGCCACTCCTTCACGCTGCATGAGTGGTTTGAGTATGACAGGGCCCCATGCATGCAGCGGTGTTCCTACGGAACCATCTCCATGTTACGTATCCTGGTAAGTGGTCTGTTCCCTGGCCCGCCAGATCATCCGATCTTACGCCCCTGGATTTTTTTTCTTCTGTGGAGCCATGTAAAATAACTGGTGTATGCATAACGGTCGGCCAATCCTGATCACCTTAGATAGCTCATCAACGAGGTATGCCGATCCGCAAACGCTGGAGATGTTGCAACATGCCAGATGGTTCTTACACCATACACGCAGCTCTGTATCGACCACAGAGGTCGTCAGTTGGAGCAGGTACTGCGTTAATCGAGGTGGGTAACTGAAATCCTGTCAGATGTTTCCTGGCCTCGTCCAACCCAACTTCATATCCTATGTATGCTCTTTTAGGGCCACATAAACAAATAAGCCTGCGGAAACTATTAAGTATGCAACCTTGTCACATACAAGGCAATTAGCGATTTTTAAAAAAATGCATGCGTGGGATTCGAACGTACTTATTCCCGAGCCCTGTCCACTGCCATCCTCCGACCGCGCCCCTGCCAAGAGACTTATTGCGTTATGTGAGGCAGCGGGTAGTTCCCAGCCTATTCCTAGTCTGTGTGAGTGTTTGTTTCTTTGTTTTACGCGTTCAGAAGTGGCGCTTACGATTCCTGCTGACTTCTAGCTTGTACCACACATCTCGTTATATTATACCGGTTTAGGGAGAGAGAGCCGGCCCCGGCTTCGATTCCCGGCCAGGTCAGGGATTTTTACTTAGATCTGAGGGCTGGTTCGAGGTCTACTCAGTCTGTGTGATTACAATTGAGGAGCTATCTGACGGTGAGATGGCAGCCCCGGTCTAGGAAGCCAAGAATTACGGCCGACAGGAATCGTCGTGCTGACCAAACGACACCTCATAGTCTGCAAGTCTCCGGGCTGAGCAGCGGTCCTTAGTAGGCTATGGCCCTTCGGGTCTGTTGCGCCAGGGGGTTTCTTTTAGGAAAAATGATCTGTTTTTTAAAACAGTAGTGAACACGGCGGTTTGCATACGACTAGATCGCAAGGGGCGGGCGGGCCGCGCGGTATGTATTGGACAACATACACTATATCGAAACGACAGCATACTGATGATAGTTTGAGACGGTCTACAGGTAATATGATGCTTGCTTGTTGTTTAAAGGGGCCTAACAACTAAGGTCTTCGGTTCGGTACAGGTAATACCAGATGTCCGGGTTAAAGGTATAATAATATCAAATTTAATAACTTGAGAAATAATGGAGATATTTATTGGCGGTTTGTTTCTACAACTAGGGTAACTCAATATGTTTTCTGTGTTCGCTTGCGGTGGCGGTGGTACCATATGCACATGCGCGTAACTGCATTGTTCACGAGAAGCGCGCCAGTAACATTGTGGACTCCGCAGCAGGTCTTCTGTGTGCTTTCGCTCGCGGAGATAAAATCCGTTACACTAGTACAACTTAGATTTAGGCGTGAGTATGGACTGTTACCAACTGATGATGATCCCACTTACGTAACAATCGTGAAATGGGACAGGCGCCTTCGATAATCTGGGACCTTGCTGTCGATGTCGGGCCGCCACGCCAAGCACGCAATTTCAGAGGCTACTGTTGATTTAATCCGCGAGTCCTTCAAGCGGAGCCCTCGTAACTCAATTCGACAAGCAGGTAGGCAGTTACAGTTACCTCGTTCGACAGTACACGATGTCGTCCACAAAAGGTTGCGCCTACGGGCGTACAAACTGCAGCTTCGTCAGAAAATTAAACCTCAGGACAGGCCGCTACGGAAGGCATTCGCGGAGACAGTTCTGGCAAAAATTGATGGAAACGAGGCATTCCTCGATTCGATCTGTTTCTCGGACGAGGCTACATTCCATATTTCCGGCACGGTTAACTAGCACAATTGCCGCATATGGCGATCCGAATCCCCTCACATGGTGATAGATTTGGAACGGGAGTCTACGAAAGTGAATGTGTGGTGTGGATTTGTGAAGGACAGGGTTATTGGCCCATTCTTCTTCGCGGAGCCTACGGTTAATGGAACACGTTACCTAGACATGTTGGAGCAGTATGTTGTGCCACAATTTCCTCGTGACGTGATCTTTCAGCAAGATGGTGCACCATGCCATTATGCGGAAGTTGTGACGGATTTCTTGAATCGTGAGTTCCCAGATCGTTGGATTGGGAGAGGTAGTCCATCACTGCTTGGCCTCCTAGAAGCCCCGACATTCCGCCACTTGATTTTTACCTGTGGGGGTTTGTCAAGAATCAAAAGTACCAGACACCAGTTCGTGATCTACCAGATCTGCGTCATCGTATTCGTGCAGCTATCGCAAATGTTACGCCTACAATGCTGCAGAACACTTGGAGAGAAGTGGAATACCGATTAGATGTCTGTCCCACCACTAATGGTGCGCACATCGAGGTTTGTTAGGTATGTAAACGAATATTTTGAGTTACCCTACGTGTAGAAACAAACCGCAAGTAAATATCTCCATTATTTCTCAAGTTATTAAATTTTATATTATTATACCTTTATCCCGGACACCCTGCATAAGGATTATTAAACATAGACTGGTGTCTTGAAACTTATACAGGGTGGTCAGAAACAACGTGAACAGGGTATATGTGCGTTGGAGGGATGATGATACTGATAAATTATTTGAAAAGAAATAATTCGATATGTCGCGCCATTGTCATTTTATCAGCTGCTGAACGTAGCCAATGAGATCGCTCGGCACGGCATTGTTGCTAAATCTGCACGGATCTCTTGACGGGGACTACACGAGAGGGGACAATTATCAGGAAGACGAATACCGACATTCTGCGAGTCGGGGCGTGGAATATTAGAAGTTTGAATTGTTTTGGTAGGCTAGAGAATCTGAAATGGGAGATGGATGGACTAGAGTTAGCTGTAGTCGGTATAAGTGAAGTACGTTGGCAGGAAGAACAGGATTTTTGGTCAGGCGGCTACAGAATTATCAACACAAAGTCAAACAGGGGAAATGCAGGAGTTGGTTTAATAATGAATAAGAAAACAGGGCAGCGGGCAAGATACTACGACCAGCATAGTGAAATAGTTATTGTTGTCAAGATAGACACCAAACCAATGCCCACCACAATAGTGCAGGTCTATATGCCTACGAGTTCAGCGGATGATGAAGAAATCGAAAGAATGTATGAAGAGATAGAAGATTTAATACAATATGTAATTGGTGACGAGAATCTAATTGCGACGGAAGACTGGAATGCAGCGGTAGGCCAAGAAAGAGAAGGTAATACAGTGGGAGAATTCGGATTGGGACATAGGAATGAAAGAGGAATTCGGCTGGTTGAATTCTACACCGATCATAATTTAGTCCTCGCTAATACTTGGTAAAAGCACAACAAACGGCGGCTGTATACGTGGACGAGACCTAGAGACGCTGAAAGGTATCAAACAGACTTCATTGTGATTAGGCACAATCTCTACTAGCCTCGGTGTAGACATGGACCCAGACCACAACTTGGTCATGAAATGCCATCTGAAACTGAAGAAAGTGACGAAAGGAAGGAATGTAAAGGGATGGGATCTAGGCCAGTTGAAAGAAAAGTGTGTGGTTCTTTCAAGGAACATGTCGCACACGGACTAAATAAAAAGGCTGAACGAAACACAATAGAGGAAGAATGGACAGTCGTGAAGGACGAGGTCAGTACGGCTGCTCAAGAAATGTTTTTTTGGAAGAAAGGAAAAATTACCTAGGAATCAATTGATAATTCAGGAGATACTAGACCTGGTTGATGAACGATAAAAATACAGAATGAAAAAAAATGATGAGGGCAGAAAAGAATACATGCGATTGAAGACTGAAGTGGATAGAAAGTGCAAGACAGCGAAGGAGAATGGCTGAAAGAGAAGTGCAAGGATGTTTGAATGTTGTATGGTCTTAGGAAAGGTAGATTTTGCATACAGGAGACCTTTGGAGAAAGGAAAACTTGGTGAATGAATATTAAGAGATCAGATGGAAAACCACTTCTAGGGAAAGATGGTAGGAACATATCAAACGGTTGTATCAAGGTAAAGACCTAGTTGATATGGTGCTGCAAGAAGAAGAGGCTGTTGATGCTGATGAAATGGGAGACCCCTTTGAGGTCAGAATTTGACACAACTTTGTAAGACGTATTGTGGCGATTAACGATTCGTCTGTAAATGAGATAAAAAGGCAGGATCACTGTCGACATGCTGGAGGGTCAGTTGACAGAACGCCATCCGGGCCTCGAAATCATGACAATGAAGCTGCTGGTGTAAGTGCAGACGGTACGGGTGATAGCGATAGGTATGGAATGTCCGCATAACAGACATCCGGCTGTGCAATGGCCCGTGTGCTAGTGTGAGGACTATGCCGGTTAGCGTCCAACACAACCACTTCATTGTGAGCAGGCGTCATGGCATAGTCTCAAACAGGCCGTGTCCTACCCAGAGACGCAGTTGCACGCAGACTTCTTTCCATATTCGTGCATCCAGGGATACAACAGCGCATGCGGCATTCAATGCGATGCCAGGTTGATGCATATATCAATGCAGATGGAGTGTATTTCGAACATTTCCTGTGAGAAAGAGTTGCATGTGGTATGGTGGTACTTTCTGCTCGTGTGCGTTTCCTAACATGGAAATGAAGTGTTTCCGGTCTATTGTCTATATAACATCCCTTCCTCTACGTGTGAGGATTGAATCCTGAAAGTTTCGGCTAAATTATTGTTACACTCTGTATAGGCCACTTACTGTGACGCTGTCTCTTGAAGGGACCATGTAGCGAACTAAATTGTGAGGCAGATCAGTGGAACATGCCCACTTGGGACGCTTAAAAGTGAATACGCTGACTAAATTTGTCAGTTCTGTTATTAAATATGGAGCCTACGGATTGTACTTAGAATTCAGTTTTCTAAATTAAAAATAGGAAAACCGGGAGAATTGGCCGTGCCGTTAGAGGCGCGCGGCTGTGAGCTTGCATCTGGGAGATAGTGGGTTCGAATCCCAATCCCTGATCTCAATCTGTATGATTTAAACACTGTGTGTGTGTTTGAGTCATCAGTACACAGACTGGTTTGATGCAAGTCTCCATGCCATCCTATCCTGTGCTGTGCTAACCTTTTCATTTCTACGTAATTACTGCATCCTACATCTGTTCTAATCTGCTTGTTATATTCATGCCTTGGTCTACCCCTACCATTCTTACCGCCTACACTTCCTTCAAAAACCAACTGAACAAGTCCTGGGTGTCTCAAGATTTTCTTTTTTTTTTTTTTGCTAGTTGCTTTACGTCGCACCGACACAGATAGGTCTTATGGCGACGAAGTCTCAAGATGTGTCCTATCATTCTATCTCTTCTTCTCGTCAAATTTAGCCTAATCGATCCTCTCAGCAATTCGATTCAGTATTTCTTCATTCGTGATTCGATCTGTCCATCTCACCTTCAGCGTTCTTATGTAACACCACATTTCAAAAGTTTATTTCAGAGCTTGTTATCGTCCATGTTTCACTTCCATACAATGCCACGCTCCAGGTGCAAGTTTTCAGAAACATCTTTCTAGTTCCTATATCAGTGTTTGCAGTGAGCAAATTTCTTTTCTTAAGAAAGCTCTTCCTTGCTTGTGGTAATCTGCATTTTATGTCCTCCTTACGTCTACCATCATTAGTTATTTTACTACCCAAGTAACAATATTCATCTCCTTCCTTTAAGACTTCGTTTCCTAATATAGGCTAATGTTTCCTGCATCACCTGCCTTCGTTCGACTGCATTCCATTACTTTTGTTTTGGACTTATTTATTTTCGTCTTGTACTCCTTACCCAAGACTTCATCCATACCATTCAGCAACTTCTCGAGATCCTCTGCAGTGTCAGATATAATAATAATATCATCGGCAAATCTCAAGATTTTGATTTCCTTTCCTTGGATCGTGATTCCCATTCCAAATTCTTCTTTGATTTCCTTTACTGCCTGTTCTATGCAAACATTGAAAAGGAGGGGGGGACAAATAAATAAATAAATAAATAAATAAATAAATAAATAAATAAATAAATAAATAAATAAATAAATAAATACGTATAATTGTCAAACTATTAGTCTTATCAGAAAAGTAAAGGATTTTGAATTAACCCTTAAGGGTTTGCCAGAAAACTACGCTTGATGTCATATGCAGCAGAGTCAACGAAATATGAAGCCGGATATGCATAATCCTGCTAAGACTGTCTTCTGGGTCACGTAGCTATCAGCTACCAGCCCTTTCCTATCCCATCGTCACCATAAGGCCTACGTGTGTGGATACGACGTAAAGCAAATTGAAAAGGAAAACCTTTCACCCTGGTGATGATACTGAGGTTCCTGTGCCCATCGAAACTCCTATGGTCCTGGGTGGTATGAATATAGATATAACTCTTCGCCCGTAATACTGACATTCTCTTACCAAAACCTGTGCACAGTCACCTTAATATTCGAACACCGTTGCATATGACAAACAGAACATTATATTTCCATGTACATGATACATGCATAATAGTTAGTGTGAAAATATCTTTCGGGAGATAGTGGGTTCGAAATCCATTGTCGGCAGCCATGAATACGGTTTTCCGTGGTTTCCCATTTTCACACCAGGCTGTACCTTAATTAAGCCCACGGCTGCTTCCTTTCCACTCTTAGCGCGCTCTTCCCTATCACATCGTCGCCATAAGACATACCTACGTCGACATAAAGCAGCTTGTAAAAAGAAAAACAACAACATATATTTCTAGTGTCCAACATATTACATAAGAATACAAGCGTCCCGGAACAAATGCTGCATACATGAAAAATAATTTTTTTCTTGACCACATCTTATCAGAACCACTTAAATATTCACAAGTACCATAATGACTGAAAACGTGTTCTAAAACGAAATTGAAAACAATCTAGTACTTGGTGGCATTACCGAATTATTTTATGACTGTTTTCAGTCGTTATGCCATAGAACAAACTAATTTGTCAGTGTTTTTGCGGATGAATATTAGTCCATTGTTGTACCGGTCATCGTTTCAGTTCTTCCGTCGACGTTATTTTGAGATCTCCACTCTGAGGTAGAGTTTCAAGCAGCTTTGGACAGTTGAATAGTAGCCACATTCCGGCATTCCACGCTTTATGCTTTGGAGCATTATCTTGGTAGAAATGGAATGTGTCCCTGATCTCAAGCTTTGTTGCACTTGGGTGTAAATTCTTCTTCAGGGTGGTTAGGTAATATTTATGATCCATTGTGTGGTCATTAAACGGCATTTCACGTATCCAGCAGACGAAAAGCACGTCCGTACCATTACGTTCTCACCTCCATGTTTCATTGTTTGTTACAAATGTTTTTGTTTTAATTTTTAATTTGGTTGGCGCCAAAATATTCTCCTTCCATCAGATCTGTAAATGTTAACTTTCATCACAAAGTATCACATGTTTGTTTTCCACCAATATATGTTCTTATTTACATATTGCAAGGAGAAATGTAGTTTTATCCTTCGGTTCGCCTCACTGATAATTGACTTTTACCTAGACACCTTCTCATGAAATTCAGCCTTCCAAGTGTCCTCCGCACTGTTTCAGGATGATTTGATTTATCAACTTCTTCTATCTCCCTTGCGCTCTTAGCTTAGGATATTTTATTTAAGAGAAGTCTTTCTTCATGTCAGTTAACTTTTTGGGCTGACCCGTTTGAGGTATGGACATAATTCTGTCCGCTTCTTTAAATCGTTATAAAATGTCGTTACATCAACAATGGTCTTTCTCATATCCGACATCTGTGCTTTCTCTGCAAACTGCGCCTCCCTGCATTGTGAAAAAACTAGTTGGCGTTGTTCAAACATTGTTTTTTTGTTCGTTTCGTTTTTGCGCTTCATTGCACGTGCAGGCTCGTTCGTCCCTGGCGGTCTGTACAGCGCTGCGCACAGCTAGTGATGTTCAAGAGTCGCACATTCTCCCTCCCTTTCTCCCTCGCCGTAACTGGGTAGGGTATACACGTACAAACAGAATAACCACTACGTTTCCGAATAGTAAAGTGAGGCGTAGTATATCATTCTCTTTGCTATCACTGCCAGAACATTTTTGCCAATTCACCTGGCATTTAAGATCGTTGTGATGCGTGGGCTAAATACTCAGGAGTGGTTTTACGTGCGTTTGTATTTTATATATTTATTTACGCACACAGCATGTCAGTTGACATTCCACAATCTGCGCTGTCCGAATATTAAGATGACATACTGATATGTTATTTCTGATGTCACAGACCCATTGTACATCGACTTTGCCATGAAAATATGTAAATCAAGAAATTGTAAGTCAACAATAGCATTTCAGACTCCTGCCGACTAGACACTTTATTTCGACAATACCTATCATTTGGCAGGTATTCTACGTGAAAACTTAGGTCGTGATCGATGTTTTCAATGTGGGAGCTATGGCCGCGTCGGCGAAGCAACAGGTAGAAGCTAGAAGTATAATAATAATAATAATAATAATAATAATAATAATAATAATAATAATAATAATAATAATAATAATAATAATAATAATGTAAGAGGGTATGCACGGTAGATCGGTGGACCATCGGCGCTCGGCGCTGAAGCCCCAAGACTCTCAGAGAATTTGCACTTTTTTCATTATATGAGTGGGTTCTTTAACCGTTTAAGGAAATGTTTGTCAGAACAGAAATTTCCGTCAATGTGTGTTGTATTTCCTGTCATGACTGTAGCTGGAAACTCGTCTTGTGTGCGAGGCCGTTCACCCTGCAGCAGCTCCAACAATGGCCAGAGGAATGCCGCTGTTCAACTCCAAGTTCGTTCCACTCGGCTGAGCCCAGCTCCCTGTGCAGTAGCTCATTTGGACTGCCATCTTACATTGCATGTGCTATGTCTTCTCTGCGTTATTTGCCATTATCACTTCTCCTTTTCTGAACCTGACTTATTACACCCCTTAACTTGGGAGATACCGTATATACTATTCATTACTTAATACCAGCAACAAGCGGAAGAAAATTGTTCACTTTCTGACAATGTATCCTCATGGCTACATTTTCGATGACAAACAAGCCAGTATTTTTATTTAATTTGCTAGAGAAGCTTAAGAGCATTACCGGAGGGGAAAAATGGCGGTATTCAAGACTACTCGAATATATCGTAAATATAAATAATTGTGTACCAGAATTTTAATTATTGTGGAGAAATTGGCAGTGTCCAATGACGAGATACCTTGCCTTCAGGCAAGCAACTCAATATCCTAGGGATTTCCTACGAATTTTAGGTAAATTATTATTATAGAATATTATTTTTATTTATTCCTGAACATTATCCGGTCGATTAGATTAGCTGTTTGCCTTTTTCTACCACTACGAGCGCTAATGTGAGTCAGTACAAAGTTTCACTTCAGCCCTTATAACTACATTCGGTGTGGACATTTTTCAAAAAATAAAAGAGAACGCATGAACGTATTGAACCAAGGAACACATTACATACAGAATTATGTAATTAATTTGGCTAGGATTTGAATCAGAAAGAAAACGAATAAAGAAACAAGCGACTTTAGGTTGTTTTTCCGGAACTGCATTTAGGCCAGAAGTGATTTTCGAAATTTGTTTCTTTAATTTGATAGAGATATCCAAGATTCACAATTTGAAACCTTTCCGGGCCATTTAGCCCTTCAACTTTCGGCACAATTGAGGACATTTCTTAATTTTACGTTTGTCGTAATGTGGCGACCCCTACTTTGTCTGCTAAGAATTGTTTTCAACATTAAAACAGAATCTGAAAGTATACCTTTGCCTCATATCTTGGATAAATGTTTTTAACAAACTATTTTTTAATTTACTTCAATCGATTTTTGCCAATTTAAGGGTAGCGAGTCCTTGTCATTCCTCTCTTATATAAACTTAATTATGTTTCCTGTGCTCAACTATTTCTCCCGTTGAAATACAATATTTGGAATGTCAGACGAAATTCATCTCTGTCAGGTCTCGTTACAGCGCTTGAATTACTTGGAGGTTTCAAAATATATTTTGTTTGTTAAGAAATGTAAAATAGTGTGGAGGAGAACGCCGTAATTAACGTGACCACTCTTGTTAAATGTGTTGAGATATCTTTTTGTTGCTACTGACAGCCACTGTGGCGGCCATGAAAATCCACAGCCTGTTTCCAGTCATTCGACCAGGTCAGGGATGGAATGAATGAAGCCCCTATCTAGGGGCGGGTATAGAAATTGTTCCGGCAGCCGAAGTGTGGCGGCGATGATTATGAATATTCCTTTAAGAGAAAGTACCACTAGACAACCACCCCTTTTTGCACAAATCGGAAGAGAAAAATAAAGAGGTATGATCCCTCGAAGAGGAAAGATGTCGGTAAAATAAAGGAAAGGGCTGAGAAGGGCGTCGAAATGAAGGACTTTCTCGGCGTCGCAAACGTAATCTGTCGGGATCGGAAAAGAATAAGAACAAGAGTTGACAGAGGGAAATCAGAAATGAACCTGGCAAAGTATGCGGAAACAGTGCCAGATTCAGCCCCGGACCCGTGGTTACTAGCCCTTGCTCCCAAATCGAGAGCTTACTTTTACATGATCTACCATACTGCAGGGTTTTCCATATAAAACCTGACCGTTCGCACTCGTCTGAGCCAACGCCGGCAGGCTGACGTTCGAAACAGTATGAAAGTGAACACAATTTCCTGTTTCCGGTTGCGTTACCAACCTGTGAAGCCTATGAAACATGTAAGCATGGTACCAACTAGCGAGAATCAAAATTCAATTCGTGAACACAGTGCCATCTGCTTGAATATTTATAATAAATTGCCCTCACTGAGCTCGATAGCTGTAGTCGCTTAAATGCGGCCAGTATCCAGTATTCGGGAAATAGTGGGCTCGAATACCACTGTCGGCAGCCCTGAAGATTGTTTTCCGTGGTTTCCCATTTTCACAGCAGGCGAATGCTGAAGCTGTACCTTAATTAAGGCCACGGCCGCTTTCTTTCCACTCCTAGCCCCTTCCTGTCCCATCGTCGCCATAAGAGCTATTTGTGTCGGTGCGCTGTAAAGCAACTTGTAAAACATATATAATACACAGTTCAAAAAAATTAGGAGAACATGTTTTTGAACGTATTCCAAGCTCCGCAAAACAATACCTCACACCCAGTTATATTGCCATCTTAACCTTTATTCTTTACGGTTGAAGTATACAAAAGAACACCGATGGATTCGCGTTCATTTTCAGAACTTAAACGGAAATATCCAAATAGGCACGAAACAAGGTTGTAACATTCCTCCAGGGTAGATTTTTATCACAGTTGGAGAGCCTCAATATGGTGTATGTCCTCCACGAGCATTTGCCACAGCTTGGCACCTACATGGCATGCTCCGTATAAGTCGACGGAGGTCACGTTGCGGTATCAGGTCCCATTCTTCAATGAGAGCCTGTTTGAGGTCTTGCAGAGTCTGTGGTGGAACAATACGCCTACGACCACTTCTGTTAACTCTAACCCACACATGCTTGATGGGATTAAGGTCGGGACTCACTGCTGGCCGTTCCATTTCTTGAATGTCCAGTTCTCGCAAGACAGCTCTGTTGATGCGCGCTTCATGAGCCCTGACATTGTCGTGCATTAGTACGAATTCAGAGCAAATACCGCATGCAGCAACCAACACATGCTGTAGCAGTATCTGCTCGATGTACCACGCAGCGGTAAGACTCCCACGGGCGACGACAGGATCCGTACGGCCATCAATACTGATGCCACCCCAAACCATCACAGAATCTTGTCCAAATCGGTCGCCTTCCTGGACAACATTTGGCATGTACTGCTCACCACGGAGTCTCCATACACGTTGACGTCAATGATGCTGTGTCAGGGGAAATCTGGACTCGTCTGTGAACAACACAGGTCTCCATTGGCGAAGTTGCCAGTGGACGTGGGTTCGGGCAAACAGATGGCGAGCTGCGCGATGTTGCTGCGTAAAACGGGGCACTCGGACAGGTCGTTTGGATAAGGACACTTCTCTTAACCTGTTCGTTATTGTCCGACCAGACACCGTGACTCCTGTTACCCTCCTGAGGTCTTGTTGCAGTTCCTGGTAGTTGCTGAACGACGCCGCAACGCACAGATGGTCAGATATCGGTCACCCTGTGGGGTTGTCATGCGTCCACGACCTTGTCCAACCCTCCTTGTGAACTGGCCTGTCTAATTGTGGCGATTCCATAAGCGTTGAATAACTGACGGAGAGACATTGAGATCCACAGCAACACGATGAAAAGTCCATCCTTTGTGGATAAAAGTGACGGCCCTTGCGACTTGAACCTCGTTAAGATGTCTCATCAAAACAGTGATGGGCCGATACCCTTCACAAAAATCTGAAGAGCATCAGTGTCCACCCTGACATGACCCAGGAGAGAACTAAATGGAGACAACAAATCCATGTAGCGGACACCGCCAGCAGGAGGGACAAACGCTTAAGAAAAAGAAGAAAAAGAGAAGAAGATAGCTATCTAGAACAAATTGCACAGGCGAAGTTGGTTTCTTGATATGTTTCTAATGGCCAATCTGTCTATTGCATTTGCGCAATTAACTCTCTAACGGGTAATGGTATTTCCATTTTACACAATCCTCTGCACTTCGCAACCCCTTTCAAGGACACATGTGTCCCTATACTGACCACGGAATGCATGCCGACAATGTAGCGATCAAATTGAATGCAGTCAGCAGTGTGTGTACGGACACTAACTTGATCGCCAACTAGGGCTTAGCATTAGCAACACTGTGTGGTATTTGCACGCGCACACAAAGATACATGTATTGTATTTTCACAATGTTATTAAGAGCAGACTGTATACGCACTGTAGTCTTTATAAGAACAGTAACATTCCTACCGAGTGTGTGGCTGCGTGGTTTGGGTCACGCAGCGTTCAGCTTGCATTCGGGAGATAGTGGGTTCGAACCCCACTGTCGGCAGGCTGTACCTGAATTAAGGCCACGGTTGCTTCCTCCCCACTTTCTAGCCCTTTCCTAACTCATCGTTGCCATACAACCTATCTGTGTCGGTGCGATGTAAAGCAAAATTGAAAGAAAGGTAACAATCCTACCTACATAACGTATCTATACATCTTCCATTAATCCAAAGTAGTGAACGGATATCTGTTTTATTCCCTGTAATTATGTTTTTTGGAACAAGTAAAATCATTCAGATATTTGGGGAGTTAGTTAACGTGTAATGGAAGCTGTACAGAAGAAGTAAGAAGCAGAATAACTGTGGGAAAAGAAGCTTTCGGAAAGGTGAGGGGGCTTTTGACGTCTAAGGCAATCCCTATTAATTTAAGAAATAGCTTCGCAAATTGTTTTGTGTGGAGTGTGGTGTTATACGGAGCTGACACATGGGCATTAAGAAAGACAGACACAAAGTATTTGGAAAATTTTGAAATATGGTTGTGCAGAAGAACGGAAGAAATGAAGTGGACAGATAAAGTGAGAAATGATCAGATGAGGTACTGAGAGGAGTAAGAGATAAGGGACACCTGATGAAAACGATAACGAAGGGGAAAATGTGATGCTTGTGTCCCATGGTACGCGAAAATTGTCTTCAACAGAGGATGATGAAGGGGGGTGGTGGTGGGGAAGGGGGGTGGAAGTAGATGGAACAAGATGGTTTGGAATGTTAACAGATGTCAAGGTTGAAGCTATGAACAACTTAATCAAAATGCTCAGGACAGAGAATCATGGAGGATGTCCAGTTGGAGGCTACTTGTGTTAAGACAGATTCACATAATAATAATAATAATAATAATAATAATAATAATAATAATAATAATAATAATAATAATAATAATAATAATAAGTACATTATTAACAAATACAGACTTGATGCAAAATTGGTTCATGTATATAGGACTGTTTTCAACTTTTGGACTTCTGTTTGTTTAATCTGAGATCGGGAAGAAGTGTTGGACATTCAATTTGTACAGAGAATATACAAGTTAATTTGTATTAATAAACTATGACTTGGAAAAGAATCTGTTCTACAAATTAATTATACGGAATGTTTTCACTGGGCTAGCGTTTCTTTTACTGAAATACTATTTAAATTATAAAAAAAAATCCTGTTCTTAAGGTTTATGTATAATGGAAGGCTATACATTCAGTTACTCCACGGACATACTGAGGTCGGTAGGTGCAGTCGCTTACGTGTGGTCAGTATGGAGTATTCAGGAAATAGTGGATTTGAACCACACTGTCGGCAGCCTTGAAGGTGGTTTTCCGTGGTTTCCCTTAATTAAAGTCACGGTCTTTCTCTTCCCAGTCCTAGCCCTTTCCCATCGCAAGGGTCACCGCAAGACCTCTTTGTGACGCTGCGACGTGAAACAAATAGCGAAAGATGTTTCGTTGCTCTTGTATGGTGCATGTTGACGATGAAATAGCCTTGTTGTACGAGCTACTGCTCGATCGTCACGACACCTTTGTGACGCAATGGTAACCATGTTTTGTGTCCAAGAAATATAGTTCTTCGTTGTGCATACACCCGATGAAATTCAGACTAAGATTATTCTTATTTAACATTCCCTGGCTGAATTGTCGACGTACTGGCCATCGGTTCAGAGGGCTCTGAGTTCGATTTCCGGCTGGTGCGGAGTTAATTCCTCTTGCTCGGGGACTGGTTAGTTGTGTTCCTCCTAATACACATCTCTTCATCTACACACTATCAACCACCACAAAAATGTAGAAACCGAGTGAGTTGGCTGTGCGGTTAGGGTCGCACAGCTGTGACCTTGCATTCGGGAGATGGTGGGTTCGAATCCCACCGTCGGCAGCCCTGAAAATGGTTTTCCATTGTTTCACGTGAGGCAAATGCTGGGGCTGTACGTTAAATAAGGCCTTTCCCATATTTGCGTCGCCGATCCTTGATCTGTTAGTGGGAAGTTAAACCTCTAGCAAGGAATTAAATTAAATGGCCTTTGGCTTTTAATGCTGAGAGGGTCCGAGGACGACCGGGCGAGTTGGCCGTGCGGTTAGAGTCGCGCGGCTGTGAGCTAGCTTCCGGGAGACAGTGGGTTCGAATCCCACTGTCGGCAGCCCTGAAGATGGTTGTACGTGGTTTCTCATTTTCACACCAGGCAAATGCTGGGGCTGTACCTTAATTAAGGCCACGGCCGCTTCCTACCCACTTCTAGGCCTTCCCTATCCCACCGTCGCCATAATACCTATCTGTGTCGGTTCGACGTAAAGAAAGTAGAAAAAAAAAAGAGGTCCGAGGACGAGTTCGGCTTGCCAAGTGCAGGTCTTTTGAATTGACGCCCGTAGACCATCTGCGCGTCGTGATGAGGATGAAATGATGATGAAAAGGTGTTGAAAACGTCACATACACCCAGCCCCCGTGCCAGCGGAATGAACAAATTATGGTTAAAATTTCCGACCCTGCCGGGAATCGAAGCCGGGACCGCTGTGACCAAAGGCCAGCACGCTAATCATTTAGCCATGGAGCCGGACATAGCAAGGAATAAAAAGAAGAAATACATAACTGTTACGTTATTCAGTCTGTTGAAACTATTATGAATACATGTTATAAACCACCTGAAAAAAAGAATTAAAAATAGAATGGCACGTTTCGTTCTTGAAAGAACATCATCAGATTCTATCAAATCGCACTCATAAATATTAAGAAATGTTTTAACATTTATGTTTAAACCTCGTCACTTTTCTCCACTCCAGCATATCGTTGTTACGCCTAGAAAAACTGCTACGGGATATATAGGCCTATTTCAGCTTAGAACGGATATATATTTCAGCTTAGAACTCTGACCAGAAAGATTCTGTCATCTAAGGTCCAGTATCGCATGAATTACATCAACGAATTTTCGTTCTACAGTAAGTGATACACGTGCTGCAGGTCAATATTTCTCCACTCAACATTGTCACGTTGCGGCATTTCGAGGCGCAAAGGCGATGTGCTTCATTTAACTTCCAAATTTCATATATTTAAAGATTGGAACAGAATTTAAACATAAATGTCGAGTAGAAGCTGAAAACAAGAGATATAATTGTCAATAACCCCCCCCCCCAAATTGGGATTGGCGCCAGAAAGGGCATCGGGCGTAAAACCGGGCCAGTTTCACACCCCTTGCTGACCATAAGAAATGGCGAGTTAGGCCAAGAAGAAGAAGAAGAAGAAGAAGAAGAAGAAGAAGATAAGAGAAGAATTGGGTTTTTATTATTTCATGACATCCCCTCTTGTGTGGCACTGGTGAAGTTTGTTACAAGGAAGATTACGTAGTACAGTAAGTTTAGTTCACCGGGCGAGTTGGCTGTGAGGTTAGGGGCGCGCAGGTATGAGCTTGCATCCGAGAGATAGTGGGCTCGAATCCGACTGTCGGCAGCCCTGAAAATGGTTTTCCTTGGTTTTCCCATTTTTACACCAGACCAGTGCCGGGGATGTACCTTAATTAAGGCCACAGCTGCTTCCTTCCCATTCCTAGGCCTTTCCTATCCCATCGTCGCCATAAGACCTATCTGTGTTGGTGCGACGTAAAACAAAATTGTAAAAATAAAAAAGAGGTTTTGTTCCGTATATTCTAGCCTTTCCAAGACTAAATTGATGTCAGTAGTAAGGAATACAAGAGAATTGAATGTCAGATTGGGGATCCAAAGCTGGAACAGGTAGATAATTTCAAGTAACTTATGTAGGATGCGTGTTCCCCCGGGATGGTAGTGTAGTAAGTGAGATTGATTCAAGGTGCAGAAAAGGTAATGAAAGGAACTCGCAGTTGCAATCGACAGTATTCTGTAAGAAGGAAGTCAGCTCTCGGTCGAACCCATCTTTATATCGGCCTGTTTTTAGAACAACTTTGCTTTACGGAAGTGAAAGCCGAGTGGACTCAGGATATTTTATTGATAAGTTAGAAATAACATACATGAAAGTACCGAGAATGACTGCTGGTACAAACAGGTGGGAACAATGGCAGGAGGGCCCTCGGAATGAGGAGAAGTTAGGAACGAACTCGATGGATGAAGCTGTATGCATAAACCAGCTTTAGTGGTGGGGTTACATGAGACGAATTTAGGAGGATAGGTTACGTAGGAGAATGATGGACTCTGTTATGAACGGTAAGAGAAGTAGTAGAGGGAGACCAAAATGATGATCGTTAGATTCAGTTTCTAACGACTTAAAGATAAGAGGTATAGAAATAAATGAGGCCACAGCACTAGTTGCAAATAGAGGATTGTGGCGACATTTAGTAAATTAACAGAGGCTCGCAGACTGAACGCTGAAAGGCATAACGGTCTATAATGATGTATGTATGTATGTATGTATGTATGTATGTATGTATGTATGTATGTATGTATGCATAATAATAATAATGATAATAATAATAATAATAATAATAATAATAATAATAATAATAATAATAATACTATGGTCTCAGCTGCCATGTGCACGCATTTTGACTTGACGGTACCTAGCCTGCCTGCATGTCAATGTCGACACTCTGTTTTACTCTACCAGATGCCAGAGTGAACTGTCTCTCTCTGTGGCGATCTGTGGCTAAACGAGGCCACATAACTAGGTACAAATAGGAGATTGTGGTGGTGGTTTGTAAATTCACAGAGGTTTACCGACTCTACGCTGAAAGGAATAACAGTCTATGAAGGAGATGTATGCATGCATTCTATTAGGATGGTTCTGAGCGCGGGAAAAAGTTTAATTGCAGGATTGCAGAACAATGGCTCACAATTCCATGGCCTTGTTAAATGGCATCATTTCCAAAAGATGTAAACATTTCTTCAATACAGAAGTCAGGGTTAATCTCCGTATCTTAGAAAAATCCCCTCAATTAGATAGGGATCGCGGAAGCAGCCATTCCCCGCGGTGCCTACTGTTTAGCAATTCGAAGACAATGCACAGTCGGTACCAGGCGACACCAGTAGCACCAAGGTTACTGCAGAGCTCTTTGTGACTCATGTCGCACGTACAGGCGATTTACCCCCACACACGTACGATAGATTCGATTATTGCTGCTGATAGCGCTGGATTGACACGGTCAATGCAGATATGAATATACCGGGATTTCGTCTTGAAGTTGGGCTGGGTTTTCACAATTATTTTAGGCTTCTACCTTTTCTTCTTCTATTATACCTGTTGCAGCTTCAAAATAATTAGTCTGATTATATTTGTGTTGGTGAAAGAATGGATATGGAAGTTGCTTTTCGGCTCTTCTTCTTCTTCTTCTTTACTTACCAAGCGAGTTGGCTGTGCGGTTAGGGTCGCGCAGCTGTGAGCTTGCATTGGGGAGATAGTGGGTTCGAACACCACTTTCAGCAGCCCAGAAGATTGTTTTCCGTTGTTTCACACCAGGCAACTGCTGGTGCTGTACCTTAATTAAGGCAACGGTCGCTTTCTTCTCACTCCTAGCTCTTACCTCTCCCATCGTCGCCATAAAACCTATCTGTAGACTTGCAGAGTGAACGCTAAGGCATTGTTTGTTATGTGATGTTGTTGTATTTACAATGCTAAGATAGTAATACGTATTTCTACCCCTCAGACTACTTCATTTAATGTTAAGGAATTCTAAATATTTATGCTATATGTGGATTTATATCTGATTGCGTTGGACAATTATTGTGGTATACTACTTGAATTTTGGTTGAATTTCTAAGGGTCTACTTTTTATGTTACGCTATACGCAAGGGAATACTTTTAGGTATTTTCCTTAAATGTTATATTAATTTGTTTGCGAGTATTTTGTTACACTATTCGTTTGTCATTTTCAACCCGTAAACTGTCCGGCTCTATGGCTAAATGGTTAGCGTGCTGGCCTTTGGTCACAGGGGTCCCGGGTTCGATTCCCGGCAGGGTCGGGAATTTTAACCATCATTGGTTAATTTCTCCGGCACGGGGGCTGGGTGTGTGTGTGTCGTCTTCATCATCATTTCATCTTCATCACGACGCGCAGGTCGCCTACGGGAGTCAAATCAAGAAGACCTGCACTTGGCGAGCTGAACATGTCCTCGGACACTCCGCCACTAAAAGCCATGTGCCATTTCATATTTATATAGACAAACTATAACTCAGGGATTATTATTGTGTTGGTGGCAGTTTTTCCGGCTACTGGATCCTTTAAAAACTCAGGAAACGGTTTAAATTGCAGGAGGAAACTTTGGCACCTAATGGGTTAATTGTCAAATCTTATTTGTTTTTATTTTATTTTAATTTGCTTCCGTTTTGTTCTTCTTTTCTATCGTGAAATTCCTTGTTTCGATATAATTTATTTGCTTTGATTACCCGTTTTCACTCTCCCTGTGGGTGGAGGCGGTAGAATAACATCCACTCTATTACCTGCCTGTCGTATGAGGCGACTTTAAGGGGCCCCAGAGGCTGTAAACTTGGAAGGATGGGTTGACTTTTTTTTTTGCTAGGGGCTTTACGTCGCACCGACACAGATGGGTTGACGACCATAGGTCCCTTAGCTGAGTCCTGGCATTGCTTCCAATTACTTGTGCCAGGCTCCTATACGAATAAGAATTTTGTTTTCACAGTTCATGATTGATAATAGTTTTTCTTATTTTAATTTACTTCCTTTTTGTTCTTCTTTTGCTGTCGTGAAATTCCTTGTTTCGATATAATTTCTTTTTATATTCGGATTTCATGGAATTGTTTGTTGTATTTTTCTTGTTGTTGTTATGTAATTTGTGTTTTAATTTTATTTCTTATCATACTACTCTGAAGTAAGCATTGCCTCTGGGATTTCTCCCAACTGCGAGCATTTAATAATAATAATAATAATAATAATAATAATAATAATAATAATAATAATAATAATAATTGTACCGGGTGGTACACCTCCACGCCGCTTATTTAAAATTTGCGCCAATTGAAACTCCTCTGCTGGAGGAAGTCTGAACTTTATCTACGGTATTAATTTACAAGTTTCTCAGAAGATGTCACTACTTGGAAATTTTGGAGTTTTTGAACTGGGTCATTTTTGATGTATTTTTGTTTTACCTGTAGTAAAAAGTGTGAACTTTCTCTTCTAGAGGACACTACTGAAAAACTACAATGGTGCACCCTAGTGCGAAGTGAAAGAACTGTTCTTTTTTTTTTGGAGAAAATTTAATTTCAAAAGTTTGTTTCTTGTTAAATTTCTTTCTGTTATTGTTTAAGTTGGCTGTATACCCCTTTCTTTCCCCTTGTTTTGAATTTAGCCAATCCTGAATTTCTCGAATTAATTTTCCACCAATAATATGTTTCTTCTTCGTATTGTGTAGGGGTTTTCTCGGTGAACCAATAAAATCCTTGTGGGAGGGTGTTCTCATTCCAAAAACGCCTCGAACTTTCCGCGAGAGTATATAAACTGCTGATTTTCGGGTCTCGATGCCACTTCAGTACCATCTTTCAGTGTGTAAAGTACATAGCAGGGGGCGGGAAGCGCCTCTTTCTTCGGGCAGCAGTTCAACTACCAGGTAAAGGCCATTTTATAACTTCTTTTCTTGCTAGCTCAGCAGTTTAACTCTCGGGGCGGGTCCGAAGCGTTTCCACCATGTAACTTTCCCTAAAAAGTAAAGACACCTTGTATTTATTCTATCTTTTAAGCTACATATTGGGATAGAGAGTGCTTAACCCTCTCGAGCTCCCACTCATATTGTTTTGAGGTGAACTTTTTTCTCACAACCGACTCTTCCTTAATGTAATGTAAATTGTTCTTTTCTAAAGTCACCTCTGTAGTATGGGATTAGCCCTTGCATTAGTGGCCTAGAGCCAGATTAGGTTTTAAAACAAATGCATTAGGAGTGCAGATCGCCTCCTCTCAAGTTGGTATTTTAGAGGCCATGTAAGTAACCTTTTCTCACTTAATAGGCCTCAGTAGGTTGGGTATTTTACCCCTGTGTTTATGTCCTTAGAGGACAGCTTGAAGGTGGAATTTGGTGTGGCCTTTGACAGGCTTCAAATTTGAGAGCGGGTTGCTCTTTCTTGAAAATTTTGTTTTCTGCGCGCCTCAAGGAGGCTTTACTGTGTAATTTGGAGCAAGTGCTCCTGGGTATGAACGGGGTTTTCCGCCCCTCTGTTGAAACTTGTGTGGGGGTAAAACTGGGCTAATTGCTCAAGAATTGTGAGGTCGGGGCTCGAAGCCCAAAGCCTGTAAATATTGTAAATGTACTTTTATTGCCTTGCTACTCTGTACCTATCTTTCGTGTTATTTCTGAATTTTGAAAAGAGAATATAACCTTGTTAAATTTTACATTAATTTTGATTTCGTAGTTTGAGACCCGTTCACACCCGCACCTTCTTTCACCTCTACCTACCACAAAAATACGGTAACAAGTGGTAGCAGGGCGTGGTTGAATGGGTCTCAATTTAGCCCCTTTTGACGTCTAAACATTGTTTTGATTCAAACTCTAACAATTTTCTCTGTTGCTGGAATTTTTTGATTTTTTCTGTTTCAAAATTGTTCTGTCATCATGCCCGGCCCTCGCGATGTTCTCCATCTTAACTATTTGCGCAAGGAGGAGTTGATCTATGAATTAACTATTAGAAATGTGCAATCTGGAGGCACGGTTGCAGTAGACACAAACAAGCTTAGAGAGTCCCTTGATTTGCCCATTTCCATCCCCACTTTGGGAGACAAAGAAATTGACGACTCTCTTTCCACGATCATGGAGAATCAAACTGTCTGTGGCTAAGCACTTGTCTTGCCCCATCATATTGGGAGCGGACTTCATTTCTAACACTGGTCTTGTGCTCGATCTTCAGAGTAAGTCGTGCACATTCAAATTTGCTTCCAATTGTAAAATCCCCTTATTAAAATGTAATTCTGCGTCATGTTCATCTATTTCGCCTACCCAGGATGAGATGTTGTTAGACCTTAGACATCTACCTGAGGAGCAGGCTGATAGTATTCGTAAGTTGTGTCAGTCGTTTCCAGAGGTGTTCTCTGATACTCTTGGTGTTACTGACCTTATCGAATACAAAATTGAGGTCACGGATTCGATTCCTGTCCGTTTTCCACCTTATAGGCTATCTCCACCTAAAATGAAGGCTCTGAAAGAAATCATCGATCAGATGTTGAAGGATGGTATTATTAGGCCCTCTAAGTCAGCGTATTCTTCACCTATTTTTCTAGTCCCGAAACCCCAAGGTGGCTTCAGGCCGGTCATTGACTATAGGGCTCTCAATCGGAAGGTGGTGTTACAATCTGTGCCCCTTCCTGACCTTCATTCTTGTTTTTCATGGTTTCGTAAGGCCAAGTTCTTTACTATCTTGGACTTGAATCAGGCCTATAATCAAGTTCAACTAGCGGAAGAGTCTAAACATCTTACAGCGTTTGCCACGGATTGGAATTTGTATGAATACAACCGCGTGCCTTTCGGGCTCCCCACGGGAGCAGCTGTACTCACTAGGCTGCTAGATAGGGTCTTCTCCGACATCAAATTTGACTACTTGTATCACTACTTAGTTGATGTCGTATTTTCGGAGACTTTTGAAGAACATCTAGATCATCTGCGAGAAGTTCTTAATCGCCTTCGTAAGGCTGGGTTAACTGTTAAGTTGTCCAAGGTTGCCTTTGCTAGGCCCTCTATGTCATTCCTAGGGCATATTGTTTCACCTGATGGTGTTGCCGTCGATCATTCTAGAACACAGGCCATCCGTGATTTTAAACCTCCCAAGGACATTAAATGTATCGCCAGGTTCATTGGTATGGTGAATTTCTTCAGGAAGTTTATTCCTAACTTCGCTAATAGAGCGACGCCCTTAAACCTTCTTCGTAGGAAAGGCATCAAATTCGAGTGGGGACCTTCTCAACAAGCCGCTTTTGAAGATCTTAAATTAGCTCTCTGTAATGCCCCTGTCCTTGCTATGCCTGATTTCTCGAAGAAATTCATCGTCCAAACTGACGCGTCGTCGTCAGCAGTAGCCGCAGTCCTTCTTCAAGAGACTGAACTAGGGAGGCGACCCATCGCCTATGCATCTAGGACTCTATCGGCTCAAGAAGCCAAGTATTCCATCTATGAGCTCGAAGGTTTGGCAGTCTTATTTGCCTTAGAAAAGTTCCGTCTCTATCTGGAACATGTCAAATTCGACCTGGAGACAGATAATCAAGCCTTAAGCTGGGTCTTAGGTAGGCCGCGTCGTACTGGTCGTATAGCCCGTTGGGCCATCCGAATTCCTGCCTTCCAATTCGATGTCAGGCATATCAGAGGGACCGAAAATGTTGTTGCTGATGGACTCAGCCGTATGTTTTCCAACGACGTTGAGACCTATGAACCGGTCGATAGTTCATCTCCTCCCGAGTCCATGCTATCTGATGTTAATGCCATCTTAACAGATGCTCCCATGCTCTTTAGGGATATCGAGAAATACCAACGTGAAGATCCGACGCTGGCTCCGATAATGGAAACCCTTTCTTCTGGGGAACATGTCCCTTATGTTTTGAGGAATGGTGTTTTATGTTGCCCATCGAGGCATGATAAGATGATGAAAGTTGTCGTTCCAGCTGTTCTTGTACCTATGATCTTCAAGTATTATCATGAGACCCCATTAGGAGGGCATCTAGGCAACTTTAAAACTCGTGAGAAGATTCGTGAAATGTTCATCTGGAAGGGTATGGACGGTGAAATCCGTGAACTAGTAAAGGCTTGTAAATCCTGTTTGCTTAGTAAACCAACCATGTCCACCAAGGTAGGCCTTTTGTCTTCTCATCAAACGTCGCGCCCCATGGAACGCCTGTATATTGATTATGTAGGACCCTTCCCCCAGTCGAAGGGAAATGCCAACAAGTTCATCTTTGTATGCGTAGATGGTTTTACAAGATTTTCCTGGTTATTTCCGACTAAGCTGGCTACCGCTCAGTCCACCATTACTTGTCTAAATTCTATCTTTGCTTCTTTTGGTCCGTGTCAATATATTGTATCTGATAATGCTAAGGCTTTCACATCTAATTTATTTCGTAAATTCTGCTTTGACCTGTCCATATCTCATGTGACAACTTCGGCTTATTACCCTCAACCATCTCTGGCTGAACGGGTTAATCGTAATCTCAGGTCCGCGCTTATTGCCTATCATCATGAAGATCATTCTAGATTCGACACGTCTCTGCATTGGTTAGCTTTTGCTTTGAATTCGGCGGTTCATGAATCACATACATTTTCTCCAGCGTCTTTGATGTTCAAGTTTGTTCCCAACACGCCGCTCTCTAACCTCTGGTCTCTGAGTGACATTCTACCCGAGACAATAGACCCGGACAATATTAAAGATCTTTGGAAGAAGGCTAAAGCCAATCTTAAAGTGTCTCATGAAAAGGTTAGGGAAAGATATGATCGTGGACGGAGACCCTCCAATTTGAAGGTAGGCGACCAAGTGATGGTCAAGAATTTTGTTCCCGCGGGCAAGCTTGCCCCCAGATTTCATGGGCCGTGCATAATTCTCGATTTCCTTACGCCGGTTACGTTGTTATTAAGTAATCCAGCCACCGAGAGGATATTTAGGGTTCACCTGTCCCAGGTGAACCCGGTGTAAATTTTGTGTTAACTTGATTCATATAATTTGAAAGGAATACGAAGGTTATATTTTTTTTGAAAGTTTTCACTTTTAAGGCTTTCTGCCCCTTCTATAATATTTTGTTTTATATGTAAGCATTTTTGTAAAACCTACCCCGAACCGTTAAACTGCCATCCTGTCGTTGCCACGGCCATTACCACGCTCCCGTCTCCTGCTCCACTACACACAGTGGCTTGTACGTGAAATGAATTTCTCCACGCCGCTGGCCCCTCAACATCACCACAATGAATGTACCCTATTATCATTCTGGTCCAACAAAAATTCTGCCGTCGAGCTTTAATGTTTCAGTGCCCCCGCAGCAGCGCGGCGCCGTACCGCTCCTGAGGCAGGGTACGGGCCCGCCCTTCCCCAGTGAGGCCAACCTGTGTACGGCGAGCCGGAGTCCTCCTCCCGGCCAAGGCTGATGTGCGGCGCACAACCAGTAACTGGCCCGCAGCCTGTATATGTTCGCCGCGGGCGCGGCGTGCTCCAACACCACTATTCCTCTCATAGTGCGGGCGAGCGGTATCTCAGGGTACTTGAGGGGTCCGAGCGGCCTCCTCTGGACACAAGCCGCAGCGGCCGCTCTGGCCATCCAACTTAATCAACCTTGAAAATATTTAATCAGCTATATGGACATTCCAGTTCAACATTACTACCTTTTCTTGGATTTTACTGCAATACCTGGTGGACTTAGAAATTTTTTCCTCAACTTTAAAAATTAAAGATTTCCTTCTGAATTTAACTTCTACAAACATAAAGACATTACTTCAGCAGTTACTACGAGAATTTTTGAAACTGGATCAAATCAAATTTCAACAATTTTGATAAATGCTTCTGAATTAATCTCCATATCAACATCATAACTTGGACTTGGTTTTCAAACAAAAGTTTATGTTCTTCTGTGTTACCCCCTTGGAGGAACTTTTGGGGGGGGAGGTCTGTACCGGGTGGTACACCTCCACGCCGCTTATTTAAAATTTGCGCCAATTGAAACTCCTCTGCTGGAGGAAGTCTGAACTTTATCTACGGTATTAATTTTCAAGTTTCTCAGAAGATGTCACTACTTGGAAATTTTGGAGTTTTTGAACTGGGTCATTTTTGATCTATTTTTGTTTTACCTGTAGTAAAAAGTGTGAACTTTCTCTTCTAGAGGACACTACTGAAAAACTACAATGGTGCACCCTAGTGCGAAGTGAAAGAACTGTTCTTTTTTTTTGGAGAAAATTTAATTTCAAAAGTTTGTTTCTTGTTAAATTTCTTTCTGTTATTGTTTAAGTTGGCTGTATACCCCTTTCTTTCCCCTTGTTTTGAATTTAGCCAATCCTGAATTTCTCGAATTAATTTTCCACCAATAATATGTTTCTTCTTCGTATTGTGTAGGGGTTTTCTCGGTGAACCAATAAAATCCTTGTGGGAGGGTGTTCTCATTCCAAAAACGCCTCGAACTTTCCGCGAGAGTATATAAACTGCTGATTTTCGGGTCTCGATGCCACTTCAGTACCATCTTTCAGTGTGTAAAGTACATAGCAGGGGGCGGGAAGCGCCTCTTTCTTCGGGCAGCAGTTCAACTACCAGGTAATGGCCATTTTATAACTTCTTTTCTTGCTAGCTCAGCAGTTTAACTCTCGGGGCGGGTCCGAAGCGTTTCCACCATGTAACTTTCCCTAAAAAGTAAAGACACCTTGTATTTATTCTATCTTTTAAGCTACATATTGGGATAGAGAGTGCTTAACCCTCTCGAGCTCCCACTCATATTGTTTTGAGGTGAACTTTTTTCTCACAACCGACTCTTCCTTAATGTAATGTAAATTGTTCTTTTCTAAAGTCACCTCTGTAGTATGGGATTAGCCCTTGCATTAGTGGCCTAGAGCCAGATTAGGTTTTAAAACAAATGCATTAGGAGTGCAGATCGCCTCCTCTCAAGTTGGTATTTTAGAGGCCATGTAAGTAACCTTTTCTCACTTAATAGGCCTCAGTAGGTTGGGTATTTTACCCCTGTGTTTATGTCCTTAGAGGACAGCTTGAAGGTGGAATTTGGTGTGGCCTTTGACAGGCTTCAAATTTGAGAGCGGGTTGCTCTTTCTTGAAAATTTTGTTTTCTGCGCGCCTCAAGGAGGCTTTACTGTGTAATTTGGAGCAAGTGCTCCTGGGTATGAACGGGGTTTTCCGCCCCTCTGTTGAAACTTGTGTGGGGGTAAAACTGGGCTAATTGCTCAAGAATTGTGAGGTCGGGGCTCGAAGCCCAAAGCCTGTAAATATTGTAAATGTACTTTTATTGCCTTGCTACTCTGTACCTATCTTTCGTGTTATTTCTGAATTTTGAAAAGAGAATATAACCTTGTTAAATTTTACATTAACTTTGATTTCGTAGTTTGAGACCCGTTCACACCCGCACCTTCTTTCACCTCTACCTACCACAAAAATACGGTAACAATAATAATAATTGGCCTATATCCTGAAGACGTGTGTTCGTATATATATGAGATTAGTTCTATTCTAGCAGTCGTCTGTTGTTAAAAAGCACGACTACAGTCAGTGTTTTTTTTTTTTAATTTGCAGGCACAGGCGCTTGTGAATTTCGCATCCGGACAATCTTTCTCTTTCACCGTTTTACAAATTCAACCAACTGTGCTCGACTAAAGCAGCCCGTAACATCTTTCTTCACGGAGGAGTACGCAGCGGAATTAGAACACGCAGTTAATCAGAAAGCCATATATTTTTTCACAGTTGTTTTTATCACTGTCCGAGCGGAGTGGCCGGGCGTGTTAATGCGCTATGGCTATAGAGCCAAGCTCTGCACTCGGGAGACGGGTGGGTTCGAACCCCACCGATGGATATCGTGGAAATGGTTTTCTTTGATTGCCCATTTTCACTCCCCGTGGTGTGGGCGGTAGAATAACATTCACTCTATTCCCTGCCTGTATGAGGTGACTGAAAAGGGCCCCAGGGGCTCTCAATTTAGGAGGATGGGTTGGCGACCGCAGGTCCCTTACCACAGTCCTGGCATTACGCCCACTTATTTGTACCAAGCTCCTTACTTTCCTCTTTCCTGTCTGATCTCCCTTCATGAAATCTTGTGCTTTTCCGACCCCGACGGTATTAGGTTTGTGAGACCCAGGGAGTCTTCTACTTTCGTGGCCCTTCTCTTTCGTTGGCCGATACCTTGATTTTTTGGAATGTCGGATCCCTTATATTTCTTCTATCTGATTAATGTCCTGTTGTACTTCACCTTAAAACAACCACCACCACCGCCGCCACCACCACCACCACCATTTTCGTTGACATGGTTCATGCAGTACTGAACTTAAAGCCTTTCTGGTCAGAATTCTATGGTGAAATATTATCGCATAGCTGTTTTTCTAGGCGCAGCGACGAATACAAATACTACTGATCTCATTTTTTTCCTTCAAGATGTTCGTTATCTGGTTGGTTTTTGTTTCATTAATCATGAGTGCAACTTGCATGCTGTGGTGTGCTCATTTATAGCATAAACTCTCCGAAACAATGGCAGTCTCATGTGCGAACCTTCGATTTGGAGAAATATAATCGGTGTGGCATGGGGTCATGCGAGGCTAATGGAGTAGGGTAGCTTACCTAAGGGAATAATGGACTCGATCATGGAGGGTAAGAGCAGCACAGGGAGAGCAAGATGACGATGGTTAGGCTCAGTTTTTAATGATTTGGTGGCAAGAGTGTGGAACTA